>NC_054846.1:13174000-14392000 GCF_018345385.1 Vulpes lagopus | reverse complement strand
TAACTATTGGGGAACCTCAGAAATATTTAGCTTTGCACCCAAAAAGGAGAGAACAAATATAGTTGGACAGCTACCTAGGACTTCTCCAGGAGCACAATGCCAGGTGGTGGAGCCATGCCATAAGATCACTTAGGATTGCTGGACATGGGAAAAGAACCTCTGAACAAACCAGGATTGGACATGGGGTAAGCGGGCACAGTGTTGTATTCTGAAAGGGATTGGCAGCTACAAAGATACAGGCCTATCTTTATCTGTGTATGAGGGACAAAGATACTCCAGCAACCCAGGAGAATGCCACCATCAGTGGTGCTGTTCTCTGGCACTCAGGATACCTTCCTGACCTGCATCAGACTGGTCCCAACCAAGATCAAGTTGCTTGATCTTTATCTTGTTGAATATACTTCAACTATGTCCTCTATGGGGGAAGGGAGGATTCACTGACTTTAAAGAGAAGCTCTATAGGGGAAATGGGTATGATAAAGGACAGGTGTGTAGGAGCTCAAGGCCCCAATATCCCATCTCTTCAGCTCACGTGGAATACTGCTGAATCTCTAGCTCTGGATCAAAATCCAGAGCTAACTGTAACTGATCTGTGGATGTATGGAGGGCAGAAATCTAAGATGGTCCCCAAGATTCCTGTCCCCTGGTGTACACACCTTGTATGATCCCTTGTGTGTGAGGAGATAGTGGCTCCCTTGAAAAGTTTATATTCAATGACAAGGGTGCTGGGATAGGCACTCTTGTTACATTACATTATATGAGACTCCATCATAGCACCTGGAGAGAGATATTCCTTCTGGGTTTAAAGAAGTAAGCTGCCATGTCTCTAATTGTAAGAGGGCCATGGGTCTAGGACCCAATGAAAGACTCTAGGAGCTAAGGCTGACCTCTTATTAATAGTCAGAAAGAGAATAGGAGCCTCAGCCTTAAAACTACAAGGAACTGAGTTCTTTAAGCTCCTGTGTGAGCTTGGAAGAGCACCCTGAGCCTCATAAAAGACTGTCAACACCTTGATTTCAGAGTAGAAGGCTCAGCCTGCTTGTGCCTAGACCCCTAATACAGAGACATTGTATCCTTTGATACAGTAGATTTGTGCTGTCTTAAGCTACTACATTTATGGTAATTGATTACACAGCAATAGAAAACTAGTAAAAAGTACTTGGGTAAATCAGTTACCTTCACTAGGTCTCTGTTATTTGGATTTTTTTGGATTTTTTTTATTTTGGATTTTTTTTGTTTGTTTTTTGTTTTTTGATAGTCTCTAAAATGGGTGCTCCTTTTAGATTTATGGCAAGAATCATATGAGATGATGTATCCAGAAGGGTTTTATAAATTAACAAGTTACCAACACTGGTAAAAAGGACTTATTAATGACAAGCAATAAGGCCATAAATTAACATTGAAGGGGAAAACAAGTAACTAAGCATTTGTTTTTAAAAAGTATATCTAATTAGTATTTATTTTTAGAAATCATTCTGGTTTTCTCTGCTATTTAATGATCTATTTTTATCCCCTTAGCAATCAGTGTTAGCAAGGCCTTCTGGCATGAGACACAGTGTGATTCTGGGGATGCAAACCAGAATGTCTCCAAGATGGATTGCATTGTGTAGGTTATTTCTATTTAAGAAAGAGTTGCAAGAAGGATCTGAACATACTCTGCCCTCCAACCAGCTCGAGTTCCAAATCTTGCAGGAGTTGCCTTAATAGTGAAAATAAGAGCTGGCCTAAAGATTCAAGGACAAAACAGAATCAACAGAACTATCAGTGTTGTTGGCACATACTATTTGAATGATTTTTTAATTTGTGAGATCCTCTGTGGCTTTCTCTATATGGTTGGTCTGGGAATTCCCAGGGGGCTACAGACAACACTTTGAAAACCCTGCCATACAAAGCTGATACTACAAGGGATAGCGAACAGGTAGGAATGATCTCGAACCCTTGATTGCTAGAAATCACAGAGGAGGCTCTTGATAGAAAACATTCATGGATTAGATGAGATCTCTCAAGGAATCTATTGAGATCAAGACTATTTTCATAATAATACTTAGATATTTGCCTTTGTCTTGTCTTGACATTTGTCATGCTTGCAAAGATAACAGTGGGTAAAGCTGTTGGCTCCTTGGCACGAATCAGGCAGTGACACCAAATTGCCAGGAACTCACAGGAAAAGAAATAAATGCTAAAGACCATTATAAAGCCAAAGCCACTTCCATTTAAGAATGTTCTTGATTAAGTGATAAAAAGTATTAATTTTATTAATCTCAATCCCTGAGTGCATGCCTTTTTAATATTCTGTGTGACAAAATGGGAAGTATAAACCCTTACATGGTGTACCAAATTATGGTGATTGTTTTGAGGAAAAACACTTTGTGATTGTTTGAGCTGTAGGCTAACTAGCTAAGTTCCACCCCTCCTCCCCGTCATGGATCATCATTTTTTATTTGAAAGAAGTGCTGACTAACTATGGCTATTTGGACTTGGGTATTAGGCAGACATTGTCTCAAAAATAAACTAAGTGAGTCTGTCACTTTGAGGGAGTCAACCAGCAGTATTAGCTGCCAAAGATAATACTTGAGTTTTCTATCAAAAGTAGAAAAGTTAGAATTTTGGAAAATTTGTTGACAGCTTTCTAATTCTTAAAGACTTCTCTGGTAAACTTGTGATATTAATGACTGTGTTTTTAAATTTCATATGATGAAATGTGTCAATATGTAGAAGATCTGCATAACTTTGTGAACCAATATTTACCAATGACTAGTATTTTAATACAATATTATAAAATCATCCATGGGTAAAAGAGCTCATCAAAATGGATTTGAAGTAGATCAATGGGTTTACTATAACACAGTGTGAAAAATTCATGGGTATGTTTTCAGTTCCCATATTGCAACTAACCTTTAGAAATTGCCACTTGTTGAGGGGTGCCTGAGTGGCTCAGTGGGTTAAATGTCTGCCTTCAGCTCAATTGTGATCGTGGGGTCCTGGGATTGAGCCCTGTGTTGTCAGACTCCTTGCACAGTGGGGAGTCTGCTTCTCCTTCCCCCTGCTCTGTGTTCTCACTCTCTCTCTCCTTCTCAAATAAATAAATAAAATCTTAAAAAAAAAAAAAAAGAAATGCCACTTGTTGAGTTTTAGTGTAGTATCAAAGAAGAATATCCACAATTACATGAAAAAAGCAAATAAAATATATCTTCCTTTTCCAACTACATATCTGTGTGACGCTAGATTTTCTTTATAGACTTCAATCAAAAAATATTACAACAGCTATCTTTTATTAATATGGACATTAAAGAGATTTATAAACATGTGATATAATGTCATTCTTACTGTCTTTAGTTTTTGTTTTTTTTTTAATTTTTTTTTTAAATTTTTTATTTATTTATGATAGTCACAGAGAGAGAGAGAGAGGCAGAGACACAGGCGGAGGGAGAAGCAGGCTCCATGCACCGGGAGCCTGATGTGGGATTCGATCCCGGGTCTCCAGGATCGCGCCCTGGGCCAAAGGCAGGCGCCAAACCGCTGCGCCACCCAGGGATCCCTAGTTTTTGTTTTGGATAATAAAATTATTTTTCATGAAAATTTATATTTACATTAACCTGTAATGGGTTTATTATTATTTTTTTAGTGAATTAATAAATAAATGCTGTTTAAACCTTTGTTTTAATTTCTAACATGGCAGACATTGATAGATATAATCCAAATAAACAAAAACACTTTGAGATCTATGGTAGGCTGAATAATGACCCGCTAAAATTGTCCACACCCTAATCCTCAGAACCTATGAATGGTACTTTATGTGGCAAAGAGAACTTTATAGATATGATTAAAGATCTGAGATGAAGGTTATCCTGGATTATCTGGCTGGGACCTGATGCAATCACACAGGTCCTTATGAGAGGCAGGTGATCAGAGGGAGCAATGGGAGATGTGATTACAGAAGCAGAGATTAGAGCCATGAGGGACAGGATCATGAGTCAGGAAGTACAGGTGGCCTCAAGAAGCTGCAAAAAACTCAGAAACAGACTCTCCTCAAAGCCTCCAGAAGGAATCAGCCCCGCTGACACATTAACTTTAGCCCAGAGAGACTTATTTTGTACTTCTATCAAAACTGTAAGGTGATATGATTTCATTGTTTTATGCCATATGTTTGTGGTAATTTGTTACAGCAGAAACGAGAAAACTAATACAGAATCCTCAGTGCTTTTTTAAAGAGTGTTAAGGGGTACCGAGACCAGAAAGTTTGAGAACCTCTACCCTGTGGTAAACCTAGGACAGCTGCAACCAAATTAGACCCCAGATAGAGTGGAATGGCTCAGATCCTTCTCTATGGTCCACAGGGGTCATGGGTGTAAGACTAGTCTAGTCTTCTCCAGAGCCCCAGGGTGATTCCAGGAGCTCCTTCAGGATATGGAATGTAGAATATGCGCCATATTCATATATAAAGAAAAGAATTAATGAATAAATAGGCCCCTGCTCTTCGTCACTTAAACATCTCACTCAACACCATCATATGATTTATGGATGTCTGTCTCCATGCCAGACACTGTTAGGCCGTTTAGTGCTATAACCTTTATTCCATACAACATTGCTACAAGGGAGGTCTCGAAGGGCCAAGGGACTTGCCCAAGTCATACCAAGCGGGTGGCAGGGCCAAGTGTTGAATCTATCTCAGTCTGGCCCACAAACCCCTCTTCTTTCCTCCATGGTCTCTACAGATTTGGATGAATTTACCCAATGTTGGACAGGTAGTAGGTTGCATATTATGTCACATTAATATTTTTTGGCCAGAAAGTAAGGATGAACCTAATCTTAAAGACAGGCCTGAGTGGGGGTGGGTACATAGGATGACTGGGTAATTAACATTTCTTGAATGCCTACTACGATCATCCACTTTTATTTCACCAGTCTCCCACGTTCTACATCGGCAGAAACTCTTAGGCAATTTGTCCAGAATGCAATGTGTTTTCATGTGGATGAATTCCTTCCCCTTGGATTTTAAATGAAAGGAATAGATAAGTTCATAGTAAGGAAACAATGGCCCAGTTGCTTGTATATCTGTGACAAGCATTATCTAATACAATTTACCAGAAATTGTTATCATTATCGCTTGTCTTCTGGACGCAGCACAGCATTCAGAATGGAGTGTTACCATGGTGCCTCTGATCTGTAGCAATTTTTCCTTTTGTTCTGTTTCATTGGTAAATATTTTCTTGCTTTGCCCTTACCCTAAAATAAAATAGCAGAGGACTGACTGGTCCCTTCGCGACCCTTTAGCAGTTTCTTCACTGTTGGATGGCTAATAAGTTAATTAAGCTTCCTGTTAATTAACTTTAATAATTAGCTTTGGTATGAGCCTACCAAATGGCTATTACCTTGGCTACGGACTGTTAACCCAGCCTGTCAATCAGAATGCGTGCCCACATTGCTGAGGGGGTAACCTGACGCTGTTGGGCAAGAAATAAGAGCTTCACCAGATGTCTTTGTCTTTGGAAGAGCAAGACTCCAGAAATGGAAGAACAATTTGTGTCCAACCTCTTAACGTCCAAACTTCTGGCTTTCTTAAGATATCTCTATTTTAATGAGGCATTGGCAGAGTGAGTCATCTTGTCTTAATTTAAATCTAACTCCAAAAGACAGATCTGGTTAAAAAGAAGTTGACAGATTTTGGAGGGTTTTTTTTTTTTTTTTTTAAAGGAAACTTTCCTCTTTTAGAAAGACTGACTCACAAGAACCCATCAATGGTAAATCAGTGTCTATGCTAGAATTGCCTTTCAAGTAAAATATTTTCCAACCCTGCGCTTGCTTGGCTTGTTCACGCCTAGAGACTGTAACTGCCCTGTAAGGGCAGAGGCAGAACCAGCCAATGAATAATGAACGGGGGCTTGAAAGCAGCACGTAGCCCTCTCTGGCCACAACGTCTTGCTAATAACTTTTAGAACTGCTTGATGTCAGGCTGCACGTAGAGTGGAGATGATACTTGTCAGCTAATTTGGCTTTTAATACTTCGAACATCCTGACTGCTCTGAGGTTTTTCCGTAGCCAAATTGTCTTGCCTGTTAAATTTGTAATGTATTTAGGGAACTTCATTTTACATGTTTAGAAAAACAGCCTTAAAAGCTCACGGGTACTTCTTCGGGAGAGTCGTGGGCTTCCTGGAGCAGGTGCTGACATGGGGGGAGTGGGCTGGCCATGAGGCAGGGGAGCTGAACCACCTCCCTGGGAGGACTTGCTGTGTTTCTGTTCAGGGCCTCAGGAGAAAAAAAAAAATCCAAAATGCTGATATTTTTAGTTCCCACTCACTCCTTGACTATGAATAGGATTATGATTGAAATTTCCACCAGTCTTCAAAGCAGACTTACCTTTAAAGCAAATGTCAAGAGTTTGAAAACTCACTCTAGATGGAATAATGTTCACATAGACAGAGAAGACCTTAACAAAAGAACCAAAGAAAACAAAGGCCCTGGAGCTTTCAGCCGGGTTGGCTTCAGGCCCTGTCCCCGACCCTGCGACCCCACCAGGGGAAGAACAGCAGTGACTTCCCACCCGAATGGGAATACACCATGTCATGGTGGAGAGGGCCAGACATGCCCCGTGGCCTCCACTCTCGTCTGAGTAATTGGAGCACTTGTAAAACCAGTCCAGGACTCAAGGAAATGACCCACAGGAGCATGTTGGGGAGGATTTGAATATTTTCCTGTCACCTTACAGCACCAGGGACTGGAGTGAGGCGGGGCTAGAGAAGAGGTGGGAGCGGGAGTGGGGGAGGTGGGGAGGGGAGAAGTGCAGAAAATAGAAAATGAGAAATAAAACATGGCTGAGGAGCAGGCACATGCCAGTGGAGTCCTGTTGTTGTTGTTTTTAAAGATTTTACTTATTTATTCATGAGAGACATAGAGAGAGAGGCAGAGACGTAGGCAGAGGGAGAAGCAGGCTTCCCATGGGGAGCCTGATATGGGACTCGATCCCAGGACCCCGGGATCATGCCCTGAGCCGAAGGCAGATGCTCAACCATTGAGCCACCCAGGTGTTCTGCCAATGGAGTCCTGAATAGGGAAAAGACCATTCAAAGCCCTTCCGGCTTTTCTATGTCCAGCATCCCCGGGACAGTTGAGTGCTGGGGGTGGAAGCCAAGTCAGATGTGCCTTGTAAATGTTCAGTACCTCAGTTCTTGTTGGGGAGTCACCAGGAGCTCATTACAGCTGCCTGGGAAGACTCTGGGAGTTTCTGACTAATGCCAGAAAAAAGAAAAAAAAAAAAAAGTTGGCCATAAATTCTAAATAGCAACTACACCAGATACATTATTTTTATTTTTCAGGTCACAGACTGGAGAAATCACCATATTACACGTATTAATTTAAGAATCTGGACCATGTGGAAAGGTTGCCAAAATCATCTAGAACCTGCTATAAAATGGAATATATGAGCTACGATTTCTCCACTGTTGGCCTATTTTCAATTCCTTTGTTCCCTTGCTCTTCCAGACCCACCCAGCAAAATCCCAAGCTCAGATCGGATCTGCTGTCAACATTATTTATCCCTGCGGCCAGCCTACAGAAACTGTTGGCGTCATGTAGCTTGGGGCGGACAAAACACGGAATTCACAGCCTCTCACTTCAGCTGGGCCCTCATTGGTGCTTTTTACTCCCTCTCCTTAAGCCTCGGTCTCCAGCCACTCCCAAGGTCCTCCATGACTATTACAACCCCCCTGGGCTTCTCCATTCCCTCCCTCCTCCCGCTTTGCCCAGGCAGCCAGGTCAGAACCCAGAGAAGCACCCTCTGTCTCGCTGCCTTTGTCTCCCTTCACCCACATCAAGTGTGCAAGGTCGACTAGTGCTGTCTCCAAAATAGCTCTCTCCATGTCCCCCACATGGTGTGAATTCAAGTCCCTATCACCTTTTGCTAGATTACTGTGATGGGCTCTGAATTATTACCCCTTTCTCCTATCTGGTTACTATCTGGTCATCCCTTGTCTCTTGTCTCACATCCTTTGTCTACCTTTTAAATGAGCCACTGCTATAGCAACTGGCTTCCCAACAGCACCATGTCTCTGATGCCCTAAGGCTTCACCTGCATGTGTGTTCAGTGCCCGCCACAGAGCCCTGCACTGATGCACATCCCACAGGACCAGGAAGGGTGAGAGATTTATTGCAGCTCTTCACCTGTGAGGGGTGGGTGTGTATCTATTCATGTTCTCCCTTATCCAGTGGTGACCACTTCCGGAACACACCCTCGTGTTGGTTTCCCTTTCTTCCTTATTCTTCTCTTTGCACATTCCATCCCTATTCCTGGGATCCCTTCTCAAAGTAAAGCACCTACATCAGCACCATCTCGGACTCAGCACAGATGTAACTAAGTTTGAATCCCTTCCCTTGAGGGCTAACATCTGAAGTAGAAACAGACCCATCGTCAGATAAACATAAAACCGTAGGCATTTATTATGCATAGGGTTCCTATGGATGCCCATGGAGGGCATAGAACTCAGTCTCAGGAGGTCAGGGAGGTATCCTCTGCTGGGTCAGAAGGCTGACATGTGGGTGGGATGGTGGGCTGAGGGGTGGCGGTGGGAGCTGTGCAGTTAAATGCTACTGAATGAACACGTTTAATGTCTTCAGGCATCTGGGCATCTTAATAAAGAAAAAAAGCTCTAAGCTGCAAGCTTTATTCCGAATATACTCTTCGGCTGCCCATATTTTAGGCTAGTTAATTCTCACATGACAAGAATGTTACACACCTCACAGAGCTGGTTACTTAGTTGGTATGTATTGGAGTATTTTATGCCAATTTTGCTGGAGCAAAGATGACTTTAAGGAGAAGGAAAACCCAACTAACTTGTGAATCAACCTTAGCACTAGGGTGTTCATTCCCAGAGGTAAGCATACTAAGGTGAGTTAGAAAGCTTGCTTATTTTCCTGTTTGCCTCTTGCACTATCAGGGGGCAATCTTTAGATTCATGAGGAGCTAAGTTTTCCTGCAACAAAATCCAGAACAGCAGGGGGATATACGAGGTACCCAGCATCTGGCCTGCTGGAGTTACTAGATTTTTCCTGGCAACATGGATCTATAACAATTTGAGCTGTGATTGACACTCCCCCCCCCCCCACTCCCCAGCACCCTCATCACCTCCAGCTCCTATTAACTTTGCTTTCTGAGTCGCCACTCATTTTTCTCACCTGGGGTCTAACTAGAAGGCTTGACAAAAGATGAGAGTAATTTTTAGATGCATTAGACCTTGCCACCTTGGTTTTAGTCTTCTGTTGTGGTTTCAAATGGGGCTGACTTTTAAGATTAGCTAGGAACATAGCTCTCTTTCTTTCCTTTTGAAATTTTTATCCTTCTCTCTCTTATTCTTACTTTTTTTGGGGTCATGTTCTCTCTCCCACATATGCCTGTGTTTGGAACTTCATGGAGCCTGCAGTGGTTGGATGTTTGTTGGCAGCGCATCAATTGAGAAAAGCATTTTCTTTCTCATCCTTTTTTCTGTCCTAGTTTGCATCTAGGTAAAGGCGCATTGAATACCAAGCTGTGCCTTGGCTATATGTACTTAAAAAAAAATGAAAGCAGCTTTGTATTCTGAGCAGTGTTTTAAAAATATATCCCAAATTCTTTGATACTCCTCCTGTCAAAAAATGGAGATTCATTCCTCCCCACCCCCCTTAGTGTGGTCTGTGCTTAGTGACCCATTCCCAATGAATAGAATGTAATGGAAGTGATGTCGTGTGACTCCTGAGACTGGGTCAGAAGGCGGCATTGTGGCTTCGGCCTTCCTTGCTCTCTCCGGGATCACTTGTTGTACAAGGTCCAGGAACAGGGTAGCGTTCCAAGAAGCTGACCCTCCAGCTTCAGTCAAGCCTTCAGATGATTGCAGCCCCAGGACAACATCTTGACCCAAGATCTCATGAGAAATTATAATCCAGAACCACCCAGCTTGGCTACTCCCACAGTCCTGACTCACAGAAACTGTGAGATCACAAATGTTTCTTGTTTTAAGCTGCTAAGCTCTTGAAAATGTAGCGATAGAAAAATAACACATTCTGAACTCAAATGATTTCCCGTGGAGGCTAGAGGTGCTAAGGCAATGTCCTGTCACATGGAAGTGGCTCAGGCTATTAAAACAATGGCCAAAGACAGGAGTTATTTAGAAATTCTTAGTTTGAGAAGCTACTTTCAGGGATAGCTAATATAACTTGTGTGATTTTGTTTATACTCTCTTTTCCCAAAGAATGCACAGCAGTTTATAATAAAAATATGTGCAATGAAACTATTACTACAAGTAGGACAGAAAATCAGGACCAGACAAGAAGAATAGTAATTGTAAGCATAAGGGCCAATGTAGTTGCAACAGTTGAACGTTAAGCACAACTTGGAGTTTCCTAGTAGCCATGGTAAAAGGGGATATTTAGTGCTTTTGTTACCGAAAAGGAATCAAAGCTTTTCCTACATCAAACGGTAAAACAAAATTCTCTTGTGGACTCCAATACAGATGGCAGCCTAGGGAAAAGACAAGGCTCTCGGTCATCCTCGCAGGGATATTGTGTTAGGAAAATTCATTTAGCTGTTACTTGTGTTCATTAGCAAAGGAGGAGGGGAAGTGATAGAGCTAAATCTGCTGGTGAATTCTAGAAAATAAAAGAAATTCCTTCTTACCTAAGTGCTGCTAGGCCTTTTGAAAGTGACATGTGAATGTATGTTAAAATATTTTTGATCTGAGCTGAGGCACTTGCTTTTCTCTTTTTCTGTTGGTTTATACATAGCACGAAAGCACTTCTTGGGCAGCAATTTAAAATAGCCTAGTTTATCTCTCTGCTTATATTCCCGGTCTTGGTTTTGGGCTATAAACCATTTCTGCTATCTTGGACTTTGCCGGAGAATGTGAATCCTCCAGCACACCCCTTCACATTCCACCAATTCCTGACCTCCTGCTGTCCTGGCCAGCCCCCCTGGGCTTCCATCAAAGTCCTGAGGGAGGCTGCAGAGGCAGCAGCGGAATGCACAGACTGTAGTAGCAGGGCTGCAGGGACTGTCCAGGAGTACGATGGGTTGTGCAAGCTTTTGGAGCTCACAGCTCAGGTGCATTGCTTCTGAGAGAGAGAGCTCAGTCCCCTGCAGCACAGCACTGGGGGTGGGAGGTGGGGGTGCTGGGCCACCATGGTTGGTACCGCAAGTAGAGTGGAGCCACAGGGCCTGGGCTAGCAGGAGGCACCTGTAGTGTAAAACTGAGGGATGCAGGGGCCAACAGAGTTACGCACGTCTCCCACCTCACTCTAGTCCTGCAAAGCTGCATCTTTACGGTTGAAAACATGGGCTGGGTTATGTGAAGACACCTAGCACGTTGCCAGGCATATACCAGGTTTCTATTCATGTTAGTTTTCTTCTTCCTTTCTACTTCCCTTCTTTTCTATCTCTTCCCCTTCCTTCCTTGCTTTTCCCCCTTTTCCATCTCTCCTCCCTCCATCTCGCAAGCACCTGAGAAGCAGGGCTGGGTGTGTTGAATGCTTTGCTGTAAATCTTTGCTCGGCTCTGTCATCCACCTGCAGCCCTGGTCCTTCCCCTCTGGGTTTGCTTAGCTGCATCATCCTGGGCATCTCACAAGGCCCAAACCTTTGCTGACCTCTCTTACTAGGACAACCTCCCCTATTAACTGTTGCCATGGCATTGGATAGCTCTTCTTTTTTCATTCTCACCACCAATAACATTGGCTCTTTCGATTTTATTAGTACAATTCCTTGGTTTAAATGAAATTTACATTTATTCGTATGATTACTGCAACTGTAACCTGGAGACTCTAACGCGATTCTGGTTACCTTTATGTTTCCAGGACCCAGGACAGTGCCTGGGACACAGCAGGCATCAATAATCACGGGTCGAATGAACCGATGAGTTGGTGAAGGAAGAAGTCTTATTCCATAAATTGTGCTGGGTGTTGGCCAGTGAATCACAGCTTCAATGTGATGAGGATGAGTAACTCTCTTGATGTGCTCAGCACTGAGGAGACCACAAGCGTCTCAAGCTCCTGGACCAGATGCCCAGGGGACTGGAGATGTTGCCTCATGTTGAACAGAGAGATGGCAGGGCCAGATTGGGAGGCTTAACACGACACCAGTTTATTGGTCACAGTCTCGAAGACCAGAAGTCTGAAGACCAGGGTGTTGGCAGAAGCCTCTCTCCTTGGCTGGTTGTTGGCTACCCTCTTGCCATGTCTTCAGATGGACTTCCCTCTCTATGTGTCTATATCCTATAAGTTCCTCCTCTTATTTATTTTTTTTCAAGTTCCTCCTCTTATAAAGTCATATAAAGTCATACTGAATCAGGATGTACCCACACAACCTCATTTAACTAATTACCTTTGTAAAGATCCTATCTCCAAATACGGTCACATTCTGAGGTACTGGGGGCTGGGACTTCCAACATAGGACTTTGGTGGGGGGGACATGTTAGCCCATAACAGTACCTTTAAGGCTCACCTGCTGTTGACTGGCTGAGTGACCGTAGGCAAGATTATTTAATCTCTCTGTGTCTCCACCATCTCATCTGGAGTTAATGAGAGCACCACCTCATTGAGTGGAGACAAGGTTAAAAGAATCAAGGCCCCTGATGTGCTTGGCACAGTGGCATGTGGTGAGCACTCAGTCAGCACTTGCTATTATTATTATTATTATTATTATTATTATTATTATTACTGAGCCCTAAGAAAACGATTGTGTGCAATTCAAGTATAAGAATTGGGCTCTATCCTCAACATGCCTACAGGTCCCTGAGACTGAAGATAAAACTAATAAATAAAAACAACATGAGGCACTTTTCTTAACAGATGGTTTCTGAGCCACCACGGGGGAAGGGACAGTTAAGAGGAAGAAGGAACCATGGCCACCTGGGGTTTCAGGCTAAGCCTGTCCAACCCCGCAGAGCTGCAGGGCCTCAGTAGCATCCAGGCTTGTTAGCTTTCCCAAAAAGGTGCTGGCTGAGAGGGGTTTTGGTGCTTTCGGGGCATCCAGCACTCTTAGGACTTGCAGTCATCACCCTTTGAGGGATGGATGCTCCCCTGCTCAACCGTGAGACCCACCCTGTGAGATATCCTTGTGGCTCTAGCTTACCATATAGTTTACTTCTATTTATGTTTTCTCTATAAATTCCATGAAAGCAGGGATTTTTGTCAGGTTTGTTCATTGCTGTATATCCAGCTCCGAGATTAGTACTCAGTACTTTACTAGGCACTCACTAAGTATTTGTTCAGTGAATGAATGAGTGGAACTATGGTACTATGAGCCCTTGGTACTCAGGGACAGACCAAAAGTCAGGAACAGTGAGTCTTTCTCCCCCTTCAGAGGCTTTTGCTGACTGCAACAGAAAGACGTGAGTAGACCACCCAGTGCATTTTCAATCTGGTTCATCAGTCAGTAAGTTAGTGGACCACCCCCCAGGACCATGGCACTAGGTGGTCTATTCCATTGCAAGGCAGTAGTTGAAATAACTAACATTCATGCCACTTATACTGTTTATAATTATAATCAACTCATCTCTCAAACCCTATGAGGTAGGTGTTATCATTATTTCTAGAACTGAAGCCTGAAGAGGTTAAATAACGACTCCCTAAACAACACAGCCAGTAAGTAGTAGGTCGAGAAACAGAATTCAGATCTCTGAGTCCAAGTCCTCGCTTTCACTGCGAGCTGTCATCTCTTTGTTTTTGTAGGTATTTTAAGCTGTGTCAGGGGCTGCTCACCAGATGGCTTTTTAATATCTCTCCTGTTGCTACATTATTAATCTCTAAATTGTTTAGTGGTGGGAAGAACTGGTACAGAAAGGAGGCATCTACACAGGAGAGGCTTCCTGGGAGAGCGGCTGACATTTCACGTGGGCCTGGGAGGCTGGGCTAGGTTTTGGTAGAGGAAGGAGAGACAGAAACACATTATAGCTAGGGGAACAACACTGGAATCCATCAGGATGGCAGCTGCCATCATGGGGATCAAACAGACACACCCCTCTTACGAGCAACACAAAGCTGTGAATCTGATTTAGTCAAATATTTTGCTGGTGGTGGCTTCCTGCTTTTGTCTGCTCCGAAAGGGATAAAGAACTTGCAATCCCCCATTTCCTGAAAATCCACACTGCACTGGATTTTTGGTACTCCTTCTGGAAAATGGCTGATGCTTCATGCAGAGTTCTGCAGGTAGCAAAGCCCCAGGCCTGGAAGCTTTCCTTGGACTTGCTCCCTCCTTAGAGTATATCACACTATGCTCAAGACAGTCAGATGCCACGTGCCCTTTGAATAGGCCCTGGGTAGGAAGCAGTAGAGTTTGACGTGGCTCCTGTGGATGCTGAGAGCCTCTCTGGTCCTTGAACAGGGTGGAGTGGGAGGTGCCCTCGGACCAGTAAAGTAGATGGAGGTTGGGAATCTGCAAGGCTAAATTATCCTCCCAAGTATAAAGCATTTTGAACTTGCTCCACCCTTCCTATTTTCCATCTGTCTTATTATTCATCGCAGTAATATTTGGGCATTTTGAAAAGAGTGATATTTTAACAGGAAGCTATTCCAAGGAGAAAGAAAAATATCCTCGTTTGGCATAAACCAGCCATGCAAATTAGCCTAAATAAAAATAAAACGAAAGACAACTTAGAATATTATTGTACTTTCCCAGGCTCCTGCCAGTCACTGCTGTCAGCTGTAGCCTCTCCCTATCCTGGTGACAGTGTTGAGAAGTGGGGCTTACATTTCTGGAGAGGTCGATGCTCAAGAACCCATTCACAAAGAATGGACATCAAAGAACCTGCACTTGAGCTGTGTTCGAAGCATCCATGAAAGGATTTCCTTAGAAGTATATTCCCATGAGGTTCTACGTTTGACTCATCGCAGACTAATCCATCAAGGACTGACATTCACTCTGTTTTGTTCCTGGGAGACTATTTAAGTGTGTGTGTGAGTGTGTGTGTGAGTGTGTGTGTGTGTGTGCGTGCATGTGTGCACAGACGCGTGCATTAAGGGCCAATGCTGTGCGTGCTGACATAAAATTTTAAAATATCTTTTTTTCTTCTGGAGAAGAGAATGAAGTATTTCAAGACCCCTGGTACAGAAGTCTTCAGAACATGGTTAGCAAATCATTATTTTCGTGCCACTGTGGGCAAGAACCAGTTTCTCTACTTTCTCTCCATTTGCACCTCTTTCTTTTCTTGCCTTCTCTTCTCTTTTCTCTTCTGCTCTTTATCTCCTTCTTTGCTTGGTATGCCATGTGTTTCCTCTGGCCTCCAGAGTTATCCTTGAAGCAATATGCAAGTCCAGAATTGAGGGCAGATTCCATGGTCACCCAAGACATCGGATAATTTTTATTATTAATTTCCTCAAGTCACGTTTAAAATGGCATCATTCGATACAATCTCCAAATCCCTCCCTAAACCTCGTTGTATTTCAGAACCCTTCTGAAAGGGGAGTCAGCCTGCTATATTTATTCCAACGTTCTATTTCAATCAGACATTGAGACAACTGGGACAACACCCTTACCGGACTTATCTCAAGGAGACAAACATGTCACGACAGTTATTTCACAAGTCATAAGGATGGGAGTGGTTATATATCCTACTTCAGCTTTGATGTGTTGGGAAAAATTTGCAATACTACAAGAAATCAACAATGCTGACTTTCAAACTTCCTTTTACTAATCCCTGCTATCTTGATCTTGCTATCCGATTTTGATCTAAGGAATACTTCGCTGAGGAAACATGCCAAGAGATACAATGAGAAGTGCTGAGGTGCCCAATCTACAAAGTTAGTTTTCCAGTTAAGTTAGGGAGGAGACTAACAAGATTTCTGGAGTATTATCTGGACCCCATTCCTCTAGATGTTTTGTTTACAAAATGTAAGCATCCACTCTTTTATATGTCTCCCTTCCTAGTCATGTTCTTCACATTCTTCTCAAACAGTCTCATTTTCTTCTTAGTTTTCCTCTTACTTCAAGTTCTCAATCTTTTTAGCAGATCAGATTCCAGACCTTAGCCATGTGGCTGATTTGTAACACAATCTTCCATTTTTTGCATGCTGCTTGATCTAGTAATTCCACTCAGAATTATTTCTTTATATCGGTATGTGCAAATATTTAGGCATAAATGTAGCCATGGGAACATCAGTAATGAGATAAAAATCGGAAACAAGAAGACATTTGTTGAATAAATTATGAACATTGATGAAATGGAATATTATGTGGTCATTTCAAATGATGTAAAAGATTAATGACATGAAAAATATCCCTAATGCATTATTTAGCAGAGATAAAAAGAAAGTTATAAATAGTATTGTCCCATTTTACCAAAAACATGTACATATGGGTTTTTTCCAAGAGACTGTTGGTACGCACATCAGAATGGATACACTGGCTATCTCAGTGATAGGATTAAAGAGATTTTTATCTTTTTAATTCTTATTTTTTCACTTATCTATTTTGTGATTTTAATTCTTTTGCTTGTATGTGTCTTCTCATACACATTCATAAATGTTTATGCATGTATATAGTATAACTTACATTTTATTTTAAAAATAAACTTTATCCTCTTATAAAAGTATAATTTGCCACTCTTTAGGAAGTGAGGACTAAACTAAGGAAGGAATCAGAGAACTTGCAGGGCATTCAAGGATAAGCCACAAAAATGGCTTGTGGATGACAGGAGGGGAGGGTGGAATGGGAAGAAGGAAGGAAGGGATAGAAAAGACAAGCTACAGGGCTATGGCGCTCAGTACTCAGTTCTACAAAGAAAACTGAGGAGAGATCTGGTCAGTCTTTGGGTATATAAAGGCTCTCTTCCAGAGCAGGAGTATTGGTCTTTTAACAGTGACCCAGAGAAAAGAGTGACTTCAAAGTCTAGGGTAAGGGTCAAGGGGAGAATTTCACTTGCGGAAGCCCTGGAGAAGGACACTTAATGAGTCCTGTAAGGCTGGGAGTTTCCATATGTCTGTGATGGTTTGTTACTTTAGAAATGGGACAGAACTGATGTTGAGAGTCAGATTTCTGAAGGGACAAGAGGTCTGGACCATTGGAAATGACCAGAGACCACTGCCAGGAAATTACTCCAAGGATAAAGAAAATCATCCAGGAAAAATCCACTCACATTGAGTTACAGCCCTCTTGTTGGGGTGTGGAAGTCAGTGTTCTCTGGACAATTTGTACCTGTGACAGACCCTTAGTCAGACTCCCCAGGACACCAAACGGGGGTGGATTAATGACCCTCATTTTCTTTCAAGATTATGAGAGGTTTGGAGGAGTTTGTCAATCCAAATGATAATTTTACTAGGAACTTAGATTATACAGAACATTTGAGAGAGAATTGCAATTATTTCACCAGAAAAAAATGATAGTTGAAGGAAGAAATAAGATAAGACTACTTAATCCCCATCAGGCTGACGTAAGAGAATAAAACTGGGGCACCTGGGCAGCTCAGTTAGTTAAGCCTCCAACTCTGGGTTTCGGCTCAGATCATGATCTCAGGGTCATAAGATCCAGCCCCACATCAAGCTCTGTGCTCAGCACGGCATCTGCTTGAGATTCTCTCTCCCTGTCCTTCTGTTCCACCTCCCTCTCTTGTGTGCACTCTCTGCGTAAAATAATTAAAAAAAAGAGAAAGAGAGAGAAACAGTCTTTGAATGACACTAGAAAACAGAAAGTCCAGAGACTTCATTTCATAAAAAAATAATAAATCATTTGGGGAAATCAAAAAAATAACAGAAGTCAAAATATGACAGTGGCAGAAAAAAAATTTTTAGATGAAGAAATAAAATCTCTACTCGCTGGAACCTGACTAGTTCATTCCTGAATTAATCAAAGAGTTTACGCTTAAGGAAGAATGTAGAATATTTAGCCTTAGCAAAGAATACTTGGCAGCCCAACTAACAGTCTGATCTCATATGGCAATTTCCACGTGTTTATTTATTTGTGTTTAAAAACTTTCAGTGTCTTGAAAGTCAGCTCTGTTGCTGACACCTATGGTTAAAAATGACAGCCCTGAGTGTTGCTAGCTTCTCAGTCATCAAAGAAATATTCCTCATGCTTAGTGTAATCCTCTTAGAATGGTGGGAACAGCCAATGCTGTATTTTAGGAAGAAGTTTCAATCATCAAGGGTGAAGATCAAAGAGGCTTTCTGTGATTGTTTTTCTTTTTGGATATGACTTCCTGAGACCAGAAAATTACATAAACCAGAATATATTTCATTCACAAAGTTATTCACTGTAACTTATTCACTCACTCAAGAAATGGTTATTGAACACATATCATGTTCCAGGAACGGTACTAGTTGTTAAGGATACAGAATAAAGAACAGTTCCTGCCGTTGGGAAGTTCACAGTCTAAGTAAGCAAAGCTACTTAGAGATTGGGGACTTTTAAGAGTGTATCACCAATATTACATACAGTATGCTAAGGAGTCCAATGCAGCTGATTTAATCAATTCTCCCAAATGAATATTCTTATTCTTTTTTACAGTATCTTTGAGGTATCATTAATTGGGATTAATTTCCTAGTGAAGGTCTGCTGGTTATCTCCTAGTTGTCCCTCCAGGTCCACTGTCCGTCCTCCTCCACCCTCCCTTGCCCTAAATGCAGGCCTACGTACCCTCTGGTTTTTGGTTGGGTTCAGGCAATGCAAGGCGCGTGGAAGGAGGTAAACAGGGGAGGGTGTTTATTTCACTAGCTCCACCTCTGGGCATCTCTCTACAAAGAGCTGTAGGGAACCCTCCCCAAACACCACCCTTCATGCCTCAGGGCATAAGGGCTCCTCACTATTGATATTCTGGGGCGCTGCAATATCTCTGTTGGTTTCCTAAATCCAGCCCCCACTTTGTAAATAGTTCCTTTATTAAACTCTCTTCAAATTACCTAGCTTCATGGTGCCATCTGTTTCATGCCTTCCTGATGCAGAGGGAGAATGATTTCTTCATTAAAGGAAAAATCAAGATATCTATTCTAGATTATTTCTGGGATCAGTATTAATGGAATGCTTCGAGGAAGGCTTCATTCAAATAACCCTTGTTAATAATTGTTGCTTTTCTGATATGTAAACCAGTAGCACCTTACAAGATGTTGGTGGATCATAGATTTTAAAGTCTTTCTTCTGTGTTTCTTTCACCCTTGAGGAAGCTGTAAACAGGCTAACTCCATGGCATTGCCAGGTTTTCAGCCTTAATGTAACTCTTTGGTCCACAGCTAGGAACTGTGGTCTTCCTCTTCAGGTTCAACATGGTCTGAGTTCCCACGGCAGATCCTGACCTCAAGCATCCAGACTTGGATCAAGGCTTGCTGGTTTCTAGCCTGGCTGTGACCCTGCACTCAGCCCCTTACTCAGCACCTCTGCCACCATTCTCTCTGGGACTTGAAATCCTACTATAACCAATGCCTTCCTGGGAATCCTATAGCCCATACAGTGACCGGGTCCTGGCCCTCTGCTAACCAACCACTAGTGCTAACTGCCAGTGAGAATGGGACTATGAATAAGGTCTGATCTATAATTCCAGACCCTACCTTCATAATAGACTACACTCATCCTATGCATTTCATTCATTTATTAGGCGACTACTTATTAATTCACTCATTTATTAAGTGACTACTCTGTTGCAGGCACGGTTTCAGGTTCTGGGGAGACTGGCTTCATATTAAATTTTGAAAGTAGGAATAACTGAATGAATTCTACTTTCGGTAACAAAAGGAAAGGGGATAACTTATATAATGAAGCGTTAGCTTCAATTCATAATAGTGTCTTCCTTTCCCCCTTTAAATACACATCTAGCACTTCCATCTTTGTTTTCTTTTAAAGATAGTTCAACATCCCTTAACAGATAAAGTAAAGCAATTGTATTTTTAAATGATTGTATCCAGGATTTGGTTCTACTATAATTCTACAACTAGTATTTACTTTCAAAGACCATAGGTCTAAAATCATCAAAACTCAGCTTTCAAACTCTCACAGAGCAGATTGTGAGATGTATATTCAGTATTTTGTCCATCTCTATCTTTCTGTCTTTTCGTTAACTATACAAACTGGCCCTGCTTTGCTAAGATGCATTTAACACATTCTCTTGAGTAAAATAGCTCACACAATAGCTTTAGCAAACGCTTCCTGTCCATTTAAAGTTTTATTTAATAAAGCTGTTCAAGAAAGTTTTTATGCACAATGGGGGAGACATGTTGTTTTGGTTTCTTAATTCCATAACTGATGATTTGGCTTTTATGACCACTCGTTTTATTTTTCAAGGTAAAAAGACAAGTGGTGGGTGAAGAGGGTGGTCTGGCTCTTGGTTCCCAAGCTGGGGAGGGCAGTGAGACCAAATCCTCAGACAGTCTGAGGCGTTCACCAGGCTATTAGAACATTAACAAGGTTTCACTGCATCCCCTAGGATGGAAATAATTGCTTCGTAAATGGGAACCTGGCCTCAGAGTGAATGTGTCAAGAGTATCTACTCTGAACCTGGAAGAGACAGAAGCAGAAAACACGACTCCTGATTCATGTTCCATTACTTTAATCGCTAAACACCACTCCGTTTAAGCTAAAGAGATATAATGGTGCATTTGACAGATGCCTTCACATCAAGATTAGATAGGAGCCCTGAAAGTCTAATGCTGAACCTTTCTTACCTTCTGCAGAGGATGTCACTCAAAATCACTTCCCTCCATCCCTCTTCTCTGACTGATTAAGAAATTCAGAGCCATTCCTACTGCAACCCAACACTCTCCTCAGGTGAACCTTGCTTTACACAAAACATCTGTGTGTAAATAACACGGTAATAATTCAAGTCGTATTCTAAATGCAACATAGGGATCTCGCTGTTGAAAGGAACACTGAAATAAATGCTTTTGTAAGGCAGAAGGCCTCTTTTGTAATGTAAACAATATAAATGTAGATAAAGCTTCCAATTTACCTAAGTTTAGATTTTTACATATTGGATTTCATTAAAGCAGAACCTATCTGTAAATGAAAATATTTTAAGCTTCAGCCCTTTGCCCATCATAATGGTTTTTAAAAATCTCATTACAATAAAACCCATTAGTTTGAATAATTAAATACAAAAAAAATGCTTTCCCCATGCATTGAAATTTCTGAATTTAATAGGAAAAAACCCAACTGAGTGCCTTGTTTTTAAGCTCCTATTTCAATCTTGTTTTAAAATGGCAAACAGTATAATAACTAGCATCATGCAGAAAGTACATTGCAGCATGGCAGGGTGACTGAGGAAAGACAGCCAGCTTCTGTGTTCAGGACAATAGAAGCAGATGCAAACGAACAGGGTCTGAGCGCTCCAGACCTTTGGAGAACGTATAGCTCAGCGGTCAACATGGATTACCTTATTTCAATCTTTACAACTAAGCAAGTGTTAGCATCCCCACTTCCACAAAGACAGGGAAGCTTGGAACTGTGAGGCAACTTGTCCAATGTCACACAGGTTCTAAACAATGGTCGAAAATCAAATACACATCTCTGCATCTCAAATAAACACCCTTAAGCCCTTCTGCTTCTTGTTAGGTTGAAACTTATATTGCTGATAATAGTACATTTTCGACCAACAAAGATGGAAGTTTATACAGTTCAACTAAAACTTCTCTACCGTACCGAAATCAGAATAGGAAAAGGTAGAGTTGATCCAAGGTGACTTGAGCCTCTGTTGTAGGACAGAAAGAGCCCAGATCACTGCTTTTGCTCACCTGCAGTCCTGCTCATTTCATGCCCTTCCCACTCACTTTGGCGTGTGTTCTGCACATCCCCCTTTCTATTCAAGAATCTTTATAGGGCATTCATGTGTGCAACAGCTCCCGCATGAAGTACTGGAGATACCAACCTGAGTGCAACTTGGTGCGTGACATTGAGAAGTCTGCAATCTTACTCTTAAGGGAACAAATCAAACATATATAAATTGCATGAGAAAATCACTTCAGGGATTTGCTGAAATGCCTTTGCTCACATGGGGATGGCTATGCTGACCCAGCATGGGTAGTGCCTCAAAGAGGAGGTGAGAGGAGGGGAGCTGGCCCAACCAGCATCCCTTCTAGAACCTCCTGATTTCCAGATGCTCTTCACCCTGGAGGCAAAAGAAAGTGGCAAGTTACACGTGGAAAGGAAATGAAAGGTCAAGAACTGAAAAAGGAAATTGGTCATTCTTTATCTCATTTGTCACTCTTAAAGGCTCATCGTTTCATGGCTTAAGTGAAGCCACATCTCACTGCACTTTATTTCCTTGGAGGCTGAATCCCCATGGTCTGGCTTCTATCCCATATGCTGTATTTAACTTTCATAAAATCCAAGCAAATAAAATAATTTGAGAAAAACCAAAAGTGAGATTTAGCTTACATATCCATACACTCATGTGTTCAATATGGAAAGTTTACTAAAGTGAGCTCATACTTCATGTGACTTTAAAACAAACAACTAGGGGATCCCTGGGTGGCTCAGTGGTTTAGCGCCTGTCTTTGGCCCAGGGCGCGATCCTGGAGTCCCGGGATCGAGTCCCGCGTTGGGCTCCCAGCTTGGAGCCTGCTTCTCCCTCCTCCTGTGTCTCTGCCTCTCTCTCTCTCTGTGTCTATCATAAATAAATAAATAAATAAATAAATAAATAAATAAATCTTAAAAAAAAATAAAACAAACAACTAACCAGCTAACTAGCCAACTAATTCAGTTATTTCTTCTAGAATGGTGCCTCACAGAAAAGTGGATGGCAAGTTCCTGCCTGGTACACATGATTTCATGCATGTCTCATAGCTTTGAAATGTTCTCCTTCAGAACATGGTCTTTTCAGATCTTTTAAGTCAGACATTAAATTGAGCCAATTATTATGCTAAATTCAGAGCAGAAAACAAACTCACCTTGAACATTCTGAGGATTTTTTTGGTTTAACGGAGACAAATCCTTCACTTATGGCTGGCCCTTAGTACTAATAAAACAAACTCATTTATTTAGAACAGTGGGGTGGGATATCATGGAGTTAGTAATTATTAATGACAACTAATGGCTGGTAGTTATTGATGACATTTGTGAGAGTAGGATAAAAATAATAATTATAATAATGTGAGGTGTCATGAACAAACAGTAATTGCAATAATGATTGCTATTATAATAATGAGTGAGAAAATGATTTTAGGTTATTAAATCAATAAAGATAATGGAAGCCTGCATGTGTATGTGTGTGTGTGTGTGTGTGTGTGTGTGTGTGTATTTGTGGAATTTAGCCAGATAAATATAATAGTCATTCTTGACTGAAGACTTCCTATGTGCCAGGCCCTGTGCCTAAGACATTAATACATTACCTCCTTTAATTCACAGTGGCTCTATGAGTAGACATTACTGATAGCATTATTTTCCTAGATATGCTAATGAGAAAACAGAAATTTAGAGCAGTTACACAATTTGACCAAGGTAACTTAACTGCTGGTAAATTGCAAAAAGGAAGTTTAAATCTGGTCTAGCTAATGCCAAAGTCCATGCACTTAACCAGTATGCTATAGTTGCTGAATGGTAATGGATATGTTCTGGTATCTAGGATGGTCCTGACACCTGCTGAACTGCTGGGTACCCCAAGGGTGTGGGTCCGACTGACAAGTCATCTTAAACCCACGAGTCTCAGCTGGCAGTAGGATCTGCCAACAGATCAGTATGGTGAGGACCCCATAGAAACAGGTTTACAGAATTGCCCAATGGAGAAACACTATTTCCATAAAGAGAAGCGGCTTGGGTTACTCCTCTGGGTTGGGTACAAAGCCTCATAAAAATGTGCCTTCTTGTTTTTTTTTTTTTTCCATCAGAACTATGACCTAAGCCACCCCTTGACTTTATCCCTATTAGCAAGTGACAAATTCAGTGTCCTCCAGTGATTGTGACTTGAATTCTCAGAAAAGACTATGTGTTTATATGCATCTCTATTGCCTTAAGAAAGTGAGTAAGGCTGTCACTTCATTATGAATACATCTATTAAAAACCAAAATTCTGATTCTTTTGGTGATTTGTTTTAAAAGTGGCTCTTTTAGCTTCTATGTTTGAAAGATGTCAGTTTCTCTTTTTCTTATTTGATAATAGCAGGATGGCGTGTTAATATTTTATCTAAATTGGAGTTACCTACATATCAACAGAAGTCACAGTTTTGCAAAGAATCACAACAAAATGACAAACACCCTAAGTCTGTCTCCTTGATGAGTCCACAGACCCGGGATCTCATGGGACTCAGAATCATCATTAAGAGCATCATTTGTCACCACGCAGCAAAAATATGATCATTTGAGCATTGCACATGGACTTTGGGATAAATGAGCACTCAACTCCCCACTCTGAAAATAGACACATGGAGCTAATAAGAGCTTGAAATGGTCAAAAATTCACTTTAATGCAGATGAAATTGAAACCTTTTTACTGAGAGCACAATAGTGTACCTGTTTCCCTCATGAAAGTATTATTATGTCCAACAGCAAAGGGGCTCTAAGTAGGAGTGACCGAGACTTCAGGGCTTCAGGGTCCATCCTGTTATTAGCTGCGCAGCATATTCTGGTCCGGCGGAGCCCTGCACTTGCAGGGCGTAGCTGGAGCTCTCTCCCATCCCATGCATTTTCCAACCAAAGCAAGGAGGATAATCAAAATGACTTTTGGCTGGAAGCTGTGTCGAGCCATAAGCAAAGGCGGCCTAACACACACTACCTGGCAGAGTGAATTAATTCAGAGAGCCACAGCGTGCCTCCCTCCCGTGAGTGAGGATGAGCACAGCTCTCTGAGGTCCCCGTACAGATTCTGAGCAGTCCCACGAGGCTGAAGTTAACTTTCTGTGTGTTCTGGTTGCAAATATGGAGCTTCCATAAAAAAGTAAACAGTAGCCAAAGACACTGAATGGTCAACATTATGAAATTTGCAATTGTCCCACCTCTTTGCATCCCAGGTTACATTTTGCAGGTTAATATTTCATGAGGGTCATTTCGGTCAGGTTTGCAAACACGTTTCAGGTGCTGGTGGAGAACCGTGTCGAGATGCCAGAACTCAGGAGCGTGGAAAGGACTCCCGCCGTGGGCTTTCTGTTGTGTGCGGTGATAGGGCTGCTGCCCGTGATGAGATGAGAAGGTCTCCTCAAGCTTGGAAGTATTTTCCTGGCAAAGCACCCTCTGCCCTGTGTTCTTCACCGCAGCCTCTGAGGTAGGCAGAGCAGGGCTTCGGGTTATGGTAGGAGTGATGGGATACAAATAATGGGAACAAAGAGTTTCCTAAAACCAGTGAAGCTCAGTGATCACACAAGGCCGACATACACTGCAAGGCTCCGTCGATAAAACGAGAGGCCGCACTGGATGAAGTTCTCATTAACAATTCTCCCACCAACGGCAACCTCATAGATTTTTACCGTTCCTTCCCTTGTTCATCTCCAGTAGGAACATTTTCATCAAAACTGGGTATTTGGTGCTTAAGAGTTCTCCTGACATTGCTTCTTACTCACCAAATAGAGTCATAATCCTTAGTATGTAACTTCAAAATCCTTTACACAATAACCAATTGCTTCCCCAAAGAGGATTGTGGCTTCAGATGGAGAATAAGCTGCTGAAGGAAATTAAGTCTCAAGAAATGAAAGTCCTGTTTCTGTGCACTTGGAGGTAGGAAAAGAAAAATCCAGAGGTTATCACATAAATCCCAAAGCATCCTTTATTCTGCCTATAGAATGTCGGGACCAGACAGGTGACTCACAAGGTTACTCTGGCCTCTTATTCAGAGCTCACCAGGGCAGAGGGTGGGTGGGACTCATTCCCTGAAATCATTCAGCCCCTTTCATCAAACTTACCGAACACCTCCTTAATTCCCTAACTGAAATGATACCCACCCCATTTCACTTCCTTTCTCCTGTAGATTTTTACACACTAGCTGAACTCTAAAAGATTTTCTGCTTTTTGCACTCGAAGAAGGAAGGGGGGGGACAAATTTCAGCAGTCAAAGGAAAGAAAGAGCACATATGGTTCAGGTTGGAAAAAGGACATAGTTATACTTTCGGAAAAGTGCTGTGTGCACTCACATGGGTCACATGTTTGCCCCCAAGGTCAAATTAGCAAAGATTCTGAAAGCAAATCCACAAGAGCATAAAAATGCCACATCAAGTCAGGCAAGACCTCCATCTTGTAGCCTCTCTGGGGGCGCCTGTCAACCGTGGGCCCCCAGCCCTGGGGACCTGGGAGAGCCTGGGAAGCAGGGTGGCAGCTCTGAGCAGGTCACTTTACCCCTCCGACCTCTGTTTTCCTCCTCCGGGCTGCAGAGCATGAAAGAACATGAAAGCATGCCCCTTCCTGCTTATGGCATTTTTTGAGGGGCCAAATTAGACAAAGGATGTGAATGTACTTTGCCAACAGTCTGGTTCATGTCTTTGCGCAGAGTGAGGTCCCCAAATACCTGGAGGGGGGAGGTGTGAAGGGTTGCTCCCCACGCCAGCACTGTACAAGTTCGGTGCTCCTCCACCCCTTGGCTCTCGCTCTATGGTTCAAGTTCTCCGCATCCAAGGAAACCGTTCTGCTTACCTTCCCCAAAGCAGAGCCTGGGCTGGAGAGTCTCCTCTGAGTGTTTATGCAGGGAGTAAGGAAGTGGGGGCCACCGGATAAGGCGGGAGGGGAAATGAGGCAAAGACATGGTATCAGTTAAGGTCCAGACTCAGTGATGCGCACTGAGGGGGGCACTTGGTGGGATGAGCACTGGGTGTTATGCTACATGTTGGCAAATAGAACTCCAATAAAAAAAAATCAAAAAATTTTTTTAAAAAAAGTCCAGATTCAGTGACGTCCAGCCCAAGCTCTGGGGTGTGAACTACAGATGGCACTGGGGGAGAGAGGGGCCTGCTGTCCCTTACCTGCACAGCCAATCCTCGGCTGGGGGCTGCACCCACCCCTTCCTGCACAGACTGAGGTGTCTGTGAGGTTCCTGCACAGCTCTGAGCTGTTGGTGGCCAACCCTCATGGCAGCAGGGGATTGTGAGAGTCACCAATGGGATTTCCCAGAGATAAAGGGGACTCAGGCTCGGGGAGGGTGAGGACCTGGGCCTTCATCGCTGCCAGGTACTCTCCTCTCCTCTCTCTTCCCTGGCCAATTCTTATTGATGGTGTCCATTTCAGATCCCATGTCACTCCTTTGAGGAAATCTTCCTCCTCCAGTCCCTCCAGATGCTCTCCGAGCACATTGGACCTGCTCTTTGAGGAATTTATCACAATTTTAACTTAAGTAATTATTTCTGAAAACTTCAATTTGATATCTGTCTTCTCCACTAGGTTGTAAACTCTATGAGGGCAGGGAGCACATACAACTTGTTTGTTGCTAGAATCTGTTGTGTAGCTCAGGGCTGGCGTTCACTAAATATTTGTTGAATGAATGACGGAACACAGCTAGTAAGAGAGTTTAAAACCAGGTCCCTGTGTCTTAAAGCCACATTCTATTTCCACTCTGCCTTAGATCATGGAAAATCCTTGTTTATTTATATTTAATGTCTGTGTAAATTTTTGGAAATCCAATCTCAGAAGTGAATTTCCTGCTATATTTATACTTACATTTATGCCATACCTTATGCCGATAATGAATGTGCTGTAGAAAGTAGTACTGCGGTTCTTTCTCCTAACACTACCTCCTCCAGGTTTCAGGATGTGCTCCTTGTATGGTTGTGCAGGTTTGTCCCTCTTCCTCTGTCCCCTTCATGATAGAAATGCTTTGAACACATCTTGTTGAGACTTTGCTTCCAGGCTGAGAGTTCTAATCCTTTTAGCTTCTCTTCCAACAAAATCACATTTCCTTGATCATTTTAGGTCTACTCCTCTGGACATTTTGTGGCTCTCTATAGTTTTCTTGAGGAGAAATCCAACTTTAACTGGGCTGTAGGTAAGCAGTTGCTTTAGTGATCCCTCACTGATTCTCCAGTTAGCACAGGGAGGACAGCAATTGTTTCAGACCTTGCAGCCTCACCTCTAGTTCAAAGCCCATGTGCACCCAGAAGCTTCCGTGGTTAACCACTTACCTTCAGTTTGCCAAGGAGATTGGATCATCCAATGGAAGCCCTCCTTGGAAGGCTTGACTCCTGTCCTCTTGGACCTTCTTCCGATTCAAGAGACAAAGTATTGTTTCAAAACCCCCATTCTTTCCTGAATACCCAAAAGTACTGCTCCCAGACCTAGCCTTTCCCTCTCTTTTCTCTCATCCTCTCCTTAGTTAAGATAATCAACATAAGCTGCTTTATCAGACAATACCCCAAATTTCAGTGGCTTAACACAGCAAAGACTTATGTTTCACTTTCACAAAGTTCAGGAAGGTTGGATGACCCTCCTTCATTCTGAAGTGATGTTCTCTGGAATGTGACATTCAGGGACACTGAGTCAGTGACAGGGTGATGGAGAAGGCTCGTCAGCTCTTACTAGCCTCCACCACAGGTTTCATGTCACCCCTGTTAAATAATCACATAGCCCCAAATTCTTTGCAAGGAATACAGGAAAATGTGGGAGGCCATATGGACTTTTCCGTGAACACCCATTCATGTCTGCTACATCTTTACAAATGTACAAATTTCCTGTGACTTGAGAAAACATTGCCTGGTCCTTGGGGCACTCAATTTCCTTTCAGTGAGAAGCTTCCTAAATGAGTGTGTGCTTCTCTCTGTATTTCTTCACCAATCTTTCCTTCTTTAAACTCCCTATGGTGTGGACTTTATTCATACAATTTAATTACAACACACACACAGAGGTCATCAGTCTCTCTTCCGACAGCCCCTGTTTCTTTGGTCTGTGACAAACCTTGAAAGTGTCAGCCTTCCTTTTGTAAGGAAATACTCTTCTCCCTTGGCAGAGGTCATCATCCAGCATTTTTCCTGATTTCCCTCCAACTTCTTCACTCTCTCCTTCTTTCTGGTTCTTACCTGTAGGCATTTCCCCAAATTCAATCAAGAACCCTTTTCTTCTTTGACTTTATATTCTCTTCATTGAAGAGCTCATTGATTTTTATGCCTGTGAATATTGCCTCTGTGCTCCCGATGCCTGGCAAGAATATGGGTTTGAAGTCAGGGAGACTTATGTTGAACAAATAATGTAATTCCTCTGAGCTTCAGTTTCATCTACAAGAATGGGATAACAAAGCACACCTGAATGAAAGCATTAGCAAAAGCACTGAGTTCGAAAGTCCACCTATTGATGAATGGATAAAGAAGGTGCGATATATAAGTACACAATGGGATATTACCCAGTCACCAAAAAGAATGAATCTTGCCATTTGCAACAATGTGGATGGAGCTAGAGGGTATTATGCTAAGCGAAATAAGTCAATCGGGGAAAGACAAATACCATATGATTTCGCTCATATGTGGAATTAAAAAACAAAACACATGAACATGGGGGTAAATAAAAAAGACAGGCAAACCAAGAAACAGATTCTTAACTATAGAGAACAAACTGATGGTTACCAAAAGGGAGGTGGGTGGGGGAATGGGCTAAACAAGTCATGAGGATTGAGGAACACACTTGTGATGACACTGGGTCTAGTGTAGTTAGTGTTGGGTCACTAGATGCTACACCTGAAGCTAATATTATAATGTATGTTAACAAATTGTAATTTAAGTAAAAACTTGGAAAGAAAAAGAAAAGAAAGTGCACTGAGTTCAAGAAGGATACTCAATAGATATTAATTTCTCTTCACCACCTTCAGGTCAGCATTTTACCTGAATTTAATTCATTCATTCATGTTATTCCTTGAACACCCGTGAGCATCCTGTGTGCCAGGACAGTGTCAAGTTTTGTGGATAGAGACAGAATAAGGCAAACCCTTCGAAATCTCAAAGTAGAATGGATAGCCTCACTGAAGGCACGTGGCAATTCACTGAAGTGAATATTCTAACAAAGATCTAACTATTTTTTATGTAAAAACTATGATAGAAATTAAGCTTTGTTAGTAATTTGTATTTCTGTGGACAGTGATTCTTCACTCAGTGTACAAGTCATACAGTCATGGGTCATATGAAGTACACAGTGGCCCTCGAGGGCTGAATCAATTCCACATGAAGAGAGATTGACAGTGGTTCCAGCACTTCCTGAATGCAGTTGCAGGGTATTCCTTTATACATGCCCATGAAGTGGATTTATGGATTGTATCACTTATTTTTAACCAAACTACCCCACCCAAGATGGTCAAGTGGCTTAAGATGTTTCCTGCAACAAAACAATAAATTGAAGACAATACTAGTAGGGTAATTTTCCAATTTATCATCCAAAGAGGGATGCTTTTGAGAGTAAAGGTAACACTATGAATCATTGTGCCAAAAAATTGGTGTGAAATGAGCATCTCCTAAGCAAACTGGGACATATATTCACCCTACTAAGAATACAAGCACAAGCAAACAATAAGAAAACAGCAGAGCTGACACTCACTTCCAGATACAAACTTTCCATTAGCCACATGCAAGGTAAAAAATTTAAATATATATATATATATGATCTGTCTAGAAGCTAAATAGAATGTTTTAAAATTATTTAAAAGTATATTTGAGATATGAATTCATATTCAGTGTCATTCACAACAAAACTAGAGGTATCATAATTCCAGACTTCAAGTTATAGTACAAAGCTACAATAATCAAAACAGTATGATACTGGCACAAAATAGGCACATAGATCAATGGAATAGAATAGAAAACCCAGAAATAAACCCACAGTTATACAGTCAATTAATCTTTGGCAAAGGAGGAAGGAATATCCAATGGTAAAAAGAAAGTCTCCTCCACAAATGGCATTGGGACATTGGACAGCAACATGCAAAAGAATGAAACTGGACCACTTTCTAACACCATACACAAAAATAAACTCAAAATGGATCAAACACCTAAATGTGAGACCTAAAGCCATTAAAATCCTGAAAGAGAGCACAGGCAGTAATTTCTCTGACATGAGCTGTAACAACATTTTTCTAGATATGTCTCCTGAGCAAGGGGAATAAAAGCAAAAATAAACTATTAGGACAACATCAAAATAAAAAGCTTCTGTACAGTGAAGAACACAATCAACAAAACTAAAAGGAAGCCTACTGAATGGGAGAAGATTTTTGTAAACAATATATCTGATAAAGGGTTAGTATCCAAAATATATGAAGGACTGAGACAACTCAACACCCCCAAAATAAATAATCTAATTTTAAAAACGGGCAGAAGACATTTCTCCAAAGAAGATGTACAGATGACCAACAGACTCATGAAAAGATGTTCAACATTCTTCACCAACAGGGAAATGTAAATCAAAAGCACAATGAGGTATCACCTCACACCTATCAGAATGGCTAAAATAAAGAATACAAGAAACAATGTTGGTAGGGATGTGGAGTAAAAAGAACCCTCTTGCACTGTTAGTGGGAATGCAAACTGGCGCAGCCACTGTGGAAGCCAGTATGGAGTTTCCTCAAAAAACTAGAACTAAAACTACCCTATGATCTAGTAATTGCACTGCTAGGTATTTATCCCAAAAGCACAAAAACACTAATTCAAAGAGCTACATGCACCCCCATATTAATGCAGCATTATTTACAATAGCCAAAATATGGAAGTACCCCAAGTATCCATCAATAGAGGAATGGATAAAGAAGATGTGGTGTGTGTATATGCAACAGAATACTATTCAGCCATAAAAAAGAACGAAATCTTACCATTTGCAACAACATGGATGGAGCTAGAGAGTATGATGCTAAGTGAAGAAAATCAGTCAGAGAAAGACAAATAAAATATGATTTCACTCATACATGCAATTTAAGAAATAAAATAATGAGACAGGAAAAGAGAGAGAGAGAGAGACAAACCAAAAGATAAACTCTTAACTATAGAGAACAAACTGATCATTACCAAAGGGGAGGTGGGTGAGGGGACGGGTGAAATAAGTGATGGGGATAAAGTGTACACTTACTGTAATGAGCACCGAATAATGTATAGACTTGTTGAATCACTGTATTGTATGCCTGAAACTAATATAATACTGTATAAAAACTATACTGGAATTAAAATAAAAAATAAAAGGTATATTTGAAATATTAATTCATATTCACTGTCACTCACAAAAAAACTTCACCCTTAGCGTTTACTGCCCTTTGGACTATTAACATTAAATAATCAAATGAGGTCATCATGTTAGTGAAATATTTTAAAATAATGTCTTTCTCATCTTTAGCCTCTTTTAATTTCAATTTTTATGTGTAGTTTGTAATGTATCAAGTAAGTAGCAGAATAACATATGAACATAATTTAATAGTAATGAATAATGGCAAAGATTTTTTGCGCTGACAAGAGTATATGATGAAAAATGTTTGAAAGTTATTGGTCCAGAGAGTGCCACTAAAATGAGCCTAGTCATAGTCCTGTGGCCTTGCATTTTGGTCTCAGTGTTCCAATGTCACTTTGAACCAAGTAAGCTCAAAATGGAATATATCCCTTCCCTGCTAAGAGAACCTACTTTTTGACTGCCCAGTATCCCTCACCAATTCCCTCCAGATTTCCAAGTTCAAGGCTGTTAGGAGAGCTTTGACTTTGCTTTCTGCAAGACTATTCCCTCCAATATTCACTTTTTCTTTAGGCTTCTTCTTTCTTCATCTCTTTCCATTTCCCTGCTACTACTTCCTCCAGCCTTCCATCACCTCCTGTCCTTGATTATTATAATAATTTCTCACTCGTTCTTCCTTCCTCTAAGCTCCCCCTTCTCCAGTCTTTCATGCAGTCTGACACCACATCACCTTCTTGAACTGCTAGTCTCATTCTGTCTCTCCCCCAACTCTAACTCAAAAGGCCCAATGGGAAGACTCTTATTATCCTTGAATTTGAAGAAGATCTTCTATAACCTGACCCCATCCTTTGATGTATTTGGTCAAAAAACATTGGTTGAACACTCCCTTTATTCCAGGCACTGTGTGGGTCTAAAGATGTTTATCAGTGAATAATAGGGCAATTTATTAAGTGCCTACTATGTGACAGACCCTGGGCTGGCGAGCAGGATAACACAATCCCTTCTCACTTTTCAGGCTCTACTACAGGGGCTCATACTTTCTATCAAATCTTACACTGGGCTTTTTCTTTCACTTAAATCCTTTAGCAAAAATGCTTTATTCTTACAAGCATGCTAGATTAATTTCCTAGTTCTGTCCAGGCTCCACCATCCCCCCTGCCCCTGCCTGGCTCATCTAGTAGCCTCTCTTTCTGCCATATCCATCCATCTTTAAAGAACGACTCATTTTTCCCATGCCCTTTGTGGAGCTCTCCCTGACTGCTAACCCGTATGCATTTCTTCCCTCTAAGGTCTATACTGGTCATTTGGATCATATCATACACTGTACCGTTCTATTTGTTGAGTTATATGCACATGTGCAGACATCACAACTAGCCTGCAAACCTCTCACTTTATGCCTTTGTTGTGTAATTCTTTGTTCCACCACACTGCAGCTACCATTATGGATGCTCCTTTAAATATTACTCAGTTGCACCAAGATTGATAGAGTGGTCTTGTTAGGGCAGGGGATTATGAGAGTCTTTTTTTCCAATATATTTTTCATATTCTCTACAATGTGGCTATATTACTTTTATAATGAAAAAATTGCAAATAAAAACAAATAAAATACTTCTTTAATTCAATTTAATTGAAATCCAGAAATAATTGTTCTCATTAGGTAGCTAGACCTTGGCAGTACCAAGGCTAATTTAGACCAGATTGGAAAAACTCAAAAATATAAATTGCTCTTTCTCGATGACAGACCAGATTTTCTGGGGCACAGCTAATTTTGCCCTAGTTCTGGATTTCCTAGAACACCCTCTGGGGTCAGGCTAGAAGCTGCTGTCAGAAATGCCTAAAATCAGGACTTGCTTATAGCATTAAGTCTGTAAAAACATGTATTTGTATAGGTGTCTAGAAGTCACCAGATGGATCTTAAAGGATTTTTTATCTCAATGTGTCCTATAATGGCAGCTTGGGAAAATGAAAGAAGCTCAAATTACCAGCAAGAGTTGGAGTATGTGCAATGCTGGTTTCTCCTACTACCATCAAAACAGAGAGACATGATTTGCATAGGATGATGGATATCCTTAGTTTCACCGGCTAATATTTTAAAGTAACAGAAGAGGAGGGGGTGAGGTAGGTGGACTTCCTATAAAATTAACAACCAGCCTGAATTCTGCAGCTAAGCCAAGCAGATTGGGTGACACTGGGAAATGAATATGATCCCCACAGAGCAAATATATAACTTTTCTTCAACCACCAATCCCCTCAGCCTCCTGCCTCTATGAGTGACTAATTGAGCAGTGAGTTTTATTGCTTTGATCATTTATGTCACATCTTTTTATCTCTCTCCCACTTAACTCTCCCTGGTCCGTGAAGGGCAGTTTTGATATCTAGCTCTGTTGAAATTTGCTGGACTGGTTCAACAGACCATGTGTGTGGCGTATTAAACTGCTGGTGCCTCTCCCCATCTTGGTTTTGCTCAAAAGAATAACACATTTTCACCTCACTTCTCTGATAAAGAAAGCCCAGAGCATTCAGCTATCTTTGGATGTAGATAATAGGGGGGGGGAGGAGAGGGGGCAGAGCAAGCTTAGAGAGCTGAAGTACATGCTGTTTCTGCTTGGATGTTCTTTGCTTTGAGATCATCTCATGGGGGTGTTGTGGGCTAGGGATCGAAAACTTCTGGATAATACAAAATAAGCACCCAAAATGCTTTCATTCTCTGAAGAGGTATGATGATCACATTTGGAAGGGAAGGTGTCCCAGATGATAAATGTTCATTCTGTTCCAGCTCCCACCTCTTCTTACTCCTACAGAAGAGAAAATGTTAGCAGTGCGACAATGTGCAACACTGTAAACACCTCTCTTCAGTCAGTTCCAATTGCAAAATGAACTATGGTTAGAACAAGATAATATGGGGAAATCGGGTGTCCAAGGACTGCAGATTTCAGTGTTTTCCCTAGTACCACCTGAGCCGAAGGTTTCCAGGGAATGGAGAGGCCTCCAAATGTGAATCTGATTCAGGATAAACAAGGCAAGCTGCCAATGGCTTTCCCTCTCCCCAGCAGGGTTATATAAGCACCTTACCACTTTTTCAAAAATTAGAAACTCTATTGATTTAGTGCTCACCATGCCTCTGTGTGATTTATGACCCAGAAGACGTCTGACAGCATTTCAGGCTGGTTTGTGAGAGGTTCCAGGCCAAAAGCACAATGAAGAAATGTAGAAGGAACTTTCCTTACTTGTAGATAAGCCTCTGAAAAATCTCATGCCTGTCTTTAAATTTGCCTCTGCTTTGCTTAAGGCTTCCTTTAGATAAATCACGGGAGAAATTAAACTTCAAATTCAACCACTTTCTAAACATTCTGCAAATGTTTATCTCTTTGGGACTGAAATACCAAGACACTTACCTTATTCTGCTTCTTGATGGCTCTTCAACTTTTTCAATAGTCCTGGTTGAGATATATAAATTTGGGTGTGCTATTGCTTAATTCAACCAACTTATTGAACATATGTTTTGTGCCAGAACCATGGTCTATTTATGAAACTAGCAAAGATGAATACATTAGAACTTATAGTCCTTCTTTCAAAGAGCTATTAGTGTGGTAGGTGTGTAGCAGAAACACACTTCATGTAAGCCATCCATAGTATAGGATATCATTGGGAGGTTGCTGCACAACCAGGGGCTTCCTTGCGCCTAAGTAGAGCTGTGTGACAATTTCTAGTTCTAAATGTGAGCAGAACTGTTGGATGTCTTCTAGCCCTGTCCCATGACTCTGCCACTTCCCCACATATGCATATATATACTTCTTCATGCTCTCTTCCTCTACTGTCTGGGCAAAATAAAGATGAATCCCAGGGAAACCTTTGAAACCATGCATTGAAACAGCAAAACTTCCATCAGCCTGGGTTTCTGAATGACTATGTGGAGCTGTGTGGAGGAAGGATAACTTCTGACTTATTCACCTGCCCTGTATAGTTATTATATCAACAAGAAATATCTTTAAGTGATATTTGAGCTGGTACCCATTTTGTAAGTCTATTAATTATAGCAGTTCACCTACACTCGTACAAGGGGAAAAAGAAATGTATTTGCAAAACAATAATTCAACATCGTGAACAGAGGAGTGGAAAAAGGCATAGAAGAAGCCAAGGTTCAAAATTGGAACAATTTTGCAGGGAAGTCCTTGGTCAGGAACAGTGTCTTAGTGTTAAACAGCACATCAAAATTGGGCAGAGCAATCCTCTTAAGTTCAAAGTTGTGTTCTCCAGTGTTCTAGTAGCTACTATGAGTCAAGTAAACTGGAATACTTGGGTAAAAGTATTGACAGATTTCTTCCTCTCAGAAGTTCCCAGAGACTTTAATATTCCATTATATACTGGATAAAAACTGCTTAAAACCTTCCAGTGACAGCCTGTTCTTACCATAGCCTCAGTTCTTACTACCATGGTTTACAAGACTTTCTATGATGCATCTCTGCCTTTCTCCTGATGTTACCTCATGCCATGATTCAAGAGAGTTCAGGCATTGAATGACTTGTTCATCACCATATCCCTGGCACTTACGAAATACATTTTGAAAGCATTTCCCCAACTTACTTGATGAAGGAATTCTAATTTGAAGAGTATCTTGGAAACTAGTATTCTTATGGAACACATTTTAGAAAATATGAGTTTAGAGAAAGCTCTAAATCTTTCCCAGCAACTTCATATGGATTCAGATACACAGGCAAATGCAGGAGAGAATTACAGTTCATCTGGGGATAAAGAAGTATCCTTTGCTGCTATGCAGGAGACTTTGGGAGCAGCCTGACAAACAGATTCATAAAATGAATGGAAAATGGAAGGCTGGACTCTCCATGACTTCATTGCTTCTCTCCTCAACTGCCAAGATATTGATGATGAGTGTTTTCCCAGGTCAAAGAATCCCCATTGGACTTAGTGGCCAAGTGTCGACAGCACTTAGCTGATTTAATCTCTAGTAATTCATCAAAGATCTGACCTGCTATTTGGTTTTGAACCAATTTAGTTATTATCAGTGACTTTGCTATGGTAAAGTAGGGTATGTTCAGCTTTGGTGAGGCCCCACTTTCATTTTCTGCTTTACATAGCCTCCTCCAGCGCTCCAAAGTAGATAGGGCTTAGCTTCCACATGTGTTATCCTGCAGGGAATTTGGCATTTGCTGAGAAGTCAAGTGAGTTTCATCATCATCATTATCATCATCAAACATTTGCTGCTCACCTCCTCTGAGGCTCTGCATGCTATACATCGCTGCATAGCAACCCCTCGCGCGAGGCTGGCATCTTAAGGTCAAAGAAATGAGGGAACAGAGCAGTTAATCATGTGCAACTCCCATCTGTTAATAAACAGTGTAAATGGGGCAAAATTTATCATTTGCTTTTGGAGACACAAAGGTTAAGTGCTTTGTCCCACCCTACAAATCAAGAGACTGTCAGAGCTCAGAATGGAATAGAGAGAATTGACAGGGCTCTTTTCAATCCACCAACACCTTCTCTTTCCACCGAGGTGTTAGTTAGCTAAAATATCTCCATGGTGGAAATCAGCAAATGGCAGTGAAAGGAAAACGTAAAGCAATTGATGGATGTTTGGGGTAAAACTATGACAGTCCAAGTAGAAATGTTCAGTCAACAGATTCCAATCTTCTCCACAATGAAAAGCAAGTATGATTTGCTAAATCTCATCCCATCCAGACTATAAAACAAATGAGTGCCATTTAAAGAAAGGGTTTCAAAATTCTCCAATCATATCGACTCATTTACTTCTCATTTCCAGGCTTGTTAAATAAGGCAGAATGCCATCTCATCACATCTGAAAGTAGTTAGGGCAAGATCTAAAGAAAAATATTTCCTGGACATTATTCTTTATATATTTTTTAAAGTGCCAAGGGGCAGAGAGAAATGGAAAAACCAGAGTGTATTAGTTGGCTATCAGTCTCTTCCCTCATCCCTAGCTTTAGTCTTACGAGTTTCACACTGTATGGGTTAAGGACTTCCCTAAGACATATATGGTCTGAGCCAATGGGCCTCAGATGCAGGAACCTCAGGTCTCTGAAGTCAGAAAGATACTAATCTGCTCTTTCTAGACTTTGGATTTCAAGCTTCTCATTTGGGATAACTGTCCTTTTCCATGACAGGGCCCCTTCTTTCCGAGATCACTATTTTTCCAAGTCCAAGCACCTAAGATATAGATCCATAAAGGCAAGGACAAGGCTTGATCCTAGATGGATACACCAAATTCTCTTTGTGTCATGGATGACCTTCCTCCAAAGGCTGCTTATTTCTAAAATCAAGTCCAAAACCCCAAGTAGAGTTGAAAAGACATACAATGATCTAGCTTTGGTCAATATTTCCAGCTTCATCTTTTATCACTCTCTCATGGACTCTGGGCTCTATCCTTGCTGATGCATTGCAGTTCTAAGAATGTTCCATGCTCTTTCTTTCTCCTCTGATTTTTACATATGCTGTTTGTAGTTCCTGGGAATTCCTTAAGGAAGAGCAAATGTTCTTTCCTCTGGGAGGCACACACCAGGCATAGTTAAGGGCTCCCACCTTTGTGCACTCATGGTACCTTGAAATATTGTTCTTTATGCCATACCTTATTTTATGGAATTTCATGTTCACATCTTTCTCCTCCACTATATTGGGAGCTCCAAACAGGGGACTGGGCTTGGCACAATATAGGTGCTCAACAAATGTTTATAAATGGAGAATTTAATTATTAGAGAAACAAACTTACATGCATTTCCTAAGGATAGTGAGCTGGAAATCTCTTTCTTGCATCATTTCATCCATGAGCCTTAGATGTTCATGCTATAGATGAACTATTAAGTCTGAGAGTCTGCCAATGACTCCTCGGAATGATATGGCCACAGTCTTATAAATTTAATAGAGAAAAAAACTTAAAATTTCCTACAGAAAAATATTTCAAATTAATTTATATTTGCATATAGTAAATCATATTAGTAAAATTGTGTGCCATATTAATGAGATTCCATTTTGTTTCTGTCCATCAATGAGAGGTTCTGGGTGAGGGTAAAGTAAATTGATGCTACTACATATGATTTTTTAAAGCTGAATATATGGAGGAAAGAATGTTCCTGGATGTGTTATTGCATGATTTATAATCCTCTCAGTTCTGAGAAGCAAATTAAAGTCTAGCAGATGGTTCTCTGAAACCCTGTAATGCAGTTTGTCTATAGCTATAGTTACATGTTTTAAGAGTCAGAAACATCTTAGTGAATTGTTATTGAATTGTATAGCGTCTCCAAGATGTGGAAAGTCTTCTCCACCCAAAAGCATTGGCCAGAGAGGATGTGTGATTCAGCGGCAGCAACCCCTTCATCTCATTTTCGTGGCACGTATTTTCCCAGCTGCCTGAGGCCGTCCTTCCCAGGCAACTCGTGCCTCAAGGAGCAAACCAGGTAAGTAGTCTTTGCCCCATTTGGTGAATGAGGCTTGATGCAGCATGACAGATTCCCCTAGAATATAAATTCCATGAGAAGATAGGTTTTTGTCAGTTTTGTTGATAGACATACCCAGGCCCTAGAGTAGCCTTGGTACATAGTAGGCATACAACAACTGTTCATTGAATGAATGAATAAAAGACTCTGAGAGTCTGATCTCTTGAGGATGACTCTGTGTGACCATTGTGCTCCCATAGGTTCCCCAAGCACTGAGAAATTCCTGTCAGGAGGGATGGAATCCTCCAATTCCCGGGCTTGACTTCTAAAGACCAGCCATCTGCTTTTTTCTCCCCACCCAGTGCTCAACTTGATTCTTGCCTAGATTTCCATTCAAGTTTCATTCATCTGATGGACATCCATACACTCTTTTTATCCCCCTAAGAAAACTGTTTGCTTCACTATGGCTGGAGATGGCTGCTGTTTGCTTCATCTACTCATTGATCTATATTACACAATCTATACCTTCTCTGTGGGTATAATGACAGGTCCTGGTCCTTCCTCAAAGCCCCACCTCCCTGTGAATAAACAGCCATCTCTATCCAGTAAGCCCTGAGACATGATAGGTTTTAAGAGAAATTATGAGCCCGTTGATGCCCTGGCATTGAAGCAAATGAGGTCATCTGAGAGAATTATGGATGTGTCTATAATTGGACACTTGAGCTATATCTTCACATCCGTTGGTATATTTTTCTGATTCAGGCCTTCTTGCTTGAGACATAAAATCCCAAGCCCCAGAAGACTCAACTTCTCTTTTTCAATAGTGCTTTTCAGACAAGACCCTTTAGAGATTACCAAGGGTCATTTTAATCAAAATGAAAGACATCTCTTATTATGATGGCTTTGCTGACAAATAATTAAGATGAATTACTGGCATATACTTGTCCCAGCTGCCTCATTGGTGTCCATTTGGAGTAAGCATATGAAGCTCATAGTCCATGCCTCAGCTCTTTAAAAGCAATTTATAACCTAACTCACCATCCTAACTACCTGAGAAGATTTTAATCCTAAACCTGTCACCACCCATTATTTTCACAGGGTCCTGACAGTTCTACATTAAAACAGTTTATAAGTAAAAGTTAACAAGGCCTAGAGAGAGTGATTTATGTTTCAGTCTGTGAAACAGTCAACATTCTTTCCCAGGCCAAAGATAGCCCAGAGCCCTCTGCGGACTGAAAGAAGAAAATTATCTCAGAAAGATGAATGGCCCGTGCCTTTGGGCAGGTGGCTGATGTGTGGTCCTGGGCCTGAGGCCCAGGCATCAAGCAAAGCTTATGAATGTTAGGAACATAGTACAGCACTCCCCTAACCCGCCCCCCCCCCTTGCACACATACATCCTTTCTGGCATCACCACCCTCCTGGGTCTATGTCACTTCTCAGATATTTGGCAACAAGAAAGCAGTGTAAGCTTTTGTCTTTATAAAATGTTGATGACTCAGAAAGTGTCCTTGCTTATTTAAAGCCAATAGTGAAGTGTCACCAAATCATCTTGTTTGCCACCGACAAGCGTGGATGGTTGAGTCAGAGGAGGTAGGAGATGTGTTTATGAAGTTGACACCCCTGTCCTCCAGAAAACCCCCACACTTCAGTGCAGGTAGAACAACTGAGGCTTTCTTCATCCTGACCTCCTTCCCCGATGTATTGACTAACACACCTTCTGAAAAGCTGTTCTTTCCATGAAAGGATGCCTCACTCCCACCCCAGATGCGTTGGCGCACTAGGGCTGACATAACAAAATGCCACAGGTTGGGTGGCTTATACGGAAGAAATTGATTTTCTCACAGTTCCAGAGGCTAGAAGTCCAAGATGAAGGTGTTGGCTGGTTTGGTGTCCTCTGAGGTCTCTTTCTCTAGCTTGCAGATGGCCACCTCCTTGCTATGGCCTCACATCATCTTCTCTCGGCACATGCACATCCCCCTGGGTGTCTCTGTGTGTTCTAATCTTCTATTCTTATAAGGATACCAGTCAGATTGGATCAGGACCCGTGCTAGCAGACTTACTGTAACTCGATCAGTTATTTAATTATTTTTTTTTTAATTTTTATTTATTTATGATAGTCACAGAGAGAGAGAGAGAGAGAGAGGCAGAGACACAGGCAGAGGGAGAAGCAGGCTCCATGCACCGGGAGCCTGATGTGGGATTCAATCCCGGGTCTCCAGGATCGCGCCCTGGTCCAAAGGCAGGCGCCAAACCGCTGCGCCACCCAGGGATCCCTCGATCACTTATTTAAAGGCCCATTCCCCAAATAAAGTCACATTCTGAGCCACTGGGGGTGAGGGCTTCAACATATGAATTTGCGGGGATTCACAAATCAGCCCATAATACCAATCAATTGTAAGAGCACTCCAGCTGAAAATACCTCCAGAGGAAGTATATCGAGGTTCCTCTAATTCTTGGTATGGCCAAGAAAATCCCGTTTTGAGGAATAAAGGACAACTCATCTTGCAAAAAAAAAAAAAAAAAAAAGGAAAAAGAAAAAAAAAAAACAGAAATGCCGTCTTAAGGGAGTTATCAAAGCACTTACAAATAGCTTGGCAAAACAAACTCCTCCCAAAGACATTAATTATGTTTCCTTCCTTTGATGCATCATTGATCAAATCTCTCTCTTTTCTTTTTAAAGAAGAAGGGGGCTTGTCCTTTCTCGTTTTATTCAAGTATATCATTAAGGCGACATCCTCTCTTTGCCACAACTGCATTCCATTTTTGGTATCCAACTTTCTAAATGTGAACAGAGACTAATTTAGGGCCGCTCAGTCTGAAGCTGGTATGGTAGGTATTTCTCCATCCATTATTTCAAGTTATAATAAGCGGGCGTGATTGGAGCTACTCCCAAGATAAGCAGGCCATAATATTTTCACTGTCACCATGATCATAGACTAAGATAAGAGGCAAACGTGCTATTTTTTACTCCCTATTTTTTACTCCTGGTGTTAAATACAAGGAGAACAAGTAAAAAAGAAACAAACTGCCTCACAACCCCTGCAGCAGAATACAAAATATCCAACCTCTTTCTCTTTCTCAAGCTGGCCAGGATGTTCCTCAAGGATGACATAGACACTACTGAGGTGATCCGGTGCTGAGGAGATGCCTCTTAATTGTGTTTGCAGCTCAGAGCAGAAAGCATGCCCATTCGAGGTACTTGTTGTATCATTTTTAAATCAAGGCCATCTTTTTCTCAGTGGTAAACGTGAAATGTTTTTAAAGGCCAGACTTAGCATAAAATCTATTGGTTGCCATGGATACCACTTACCACACAGGACTGCGCTCTGTGTTCAACTGTGTGATTTTCTCTATTCAAAGGTTCAGCATTGTCAAAAAACAAATTACTTTTTCTGTTGTTTATCTCAAAGTTCATTATGGGGAAGGCAATAAATAAGAAGATATTCGCGTATGGAGGGGAGCGACGTGGGGAGTCACTTGGGTGCTATGCCTTAAAATTCAGTATTCCACAATAATTATAGCCAAATTGGCTATTGTTAGGAAATAAAATGCATTTTGATCTTTTTTTTTGTGTATGTGAATATAAAGTAAAGCAGGTACTTGGAAGTCTGCTCCCAACAAAATTACATGGTAATGAGGCTTTTCACACCTACACAGCACTTAGTAACCAAGCTCTGAAAGAGCGAGATTTAGCTCTGATAGGTTTGAAACTCGGTACCTGAGGCTCCTGGCTTTCCTCTTTATGAGAGAAAACGTGGGTTCAGGACCTCGTGCTCGCTGAATTATTCATGCCGTCTTTCCAGCACTTTTCTTTGGGGTTGAAACCTGTTAGAGGGCTATTACTGAGCGCACGGGTCCATAGGACTCCCCTCCGGCCCAGACACCTGCCCCTCCACGGGGCCTGGCCCCAGCCCTCTGCTAATCAGCTTGAATGTTTGCAACTGGCAACTCCTGCCAGCCCCACCCCTTCCTCCATCCCACCTCCACTCTGCAAAGGAAAAGTGGGGGAAAAAACAAACCCCACGAAGTATTGACTGAAGGAGCGAGAGGGAGTTTCTTGCATTACTGGAGGGTATTCGAAGATAATTTAGTGTCAGCAAGCTCCCATTGGCTGAAGCCTGTAGCACTTTGCTATAACTCCCAATTAATCAAGGAATGCCCCGAACATTGACTTGTTACTTATTTAAGATGCTCTCCTGTCACCTCTCCAGCACTTTCTAGACTCCTTGATTTGGGCTATTTGCATGACAATGAAGTAAAGGGGGAGACCTTAATGAAGGCATCTGTTTGTGAATGTGCTTGTTGGTATTGGATGCGTGTAATAATAGCCTGAGGAAAGATGGAATTCTCGTTTGAGTTCACCCGAAAGCAGTACACTGATGCCCGCTAAATATGCAAATTCCAACTTGTCACCAAAATTATGCCGATAGCTGGTGGAATCATCATAGAGGCTGCCGAGCAATAGACAAATCACTGCCCGGGCATAACCTACTTGCAAGATGCACTGGCAATTAATTTACATATTGCAAGCATAAAAACCCAGGCAAAATAAAAGTGAGACGGTCCACGGAAAGCACAAGCCACGCTGATAATCTCCTCACCCACGCTGATAATCTCCTTGCCCCAACTCGCCCTTGTGGGAAACTCGCTGAGCACGACTCAGAGTTCCAGGCTGCCAGGCAGCAACTGAGGGGAGAGCCCTGAAAACCAGGTTTGCTCTTAGGAAATCAGGGGTGGCAGCTGTGAAGTAGAGTTCAGTGAGGACATGATGTACCATCCCAGCCCCTAGAACAGCGTCTGGCACACTGTCGATGGGCAAGAGAACTTTGTCCTTGGGTCAGACATTCGGTGGTTGCTAAGAGGTAGCTGTCTCAGGCTCTTGCAAGCAGTGAACACCAACTTTGGGTAGCCAAAGCAGAGTGGGTACTTAGAGCAATGCCTCAGGGAGAGGTGGAAAAGCCAGACAAGAATTAGGGCAGTTCCAGGACTTCACGTGCAAGACTCATTTGAGGATCTCTTCCAGATGCTGCCACTGGCTTGGATCGGCTCCAACCATTTTCAGCCTTTTTGCCACTCTGCTCAAGGTTCAAATTTCTAGGAAGAGTGTCTGCAGTAGACTGTCCCTGACCTTAGCTTGGATTGTGTGCTCACCTTTTGCCTGGAGCATGGCTGGAACACATGGGGCCTAGCTAGAAACTTTAAGTTCCAGTCTCCCTTGCAGTCAAGTACAGCTAAGTGACCAAGCTCATGCCAGTGGAATATGACTTGAAGTGATACGTAGCCACTTACAGGACTGGCACTCCTCTGTGCTTCCTTTCTGTCCCACTGAGTGGAACGGGCAAAGACTGGGGCAACGTTGGAAACCATGCACGGAGGATGACAGATCTGTCCTGTTAAGCTAGGTCCCCAGATCACTGTGGAGCAGAGCCTGTTTCCTGGCTCCAGATTCTCATATGAGAGAGGAATAACCTCGTGTCTTGTTTGAGACATTACATTTTGGAGTCTTTCTGTTAGGGCTAGTAAGGCTTCACCTTTATACCAGGGGTGTAAAGAGAATCATTCCCCCCCCCCCCCCCCGCCCTCCAAAGCAATCTGTAGGGACACTTTCATCCAAAGTAGGAGAAATGGACACGTGGAAGCAAAGACAACAAATGCCTATTACAATAGTTGCTATTATTGGCGATATGATCATCATGCACAAGCCACATGCACTGCAAGTATTCACAGCTCCTGCTTACAGACCAGACTGTCTGGTTTGAAATTCCTAACCAGCAAGTGCCTCTTTCTCTGACCCTCAAACGCAGGACACGTCCCCAGTGTATGGATCCCTTCCACTTACTGAGATGCCAATCACAGAATTCCTTTTTTATGGGACTGACGAATTAAATCTGAACCCACCATAAAATGAAAAGAAATGAAGTTTTGTGCCTGCCATCTTGTCTCTGTAGCTGCCACTAGTTGAGGCACAGACTAACCTCTAATACTGATTAGCACATCCCCAGCCTCAGTAAACACCATTTTGTACTAACAACCCCTAAGGAGAAGCTGTCACCAGTGAAATAAACAACTCATTAGTCCAGGGAAAGAATGGTCAGCAGAGGCACGAACTTCTAATTTATATTTTTATTTTGTGATTTATTTTCAATCAATCAACAAATACTCATTGATTGCTTACCATGTGCCCACCACTGCTTTCATTTTGAGTAGAGCAATGCATTGCTCTCAACAGGAGTATCGTTATTGGTGTTTACCAACAACAACAAAAAAGTCCCTGACTTTTATTCCTGGTTAAAATACACACACATACACACTCACTCACTCACTCACTCACTCACTCACGGATAGTCACATATGGGAACTCTTGCTGGGTAAGAGCTCTTGTTAAGGGTAACTTTCCCATTTCACACTGAAAGTCAAAAGAAAAATGGGATTTATTTAACATAATTCCCTTCTAGAGTAAACTTTTTCTGAAGTGTGTTTATTTCATTGGTGAGGCCTTGCCTCCCACCCCCAATCCCCCACCTCCGCCTTCCTTGGTGTACTTAATCTCATTCCTGGGTCAATCTGTTTGCCACATTCTGGCACTACAGATTTGAGACCTTTCATCATTAACTATGCTGGTTGTTTAACCAGTTCGGGGTTCTCCTCTTTGATGAGAGAACTGACCCTACTGACCTCTCTGTTCCCTTCCATCTGGCAGTCTGCATATCTTTAGATATGGTCTTTCACACTTTGCCCAAGAACCTGGTTCTAATTAGCTCAGCTCTGATCATCAGTGTCTGTACACAGAGTCTTCTAGCTGCCCACCTAAGTCGAAAACTCGGATTCCTCTTTGGTCTTGGTCTGCTGGCCCCCATGGAGGCTGGTTTGCTATCCTGTCCCCGAAAGAAAAAAAATAATTCAGTCCAGGGCTTCAGCATTCTAGCAGAGAGAGGAGATTCTGATCAGAGGTGGAGAGGTGGCCCTTCGTCGTAGGGAAAACCTTTGAACAAACTTTCCTTACATAGAGATGTGTAGAGCCTTGACTAGGGAGGGGGCTTAGCCAAAGTGAAATTGTGTTTTCTTGTGTGTGTTATAAAGGAATGGAGATTTGAGGAAAGGGCAGTCGGGAGCTAGGAGAGTCTAGATCAGAACTTTCTGCAAGGATGGAACGGTTTCATTTCTCTGCTGTTCAATTCACAGCCACTTGACCACTTTTAATTTTATTTACTTTAAATTCATTTAAATTTAAGTAGCCACTCATGTGGCTAGTGATAATCCTACTGGACAGTGTAGGTCAAGATGAGAAGTTCCAGCAAATTTTAGTTAGGGTCTCAGAAGAAAATGGCCAGTGAAAATTTGCCTCTGTTGAGGATGGCTGAAGGCCTTTGGTTTTCTGTCCTGGCTCACCACAGTCCACAGTGCAGAGCTGAGAAGGGAAGAGGAAGACGTTGGGTTTGTAGGACAATGGGAGAGGAAGGCTGGAGGTTGGCCCAGCTGATGAGAGGGTGAGCATGGAGACTCAGGAGAGACATATCTCTCTGCACATCTGGTCCCCTGGTTTTGCCTCATCTCTCCAGGCCCCTGATGCTTGGCAAGTGTCTGTGACCTACCAAGCCCTTGGTTGCTGTGAGAACTGGTGGGGCTGCGGCTAGGAAAGGAAGTGGGCATGCTTGACAGCCCACAGCTCACAAGAAGCATTGACTGGATAGGGAGAAGGGAGATGGAGTTTGATCTGCTTTTTACTCACAGCCCAAGGACCCTGCTCCAGCTAGCCAACTGCTGTCTGGGCAGGAGAAACAGTGAAAGAATGCAAAATTACAGGGAATGCCAGCTTCACTCCGCTGTTTCTCTCCTTTAGCACACATCCCAAACAGCCACCAGAGGTGAGACTCTGTGGGATCCTCTTCCTCCCTTGCCAGCCATCCTCAGAGCCCATCCCAATGTGAACCCTCACATTCGTAAACTCCCACTGGTTCTGAAGACAAAGTGCATCAAAGAAGCGGTACCAGGAGGTAGGGAGGAGTTGTAAGAAAAAAAGATTTATTTGCAAGTATAGAGAAAGCAATGTCTCCAACTTTTCCCAACTTACTGTGTCATAAGCATGACGCCAGGCTGGAAGCAATAGATGCAGCTGGAAGTTGGTGAATCCAGATAAAGAAATAAGCATATCGTTTATAATTATGGTGGTGACTACAATAAGAATGAAAATCTTTGCTCTAGGGTGGAATGAGAAGATGGAGGAGAGAAAATTTGCCTTTCCATTTTCTGTCTTTTTATAGTCCAACCCTGAATCATTTTCTCAAGAAGAGTCTGGCCATGTTTACAGTAATGTTGATATTGAGGAAAAGGCAATAGGCCACAAGACAGTTCACTTTAGAAGGCTGTTTGGATAAGAATAGATAATTGGAAGTCTAAGATGGAGTTTCTTGAGGGTTCATGTCTAATAATGGGAGGAGTGTAGTGAGCCTATGTTTTGATAAAACTGTGGATCTGAACGTGAGGGAGGACTGGGTAACAGAGAGCTGACCTCTGTGCTGAGAACACTGGGGTCTTGTTTAAGGACATTCTGTGTACAAGACCCTATAGAGCCACCAAGTAGGGTATCAGAAGAGGTACAAGAAGAGCATCTGAGTTCTTGACAGAAAGATCCTTTGAACCTGAGTGTCCAAAAGGGTATCACTTAGATGAAACCAATTCAAACAAAGGACAGGAAAAATTAGACATGGGTCCAGTAGGAACTCTGAACATCTGATCTACAGGTTAATATGGCAAAGTTAGGCACAAGAAATGAGGCTGGGCTTACATCCTTTTTTGGTTTTTGTTTTTTTGGCTTACATCCTAATGAAATTTGTAGGACAAAAGCCCTACAGGCTGCAGTTCCACACCAAGCTTTAGAGGATGTGGTAGGCAGGGGAGGGTCTATTAGACACCCACAGGGCAAATACAGCACCCACCCCATAGCCTACTTTGGGGGAAATATTAACCCCTTGAGTGGCAAAAGCTAGAAGTGACCCTAGAAGAGGTCAGAAGGCTTTCCTTTCAGAAGCTGCCATGCTCTCCCATCAACCAGAAGGTTTTCTCCTCAAGCACTTTACTTTGCTTCATTTGTCCTCCTCCTCTTCCTTCCCTCCATTACATCATAAATACTTACAGAGAGGAAATGAGCAGGATCCCTTAACACCCACAAGGGAGGACCTTGCAGCTACAGTGGTTGCCTGGTAAATGTGGAGGTAGATATGCGTGAGTGCCCAGAGTTAAGGGACCTAAGGTCTGAAAGCAGCAGAGGGCAACACAAGCCTCCCAGCGTGCTCCCAGAGGCTGGACAAGCATGACTTATTCCCCCTTTGCAGGAGGCCAAGAGCTCACTCGAGGAGGAAGGCCTCTACTCCTCCTCCTACCTGGGGGGTAATATCATCTCTGATTCTCAGCTCATGGGATGCTGGTCCCAAAGTGCCTACACAGCTTCAGTTCCTCCTGGCCCTGGCTGCTGACAAAGAGAGGCTTCTGCTCTCCCAGGCTGCCAATTCCAGCCCTCTCCCGGACATTACATTGGCTTAATGATTTTAATTTAAAAAATAGGCAACTAATGATTGCAGCTCTCTCAGTCAATATATAATGGAGCCCCAAAGCTAAAGGAGCTGAGGTTCACTGTGAGTTTTTAAAAGCTTCCTGCCTCAGAATGGCTCTCACACTTGGCTTGGAGCAGGGGCTCCCACTCCCCTTGGGAGGGCTAGTTAACGTAGTCAGTGTCAATTCATTCCTTCTGCCTTTTGTGGAAAACCCAACCCATAGCTCTGCCTGAGTCAAAAGGGTTCTGGAGTGCCTACGATTTCTGGCTTAAGAAAAAGAATGGCTTTTTGCATAATTCTGAGAGCAAGCAACATGACTCTTCACCACATCCTGGAAAATTCTGAGATACACAATGCATAAAATGAATAGAGGTCCCAGCACGCAAGCCGTGATAAGGAGGTGTGTGGCATTCCACAGCCAGTCTCCTGCCTGTGAAGCAACATAAAAGCCCAGTTAGTGCAGCATAACAGCTGTATTTTTCTTGTCTACAAACTCCAGTTGTATGAAAGTGGAACGCAACAAGGAAACACCGTGTCTGCCAATAATGGAAATTGCTTGAGATTTCCAAGGAATCGTCAAATGAGAGGGGGTTGCAGAGGTAGCTTTGGGAGTTCGTGTCTTGGCTTGAGATTTTGGACACAGGTGTGTGGCTCTTAACCTAGCAGCCCCAAAGAAGGGGTGAAAGCAAAGTTGGTAGGTACGTGGGACAGGGGGATAGTGGGGGGAGGGGCATGGGAATTGGAGGCCAGTGGAGGCTAGACTTGTAACATGAGGAGAGATGCAGGGGATGAAATTCATGCCCAACTAAATGTCTCCAACCCCTCATCTGAGGTTCTTCCCATGTCTGCAATTGCCACCGCATCCTGAGTTCTCCTGCTCAGGATGAGGCCTTAGAAGAGCCAAAGCAGTGACATAGAAGAAGCTTATTGGCTCTGAATCAAGGTGTTCACCACATGGAGCGTCTCAATTGTTTTTCCACCTGCAGTTCTTATACCTTGTAGATCTCTGGTGTCTGGTGAGGGGGGACACAGGGATTGGAGTTCACAACTACTTATGAGGTGGACATGGGTAGGCATCATTATGTCCAGCTTACCAGATAAAGAGACTAAGACTTGAACAGTTTAAATGCCCACATCTACGCAGTAAGCACAGAATCCGCAGAATCACATTTCAAACCTGAGCCTTTTAATATCCTTCTCATAGCACTTTATTACCTACATGACCTCTTTCATAGGTGGGCTGCTTTCTGGTCAACCCACCCACTGGGCCCCTCCCTTGCTTTGCCCTTCATTGTGTCCATCTGGTCCTAAAAGGCTGCTTGCCACACGCTAGAATCCACATGCGCTCCCCTTTAGCTTATAGGAAGGGCTCCAGAGAGCGTGGTGGTCATTGCTGGCTTCCAAACTTCCGACAGTCTATCTTCCTGCTTTCTGACCCCAACTTCAACCTGCACCAGATCTGACAGTCTCAGAGTTTTGCTCTGTCTCTGAGCTCCATTGGTCATGTTTGCTAGAGGACTGTCCATAAAGCTGGGTCATGTTTGCTGGGAGCTGGGCCAGACAGCAGGTCATTAGCCAATAACTGCTCCATTGAGATGTTGGACCAGATGGGAAAAGCAGAGTCAGAGCCAGGAAATGGAGCCAAAGGTACAGTAGGTGCAGGCTCTGAAGGGAAAAGGCATCAGAACCTGTGCAAAGGTCAATAGGATGGAAGCCAAGGGGAGATGCCAGGCAAAGTCAGATAAAATGGAGGTAGTTCTGGAGTTACCTCTATGACCACTGCGCATCTACCCATGGGATGTTCCTTAAAAGCACAACCAAGCACGTTTTACTAGTTGTTTTCTTTTTTTAAAGATTTATTTATTTTATAGAGAGAGCATGAGTGGGAGGGGCAGAGGCAGAAGGAGAAAGAGTGAGAGGGGAAAAGAGGAGAGAGGATCTGAAGCAGACTCCACAGCGGGTCTTGATCTCACAACCCAAAGATCACGACCTGAACTGAAACCAAGAGTCAGTTGCTTAACCAACTGAGTCCCCCAATCACCCAAACTAGTGTTTTAACCATGTTACCTCAGGTGAGGTATAGTAAGGCCAGATGCAGACCAAGGGAGAGAAGCCGAAGAGTGTTTTATAGTTATACTCACAGTTCCCTGGGAAGAACATAGTGCACTATGTAGGACCACTTCCACTATGTGGAAGCACCAGGGTTGGTCACAAGAAAGAGAGAGAAAGTAGAACTGTGGGAAAGAGGCCCTCGTGGTTTCTATGGGAAGGAACACGGGAAACAAGTTAAACCAACTTAGGATTGACTAGTTGAGTAATGGGGCTCTGAGGCTTAGGGCCTGTCCCTGATGGTGTGGTACCTGGCCCTGGGGTGATTAGCACAAGTGTATAGTGGTCTGAAGTGGAGAGCACCATAAAGGAGGTAGCTGGGGTTGTGGAATTAATTGTCGGCTCAAGAAGGGGACCTGACAAACCTCTACCCAGGGCCTCAAAACTGGGTCAAGACAGCCTCTGTACAAACCGTGTTACTACTGTGTTGGATGGACTCCTAAGGAGAGTCTTTGTGTATTTCTTTTATAATCACAAAAGTAGTACATGGAAGTTGAAAATTCAACAATACACTGAAAATGGATTTTAAAAGTGAGTCCCAAATGTCAGAGGGAGATAAATTTAATAGATAAATCATGTAGCTAAATTTAATAGATAAATATATATTTTTTCCAGAACTTTGGCTATGCCCATAGGAAATGTGTGTTGGTGAATATACACGTTACTCACTCATATTCACATTGTTTTGTAGTTTATAATGAAGATAAAATAGGATCATACTATGGTGTAAAGTTATTTTTTAAGCACAGTAGTATAACATGGATCTTCTTCCACATTAGTACATAAAAGCAACACTGTTCTTTTTAAATGATTGCATAGTATTCCACAGTATAGATCAACTGTAATGTTTTCTAAATCATTCTATTAATTAATATTCATGTTGCCATCAGATATTTCCTAGTACACTGATTCAGTAAACATTGTACATACTTGCCTGACTTTTCTGAAAAATAAGTTCCTGTAAGTGGATTTCTGGAACAAAAATTATATGCATTTTAAATTTAATGAGAAACTATTGAATTTTTCTCTGAGAATGTTTCACCAGTTTATATTCCCACACAGTTTATGACTAGACATTGGATATTATTGATCTTCATTTTTCCAATCTAATTGGTGAGAAAAGTGTCTATGTTTTGTTTTGTATGTATCTAATCACTAGGGAGGTTTATGCATCTTCTTAAATATTTATTGCCATTTGCATATCCTCATCTGTAAATGAAATTTTCAGGTCTTTTCCCAATTTTTAGACTTTTTTTGTATTTTAAGATTATTAACTTCTCATTGTGTAGATTATAAATATTTTTAGTAGTCTGTCATTTGCTTTTAATTTTGTTTGCAGTGTTTTTTTGCTGTATAAAAACTTTTCTGTTTTCTATAATATATCTGTCCATAGTTTCTTTTTTGGTCTCTAGGTTTCTTGTCATGCTTAAGAAGTCCTTCCTATTAGGGGTAGACTTTTAAGGGGTCCAATATGGGCTTGGCAATATTTCTAGCAATGATACACCGATGAGGAGCTGTTTCTGCTTTCCCAGAAGTCTCCTGGTTGCTAGGGGGCTGGTTAAGGATGCTAAAAGCATGCGTTACTGATTAAATTATTCTTAACTGTTCATGTGCCATACACCTCTTTTGGATTCTGATGAAAGCTATGGACCTCCTCTGCCCCTCCTCCCCCCACAATTTTGACTATGATTTCAGAGGCTTTACAGACTACCTAAAGTCTACCATGGAGCCCTGTTGATTCTTCCTCAGATTAAGAGCCCTCCTCTACTGCATTTATAAATATCTGATCTAGGTAAATGTTTCAAATGATTTCTGCCATCAAATTATAATCCTGATTATCCCTTCCTGTAAAATTTTGCCTAGGAAGTTCTTCCCCCCCCCCCCCCAGATTTTTGTTTAAATTCTAGTTAACATATAATGTAATATAGGTTTCAGGAGTAGAATTTAGTGATTCATCATTTGCATGTAACATCCAGTGATCATCATAACATGTGCCACCCTTAATACCCATTGCCTATTTAGCCCGTTCCCCACCCTTCTCCTTCCATCGACCCTCAGTTTGTTCTCTATCATTAAGTCTCTTAAGATTTGCTTCCCTCTCTATTTTTTCCTTCTCATATTTCCCCTTCCCATTTTGTTTCTTAAAAATCCACAGATGAGTGAAATCATATGGTATTTGTCTTTCTCTGACTGACTTCTTTAGCTTAGCATAATATACTCTAGCTCAATCCACATCGTTGCAGATGGCAAAAGCTTTCATTCTTTTTGATGGCTAATATTCCATTGTATACACATATCACATCTTCTTCATCCATTCATCAGTTGATGGACATTTGGGCTCTTTCTGTAGTTTGGCTATTGTGGATAGTGCAACATTGCTATTGTGATAAGCATTGGGGTACATGTACCTTTTTGAATCTGTATCTTTGTGTCCTTTGTGTAAATACCTAGTGGTGCAATTGTTGGATCATAGGGTAGTTCTATTTTCAAATTTCTGAGGAACCTCCACACTATTTTCCAGAGTGGCTGCACCAGTTTGCATTCCCACCAACAGTGCAAGAGGGTTCCCTTTCTCTGAATCCTCGCCAACATCAGTTGTTTCCCGTATTGTTAATTTTAGCCATTCTGACAGGTGTGAGGTGATATCTTGTATTTTGTATTTTTCTTAAGATGAGTGATGTTGAGGGATCCCTGGGTGGCGCAGCGGTTTGGCGCCTGCCTTTGGCTCAGGGCGCGATCCTGGAGACCCGGGATCGAGTCCCACGTCGGGCTCCCGGTGCATGGAGCCTGCTTCTCCCTCTGCCTGTGTCTCTGCCTCTCTCTCTCTGTATGACTACATAAATTAAAAAAAAAAAAAAAAAAAAAAAAAAAAAAAAAAAAAAAAAGATGAGTGATGTTGAGACATGTGTCTGTTAGCCATCTGGATGTCTTTTTGGAAAAATGTCTAATCATGTCTTCTGCTTATTTCCTAACTGGATTACCAATTTTTTGGGTGTTGAGTTTGATAAGTTCTTTATAGATTTTAGATACTAACCCTTTATCAGATATGTCATTTGTAAGTATCTTCTCCCATTCTGTAGGCTGCCTTTTAGTTTTGTTGATTGTTTCCTTTGCTGTGCAGAAGCTTTTTATCTTGAAAAAGACCCAATAGTTCATTTTTACTTTTGTTTCTCTTACCTCCTTGCTTGGGAAGTTCTTTATGCAACTCTGCATTGTCCACCCTGGATAGTCAACTTCCTCATGGCCCCCAAATGTAAGGGTGAGTGTCACCTCAGCTCATGACCAGTCACCCAGCCCCTTCCTTTCAGTGCAGCCTTCCCCAACTACACTCATGTGTTCTCTTGGATTGCTCTGACTTCACACTTGAGTTCAGACCCAAGGAGATGATATTGAGGCTTCTACACATTATAGTGTGACTGAGGAAGGGAGAGGGGTTTGCAGAGAGAGATGCCAAGGGCTGCAAGAGAGGTGTTAAGAACATTGTAATCTACTTATCTTCAGAAAGCCTATAATGAAGTTCAGTACATTTAGCAACAGGATATTACAAAGGCTCTGAAGGGGAGAAGTGAGGAACTTGGAAGTTCAAGGTCTCTTCTGGGAAAACCAATAGACTGTCATTGAGGGAAAAGGCTCAAGGACCTCCCCAAGTGCCAGAAAGAGAGGCGATCCATTATGGTCCTTGGACACCTAGGAACTTCAAAATAGATGCAAACATCCTCTGAGGTTATCTCTCTCTCTGATAGGAAATTCCTGGGCAAAGCTACACAGGAGCACGAAGGGGCTGCTCTCAGCTTGAGAAATGTCAGATTTAAAAGGTTCTGATTGCTTTCCACAGGGCTTTATTGGCAAAAGGCTCAGTGCAGAGCATGAAGACCAGCGCATTCGACACTCAAATTTAGGACTATCCTCTAACCGCCCCCACCTTCAATAGGAATTCAAATCCCATCTGAAACAGGCTCTGGCTCTCTTCTAATCTGTTTCCCCCATGCATCCCTTCTCCACCTTGGATTTCCTTTGGTTATCTACATGCAACGAATAAAATGTTTGTTTGACTATTTGTGCCTCCAAACATATTCACTCTTAATCATAATCCTCCCAGAAAAATAATTAGACAAGATTCAACTCTTAGAGAAATATGGAGAGTAAGACACCAAACCCAAAGGAATGCAGATCAATCCAATTTTAGCCATAGGCTTTATTTCTCCCAATTGGCTATATTTGTTTTATCTTCCATTTCTCATAAAAAATTCAAGTGAAGAGGAGGACGATTACTACCCACAAAAGAGATCTAGATGAAGTGGAGAAGTCCCAGGCATAAACAGCTGGCTGTGGGTGAGAGAACATTTTTTTCCAAACCTGAGTAGCATCCAACCAATGCAGGCTTTACCAGAGAAAAGCCTGAGCTGAGCACCATTCCTTTCCTCAAAGAACTTTCAGTTCAAGAAGTTTCTACTAACAGAAATACATGGGCAAAACAATGGCTAAGTGCCATCCAATGTGCTTTTAGATAAAGCATTTGCTACATGTACCAATCTAACGTGTACAGGCCCATAGACAAGTTGGGAGTGTAAGGACTACTGCTTTCCTATTTTCCTGGGTACTAAATCTTGACAGTAATAATGAAGCAATATCTTTTCTTTTCTTTTAAAGATGTTATTTATTTATTCATGAGAAACACACACACACACACACACACACACACACACACAGAGGCAGAGACACAGGCAGAGGGAGAAGCAGGCCCCATGCAGGGAGCCCGATATAGGACTCAATCCCTGGACTCCAGGATCATGCCCTGAGCTGAAGGCAGATGCTCAACTGCTGAGCCACTCAGGCGTCCCAATGAAACAATATCTTAATTGACATATTTATAATCAGCGCCTGAGGTGGTGTGGTGGTTGTTTTTTAATCTTGAGATTTTACCCAAAGACAAGAAGACAACCACTGAGCCCACATTCTAGAATGTGAACATTTTGGAAATATGTTACTCCAGCATTTATTTACATACAGCTACATATGTCATATCTTGAAGACCTGATATCAGTCTCCACTTATTGTTCCCCAGGGAACATATGCAGACCTCTAGTTGGTGAGTCAGAAAATAGTTTCTTCCTGGAGATTTTGCCAGTACCCCTTTCATTCATCCTATGGTATGATTAACTTGTGGAGATCTCGGTTGGAGTATCTCTTTCTTCATTAGCAAGACATCCTTGCCTTGTCAAGGTGCCTTGTCACCTTGCCTTCACTATCAACTAAGTTGTTTAAGGGTTAGTCTTTCCAAAACCCCTACAGAATGCTGTTTGTCCACAGCTCACCTCTTTTCTCTCCCTTGCTTGGTGTCTGGATTCTCTTTTCATCCTCTGCTGCGATCAGCATACTCCACACTGTGAAGATGGAAGGGAAATGTCACATTTATTTTTTTGGTGGAAAAAGTCACTTCTAGTTGGGGTATAAAATCAAAATTAATTTCCTCAACTTCCCTCCCTCAGGGCAGAAATATGAATAACTGGGGATTCCCGTGTAATACAAACACCCCTGCCACACACACACACACACACACACACACATACACACACACAATTGCACAAAATCACAGTACGCCAAGAACGGTTCCTTCTTAGAATTTTATACCGTATGATAAAAGCCAAAGGGCAACACTGGCTAATCTGGGCAGTGTTTTTGGTAATACAGATTCCTGAGCACACCCTGGACCTCAATTTTGGGGATAAGCCTGTAGAGTCCTTGTGTCTAGGTAACTTGTGCTTTGCTTGGCTCAGGTGTAAAAACTGGGATAGGTTACAACAGCAAAAAATGCGCTGAGAACACTGCATAATTGTGCAAAGTAAGAGAAGCAGAGAAAGTGTCCCTTTCTTGAAATTGGGGAACAATTCATGGAGGAATGGATATATCAGAGTAGCCTGAATGAAGAGGGCTCATGGAGGAGTGGGGCATTTGAGAAAGAAATGAAGCCAGGTTGGGATTCAGAAGAGAGAATCCTTTTTTCCCTAGGACAAATAAAGAGGCCAGACTGAAGGGCTCCAGGATTTCTGATCCTTGGCTCCCCTGGGATTCTCAGTCTTTGATAAAGAAGCGCTTTCATCCCAAAGCCATGAACCTGGGCAGAGGGAAGGCTGTGTGATAGTGATGAAATTCCCGAGCAAACCAGAGGGGCCCTACAGCCCCTTCCCCCGAGATCCTTGACTGCAGCTGTACCTCCTGCCTGAGTGGCCCACTGCAAGGGTGTCCGAGCCCACCCACCCTTGTTGCATATCAGATCACCTGGGAGTTTTTACAAATACCAGTGCCCATCCTCTTCCCCAATATTCTGATTCAATTGGTCTAGAGTGCAGCCCCAGTATAGGTATTTTGAGTTCCCAGTTTATTCTAATATGTAGCCAGAGCTGAGAACCATTCAACTGACCAGTTGGAAGTAACAGTTGAGAAGTCCCTGCTTGTCACTGTGCCTCAATTTCCTTATCTGTGCTGAAGGATGTTGCAGAGGTGATGTGGGTCTTCAGTGTGGTTACACTTCTACCGTCCCTTACCTCTTCCGAGGCATCTGGTTCCCTCTGCAATTTGCTGTGTTGCTCCCTGGGTTGTCTCCCTCCCATCTTTTCCCTTCAAAGCTTATGTTATGCTTTGGCTCCTCTGGGCCCCTGATCTCTGCTAAGTGACAAAGACTGCTAATTGCTTAATCAGATGAACTAATTGCTGTTAACACTACCTGGCTGAAGTGTTCTCCAAGCCAGTTAGAATTCATTCCCTGAGGAGCAGTCCCTACAAAGGGAATTTCACATAGGGCCAGTAGTAAACAATAGGGCTTCTCCGTCTCTCCAGTTGGACCCTAGAGGGACCAAATCTGCAGAGAGAGGAAAGAACAGAGCTCCATCCTTACTAGTTGTGTGAAACAGGGCCATTATTTAGTCTCTCTATGATTCAAGGGATAGCAACACTCACTTTCTAGAATCATTGTAGGGGCCCATCAAAGGGTGTGGCATTTGTAGCTATTCTATAAATATTAGCTTCGTTTTCCTTTCTGCCAAAGGCCAGATCCAATTATATCTTTTGATAGCCACATCTCACTTTCAACACACGGAGACTAAATCTGCAGCTAAGCCAGGTCTCTTTCATCCTGCACTTGTGCAGTTCGTTTTTAGATCTAAATATTGAATTTTATATCTTTACCTCTTAAATTGTGTCTTGTTATTTCCTGCCCAGCACTTCAGTCTTTCCAGAGCTGTGGATCCTGATTCTATCTATTATCCTACACGGTGGCTAAACTTGCTGGTATGGCCCATCAGCAGAGATAGACAGAGGGCTCTCAAAGTCTTCACCTGAATCCCAGATAATTCCGTTGTTGAATGGAATGGGGCAAAAGATAAAGCCCCTTTTCACCCTAAGCTCCTAACATGAAGCTAATACATTAACCAGATCTCTTTGGTTTTAATATTAGTTTCAAACCAACCAAACCATACCTTCATTCAGTTTACATGTCCACATTTCTCCTGTTCCTTTTATGGCAGAACTAGTTTCTTGCCCCAGTACCCATTCTTTTCTTCTTCCTTAGTGACAGAAGCCCATATTTAGCTGCATGCATCCTAGCCTCTCTCAAAGCTAGATATGGCCATATGCATCTGTTAATTTTTTTTTAAGATTTATTTGTTTATTTTAGAGCTAGAGAGAGAAAGAGAGAGAGAGAGAACATAAGTGGGGGGATGGGAGAGAGAGAGAATCTCAAGCAGACTCCCAGCTGAGCATAGAGCCAGCTCGAGGCTTGATCCCATGACCCTGAGATCATCATCTGAGCTGAAATCAAGAGTCGGATGCTTAACTGACTGAGCTACCCAGGCGCCTCTGCTTCTGTTATGGCCAATGAATTGTAAGTCTTTTTTTTTTTTTTTTTTTTTTTTTGTGGGACTTCAGACAAACCTCCCTAAAAGTGATTCAGCTGAGTGGATCTAGCCTTCTCTCCTTCCTGGTGTTTGAATGTGGATATCAAGGTTGAGTCACCAGTTCTCTTGTAGTTATCTTGGATCATGAGGTGACCTTGAGGATGAAAGGTCCTCCAGGGGCCTGGTCTTTGCTGAACATGAAATCATCATAGCAGTCCATGACTGCCTAAATATTTTCTTACCAGAGAGAGAAATAAGTTATTTTGTTTAAACTTTTGAATCTATCAATGCACCTTCTTAAAATCCAAATACTCTGTGTCTTTCTCAAGAAGAAGAAAGGGAGACAGAAAGAAAAGAGAAAGAGATTCTGTGCTTTCTGATGGGAATCTGGGATTTCTCCCATGTCTGAAAGAGCTCTATACACCCACAACCTTTTCAACCTTTGAAAAATAGCTTGGGAGGTCATTATGAAAAGAAGGAAAAAAACAAAAAGGGAAATTTGTCAGCATGTTTTTGAGTAGATCTCCTAATGTTAGGAGCTAGAAAAGCATTTCTTTGGAGACCTAGGCCATTTCTAACAGTTTCTTTTGAAATCACTAATTATGCTCTAAAAGAGAAGGCATCATCGGAGCCAGAACCAGCAGCCAATTACCCACAAGAAATCGCTCACTGTGTGGGCTGCCTTCTCTCTCTGTTCGCATAATTTCAAAATGTAATTTCTAGAATCATGCTAAATACTTGTAAACAGAGATTGGTTTAATTGCAAGGAGGAACAATTTCAGGGGATAAAAATGAGAGTTGTTTCTCATTTTGTCGATAACAGAGCAGTCCTCCTTGGGTCAGATTTGCAGTTCCCATCTGTCTTCCCACCCAAGTCAGGTCTCTCTCTAACTCGCATGAGAGGTGCTGACCTCTACAGGATGTGGAGGTTGCTATGGAGTCATGGAAAGAGTAAAGCACTTGGAGTCAGAAGGTATGAGTTCAAAGCTCAGTTCTGAGACTTACTAGGTTGTTGTCTCTAGGACATTACTTAGCCTTCTTGAGCCTCAGTCTCCCCATCTCAAAAATGGGACTGCCATTGGGGTCAAAAGGAAGAAGTGGGTGATATGTGTGTTGCACTGTGAAGTGTGCTACTGGGATGTAAGTCCCATGAGAGTTGTGGCTGTTTTATCCACTGTTGCCTTCTCCAGTGTTCTCAGCAGTTCCTGGAAGATTGCAGGGATGTGGATCCATGACTATTGCCACCAAATTGTGGCATAACAAAAACTGGAAAATGGTCATGGCTTAATTATCTTCAACATTTATTTTTCACAGGTCTGCAGGGTTTAGCTGATCTCTCCCAGGCTTGGCCCATCTAGCCCGGGCTGGCTGGCTCATGCCTCTGTACTCGGCTGGGCCATGGGTTTCTCATCTGCCTCTGGCGACTAAGGGCTAAGCTGGGCTCTTCCATCCCATGGCAATAATAGAAGCACAAGAGGGAGCAGGACCAGTATGCCCACTCTTTACCTACTGATATCCCATTGATCAATGGAAAAAAAGACTCATGGCTAAACCGAGGATGGAGATTTCACTCTGCCTACAGAGCAGGAGGATGCTGCAAAGTTACATGGCAAAGGACATGGGCAGAGGGAGGGGAAATATTGGGCCATGAATGCAACCTACGACAGGATGCAATGAACTATTTTTTTAAAAAGATTTTTATTTATTTATTCATGAGAGACACACACAGAGAGAGGCAGAGACACAGGCAGAGGGAGAAGCAGGCTCCATACAGGGAGCCCGATGTGGGACTCGATCCCGGGACTCCAGGATCATGACGTGGGCTGAAGGCAGGTGCTAAACTGCTGAACCACCCAGGGATCCCCTGAACTATTTATTGCTGGCACAAATACACCTGTTTCATGAATGAATGAAGACAGATGTGAGAGGTGGGTTTCTTAAAGCAAGCCCTCATATTGCCCATCAAGGCTCTCCTTCCCATACTTATAATCCTTTAACTAATGGGGATAAAGCATCTACATGATGTGAGAAGGCCATGTAGTCAAAGAAATTCATCTGTGGTCCTTCTCTCTTGCCCCCTAGAGTTCCCTCCTTCCCCCAGCCTTCACTGGGGGCCCCTTCCAGCATCTAGCCAAAGTGTTTTTAGCTCACTCTTAACTAATTGTTGCTAAGCCTGCAATTGATTTCTAAGTGCTGCCTGAGATGTTGAGCCAATTTAAGAAGTACAGGGACAACCAAGGAGGAGAGGTACATCTCTGTCTCGTTTTCTCATAGGAAATGGTTAGAGGGTTTCTTGAATTGAAATAAACAATATATATAATTTAAAATTATAATGACTACCAAAAAAACCTCCAAACTGTTAATAGTGGCTCCCTCTAAGGAGTTAGTCTAGGGGTAAATAGATGAAGAAGAGATTTCCTTTATATATTATACCGTCCCATGTTACCGGGGAAAAATGTTTAACCACATGAATGCTGTTTGCATAATACATTTTTTGAAGGCTTAAATGCACAATCTGTGAAACTCTATTCTTGCGTGTGTGTGTGTGTGTGTGTATGTGTGTGTGTGTGTGTGTGTGTGTGTGTGCTTTCAAGTCCCAAAGAGATGAAGCTATAAAGGTGGCATGACAGGCATTGGCTGTAGGAGATCAAATCCTACCCTGTGGACGTGGCTTGCCTACCCTACTCACAAGGCCTCCACTTTAAAAAGGGAAAAAGAAGGCAATTCACCCTTCTTCATAACAATACATAGATGAGAGCATGAATGAAATTAACATTCTCATCCGCTCACCTAGAATAAAATGTCACTGAGTGAGTAAGAAAGCGATTACTTCCAAGGCTGAATGAGCAAACCATTTAGGCAGATGGGGGAAGTTTTGTTGTACTACTGATTTGGGGGTTATTTCCCTCGTCTTTCCATTTCTTCCTGCCTCCTCCAGGCTTCCTGTGGGCCTGCGTTTGCATAAAGAGTGTGTTTGGGGGAGCAAATCTTGGGAAGGCAATGGCCTCTTTTTGGAATTTGCAATTTGGTTTTTAAATGTTGCTGTACAGCGGGAAGGCACAGTAGGAAAAGGCTTATGAGATAAGATAGATTTTTTGGAAAATGCTGTTCATAGTTCTCATCTGGTAAGGCTTGGTTGGATGGCTCTGGTCTTGAGGTTTATTTCTGCTGCAGAATAATACAGGTGAGAGCGACCTGCCTAGACTTTTACTTTGCATAATGGCTGGATAGAGTCCTCTAGCTACTAAGTCCATCTCCGACATCAGGGCTGATGAGAAATCTGCTCATTTTCTCCTTGGGATAGACTCGGCCCAGCTGCCACTGAAATGATGAGAGGGAGCAGACTTGAATTCCTGACTTCCTTATTTATGGCTGAGACACAAAGTTGGTGGGGATGCACATACTGGCGAATGTGTGCTAGGGAGAAGGGGAATGCTCTGGAGAAGAAAATCCTGGAGCAAAATGACTTTTCCAAAGAAGAACATCATCTACCTCATACTTCTGTCATTCAGGCCACGGAGAACAGAGCAAACCATAAAAATGAAAGCTCCAGCCCCTGATAAACTAAGACAAATGACCACATGCCTCAAAGTCACTCCAACCTTGAGACCAGTAAGAATGGGCCTCGAGTGCCCAACGACCTTGAAATGCACAGCTTGGCAAAAAATTTTCCATAACAGGGAGCCACAAGTCATCCGGTCCCGGGGTGGTTGCCAGTAGGTAAGGGCTGCCCTCTCAGACTGGGGTCCTGGAATAAGAAGAGGGTTTGAGTCAGCCCAGGTCACAGTACCTTCCCCCCCCCAACCACATCCTCCCTCCCCCTCCTCCCCCTTTACTCTCTTTGCAGAGATTTTCAGAGTATAGCGGCATCTCCCCATTAAAGAGTGCTTTCCCGAGAGCACATCTTTGATATTTCTGCAATTGTGCCATAGCCAGCTAATGGGTAATGCTGTAGTTTAATAGACTATTAAAACACAGCACTGCACATTAAAATCTCTACTGTATCACTGCAGATCTACTTAACAAAGACGAGGTCCCCAGAAAGCACTATTCACTTGGTGAGATTTGCTGCAACAGAACAGGGGAAGCCTCTTATGGCAGAAAAATTGAAGGGGGAAATAGGGTGGTGAAAGGGTCAATAAACACCTCCCCTCTGGCCCCATCCCTAGTAGAGCAGACCCTTTGCCCGTCTGGAAGGACCCAAATCTGCTGGTGCTACGGATTGCATCTGGAAATTCTTCAAGTTTAAGAACAAATCCCTTCAGATCAAATCTCATTACTCAGATCTTTATTTGGAAGCACTTCAGTTTCCCTTCTCTCCTTCTCTGAAAGAAACAGGGTTCAGGAAAGCTGCCCCCAGCCGGGAAAATGCTCAACGGGCTCCTCCCTCCAGAACAATTGCTAGGGCGGAGGAATTCTTCAAACAGCTGTAAATCCTCCCACCAACTTCTCCCTCCTTTAGAAACTACAACACAGCCCCACATCAAAGCCTCCTGTCAGCTGCCAAGAGAAAGAATCAATAGTTTAACAGAAACAAGCAGTGTGAACGCTGGGTATGTGGTGTAAACACCTGTATTGCAAATAATCCAGGTATCACCTTAGATACAGGGGAGAATCAGACTCCTGGCGCTGTGGCCTCCGAGGGCCTGGCAGCAGCGCGTGCCCACAAGTGAGCAGTGAAAACACCTGCAGTGGCTGTGCTGTCAGTAGGCGAAAGACAAGAAAGATGGGAAGCTGAGGATCTGAATTTGATGGTGGGATGGGCAGAGCCAAAGGCCTGAGTCAAGAAACAAGGGAGAGAAATGTGGGAGAGACACCTATTGGAATGGGCATCCAGACCTCTGCCCATCTCCAGGCTGCCTCCCAGGTGTTGTCGTGATGGCTCAAGCCAGTAGCCTTGGGATCTTCATCCATATGAGGAGGACAGAGTAGGAAACCGGCATATGTCACCCCAAATATACCTCTTTGATGTAAAAATTATTTCGAGCTGAAGGCAATTTAGGAGCAGTAAATGCAGGAAAAGCTCCCCCTTTTCTTCCCAAACGCAGGAAATAAATTCTCCTTCTACTGGAGACCGACCACTCTCTCCAGAGAAGACACCAGGGGAATCTGCAAACACACTTTGTTAAACGAACCCTTATCCTCCTAGCCAAGGAAGGTAAGGACTACCTAGCCCTAGTTGGACTACACCCCCCTCCCCTGCTCAAACCCCTCGGTCTTGCCAATTCTTCACACATTTATTGTTTCATGGTCTTAAAGGTATAAAAGCCTCCTGCTCTGGCCATTTCTTCGTGTCTTCATTCTCCTGTGAAGGCTCCCACTGATGTGGATGAAATTCCATAAAAGATGATGCTTTTCTCTTATTAATATCTTTTTTCCAGTTTAATTTTTAGAAGCAGCCAGGGACCCAAAGAGGGCCAAAGAAGACTTTGTCCTTCCTTACAACAGATATTTCTGGATTTTCCCCCTCAGTTCTTCAAGTCCTTGGAATCCTAATGAGCCTGCACAGTGCGTGAGTGTGTGTGTAGGGGTGCCCAGCTTTAGTCATCTTCGTTTTTGAACTCTGAGGACAACTTGATAATTGCTTGTGGTTTAATTTATTGGGCTGCTATGATGTCTACAGTGGTTCCATGTCACAAAGTTAGAGCTTGCTTGGATTTGTGGTAGGCCCGCATTTTCCAAGCAAAGGCCCAAGTTATTTTGATTTGGTGATTTATACCAGAAGTATCTGCTCCCTAGGTGTCCAACATGATGATCCGCCTCTGACAGATGATTATCCAGAAAGCAACCATGGTTTCGCCTCCTCCTAACCCTACAAAGAGACTTCTGTGGTCCCAACACACTTTTCTCCCCATGGAAAAACAGAGGATGTTGCCAAGATCATCATTTTCGGTGGCTTTTTTTTTCAATCCTTTCCTTGAAAGTGCCAGTTTGGGCAGGGAGAAGAGGTCTGTGGGTTGTTGTCAACTCTCCAGCTCTTCTCAGAGCTGCTCATGTAATCGAGCTGCTTTTGTGTGCTGATTTCACTCCCGGCTTCCCCCCAACCCCTCCAACAGCTCATCTTTCCCATGTCCCAGTGTCCTCACCAGCTTACTTTAACTCAATCTAAATGTGTATCTTACTATAAAGGCCCATGTTGATTTGATGGAAATCCTATTAGAGGTAGAGCAGTTACAAATACATGAATGAATAAACTGATAATTCCCTGACCTCTTTCTCTTGTTACAGTGCATGTGTGTGTAGTGCATGTGTGTGTAGGCCATGGAAAGAAGAAGAAAACAGAATTAACTTGGTGACTTGGGGTGGAGAAGAGGTGAACTTTTACTTGGATTCTAAGTGAAATGAGATGAGTAACAGTAAAAAGATTAAGGGTAGAGTCTTCAGTGTGTTCGTATGTTTTTAAGAGGACAAATAAAGAACACAAGGACAAAGTGATTGCCAAAGTGAAAGGTGATATTCTTCTTTGGTTTTCAATTCAGAACGAACGCACAGAGAACCTGCTCTGGAACCCTGTGTCCGGGAAGGGACCTACGCTTCACTGAGTCCTTCAGGGGGCCAATGACTTTCCCATGCACTATCTCACTAGGTGGTTACCATGACTCTTCCAGATAGTAATTAGTCACATTTTATAGATGGAGAAGCTGAGGTAGAAAGCAGTGATGCGATGGACCCTAGGCACACACCAGCAAGGGGAAAAAATAGTAAGACAGTTCCTCTGATCATCTCCTTCCGTTTTATCCTGGGGCCACTTAGCCCATTGAAAATATTGGACTATAAAATAGCAAGTAAGCCAGTGTCTTCTCCCTCAAGCCATGAAAAATCTGGAAGATGGAGGAACAAGTCCAGGAATGCCTGTTGTGTAAAGAAGGGGCAAGAAAGGACCAAACAAATGTTTTTGGGAGGATGGCAACACCTCTGCTTGTTCGGTCTGAAGGACATCCAAGGGAAGAGGAAGGTCAGGAAGCAGGCCCCGTTCGCTGCTCTGGGTCCACCAGAGCCTCAAGTCCAGGAGTGACCCAGATCCTCGGAGAAGGCTTCCCTGTGCCCCGGCAATCACCCCTCCCCAAGATCCCCCCTGGCCTCAGGACCTGGAGGCATCCTGGAGGAAACGGAGGGATCCTTGTGGTAAAGAGATAAACAGGCAGGCTGGGAGCTGGGCTGATTTCTCCTCCCCTCTCTCCACACTGGAGACTGGTAATTGTACATGTTTGTCTTTGTGTGAAGGGCTCCCAAATTGAAGAAGTGAGAGTTATACTCACAAATCCAGGGGAAGGGCTCTAAGGGAAGAACTGCCGCACCCTTATCTCTGCCCCCAGCTGTGAGGCTGATTGATGCTATTAAAATTCCCAGGGAGCCTCTGCTGGCAGCACTTGGGGGGTGGGGTGGGGGGGGAGTGTAGGGTGTGTGTGTGTGAGAGAGAGAGCACGCAAGCGCACAAAACAGTGAAAAAGAAGCAGCCTGGGAAATGCTTGTTGATTTCCTTCTCGAAATAGTTCAGGTGGGAGGGGTGGTAAGTGAGGGCTGAAAACGCCTGATAGTGAGGATTTCATGGCTGTTGCCCACGATAGTGTGGGGTAGGTGCCATCTGAAGACCAAGTCCTAAAAGACTTTCCTTTGCCACCTTAGATGCAGGAATTTAGAACCATGTTTCTAAATTAGAATAATCAAAATGCACAAGTCTCATCTCTCAGGCTCTTCTTTAGGTTTCCAATACAGGATTGGAGGAGAATTTAGGAATGAAAGGTCTGGGCTCCAGGCTTTATCTTGGGAACACTTAGTAGCTTCTTGGGTCTAGATGGTTCATCATCAACTTCACCTTCTTGTTGTTATAAAATGACAAGAAAAAGTGAAGGTGAGCACACTTTGCACTCCGTGGAATGCTTTATAAATAATATTATAACCAAGGTTTAGCTTTGAGAGGCCCAAAACTTCATAGGCCAGTTCTGATGGATACCCGGATCTTGCCCAAGCTGTCCTGTCTCCCTCATAACTGACTTCACAGGGATCCGGCATAGGGTCCTGGAGGTTTGGATGCCTCCAGGAGCCTTCATGGGGCTGTGCCAGGAAAGGGCCAATGAATTACCTCCGAGAGAGAGCAACATGTGGCCAGCAGAGAGATCCCCAAACCTTGCCCCCCAAATGAGTGCTTTGACAACAAGTCCCACTCAGGCCTGAGGCCTGGGAAAGAAATTACAGGGTGTGTTGTTGTTCCTCTGGCCATGTGGACAAATGGAATGGGCCATGGGACATCTTTATGGGGGAGCCTTGGTTCCCTCTCTGCCAAGGAGAGGGGTCCAGTCCTGCCCTCGTCCAGGAAATAGGGGTGCTCAGTTAGACATTTTCCCTCCTCCTCTCAAACACATACATGCACAATCTCTCCTTCGGATCAGCTGGAGAGACAATGAGTCATTCTGTACCATCTCGAGATCTCCCTGGGCCTTTTTTGGGGCAGGCAGGTTGGCATGTAGAGCATCATTTCTCATCACCAATCACTGTGGTTGGTTTTATAAGCACTCTGAGCAAGCGCCTCTGTGCCTCTCTGAGAACTTAATCTTCCACAGTGCAGATCCTCACTCCATGGTTCCCTCCACCGGCCTCCTTCACAGCTCGCTGCCCCTAAGTTCCTGAGACACAAAGTGCACAAGCATACCCAGCCTTACTCCTTCAGTGCTTTCCTCCTAGGGACGCTTGGTATGTCCTTCAGACCTTTGCTATGAACACCCCTCCCAGGTCCTCCATTGTGTTTTCCTTTCCACTTCTACTAAAACCTATTCCGTGGGAAGAAAAGCATCCCACCCTTTATACCCACTGTCCTGAGACAGAGATGTTATGTTCCTTCTCTGACTTCCTTAGCCAAAGCTGCTTCCACTCCCTCCTTTCCTTTCCTTCCTCCTCCTTCTTCTCCTCTCCCTCTCTCTCTTCCCCTTTCTCCCTCTCAGTGCCCCACATATTCCACCTCACCCCCCACTTTTGCCCTTGACTGAAATACCACCGTGGAAGGTATGGCATTTGGTTCCCAAGATGAGGGTCTGAATGATATAATCTGGAAGTCTGGGGAAGTAGCTTCTTCTGCGGTGAGACCTGACAAATGGGAGGAGGGAGAAAGGTGGGGAGCCCTATAGATTAATCTCTCTCCTTTCTCTCCCCTGTGTACCATTCTGAGGTATGAGATGTGTTTCCCCTTGTACTCTTCCCTGAGAAGTCCCTCATGTCAAGTAAAGACCTTTGTTAAGCCCCTGGCTGTTTTTCTCAGCTGGCACCCAACCAGAGGAGAAGCACATCCAATGGAATCCCTTCTCATCTTGACTTACCTCCCTTCGACCTTCACCACCCAGCTTGTACCTCCCAATTGTTTTTGCCCCAGTCTCTGTGTTTCTAGGGGACCAGGACCAAGATGACCTTTTTATTTTATTATGAGATCAAGGCACACATGTTTACTTCTCCTCAAAGGTATTTCTGGGAGAAGAAGACAGATATCTCTACCTGGGGTCTTTCTATTTGTTATTCATGTAAGAAGAGATGTGAGGGAGGAAGGGAAGCTCTGAGATGGGGGAGGAGAGACAGAGGGTCCCTCACTCGCTCCTAAAAGCTCAGTCACAGACCCTGTTTTATCCTGAAGGGGAATTCTGATATGTGTCTGTACACAAATTCCCAAGCTTTTTAGAAACAGGCGGGCCTGGAGCACAGAAGTCTTCACCGGGGTGGGATTTAGAGAGAACAGTTTGGCAAGCCTTTTCCAGGCTGGGAGGAGCTTGGGAAAAGCTCTTGTTTGTCCATCGACAAAAAACTTGCTCAGAAAGGAGAAGGCAGGTGCAGTTCAGCCATTGTAAAAAAGACTTCTGTTCTCTCTCTCTCAAGACGATATAATCAATGAAAGGATTTAGAAAAAAAAAAAAAAGAGCTGCAGAGTACTTAAGGAGTCTTGAGATGGACTTTTTATCTGCATTGCTTCTCTCCGAGTGGCTTAATTTTATTTGCCTTTTGAAAAATGGGGCTGTGTCAATAGCAGCCCATCACTCCATTAGCTGGGCTGAGGGGCAGAGGTCACACCGGTAGATGGGGATGGAGCGGGGCGGTCTCCCTCCAGGCTTTTTGGAATTCTCCATGTGGCCCACGTGCCCACGATGGGCTACAGCAGGGGTCCAGCCAAGACGTGCAAACTGCAGAAACTGGCTTCTCCCTCTGCCCTCCTGCCGGAATGTGAGGACCACACAGAGAGGAACGTTGAGTGCATGAGCAATGTTGGCTTCTGTCTCACTATCTCTAGGTGCTGTGTTTGGTGGACGCAGGGGAGCCAGGAGGGGTACCAGACTAGATGGCTGAGTGTTGATGTGGACCGGCCACATGGGGCAGGGAAGGCAATTTCAGGCACTAAAAGACAGAGATGGCACCCGCATGCCATGTGTCTCCATGCTCATGCGGACCCAAACCCCAACAAACTGAGTTCATCATCTTCCCTCAGAGGCCTGATCCTTCTGGAGAGGCCCTTCTGTCAGCCTGCGACATTATGCCTCCTACCCAGGTCAACCTAGCCTCAGGGATGCGGGTCATCCTTCACCTCTCTCTTTATCCCCACATCCCATCACCAAATCTCATCCATTTCTTTCTCTAAGATTCTAAGATGATAACATGTCTGGATCGTCTATCCCCCACCTCCACTGTTCCGTCATAGCCTCCCCTGAATGACTGCGACGGTATTGTCCTTACTATACTTCTGTCCATTCCTGATGCTGCAGGAAATTAAATTGTTTGAAAAATATAAATCATATTATTATCCCTCCTGCTGTAAAGGGCTTAAATGTCTTCCCATTGTCCTTCAAGATGGTCAGGGTTCCTGGAAGTTTGAGTTCAAGTCCCAAGGCCCTTAACCAAAGGCCTTTCTCATACCTGTCTGCCACTGTTAACTGCCCTTCCCAGCTCTCCACTCTTGGGTCCTTTCACATGCTCATGCTGGCCCCAGAGCCTTGGAATATGTCGTTTCCTCTACCCAAGAAGGCTTCTACTCCCTCTTCACAGCACTCCACAAGCTTGCTCTTATTTATTCACCTAATTTTTGTATTTCTCTTTCAACAGCACCGCGGAAGAAGGTACCGTGTCTGTTTGGGTTACCATTGAAACTAGCACCCAACCTAGTGCCCGGCACCTAGTAGATGCTCCAAAACATTATATATGTTTTGAATTTATATATATATATATATATGTATAATTATATATATATAATATATATTATATATATAATTCTTACATACAAAAGTACTGCAAAGCCTAGGGAATACTGGAGATTTTTTATTTCTTCTTGCTAGCTCAAAACAAGGAGGATAGAATATTCTATTATCATCTGGACTTGAGTGGAACTTATTTATATCTGTGTGTTAAGGCTTCAAGGCATTTGCATCTTAAGCTTTTTATTTATACCTGCAGAATGAAGGGATTTGTGCTTCTTTAAAGGAATTTCTGGCAATAGCCAGCAGGTGGGTTCATTAAGGAAGCAACAGAACACTCTTATCCCTATTTTTATTTCTTTTTTATAGTTTGAGAACTGAAAAACAGAGAAGCAGCTGAGGCCAAAGAAAGGAAGTGGGGGCTCCACTCTAGCTTTGGAGTTCTCTTCTCATCCCCTGTAAAAGGATTGACCAGATTCCCCACTGAAGATGAGGGGCTGCTGGCCCACTGGAAAGCAGCTTTGTGGAGTAGGAAGAGTCGGGGCTGCCCTCAGGCATCCTGAATTCAAAACCTCTGTTACTCCTGAGACTGAACAGCCACTTAGTTCGTGCCTCAGTTTCTTCATTTGTAAACCAGATTAAATCTCTGCTCTCAGGATTATCGTGGGGATTAAAGGAGGTAATGTATTAAAAAAAAACACAGTATAAGCTGCAATGTCAATTCAAGGTGATAGGATGATACCAGCACACTAAATTCCCCAAATACAAAAATAAGGTCTGATGTTTCTTAACCATGAGCTGCCCCACCAGTGTAAGCCCATACGTGATCACATGTCAGCAACTTTAAGACTAATGGCGAGTATTTGCATCTCACCTTCTTAGAGTGGTCTGTAAACTCAGACATGGACCCAAATCATCTTACATCCCTAGTAATCAACAATGTCCAATATCCGGTATGCTTTGAATAAATGTGTGTTGAATGAATATAAGGTGGGAAGCAAGGAGGAGAAAGGTATGAAGGCTAGTGAAGTAGGGATCCTGGGCTAGATCCCTAGGGAAGTTCACATTTTCTTAGAAGTCAGGGAGAACAACTAGAGGAGCCAAATTAACTAGGGTATATGCCCTCCTAACTCCTATGGCTCATATCCCAAGTCCTAGAACTCTCCTGAACCTGGGCCAGCCTCAAGGATGGGGATGGGGAGGGAAGGAGATGCTCTTTGTTTAGGCTTAATTCAGCTGCATTGGCCTCTCCTTGGGGGTGGGGGTAGAGGGGGTGGGGTGCTGCTGAGCTGCTGGGAACAGTGGTAGAAGAATGCCCAGATTTCTAGATTTGGGAGTTTCTCAAGAGACACATACCCTGGCCTCGTCTCCAAACAAAGCTGATAGAGCTAAAATGCAAAGAAACCTATCTTCCCAGTCCCCCAAGCATCTATCCATCCATTAAATACCTGTGAAGTCGCTGCCGTGTGCTGCACTAGGTGTTGGAGAGACATAAAATGAATCATACCCTGTGCTGATCTCAAGCAGGGGGAACATGACTTCTTTTTCATGAGGAAAACCCATGGAGGAGGCAGCAATGTAACAGACCATGGCAAGGGAAGAACACAGCCCTTGCCACCTGGCAAACCTGGTGTTGCCACCTTTCTCTCCACTGCTCTTGTGTCTCCGTTGGCCTGTGGGGGTGCCAGAGGTGCCTAGTGCCAGGAACTCGGGGGGACTCCCTTGAGCCGTCCACCCTGCTGGGAAATTGTATATCACCAAACAGGATGTTTGCCACGCAGAAAGCTTTTGTGATCACTCAAAAGCTTTATGCAGCAGTCTTTTCTGGAGCTAACAAATAAGGAAATCATTCCTTTAGGATCACAAAGATTTTCTTTCTTTCTTTTTTTTTTTTTTTTTTTTTTAAGGGATGTGGTTTTCCACTGTGAATTGAAACTAGTTTTCCCTTCTGCCAGAATGGAGCCCATTTGTCAGCACCACGCCAGACCTGGGAGATGATGATCTAGGGACTTTTCTAGGGTCAGAGAAAATGGTCTCAGAACCCATCTTCCCCACTGGCTGCCTTCTGCATCCGGTGTCAGGTGGTGCAACCGGAGGCAGAGAGAGCATGGCCCTGCACCCGATCACCAAGTGTCCTTCAGCGGCCAGAAGATCACTTCAGGGGAGAGGAAGCAGCCACAGAAGGAGAAAATGGTAATTACTCAACTGGTCCTAGGCCCCCTATTGAATCTATCCTGCTCTTCAGGCTTTTCCACACACAAAGCAAGAGGCTGTCATTTGAAAAGATTGCACCGGAGCATCAGTGTTGACTGACCCTTCTCTGCTGGAGATACTTTCTCAACACATTTAATGAGCAGGGGCTGCCAAGGGCCCTCAGCCAACCTCACGCAGGCCTGGGGACACCTGAGTGAGGTTTGCCACCGCTCTGGCCAAGCCCCTTAAGCCCCATATTTGGACGAGCTACAACTAACCAGCTTTCAGCAGGAGCCCCCTCCACTCTCAAAGCTGGTCAGTCAGGCAGCTTGACTGTGAGGCCTTTCTTTCCAGGCCTTGAGGAAAGAACCAAAGGAAGCTGCCTCCATTCATGCCTGCAGTGTTTCTGAACAAAGGGGCCTGTGTGCGCGGCCGCAGCAGTGTCTCTAGACCGGAGCACGGGCCTTGCGTGGTGCGTCGGGCTGGAGCGCCAGCAGCAGAGCTGATGGTATGTGCTGGAATACAGATTGCCGCCAAGCCTGGGGGCAGTGCCCATAGTGTGGGGGAGCCTGGTGTTGGCAGCCTGACATTCGGCTGTCAACAGCTCGCAGGCCTGTTTGCTGCATGGCCAACATCCTGTTCGGTGATTTGACAAGAGTCCCAGGCCCTCTTTGCATATCAGAAGTGGGGGCTCCGTGTCCCGGGCAGGGGATGACTGCATCTGGTCAACTGCGGGGTTCTCTGCCATTGATCAGTCACTTGCTGGGCTCAGAAAATGCAGCTGGAGACTCTGGGAGAGCCCTCTCCCTACTGCCCTTCATCCACAGACTCTCCCTGTGAAGTGGGGGTTCATTATTCACGGACAGACTCTGGTATCTGTTACAAGACTCTGCCTCGAAAAGGGCTGAAATACTTCACCAGATTCTAATAAAGATAAAACAAAATCCGATGGTATCTTCCTTTATTTTCTAAACAATCCCCACCCCAAGAATAATAATTGTGACATGACCCTGGGACCCAGTCCAAAGGGCCCTGACCAAGGTAACTGGCATGCATCTTACGTAGCTTCTCCTTTAATCCACCTTCGTGGATTTCCATGAGCAGCTTGCCTAAGGGAGCCTGGACTCGTACGTGTTAGGGTTTGCTGTTCACTCGTAGGCCGCACTCAGTAAAACTGTGAGTGGGGTAAGTATGTCTCTTCTGATTCCTTCTGTGGGTCCTTCCAGCTCTCTTGCATCCCTGCTTCCCCTGACGCCTCCGTCTTCTCCCCATTCATCAAACTTGTCCTGCCCTTTCTTCCTTCATCTCCTACCTGGACCCGGTGGCTCATAGGTCTCACCCGATCCCTCAGTGCCCCCCAACTCTGACCGAGCCAAATATGGACTTGGATGTACGGAAGTCCTCACCGCTGTTGTCTTTGCCCTATCTTTGAGACTGAACACTCCTGGGGAAATGGACACTCCGTATAGGCTACACCACCACAAGTTCACTGCCCCTGGCCTCCTCAGGCCCTCATGCTGCCCATGTCGCCTTTCCCTGTCCTTGAAGAGCTCGCGTCTCTGGGCCCCCAGGTGACCACTCTGAGTCTTCCAACACTCTCACCAAAGCTACGCAACCTTTATTCCATCACACTCAGCAGATAAACTTGCCTCCAACTTCAAGGTCATCAAGCTCATTCTGCTACTTCCCACCTGCTTCCTACAAACAGCTCCACATGCATGCCCATCTTCACCTTCTGTGTCACAGGTGTGCCCCTTTCTGTGCCCTTTACTGTCTCCCTTGATGCCGACTCACACACTTTGATCATTATCCCTTGTTTCATTTTTTAAATTTCTTTCTTTATTTAAATTAAATTTAAAAAATAAAATAAATAAAATAAATAAATTCAATTTAGGAAACACATAGTGTATTATTAGTTTCAGGGGTAGAATTTAGTGATTCATCAGTTGCATGTAACACCCAGTGCTCATTATATCACGTGCCATCCTTAATGCCCATCACCCAGTTACCCCTTCCCCCACTCCCCTGCCCTCCAGAGACCCTCAGTTTTTTCCTGATTAAGAGTCTGTTATGGTTTGTCTCCCTCTCTTGTTTTATTTTTCCAACTCTTACCCTATGATTCTCTGTTTTGTTTCTTAAATTTCACATATGAGTGAAATCATATAATAATTATCTTTCTCTGTCCACAATAGACAAACCATGGAAAGAGCCCAGATTATCTATTGGCAGATGAATTGATCAAGAAGATGTGCTGTATATATGCAATGGAATACTATTCAGCCATCAAAAAATGAAATCTTGCCATTTGCAATGATGTGGATGGAGCTAGAGGGTATTATGCTAAACAAAATGAGTCAATCCCCTGTGTCATTTTGATAAAATCTCTTCTACCTCCCTTTAAGTTTCTAAATATACTCAAGTTTCATACTGCATGTCTTCCTCCAGTCACTCCAGACTTCTTGCTGTCTACACATCCATTCATCCTTGACTCTTTGTCCTCTGGTTTCCATTCCCACCGCCACAATACTAACACTGCTGTCGCTGAGTGGCCAGCAACTTCCCTGACAGAAAATTGAAAAGACTAGCTGCAGTCTTTTCCTTACTAGAACTTTCTGAGGCATTTAAAAATATGGGGGCCCTTCTTTTGAAGTGTCATGATTCCTTAACCTCCACATGTTACATTCTCTGTTTCTCCACTGTCCCTTGGAAAAGCCTCCTCCCCCTCCTCTGACTGTCAGAGGTGTGTGGGTGTTCTCCAGGATTCTTTTCTGACTCATGGCTCATCTTGCTCTGCCACACACACTCCCTGGTGAAGCTCATTCTCTCTTATGGGATGCGCAGGGAACTCCCAAATCTCTCTTTCTAACGAAGATCTTTACCCCTAGCTACTATCTCTCACAGGCACCACTGATTCAGTATTTCCAGAGTGGCAATTGGGGGCAATTTTCCTGTTAAACCACCTCTTTCTCACCTTGCTGAAGGCACCGTGGCCTCCCTTGCAATGGTGGGGATGTTGCTACCCTACTCCTCTATACTCAGCCACTGCAATCATTAAGACCCTCCAGTATCCCTCAAACTTATCCCTTCTCTTCCTGCTATCCCTATTACCATTTTCTCACTTGGCCCAACACTACAGCTTCCTGGACGTTTGGCCCATATTTAACCCTTACCATCTTCTACCTAGCTGCTAGAGTGACCCTTTTGAAAGGCAAAACTAGACTTGTCAAGTCCCTGCTTAAGACTCTTCCATCATTGCTCTCTGGTTTGGACTCTTCAGGTCATAAAGAACCTCTGTCACCAGAGGGCTGATCCTTCTGTGCGGCCTTGAGCTTTCTGCTCTAGCACCAAACTGCACGTGTTGTCTCTGGTTTCCGCATGTGTCCAGTCCGCCTCCTCCTTTGCCCACTCATCATCTCTTCACTTGGCTGGCTCTTATTCCTTAGGACCAATTAGGTGCCTTCTCTTCATTCCTCCTCCATAGCCATGTCGTATGGGTTCCCATAATACCCTGAGCCAACCCTGTGGGTTGGATTCTGTGCCCCAAATTGATAGTTGAAGTCCTAGCCCCCAGTTCCTCAGAACGGTATCTTATTTGTGAATAAGGTCATTACAGATGCATTTAGTTAAGATGGTATTATACTAGAGTAGGGTATAATCCAATATCACTAGTGTCCTTATAAAAAGGGAAAGTTTGGACAAAGACACACACACACAGGAGGGAATACTGTGTGATGATGAAGGTAGAGATTGGGACGATGCTTCTACAAGCCAAGGAATACCAAAGATTGCCAGCAAACCATCAAAAGCTAAGGGAGAGGCCTGAAGCAGATTCTCCCTCACAGGCCTCAAAAGGAATCAACCTGGCTGACACCTTGATCTCACACTTTTAGCCTCCAGAGCAGTGAAACAATACATTTCTGTTGTTTAAATGACCCAGTTTGTGGTACTTTGTTATGGCAAGTTAAGGCAGCCCTAGGAAACAAATACACCCACCATCATACTATTGTATTATATTGTCATTAACTGCTTGTGTCCCTCACTCCCCACTGTAAACTTCCTAAGGGCAGGAGAAGTGTCTTATTCATCCTTACATCCCCAGTGCCAAAAACAGCATCTTACAGCATAAAAAGGCTCAAATATTTGGTAGATGAACTAATGAAAGCACAACCTTCCCAGAAACTCAGATGAGCTGCAGACTAAGAAGTTTTGTTGCACCTCAGTTCCTTACATTTCTTTTTAATTCCAATGGATTATTGTTGAACATCCATGTCTTCCTGTTCCCCATGGGTGAGTGTGCTGGTGATTCTCTGGTTGGCCTTCCGAGGAATGTTGTGCCCTTTACTGCCCATTTCATGCTAATGGCTTTAGGTCCTGTTGTGCAGTCATCTGTCCAGCTTCCAGCTCTCACTAGATTCTGACCACTCTTCTCTGTCCCCTCGTCCCTTCAGGCCTAGAGATGATCAGGAACTTTATTTCTTGTTGTTGCCTTAATTTTGCCCACTCCTCTGGAAATAGTTTCTCCATTTAGCTCTGGTGAGCCATCTGTTTCCTGCCAGGACCCTGAGGAATACCATCAGTAGGCAGGCACGTGACAATAAACATGGTGCAAAAATAATTGCTTGGTTTTTAAAAAATAATCTTTTTAATCCTATTGCTTAATTCCCTTCCAGTTCTGTTTTTAAGGCATCACATGCCTAGCATTTTTACATAAAGCCTGCTATTTGACCTCATCTATGCATTTGACTAAATATAGAAAGTGTGTTTAGTTTAATTTGGCATTTTATTGAATATCTGCAGTTTTCTAGGCACAGTGATGGGCATTAGAAATCCAAAGTGGAAAAAGTCCTGTTTCTGCTCAAGAAGACCCAGAGGTTAGTGGGAGAGACAGACATGTCATTGACAGAGCATGGGGCTGTGGGACCACCAAGGAGAGCACTGTGCCTGACATTGGGCCAAGTTTCCACATCTGCATTAATACTGAACTATGGATTATCTCCTCGCAATCTATACATTTTAGAATAAACTGGTCCTTTGACATCAGTCACTTTTCATAAAATCATATTCAATTTTTTTCATCAGAGAGATGCCTTCTGATGGCCAAATACACACAAGATAATCATTTATCATGTTTTGGGGCCAAACATTACCTTATATTTTCTCTTTACCTGACATTATAGGTCCCATGTATTAGAAAGAACTTTAAATGATCACCTGGAACCAGCAAGTCCCAATTCTGGATGATCAATGAGAATGACTCTTTTAAAAACAGAAGTTCCGGGATCCCTGGGTGGCGCAGTGGTTTGGCGCCTGCCTTTGGCCCAGGGCGCGATCCTGGAGACCCGGGATCGAATCCCACGTCGGGCTCCCGGTGCATGGAGCCTGCTTCTCCCTCTGCCTGTGTCTCTGCCTCTCTCTATCTCTCTGTGACTATCATAAAAAAAAAAAAAAAAAAAATTAAAAAAAAAAAAAAAAAAAAAACAGAAGTTCCCTAGACTCATAACCATTTGCTGAAGCAGAACCCCGAGGCAGGAGAGGAAGCTGGGGGGAGAGGACACCTAGAGATCAGGACTTTTTCTCTTTGAAACCCTTGTAATGATTTTGATGTTCAATCTGGTTGGGAACCATTGTTTTGGATTAGCTCTTATTTACAACAACTGTAATTTTAGATCAAGGATTTTCTAAATGTCTTGCTTGACCATCCAAGTGTATGGCACTGGCATACAAATGTATCAAAGGGATATAATTGAAAGTCCAAAAATAAGCTTTTACATTTATCATCAATTGATTTTCTACAAGGATTTCAAGACTATCTCATGGGGAAAAGAATAGCCTTTTTAAAAAATGATGCTGGGACAACTGGATGTCCACATGTAAAAGAATGAGGTTGGATCTTTACCTCACACCACATATGAAAGTTAACTCAAATGGATCAATGATATAAATGTAAGAGCTAATAAAACTCTAAGAAGAAAACATGAGCATACATTTTTGTGACCTTGGAGTAGACATTGTGATCCTGGGTTAGATATGACATTGAATGCTCAAGAAATATAAGAAAAATAGATAAATTGGACTTCATCAAATTAAAAATTCTTACACATCAAAAGGCTATCAAGAGAATGAAAAGATAACACATAGAATGAGAGAAAATATTTGCAGATCATATATCTGATAAGTGATTAATATCCAGAATACATAAAGAACTACCATTCAACAACAACAAAATATCCAAACAACCAATTAAAAAAATGAGTAAAGCACTCAAATAAACTTTTTTCCAAGGAAGATACATAAATGCTCAATAAGCACATGTAAATATGTTCAACATCACTAGTCATTACAGACATAAAAATCAAGACCACAAGGACTTATGACTTCACACCTACTAGGATAGCTATAATAAAAAAGATGGAAAATAATAAGGTTGATGTGGTTTTGGGGAAATTGAAACCCTCATACATTGCTGATGGGGAATGTAAAATGGTTAAGCAGCTGTGAAAAACATTTCTGGCATTTACTCATGACCCATGAGAGTTAGGAACATGCGTCCATACAATGACATGTATACAAGTGTTCATATCAGCATTATTCACCCTAGCCAAAGAGTGCAAACAATCCAAATGATCAACTGATGGACGGATAAAGAAAATGTGATATATCTATACAATGGAATATTACTCAGCCATAAAAAGGAATGAAGTACGTACGGATGCATGCTACAGTATGGGTGATACTTGAAAACATTATGCTAAATGAAAGAAGCCAGTAACAGAAGACCATATATTGCATGATTCTATTTATAGGAAATATTCAGACTAGATAAATCCCCAGACCAGTAAGTAGTTTAGTGATTGCCGAGGGCTGGAGGGAGAGATAAGTGGCAGGGTGACAGCTAATAAATACAGTTTTCTTTCTAGGATGATAAAAACGTTTTGGAATTAGATGGTGGTGATGGTTGCACAACTTGGTGAATATACTACAAAACAGCTGAATTATACAGTTTTAAAGAATGAATTTCATTACATCTCAGTTTTTAAAGTTAATTAATTTAAAAAACTATCTGAGCATTTAGGGCCCAGGAATTTGCATTTGAAACAAATCTTCAAAATGATACTTAGGCACACTGAGGTTTGAAAACCACAGTATCTCATTTGTATCACTTTAGCTACTGAAAATTTGAAGAATCTAAAACTATTAAAAACCAAAATAAACAAAAAGCAAAAACCAGGGCATAGAAAGTGGTCACTTATTGAACAAATATTTAGCTGCTGCCTACTGTGTAGCAGGTAACATGCTGGGTCACTTATTGAACAAATATTTAGCTGCTGCCTACTGTGTAGCAGGTAACATGCTGGGCCCAGTGAGCTAGTCATATAGGTGTTTAGAGTCCAGGAGGGCAGCGGACCTGCAAATAGTTACAGTACAACAGGACAACCGGGACAGCTGCCTTAATCGAGGTTTGTATAGAGTAGGGCAGGTCAGTAAGGAGCCCCAGCGCTGGCCTAGAGTTGTCAAAGGATGAGATAGTATTTGAGTTTAGGCTCAAGCTCTAGATGCCCAGAAAGGTGGAAGAGAGTATGAAAGAGGGACAGGAGGGCTTTCCAGGCAGAGGAATAGCACGTACAAAGGCATAAAGGTTTGGGGGAGTTTGGTATACAAAAGCAACTAAAGTACCGGGTTAAAACAAAATGCCCAATAGAAGAGGCAGGAGAGAAAGCAGAGAGTTAATCACGCAAGGAGGAGCCATTGGAGGATTTAGAAAAACAGGGCACCAGTCCTAGTTTGGGAAGATCAATCTGATAGCAGGATGAGAGACTGGACCAGAGGAAACAGGGAGCTGAGAAGCAGGTGGGAGGAAAGCTTTGTCTGAAATGCTCAAAGCCCAAACTAGGGCAGTAGAAGGGAGAGGCAAGTGATTAATTCTATACTTATTTAGGAAGGGGCACATATAGACACTGGAGATAGATGAAATGCTTTGTAGGAGGTTTAGCAGCATCCCTGGCCTCTGCTCACTAGATGCTAGGAGTGCCTCCTCAGTTGTGAAAGACAAAAATATCTCCATAAATCTCCTGGAATGCAAAATCTGAAGGACAAAATCTGGTCCAGTTGAGAACCACTGGCCTAGGTTATCTGAATCCTGCAACGGGGTGTATAGTTGCATCAGCCCCAAGGTGAACTTTCCATGCAAGGAGTTTTTGAGTGCCTAGTCGGTAGGAAGCTAGGCTTCCACTGAGCTTACACAACTGGCCGTGTGACCATTTTTATGCTTGTCTGTCAATCAATGTCTGTGAGGCAGAATTTGGTCTGAGACATGCTCTGATTGTGAGGTTGTTGGGGAAAGGGACTTACAGCCCTTATTATCCTCTTTCATTTGAGAGATACCATTAGCTACTCAGTACAGAGTAATTGTGACCAACGAACCTAAGTTTGGTCAGTTTGCAACTGAGTTGTCAAAGATGGTTTGCTGTCTTCTGGTTGGATGGGTGATGCCATTCGCTGATATAGAGAATCCCCAAAAGAGTGCTCATGGCTCAGGACAAGAAAGAAGATTCGAGCAGAGCTAGCTCCAGGATTGGGAACTTTTAGAATGCACAGAATGGATTTCTTCTGGGTTTCTCAAGTGATGGGTCTATAGGAATTCTCACCCCAAACCCCCATGGGCCTATAATCATCACAGTGTGACTCAAGCATGGCTCCTGCTAGCTTTCATGCCAGGCAGATTTTCTCAACAAAGAGTTCCACTTTGCATTGTTTTAAAATTTCATTTATTTATTCATGAGAGACAGAGAGAGAGAGAGAGAGGTAGAGACACAGGCAGAGGGAGAAGCAGGCTCCATGCAGGGTGCCTGATGTGGGACCCAATCCCGGGACTCCAGGACCACGACCTGGGCCGAAGGCGGCGCTAAACCACTGAGCCAACTGGGCTGCCCAAGGGTTCCACTTTGACAGCCATGGTTCCCAGATTACAGTCACAGAATGTCTGAGTGTGAAAGGACCTTAGAGACATCTCAGCTGTCATCATTTACAACAGTTCTATGCCCCATATCAGCTAATGTGCAATCTTTCCACAACTGTCTGCCTCTGCCACCACCCTGATCCATGCCACTGTCATCTTCTACCTCCTACAAGCCTTGTTCCTCCATTGAACTCCAGTTATAGGGGCTTCTTTTTGGTTTAAAAGCCATTTGGCCCTTAGAGCTTCCTCATCTGGAGGCTTTAGGACTTTGATGGTCTCTTTTCCAGGAATGCCTTTCTCCAGGTCTCTCCATGGCTGCCTTCTTCTCATCCATCAGGTTCAGCCTGGATGATGCATTCTCAGAGAGGCCTCAGTCACCTTCTCTGTCTAGAGTAGCTCCTGGTAGCTGCACCCTCACTGTCACATCACCTTCTTACTCCTGTGCTACCACTTTCACTGTAGTAAATTACCTTGTGTGTTAATCGATTGCTTGCTCTTTTCTCTAAAATGCAAGATCGTTGAGAGCAAGGGATGGCCCAGATCTTGGTCAGCATTTTATCTCACATGGCCTGACATGTGCCAGGTGCTCAACTGATATTCAATTGATATTTGGTGAATACATGAGTGAACTTTATGGCTTGTGTCAGAATAAATCCATTTGACTTGTTAGATGCACATTGATGGCCAAAACAAGATCTCTCTGAATCCTTGTCTTCACCAGAAGTTGAGAACTTTGTCTTTACCGACTACGTGAAGGCCTACTTGTCAGTGTCCAATTATTTTAGAGCACCCCGCCCATCCCACCACAGCACAAAAGAATGGAGATGTCCTTGGTTAAGGACTTCCAGTTAGACTTCTTAAAATTGTTGCTCCTGTCACTGTAGTTCTTCTTTTTCTCTCTCTCTCTTGCTCTCTCTCTCTCTCTCTCTCTCTCTCTCGCTTGTTCCTGAAAAGTTATGTGTTAATTGTATAGTTTAACATAGAATCCTTCTTCCTGTTAACTTCTAGAGTAATTTCAGAAGTTCTAAAGGCTCTGATTGGCTGCACTGGAGCTCTTGGCCTCTTTGTAAAATGATTAATGATCTGTAAACAAACACTTAACATAGGCTGGCTAAAGTACCTGCTATTTAGAGGCCCCTTGTGGTGAATCCTTTTTGTAAATGGAAGAACTATCAGGTTTATCTCCTCTGTAAATATGGATTTTCCCATTTTGGAAGCTGTGTTGGCTATACCTGCCCCATTTATATGTATCCAAAACATGCTGCTTCCACCTCTCCCTCCTTTTACCTGATCAGTCCATCCATTCAGCATACTTTTATTGAGCACCTACTATGTGCCACAGAGATTCACAAAACAGTCCCTGTTCTCTGTGATGCACCATGTGTTAGGGGAAATGGACACAATAATTATCACAAAATAGTCTGATGTAAGGAAAGAGCCCCTAGTTAAACCCCAGGATATTGGGTAATACTTTCATGATGATCCTTGAGCTTTTCAGGAGAAGATGAGTGGCAGGTAGCCAAGTAGATGGAAGGTGAGGGTCAGCTAGGGCAAAGAAATTTTACATTCAAAGGCATGGAGGTGTGAGAGATAGTGTGAGAGAGAATAGCTCCATTCAAGTGTGAGTGTGGAACACTAAAGGGCTGAGCTAGGAGAATAAACAACACCAACATAGAGGAATTTGCTCTTAAGGTGATGGAGGACCATCAACAGGTGTTACACAGGACACTTAAGAGGCCATGGACAAACCTGCACTGCTAAAAGGTTACTTAGGCAGTTCTTGTGAAGAGTGGGTCAGATAAAGGGCAATATATTAGTGGCAGGGGGAACTATCAGAGGACATTATTTTCGTCCACTTGGGCTACTATAACAGAATGAATGGAGTGGTTTATAAATGACAAGCATTTCTCACAGGTCTGGAGGTCAGGATGTCCAAGATCAAGGTGCCAGCAGATTTGGTGTCTGATGAAAGCTCACTCCGTCATTGACCATTGTCTTCTCCATGTAACCTCACATGGAGAAAGAAGTGAGCTAGCTTTCCAGAATCTCTTTCATAAGCCACTAATCCCATTCATGTGGGCTCTGCCCTCATCACCTAATCACCACCCAAAGCCTACCTTATAATACAGTTGCATGGGAAGTTGGGATTTCAACATATGCATTTTCTGGTGGGGGTGGGGTGGGGCACAAACATTCAGAGCCAAGCACGCATCACAGTTATTCATGCAAAAAATAAGGAGTCATTGAGCCAGAGATTTTTATCTTTGGATATAGTGGCACTTGGGGAGGGACATCCATGCTAGGCTTTGGAAAATCTAAAACCCTTTTATGAAGAATATGTTGTTTCCATGCATGTTTTCCTGAGGAGATGACCCATTGCTTTTATTAAATTTACAAAGGGATCCATGATACTGAAAACAAAGTCACAGCAGTGAAGCTGGAGAAATTAAGTGCAACAGGAGAGAGACTTAGGAGGATACACTAAGAAACATGAAAGATGGGATGTGGGTGGAGAGAATAAGTAGGGGATGCTTCAGGCCAAACTTCTGGCTTGGGCTATGACTGGCAAAATCATGCACTTTTTACCTAGAATCCTGGAGAAAGCACAGTTTGGGGGCAGCGGATAAGAGAGAGGAAGGAGATAAATAAATCATTTGCTCATCAATTATTTATTGAGTTCTTACTTTGTCTCAAGTATTGTTATAGGTGCTGGGGATTCGGCTAAATAAACTTATATTCCAGCGAAAGGGTAAACAGAAATAAACACATTCATGTAATGTCATGGTAACTACTTTGAAGCAAAATAAAGCAGGGGAAGGGGATAAGGATATTATTTTGACAGGCTGGTGGGAGAGGCTTCTGTGAGCAGCTGGTATTTCAGTAGAAAACTTAGTGAGGTGAGGAAGAGAGTTTTGTGGCTTTTCCAGCTGGGTCAATAGCATTTCAGGCAGAGCCCTGTGATAAGTGCATACTTAGTGTACTGGAGGAACTTCAAGTTTGTCTTGAGCAGAATGAGTCATGAGAAGAGTCTAGATAATGGGGTGGACAAGGGAGCTAGAGGTTATTAGACTATTTAGATCTGGAAAACCATAATAATTATGGATTTTTTTTTCTAAATGCAATGGCAACCCTTTGAAGAACACTAAGTAGGAGGAAAGATCCAACTTCAGTTTGGGACATGTTGTGTTTGAAAGGCTCTGTGAGGGATGCCTGGGTGGCTCAGCAGTTGGGCATCTCCCTTCAGCTCAAGGCTTGATCCCGGAGTCCCACATTGAGCTCCCTGCGAGGAGCCTGCTTCTCCTTCTGCTTGTGTCTCTGCCTTTCTTTCTCTGTGTCTCTCATGAATAAATAAGTAAAATCTTAAAAAAAGTGAAAGGCTCTGTGAGACATCCTGGTGAAGGGATGCAATAAGCATTGGATATGAAGCTGCAAGGACCATGGATTTAGGATATATTGGTGAGAGTCATCATCATACAGATGGCGGGGGAAACCATGTGCATGGATGACTTTACCCTAGAATGTTGTAGAATGTGAAGACATCAACAGTTAAGGGGTAGAGAGAAGAGAAAGAATTTATGAAGAAGCTTAAAAAGGAGTGGCCAGAGAAGATGCAAAAAACTAGGGAAGTGGGAGTGTTCAAAGTAATGAGGAGAGATTTTGAAGGTTGATAGTCTCAGATGCTGCAGACAGAGTAAAATAAGGCCCAACAAGTATGCTTTGTATTTTTCAGTCTATAACAGTGCAGAGGGATTAGAAGTGGGAGGATTACAGTGGGCTAAAGAATAATTAAGCAGTCATGACTCAGTGGAGACATCAATCCCAGTTGATAGGCCTGGCTCAGACACGTGAATGTGTACACTTTCTTGGCCATGCCCATCAGGCCGATGGCCAAGCTGTGGGGCTGATTATCAAGAAGACAGAACCAAAATGTCTCATGCCAAGTGGTGGACCAATAGACAAATCAGAAGGTTGTAGTGATGGAGTATGGGTAGCCTGGGAAATGCAAGACCAGAAAGCTTCTAATAAAGAAGAGTCGGGGATCCCTGGATGGCGCAGCGGTTTGGCGCCTGCCTTTGGCCCAGGGCGCAATCCTGGAGACCCGGGATCGAATCCCACGTCAGGCTCCCGGTGCATGGAGCCTGCTTCTCCCTCTGCCTATGTCTCTGCCTCTCTCTCTCTCTCTGTGTGTGACTATCATAAATAAATAAAAATTAAAAAAAAATAAAGAAGAGTCAATGGAAGAGTAAGGGTCTAAAACTCTTTATTAATCTTGAAGTGTAGGTAAAGTGGGTGTAACAAGCTAGAGGACTATAAGAATAGGAGTCTGAGGTCTAGGGAGATACAGGAGTTACAGATTCAAAACGTGACAAGGGGAAAAGCTGAGGGTGTAGTTTTAGGAAAATATGGGAAAAGTGGAGCCGAGATGAGGTTCTCTGGCTTCAAGGAGAGAAAAAATAATTCTGCTAATGTAGGCTGATGACTGTAAGCTAGTAGATCACAAACATAACCAATCTATGGTTTATCTAAACAATTTAGTAATCTCAAGGAGCATTTTTTTAATGGATTGAAATAGAATTAAGCAGAAATTATCTGAGTGCACCATTCTTAATAAAATAAGAATGTTTCAAGAAACTTTTGTTTTAAGTGTGTATGTGTATGTGTGTACTGGATCAAAATATAAAATGTGTTTATTATCGTGGGTCGTGACAAAGAAAGATTGACACTAAGATGATATGAGCTCCAAAGCAGAACTTTTGCTGGAAGGTGGAAAAGTTGTGGAAGATGAGACAGGAAATCTCAGCCTGAGCTTCTTGTTGTCTGAGCCACATGGAGCTTCTTGTGGTCTGAGCCACATGGAGTCCAGGAGAACGGACAAGAATCCAGAGGCAGACCTACATGAATAGTGGATATTTGTTTTGGACATGCCAATAAAGGAAGCCATTTCTCTAAGCTCTGGAAGTTCTAAGAGCTGAATGCTCCAGAACAAGGTGTGATCATTACAGATAGTATGATTTTGTGGTTTAGGCTTGAGTAGTTTACAATAGCCAGGAAACATAAACAATCAATTAAATGCTCTTATTTTGAGGAAGACTCAAGTTTTAGCTTAAATTTAACTGTGTCAAAACATCCCAAATCTGCTGATGCAGCTCTGTGAATGTTGCCTTGCTTTCTTAGAGGCTTCACCTTCAGAGTGTTGTATAAGCAGAGAGGCTGAATGTTGATTTTTTCCCTCTTAGCGTCAATTTCATTTGACTTTTCCCTTTGAGAGTCCTTAATATCTACCACTCTCCCTTTTATTCTATTTTGTCCCTGTGCTGTGAAAATTTGCCTGTAGTTATGAACCTGGGGACCAAAGGACTAAATACTGGGGGTGAGTTACAAGAATGAAAACAAGAAAGAATGGGTCTTAGATTTCCCAAACATGGAATCCCTGGTGTTTGCAGGTGCACTGTGTAGCAGAAACTGACTGCTATTCTGAAAATCCATATCCAGTTCCTGCTTAACAAAGAGATCGTTTTCCCAGCCTCCTTTGCCATTAGGTACAACCATGTGACTATTAGCCAATGGAGTGTGGAGACAGAGGTGAGAAGTGTGCCTTCCTGCTTCCCCCATCTGTAGGCTGGAAGTCGATGCCAGGTCAGACTTGGGAGCCTCATGGTGAAGATGGTAAAGCTTCAGCCAGCCAGAGCCTGGAAGGACCCTTTCACATCTCTCTCATCTCCAATTTTTTGGACTTCCTGTGAATGAGAAAGAAACATCTTCTTTGGGGTTTTTTCTGCTATAGCAGCTTGTATTACCTGGGCTACTCCACCTGGCTCTAGAGCATACTTAGTTGATCAACCCCAGTCAAAACTGGATATCCACGTTCATTTGTAGTTTGCCTTTGGAGCTGAAACAAATTGGTGAGTTCATTTTCTCTCTCCACAGAGGCTGAGCCTAGTGTTTTGAAAACAAGCTTTCTTAGTTCAGTTTTTATTTTAATTTGAGTTTTTATTTTCTCACTGTCATGGAAAAAGCAGGCAGTCCTCCCTGCCTCCCATCCCCAACGAAGTCCAGAGCAGATACTCAGTAAATATTGCTCAGCTGTTTGTTGAATTTTGCTTTAAGACATTATTTTCCCTCACTTTTGGAAATCCTCAACTTAATTTACAACTGTGGGCCAAGCCAACAGTTAGTGGATATGCCCAGGGATTATAAATACTAGTCACCACACAGTAGGCAATGCAAAATGGCAGAGGCTGCGCTAGACATTAGGCGTGCATTATCATGAATCTCGTAGCCCTGCAAGGTGAGTATCAGTACTTCGTTTAGTGATTTTGAAACAGGACCTGAGAATAACTACAGCATTTAACCAACGTCACACAGCCTGTGATTGTTTGGAGCCAAGACTCAGAATCAGACACAACTAGCTCCAAAGCCTATTCTTGATACATTTGAATTCCAATATGTGCTTTTCAGTGGCTTACCTTAAATGTCTGCTCATTCCTTTCTTCTCCTTTCCTTTGATACCAATTTTCCTGGCTCTGCTCATTGACTGGCTAACACAGTGTGCCCTCAATTCAGCCAGGGCCACTTAATTTTGACAGAGGAAATAGAACTCGGGCCATTCAGTGCAGGGAGCTTCAGGCCTGCCTTGCTGGGTATTAGGATATATAAATGTTTGTGTAATTCCTCTGGCAAACATAGGAGCATGGACTGCTCACTTTAAAAGAGTAACAGGCATCCCCTCTCGGGCTTCTCCATGTCTGTCTGGTAAAGTAAGTCTACTGGTGTGGTTCTTGAAGGTTCTCGAGGTCACGTACCACATTGGAGAAGAACTTTGCACCCCGTCCTCCCCTCAGGCCTTGCCAAGGCCTGAAACCCACCATGCATCTGTTGAATGAGTTGCCGAGCTTACATTTGATCACAATTTCTATTAAAAAAGGGGGTGAGGGGTGCATGCTGAGTAAGCAAAAGCCAAGGCTACCAGGAGGCACACTTTGGTGGGAAGAAGGAAGAAGGAGGAGCTGATTGATTGCTTTTCTGAGGTTGAGATCAAGGCTTCCTGGATTGCTACCAAATAGCCTTGGTCATGTCTCTGGACTACAGACATCTGGCTTTCTTTCCAACACCCCTTCTCACCTCAGGCAAGTTTCTTAACTCCCCGGGAATAACATTGTGCCCGTGGGTGAGAGCCTGTTGGCACTGTGAGTCCCTTCCAGGGCTAAGACGCAGGAGGTACGAGTCCTGGCTCTGAAGGCCTTCAATCCAGGCTAAAGCCCTGGCCCACTTGCCAGTTGGCTATACATTTGGGGCATGAGGCTTGGTCCTCCGGACCCTCCTATTCCTCAGCATAGAAATAAGATTGATGCTATTACCTGTACCTCAGGCTTACGTTAGGGGCTAAATCGGCCGTGTTAAGCATTTAGCATGGTGCTTGGCACCTAGGAAGCACTCAGGGAATTAAGCTACTGCTAATGCCCATGTTTATTAAACTGGGCTTTTCATCCTGTGCCCTCACTGAAGCCTTAACTCATCCAGAGAAGGAAGGGTTCTGAACTGGCTGCTGCGATGGGCACAAAACCAAAAAGGGGAGTTTGGAGTTTATTTTCAGGATTTAAATATTAAGACTCACAAGATCTTGAGCAAGTGACTTGCTGCTTTTTGCCTGAGCTTCCACACGTGGAAGGAGAGAGTGGACGGGAAGGAATCTTCTAACCCAATGTGTCCACGGGCCTCAATGTTGGCTGGAGCTCAATTACAGACAGAGGAAAGAATGATTAGTCACCACCCTGGTAAACATAGGAAGGTTATCATCTCGTTTTATTAATAGACTCGGCTACGCAAGCCATAAAAATAGGGTAGCTTCAGATTTTAATTCTTTGAGTTTTAGTTTTTGTTGCATCTGATGAAATGTAAGAAGAGAATGGTGTTATGTATGGACTTTGTATAATAGTCTTCTATCTCACACTGCAAATCAATTACTTATTAGCTTTTATTGCCAAGGAAAGGAAAATATATTACTATTCATTTTAGCCTTTTCCTTATCGATTCTAAGAGTATACTGCTGGTTCTTTAAGAAAAATGGTTATATTCATTCTTCCGTTACAAAAAGATCTATACCACATTACATAAAATTAAAATGGGTAAAAAGCAGAAAAAAAAGAGAAGCTTATCGTGCTATTCAGCCACTGTTAGTATTTAAACATTCTACTTCCATTTTTCTTCTGCATAGTTACATCGACTATTACAGTTTTCACTAAACACTGTATAATGAGCATTTACCATGTTACTACATAAAGTTCATAACAATTTTTAATTGTGAAATAATATCCCAGGAGATATATCCTGGTTTATTTTACTATTTCCCCTTTCTTGTCAGAAGGCAGTAAAGAAGGAACATGAGACTTGGTGCCAGGGCTGGGTTGAGACGTGGCTCTGACACTTCTTAGCTATGTGACCTTGGTCAAGACACCTAATTTCTCCAGGCCTCAATGGCTGTGCTAGTACCAATCTCACCAAGTTGTTGTGTGGACGAGATGACATCACATTTGCAGAAGGCTCTCTGGGACCTGGAACACAGTAGGGTTCGGGGATGTCAGTGGTTGCTGCTGTTTTCACCTGCATTCCAATCTGATGAATGGTTTGATTTTTGTAAACATCGCACAAGACAATGCACATCAAGTATCAGGCCATGTCACTTCATCTCTCTGGGCCTGGCTCCGCATTTGCAGAGTGAAGTGGTCAGACTATAAAGTGTGACCTCAAAGGCCCTTCCACGAGGAACGCTCCGTGGTGTGCCGTCATCACTAGAAGTGGCTGTGACCACTGCAGGGAAATGACCCGTGGAAATGTTCAGCCTTGCTCAAGAAGAAAGAACCCTGCAAGGGCCTGAGGGCCTCTGCCCATCAGTTTCTCTCTCTGTCCAGATAAACATTTGACATTTTTGTTCTGTTGCCTTCCTTCTAAAGGCTCCTTCTAGTTCAGTTTGTGTACTCTTTAGATCTCCATTTTTCAAGTGGGTTCAGCAGCCAGAGCGCTCGCCAACGTTTTATTTATCCATTTCACATTTCTAATGTCACTTCGCTGCTGTGATCATTTTCCTATGTGGTCATTTAAGGAAGATAAATTGGACTACAAATCTCAGTAGAACAGGCATTGCTCTTAGTCCCTAAGGGACAAAGAAGATTTTTTTCCCCTACTCTTAACACCACCTGCTTGTGCTCTCCCTATAAAATCTCCTAAGAAGAATTTTTAATTAAAAAAAAAGAGAAAATTCTGACACCAGAGTAGTGGAATGGGATCCCTCCCTGGTACGTGCACTGTTACCCCTAAAACTCCAAATTCTCTGATTTCCAGAGCCAAGTGCATTCACCTCACATAAGTATCAGAGGTGCCGCTGCAAGGGGAACAGATATTGTTAGCATAGAACTGCCACCTGCCACCTCCAACATCTTGTTCTCGGGGTATTTCAGCCTTCCTGCCACTCCCCGACAGTGCTTCCTGGGCAGGCACATAATTACATTAGAAAGGAAACGTGGGATGGAGAGGAAACCTGGCCCATGTGAGGCAGAGTTATGGCACGAGATCAAGCCTGCAGGCTCTGGATCCAGACTGCCTGGGTTTGAACCCTGTGCTGTCCTCACTGTGTGACCTGAGGTAGGTTTTTTAATCTCTCTGTGCCTCCGTTTCCAAAATAAGAATAATAGAAAAGCTTCTCATAAGGCATGAGAGAACTAAAAGAGTTAATGTGTGTAAAAAATGTGGAATGTTTCAGCAGCTTCTACCATGGGCGACCATAGATGCTGTACTAAATGAATCTGACCATCATTTTAAGGGATAGTAACAGTGGAGAGTGAAAAGAGTAGGAGAAAGGGTTTTAGAGGCAGACTTAAGTTTGAATTCCACCTTCAGTTTGTATTTAACCTGCACTAAATTGCTGGACTTCTGTACCCTCAGTGTTTTCATCTGTTGAATGGGAACACTTTGTCTTGGAGGCTGACCATAAGGACTAAATGGCAGAATGTGTGTTAAGCACTTAACACAGTGTCGGACACGTAATCGTGATAATGTGAGCTCCAGATGTGGCCCAGCCAGACGGGAGCCAGAGGCCCACCAAGCTTTTGAGAGGCATGCACAGTTTCAGTTATTCCTGGCATTGGCTTTGCTGCTGCCAGCCTAGTCTTGGCGTTCCTGGGGCCTGGGCCATCAAAGCCATTGTGAAAGTGGGGGGATGCCTGCCACACACTAGGGCAGCTTATGGGATTCTAGGTTGCTCTGTAGTTGTCTAGTGTCTGGGCGGCTTTGTCTTTCTAAAGACCACCCACCGGGAGCCCTCTGTGCAAGCCCCCACTTCCTCTTTCCTCTCAGATGCAGCGTAGCTTCCTTCCACTACTGAGAGGCCAAATATACTCTTAAAACCAACAGGGTCCTGTTTCTTATCCTCCTCTGGCTCACTTCTATGGAGGGTTGGAACTATGGAACATTCATTCTTTCCTGCGACTGTTTCTTCCAGTAGCTTCTCCTCCTATTACTATTTTGTTGTCTCCTCTTTTCTCTGTACCTGGCCATCTCCTCCACCCAGCGTGCCTTCCCTGCCACCTCATATCCCATGTCCACCTACTTAGCTAAAGCCCTATCTTTCTCACAAAGACTTCCAGACCTCTCCAGGTGACCAGGAGTTCTCCTCTGAACTTCCAGAAGACTCACCCTTCATATTGCTCAGGAAGTCCTTAGGAGAATGATTGTTGCATGTGCATACCTATGAGCAGTGCTTCTCTAGTCCTCTGGTTTGCAAGATCCTTGAGGGGCAGACACAGGACCTTCATAAGAGCGGGACTCTGCCAATATTGGTCTTAGTCAATATACTAGAATAGCTCCCATTTGTTGAGTGAAGCCAGGGTATGTACGTGTGCACATATGTATGGATGGATGGATCTATCTATTAACCTATCATCTACCAATATCTCTATCTCCATCTACCATCTACCTTATTTGCTCGTCATAATGTTCCCTGAAGTTGCTATGACTGTTGTTCATTTTACACTTGAAGAAAATGACATTTAGAGAGAAAAAAGTACTTGACCAAGGCCAAACAGCCAGAAAAGAAGCTCAGAATTGGAATTCAAGCACATTTCTCAGATATATATCTTAAATAAGTAGGTCTCTAAACTGTATTTGGTATGTATGTTTCTTTGCCATTCATAAATGTTATCTACCTACCATAGTATTAATATATTATGCACATTTTTATTTTTAAATAGTTTTAAAGAATTTTTTAAAAAGGATAATCTAACCCTAAGTATAGATTGTGGTCTTTAAATACTATTTCCCACTAAAAGGAATCAGCTCCTTGGAGAAGTCTGGGAAGTACACTTGGAACATCTTGTCATACCAGAAAGCAAAGAAGCTATCAATTAGTAGTGGGGTCATGTCAAAAGGACTCAGGAGCCAACTTGAATAAGTTTCCACTGGCCAAAAATTAGGGACTTTGAGTAACCACAATGGGTTAAATCACATTATATATGTGCAAATTCATATGCTTATAGCTACTGAAAGATATGTGGTAATCACTTTTGGAAAAATACTAGATGATGAACTTATTATTTTGAAAACTGGTCCAGGAAAAGAATCATTTGTCCTGCCTTTCCTATAAGAGTTATGCCTTGGGGTTAGCAGAAAGCTAATGAGAAGATTCTCCTTATAGAAGTATTCCAGCTAATAAATGAGGACAGATATATAGAATGTCACATTTCGTAATCCTTAGTGAGTTACAGGATTTAGCAATGATCATCATAGATTGCTGACATCAAAAAAAGAGAAAACAAAATATGTTCTCCCAATAGATGTCCACAGCACCATCTACAAAGTGTTCTTGCCAGAAATATTTAATTTGAACCTGAGAGAGCCTCTTGATTTTTCATTTATAGCATATACAAGGGATAAAAGCACATGATAAATGATACCATGGGAATGTAATCAGCAAAATCCAACCTGTAGATTAACCAGGAAAAATAATCCAGGTTCTTCAACAAAACTTGCAAGAATAGAATAAAAGGTTGAGAAAGGGATCAATAAATTAAAAGGGATATAAGGGACATATTTATCCATCACAATGTATGGACTTTGTATCCCAGTTCAAACTGTAAAAAAATAGGACAATTGAGGAAAAGTAAACAGTGATTAGATACTCAATTATGTGGAGGGATTATCACTGATGCTTTCAGAATATAATGATGGTATTGTGGTTATGTTTTAAAAGATGGAGGACTTGTTTAGATCCATATATTGAAATATTTATGGCCATAATGAGAGAGTGTACAGCAAAACACAGAGCTGCAGTTATCAGTTATAGGGAGCAGAACACTGTGCACTGGTTACCAATCCAAGGATGGACTCCAAACTCTTCAGTTCTTTTTATTGTGGTGTTGGAATCACCAAGGAAAATGCAAGGTGGAACATTTTCCTTACATAGAGAAGAAACATAGATTGGTCTCTCATGGCTGTTGGGTCTCACCCAGCAGCCAATACAGGGCAATTGATCTATATGTAGGTCCTCTCAGAGTGGAAGGACCCCAACTCCTCTCCCATGAGGTCTGAAATACTGAAGACTGAGGACCTGTGACCCATTGATGTGCATGCTTAAGCAAAGGAACATCCATTGAACCTAAAATAGGGAAAACTATTCCCACACAAGGCAATAAAACCCAGTACAGGCTGTGTGGGTGCTTTATCTTTTGGTAAGAAATGTTCTGCGGGGTGGTGAGGAGTGTCCAATGACTGCATGTACAAGACTGCTTTTCCCAATGTATACGGTGGCATTTGCTTCAAAGAATGTGGGAGGAGAAGAGTGGAGGAAGTAGGTGGATGAATAGTGGAAAAGAGCCTAGCCACGAATTATTGATGATATTTGAAGTCAGATGATGACTACATGGGTACATGGGAAGTTCATTAAGTTATTCTACTTTTATATATATTTAAAGTTTTAATAACCAAAATGGTTTTGTATTGATAACGTAAAAAATAAATATAAAAAGTGAATACTTTCTTCACTTCAAATGAATTGCTTTGCTTGGGGATAGCACCCTCTGTGTATGACACCCCACCTTGGAGACCACTGCTCTAGTCTGTTATGATGCATCATCTCTCAACCCAGGGTCCAGCAGGGACATGTCCCTCAAAGGATCTCTTACCCCTAGGAACCAAGGTCTGCATTCCATGTAAAGGAAAGCCTTGGTGGCACCCACCTTGCCAAATGAGCAGTACTTAAAACCTTGTCATGGGGATCCCTGGGTGGCTCAGTGGTTTAGCACCTGCCTTTGGCCCGGGACGTGATCCTGGAGACCCAGGATCGAGTCCCATGTTTGGCTTCCTGCGTGGAGCCTGCTTCTCCCTCTGCCTCTGTCTCTGCCTCTCTCTATCTGGGTCTCTCATGAATAAATAAATAAAATCTTTAAAACAAACAAACAAAACAAACAACGACAACAACAAAAAAAGCCCCTTGTCATCAAGAATCCCTTCATTCTGAGCATCCTGCATCCCTTTTATAACAATGGAAGGAATCTGCTCTTCAAGATCCCTTCAGAAGGAAAGATTTGCATTGTTTAAAGGAGAAAAAAAATCTAATGTTTAAGAGAAAGACAAAACTCTCCTTCAAGAAGTAACAATCCTGCCAGCTTGCTCTGGGTGTGAAATAATGCCATTGGCAATGAGATTGGGGCATTCTATCATAGTCTCAATAAACTTTCTCTCCCTTGGGTAGTATTTTATAGTTACTGCTTCTATGCCCCATTGGCACAGGCATAATTTATTATTTGTTTACATGTTTCACATACTCTGCTAAGGTGGAAGCCTAGTGATGCATTATTACTGAAAGCATCAGTGTGTGTGTGGTGGACACACACTGAGACACGCACTGAGAGATTCAAGACCTGCCAGGTTCTGAAAGTGGGGAACCATCTACTTTTCATAACACAAGTGGCCTCCCCAGGACTACAGGAGCCTGCCTTCCTGGGCTTTTGGCTTAGATCAAACATATACTATGTCCCCTCCATCCTTTCTCATTCTCTGAGAAGGAGCAGGACAATCCCATGTATCTGCAGGCTCCCGGGGACTGTCCAAGTCCGCTACCACCTCCTTTGACTTACCTTCCTATATGAAGATTAGATTCCTCCCACTTCTGGGCAGAACATAAATTGGCACAGCACTTCCCTGGAGACAACCGTGTGAAGGAAAGAAAGCGGGTGTAAGTATCTGCCTTATGGCTCCATATGAGACCCAGCAAGGTCAAGGGTGCGTGGGAGTTCCAACAGCTGGAGAGGACTTAATGAATAACTAAAAAGTAGAATAACTTAATGAACTTCCCATGTACCCATGTAGTCATCATCTGACTTCAAATATCATCAATAATTCGTGGCTAGGCTGTTTTCCACTATTCATCCACCTACTTGCATGGGCAAGCTCTGGTGGGACAGGTATGACATTGCTTGTCACTCACCGGCTCTCTGACCTAGTGCAGGTCCCTAACACTCGGGTTCTTCAGTGTTAAAAGATGGAAATGATAGTACTTCATGCACAGGATTGTTCTGAAATGCTGGATTATTTTAAATGTTCAGCAGAATGACTGGCATGTCATAAATGTGCAAGGAATTTTATCAACACTAGTGATCTTTGCAAAGCATTGTAAAAGCTCCGGGATCTCATAATAAGAATAACAACAACCATAGGTAACTCATAGAATAATAATAATAATAGGTGTCTTGGTACACGCCGGGCACCATCTGAAGCCCTTTTAATGAACTGACCCATTTATTCATCACCACAGACCTACCTAGTAGGTAGGAACCTACCTCATCATATTATGGATGAGGAACACACAGGATTGTCAGGTTAAGTAACCTGACGATATCCTTGCCTTTCAAAAAGAATAAGCCCACATTTGAAGTGTTTCCTCGCTCTGGCATCTTTTCTGTCATCCTTCAATGTGCATCGGCCTGTGCCTGCCACTGGGGCCTCCAAATCCCCCCTCAGCACCTGCTGAGAGCCCTCCGTGTTGTCCACCCCCTAGCTTCTGCGAGGTAGTGATAGTAGCAGTTTCATGGGCCAGGGTTTTCCCAGGGAGGAAACCAAAGCTCAGTGGGGAGCAGTGATTTGCCCAGATCCCTTCGGTGAGCTCTGAGGGTCAAAGCTGCATCCTTAGCGTCCACCCTTTTCCCTCCAGGCTTTAAGAAAGCAGCTGGGTAGAGCTGCCTGCAGCCCCCAGGCCTTCCTATAGCCGCCCTGGACGGTTGGCCTGCGCCTCTGCAGGCGTCAGGTCCAGAGGGCCTAAAACATTCAGTAGGGGGCACCTGAGAGCGCAGCTGGCCCCAGAACCTGGCAGAAAGCGGCTGGCTCCCCTCCTTCGGGGCCAGCCGACTGGGAAGGGCTTGGAATTTAATCCTCTGCATTCCATCCAGGGTTCCTGTGACATAATAAAGCCCAAGGAGGGATCTCGAGTGACTTGTCAGCAGAACCCCCAGAGGGATTTTCTATAGATAGCCTGGGCGTGTCTCGAGCTCTGTCCCTCTCTGCAGAAGGGGAGGTGGTGGTGGTGGAGTTCTTTTATGCTTGGGCTGGGCACCGCCTTGTGCAGCAGGTGGGTGGGGCGGGGGGCCAGCCAGGCACTGAGCCCCCAGGACTTTGTAAGACTAAGACATGCATGATGGCGAGGAGGGGCGAGGAACCCAGGGCAGGGGAGGGAATTCCAACTATGGCGATTTGGAGAAAACTATTTAGTTATTTGCCCTCACTGACCTCACCCCACGTTGGGACTTGGGCTGCAATGAGATGTCCCACATACTGGGCCTCACGCAGCCTTTGATGCTGGCTCTGAAAAGATTCCGTGGCATGAGCCAGGCTCTCTTTGGGGAGAGAGGCGTGTTTGGAATGTTGGTGTGCCCGGTGCTGTGATTGGAGGTTTGGGGTTTCAGAGTTCCTTAATTTGCATGGCCATGCTGCAGGGTTATTACTTTCCACAATAGAGGGTTGGAATTTGAAACTCTGTTTACCTTCCAGATTCCAAACAAGCAGCATTCCTATCAATAATGGCACATAAATACCGGCGTGATAGCATAGAATCCGATCATTGCTAATATTTTTTTCATCCTGTCTGCTGGTGGAGAAGAATTCTCAGAAGCCATGCATATATTTTACATAAAATAATAGCTAAGCTGCCAAGGACTTTAACGATATAATTTCATCATGGGATTCTGGGCTCTTTGGTTTATGCTGCCATCAGAACCCCAAGACAGAATTAATTCATGTAACTGGGACAAACCCAAGTGCTGTTTTTCCATTCCCCTCATCAGTGAACTCAAACTATCTCAATTGCTCAAGCATTTGGTGGGTAGCGTGTGAGATGGAGAAAAGCCTGTCCGATATATTCGTTAACCTCACAGTAAATTCATGGGCAACAACATACTGTTGTTAAAAATATGAACATTCAGGCCAAGCAGCCTGGGTTTGAACCCCAACTTGGTGGAAAAGCTGTGATGATATCTGAGCCTCCATTTATTCATCTGATATAACATGTGCCGGCTAATATCTACCTCTCAGGGTCGTTGCGAGGATTAAGTGCTGTCAGGATTGCCAGATGGATGCGGCAAGAACCTGCAAAAGGTCCTTCGTACGGTGCCTACGACACGGTAACTGTCAATACAGGGTTGCTGTATTATTAGCTACACAGCAAAAGCAAAACATCCCTGGACCACGAAGTTCCAGGAATCCTAGCCACTTCCAGCCGGGAGCTTCTCTCTTTTAGCCCCTAAATTCCCCAGATGCTCCACATTTGTGAATTGTATTATTCCCAGCCGGAGAGAGCAGGGCGGCAGCCCCCACCCTGTCTGGAATCCCAGAGCACCTCAGAGATTCTGACCAAGCACAGCTGCCTGTTGCAAATAATTTAGGAAACATGAAACAGAACATAATGCAGTTTCGCAGAAAGGTCTGAAGAGTGAACTTTCTATGTCTGGCATAGACCTGCTTTTTCTTCTGCACAGGAACGAAAGCAGGGCTCTGCCCTTTTGCCCCACAAGGCAGGAAGCAGCAACTCCTCAAGTGCAAAAGATGGGGTGCAGGAGGGTCCCATTTCTCCTTATCTCCTGCTACAATGCTACTTTGTCCAGAGTGTCTGGAGGGGCTTCGTGGTTGAGATAAACACACTTCCTGCCTGTAAGTAAGCCTCAGCTTGATAATAGCAGATTACGGCTTCCAATATTGCCTCCACTATGTGTTAGCTATGTGACCTTGGGCAAGGAACTTCATATATCTGCACTTGTTTATTCTTAATATCTGCAAGAATAAGAGAATGTTAAGCCCCTCGCTGACAGGTTGGGTAGATTAAGTGGCTTATTACATCTAAAATGTCCCATATAACTCCTGGCACATGGCAACTCTCCCACGAAACTTGTTTTCCCTTCCAAATAGCAAAGACCGAAAGAGAGAGGCTCACCCCTATCCCTTTTCCCAGGGTGGTATATAAGCCTCAGTTACCACTCAGTTACCAGGCTGTCTTGGCGTCCCATACCTTGGTGGGGGGGATGGATGGATGTACATATGTATGTAACTAAATGAATTTTTCTGGGCTGCCTGGGTGGCTCAGTCGGTTAAGCATCTGACTCTTGGTTTCAGCTCAGGTCATGATCTCAGGGTCATGAGATCAGGCCCCAAGCCAGGCTCCACACTCAGAGCAGAGTCTGCTTGAGATTCTTTCCCCCTCCCTCTCCCTCTGCCCCTACATCTGCTTGTGCATTTATGCTCTCTTTCTCAAATGAATAAATAAAATCTTTAAAAAAAATTCATTTTTCTTCTGTTAATGTGTTTTTATTATAGGGGATCTCAGCCAAGAATAAAGAATGGTAGAAGAAAAAAATATATATTTTTTAAAGATGTTCTTTCTTTATTCATGAGAGACACAGAGAGAGAGGCAGAGACACAGGCAGAGAGAGAGGCAGGCTCCATGCAGGGAGCCGGATGCAGGACTTGATCCCGGGACTCCAGGATCACGCCCTGTGCCGAAGGCAGATGCTCAACAGTTGAGCCACCCAGGTATCTGAAAAATTATTTTTGAAACTATTTTTCCTCTCCTACAATGTCACCTGCCAGCATTGTTAGGTGGTGGGAACATGAAAGGTAGCTGAAATGCACTATCTTGCAGCCCAAACCCGAGCAAGCTACAGGACCCTTGCCATCACAAGAAGCTTAGTTATCGCTACCACTCTGTCCTTTTCTGAGCACACCCACCTAAATGATGGGAGGAAAAGTATTTTAGAAATCCAGATTTTGCTGTTAGTTGTCAAAATGAAAGGAAATTTTATCTTAAAGAAATTTGTTTGGGTCACTCTCTATTTCCTTGCTGTGACCTCCAGAACTGGAGTCCCAGTTCATTGGGAGTAGAGTTTAGGGTCTTTAAATATTCGCATCTACTGTACTTGCCAAGCAATGGCAACCAGTAGCCATAAATGGAGAAGGGGAGTGACATGCCCCATAGGCTGCTGGCAGGGTCCCATGTAGGATGCATGTTGAGATTTTTCTTCATAACTGGAGAGACTGCTACCTCCTCACAACCAACAGTTTGTGTTGGATTTATGCAATCTCAAGCCTTTTCTACTTATTTTATGTGACTTTTTCTCATGTACCTCTGCTTTCTCTGAAAATATTTTCTTCTCACCTTTGTGACTGAACTGGTCACAGTCATTTTTAGGAACTGTGAATGTAGTCGAATTTATTTGCAGGTCAATTCAGCAGCTGCTGAGTACCCAGAATAGATCTTTAGAGAGAAAGAACCCTAGTGACAAAGGAAAATAAATGTAGACTTGCTTGTTTTCCCCTCTAAAGCAAGTACCATGCCTGGTAAGTCCTATGTATTTCCCCAAAGCACCTAGAATAGTTCTCTCTGGTGATTGGCATTCCATAAATAGCACAGTCTAGTTTCAGGCTCAGGGGGACTTGGGAGTAAATGGACTGAGGAGGGGGCTTCAGAAAATGGAGTCCCCTCCTTTTAGTGATCCCTTGTTTGTGACCCACACTATCATACATCCTGAGGGAGCTAAGTATATAGTTTATGAGAAAGCATCAACATAAACATTCCTATGTAAAATTTCCACTGGACACTCTTTTAGATTATAATCACTGAAGAGGCTGAGCCTCTGCTTGGTGTGCTTTGAATCATGTCCAGCATCACATTACTTACAAATAAGCTCAAAAATAAATGCTATTAGAAATTGGCAATGATGCTAGGCAGATCCCTGGGTTCAGATTGCCTCCATATTTGCAGTGAACCAACCTGTCTCTTTGGTAACTCTCCTGGCTTGCTGGATCTTGGTTATATTTGTAAAATAACCAGATCATTGCTTCCTTTAATAATCAGACTTTTAAATCATCAAACAAATAATTATTGAACACCCTCCCCCAGCCCTGCCACTTCATTCATTTGCGTAACGAATATTTACTGAGCACCTACTATGTGCCAGGCATTCTGCTAGGAGTTTGGAATACAATTTGTGAGAAAAACAGATGCATTCGTTGCCCCCATGAAGCAGATAGTCTAGCGGGAGAGACCGACATGAAATAAACGGCCACAAAAATAAAAATGCAATTAGAAATTGTGTTAAGTGCTTTAAAAGAAAGCAGAGAGATCTGAGTATAAACGTGGAAGCCTAATGGAGCACAGAAAAGGCCTGTGGTTGTACTTTTAATGTCCTTTGTGAAACCACACAATGTAAAAAGTTACTGTCAGTTGAATAACGCTTTAAAATTATTTACCTTTAAAAATAAATAAAATAAAATCATTTGTATTTTACTAATTACGACACATGTGTATGCATATGGAAAAAGGTAGTTTGTTTGTCTACAATCGTTACAATCCATGCCTGCTTTGCATATGAATGTGTCCAGGGACACCTGATAGTCTACAAACTCTCCAGTCTCCCAGAGGACTGAGGGCCACTTAACCAGAATACCCCATGGGATCTGCTGGCAACAAGCAGAGCTCCTCAGGAGAGATCTTAAAGAAAATCCTGGTTTCCCAATCAGGACTCCTATCAACACTCAGTGAAGGCCAGGTCAGCTCCCTCCTCTCCCAGAGCCCCAAACATCCATCAGCTGTTGGCCAGAGGTGAACCACGTCCCCACCCCCTGGCAGAATTTATTTACCTCCAGGATGGTCTGATCTACTTCAAACTCAACATTCAAAAACTACACCAAATCTTTTCAACGTTCAGGAAAGAGGTTCCCTCCTTCCAAACTCTGGCACTGTCAGTCTGTATTTTATTTCTTGGGGCTCAACTACGTGATTGTATGTTACCTCCTAGGAACTTGTATTTCTTCCCTATCTTCCCTAATGGCCTCCTTGCAATGAAAATACATATTTGATTTATGTTTCTAGATTATAGTCTTTAAGGCTTTCTGTCAAGCTCTCCATTGGAAGGGGAAGTTCTCAATATTCTAATCCTTCTTGCTTAACCAGGAAGCAATGAATGAGGTAAGAAGCTGGGTTCAGGATGGGAATGATCCCTTTTAAAAGGCAAAATCACCAAAGGATGGATGAGGAATTCAAATTCTACCTGTGACTGATGGTCTATCTTTTCCAGGAGGAGGAAAGAGACAAGAGGTTTGCTGTGTGCAAGACTCAGGACTGAGCTTGGGGGCTGACCTGGAGCAGACGTGTAGAAGAGGAAGGTCCTTGTAGAACTGGTAATACCTCATTTAGACCCTAAATCCCTGGATAGCAGAGATGACATCTTTGTCATATGGACCCAGTGGTGGCTAGCCCAGTGGACATATAGTTGCTTTTGTCCAAATTCCAGATCTCCCATTTCTTAGCCATGGGCCAGTGTGAATTGTGTTAAATCAGTTTCTCTGCTTTCTCTCATTTTACTGTGAATATTTCATTTATTTTGTAATCAGTTTCAGTATTTTGATGATGTGGCAGTGAAATGGGTCTCCAGGACTTAAATTCAAATTTTATCAGACTGATTTATGCACATGATTAAAATATCAAATGGTCCAAAAGGTTTTGCCATGTAAAGAAACAGTACCCTGAGCCACCTCTCCTCACCATCATTCCACTTCCCAGACACGACAGCCTTTAACCAGCTTCTGTTTTTAGTTCTGCTTGTGGTTTCTTCTGCATCTTCAAATAATATGTTTACCCGGCTATGTCTTGATCAACAACCTCAGTAGACATTATCCACTTCCTTTTAGGGTAGATAAGGTTTTAATTTGTGTCCCCCCCCACTCCTTGCTAAGTTTTGAAAGTTTTAGCTATTTTAGTTTCTCTGTTACTGTTGTAACTGTAGACAAACCTCTAATTCTTGTTCCATCAACAGTCAATGATACCTTTGACTGCTCATTCAGTAAGATGAAGATAGAAGCCAAATGTCTCTTTCTTCCACCTCTCTACCTCCTTCTACCTCCCAAATTTCATCTATTCTGAAACCACAATTAAGTTTCCTCTGCTTTGTTTATAGGTTGATTCTAAAAATTGAAAACCAGAAAACAGTGCTTACAATATGGCTATGTAAATATTGTTACAGAGCTAAGTAGAGCACCATGGTTGCATTTCTTTTCTATGGTTCCAATGTCACGACTCCACTAACGTTCAAAGAAAAATATTTCAAGAACAAATAGCATCTTCTTTCTTACACTCACCCAATTGCTCAAAATACTGCTACATTTTAGTTTAGTTCCTATTTGTACAATTTTTTTTTGTTTTTCCTGGAATTACTGATTGTATTTTTTTCTTCCGGTAGAAGAAACATATGCCTCCTTTATCATATTTAGTCTTTACTCCTCTTACTCTGTAGGGGGGAGAGGATGGGGGAATCCATTCCATTCTTCTTGAAAACATTTTTCTTAGAGCCCGTTGATATTCTTTTAATTTGGACAAATGATTTACTAGGTCACTGACAATTGGTATCCAGGATTTTTTTTTTAGTAAATTCTATTATCTCTTCTATTTAAAAACTTTCCATTCTAGGATTTTGCTTTACCTTTGCTGGACTTGACACACTCAAGTAACCTCCCCAATAAACATGTATGGGAATACATTTCTTTCCTTCTCGAATATCTGAAACAGACTTCATTAGATGCTCATGCTTCAATATTTGGTTTGATATAGATTTCTAGTTTTAAAATAATTTGCTCTGAGAACTCTAAAAGATTTTTTTTTCTACTGCATTTTGGCATGGGTGGTTTTGGATTAGAAATCTAATGCCAGTTGGATTGGAAAAATAAGGAACTTACTTTTTTCCCTTTGGAAACTCTTAGAATCTCTGGCCCTTGCTGTTCTGCAGTTTCACAGTGAGTATGTAAAAACAGAAACATTCTCTTTTTGTTGTTGTTGGTTACTCGATAGCCCTTGAGTTTAAAAAATTCTGAGTCATTTCTTCTAGCATTTCAGTTATTATTATCCTTTTTTCTTTTCACTGTTCTCTGTTTTGAACTCTTAAAAAAAAGCAGGTGTCAGAACTCTGAAATTTATCTTTGTCCCCCTTTTCTTCATATTTTCCATATTATCCTCCTTTTTCTCTATGTTTTGACGATTTTCTCAACTTTATATTCTACCATTTCTATTAAACTTTAAAATTCTGCAATCAAATGTTTTAATTTCTGAGAATTCTATCTTGGTTTCTGATTGTTCCTTTTTCTTAGCGTCCTGTTCTCATTTACATATATTATACCTATTCAGATCTTTCAGGAGTAGGGTGATAGCTTTAGTCATGCTACAGACTGTGTAGCTAAGGCAACAAACATTTATTCCTTTTTTTTTTTTAAAGATTTTATTCATCCATTCATGAGAAACACAGAGAGAGAAGCCAAGACATAAGCAGAGAGAGAAGCAGGCTCCTCATAGGGAGCCTGATGTGGGACTTGATCCCCAGACTGGAGGATCATGCCCTGAGCCGAAGGCAGACACTCAACCACTGGCACCCAAGCATCCCCAAACATTTATTCCTCACAATTCTGGAGGCTACGGAGTCCAAGATCAAGGTGCTATCAGATTCAGTGTCCGGTGAGATCTCCACCCTTATGGCCTAATCACCTTCCAAAGAGCCCACCTCCTAGTACCACCACATTGCTGGATAGGATTTCAACATATGAATTTTAAGGGGACACATATATTCAGTCCATAACAGCAATCGTCTATCTTGGTTTGTTGAGGATAGTCATAGTTTATACCTGTCTGTCCTGGCATAAATATTAATAGTTCACCATATCACTCTCTACATTGTCCCAGCTTGAGTGATAAATAACATTATTACTCTCAAGATATTGATGAGAATATCTTTAAAGTTTTTTTGTGTTCTTGAATTATTTTTGTTTCATCAGGGTGTGATTTTCAGGTAATTGTTTTTTGTAACCTTGATTGTCCATTGATAATTAAGAATGAGGAAGTAGTAATTAGTAGCTCTGGGTTTATAGGGTTTGTTGACTAAGTGAGCTTTGTTCTAATGGGGTGGATAGGGAACTGACTCCTGTTCTGGAGACTTCCGAAGGAAAGAATAAGAAGGATTGTATTTCGTGCTACTAATAATCACACGAGTTAAATTCGTCTCATGCCATTTTTAAAATTTCTATAAGATATATAAATCTTTTTCTTTTTATCTTTCCTAGTGGTGATCACATCATGTCCTGGCTGTCATGCAATCTATGTGTAGGTATTGGGAATAGGGATGGGTGGGAGTGGGGAGCAATTGTTTCATATATGAACCTTTAATCAGTCCTCATTTTTCAGTTCCAGTTCTCAGTCTTCTCTCCTGCCTTCCCTGCCAATTAAGGCCCAGAGCTTCTCCCAAGTTCTAGATGATCGAATCCATTCTCTACAGTGAACCCTACCAAAGTTTCCTGCATGTACTTTTTGGCTGCAAGAAACTTGCCAAATCTACTCATCCACTTATAGTGTCCCCTCTCCATGTTCTTTGCTGTTATGTGTTTATGGGTTTTTTCCTCTCTATGTGTGTGTGTGTGTGTGTGTGTGTGTGTGTATGCATGTGTGTGTGGTAACAGGTAGAAAATGTGCTCAGTCCAGCATCTTGAACAGTAGATAGTTATATTTTTTATCCTTTATAATGAGAATACCAATATTTTTCCCATTTACTTTTTGGCATATTTCAGACTGAACCCCAATATCCATTCTCGTTCATTTGTCACAGAACCCCGATTTTTAGCAGGCACACAGCAACCTGGAACAATTCTAGCCTCCCTTGCAACTTGATGTGACTAAGTTCTAGTGAAATGGGTTATAAGTGGAGCGGCCTTAGAGAAACTCCCTAGAACTACCCTTAAGTGATAGGAAGTCTTTGGCACTGTCTTGAGCCATGAGCTGAGGCTACATAAAGAGCCTAGGTTTCTGACACCATGAGCCCAATACTAGTCCTGGACCACTCATCTAGACTTTTATGGGACAGAAATTTTGTTTTGCTAAAGGCATTGTTATTTTTATGTTTTCTTCACCAACTAATGCAACCTTAAAAATTATCAGATACTATTTTTTAAAATATTTCATTCATTTATTCATGAGAGAGGCAGACAGGCAGAGGGAGAAACAGGCTCCCTGCAGGGAGCTTAATGTGGGACTCGAGCCCAGGACCTGGGATCATGACTCAAGCCAAAGGCAGATGCTCAACCACTGAGCCACCCAGGTGCCCCTAGATACTATTATTATATCTTACACTAGATTGTATTTTAAACTGCACTGGCCCAGTGACTTTTTGGAACCCCTCATCTTTGTCTTACTCATTTTTCTCATCAACAACTGGCATAGAGTAGAATTCCTTATATTTATTTATTAAATAAATTATCTCAATAGTTATTAGTTCTTTAAAATAATTTAAAGCCATAAAACCACAAAATAAAAGTGTTAAAATGATTTCAGCTCATTAATGTTTCTAATATATAAAGGGCTTCTAAAAAGAGAAAAGACCAAAAATTCAATAGAAAAATGAGCCTAGGACATGACACTGAAGGTAAAATGCAAATTGTTCTGAAATATACAAAAAGGTGGTTGGCCTCACAGACAACATAAATACACATGAAAAATTATGTGAAAATACCATTTCTCACCTATCAGATTAGCAAAAGTCCAAGTATGACCCCATCCTCTGTTGGTGAGGCTGTGGGGAAATAGATGTGTCATGCACTTTTGGTGGGAATGCAGCATGGCACTACTTTGTGATGGGGAATCTGTCCATAGCTACCACAATGTAGAATTATTTATGTATTCACTCAGCAATCCTACTTATAGAAATCTCTTCTACATGCTTGATATATATATATATATATATATATATATATCATATATATACATATATGATTATATATTATAGCAATGAAATAACAAAATATTGGTAACAGCCCAAATATTCATTGGTTGGGGAGCTAGTCAAATAAATTATGGTCCATCATGCAATGGAATACTATAGAGCAATACAAAATGAAGAAGATCTTTGTAGTTTGATATGGGAAGAGTCCCAGTATGTTTTCTGAAGTGAGAATAGCAAACAGGGAACTAATATATTTAAATGTTGCCTTTTATGCAAAGAAAAAGAGGGAATTCAAAATATTAATTGATAACATAAAGAAAACTTGTCAGGATAGATAAGACGCTAATAAAAATAGTTACTTAACTGAATGAAGAGAAACAAAGATAGAAGTGAGACTTTTTAAAAATTCCAATATAGTTAACACACAGTGTGTTACACTAGTTTCAGGTGTACAATATAGTGGTACAATTCTATACATTACTCAGTGCTTATCATGATAAGAAGTGAAGCTTTTGTTTTTTTCTTTTAAGGTTTATTTATTTGAGAGAGAGAAAGAGAGGATGTGGTGAGGAAGAAGGATAGAGAGAGAGAGGGAGAGAGAGAGAGAGAGAGAGAGAGAATCTTAAGCAGAGCACAGAGCCTGATACAGGGCTTGCTCTCACAACCATTAAGATCATGACCTGAGCTTAAATCAAGAGTTGGATGCTTAATCAACTGAGCCACCCAGGTGTCCCTTGGTTTAGTTTTTGATTCATGTAACTCAAATGTATATTTGAAAAAAAAGAAAATATAAGTGAAAAATAAACAAGTATGAAAGTTTAAATAAACGTTATAATTTCCTAAAATATAGCCAGTGCCTGAAAGGGACTATAGGACCCACTAGAATTCACAGACATGCAAACATATTTATTATACTAGCTTGATTGTAAGTTTCAGACTTACAGAATCGAAGACTATTAAAATTAGTAAGGATCTGGATATTTGCTTGTTCCAATCCTCTCATTTTGCAGGTGGATAAAATGAGTCCCAGAAAGGCTTAGTTACTTGACCAAGGTCACACACTTATTCAACAGAGCCAGATTTTACTATAGTTGGCTGACCTCTAGCCAAGTGTTCTTTCTACTATTCTGTGTTCTCTAGACATGTAAAGGATGAGTTAAGTGACACATAATCTCATACTGCACCATATTGCTTAAACCAGAACCTCAAAAAACTAATCAATTTATTCCAGTATTTATCATGCCCAGTATTTATCATGCTCTATGTCCCAGAGCCTATGTTAGGAGCTACAGTCAAGTCAAGGAGGTCCTGCCCCCTCTGTTATCTGCACTCTAGCTCCTACAGAACCTGGTCCCCAAATGAGATTAGGACAGTTAGTTGTGATAGTCCTATCTGAGCTCACTCTTCTACCTCCCAGGAGATGTCAAGAACTGCCTGGCCTCCAGGTCCCTCAGGTTTTAGCCTTGGCCATGGTCAACCTTCAGAGAGCAGATGCCAGAAGTCTCACACTGAATGTGCTTGGGTCAACCAGAACAACAAAGCCAAATCCCCTGATTTCCTAAGCCTTGAGGCAACAGAGTGAAGAGAAACTAAAATGTGGATTCAAAGTGAGAGGCAATTAAGGAAATGGGAAAAGCAAGAGAGAGGAGAAGAGAACAGGGGTGGTTTGGAGCCATCGTGGAGACAGAATTATATTAGTCAGGACAGGCTATGGTAACAATTCCCCAAATCTCAGCTGCTTATGACAACAAAAGATGATTTCTTGCTCATGAAAAATCTTCTCTGAGTTCAAGTGACTGTTCAGAGCAGCTCTCCTCTCTTCAATGACTCAGAGATCTAGACTTTTCCAGTATGTCTCCAAGATTGAGTCTTTGGGTTTACGTGGTGATAGGGATTGGAGGAGGGAGAATTGGAGGCAGCGGGTATGGTAACTAGCAGCCGTGAAACTCTCCAGCCCAGAGTCACATACACCACTTCTGCTCCTAGCCCATTGGCCGAAACTAGTCACAGACCTCACGGGCCCTACAAGGCAGGCTGAGAACTGTGGGAGCGCATACGGGGTATTTGGTGAGCAATACTGTTTGCCATGGACATTACCAAGATCACAACTTTCGTATTGTCCCGACTGTCAGTGGGTTGATTATTTAAAAGTTGCAGAGTAAGACAAAAGTAGGGCTGAAAGTGATCCCTCCTTTTTTTCCCTTAGTACTCACACATTATTAACATCCATTTTTTAAACTCAGTTTTTATTTAGAGTTGGACCAGGACAAATTTCGGTCCTTTTAAAATAACAAAGCAGTAGAAATTTCAGGATGCTAAGAGACTTAGATCATTGAGGAGTTATTCTATTATCCTTTTAGTCTCCAATCCCAAGCAATCTTAAAAAAACAAACAAAAACAAAAACAAAAACAAAAACAACAAAAATCAGATGTTACCTACACAGTTTGGGGCTTCTACTAGTGAGATTTGTTCTCCTTTTCATTGGTAGAAGTTAGAGTAGTTTGAGATTCCCCAGTTTTTGAGGGAGCCAGACACAGAGAGGAAGATGTATGGATTCCTTTATTATAACTTCTCTGGAGGCAGAAATGAGGGACTGTGGCCAAAAGCCAACTCCATATTCTTTACCAGCAACATTCAATTGTTACTCAACATAATTTGGATGCAGACTATCTCATCTCTCATACTCCCTTGTAAGTTCCTTAGAGTCAGAACACACAAGATAATATACACACACTTAAGAGTGCATTCATCTCTCTCACCGTACCCACGCATAATAGGTGCTTGGTCAGTGAGGGTCCATGAATTAGGACCTCCCAAGTCCCCAGGGTGCAGGATGCACTTGCAGTCCCATGGGCTGGAGGCTGCGCTACCTTAGTCTCTCCATCTTTTCTGATCGCTCAGGCCTGGTGGCCCAGACTGGTTCGCCCAGTGCAGCTCAGGGGCCCATCTCTCCTCCAAACTGTCACTGCATTCACTGAAATGGCTTATGGTATCTTCACTGTTGTGCCAATCGTTGTGTCACTGATCTGTCACCCTTTTTATTACTGGTAATATCTCATTTATTCAAATATTTTTTGTAGAAATGAGACATTTTCATTGTTTTGAAAATATATGTACAATTGGTCTTTGAACAACACAGGAGTTCGGGGGGCTGATTCCCCCAAGGTATAGAAAATCTACGTATCACTTTTGACTCCCCCAAAACCTAACTACTAATAGCCTACTGTTGACTAGAAGCCTTACTGATAATACACAATAACAGCACCAATAATAGTTAATTAACACATATTTTGTATGTTATATGTATTACCCACTATATTCTTAAAGTAAACTAGAGAAAAGAAAATGTTATTTAGGAAATCTAAGAAATATATTGAAGAAATCTAAGAAGATACATTGATGATACTGTGCTATATTTATTGGAAAAAGTTCAGATATAAGTGGATCTGTGCAGTTCAACCTGTGTTGTTGACAAGGGTCAACTGTATTCAGTTGTTTTAACATGCATATATGTTTTGCCTACTGTGTTAACCAGGCTCTATTTTAAGCACTCTACGAATATGAACTCACAGAATTCTCGTAACAGCCCTTTATGCACTCAAAAACCACAATGAGAGCACTATTCCTAACGCTGAGGCACAGAGATGTTAAGTCATTTACCCAAGCTCACAGCTAGTGAGTAGCAGAGCTGAGATTTGAACCAAAGCAGGTATTCCCTAAACCTTAGCAAAATGTCTGCAGCAAAGGGTTTTGTCTTTTTTTTTTTTAATGATCTTTTCACTCGGATACTTCAAACCAGATAGTGACTTCAAATCACTGGGCAAAACTACTATCCCAGACAGAAACCCTGTAGAACCCGAAGCCATTAGGGCAACTGAACTCCCACTCTTGTTTGTTTCCCAGAGGTGAGCCTCCTGCAAAATGTGCACTGAGTAGATTCCAATTATGCTCTCACCCTTGTGCCCAGGTTGCAGATCCACGGCCACTTCAGTTTCCTGTTATCTTCCCAAACCTTCACTCACACCTCCTGCCCCATATTTTTTCAAATGGGCAGTCTGTTGAAGGGAGAGATCCAACTGGGGAGCTCCTGCTGGACATATTGTGGTTTCCAGTGAGGTAGTGCTGCCCCTTTGGGGTGTTTGTAAAGCAGAGAGCAGTTTCCTGGGTGGTCACAGTGATCCAGTGACTCTACCAGCATTGAGTGGACCAAAGCCCAGGACTGCTGTCACAGCCAAGAATTGTCTGTCCTACATCATTTTTTGTCTGTCCTACTGGACAATTACACAAATGAGAAACCTGTTTTATTTTCATTTAAATTCAATTAACTAATATAATGTAGTATTAGTTTCAGAGGTAGAGGTCAGTGATTCAACAGTCTTACACGACACCCAATGCTCGTCACATCAAGTGCCCTCCTTAATGCCCACACCCAGTTACCCTGTCCCCCCATTCCCCTCCCCTCCAGCAACCCTCAGTTTGTTTCCTATGATTAAGAGACCTGTTTTTAATCATCTGATCATGGAACCTTACCACAAAGTTTTGAAGTTTTGGAGTTTAGGGAGGTTTTATTTTGTTTACACTATAACGTACACTTAATTTCCAAGGAATTCGACTACTGTGCAAATCAAGGAAAGGCTGTTCTTTATTTTGTTTGGAACTTTATCAGAGGACTATTGACTATTCCAGTAAACACATCACTGACAGTGATCCCAGTCAGAGTTTCCAGTCACCAGTCTACTAATGTATTCCCAGTCTGCATCCATAAGCACATGCAAGCAAGCGCATCCATGAGGATTTCACATGTGCAGGCATGGAGCACTTCCCCAGAACTAGTAGTACATCTTTTGCATTGAGATACACATGATTTTATTGTGAGTTACCTTCCTTATGTAGTCTGGCCTATTTCTGGGTTTTGGAGGAATGATGATGAAATTTGACACCCCTGACTCGACCTTCCAACCAGAGAGATATTCCTGGCCAAACTCTCATCATCATCATCATCATCATCATCATCATCATCAATTTTTCTGAGTGCCTGGATATTACCATTAGGCAAGATACTAATTTACTCGAAATTATGTGTGCATATAGGTTACGTCGTCTGTGGATTTCACTTTGGGAAGATAAGGGGGCATTATAAATGGTTTTAAAAAACATCATCAGGACTGATGGGTCAGAGAATAGCCTCTCAAGCACCCACATAGAAGGAGGCAGGACATGTACAGCAAACCCTCAGTACTGTAGTGAGGGAGCTAAACAGGGACAAAGCCTGCCCCAATCACAGCTCAGCCTAATTACCACGTTGCAGATAATGATCAGCTTGCTGCCGTACCCTGCGAGCAGCTGCAGGAAATCAGTCTGGCTGAGGGCATGCTTTACCCTGGGTTACTGGAGTCAACTTGGCTTTGATTCACAAGAGCTGGCAATTGCACTAAGTATATGACAGATCAACAGAAGTCTTTCCATTTGCAAAGCACCTGGGAAAACCTCCTAATAGGCCTACTACACGATTGGCACTTAATGAATATGTAACAGAAGTACAATTTGATTGAAGGAGGAGATTCTGGCCTATTTTTCTGGGTTTTGGAGGAATGTTGATGAAATCCTACACCTCTGGCTTGATTTTCTAACCATAGAGATGTTCCTGGTCAAACACATCATCATCATCATCATCATCATCATCATCATCATCATCATCATCGACGGCTCCTGAGTGATCACTATTCAGAGCCGCAGTGCCTGAGACTGCTTGCTCATCTTGATAGTGCCGGGTGTGATCATTACGACTTTTATTATCCGACGCACTTATTCAACATTCAACAAATGTCTGTCAAGCACCTACTCTGTACCAGACGGTGCCAGATGCGAACAAGATGTGGTTCCTACTGTCAGGAAAGTTCACAGATTCAGGGAAGAAATTGATATTAATAAATAATTATGCATTTATAGCTGATTTAATTATGAAAAAATAAATTCTTTGAATACCCCATGGGCACCTGAACTCATCAGTCTTTGCCTCCCACACCCCAGCTTGCTTCTCCCCAGAAGTCCTCATCTTAGCTGGATTTTTATCCAACCAGTTCCCCACATCAGAAAATAATCATCTTAGCAATTGCTTCTTTCTCACTTCCCACCCCTGACACCCAATTAATCACCAAGCTTACTGCTACTTTTACCCTCCAAATGTTTTTCTAATGTGTCCCTTCCTCTCTGTCCCCCACGGCCCTCTTTCTCATCAGCCTAGACACTTGCAACAACCCTATGACAAGTTTAGTCTTGTCCCCATATTAAGCAGAATTCAGGCACAGAGAAGAGCATCTACTCCATCCAGATTGGGTGGAAGGGGATTGGTTAGAGGGCCTTAAATGGCTTACAGAATTGTTGGAAAGCTGAATAAACAGGTTGAGCTTTTGAAAGTGGCTTTGACAGCCACATTTCAAACCTGGACACCAAGGGAACTACTGCCTCTTTTATAATCAAGAAGCTGTGTGCCAAATACAGAAGCCTGAGCTTCAGCTGCCAGCTCCAGAACCACGCCGCCACTGCCATAATCAGGATTCCAGTACAACCAGGAAGCCATGACAATTAGGAAACAGCCATGATGAGAAGCAGCCATGACCGGGAAACCACTGCCGTAAACCCCAGCACCTCCATGAGTGAGTTGGCAAGCAAACCAGCACAGGCCCCTTGCCTCATTTCCACCTTCCAAATCTCAGGCGAGTACTTCTGTGTAATATAACCTAAGTCGTACCCAGAACCCTAGTTTCAGTGGAGTCCTGCAAGTGCACTTGGAGCTCTCTAGCCACCGCAGAGCTGCAGTGTAGGAAGGCTCTCCAGGAGATTAGAATAAATGTGCAAGCCCACTACATCTACCATTCCTTCCTTATGGTCACCTGAGTGAAGTATCTGAAACAGAAATCTGACCACATTGCCCTCCTGTTGAAATCCTTTCAGTGATTCTCCACTGCTCATAAAATAAAGTGAGTCCAAGTTCCTTGGCTTGGCTTCTCTTCCACCATATGCCGCCAGCCACTCACACTCAACCCGCTGGTAGCACCAGGGTGCATTCTCTGCTCTTGTAGGACCCCATGTCTTTATTCCTGCGACCCCCTCTGTCTGGAATGCACTTTCCATCTTGCCTGGCTAACTTTTACTGATTCTTCCAGACTCTGTTCAGGTGGACCAGGAAGCCCTTCTTGAACCTTAGGGGCCATTCGCTACCATTGCAGGTTTCCTGGGCGTGCCTAGAACTTGAAATTATCTGCTCATATTTCTGCCTATGCCATTAGATATGTGTTCTCCTGGAGCAGCAATGAATTCATTTTTGTACTTTCAGTGCCTAGCACAGTACCTGGCCCTAAGTAGATGCCACATAAAAATGTGTTAGACTGAAAGGAATGGGAATGAACTAAGCATGTCTTCAGTTGGGTTCTCTAGGAGTCAGACTCTGAGGCAGTGTTCACATGTAGGCAGTTTATTGAAAATTTGTTGGGGATCAGTCTCTGCAAGGGGGCAAGAAGGTGAGTGGGGACGTGAGGAAAGCAAGGTTCGATAGATGGAGGCACTGAACAGTGGTACAGTGGTAATAGACCTCAGCCAGCCCCACAGTGAGTGCAAGAGCTGGAAAGACCGTCTGAGTTGTCCCACCTGGAAGCAAGAGGGCTGGGCCTTTATATCCCCATATTAACTCATCATTCAATGTGGAAGACAGGGTGTCGCCTTGGTCTCAGCAACCCCCTTCCCCTGAGGGCAACATCAGAAGGTGGCTGCATCAATCAGAGTTTGATCAAGAAGGAGAACCACTATGATAAATAGGTGGATAGAAGGATGGAGGGATGAATGATATGATAGATAGCATTTGTAGCTGATTTAATTATGAAAAAAAGAAACAAGATGATATGATATGATATTTACTCATTTATTAAAGGGACCTGGCTTCATGCTATCATGGGAGCTGATTACACTGTTTCTGTGAAACTGTTGTTTCTGTGTCTGGGGTTGGAGCCTGAAGTCGGCAAGACAGGTGGTCAGAATAGAAGATGAAAGTGAAGTGTGGGGAGTAGGACAAACTGGAACCTATGAGGCTATGCTGGAACCCAAGAGAATGGGCTAGAATCCATGTCAGTCTCTTTATCCAAGCCACCATCATAGGCCAGTGGGTGTGTAGAGAAGCTGACACCCTCCATCAGGGAGCTAAGACTTGTCAGCTGCCAACACTGCCAGATTCTGGGAAAATGAGTGCCTCAGTACTAAAACAGGGACCTGGACAGAGAGCCACAACAAAATGCTGTACAGAGAACACCACTCGGCAAGATTCCTGACCTCTTGGGCTTCGCTACCCAAGGATGACAAAATCTGGCCTGGAAAACTGGTGAGTCATGTATAGTCAATGTACAGTAAATGAAATAAAAATTAAACCAGTTAACAAACACCTTACCTACTATCACAGACTATGAACTTTGAGATGAAAGAAAAGAACAGAAGATATCTCTAAGGGCCAGAGGGGATTTTTTCAAGGGTTCACAAGATTAAAGGTGATAGTGGGAGAGCGATTGGAGCTGAGAGATAAGGACAAGGAAACAAGTTATAAACATGCACAACATGTTGTAGTTTTGATGAGGAATGTGGGAAATGGGATTTGGAGGATGAAAGTCTGGGAAATATTAATAGAAAACAACATATAGTGTCAGAAATCTATTCATCTATCCCTTCTTCCAGCCCTCCCTATTCCTTGGCCGTCATCTTAGCCAAGGATGGCACTCTGTCGTTCCTTCTCACTTCTTGCCCAAGAAATCACTAATTAACGAAGGCCGTCTTTCCTGATGTGCCCAGATATGGTTTCAGAATTCTTCTTAGCTCAGCTGTCCAGATAGCCATACCACCCTACTGGATGGAGAGCAGCAGTCCTCCTGGTCTCTATTTCATTCTATTCATTCATACTCACTTTACCATTTCCCCTAAGGATGCCCGTGTCTCACACCGTCTTTAGCTACAATGACAGAGCTACAACCTACAATGCTACTTTCCGCATCCCCTGGCCTTAGTGGCAGAAGGCAGAGGGGAAGGGCTGGAGGCCTTTAATGCTATTTCTCCAATTTCTCCAGCACAGCACAGTCCTGCTTCTCTGAGATGTGGGTTTAGGAACCAGGATGAGGATTAATGGGAGCAAAGACAAGTGTTGGGGATAAGCCTATCTGCTATTTTCTGAATAATTGTTCTTGAGAAGCAGGCATTGGAAAGAAATTGGAGGAATTCTGTTTTTACTAGTAACAATTATGAAGGAGATATATTTAGAGCTCTACCTTGCTTTTAGCAATGGGTAGATGTTAATTGAATGTTTAAAATCAACCTATTGGCTTAGACCATCATTGCAGAAAACTTGAGTTCTGATTTATTAACTTAATGTTTTAACAATGCATCAATAGTGCATTCCTCTGGCCCTATTCCCCAATTAATTTCCTGTAAGCAAGCATTTAAATGTTAAAGAATGTTAAGGAATCTCTTTGTAAGGCAAATGATTGCTTTGTAGTGTAAATAACTCCCTCAGTTTATCTAATATTGATATTACCTGCTGCTATTATAGAAATTTATATTTTTCAAAGCACTACCTTACTTAAATGTATTTGATCATCCAAATGACTCTGTAGGGTAAGTGTGGGGCTGCTGTTACTCCCACTCTCTGAAGAAGAAACAGGAAGTATACTTTTAAGTGTTTTGTTGAGCTAAGTTTACAAGGTTTGAGTTGTTAGTGACAGTTAAGACCTGGTCCCGGGTCGTCTGACTTGTGGTCAAAACTGAGTGCTTTCCATTGGAGTGTATTATGTCAAGTTATATATCTGCTTGTTTGTTTGTTTTTATTTTTTAAGTAGGCTCCACACCCAGCATGGAGCCTCATGCAGGGCTTGAACTCATGACCCTGAGATCAAGAACTGAGTTGAGTTCAAGAGTGGGTCATTTAACTGACTGAGCCACCAAGGTGCCCCATCTGCTTATTTATTTTTTAAGGTGATATCAGCTGTATCATGGTCTCTGAGTTCAAGTATATTCCAAAATGATCTCCTTGAAGAGGAACTGAACTATGGTCTCATTGAATGATTGCAATCTTTGGTCTAGAATTTTCAAGCTGGACTCCTCAGGACCTCACTGTGCTTTGACTTATCTCAGATGTTCTTAAAAATGCAGATTCTGGGTCCCACCTCAGACCCATCAAATCTGAATCTCTGGGGTGGTAGGAGGGAAAACATCTGCATTTTTAACAGGGTTTTCAGCTAATCCTAAAAGACCTCAATGTTTGAGAACCACTCATTGAACGTACCTGTCTTAAGATGAGCACACATGACCATCATAAGCTTTGATAATGCAGTAGCCAGACTCAAAAAGCTAACGTGCAGCCATCAGCTACAGATCATATTAAATGTACCATTACGTTCATAATGCATGGACTGATCTCGGTCTTCGTCCACAGAAATATGGCGATCAGAAGAACCAAAAGAATTTGTATTACAGCACCGTTTGCCACCACAAAACCATTAAATAGCTTTTCTGTGTGCTCTTAGATATATGCCAAGGAAAAGGATGAAATCTCCTGGGACTTCCTTGAGACCTTCACCTAGTAGGTTTTATTAGCAATTGAGGAAGGGCTTGGGGATCAATTTTTGGGGAGCCCAGAAGTTTAATGTGACAGAAACAATACCACAGGCTCACTGAGCCTGCTTCTCATTTTCCTGGCAGCACCAATATGTTAAGCCTAGTATTTTTGCAGGTAGGTGAGTCTATGGGACTAGTTCCCACTCTGGAATATGAGAAGGAGTATGGTGTACTGCCCAGGTAATAATAGCAGGGCTGTCTTATTTATGAGATCTCTCTTTCCTCCTGCTGGAGGCAGAGGACACAGTGAAGAGCCCCCAGCCTTGGGGGTAATGCCGGAGACACAAGGTGGAGGAACCTGGGTCCCTAATGACTAGGTAGAGCAGAGCCTACGTTCCTCCCCTCACCCCCCAGCCTCCAACTCACATTGGGCTATGTAAGATGTCAGTGATGCCAGAGAAAAAGAACGTTTGAGACTACGTCACCACCAAGCTCTGGGTGTCTGTCACAGCGTACTGCTGGCTCTGATGACATGGATAGATCCTCCAGCATTTTGTCCTCCTCCCTCTTCTCAGCTTCCCAGAGGCAGTTCTGTGACCTAAAGAGTACATGTTTGTTGTCTTCTGGCCACTCTCTGCACCATCCCTCTTAGCACTTGGAAACCAGGCCCTTCCTCTTCCCCCCGCTGCTCCCCAGAACCTACACTAGTTTTCTGGTCTGCAGTTAAATTTTGCCTGGAAAATGTGGACTGCAATTAACCATCAACGCAAAGCCTATTTATTTTCCACCTCTCTGCTGACATTTAAATTCAGTATTTAATACAAAGGGAATAAAGTGGGGACGGATCCCTCCAATATGAGTTTCCAAGGTCTGGTTCCCCAAGGTGGCTAACGGTAGAAGCCAGATAAAAGGCTGCCTGTGGAAGCTGACCTGTGTGATAAAGGTGTCCCAGGGTTGTCCTGTCCTTCCCAGAACCCAGCTTTAGCGTTAGGTGGCCTGAAAGAGGTTTCCATAGGCCAAATATCTATCCCCAACTGGGGGCAGTAATTGCATTTAGGGAGGTTGTTCTAGCGTTAACCCCAACTTTACCTTCTCTGGAGCTCTTGGGTGTGCTGCAGCGTCAGTCATAAGTTGGAAGGGAGTGTGCTTGGTGGACAGAGGGCGGGGAGAAATGCCCCAGATCTCTATCACTTACGAGCTATGTGACCTTGAGTGAGTTCATTCACCTTTCTGGGCTGTGGTTGTTGCACCTGCAAAATTAGTACTTAACTAATAAGTCTGGTTAAGAGACAGGACTACAAAGGGCTTAGTGCCTGGCACTTAGCGAGTATCCATAAATGCTAGTTGTTGCGATGGTAACCGTGCTTCTGGTAGTTATGATAACATCTGGATTTCTTCTGCTTCTGTTTTGGTGGCTGTCCAGTTGCTCTACAGGAGACTCTGTCCCCAACTAGAGGCAAACTATGACTTTCTAGAATTTTAAAGATAGAAGGGACCTTTGTGAAACCCCTCATTGTACCGGTGGGGGTCCTGTGGCCCAGAGCGATGAAGAGATGTGCCTAAGTGATTGATGTCAGCAGTGGAACTGAGGCTTCGCTCCCATGTGCTTCCTGTCCCCCAACCCTTGCACAGAGCTTTCCCTACAACCCTCAGGTTCTGAAAGCAAGACCTCCTGGATTCGAATGCTGCTTCCTGATTTGAATACTGCCAAATACAGGAAAGATCCCTGGTTTCAACATGCCCCAACGTGTCCTTGTCCGCAAAGTGGGGAGAATAATTGCTTGTATGTCACACAGTTTTGAGACTGGAACAGTCTCTGGTTCATAGAAATCCCTCTGTTAAGTTTAACTGTGCTTAGCGATCCAAGCCCGTGAGACGCAAGCTGAGCCTGCCTTCACATCTAGAACAAGAGAACTTAGCACTCCCTAGACCACAGCTCCGCTAACGTGTTGGACTCCATGGGCCACGGCTGACCCATAACCTCACAGTCTTTAGCACTTCTAGCAAGTTTTCCCTAGCAGCTCTGCCGAGTGGCATGGTCTAATCCTGCCTGCCAGCTTTACAAAATCAATCTAAAACGACTTCATGAGGATGACAGGCCAGGATTAGGAGACATTTCTGATGGACAAGAAAATGGAGATGCAGAGAGAGTGAACCCCGTGTCTTTCCTCATGTGTGTGAGTCAGTGACAAAAACAGTCAGGGCTGAGCCCTCCTGGGCCCTGCCTGGAGCCTAGGGCCTGTTCCTGTAAGCCCCACTCGCCTCCCCACACGTCTGCCCTCCCACTTTTCAATCTTGGACACCCCGATGAATGTGGGGCTAGAATTCTAAGCTGAACTCCCCAGGATCTCACCTGGCATTGACTCGTCTCAGACAAAATGTGCTATAGTCAAAAAAACAGCAACGGAGTCCCTAGAACTCCCAGTCAGCAGAGAATCTTCCCTCTGCCAGAAGTGGGATAAATGGAAGAGAGGCAAAAATACTTCCACAAACACTCTTAAGCCCTATTTGATAATGAGAAGAGGAAAGGCACTAGAGGTAAGACATGTCCGTTAGCTTCCCCCGGGACCTGACCTTGATCAGAGTAGCCTTAGACTACTTGCCCGAATCATAAAAGCAACCACAGTGGCTACGGAGCTGGATTTTTCTAAAGAGGAAACCACAGACCTCATTTCCCACTGCTCTTGCCTCAGCCCTCTTTCCCAGGCTCCTTCTTCTCAGTAGCCAGCAGCTGGCCAAATTTCCCCTTGTCACTTGTGTGATCCCTTCGGGGAAGATATAGGGGGCCAGGGGCTCTAACCAGAGCCACCTAATTTTGAGCAATTCTGCTGTTCCAGCCCCCAGCCCCACCAGCACCTCTCTCAGTTTCAGCTTTTGCAATGGCATGGGCCGCCTCTTTCTGTGGCTGACAGCAGCCCCCTCCTGAGCCCAGGACCACTGTGCCTCGGTGAGCAGTCATCCACAGGCTGAGGAGACAGTGCTGGGGGACAGCGCTTCTCAGTGTCTAGCAGAGGCATCTGTGGCCTGTGTGGTTGGGCCACCATCATCACAGACACTGCTGATAACAGCCAGTGAGCGCATCCCAGGGGCCCTGAGCACTGAGACCCGACTGTCCGGCTGCATAAACGAAGCATAAACCCTCATCACTTCATCTTCCTCAAAGGAAATTTCAGCCGCACAGAAACAGCCCTGCGGTTGCTGCCTCCTGCTTCCCCCACCCTGAAAGTGGTTGAGACTACAAGGTGGCACTTTGAAGACTTTAATGCAAACATGATGTTCTGGACCCGACTCTGGTGACCCCCCAGGTCCTGCCCCCCCATCCCCCTCTTCTTAATCAGTGAGCCAGGATTATGGTCCTGGTGAGAAATGATAGGAAGCCCCGTGGCCAGCAAACGGAAGCAGCCCCCAGGCTTCGATGCCAAACAAAAAGCGGACTCCGAGGAGGCCTTGCAGAATGGGGAGGCTCAGGGCGTGGGGTGTGACCCACAGGACACGCTCCTGCCCACACTGCGGGCCACTTGTAAAGGACGAGGGAGAAAAGCCACGACAACGCCCGCATTGTCTCGGGTTTGTTAGCAAAGACGAGATAAGCAAAACATTCTCTCTCTAAAATTCAATTAATTTTTTTTTTTTTTCCAGGCTAATTCGTTTAGCCTGGTTTATCGCGAAGGCTGAGACGTCAAACCTCGGGGGGTGGAGGCAGCCTGTCCCCACTGCCACGTGGAGGAAACAAGGCAGCCCCGGCCAAGGTCACCCGTCAGTCATGTGGCGCCGCTGGAGCTGCTCCTGGGGGCTGCAAGGGGCCTCCCCTGACACCTCCCTGCAGGCTCCCTCCAGCTCACTGCCCGGCTCACACTGGCCCTGCTCCCTGGCACCATCTTTCCTCCTGCCCAGCTGCTCGGGGAGGGCCTCTCCCCCACCCGCCTTTTTATTAAAGGATCTTTGCCATTGAAAAGCTATATTCTCTGAGCGTAGAATTCTCTGGGACGCTTGTAGCATAGGCCCTCTTGCCCACGGCAGCCGAATGTTAAAGAGATTAGTTAATTAAGTCTCACAACACTGTCATCACTGTCTTTTTCCTCTCCAGGCCAAGAGACAAAAGAATAGGTACATCCAGTGGAGGCCAAAGGACAAGACAGTGGGGAAAGAAATTCCTCCAGCCCTCGTATTTGGCGTCTCAAGTCTTCTCAGAGAAGAGTAGATTCCAGATTGTTTTAGGCACCTGAGAGCGAGGCTGCCTTGAGCGGAGGGGGCTGGACCCTGGGCCCAGTTCAGGAGGCCTGACAACAAGCCAGGCTCTGTCCCTTCCGAGCTGCGAGGCTTTGGGCAAGTAGCCTCAAGTCTTCGAGCCTCTGTGCCTACCTCTGAAGGACAGAGCATTCAATGCCTACCTGATGGGGGGGGGGGGGGGGGGTTCTGGAAGAACTACCTGTAGGAAGATCTAAGAAAGCGCTGTAGACGTGTTTGTACCCGTTGGGTCACATGTGCCTTGAAGGGGGCAGGTGGCTTGCTGAGGCTCCCCTCAGAGACCCGGCGTCCAGCCAAGCAGTACCCCAGAAGTCAGGTGGCAACTCCAGAGCTAGCCCAGCCGCGAAGCGTTCACCTCAGAGGATGCGGCCATCTTTGTGGTCCTCTCCTTTAGAAAATGCCACAGAGGGATCCCTGGGTGGCGCAGCGGTTTGGCGCCTGCCCTTGGCCCAGGGCGCGATCCTGGAGACCCGGGATCGAATCCCACGTCGGGCTCCCGGTGCATGGAGCCTGCTTCTCCCTCTGCCTGTGTCTCTGCTTCTCTCTCTCTCACTGTGTGCCTATCATAAATAAATAAAAAAAAAACAAATTTAAAAAAAAAAAAAAGAAAGAAAATGCCACAGACTTCTGGCGCGTGTCTTAAAAAAAAGAGTGACTTTCTAAGATATATTCAGGCAAGTTTCTACATTTGTTCCTCAGATTTTAAAAGCCTGATTTCCGAAGCTGACTTCTCATTCTGAAGTCACTGGGCGGGCTCGAGTGTGTCCTCTGCGCTGCCCGGACGCGCCTCTGAGGAGCCGCCGGATGCCATCAACAGTGGGCCCCGAGACTGCGGGCAAGCGACAGGGCCGGCTTTCAAGGTGCTAAATGAGAAATGTGCGATTTAGGCCAAGCACTCACGTGTCTGAATGAAGGACAGGGACCGTCGAAGCTGCTGCGGCTGACAGGAAATGGATGTGGCCGTTGCTATTTACCTAGAAGAAATGAGTTCTCAGAGATCGACCTCAGTGAAAGGGACCGAGGGGCAGGTGGTTGGAGGAAGAAAACCAATTCCACTGAAGGAGTTTCCTCCTTTGTCATTTGCATCCCCCCCCCACCCCCCAAGCATCCCTTCTGGTAGTTTCTTCGTGGTTCTGTGCTGGTAACCTCAGTAAATCTGAGCTGACCTCCAATGCAGAGCATAAAGTAGCAGAAGCACTAACAAAGGAGGGCAGGGGACACCCAGCAGAGACCCAGATCTCTCATGAGAAACTGCAATCTGGGAGCAGCATGAATGTACCTTGAGCAGAAGGGCTTGGTGGTGACTGTTGGCAGGACAGATCCCCTCTGCTTGTCTTAGGGCATTTGTCCCAGCCACGCTTGGCAGAGGAAGCGGAATCACTAGGGCTGGAGGAAAGCCCTTGGCCCAGTCCGGCAACCCCTGCTTCTCACAGTCCCCATCCTGGGACATAGGAGGACCCAAGGACTATGCGAGACTGCAGGGCCCCTCTTGGAGAATGGCTGAGGCCAGACATGTCCCGGATGAGGCCGGGCTGGAGGGCTCCTGGGTGAGACCCCTCATCCCTCCTCGGGGAAGCAGGGAAGCAGACAGGCGCTGCTGTGATGACCAGGCTATTCCTCTCCTCCCTGTTTCAGCAGCCAAAGAATGCTGAGCCCTCTCTCCTGGCCTCATGCTTTCACTGGACTCCAGATCCCTTTGCAACTACCTCTTTCTTATGCTGATTGTTTGCTTTTTTTTTCTTTTTTTTAAAGATTTTATTTCTTTATTCATGAGAGACACACAAAGAGAGAGAGAGAGGCAGAGAGAGACACAGGCAGAGGGAGAAGCAAGCTCCCCGTGGGAAGCCTAATGTGGGACTCAATCCCAAGATCCCAGGATGATGACCTGAGCCAAAAGCAGACATTCAACCACTGAGCCACCCAGGCGTCCCTGATGCTGATTGTTTTTACATCAATTCCTCACATACCAGAAATTAGCACCACAGAACAAGCAGACCTTTACGAAAAAATAAAAAGTGTCCCCAGTAAATCCCATATCATTGTTCAGACATCATAACTTCTGGGTGTGTATTCATTCAATAGGTCTTGGCTTTTGGTGGGGGTGTGTGTGTCAGGTGGGGGGGGGGTTGTTCATAGACCCCTTTGGGAATCCAATGAAAGCTAAATTCCAGCTACAGAATAATGAATACACATGCTAAAATTTGTATATAATTTCAGGGGGCTCGCACATTCTTTGAACTTCAGATTAAGAACTCTAACTTCAAACAAAAAGGGGAGCACCTGGGTGGCTCAGTGGTTGGGCGTCTGCCTTTGGCCCAGAGCATGATCCTGGGATTCTGGGATAGAGTCCCACATTGGGCTCCCTGTGGGGAGCCTGCTTCTCCCTCTGTCCATGTCTCTGCCTCTCTCTCTGTGTCCCTCATGAATAAATAAATAAAAATAAAATCTTTTTTTTTTTTTTTTTTTTTTTTATTTATGATAGTCACAGAGAGAGAGAGAGAGAGGCAGAGACACAGGCAGAGAGAGAAGCAGGCTCCATGCACCGGGAGCCCGACGTGGGACTCGATCCCGGGTCTCCAGGATCGCGCCCTGGGCCAAAGGCAGGCGCCAAACCGCTGCGCCACCCAGGGATCCCCTAAAAATAAAATCTTAAAAAAAAAAACAACTCTAGCTTCAGTTGTTTTCAAACTTAGGAAGGCGCCTAGATCTCTGCACTTGTGCAGCATTTTGGTAAAGGCAGTGATTATCCATGCACTCAACCCCCTCGGGCTTGGGCAGGGAGAATGACCTCTTCGATGCTTGTCTCTTTGCTCTTTAGGGAAACAGTGCTTTTACTGGTAACAGGAGCCTCACCTAAGAATGAATGGAGCCAGACCACGGAGTACGTGTATGTAGAGAGGCATCGGAATTAAAAAAATCACTCCTCTCACCCACCAGATAACAATGCAATCTGATGGAAATTGTTTTTTCTATTGACGTAAGGGTTTAAAGATAAAAATATAAACTGCATTTCATGAACTACTTCTTAAAAGCTCTCCAAATGGTTTTATGCCATGATTCAACATCATCCACATCCCACCCACTGTCAAATACCTACTATAAGATTGTGCCTTTTTCTTGAAGGTTAGTTCCCAAGGGAGCTATAGAAAAACATTCATGAAATACCTCAAGGGGTTGGGATTTATGGTCTAGAGAAAAGGACTGCCCAGTGATTTCTGACCTGCCCTTATGCTGGTTCAGAGGAGAACAGGGATTTAGCAACTCTATGGAGTCAGAAGTCCTAGAGTTCAGGGGACTCCAGGGCTGATGGCACCATGCTAGGGCAACTGTCTTAGAACTGGGTGCTAAGGAAGAATGAACAGATCTGCAGAAAAAGACAGAGGCAAGTGCCAGGTAGACAGGGAGGAAGAAAGGTTAGCCTCAGGAAAGGTGGCTAGCTAGGAAGATTCTCTGCAATTACATTGTCAACAATTCCTCCCATCTTAGGTGTGTACGCTGCTTTTTCCAGCAGGAGGTAAGGTCTACCTGCTCTCCCCTTGAAGTCCAGCTGGCTTTCTGACTTGCTTTGATCAGTCACAGGTGTGGAGATTGATGCTGTATGACTTCCAGAAGAGGTCTTCAGAGGCCTTGTAGGTTCTGTTTCAATCCCCTTAGAAGCCAATCACCATGGAAAGATGCTTGGACTAGGTTGCTGCATGATCAAAGCCTGTGAGCCAGAGACAGGTTATGTGAAGGGCAACATACAGCACCCAGTAAGCCCTGGACCTGTGAGTGAGGCTGTCTTAGATCCTCCAGCCCCAGTCTAGCCATCTCAGCTTATCCTGCCATACTAGCCTGCCCAGGTCTGAGCCACTCCAGCTGAAGCCCTAGACACTGTAGAACAGAGACAAACCATCCATCCTGAGCCTTGACCCACAAAGTCAAGGGAAAATAAAGTGGTGTTGTTTTACGCCACTAGGTCTGGGGGAGTTTGCTGCACAGCAGGAGATAACTGCTACCCAATGTCCCTTCTTCCCTCATCTTTACCAGCAGGAATCAGATTGTACTCTAGGTAGCAGTATGTCTACAAAACACACACACACACACACACACACACACACACACACACACAGCTACAGAATAATTCCAGACACACACACACACACTTAGTCCTCTTTCTTTCAGTTCACTTTTCTTTTATCTGTCTCTCAAGGTGACCACCAGTAGGTAGAAACTCCAGGCTAAGTTTTCCAAAAGGTTAGAGGTATACAGTATTCCTTTTTCCTAGAAGCCCTTTGCTCCTCTACCCCCTCCCTCTTCTTCCAGACTAGGATGCAGATGCTATGCTTGGATGGGCAGCAGCCACCTTGCACCGATGAGGACAAATGTCCCACCTCTGGATACCTAAGGACAGGAATGACTGACTACTTTGAAATTGTTTCATGAGAAAAATAAGCCTTTTGGTCATTTAAGCCAATATTATGGTTTTGCTTTTGATTATTATTCTGTTGGGTTTTTGTTGGTTGTTTGTTTCAGTCACTCATATCAAACACATTTGTAATTTACAAGTTACAAATTCCTGGCTTTCCTAAGACCCAGCTATATTTCTGCCCTTGAATCCCATGAGCTATCTCTGTATCTTAAATTTTTTTATATCTTGTCTTTTTTTTTTTTTTATCTTGTCTTTACCCAGCTTGCGTAGGTTTCTGTTGCCAATGATTAAGCAATCCCTCGCCAGGACAAGGATGCTTGAACTAAGGATACAAAGGAAGAGTTTTCAAGGACAGTGTTCTCTTTCACTGATGACAAGGCCCAGAGACTATGTGTCAGTAGCAGAAGGCTGTGAATAGTTTAGGTCGTGAACCACTGGAAAGGTTGCCAGGGGTCTTTGACCAACCTCCTTTCTTAAAAATCATTTGAGCAAGATAGGCAGCTGCCTTTAGGGGCTGGGTTAGTTCAGTATGGCCCTCCCCGTAGACAAGGACATCAAAGCTTAAATTTCGGATGTGTGAGATGTGGTACCTTCGGAAAATCAAACAGTCAGATCAAGCAAAGAGTTAAAGAAATCTCTTGGCCCTCAAAGGAGAAATCACCAAGCTGAAGAAAACCCTGGACATGATCCCTCTATTCATATTCTATGTCCACAGGCTTCAGTGCTCTGCTTCATGGCATGGAATGGAGTCGGTCCATTGACATTTATTAGTTCTGGTTTCTTGGAAGCATCTTTTCCACAAAATCCTCCAACTGCAGGTTTTTTCTTTTCTGCCTTATTGAAGAAGTGGTATAAGATTTTTAGATCGGACTCTTGCCACCTTCAGGGGAGATTGATCCTGAGTAAGCCTTGTCAACTCTGCTGTAGAACATGTAGACTCTGAGGGCTCTGGCTCTGTTTTGATGTGGTTTCTAGGTAGCACTTATTTCAGCCCTCCTGCTATGGTCAGGGATGGACTTCCTAAAATTCAGCGCCAGTCCCCATCCTGAAAGGCTGGTAGATCCCACGTATGCTGCTTCCTGTGAGGAAAGGACACTTTCTCCTTTCTAATTCAGAAAAGACCTCCAGAAAAACAAGCATTCATTTCCTTCATGGAACAGCTGAAAGCCCCCCTTTTTCGCACAACCACAAACTTCCTTCCAATGGATCTATCAGCATTTAAATGTCATCTCAATGGTAGCAGGAATCTTTAACTTCTTAGTTATTTGAGGGGAGGAGGATGGGGAAGGAGGAGTAGAAAATTTGATAGTTCTTTTTAAAATGCCTTATGTAAAAGCATTTTCTGAAAGATGTTGGTTTGTTACTATCCAGCATTCGACCCCAAGAGAAAATTGCATCCTGATGGAAAACTAGAAATTCATTTCCGAGCACTAAATTGTAGACATTTATCTGAAAAAGATGCTCAGCATGTATTTTTAAGTGAAAAAATGTGGGTTACAAAACTGTGCATAGAATGATATTAATTTTGCTAAGAAAGAAAGAAAGAAGAGAAAAGAAAGAAAGAAAGAAATCATTTTAAAGATATATTTATTTCCAAAAAAATACTAGAGATTTTAAATAGTAAAAATCACTATAATACTTATTGTGGATGGAACTATATATACTTTTTAAATTTCTTTTACTTACTTTCTCTACTTTTTAGATTTTCTATAATAAACAAGTATTTCTTTAATGTTATTAAAAGTGTTATTTTAGCTGACATTAACTAATCTCTTACACAATTTCTAAAAACTTTATATTATTGGTTTCTTAGAATAGTAATGTATGTATGTGTTGTTAGTGTATTTTCTAACTATAGTAGTTTCGTTTTTGCTATTAAACGGGGCAAAGAATGGAATAGATAAAATAAAGCACATTAAGAATTCAACAATATTATCTTAGAATCCTGTCCTCCAGCCTCCAAGATTATTTGCTTCTATCATCAGTCATGGCCCATTCTCTTAACAAATATTTTTTGAGGATGGGGTGAACTAGAGCAAAACTGTGGCTAGGAAAAAGTCTCTTTCGGGTTTACTCAACAAGTAAGTTCCATCCAGGAAACCAGCTTCCTCTGTTGGTCAAAGGTTGCTGTAGAGCATGTGGAAGAAATGTTCTGGGACTACATATGAACTCAGGGGAAAGAGTACCATTCATGATCAACAACTAGGGTCTGCTGTGACTATAGGTAGGAAAAATGAGGGCAGGTGCACTGGAGATTGACTGTACCCAGTTGGTGTTCAGATCACAGAAGCAAAAAAAAAAAAAAAAGCAGGAAAGAAGCAAAAGAAAAAAAGCAAACAATCTGCTTAACCTATGTAAGAAATAATCCATTTGCCTAAGACAGAGCCAGCCTTTGCCCTGTCTGCACTCCACCCCCACCCAGTGCTGCTGGTTTTCCAATCTGCTTTTCCTCTACATGAAAGCTGAGAGCCATGTCCAGCTAAAGTATTTTCACCTTCTCTTCCATACCCCCACCCACAGAGAGCACCTTCAAAGACAACAATCCTACCAAAACCAGGGTCCATTGCATCCCCGCTAAGATCCTATCTGCACCTCAGATGGCACGGGATGCCTGCTAAAATCTTATTTCTTTTCCATTCAGAAAGCAAAGATCAAGGTCAAGTACTCCATTTTGACAAAAATAAAATAAATTTGAAAATGCTAGAGATATGTGGTTTGTTGGTTCCCACCTCGACAGCCACAACCATTTACAAATCTTTCTAATGTTTTGTCAGGTTCTGGATCCAGTGCCTTGCAGTCATGCAGAGCTGCCCATAATGGTTATTTATGTGCTTGGTGAGTTTATGTCCTCCATTCTGCTAGGGTCATTTATTTCTATGGGAGGGTGATACATACAGTATTGGCTTCCACGAGGTGCCGCACAGGCATGTTTGTACTGCAGGAGCAATGGGGGTTTGGGAAGGCCGACCAAATTCAAGGATACCCAGCTCAGGAACAGATAGGAGCTGAGCAGTCTACAATTTCTTGTCATTCCCTCAGCCACACCCTCTCCCCAAGTTGGTGTGTTGTCGTCATAGTCGTGGTCGTTTTGTTTTTGTTTTTTGTTTTTGTTTTTTGACAATTCTGAGCATTGCTTTTGTTTTGTGTTTTTAATCATTTGTGCTTCCTAGAGTGGGGTCCCAGGAATGCCTGATTTAGAGAGGAATTCGCCTCACTGCCGTGCTTGGTTCACCTAGGCCTCCAACACTAACATATGAAATGACAGAAAATTCACAGGCCCGGGAATGAATTTTCCCGGGGAAGTGAATCAGTTCAGTGAATCAGCTTAGTGACTTACAGAATTTCTGGGGAGAAGTGCAAAAGCCACACAGCTCAAGAGAATGTAGACAGGGAAAACCTCTCCCTGGTGTGGGGCCACACCCAACTGAGTGCATTCTACCTCAGGCAGGTCTTTAAAAGCTGGGGCACCTGAGGAAAAGGGGAGTTTTTTCTTTTGTGGAGTAAATAAATAGTGTAGGTTAACATTTGATGGGTTGTGTGAAATCCCCAGAAGTCTCAGGGCATTAAACAGCACAGTAGATTAAATGACACCAATTACCATTATATTACCGTGAGAGAATGATTAAAGTGTAAGCCTTCACAACGAATTTGAGTGATCTACATGACTCAATCAGCAAAGCAACCACACCATGAGAAGCCTTTGATGCTAATGGAGAAGCCCCCCTGCATGTCAAGTAGCAAAATGTCTAAGTTGCAATTCAACATGCTCCAGGAGCTCAGGTACTTTCAAGCCACTCCACATAAGTATATATCAATTCCTAAAAATTAACGCTATGGTATTCTAATAACTTACATTGGAATAGCTCTTTGCAGACACTCAATATAGTAGTTTTCATTAAAAAGTTGACACATATTATTGCAGAGCATTTCTCCTCCAATGACAATTCATTATACGGATAGAAAACTCACAACAGAGAAATATCATTATTATTAATAAGCATTTATTACATCCCCACGGCATGCGACTTGCTGAAGAGGATATACACGTAGTGAGGAACTCTACACCCAGCTAAATTAAAACCTAAATAAAAGAATATTAACAAAAATTATGCACGAGGTTTGGTTGTATGGGTATATGGAGCAAGCTCTGGTTATGAAAAATCCAGCGGGCTTTCTGGCAGGTGAAGGGAGAATGAACCAGAACGTGTACCTTCCCTTCGGTTGACAATGACAGTGAACAAGAGGACATTACCCTCCTAGCTTATTTACTTCCCATCCTAGTCCTGCAGAAATAGAATTAGAAATGCAACTGCATATAGGATTTTTCCCCTTGTAGGCAGTTATTTCTAGGATGCTCTCTGTCGGCCAACCTGTCTTGGTGACGTTTCATATAGAAACTGTAAATGTCCCTGCTTCAGTATAGACTCCCAATATCACTTAGGTGAAGAGAAACACTGTGGCATCATTGTATTCTTTCCATCTTACTTTAATTCCCTCAGTCAAACACAGCTCCTGGTAAAGAACCACCTATCACTCTGCCCAACTCTCTGACCTACTTTGACCAAATGAAATAACATCCAGATTTGAAGTGGTTTGGTTTGTTTCTTTTTCCTGACCAAGCAAATTCTCTTCGTAGATGATGCTAACCTGCACCATAATCTTTCCGTATTTTTCATGCTATAAGCTATGGTCATTCTTGCAAATTAAGAGTGATTTGGTCTAGGTGGACATACCCTCTGGGACAGTTTTCCCCTTTCTGCCTGAATTTTCCCTCCACTGTTCCAGTGCTCCTTATAAGAGAGAATGGCTTGGTACAGAGGATCTGAATTTTTGAAGGCCAGTGGCCTTGGGTTATAAGTTATATAAGTCAGGCTCTTCCACATACTGGCTATGTGGCCTTGGGCAACTTACTTTACTTCTCTGAGTCTAGGTCTCCTCCATGTAAAATAAACAAGATAATTCCTCCCTCAAAGAGTGGCTATAAGGATTACATGAGATAATATATGCCAAGTTGTGGACATGTGATTGATGACCGACGTTAATGTGCTGCTTCTATGGTAATTCTGGAGCTCAGGACCTGGTTGCCTCATGCTCACTTGGCTTCATCACAATTAATTGTTGAGGTTGTCTTTTTTGGTTTGGGGTGTGTGTGTGTGTGTGTGTGTGTGTGTGTCGCCCTTAAATTAAGAACGCAACACTTTAAACTCTATAAAGGATAAGCAATGCAAAATGTGATCGTATCATTTTATTTCTCCATTTTAAAATATTGATATATTCTGTTTAACTATATATTAGAAAAAGTGAGTTCTGGAGTAGGCTGAGAACTTAGTGACTACAACATTTCTTTTTCAACAGAAACTAATTTGGATACTGAGCCAGGACTGAAAAAAATGGTGTCATCTAATATTACAGAGAAAAGACTGCTTTTGATGCTATATTTGGCCAACAGGGAGTTTTAGAGTGATTTTTACCAGTGTTTGTCAAAGTTTGGTGTACATGGGCATAACCCTGATATCCCCGGTGGGTGCTGAACAGCAGCTTGCATTTTTGACAAGCTCACCATGTGATTCTGATGTAGGAGAACCACACTGTGATAAACACTAACTCAGAAGCCCCTGATTAGAAAAAGAGATCAGCAACATAAACCAAGTGCCAAAATATTTCTTATTATTATTTGCCTCCTTCCTCCTTGTGGTCTTCCTCCTCATTCTGTCTGTCTCTGTGTCTCTCTCAATATGACTCAGCCATGAGGCAGGAGAATAAATGAATATGTAATTGTTTCCCCCCCATGTAAACAGCTGAGGTAGGAGTAGAGCATTAGGAAGAAGTATTAGCAGCTCTGCTGAATGAGAAAACCTATGGTAATCAGAAGATTCCTTTCCGGGGGAAAAAGTTAAAATCTGCAGCAGCAGAAAAGTTACAAAAGTTAACTATTTGATGAAACTCCTAAAATTCCTAGAGTCACAATCAAGTGTGGAAGGTGAGCATCTAAGAAGAAGCCATAAATAAACCCTAGCCCAACCTAAAACCACAGAAAATGAGACTGGATTAAGAAATGTTTAAAAAGAGTTAAAAGTTAGTGAAGAAATCTAAATCTACATCACCATTTAGATAGCTCCAAAATGGTGATTTTCACACTTGCAAAAACTATGTGTATCAGTCAGGACAGGCTGGGTTATACTGCAGTAACAAATCAACCCCAAAATGTTAATGGCTTCACATAACAAATAGTTTTTTTAAAAAAAGATAACAAATAATTATTCCTAGCTCATGCTGAATATTTTGAAATGGCTGAATGCTCTTCTCTGTTATCCTCCTCATTCTCATCCTGGGACCCATGCTGATAGAGTAGCCACTACATTGCCAGTAGCCATTTGTCTGAGTCTACACAGGCTGCTATAACAAAATACCACAAGCTGAGTGACTTAAACAACAAACTTTTATTCCTCACAGTTCTAGAGGCCAGGGAATTTCAAGATCGTGTGCTGAAAGATCCGGTGTCTGATGAGAGCTCTCTTCTTGGTTCATAGATGGTGTCTTCTTGCTGTGCCCTCACATGGCCTAAAGCAGAGAGAAACAAGCTCTCTCTTGTCTCTTCTCATAAAAGCATCAATCCCACCATGAAGCCTCCACCCTCATGATCTAGTTATTGCTCAAATTCCCATCACCAAATAGCATCACCTTGAGGATTAGGGATTCAATATCACTTTTGGGAGGACATGCAATCCATAATACCACGGCAAAGAGAAAAGGCAAAAGTGGAGGTGGTCTGGAGGGTCTTGCATTGGAAATTGAATGTTCCAGGCCAGGATGATACCCTCATTGGCCATAATTAGTCCCATGGCTCTATCCAATCATCAGAAAGTCAAGAACTACAACTCTACAAATGCTGATGGGGGTGGGATGGGAGGGGAAGAATCAGAATATTTGGTGGACAACAATAATGTCACCACCCTATGGAAACTTTTTTATTCAAATAAAATATTATGCAGGACCTCAACATGAGATTTTCAGCTAGAGTTGCTCTGAACAAAACTGGAGGGCTGAGGTCAAAGTTCATTCCTCACAGACACCTCCTTGGTGGCCCTGACATGTATTCAGAGGACCCAGGATTCCTGGGGACAGTCTGACAACCACTGCTCTAAAACATGCACTGCACTGAATATCTTCTTTAAATAGTGTTCTCTATTTATTGACAATTGTTTTACTAGATTATTTTATTTTAATGGAAAAAAGTAAAATTGAATGGAAAAGTACTGCTCTGTGGCAAGCCTCAACCATTTGAACAGGGTGGTTGTAAACAAAGCATTATTTTTACACATCATAAATGCAAACAGAATGCTTATGAAAAAATAAGCATCTCTAAAAATAGTCCTGGACTTTACATCCAGCCTAATCAAAGGAGGCAGGCACAAACATTGGTTTTGAAAAGTGTACCCAAGCTACAGCAGGGGTGAACCTTGAGGACATTATGTTAAATGACATCAGCAAGGAACAAAAAGACTCATACTGTACTGTTCCTTATTCCACTCTATGAGGGATCTGGAGTAGCTGAATTTGTAGGAACTAAGAGTGCAATGGTGGTCACTGGGGGCTGAGGGAGGAGCGAAAGGTGAGTTGTTCAGATCCACAAGATGAGAACATTCCAGAAATTGGTCACACAACAGTGTGTATATACTTAGCACTATTGAACCGCACACTTAAAAATGGCTAAGATGGGGGCCTCTGTATGGCTCAGTCATTAAGCGTCTGCCTCTAGCTCAGGTCATCGTCTCAGGGTCCTGGGATCGAGACCCCGGTTGGGCTCCCTGCTCACGGGGAGCTTGCTTCTCCCTTGACCCCCTGTTTGTGCTTTCTCTCTCTCTCTCTCTCTAATATATAAATAAAATCTTTTTATAAAAAAGATGGCTAGGATGGTGAATTTTGTTATGTATATTTTAGCACATACAAAAAACTTTTTTAAAAAAAGTGTACCAATAGTTCCAAACCCATTCCTTTAAAAAAAGTTTGCTTTGTTCTCTCTCTTCACTAATATTTAAAACACTTTTCTTTCTCCACTACATAGCTTATCAAAATTAAACATAAAATGTAACCTCTTCACCATAACAATGAGAAATCTGCTGGCAGTCCAGGCTTTATTTGCTGAACTCTTCACCCTCCACTCTGGGTCGAAAGAAAAGGTTGCTCTCATTATTCCCAGCCCTGTCTGATAGGTGGCTCACCTCGTATCAGGCTACCCAAGGGTACGGTGAGCTTGTACCCGAGCCTTTGGAGAATCTGCACTTTCTGAGCTTTTCTGGCCCAGATGGGAAAGAGATGCTGCCGTTTCTGGAAGTTCTGCCTGACGATAGCTGGCATCCGAGGAATTTGCTGAACTTGCTTTTGTGGAGGCTGGCGCGCTGCAGAAGCCCTCCGCCTGAACACACGGGTGGGCAGGGGAGCAGGTGCGAGGTGAGGCCTGGAAGGGCCCCTCCAGAGGGTGCTGATGGAATGCTAGTCATTGTCATGGGTGGGAGCATGTGTTGGGCTTCAGAGTGACCAGCCCTGTGACTACAGGCCGGTTGCTTAACCTTAAACTTCAGTTTCCCTGCCTATAAACTCAGATTGACTACAAATCTCAGGGAATTCATTTACTTACTCAACAATACCTGCTGAGTACCTTATAATGTGCCAGGTGCTGGTACACTCATAAACAAAAAAGACAAAAGCCCCTATTCTCATGGAGCTTAGTTAGATCCACCATTTGGGAAGACTGACAAGAAACAAATAAGTTCAGTGTATGACCTGTTAATGGTGCCAAGTGCTGTGGAGAAGACGTGTGTGTGAGTATGTGTATATATGTGCATATATGGTTTTAAATAGGGTGGCCAGGGAAGCCCCCAGTGGGAAAGTAGTACTTGAATAAAGAGAGACTTGAATGAGGCAAAGGAGCAGGCCATGTGGACATCTGGCAGACAGAAAACCAGTGCAAAGGCCCTGAGGCCAGTGTGGCTGGATCAGAATAAGGGATGGGGATAGGAGACACAGTCAGGGCAGTGACAGGGCACGGGGCACAGATCACTTAGGGTATTATAGGCCTTTTGACTTTGGCTCTGAGTCAGAAGAGAGGATGCTGGAGCCGTGAGGAATGACATGATTTAACTCATATTTTAGGAGGCTCTTTCTGGCTACTCGGCTGAGTGTAGACCAAAGGGGATAAGGACAGGGGAAAAGACACGTGTTGAGAGCATTTGCAATGGTCCAGGTGAGAGGTAGCGGTGGCTTGGAACAAGGTGGTAGCTGCCGGGGGCAGAGGGGAGGGTGAAATGAAACTTAGGCAATCCTGGTAAAGTACCCAGAACCATTTCTGGCACATGGGAAGAGCTCAGTGGATAGCCATGTGTTTATTAATACTAACAAAGTATGTGAGGAAAAGTGTGAAATTGAGGGCAAAAAAGACACAACGTTCCGTGTGCCAGACATTATCTGGATCAGGAGAAGGCAGAGCCAGAAACCTGGGATGATGACAGCCGGGGCATCAGGGTAATCATAGAGGCACTATTTTGGGACCAGGGAAAAAGATTGTTCTAAGCTTCAAAGGCACCATGCGGGTACTACGGCGAGGGATCTGTCCCCATGCCAAAGCCTCCAGAGAAGCAGAGAATTAAGAAAAGTCAAGGTCAGCTGATTTCAGGGACACAGCGAGACAATAGCGACAGCATTTAGTTTGTATATTTTTATGTACTGAAATATATAAAATAGAAACCTGCCTGGGAAGTTGGGAACTACATAAGCATCTCAGGCAAAACGTGAACACTTTATTTCTCTAAATCAATATAAAAGGAGCAAACATAAAGCAAGTTTGGCCTTGCAGAAGCCAAAGAATCTCTCACCCTTTCTGTTTGGAGTAGACACTAGGACTTCTTGCCATGGGCCATGCTAGAAAGGGAGCCCCCCCGAGACAGTGAATGTTTCCAGAGCAACATTTCTTTGAGGTATTTGAGATTGCCCGTTGGTCACTGATTGCATCACACCCCTCAATGCACACACGTATTTGGAGCAAAAGACAGTCGCCTATTGCTCCCTGGATTCATTGTTGTCTGTAGCTCTTTGTAATTGCGAGAGAGACTTGGGGTGCGAAACAAGCAAGCACCAAAAAAAGGGAGACCCAGGGGTGCATCACCACTGAGAGCCCCTCCTCCACAAAGAACATTGTCTTGGAACTGTAAGAAGTGGTGGATGTACAACAATGCCTCTCTTCTGCACCAATCCCCCTGTGGGTAGGAAAGGGTCTCAAACAGCACTGTTGAGCTGCTCTTTCTGTGACAATGCATGTGTGCTACCTCTGGCTGCCCAGGATGGGTAGCACCAGCCACAGGTGGCTATTGAGCTTTTAAAATGTGGCCAGTGAAACTTAGGAACCGGGTTTTTAACTTTATTTCCTTTTAATTAGCTGGAATGTTGATTCAAAGGGGGCACATGGGCCTAGCGATTACCCTGTCGGGATAACACAGCTTTGGAAGTTTCACGAACTTTAATCCCAAATCTCCTCCTCTCAACTCAGTAAGGAATATAAGTGTCTCTGAGCTTGGGGGTCTCAGTTATAGGAGTCTAGGGGCATGGGACCAGTGAGCCACTTGGCTCCATGAGAATGGCAACAGTCCTAGAGGAATAAGAGCAGCCACTCCAGCTATAGGACGAGGCCAGGCCCTGATGTCTCTCTGAGCCTTCGTTCTTGACTTCCTCACAAGGACCTGTGAGAATCGAACTACTCTAAAAAAGGAAGTGGTTTTTTTTTTTGAAGAAATTGTACGTTTCTTTAACTTTTTCAAGGGACTCTGGGCTTCCCAATAAATGGGAAACCGTTTGATGATAAAGACATGTAGAATAGTTGGTATTCTTCATTAGTTTCTAAATTCATCCCATCGAAGGAAAGAAGAAAAACAAGTAGCCTTTTTTGGCTTTATTCCCTACATTTACAGCGTGAAACCTCAAGGCCAGTGTAAGCCTAAGTGACAGAAGTGCCGACAGTGCCAAACTCTGAAAATAGCTACCAGAACAGCTAATCAAAGGACCCAAAGTAGAGTGTTGTGCAGTTGTTTACATGATTTATCCTCCCAAAGAAAATCACAGGGACAGAGAGTGATAACTTTGTATAAGTTACTTTATCTTTAAAGGAAAGATAAATGATAACTCTAAGAATCTATGTTAGGGGCACCTAGGCTGTTGTCCGACTCTTCAGCTCAGGTCATGATTTCCAGGTTGGGCCATTGATCCCTACCTTGGGCTCTACGCTGGGCATGGAGCCTGCTTAAGATTCTCAGTCTCTCTCTCTCTCTCTCTCTCTCTCTCTCTCTCTCTCGTTCTGCTCCTCCTCCCTTAAAAAAAAAAGAAGAAGAAGAAGAATCTATGTTAACGTGCAAATTTGTTACTATTACTGAAAAGTGGCTGAGCCAGATACTCAGTGGAACAAATTCTGAACGGTGGACTTCACAAACAAGGCTGGATATTGAAGCAGGAACTATGGGCATGACTCATCTATTATGGGCAGACACAGAAAGACGCTCTCATGCATGCGTCATCTCTCTTCTGATCCTTTCACCAATCCTATGAGGTAGCAACTTTGAGATTGGTTAGGTAGCAAGCCCAAGGTTACATAGATGACAAGCGGTAGGGCTGAAATTCTAACCAGGCTGCGTCCGCCCCAGCACCCTGGCGCTTGGCACTCGACAATAGAAGGTGGCTCACAATAGCTCTAAGTTAGTCTTTATTTGTTTCACTTAAGATTTGTACTCACTTCCGAAAGACTTGAGGCAGCTTAAAGATTAAAACGCAGCACAAGAGCAGGTATTTGAGGATAGCACTCCTGCTGAAGAAAGCAAAAGAAATAAATAGATGCTTTCAGACACGTGAGTGGAGCAGATTCTAACACTTGGACTTTTAATTTGGTTCTAACTTTTCTGACAGCTTTTTCGCTAAGCCAAAAGGAGAAGCGTATTAAGGTGCCTAGATTTCTGTCTTCTCGACAATATATGACATCTACAACATGTTTTCCTGAAATTAAAGTTAGGTAAAAATGTATCACGTAGGCCCTTGGATAAAGGATATTGAATAACACAGAGAAACCGACTCTCCTCATTTGTAAAATAAAGGAGCTGCTTTACAGTCACCTTCGAGGATGGGGAGTGTACAAAATCCTGATAACTGAAGTTCCACGGCACAGCGACACTGTTAACAGAGTGCCACTTTTATTGACCCTCCATAAAGACAGAAAACATAATACACTAAAGCATAGCTTAGGGAAGGAATTTCTATAAGGAGCTAAGTGAATATGAGCTGGGATTTTGCTTTATGGGACCCAGCAATGCAGGGAGAGACTCAGAGAATGTCAATGATGAAGAGCTACACCCTTTATATATTGCATGCAGTGGCTAATGGGACTATTATGGGCATGATGCAGAGGACAGATCTCTCTTTGGTTGGTTGGCATCTAGATACGGGTTCGACACACAGTGAGTAAATGTATATTAAACATTTATAGTTGCTCATTTAAAATAATTGAACAAAATTGCATTTCAAAACTGTGTAGTGTGGAGACTAAAAGGAAGAGGAAGTGTGGTTTCTGCTTTCAGGAAGCTTATAATCTAACTCAGGGTGTCTCAGTTTTGATAGTGTTGACATTTTGGGCTGGATAATTCTTTGTTGTGGGGGGCAGCATCCCTGGCCTCTACCTGCCAAATGCCAGGAGCACCCCCACAGTGTGATAAGCAAGCATCTCCAGACATTGCCACATGTGCCCCGGAGTAGGGATGGGAAGTCACTCCCTGGTTGAGACCACTGATTTATTATGTAAGAGAAGGGGAAACAACCATACATGACACAGAAAATTCTTCTGATTCTAGTGCAAGGAGTATGAATTGTTAGTGATCCAGATGCAGAAAAACTCTCTCCCAGTGAGGAAAAGCAAAGATCGAAGGACACTGAGGAGGCATTTAAGCTAAGCCTTGGTGGACTTGATTAGATTGCTCCTGGTGGTTGAAGAGGAAAGCCATCCCTGGAATAAGAGTGGCCTCAGCAAAGGCACGGGAGAAAGGGGTCATGGAGCGGGTTTGGAGCATCATTTCCAGTGGCCACACAATGTACGTGGAAGGGAGAGCTGGAGATAAAGCTGAAACCAGAGGGCAGAGCGGGGAAGGCTCTAAAATATCAGGCAACAGATTTGGGACCTGAGGGAGTCGTCCAGGGGGAGGTTTAAAAATTCTCCATAGAGAGAGAATCGTCCACCCTGTCCGAAGCAAGTAACAGAGGCCGTGTAAACAAGGCCAGGTTGGGGGTGGGGGTGGGGGACGACGACAAACAGGTAAGAGAGCACGAGAATGGCACAATCAACACAACACAGGCAATGGGAAAGGTCAGGGAAAAGCAAGGCCAAGCAGGGGCTGAAGATATGGGGAGGGGAGGCTTCCATCAAACGCACACACCCCCCTCCAAAGACCCCACAGCTGCAGCCCTTAAAAGTGTGGGCTTCCCCATGAGATGGCTCCTCTAAGGGAGGGGAGAAGAGTGGTCCCTGGGGACGCGGGACCATCTGCATTCGATAAGCCATTCAAGGCGCAGATTAGAGCTGCATCGAGAGCCTGGCTGTTGCCATGTGTCCGCAGCCCTGGGCTGTCTCTGTCCCCATGCACCAGATTGCCCCAGCCACTCTGCTCCCCAAGGGCTCCCAAGCTCTGCTGAGCTGAAGGCTGCTTGGCAGTGAGAGCACGGAGAGGCCCCTTTCCTCCTGCACAGTTTCAAGCTTCAGTACAGAAGACATTTTATAGTCTCTCTGTTCCTTCCAGGCCACTGCTCTGGGGGTTGAATAAATATTGACCAGCATAAAAAACATAAGACCTTTTATTTACATGCCCTCTTGCTCTGAAGGTCGCCCTGGAGCCTAGCAAAGGACAACACGGCACGTGTGGTGTGCTGGGGGCACCGCTGCAGAGCAGACCACTGGCCCGCAGAGGTCGGGTGGGGACTGCCTTCTGGGGCGCAGCCTGCAGCAGCCGGGGTGACCACTGTGCAGACGCCGGTGGAGGAGACAGTGGCGCCGGGTTGATATGGATGGCTATTTTCTATCAGATGGGAATGCTTTGGTCACAAACAGCAGAATAGCCAACCACTGCTTGTGGCGTAAGCAGTTCTTGGATTGCCATATGAGAAGCTGTGGCGTGCCATGCAGAATCCTGGCTCTTTCTAATTCTTTGCTTTGTTGCTCTTAGGGGTTCGCTTCTCATCCTCAATAGTGCCATCTCATGGCCCCAAGTTGGCTGCTGAAGTCCAGCTAGAGGGAAAGAGTAGGGGTAGTACTTGCTGCTTGCCACTGGGAAGCCCCCATGGATTTCTGCCTCATTTCTCTCTGTGTCATTGGCCATGACCAAGTGACATGCCCGATCATTGGCAGAAGGGAGGAAGATAAGTTGGCTGGTTAGACCAATTATGACCCATTCCTGGGCTTGGAGAAAGGGTCTACTTTGCCCAAGACCAAGAGACCTCCGGTCTGACCCAAATCCCAGGTCCCATCAGCAGGAATGAAGGGAGATGATGGCTGTAGGGCAAGCACTGACTAGAGTGCTAGAGTGCCATCAGCTGCCCTCAGAAGGGATGTGTGCGGGCAAATGCGCTGTTGCTGACTGACCGTTTTTTTAGCAGCAAGTGTCTGCTCCCTGGAGAGTGACCACCCAAGTGCTGTCTTCCTTCTTTATCACAAAATGTGAGCCAGGTCCTCTTAGTGGTGGTGGTGGGGGAGGTGTTCAGTGGTCAGAGCTAACCCTTCTCTCCCACAGACCTGCCGACAGACACACGTCATGGGGGGGGACAGTGGATAGGACAAAGGCCTAGATCCAGCGAGACGAGGCCAGCATCTGAGCACCCACAGTCGTAAAGCAGGGTCCAGTAAGGAGACAGGAACCACACCAGTTATGTTGAATGGGATGATTTTATAAAAAGAATTGTTAACTATAAGGAAGAGTTGGAATTAGGAACACACAAAAGCTTGGAGGAGCAGAAGAGGTACTGGTGGTGTGCAAACCTCTGACAAGTGGGTGCTTGTTGATTGGCGGGTGCTGGAACCAGAAGGGGTGCACAGTGGCTGGTTCTGCAACTGCTGGTAGAACCACAAAATGGACTCATCCACCCCTGGGAGGACAAACAGTGGCAACTGATAGACAGAAGCAGCCAGGAAGCCCTCAGAGAGCACCCCAGAGGGCGCAGTCCCTCTCCCTCCAAGCCTCCCTCCAGTGCCCCCATGGTGAGAATTTACCAGACGGCAGGAGGCAAAGGCAAAATTAACATGGGGGCCTCGAGCCGCTCCAGCATCACGCAGCGTGGAACTGAAGGGGGATCTTGACCTAACAGGCAAGGACTTAACCACAGACACATTGTGGCAAGCACTTTACATGTCACAACCTAAATTCTCTAACTCCTACTCACTGCAGCACAGAATGGGGAAAACAGGAAGGTCTGAAGATCATTGGCGGTGCCCTTCCTCCAAGCTTCCATGTGTTGCTAATTCCAACTCTCCCTTATAGTTAACAATTCTTTGTACAAAAGCATCCTGGTCAACATAACTGTGTGGTTCCTGTCTCCTTGAAAGGGGCACATTTTGTCTGCTTACTTACTTGCCACTTGCTTTTTCTAGCTCCTCGAATAGTGCCTAACCCACAGTGGGCATTCGAGAGTAATGGTAGTAATTGTTATATTATTACTAACAAACAGACTTCAAAGCCTAGAAGTTAATTTTTTTTTTTAATTAAAAAGTAAAAGGTGGGAGGACTTGCCCAAGATTACTAAATTCTCTAGTAAATGAGTGCCAGGGCCAAGAATAAAGCCTGGGCCTGTCCTGAACCCTGATGAGGACATTACATGCTAGTAGTGTTTTTATTCTTTTAGAATAGTGATGAGAATGTTATAAAACAATTTAGCCATGGCAGGGATGAGGCATTATCTGCTTTTCTGTGAGGATGTTTGCTCATCAATGGCTATTAGTGGTGTCCAGCACTGCTTGTACTTAGGCCAGTGACGTGCATGCCTGAGGTCCTCAGAGGCATTTCCCTGGGTGCATGGCCTCAGTAGTGCTGAGGAAGGGATTTGTCTTTCCTGGCAGGCTCCAGGACACTGATGCACTCCGTCCAGCTCAGCTCCTCTTGCTCTGTATCCTTCTTGAACATTCCTGCCTATGAGCCAGCATCAACCTGCTTAGGGACCTGGGACAGGTCTCCTTCAGGGTGTGTCATGAGCCAGGCCAGGCTGCGATGGGTATGTCCGGACTGTCTGGCAGGCTGTTGGACATCTGCTGGGTGGACTACTTTCCTTTTTTGTTTTGTGAAAGGGCTTCAGGGGAGGAAAAAGATTGCCAGATAATCCCCGGAACCTCTTCCTGGGGACCAAGCAGTGGACTTTGCTCCAGCGGCCTTCTGAAGGAGCTGAAACCCAGGCTGCAGCTACTCTCACAGCCAGGCTGGCTCCAGCCACCTGGGAACTTCCTCTCCCCCTGGGCCATGGGTTGAGCAGAGGTGGGCTGAGCCTCTGTGCGACTCCAGGGCCTTCACCGGGCAGGAGTCTGCGAGCACACCTGGCCACGTTTCCCTCCTGGTTTCAGGGGAAAGATTCCCCGGCATGATCTCATTCCAACCCAGCATGTTTCCACCCAGGCAAGAAGTCAGGACATCTGAAACTGGCAGACAGCCTTGTTTTCCTGTCTCTGTCAAAAATGCAGAGTAGAATGAAAAAGATCAGTCAGATGTGGGAGCAATTGCAGAAGAAATGGGAACAGAACAAATAGGCAATGTCACCTTCTTGGACCCAGAAATGGCCTTTACGACCTTGTGGTGCCGGAGCATTGAACATTCCAGGGAATTCTAATACTGGAAATAGAGGAGAGTTACTATAAAAGCTCAGGAGGAAATGAGTTGTCACCAGGGTCCATGGCTTCCTGGGCGTTCTACTGGAATAAAGGACTTGCCCCAGGGCCGGGCCCAAGCAGTCTTCCTTCCAGGAGCTGTCACAAAAAGGGACCTTTCCTGACTTGGGGTTCCAGAGTCTCGGGTCATCCCTCCAACCCCAAATTTCACTGGGCATACTAAATCCCCTAGGATCGTCTCCAGATCCCTGGGATTTATAACTGACTTCAGAGAGATAGGCCTCTTCGTTTCCCATGTCTCTTCTTTTCCCAGAGCAGAGTGTGGGGTTCCTTGTCCCTGCCAAATGGGCTCATGCACCTGTAAGGCCACATCTTGACTTGAGGAGGCCTTGTGAATGCCTTCTTAGTGATGCGGCCTGGCCACGAATCTCAATTTCCTGATTCAGAAGCAGCTCTGCCCTAAGGTCCTGCAAGGTCCCTCAGGCACTTCTCAAATGGTGTGGGAGTGGGAGTGATTGAGGGAGGAGCGCCTCCCATCCCCTTTCTTCCCCCCTAATTTCAAAAAGGTAGTTTCAATTTTTGTTGTTGTTGTTGGTTGATCTTCATTTGTTTCCACAGCACAGGTAACATTTTATACACGTCTACACACTTTCATGCTCCTTCTCAAAGCAATTCCCCTGCATAGGCAGTATCCCAGTAGTACATTGGGTAACCTTCACCCAAGAGTTATTAAAAATGTGGGTAAAAAGGAGGTGGAGCAGGAGCTCTCAGACCAGTTGAGAATTGCCCCCTAAGTCCATCTTTACCATGAATCTCTCCCAGAAGGTACCCTTCCCTCTGGGAGACCACTCTGACATGTTTCGCCATACATGAATTTTCTTTCATCATCATGGACTCCCACAATATGTACTTTTAATTTGGCTGCTTTCACTCAGCAAGCTGTCTTGTGTATGGGTAGCTCATTCCTTGCCATGATGAGTGCTGTTTCAGTGTATCGAGATACTCCAATTCACTTTTGCACTTTCTGGTTGATGGGCATTCAGGGTGTTTCGAACCTGCAGTAGTATGAATAATCTTGGCAAGAGCATTCTTCTACAACTCTTTTTTTGTAGATTTTTATTTATATTGGATAAATGTCTCAGAATGAAATTTCCAGGTCATATGGTAAATGTATGTTTAACTTTATAAGAAACTGCCAAACAGCTTCCAAAATACTTATATACTGTTTTTTGTACTCTCACCACCAGTATGTTAGAATTCCAGTTGCTTCATACCTTAGCCAACATTTGTATTGTGAGCCTTTGATTTTAGCATTTTAGTGGGTATAAAATGTTAACTTATTGTGCTTTTGATTCAATTTTCTTTGATGATTAATCATGATGAGCATCTTTTCATGTGCTTATTGGCTTTTCATATCTCTTCTTTGTTAACTGCGTATTCAAGTCTTTTGCACATTTCTAACCGAGTTATTTTTTACTATTGATTTGTTGGGTTTTTTATACATTATGGATACAAGTTCTTTATCATATACATAAATTTGTAATTTTGATGAAATCCAATGTATCAGGGTTGTTTTTGCTTTTTATCAGTCCAATATTAGAATTTTTAAAACTGAAGTGTAATTGACATTTATGTTAGCGTTCAAAATAGTGATTTGACATTTATATACGTTATGAAATAAAGGATCACCATGGTAAGTCTAGTTGCCATCTGTCAGGACACAAAGTTATTACGATATTATTGACTGGATTCCCTGCACTGTACATTATTACATCCCTGTGACTTACTAATTTTATAACTGGAAGTTTGTACCTCTTAATCACCTTCACCTATTTTGACTGTCCCCCTGCCCAGCAGTTTCACTTTCATCTATGATATATACTGGGGACGCACTCACTCATTCATTCAGTAATTATTTCTTGAATTCCTATAGTATGCTAAGCACCATGCAAGGCATCTGAGGTGGGATACAGAGGCAAAGAAGATGGACAATATCACCACTCTCATTGAACTTCAGTCTTAGTTGGGGAGACAGGAAATAAGTAAACAAACACATAATTTTAGGTAGTGGCCCATAGGTTAGCTTCCACAGGAAGTAGACTGTGAGACAGAGATTTATAGAAAACTCGTCAGGAACAGCACATGTGAGGGGTGAGGGGTTGGGCAGGGTTCTATAGGGTGGGCAGAGGGAAAAAGTTGAGCTGTGAAGCACTGGGAGCAGAAGCTTCACCCAGTGCTAATGGTAGCTCTGGAGCATTGGTAGGAGAGTTGTCTCCATTGAGAGCAGGGGATTGAGAATTTGTACGCCTATATGACTAGCTGTTGGAGACAGGTTGCCTCCAGGGAATGGACACAAATGCAGGTGAAGCAGCTTCTTCGGGCAAAGACCAATGCCTGGAAAGTGTCTCAGGTGTAAACTGATGGCAGCCAACACTCCGAGCAGTGAAAGCAGTGAGTTTCACTCAGTCCCCAAGGGGGAGCTGGGTAGCACACCACAGGGTCCTCTACAGAATGCTGGGGTGGTGGTGGGAATTAATCAAGGAGCTAGTGGGTAGGAATGAATCAAGGCAGTTATTCTGACAAGGTAGTGAGGGAAGGCCTCTCTGAGGTATCATTTGGGCAAAGACTTGACTGGTGTGAGGAAGTAAGCCATTCAAAGTCAAGGGTACCAGTGGTTCTAAGCGGGCACAACAGGGAATGCAAAGCAGAGAACAAACTTGGCACAGTTGAGGGACAACAATAAGTCCAGTGTGTCTGGAGCCAAGAGAATGAGGGGGAGAGCGGTTTAATCACTGACACACCAGGAAACCAGATGGTGGAGGGCCTTGCAGACCACGGGAAAGAGTTTCATTTTGATGCTAAGTATGTTGGGAAACATTGCAGCACTTTGAACAGGGGAATATGATCTAATCCACAGTTTTGAAGATAGTGCTTCACTACATAGACAATGAACACACAGAAGCAGAAGTGGAAGCAGGAAGACCTATTATAAGGCTAGTGCAGTGACCCAGGTAAGAGGGGATGGTGGCCGGCAACGAGGTTTCATGACTAGGGGCCCTGGCCTGGAAGGGATGGGATCCTAAATATATGATGTGTGGAGAAGCCAGAGTTTGGGTAGAGGGGACCTGAGAATGATTTTAGGTTTTTGGCCTGATGAAGAAGAGCAGGCATGGAGAAAGCTATTTCGGGTGTGTCTGGGTGGCCCAGTCAGTTAAGCATCTGCTTTCAGCTCGGATCATGATCCCAGGGTCCTGGGATGGAGCCCCACATTAAGGAGTCTGCTCAGCAGGTAGTCTTCTTCTCCATCTACCTCTGCTGCTGCTCCCTGCTCATGCTCACTCTCTCTCTCTCTCTCTCTCTCTTGCTCTCTCTCTCTCTCTCTCGCTCTCTCTCTCAAATGAGTGAATAAAATCTTTAAAAAAATGCTATTTGGATCCCTCTTATTTGAGGTGCCTATTACACACCCAAGAAGAGATGCCTGGCATATGGGTATGTTTATCTGGAGCTTCAGGTCCTTTGTAGGATTCTGTTTGAAAATAAATGTGTTACTAAAATTTTGTTAAACACACACACCAGAGAGACAGAGAGAGAGAGAGAGGGGGAGGGAGAGAGAGAGAGAGAGAGAGAACCACTATATCTTGCTAACCTGTCTATAGTTGAATTTTTACATGCCTTGGAAATTCAGCCAGAAATTCTGTGGAAAAATACTGAAGAAACCCTTGGACCACTGATTTTAGGTTTGAAAGAGGAGCTGGCTGGCTACTTCTAAGAAGCATTTCTATGCAGCAAGTTTGGGTCTTTTTGTTTTCTTTCTTTCTTTTTTTTTTAATTGGGGCAATTGACTTTGTTTGTAAGCCAAGAAAGGATTTCTCTCACAGGGGGATGTCACTTGATCTATGTGATCAGGCTCCCAAGAGACTGATAAAACAGAAAGTCTGTTCGTTTACTTTGAAGAATACAGTCATCTTATAATCGTATAAGCCTGTCATGCCCATTCTTTCCCTATAGGTAGAAACATGGGTAACCACATTCAAATCAAAGGATTGCTTGATGAATTGGAATCAGATAAAGAGAATGAATGATTCGAACATGTAAGTTATTAAAATAACAAAATAATTCTGGGCTGATTGATAAATAGCTTCTGCCCTGAGCCTTCTATATGCTCCTACTCACCGCTCTTCCCATACTAAGTTCCCCATAGATGTCCCAGACATTAGAAAATAAATGTGTAAATGCAAGATATGTAGGACCCTAGAGCCCTGTTCCAGCTGTAGCTAAAGATCTTCCTGTTTGATTGGCACCTGTGTCAAGTGGATTGTTAGCTATGTGGACTCTCATCCAGTGCTAGCAGTTTGAATCTCCTCCCCATCTCTACTACACTGAGGCAGCCAACAGCAGTCCAGAGTCTTCTAACATGTGGGTACCCTGCCCACTGCCTTGCCCCAGCCTCACCTTGGCCAGATTTTGAATAAATACCAAGGAGGTCTCCAGCCTCCCTTTCCTCCATGTCTTGATGCTCCATCCCATTCTGACAGGCCATTCTGTCCCTGGGGATGTTTGCGTTGTCAATCCAGACTTCTCTGGTCTGCGATCCATCCTGTCCATTTAAGGAGACTTTGAATATATCTTCTTTGATCTGGTGCCAGCTGGTTTTATAATTTTTCCCTGAGAGGGAAATTACATTTTCCATTTCCAAGTTCTAGGGGGATGCCTCACAGTCAACCCCCACAGACTACCTACCCTAAGGAGTTTAATTTTCGTGGAATCCAACAGAGCTACAGCTGAAAGAGACCTTAATAATCATTTAATTCAACCTCCTTGTTTTATGGACAAGGTAACTGAGGACCAGAGAAAGAATGGCAGGTTGAATTATTGTTTATAATGAATATAATATTTACTACCAGTACAAATCACAAAGAAGACATTAATAAACTGATCCATACCAGAAAGCTGCTCACTCTGCTTTTTTATAGCAGTATAAGCCTTGGTGACCTTCCTGAACAAACAGAGGCCAACGCCTCCACTGGGGAGACACCGGGGAGCAGTCAAAGGCCAGGGAGGCACCACAGGCAATAAAGAATCCAGGAGTGCAAGTCTCAACACCCACCTGACAAAGAAAGGGGAAGATCTCAAGAAAGAAGTGGTAGGGAGCTTTCGTAAATGTTTAATGAAGACAGACATAGCGGTTGCCTGGTCCAGCCCCCTTTTCTCAAGCAAGGGATTAGTCATGTGACAGTTGTTTGTCCCAACATCCACTTCCTCTTTGGACAGTTACTGATTTTCTCTTGAGGAATCACTCCCTCCGAAGAGGGGAGGTCTTGCACAGCTATGGACCCTGGTGCCTGGTTTCCACCACTGAGGCCAAGGCTCAGGGTCCTTCCTCCTCCTCCCCCAGCACAGTGGTGAACCCAACAAGGAGCTGCCCTTTGGCACTCTTGAGCTCACTCATGTCAGCTACCACACCCTGATCCAAGCATTTGCACGACAGGGCAGTTCCTGGGGCTTCTGCTTCCCATCCCCCAGGGTGCCAGGGTCTCTGTCTGGTTCCCAGCCTTCCCGCTGTGTCAGTGTGCACCCAATAGCATCCTAATTCAATTGCCCTGTTGCTCAAATGAGCCTGGATTGTTTCTGCCGTTGACAACCAAAACCTCCAGCTGACACACTCCTCAAAGTCACTTACCCAGAGGCAGAGCTAAGCCTGAGACCCAAGTGCCCCCTGAATTTCATATAAGGGCAACATTACGAACTTAACTGTGCTCCCCGCCTCCCCCCCTCCCACAGTCCACATGTTAAAGACTAACCCTTAATATCTCAGAATGTGACTCTGGAGATAGGGTCTCCACAGAGGTGATTAAGGTTAAATGAGGTCACTGGGGGGGTCTTAATCCAACATGAGGAGGCAATCAGGACACAGTCATGCACAGGGGAAGACCGTGTGAGGACCAGGGAGAGGACAGCCACACACGAAGGAGAGGGGCCTCAGAAGGAGCCAACCCTGCCAACACCTTGATCTTAGACTTCTAGGCTCTGGATCTGTGAGACAAGAAATGTCTGTTGTTGAATTCCCCGAGCCTGTGGCACTTCGTCACGGCACCTGAGCAGCCTAACGCAGGTACTTTCCACTGCCATGGCACCGCCCTGGTTTGGACATCATGCCAGCTTCGTCACACGAGTCAGCTCTGAAGAAGCTCAAATTAGCAGGCTGTTCTTAGAACCAGATTTCCTGGACAGGCTTCAAAAAACATTCTCTCTGCTGAAAGAGACATTGAGAGCCACTACAATCCCCACGGCTGAAAGTGGATCTTTCCCTCCCTTCGTTTCTGTAGTAATGGACAGTGCCCAGGAAAACAGGATAGATGGCTCCTTGGAGAAAATGGCATCATTTCTTAATAAATAAATGAAAAGTTAGGGCCCCAACTGAGAAGGAATTTTATCTTGTTCTCCCAACATCTGCATGGAGGAGAAGGAAGAATCAGAGACTTTATTCTAATATTGGATTGGAAGGGGGAGGGTGAAGACCTGCGAAAAAGACTCCCTTTCTCCCTCTCCTACCCCTCCGTGAACACATGCTTCCCGAAGCATCGCCAGGCTCCCTGCTGTAGGCAAACAATCACAGAGGTCTCTTGGGGGAAAAGAGTCCTGATGTTACCTCCCGGAGGGTCAGAGGGAAGTGTGTAGGGCTGAGGGAATGGGAGAGGGTGGAGGCCAAAGGGCTGAATATTAATGGCAACTATCATCACCAGCTCTTAACATAATGGAAGAGCCCTTTGCAGGGCAATGCGGGGGTTGGCCTCACACGGAAACGCAATCTCCTGGAGCACAGAGTGGGCAGTGACAAGCAGTTTATCTTCCATTACTCCAAGGCCTTAAATCACTATCAACCAAAGCCAGCAAAGGAATCGAATCACTGACTCGGAATAGGACAGTCCCTTATCTTCCTAGCGAACGCACATATACACAAGACTAAGGTGCATTTTTATGGGTTGAATTGTATCTCTCCCTTAAAAAGTCCTTAACTCTAGATATTTCAGAATATGACCTTGTTTGGAAAGCAGGTCTTTAAAGAGGTAATCAGATGAAAATGAGGTCCTCAGGGGAGACCCTAATCTCTTATGATTGGTTTCCTCATAAAATGGGGAAATTTGCACACAGCAACACACGCAGGAACACCATGTGATGATGAAGCCGGAGATGGGGGTAATACTTTCACAAACTAAGGAATGCCCAAGATTGCCAGCAAATGCCAGAAGGTGGGGAAAAGGCCTGGGCAGGTTCCCCCTCACAGCCCAGAGAAGGAACCAACTCTGCTGACATTTTGATCTCACACTTCCAGCTTCCAGAACTGAGAGACAATAAATTTCTGGTGTTTTAGCCACTCAACTCACTCACGGCTCTAGTGAAAACTCTCATTTACTGAGGGAAGGTAAAGTGATCCCACCTCATCATAAAATACTCCACAGCAACGGATGGAGAAGAAGGAGTCCGAGCCATTCCTTGTGTCATGAGTTTGCCTGGGGAACATGTACTCAACCTAGCGGAGGTCCCCCAAAAAAGTCATTTTTCAAAGGGGCACTTCCTTTTTTGAAGAGTGCCCTCCCAGCCCCACTCCCAGACCAGCTGCACTGGGATTGTAGGTGATGGCAGCAAAGTAAGGAGACTTTTTCCTGAAGTGGCAATGGACTTCCTGGTAGGCTTGCCAGATTTAGGATGCGTGATCCAATTTGAATTTCAGGTGAATGATGAATAAGTTTCTAGTGTATTTTCCAAATATTGGGCTAAAAGATGCCTATATTTTTTTTATGGCAACCCTACCCTGTGTCCCTCATTCATCCTCCCTGTCCATTCTCTCTTTTAACCCTAGTGCAATGGGGGTGATCCCTTGGCATAACAACATATGAAAGTTGAGGTGTGCGACATGAAATACCAGCAAGAGACAAGCCGGGTTGTCTCATGGATGCCCCCCTCTGGAGGAACGGCCTCCACCTCTGACCGTGGAGAAGGTTAAGGCTGTATCTTGTAAGGATCCACTGACCAGGCTGACAAGGGCACCCTTACCCGCTGTGATGATATGGGGCTCCCGCCTAGGGATGACCAAAGGACCAGGAAAGAAAAAAGAGACCACGGCCAGAAGGAAGGGGGCTCCTGGGCAGCTTGTCCATAGCTGACTCCATGAAGCTAACAGGGTCACCTTAAGGCCCAGTTTTGAACCATCTTCTGGATTCAAATGTTCACATGATTATGTATCATTCTTCAGTTTTTTATCTTTTTGGTAAGAACTGCATGGGTGCATTGCATGGGATGCCCAAACTTGCCTGGGCTTTGCTTGCTCCTGGGCATGAAGCTGGGCACCCTGGACCCTGCCTGGCACAGGCGGTCATGTGAATGGTCAGTGAACCTTTGTCCCACAATGAAGGAACAATGGTGACCAGAAAAGAAAGTCTAACCACTCTCTACACCTAGGAAATAAAAAGCCAGGAGGTCAACTCCAGAGGGTTCGTCCTATCCAGGGATTATAGGAATTATCTGCTGGCCGAGTGCCACGAGCCTGGCTGGGAGAAGTGGAGGACTCACTCCCTATAGGGCCATGAGCTGGAGTGTGAGCAAGGCTCAGCATGGGAAGCTGGCTCGTCCATGGCTAAATAAGGTCTGCAGGAACATACCGGTGTCCCTGTAGCTGGAGGAGGGTCTGCTTGGCAAACCCAATGTCCAAGACTTTTGTCATAGGCCACAGAGAGTGAACCGGTGGGTCTCCAGTGGAAAACGGCACTGCGCCAGCCAAACCCCAGAGGTTTGCAATCTAAACAAACTGCCCAGGTGATAATTTCTCTTTTAATATTTTAAAAGTTGAACTTGGAGCAATTGATCTGTAGCCTACTGTCCACAACAGAGAATGTCACCCTGCTTCAGATGTAGTGCACATGTGGAAGGCAAGAGTTAGGATGGAAGGAAGGAAGGAAGGAAGGAAGGAAGGAAGGAAGGAAGGAAGGAAGGAAAAAGGAAGGACGAGGGGGAAAAGGAAGGAGGAAAGGGAAGAGAAATAATTTGAATAGATATTTAATCTGACCTATTTCCAAATCCAGTTTCTTCCTCTCGGTATGAAGTGCCCTGATGGGATAAGGAATTCGGTGCGAGCCTCTTCACACAGGCCAGCTTCCTTTTAGAGGATAAAGGTGCATTTGATTAGTTGCCCATGAAATCATAAGGAAAGGGCAGGGGTAAGGAAGAGAGGACAGTCAGAAGCTGGCAAAACAGGGACTAGCTTCCCTTCCGAGTCCCACAAGGTGCTTTGAACTCATTGTTTTCCTGTTAACAAATCCCAGTGCATCAAAAGCAGTTTTAATTACTGAAATCCACGTTGACTGATGAACAAAGGGATTCAACAAACAAACATTTACAGAACGCCTATTAGGTGTGAGCTGGCACCAGGCTGCCCAGGGGCAAATGCTGTAGAGATGCTGTCGTCAAGGCCCTCCCGGCCCAGTGAGGCTCACTGGCACATTGAATAAATCAGCATGTTCAGATGCGCACAGGGACTGCTCCATGGGTACCTGGAGGGGTGACCACCAGCCTGGGGATGGTGGGCGGGGGAGGGAGGCTGTGATGCGATCCGAAGGCTTTGGCCTATCAAAGAATGCACGTACCTTCACCTCTTTAGAGACCTACCGCAAAGATGCTGGTGCCAGAGGAGAATCCTGCGCTTTCCAGCCAAGGCAGCCATTTGTCCTTCTAGTCTGGTGATGCCAGTAGTAAGAGGCCAACAGTGACTATTTGATGGGTTTCCCTTTCCACAGCATGTTTCATACAGTACAAAATCCTGTGCACTATACACACCTGACTGTGGGAATGAAACTCATGATAGGAGTCCTGACATCTCACAATCCATTTCCTTTGTTCCAGTCATTGGTGAGGAGGTGAGACTGTTCTTACCTTTTTGTTTCTCTAAAACCCTCTGACATGCCTCATGAAATTTTGTTCATTCATTCAACAAATACTCACCTGATGCTTGCATATTTTCTAAGCACTGTTGGTGCAAGAGATAGGATGACGGGAAAGGGCCGACTTCTCAGAGTTTACTGAGGCTCTCAAACTTGGCCTAGGGAACTTATTTAAAGATGCAAATCAGCGCTCGCTTCAACAGCACATATACTAAAAAAAGATGCAAATCCTCAGCCTGATCTTAAGAATAATTAGATTAAAAAATGTCCCAAACAAGGAGACAAACCAGGGCATTGGTTTGAGGCTGCCAGGGTCATGCGCCCTGTGTCTTCTAGCAAAGGTTGTGTGAAGATCCAGTGGCTGATTCTTGAGAACTCAGGTCTGTGGGAATGTGGGATTGGAGTGAGGGGGTCATCTGTGTCAGCTCCATAGGCATGTTGTCCCCGCAGAAGGGCCCAGAAGGGGAAAGGAGCATGAGAAAGGATGACCCCCTCTGCGAAAACTCCTCAGTACTTTTGCCTGATTATTATTCCATTTTGTCTAATTGCATTTTAAAATGCTCAGTGGGAGAAAAAAAAAAAGCCAAGTCTTTTAATAAATTAAAAGCAGGTCTGCTTTTTAACCTGCAGCAGGTTTTTAAAAAGTCCTGCTGAGGGCACGCCGCTCAGAGAGATGCGGTCTTTACAGACGAAGCTAATTAGTGAACACCTTTGCCTCTGGAGTTGGAGGGAGTGTGAGGGTGCTGGGTTGCTGGAGTAACCTCGTCCAGATCGGGAGGCCACTGGGCATCACAAAGGATGCCTATAGATTCAGACGCTATTTCCCCTTCAGCGAATCAGGAGGCAGAGAGTGTGTGGTAACCGAAAGCTCATGGGACCACGGGATGCAGCCTTTCTTGGCTCTGATCCTGGGAGATCATGTCTGATGTTTCCTCCCTGACACACGGTGATCAGGGACACTTGGATGCCCAGCAGAGTCAGATTTAGAGGCAGAACTGGGCAGCTGTCCCAGTTACCAATCTATGAAAGGCGCTAAAAGATCACGGGGAAAAAAAATCAGAAACACAGAGCCAGTTAACTCAGGTTTCCATGCATGACTCCTGATATAATTGGCAAAACATAAACTTCAGCCAAAGTACACCCCATCCTTGAGTAAAACCTAAAATATGCTCCTGGTGGGTGCAGAAGCTTTGGTGCCTTTCAAGCCTAGTACCGACTGGTCCGGGTTCAAATCCAGGCTCCATTGCTTATTCGTGTGTGACCTTGGGCAAGATATTTGCCCCGCTTACATTCCTACTTTCTCAGCTAGAACATGAGGGTGACAGCAGTGCTGGTTGGGGGATGAAACAGGCACCCATGGAGCGCTTAGAACACAGCCCGGCGTGCAGCCGTCACTATTTAAGGGTTAGTTCTTCCTTACTATTTTTGTGACCAGCTCAAGCAACTTGCCTGGTGCTTTTTGAGTCTGCACATTTATCTGAGGCCAGCCAGTTGCATGTTCCGAAGCCGCAGGCTCCCTTTCCTGAAACTCTGGGAGTCTTGCATAAGAAGCATTTATTACGTATGAGTAATTAATTTTACTCTCTTAGAAATGTAAATCCCTTGGTAGGTTTTTAAAGAAACCAACTGATTTAGAAAATATAGAATAAATCTGAGCAAGGTCCAGTATCACAGAAAAGTGTCACCCACATGGAATCCCACTCCACTCCCCTCACCCCAAAAAAAGCCAAGTAACTTTTGGAAATGTCGAGCAGGTCCTTGTCATCGTAGCCCTGTATGTATTACTTCCATGCTAAGTGGGCAAGTAGCTGAGTTCTCTCCAGGTACGAGTGCTGGAGAATCTGTGAAAGATCATTTTAAGTTAAGTCAAGATGCCATGCTGTATTTGTAAAGACTCTTAATTTGATCATAGAGGCATACGAGGTTTACTCACAGATTTCCCTACCCCCCCACTAAGTGGATGTGGAACAATATTTAAGGATACACTTGGGAAGGTGCCAAAGTATTGGCTTGCTCAGGCCTCATCTGTCAGTTTGATCCTCAGGCCCCCTGCCCCTTCCTACCCTTCCCTGAGCGTAGCTGGAGGCCGGGCGGAAGCCAGAGCCCAGAACAAGTGCACCTGTGAGAGATTCCAGGCCTGGTAAGGAAGTCTCTAAAGCGGGACCAAGTCTTAGAAGATCGCTCAGCATTAGACGAGGTGTTGATGGGGAACAGTCAAGGCCCGTTACACTTCACCCCGAGAAGCTCAATCTCCTTTCAAATTACATCATCATATATTTACCTAAAATCTATTACCTACACTGTATTTGTGAGCGGCTGGCCCGCTGTTATCCTGTTATTGAGTAATTTTGCTGTTTTACCAGTTGTGTCTTAAAATGTAAATTAACCTAAGTATTTTTTCACTGTAAAGATGATACGTGATTACTTTTGAGAATGTGCAAAATACAGAAGCGCATCAAGACGACCAGAAAATGTGCTTACAATCTCACCACCCGAACGCAAGAGCAGTTAATCATCCCGCGTATTTCCTCCCAGCATCTCCCCACTCTCATGTGTAGATATGTTTTCCTTTTCTAAATACATACATTTAAGTACAGAGTCGAGATTATGCTGTGTCCTGGTCTGATTCAGCCACTTAACTTTAGATCGTAAGCATTTTATTTCCTGCCTCACATCAGTTAGGGGCCTCCGGGAAACAGTTTCCCTCCAACCTCCTGAGGACAGGTGAAGAGACCTGGAGGGGTGCTGGAAAGCCCAGTGAAGAGCTCCCCCTGCTTAGCCTGCAGGGTCAGGGGGGGCCCCTCCCCACTGGAACCGGAGGGGTGAGGATGGGAGGGCCAGGGGAGGTGCTGGCTGACACAGTTAGTGGCCCCCCAGGAGAGAAACAGCCCAGGAATCAAGAACCCCACGTCCACGCTCCTCCTGCTGTGCCTCCCACCCCACAGATCCAGAGAGCGGTCCAGGGCAGGGAGCCTAGATGGTACAGAGTGGACCCGGAAAGCAAAAGGAGAGCATCTCTGAGGCATATCATCATAGATGCCTTATTTTTTTTTTTCATAGATGCTTTAAATACACTTTGAAAAACAGGACTGCCTAGTATTCCCTGGTATTCCTTTAGAGGAAAGTGCCTTAAATTATTTAACCAAATCCCTGTGGATTCTTTTGATTTTTTTTAACAGTGTAACTAGCACTGCAGTAAATATTCTTATACATACATTTTTTGGCTACATCTCTGATTATTTTCTCTGGATAAATTCCCAGAGGTGGAATTACTGAGTCAGGGGAATCTACATTTTCAAGGTTTTGATATATATTACCAAATAGCCCTCCAAGAGGCTATTATACCAATTTAAATGTCTATGAGCAACGCATTTCGAGTTTCTAATCTGGGGAGAACCTGTTAATTAATCTATGATGCAGGTTACTAAAAGCACTGCCTTCTGGAGACCTAGTGAGAGATGCCTGGGTTGGAGAAGATTCTGGAAGGAAGAATCAGCCTCTCCGGGGCTGCCCTGGAGCCCCAGGTGCATGAAAGGTCACACCTCTTGAGCCCTGAAAACTGACCTGTTTTCAAGACAGAAGACAGCTTCAGAGTCAGTTCACTGGGGGGTCAGCAGGAGTGTCTGACAATGGGACATGAGGTGATGGCCACCGGGTTGGAATTTTGTTTCATTTGACCTCATTTACCCAAGGCCGAAGTACAGTAAACAACAGTAGATGGTCATATAAGGCTCTTCGTGAGGTCATTTCCTTCGAGAATAGTTCCACCCAGCCAAGAAAGGATCAGAGCAGGACTGGGGTGCAAATGAGAAGCCAGGGCAAGTTAGGACAGAGGGTTAGATAAGAAAGGGGAGGGAGGGCAGAGGAGGAAGAGGGGGCAGAGGGCGAAGCCAGAGCTGTGGCTGGGGGCCCGTGAAACTCCTCTCCTGTGAAGAGCCCCCAGTCTGTGACCCTAACTTGAATGGACAGGGTCAAGGAGAAAGAACACTCTGGAAGGGAGCAGGGATCCCTTACTGAGGAAGCACACGCTGGATTCTATTTTCCTTCCTTCAAGGAAATAAACAAGTGCCCCAGGGGCCAGAGACGGCCATCTCCTTTGTGCATCAAGAAAAGACTTTTTCAAGAGTCTGGGGTCCCATCGAATAAATTAAAGAATAAGAGTATCGTGAACGGGGCTGCCTATATTTGTGCCTTGGCAAATAAATCACATGAATCTTTGGTAATTTAAATTCATCACAAAGAAATAACAGGCCAAGTCCAAGGAGGCGTAGATATATATAGATGTATAGTCTATTATTGCTCGAGGAGAGTATAAATATTAATAATAGTCAACTTTGAGAGTGTATTTTGTGCTCTTGATGCAATTTAATCCTCTGACATCAGGAGACGAGTAAGGTAACCTATCCGGCCCTGCCCAGGCCCCACATCCTAAACCTGCTCCTGACGAGTGCCTTCCAACCCTACCCCCCACTGAAGGCACACAGGGAAGGGCTGCAAGGCATGTTGTGAATACTGGAGCCCTGTTTGCCACTTGGGCATTCATTCATCCTCCATTTCCTTACAAACATTCACGTGCCCCCAAATGACCCAGAAGGCTTTTCTCCCAAGTGTCTTTCCCAAGCTGCTCTCTCACTACATTCAGTGCTCAACGCTGCCTCCTCCAAGCAGTCTTCCCCGACCACCCTATGTAACATAGAGCCCATTTAGCTCTCTACTCCCTTATAACACTTGATGTTTCTCTTATCACCATCTGATACGTGTGTGTGTGTGTGTGTGTGTGTTTAAATATTTATTTGTTTGCTTATTCTGTGTCTCCCACTCCAAGAGTGGCATTCTGAGTTCTTGCTGGAAGGTGACTTGCACACAGAGTTTGCCCCTCAGGTCCAGCTGAGCCCATTTCCAAGGTCCTGAGGGCTTAGCTGTTTTCCATTGTGTGGAGGTTCTTGGTTGCCAGCAACAGAAACCCAGTCAGACCAACGTGGGTGAAAGGCCAGTTCATTGGGAGACACAAAGCCTGGAGGGTCAGGCTGGGCCCAAGAGACATATAGAAAGCTGAGGAGGCCAGGGAGCTGGAACCAGAGCCCAGGTCACCATGGGAAGGGGTGGTTGGACACCAGTAGGAGGTCCCTACAGTGACACTCAGTGCGGCTGTCTCTAGACCTCCAGTAAATGGCAACAATTTGTAAACCATACCTCTTTCTGTCTGTCTTCAGAGCCCTGTGGATCAACTCAGCCTGAGTCACAGGCCCACTCCGATTCCCTCATCTCAGCTTTGGCTTCCAGAGGGGAAGGCAGTACTTCGAGACCCTCCAGGGTAGTACACACTGAAAGATTATTCCTGATTGAAGGCAGAAACCCTCTATAGATAGCTACAACACGTATCAATGTGAAGCAGCCTCATTCCCAAAATAGTGACAGAGATTCACTAACTCCCCTCAGTAACAGGTAAGTAGCCCACACACCCAAAGTCTGGACTCTGGAAGTTTCTTCTTTGGCCAGCTGTTGGCCAAAGCCAGGGCATCTGTTTTAAGACCATACTTGGGTGGATCTAGCAGCATCTTGGAGGCTTCACTCTCATAAGGGATGGAGGAGAGTGGTCTGGGATGGTGAAGCTGTGCTAGCCAGGGTCACCTGTGAGGAGCCAGGGGACACATGTCTATGGCAGGCAATGGAGTCCCAGCTCCTCCTAAACCAAGATAATTGGCTGCCTCCCTAGGGCACTGTCACACCGCATATGGGATTTTTTTTTCTCTCTCTCTTTGGTGGCCTCTCCTGAGAAAAGATCAATTAACCTCAAGCCTGTCTTCAAAAGGAAAGACTCTTTTTTCTTCTGAGGACTAGAAAAGAGACCCTGGAAGCTGACACATCCTTTTGTTGATTCTCCACTCCCCTCTCTCAGGGTCCTGGAGAAGCAATGCTGGCGACAGTCACCCCAGGCTAGTCCCTGACACCAGACTGAAGAAGACACTTGCGGCATAGAAGCCACCAAGTCAGGTCTCAGCGCCTTGGGGTAACCTGCGCCGGCCTGTGCTGGGGGCCTGGTTTCTGACGAGCACCTGACTCTTCCTCGCCGGCAACCAGGAGGACACATACCAGGTTTCAGGCTTCAGAGGCAGAGAGACGAGCACTCAGAGATCTCAGCTCTTGGCTCCTTGCAGCCTCTGTGTCTGTCTCCTAGATACGAGGCAGGAGGCCCCTAAACCGTCCCGGATGATGGGCCTCAGTCCTATTTTTAAAAGCCCTCCAGGAAATACACTTGCTGCCTACACTTCCTCCCACCCACTCGCTCTTCACTGGCTTCTGATCTGGCTTCCGCCCCACCTCGCTCCTCCTGGAGCCTCAGGAAGGACCCCACGGGCCTCCTCCTCAGCCACAGAGCAGCAGCCTCGCCTCAGCCTCAGCCTCAGCGTATGACAGGAGATCCTTCCCCCCCTGGTTCCTGGGACAGGAAGTGCTCCTCTTTCCTACCTCCTTCATGTGCCACCTCCCCAGGGAGCTGCCCTAACTCCTGCCTCCTGCCCCGCCCTGGGGCCTCCCCTGGTGCCTCCCAGCCCATGGCCTCCCACCCACCTGCAGGCCGAGCCGGGGCCTCTCCTGGGCCTCTCCTGGGCATCTGACTGTCCCAGACCCAACGGGGCATTCACCGCTCTGAACCCATTTGTCCCCTGCTGGTGCCACCTCTCTTCAGGGCGCCACCAGGGTCCTGGGATCCATTCTCAGCCCTGAGTACTATGTCTGGCCTGCCCACCCGTCTCTCCTCCCACACCCAACCATTTGCCAAGTCTCTCTTCGCCCCACCTCTGTCACCATCCTTCCAGTCCCATCACATGCTCGTTTTCTAGTCTTCTCCAGATCACTGCACTGATCTCCTAACCGATTCATCCCCCCGCCGCCCCTCCCACACGCCTCTCCCCATAATCTGGATTCTGAGCGTCTTCAAAAGGACTCTTCTTAAAGTTCAGTCCAGAAGGTGTTATCTTGTCACTCCCCTGCTCTGAAACCTCCAACGGCTCCCATTGCTGGGAGGATAAATTCCCAACTCCTAGGCCTGACGTTACACTCTTCATAAGTCAAGGTTCTGCAGATCTATGTTTTGTCTCTTCTTTACATGCAAATTTCTGCCTTTCAGCTCAGGTTCTCACTCATTTGTCTGAATACTCTGTGCCTTCCCATCTCGAGGCTTCTGCTCAAACTGGATCATTTCTCATGGAATGCCTGTACTTTTTACTTGTTTCTATCAAAATCCTACCTTCCCTTCAAGGCTCATCCCAAATGCCACTTCCTCCCTGAAGCCTCCGTGGATTTCCCCAGCCAGGAACGCTTTCCCTTCCTCACGCTCCCTGAGTTGACTTGTGTTTCTCTCGTCACACTCATCATATATGACCTCGTGTCACAGCATTTGAGTATGTGCATTATTGCCTCCACCCAGGGCCACCTCGCAGAGGGATTTTTGTCCTACTGGCCGAGTAATTTGCTCAGGGTTGGTGTTTGTTGAGTTAGGTCATCAGGCTAGCTAAGGATATGTTTGCTTCCTTTTCGCTGCTTGAAAATGCACGCTCCAAGTACAGCATCACAGGATCACATCAAGGTCAGGAATATGGAAATGTGTTCTGTTTGCAGCCACGAGCGCAAATCCAGAAAGCAGATCAAAATCCAGTTCTTGACAGTCTCCCACCACTGCTGCATAGACCTTAATTACTCTTGTGGAAAATATTCAAGGGACTTAATGAGCCTGGCGAGGAGGAGGGGGCAAGTGTGAGGGAGCCAGGGCCGCTGCTGTCAAGAAACGCTTTCTTCCTGTAACCGTATCCCTGGGGCCAGGCCAGTACCTCGGCTTAATCCCCCTCCCTGTGGTCACTCAGGATATGATTACTGGCATCAGATGCAAGCACATGTTCCTGTTCCATTAATCTGAGAGAGGCTGAGAGCCTGAAAGGGGAGCCACTAGGGCATTGCCGAGTTGGTCTAGTTACCACCTCAAAGAGGAGCAGGGGAGGGGGAGAGGAAGGATCCGGCAGGTGGGCCAGCAGAGGGGCCTACGGAAGCCAGGCGAGATGAGAAAACCACACGGACGACAAGTTCCTGTCGCCGGGAGGCCGAAGCCTGTCAGCTGTTAGGAGCTGGGGCCTGCAGCAGGGCTGTGCACACCCGCACGCGGGCACACGCGGCCCATGCAACCAGGGGGTGCCGCGCTCTCCCCCTTGGGTCTCGGCAGCCGGCCTGTCACCCCCTGGGGACACTGCTGCTCGGGTGTACAGTAAGCCACGTGACATAACCTGCCTCGCACACGGCAGCGGCCGAGGCTACAGGCAGCGAGGAAGGCACCGACAGCTGCCCGCCTGCCAGGTGGCGGTGGCCACGTCTGAAAGCCATACTCTGCGGCTCGGCGTGTCTCTGTTCCAGGTGCCAGAGCCCGTGCAAGTGCTCAGGTGGCCTTGTCTCTCCCGAGCAGCGTCTCCCCACACTGGGCCGGGGGCCAGGTGGCCTTGGCCTCCCCACAGGTTTCTCCTGTGGGAAAGCTTGCGAAGCCCCCCCCGCCCCGGTGTCATCGGATGGGTGCCAATGGAGGAACCCACCAGCCTTAAACACACATCTTCTTCCTGAAGGGGGTGTGTGTGGGGTCTCTTACATGACCCAGTCCCCTCAGTCCAATCCAGGTGTCCCCAGCCAAACATTTCTTAAAAGTGCCTGGGAAGGGCCCAACAATTTTGGCCGAGTCAAGGTCCTGGGGCAGCTGGAAAGCCAAGGTCATAGGTTATGGACGGGGAAGTACTGGATTCAGTGTTCAGCTGTGAACCCCGTCGTTCCATCTGGGACTGCTCCCTCCTTCCTTTCTCTCCTCCTCTGCCTCCCCCTCCTCATTGTTAGCTTCCCAGAACCTCAGCAATGCAGACAGGCAATTTCTTAAAGAATAGGCGTTCAAATTAAAGGCTACATTTTCGCATCTAGCTAGTTACCTGGCAGTTAGGGGGAGTCAATGCAGGAGTAGAGGTTTCTAAAAGCAGAGGAAGAAGGGCTCCCGGAGCAAGCAGGGTTAGGCTTAACCCCCAGGAAGCTGGGAAATTCGGAGCTCTGGGCAGAGTGGCCTCATCCACTGCCCGAAGCCTCCCTGCCGGGCCTCCGGGCCTCCACTCGGCAGCCAGAGTACAGCTGTGGACCGGCTGCCCCCACCGCCTTCCTGCCAGGCTCGGCGGCCGAGTGGGCGGAGAGGATACAGGGACAGTTAACAGCAGGAGTCTTAGCTCCTGGCCTGGGGCCCTTCCACAGGCTGCAAAATGAGCTTAAGCTGTCACCCAAACAGGCCCCTGGCTGCTGCAAGGCCCCTGCACGTGCCCAGAGCCTGTGCTTCGAGGAATGATGAGCAGTCGACCTGAGCTGTACCCCCAGGTTTGGAGACCGGTGGGGGGGTCACCACTGACACCTCACGTGTGCATCAGAAGGCGGCTCAGAATCCTCCATCACAAGGATACCTACAGAAATAGGTGTGGGGGGCACTCAGCTCCCGCTGGGCATCGGTCTGAAGACATCGGTGAGGGGAGCAGAGTCCGAGCCCGGAAAACCGCCTGCCCCCCAGAAGCCTGTCCCATGTCTGCTTTGCAGAGAGACTGTCTGACCGACCCTGAGCCCTGTGGATCCCCAATCTTCTCCCACTCAGAAAGCAGCGCTCGCCCCTCATCAGATGGAGATGTCAGATCACTGGGGGACGAGGGGACTCGTGTGGCTTTTCACTGTTATAGACATTTTTTTTTCAGATTTACATTTTATTAGGATATAATTTATAGGCAGTAAAGTTACTCTTTTTAATGTAACAGTTCTATCAGTTTTAACCACCACTTACGCCACATAACTCTCATCCCAATCAAGATATTAAAGCATTTTCATCATCCCCAAAAGTTCCCTCAGACCCCATTGCCATCAATGCTGATAGCTCAGCCCTGGCTTCTTGGCAACTGCCGATCTAGTTTCTGTCCTGATAGTTTTGACTTTTTCCAGAATGTTCTAGAGTTGGAATCATACCGTATGTAGCCTTATAATCTGACTTCTTTCACTTAGCATGATCCACTTCAGATATATATGCGCCGCTGCATGTATCTGCAGCCTGTTCGTTTGTATTGCTGAGAACTGTTCCAAGAATGGATGTACCAACAGTCCATTTAACCATTAACCAGTTGATGGGCATTTGGCTTTTTTCCATTTTTTGTGTGTGATTAATGATAAAGTCGTTAAAAGCATTCAAGTGCAATTTTATGTGTGACCATGGAGTTTTCATTTCTCTCTGGTAAGTACCTAAGAGTGAGATTGTTAGGTCTCTGGTAAGTGGATGTTTAACTTTATAAGAAACGGCCAAACTGTCTTTCCAAAATGGCTGTACCATTTTACTCCCCAACAGTGTTGAGACTTCCAGTTGTTCACATCTACATCAGTTCTTCTTGTTGTCAGGTTTTATCTTATTTTATTTTAGCCATCCTAATACATAGTTGTATCTCATGATGGTTTTAGTTTGCATTTCCATGATGACTAATGATACTGAAAGTCTTTTCATGTGCTTATTGACCATTGATGGAGCTTCTTCAGTGACAGGTCTCTTAAAATTTTCTGCCCATATTTATGAGGTTGTTTTCTTATAATTGAATTGTAAGATTTCTATATATTCTGCATATAAGCCATTTATCAGATAAGCGCCTTGCAAATATTTTCTCCCAATCTATGGTTTCTTTTTTTAGTTTGATAACATGGTCTTCCAAAGGGTAAAATTTCTTGATTTTGATAGAGTCCAACTTATCAATTGGATTGTGTTTTTGGTTTTGGCATTAAGAAAAAACTCATTGCTTAACTCAAGATCGCAGGTTTTTCTCCATGTTTGATTTGAAGTGTCACAGATGTATGAGTGAATGTTATCACTGTTGCATCTTGATTATTAGAGCTTTATAATGAGCTTTGAAGGTAGCATTGGATTCCCAAACTTTTTGTTTTTTAATTGGCTTGGCTATTCTGGTTTCCATTTACATTTTAGAGTCCACTTGTTGATTTTTATTAAAAAATCTTGCTAAATTTTTACTTGAGATGTTACTTGAGATTTCATTAAATCTGTAGATCAGTTTAGGCAGAATTATGTTCCTAACAATATTGAAACTTCCAATTCATAAGCATCGTATGCCTCTCCATTTATTTAGGGCTTATTCAATTTTCTTCATGAAAGTTTTGTAATTTTCAGAATACAGGCCCTGCATAAATTTTGTTAGATTTTAACCTAAGTAATGGGACTTTATTTTCAGTGGTGTTTATTTAATTTCAATTCACACATTTTTATTGCTATTGTAAAGAAATACAGTTGCTTTTGGTGTATGGACCTTGTATCATTCATCCTTGCTAACTTCACTAATTCTAGTAGCTTTTCTTCATAGATTCTTAGGACTTTCAATATAGTCTATTTTGTTATTTACAAATATATTTCTTCCTTTCTAACCTATATGTCTTTGATTTCTTTTTCTTGTCTTATTGCACTACCTAGGACTTCCAGAATAGTTTTTAATACAAGTAGTGAGAATGGACATCCTTACCTTGTTCCCAGTCTTGGGGGAATATTATTCTTCATTAAGTATTTGACCGGAAAAGCCAAAAGTATTTTGGCTTATTAAGTATAATGTTAGCTATAGGTTTTTTTGTAGTTGCCATTTACCAGACTGAGGATGTTCACTTCTATTCCTCACTTTCTGAGACTTTTTAAAATCATGAATAAAAAAAAAAAAATCACGAATAGATTCAAATACCATCAAATGCCTTGTGTATGTATTAAGAAGATCCTATAGTTTTTCTTCTTTAATCTGTTATATGATGAAATAAATTGACCAATTTTTAAAATGCTAAATTAATCTTGCAGTCCTGGAACAAACCCAACTTGATTGTGATGTATTATCCCTTTCATATGTTGTTAGTTCAATTTTCTAATATTAAATTGATGAATTTTGCATTTCTTTCCATGAGGGGTATGTGTGTGATTTTTCTTTTCATGTGAGATCTTTGTTTTTGATATCACAGTAATGTTGGCGTTGTAAATTAGGAAATGATTGCTCCTTTTCTATTTTCTGAAAAAAAACATTGTGGAATATTGGTATTATTTTTTTCCAAAATCATCTGGTACAATTTTGCAGTAAAATATTTTGGGCTAAAGTTTTGTTTTGTTTTGTTTTTTATAGGAAGGCTTTTACTATAAATTAAATTTCCTTAATAAGATATAGAACAGTTCAGTTAATCTATGGTTTCTTGAATGAATATTCCTTGGAAGAAATTTGCCCTTTCACCCAAGTTGAATTTATAGACATAAAGCTGTTCATAATATTCCATTATTAGCCCTTTAATGTCTGTCTGATTTGTAATAATGTTTCCTTTTTCATTCTTTTTTTAAAAAGATTTTATTTTTTTATTCATGAAAGACACGGAGAGAGGGGCAGAGACACAGGCAGAGGGAGAAGCAGGCTCCTCGCAGGGAGCCCAATGCGTGACTTGATCCTGGACCCAGGGATCACGCCCTGAGCCAAAGGCAGATGCTCAACTGCTGAGCCGTCCGGGGTCCCCTTTTTCATTCTTTATATTGGCATTTGAGACTTTTTTTTTTGTTCAATCTGAATAGAGGCTTATCAGCTTTATTGATCTTCACCAACTTTTTGTTCCATTGTTCATTTTTCTGTTTTCAGTGTTATTGTTTTCTGCTCCTATCTTTATTATTTCCTTTTTTCGGCTAATTTTAGGTTTAATCTTTTTATAGTTTCTTAAGGTAAAGGCTTATTAGATTATTTATTTGAGATCTTTGTTTTCTAATTAGGTGTTTATAGCTATGTTTCCCTCTAAACACTATTTCAGCTGCATCTCAAAAGTTTTTATGTGCTTTGTTTTCATTCCATTCAAACTTCTTTCTTTACGACTTACTTTTTTCCTTATGACTTCTGCTTTGACCATAAGTTTTGTAGAACTGTGTTATTTAATTTCTAAATATTTTTGACTTTCCAGATAGATTTCTATTGTTGATTTCTAGTTTAATTCTATTGAACTAGAAATCTGGCTGAAGAATATACTTTGTATTATTTCAACTTATCAAAATTGGTAAGGTTTATTTTATGGTCCAGAATATTATCTATCTTGTGAATGTTTGATATATACGTGAAAAGAGAATATATTTTGCAATTGTTAGTGTTCTATGAATGATGACTAGGTAAAGTTGGTTCATGGAGTGTTCAGTTTTCTAACGCCTTACTAATTTTTATCTACTTATTCTATTCCTGAGATAAGAATTGAAATCTTCAATTATTATTTGGATTTTTCTATGTCTCTTTTTACTTCCATCAGTTTTTGCTTCATGTATTTTGGAGTGCTATTATTAAGTAAAAATCTCTTTAGGATTATTACATTTTCTTGATGAGTTGACCACTTAATTCTTATGTTACTTCATTTTGTAATTCTGGTAATATTCCTTGTTCTAAAGTCTATTTTGTCTGATATTAATATAGTCACTTTAGCTTTTTTTTGATTAGCATTGATATGGTATATCTTTTTCCCATCCGTTTACTTTTAACCTGATTTTATATATATATATATATATTTTAAGATTTTATTTATTTTTTCATGAGAGACACAGAGAGAAAAAGGCAGAGACACAGGCTCCATGCAGGGAGCCCCACGTGGGACTCGATCCCGGGTCTCCAGGATCATGCCCTGGGCTGAAGGTGGCGCTAAACCACTGAGCCACCTGGGCTGCCTTAACCTGACTATATTTTCACATTTAAAACAGGTTTCTTGTAAAGACTACTAGTTGGATCTTGCTTTTTTGTCCCATCCAACAATTTCTGTCTAGTCACTTCACTTAGTGTAATCATTGATATTGTTGAGCTTAAATCTGTCATTTTGCTACTTTTTAAAAATTCTTTCCATCTATAATTTTTCTCTTGGCTCCTGTTTTTCTGCTTGCTTTTAGACTGAATACATTTTATCCCATTTTATCTCCAGTATCAGCTTATAATTTATATTTAAAAATATTTATGGATGCCCTAGGGTTTATAATTACACCTTAATTAATTATATTCTACCTTCAAGTAATATTATAAGGCTTCATATATAGTGTAAAGGTCTTATAACAGTAAGCTTCCAAATCCTCCTTTCTGTCTTTTGTTCTATTATTGTCGTATATTTTACTTTGACAGATGCAATAAACCCACAATATCTTCTTAACAGTTTTGTTTTAGAAAGTCGTTATCTTTTGTTTAGAGAATGATTAAAAATAAGAAAAAAAAAACATTTTACTTACATTTTAACCATTTCCAGGTAGCTCTAATTTTGGAGGAAGTTGATCTAAGTTTTTGCTAGATACCATATTTATTCTCCTGGATGAGGTTTCTTTAATATTTCTTGAAGTGTAAAGTTGCTGGTGATAAATCGTCTCAGCTTTTGCTTTTCTGAATAAGTACTTGTTTCATCTTCATTTTGAAAGATGGTCTTACTAGGTAGAGAATTCTGAGTTGACAGAAGATTTTCTTAAAATTTTTAATTCTACTATTTTAATTTTTAATTAAAAATTTTAATTCTAAAAAAAATTTTTTTTAATTCTATTGTCTTCTAGATTGTGTAACTTTGGAATGGAAATCAGTTGTAATTCTTACCTTTTTTCCTTATCTTTGGCTTTCAGGAGTTTGCATATCATATGTCAGGGGTGTTGTTTCCTTCTCCACTTCCTCCTCCTTTACTTTCCACTCTTCTTCCTCATCCCTTGTTTCCTTTTATTCCTCCTGCTTAGGTTACTCTGAGCTGCTTAGATCTGTCAATTGATGTTGGGGATCTGTTTTTTGTTTTTTTTCTTTGCTTGTTTGCTTTTGGAAAACTCTGCCATTATCTCTTCAGGTTTTTTTTTTCTGCCCTATTCTCTTTCTTACCCTTTGGAATTTCGATTACAGTTACATCAGACCATTTTGTATTGCCCCACAGTTCTATTCTGTTTCTCTCTCTTTTTTTCTTTTTGATGGTTCAGTCTGGGAGATTTCTATTGACCTGTTTTCAAGTTCACTGATCCTCAGGTGTGTCAATTTTATTTGTGAATTCAAAGGAATTCTTTATCTCTGTTACCTTGTTTTTTACTTTTGGCATTTTCATTTGACTCTTTCATATAGTTTCCATCCCACCACTCAAGTTCTCCATCCAAGGTCATGCATGTTGTCCATTAGCTCACCAGAGCTTTTACTTATTTATTTATTTTGAGAGAGAGAGAGAGAGAATGAGTACAAGTGGGGTGGGAGGGGCAAAAGGAAAGGGAGAGAAAGAATCTTAAGCAGGCCCTACACTTAGGACATTGGGCTCAATCTCATGACTCTGAGATCGTGACCTAAGCCAAAATCAAAAGTCAGACACTTAACTGACTGAGCCACCCAGGCACCCCTCACCAGGGCTTTTAAATATTAATCATAGTTATTTTCTGTCTGATAGTAACAATATGTAGGTTGTCTCTGTAGGACTCTGGTAATAATTTTCTCTCTTAAAGTTATTTTTCTTTGTTTCTTTGTCTATCTCACAATTTTTTGTTGAATGCTAGACTTCAGGTGTAGATTAGTAATGACTGAGGTAAATATTATTTATGTCTGGAAATGGGCATACCTTTTCTTCTAGTAGATCTTTATTTTTTTATTTTTTAGATATTCATTTGAGAGAGAGACAGAGAGCATGAGAGAGAGCAAGCATGAGCAAGGGAAAAGGGCAGAGGGAGAGGAAGTAGGCTCCCTGCTGAGCAAGGAATCCAATGCAGGGCTCCATCTCAGGATCCTAGGATCATGACCTGAGCTGAAGGCAGATGGTTAACAGACTAAACCACCCAGGTGCCCCTTCTACTAGGTCTTTAGTGTTGAAATTGAATCAGTCTAGTCAGAAGGTGAGGTGCATTTGAGTTTTATTCTTATGGTTACCTGTAATGCACTACTTATCTTCAAATTTCTCTAATGCATGGTTTTCAACCAGAGGTGACTTTGCCACCAGAGAACATATGCCAATCTCTGGAGATGTTTCTGATTGTCACAACCTGGGGAGGAGGATCCTACTGGAATTTAGTGGGTAGAAGCCAGGGATGCTTCTGAACATCCTGCAATGCATAGAACAACAATGCAAAGAATTACATGGCCCAAAATGTTGATAATGACAAGGTTGAGAACTTTGTCTTATGCTTGTGGTGTTGTGTACTCTACCCTCAAGTTTCAGCCTTCCTTATGTGCTTGGGCCTCAAAGAGATTCTATTTCATCGTTCTTCCTTCTCATCCAAGAGGAGACAGCTGTTGCTTGTTACTTGAATGGTGGTGGATGGTGGGAGGGGGATGGTGTCTTTGTTGTTCTGGTTTCCCCTCAATCTTAGCCAGGCTCTATGTTCTGAGTCTCAGTTTGGGGCTTTCTCAATGATCCTGGCCCTCCTCCCTATGGCAGCCAAACTCTGCCTTGTATCTTTGGTGGGTCTTGCAGGAACAGAGTTTTCTGCCCTCTGTCAGCAATAAGAGACCTCTTGTGGTATTGGTGTAGGATTCTAGCCCAGAATGTCTCCTTCCCCTTTACCAGAAGTAGAAGCATTTTTTCCTTACCTTTACCTCATGCCCTGTGGGTATCAGGGTTGGTTCACCACTTTTAGGTGCTCAAGGCTCTTGCTCCATGAGAGAGAAGGCTTTGTACCATCCCTGCAAGGGCAGTTGCTCCTTCGTCCAGGCTGCTTTCTCAGGTCTCCCATCCCGCCCACAATCTTCTGAGCACCCTGAAAAGTTTCAAGAAGTAGAGCCTGGAAGTGAATGCAATGTCTCATGTTTATGGCTCCCTGAATTCTATGCTCTCACACCAGTCCACCTCATTTTTGGCAATTCCATAAGAATTTCAGCTCCTCTTCTACCCTTGAGTACAGCACGTAACATCTCTTTCTCCCAGGCTCTGCCATAGGTGACTTAGTATTGATCCCCCTCTTTTTTAGAAGAAGCCCATCTTTCCATAGATTTTAGACTTCTTGGTTTCTCTGCAACCTTAGCTATCCATGGTTCAATAAAAGCTTTAATTTTGTAGTTTATCTAGATGTTTCTTCTTGTTTCTCTTTCCAGTTATCTACTGTCTAGGTACCACATCTAATGGACCTAAAATTTTTGGTATAGTCTATTCTGTGACATATCTCTCTAATATATATTAGCTCACAAATGATCAGCAAGTAAGGGATGAGGTCCAGTATAATGCAGAAGTCATGTTAGTTCTTAAGTAGTTTCCACCAGGATGTTAACACTCTGAAGCAATCTAAGATACACTTTCTCAAAGTTAAAATTAAAGGCTTATAGGGACACCTGGGTACCACAGTTGGTTAAGTGTCTGACTGTTGGTTTCAGTTGGGTCATGATCTCAAGGGTCATGAGATTGAGCCCCAAGTTGGGCTCTGCACTCAGTGCAGAGTCTGCTTGACATTCTCCCTCTCCCTCTCCCTCCCCCTCTCTATCTCTGCCCCTCTTCCTGCTCAGGCTCTCTCTCTCTCTCTCTCATAAATAAATAAATAACATTTAAAAACAAATTAAAGGCTTACAAATGTTTGCCAAACTTCAGAAAAAAAAACCCTGAAACTTTATAGTCTTTATTTTTCTTTAGTGCATATATTGTATGGTTCAGTGGCTTCCAGGACACTACGTTTCCACTCCTTCAGTTATCCACTCCTTCAGTTATCCTTCAGTTATTTCACTGAGAGTGAAAACAAAGAAGCTACAAAGATATTATGCTCTATCTTAAGACAATGAATTAATGAAAAAGGCTATACCCCAAATCCAAGTTTTAATATTGGCGAAATGTTCTCTATCAGAAATGAATGCCCTCCAAGACATATATTTCAGAAGAGGAAGTATGAGCTACAGGTTTCATATGTTTGTTTATTTACTTATGCCACTATTTTTATTAGAATTACCATTGATTTTTATTAATATTCTGGTTTTCAACTTCTAGAGGTTTGAGTGATCTATTCCAATTCTATTTTCCCCATAAGCTCTGTTATTTTTGGTACATGATTTTGCAAAAGAGGAATTTTTAAGAATTCAAGTATGGTAATATAGCAAAAAAAAATGCCTGTTATATGTTGGGTTTTTTTTTCCAATCATGAAAGCAATACATGCTCATTATTGAAAAGTTGCAAACCAGAAAAAAGGGAAAAAATTCAATGATAACTATCTCATTCAGAGCTAATTTTCAATTCAACATATACTTATTTCAACATATACATATTTTAAGTATAATTGGAATCATGATGCTACATTTTTCAAAACTGAACAATGCAAATCATTTTGAAAAAGTAATTTCTGTACCAGTGAAGGAGAGAATACACGTAGAAAAACTTACACACACACCAAAAAAATAACCCCTCTACCCCAAGAAAATATCTCTTTATGGCAGAGAATAAGGACGTTAATATTTTAATCCAACTGAAGTAAAAACAGATGGAATCTAGTTCATGATGATTTTTAAGCAGTTCTCAATTTTTCAAACCCAATGAGATTTTAGACCTTTAAACTTTAAAGACATTTTCCTGAATCAGGGCATAAAAATTTATGATTCATCCAGAATCAATTAAAACTTTTTCTGGCATGTATACTATGAGAAGTAATCCATATTTGTATCTTTAAGCACAGCTCTAACACTAATTGCATCATTGTGTGTTAGCAGTGACTATCTCCTTGAATCGGCCTGAAGAGTGATCTTCTACAGTGCTTTCTACTCTGCAGTCTTAGGAATTCTGCAAAGGACCAGGAAGAAATGAAAAGGGCAAAACATCTAGGGTAATTCAATAAGAACATAATGTGTGAACCATGTAATGGTCCAGGCATTACAAATAAACCTTTGAAAATATTTTTTTGCCTATAGGAAAAGATCCTTCCTTCTTTCCTCCCCCATCAAAGAGAGGAGTCTCACAAAACAAGAGCAAATACTCTGGCCTCCAGATAAGGGTTGATTATAGTTTCATTTCTCAATAGAGAAACAACATTTAGTCAATATGCCAATGTGGATGGACAGGCACAGGCAAACACAGTTATTATTAGAAAAAATAAAGCTGTCACTGGTGAAAAAAACAAATAAACAAACCACTAACCAACAGGTTTAAGGGAAATTCTGTGGTACTTAAGTATACGCAACTGCTGGGCTTGGAGAATCTATTTTTGATTGCCTTTCTAATTTACTTTGATTTACTAGAACTAATTTGCAATAGTGACTGGCAGTCAGCCCTTGGAAAGGGTTCTTCTAAATTTAAAATTCAATTTTAATTCATTTCAACAAAGGCATATTGAGCCCTTTTTGCATGCCAGGTAATATGCTAGGACCTGGGAATAGATATGTAAACAAGACACATAATGGCCCTGCCCGCAGTCTAGCAAAACATCAGAAATGAAGATTATCCACTGATTTCCTTCATAATACATCAACTCCAATACCCTTTCTGGGACTCCAACCCATGCCTTCTACTTGGCCAATCATCTGGAGCTTCCCTCATAGGCTCAGGGACCATGCAGCATGCCCTCTGGTAGTGGCAGGATTTGCAAAAAGATGGAGCTGCTGTGTTGGCAGTGCCGGTACTGGCAGTGTGGATGGGACTGGCTACAGCTTTGCAGTGTGATTGGGGACGTTGTTCTGAATGTGCATCCTCTACGGAGCTTCGGCAGCTCCGAGCTAAACGTTATAGCATCAGTACATTCCTCTCTGCTTAAAGTGTCCAGAATCTGTTTCTGTTGCTTGCAACTTAGAATCTTGATCAATACATATGATTAGACTTCTGCCCCCTGAGAGCATCCTGTTCCATTTCGAATCACAGAAAAATACCTAGAGAAAAAGAGGATTATGTTCTCTATGGCTCCTTACATATTTTATCAAATTAAGAAGGTCCTCTCCACCAGTGGTTCTCAGCTGCAGTACTAGTTCATACAGTAGCAACTATAGATCGTGTCTTGATACGAACTGAAGTTTAGGAATTTTGTTTTCCTCTTCAATTAGAACAAGTTTAATGGCACCCCTACCACTCACCTGGTGGTGGTGGTGAGACATGTGTGCGCTTATGAGCGCTTTCTTGGGTGAAGGAAAAGAGTGGAACTCAGGTGCTGAATTTTTAAATGATTATTATTATTATTTTTATTTTTAATAAACTACAGCTGCTTCTGTTTGGGCTGCAGCCGAAAAAGTGTCTCTGGTGCAGGTTTATCTGCGTTAAACTCTGTAGCCTCTTTCCCATGTGCTGGGGGAGTACCCACTTGCACACACTGAGCAAACAGCATTTCAGAGAGCCTGGACTTGCGGAATACAAGAGCACTCAAGAGCACACGTGCTCCTTGCAGGTGCCTTCTACCGGCTTTGGTGGCCATGCTATCAACCCATCCATCAGCAGCCTTTCATATTGAGTTACAGAACATATATCATGGGGGCCCAATTTAACTCGAGGATGAGGAAATGTTTTAAATTCTAGAGCTGCTCCGGGCCATATGAGACTGGTCACATTGTGTAACCTTTCTTTACTATTTCTATGTGCGTTCTACACACAGCTGTTGCAAGGTACAGTATTATACTTTGCCCAGACTCTGGCACCTGTTGCAGGCAATTTGAAATAAAAACAAGTTGGTAGGGAACATGATAAGATATCTGAGAGCACATTTCATTCACTCAGAATACCCCGCAGACTATTCCATTTCAGTAAACTCCGCAACCATTCTTCTTTGTCATTATTTGCCAAGAGAGGGGGGAAAAAACACATCTCTTTTTATAGAAAACAAATCAGCACTCTGCTGGTCCCAGGGCTACACACACAGACCTCTTTTGCTTACTCTCCCGCAGCCTATTCTCCCTTCTTTTGTTTGTGCTGGTATTTTCTCCACTCTTTCAATTTGTCACAGTTGCCTTTTCCCAAAGAGCTTTCATTTCCTCTTGTTTCCCTGTTCCGCACTCCTTTGGCCCTTGCTTTTTATGAGAGGACATTGAGACCCTCCCTGGCAGACTAGGGAAGGGAAATAAACTAATGTCCCAAGCCCCTTGGGGCAAATGTGTCTAGCTGCATGAACAGAGGGAAGGCCTGGCATCAGCATCCACCCATGTAACCCTGGGGTGTCCTACCTGGGACCTCTCTCATGCCCCTCCCACCTCCAAACTTGTCTGCCCAACCTTGAGATTGCTTGGGACTGCCTTGAGAAAAAGCTCAGAGGCCAGCAGTGTCTCCAAGGACCAGAAAGAGATTTCGAATGTGCACAGAAATTTACTGTTAACCCCTCTAGAGTTTTCCTGATGCATTCACTGATGCCCCGACTGCTTTTTTTATCTCTTCACTTCTGTTTTGAAAATGAGGTGCTATGCCTAAACTGAACTCTTTTTACAACCTGTTTGGAGGCTGGACCATAAGAGCATACAAAACTCAGAGTAGGACACAGAAAGAAGAGGTGTGAGGGAGCAGATTGTGTCCAACAAAACATGGTTTGGGGAATGGGTGGGTAGGGAAGCAAAGGAGCTGGGTTTAGAGCTAGGCACACCTCGACTCAAGTCCTAGCAGCTCTACTTCATAAGTACATGGTCTTCGGGAAGTCACTGTGACTTTGAGCTCCAGTGTTCTCATCTGTAGAATGTGGATCACAGTAACTCCCTTGCAGGCTTATTGACTGATTTGAATAGATATTATGTACAAGTGCTTGGTGCAGTGCTATTGAATAGCCACTCCATGAATTATTGCAAATATTTTCAATACATACAATGACACTGGAGTCATGGCTATTGGGAAAAATAATTCTGGCTACAATTTTTCATCTCCTTGAGCACTGATGTCAGTGCACTGTTAGGGATCAGCTGATGAGTGCTCCGAGTGCTTGAGTTCTGGGTCTGCAGTGAGCAGGATTGCTCCTGGAGATCTGAGACATCATTATCACGAGTGCCGCAGCGACATCTGTTAATGCAAAAGGCAGACAGACAAAGATGTGGAGGAAAGGGGCCCTTTGGGACCTCACCTCCGACAAGCCCTCCCTTTCAGGGACCCAAACCTGCCTGCAACAGCCCCTTCTCTCTGCAGGGCGCCCTCAGTTTCACCCTCTCCTTGCGCAGACTTCTCTTTCATGCTTCTCTTCAGCAAAGGCATTTGGTCTCTGCATGCAGCTTCCCCCCAAGGGAGCCAGTCCCCTCCCCACCACCTGAACTCTTGCTCACCTTCTCCACATACACAGCTGCCACTCACTTCGATGGAGCTTCCAGCCCACGAGGAGGGGGGAGAAAGGGCAGCTAGTGGGGAACCTGGGGCCTGCCTGAGCGGCTAGCTGGGAGTGGGGCTCCATGAAACCACCACGAGCTGAGAATGGCACCGAGCAAAACAGAAAAGGCGAATTTTGCATCTCCGCCAGCCTGTGCCTCTAGAAGCCTCATTAGGCCCAAGTGTCTGGTAAATAGAAAGGACCTCCTGACATGACTTGCGGGGTTAGCGTGGAAACATAAATCTGCAAAAATAACTGTAAAATTATAAAGAAAAATTACCTTAGAGGAAGATGATTAGCATTCCCATATTGAAAAAATTTCAGTTGGGAAGGTTCAATCATTTTTCTCCCTGGCTTTTCTTTTTTTTTTTTTTTTACAGCTTTATTTACATAGAATTGAGGCATAATAAATTACATATATTTAATGTGTATATTTGATGATATTTGACACATGCATATGCTCGTGAGATGCTCACCACCATCGAGATCATCAATGTATCACATCCAAAGGTTTCCCTGTACTCCTTTGTACTTTGTCCTTACCATCCATCGGCCCTAGACAACCACAATGCAAGGCCTTTTTGTCGTTACAGATTAGTTTGCATTTTATAAAAAAATTTTTTTTAAGATTTTATTTACTTATTCATGAGAGAGGCAGAGACACATGCAGAGGGAGAAGCAGGCTCCCCGCAAGGAGCCGGATGTGGGACTCGATCCTGGGACCCTGGGATCACACCCTGACCTGAAGGCAGACGCTCAACCGTTGAGCCACCCAGGTGCACCGCATTTTATAAAATGTTATAAAAATGGAATCATCTGCTGTAATACATCCATTTTGGTCTCGTTTCTTTTACCTAAAAAAAATATTTCAAAATTCATCCATATATTTGCATACATCAAGATAATAGTTTATTTTTGCTGTCATTGAAGAAAACGCCACTGGACAGATAAACCATAATTTTTTTTTATTCACTATTCCAAACCTCTGTTTCTTTTTAAACGCTGTTCCCACCTGCTCTTCAGTGAATGAATGGTAGATTTGCAATCATGAGAGTCCTTCACCCTTTTATAGACGAAATGACTCCCTTTAATGTGTTTTGCTGAAGTGGCAAAGAAGTGGGTACCCTGTGTTCATCCAGGATTTGTCAGCAACTGAACCACACGTCAGGTTTTTAGGGAATGGAGCAATGAGTGGATTTGCGTAGGGATTTTTGTATGCAGACCCGAGGAAGAGAAGGTGCTTTAGCCTAGAGGTCTCAAAAGAACAGAAGTGGTCAGATGGAGACAGTGCTCATAAAACATTGCCTGAAAACAAAACAAACAAAACAAAAAAGTAAACTTGCCGGAGCTTTTCATGAGTGGTTTTAAAAAAATTCTTAAAGTGCTAGCATTCAGGAAATTCAAGGATTTTCATTTTTACCCTCCTACTGTTCTCTCACAGTTTCCATTAGTGTTTCAGCAAAACAGTAGAATTTACTTCATTTAGAATACAGTGTAGTAGAATAAATACAAATATTCAAGAACACAGCTCGAGATTTCAATTATCTTCTGATCCAGCCTAGACTGGATACTCATCAAACACTTTCACTGTTTTCTTCATTTACACATTAACGTTTTATTGACTTCGAGATTAGCCCCACACTGCCCCTCTCGTTGCTGAGAGTGTAAATGGGTATTTCCTTTCCAGCTGAGATGGGCTGGACTTACTCATTTTGCTCCTGTGGACAAAATCTATCATGTATCAGTTTGGTGGAGGCCTGGTGGTTTCCGGCTGTTCTTGCGGGTTGCAGGATGAATGGGCAGGTTGGGTTGTGTGGGAGGATTCAGAAGCCCCGGGCACAGGCAGTGCTGGCAGTTCAGCTGTCAGAGGGACAAGTGGGGGTGGAAGCAGAGGAAGGGAAGAAAATTTCCACTGAGGTGAAAGAGTTGAGGGTTCTTTTGGTCAGAGCTGTCTCCCTAGGCCAGAAAACCAGCAATGGAGAAAAGGGACCTGCTGAGAGAGAAAATCCCTCAAGCTAGATGACTGGGTCTCTCTTTCTCTCAATTTAATTAGACACAAAATCCCGTTGACTGTGTTTCCTTAGCTTCCCTTGAGTGCTCTTTCCTTTTTTCTGTCCCCATGGCATTGGCTTAATGTCCATCACCTGGATGGCGATAGCAAGGTGCTCATCTGATTGTGTCCCATGGGACAAAGTCCCAGCCCTGACTCCCAGCCCTGGCTTCACCTGCCCCCTGCCCACACCTGCGGCCTCTTGTCCAGCTACACCAACTCTCCAGCCATGTCAAACCTTGCACTGTTTCCCACAATTGCAGAAATACCCAGAGAGCTTTGGGGAAAAAATACCTCCTGAGGTTCTGATTCAGTGGATCCAATGACTCTTCTGTTCAAGACACCCCCAGATGTTGGAGGGTGGTCAGAAGGCCAACTAGATTTTGGAGTCCCTAGCCAGCATCACAGCTTGAGGATGAACAAGGTCAACACGGGAAAGCACCTTCTAAGTGGTCGATCTTCATGCAGAGGTCAGCCAGTGTCGCAGAGGGGAGGAAGTGTGCTGAAGGGCAGGCTTAACTCTGGGTTTAGTGTAGGCGTGGGCTCTCGCCTCCCTCCCTGCAAAACTGGCTGGCAGCAAAAACAGTCCCTAAGGCCTGGCCCGGGAAGAGTTCTCAAACACCCAGAAGTTTTTTTCTGAACATTTTTTTTTTAGTAGCAAAATAGTTTTATTAAATGACTCATATAAGGAATCCAAATCCTAGCAGATGCTGTTAGTAGAGTCCCAAGAGCTATTCTCTCCTATGTTCATGCTGGCTCAGCCCACATTTTGTTCAGAGTCCACATCTCCCTTCCACAATTCGGGAAAGGCCAATTATGCTGGGCCTTCTCTTTGCAACAACTGGTGTAAACAAGTTCTGCACAATGAAATGCCAGGGGAGGCCTGTTTAGTGGCTTCTGGAAAAAATTACTTGCTCCTAGGGAGAGATGTTTTCTCCTCACTGGATGCTTCCCGTGTGTGCATGGATACTTGGAACTACGGCAACCATCTTGCTATCTTGAGGGGAGTTAGTCCAAAGACAACACCCTGAGGAAGGCTAAACAGAAAAGGAGAGGGAAACTGGGTCCTCAATGACGGCGCTGAACCATCCATCAACTTGGCCAACCCTGAAATTTCTTTCTTTGTAAGATGATGAATCCTCTTAATGCTTAAATCATTTTGACATGGATGTCAAGCATTTGGATGCACGGATGTACAAAACAGATTAAAATTGACAAATAATTATGAAACATATATTTTATAGGTTTTAACTCATAACTTTTATGTATTAGAAGTCAATCAAGAAGATAATGGTGACATGAATTTTTGCAGCATGCAATTTAAAATGGCGAGTTATGGATGTAAAGTGATGTCATATCAATCTAAGCATCCAATTTATTTTAGGATTTTGTTTTTATTGTTTAATAGTGAGGAAAGTCTGATTCCCCCAAATGAGTAGCTGCAAATGGTAACAGTTTTGAAAAAACAATCACTGGCTTTGCAAACTCAAGATGCTTCTCTGTTAATAGTGATAACAGGAAAAGCTTGATTCCAATATCTGGGCTCATCCACACCAAGTTTGCCTGGCAGGCACAAGCTAATGTGCTGATTGTTAAGAATTGGTGTATATTACTTGTTTACAATTTAAAACATATGGTATTTTAAATTTTTAAATGGATTACAAATAGGATATTTGCAGAAGTCCCTAAAGATCTCCACAGAATCTTGGGTTCCTCAGAACACACTTTGAAAACCTCTGTCCTAAGAGTAATTAAGTTATGCTAATTATGTATAATTAATTTAAAATCCAGGTTTCCAGTGTGGTAGACAAGATCCTCCCCTCCCGCTCTGACTCCAATTTCTAAGAGCTCAAAGCCAGACCTTGCATAATATCATTCAAGTCTGGCAATAAGGCAAACACTCCGTTAGCATAATAGGAGATGTGCTCCTGGGAGATTATGACTCACCGAAGGAAAGTGCTGACTGTGGGACCAGACCACACAGAGGGCATCTTTTCCTTCACCATCGCCTCCTTCCCAGTCCAAATCATTCCTTACCCACCATGTCCACCCCCAGCAGCAGAACCACACTGAGGCCAGACAAGAGAGAGCAAGAGCTGGACAGGTACCTGTGGGTTTCCTGGAAGAGATGAGTCAAGGACCACAATGAAAGAGAAGAAAGTTAAGGAGTTGGCCCAGGAGACACTGTCTGTGCCAGCTGCGCATTTGGCTTCCTGATGCGTCTCTGGAATGCAGAACTAAGGCCTCTGCCTGAGAAAAAGATAAATAAAATGAGAAAAGACACTAATTTCCCTTACTCATTGTGATGGTTTTAAAATATGTCCGTGAATTCTTTGTCATCTCTTGTTTTAGCAGGTGGAATCTAATTCCCCTCTCCTTACCTGTGGGCTGTATGTAGTGACTTCTAACACATAGAATGTGGTGGAAGCAAGGGTATAAGACATTTGAGATTAGCTCTGTGGCCTCCTCCTTGTTCTCTCTCCTAAATTACCATGTGTGATGTCATGAGGACACTCGACAGGAGTAGCCTTCTGGGAGGGCCACCTAGTAAGAACTGAGGCCTCCTGCTAACAGCCATGTGAGGGAGTCAGCTTGCAAGAATCACCCAGCTAAGCTGCTTCCACATTGCTGACCCACAGAAACTCTGAGATAATAAATGCTGGTTGTTTTAAGTCAGTAAGTATGGGATAATTGGTTATGCAGGGATAGACAATGACCACCCATGGATATCAGATGACACTGGAATCTGAATAAAGGGTTCAAGGAAACTTCTCGTGGAGTTCATGTGTGAGCTGGCTAGCAAGACCATTTTCCTATACAAGGCCACCCCTCACTTCCACAATAAGTGCTGGGCTGGGGTTGCACAAGTCTTTTGCATAAATAATACGATGCAGCCACCAAAAGCCTAAAATGGAATCATGGGAAACTTTAAAAGGCTTAGTGTCTCGATCCCTCACCCAGAGATTCTGCTGTAATAGGCCTGAGAGTATCCTGGGCTCTGGGAGCGTAAAATCTCTCAGGTGTGTGTCATGCTGCCAAAGGTAAGAACCTCAGGTGTGGCATGACCTGTGCCACCACTGCTCCCTCTCTCATCTGCATCAGGCATTTGGTCTCTGGCATGGTCATGGTCCAGCTGACAGGGCTTGGACTGTTTGATGCATTCTTCATTGGTAGGTGCCCAGGAGATTAAAAGAACTAACCATCAATAATATTTTTTAATGGAATTTTTTTTTCTCAACGAAGTCCGAACAGAAGACAATAAAGAATACAGGGAAGGAAAGAGCCCAGCATTCCTTTTTGCACTGGGCATTATTAAGGTTGTCAGACAAATCAATAATCAGCAGATGGTCAGTATGCAAAATGGGAAGTAGGCACCTGGGAGAGAGACCCTGTGCGGGTAATGGACAAGGCAAGGAGGAATCATGCTTCTTAGCAGCAGACGAATAACTCCTGCTTAGGGGTTTGCACATCTGGTTTCCTACCTTCAGTGTTACCCCAGACAGATGTGAAGGCCGAAGCCCCCTCTACCTCCTCAGTAAGTAGGGACACAGGTGCCCATACCTGAGGGCCAGTGAGGAGACCCAGGATCCAGATGGTCTCTCATCTAACAGGTTTAGGATTAGGTTGGGCCAAGGCATTCAAAAGGCACAAACTGCCAGATGCAAGGTGAATAAATCCTGAGAATGTAATGTACAGCCTGATGACTATAGTTAATACTGTGTAGTTGAAAAGTTGCTAAGAGAGGAGATCTTAAAAGTTGTCATCAAAAGAAAAAAGAAATTATAACTAGTCAAACAATGGATGTTAACTAGACTTAGATTTGTGGTGATCACTAGAAATATATATATGTACTATATACATATCTTGTGTGCCCAAACTAATAGAATATCACATATCAATTATATCTCAATAATAATGGGGGGGGGGGAACCGGTTTACTTAAAAATGGTGAGATGGGCTAGGGCTATCAATGAGATCTCAGACTCTGAAGTCAGGTTCCCTGGATTCAGACTCCTGTTCCATTGCTTATGACCTTTGTGACCTTGATTCTGCATCAGTCTCTTCATCTGTACAATGAGGGTAATAATGGCATCTAGCCCACAGGCTGGTTCTATTACAGGATTAAAGGAGATCATTTTTCCCACAGGTAGCTTCCAATGACAGTGTGAGGTACAGGTGGTGGCAAGGCCCTGTCTGGCTGTATCCTTGGAGAACTGTGGCTAGCACTTATGGAGAGAAGCTTCCGTAAGTGAATAAGTAGACTCACACTTGCCTAATGCACTGATCATTATAAGGTAAATTAGCCGTATCTGCTCACTGAAACTGGTCAGTCTTTCCCTGGCTTTTCATCATTAAGGATGGCAGGCACAGAGCATACTGGGGAGTGTGCCTCCCACCTGTCCTTACCTCTGAGCTCGTCTTCTCTCACTGAGCCTCCTCACCAGCTCTTGCCATTGTCCACATGCCCAGGTCCCACCCTCTGTCCAGATCCTTTCAGAAGGAGAATTTTTTTACCACTGACTCTCTGCCTGGTGAGATGGAGTTTTTAATCCACCTCTAGGAGTCCCTATGTTCAGGTGGGGAAGCTCTGGCTTTGGGCAGAGCCACCAAGAATGCATCCTCCCTGCATGGAAGGGATTTGATCTCCCTGCACCTGCTTCACTGTCAAAGGACTCCTGGGTTCCAGGAGAGCAGTCACACTTGGGGGACATTGGATGCCCAGAGAAGATCAGCAAGTGTCACTCTGAAAGTGCCACATGGGAAGACCAGAGCTGGTGTCACTGTTGTCCCTCTGACCACCTTCTCCAAAATGGGAGCTTTTCCAACAGCCTTCATTAAAGATGGCAAAAGGTCTTAAGGTGACGTGTTGCTCTGATCATTGTTAATAGGATAAGCCAATCTCAGAGAGAGCAGTGTGAACTATGAGAAAATTAGCTTAGCGGCCTGACCATGGGACAAATAAAAAAGGTTCTCAAAGGGCAGAGCCATTGTTCTGTCAATTACATCACCATCCCAAAGCCCGGCCCTCCCCTCCCCACCTGTAACTTCAGCCTCCCTCCCTTTGTGGTTAAAACTTGGCCATCCCTTTGGTTCTCCTGTGTATGTTATTTTCTACTCAAACGCAGCTTTTAGCTGTATGGCAGGTCCTCTCTGCAATTTTTCTACCTCCATCCCACTCCACTGGGCATATGATTTCCTATATTTCAGTTTCTCCAAATGATCCCAACAAGAGACGATCTGGTCTCAATATGACTCTCAAATTAAAAGACACCAAAACACTACTGTTTACTTATTGGAGAAATAAAAGAGTGCAGTATCTATTAATGGAAACTGAGACATTACTCACAGATGGGAAGATTCGAGGGGAAATAGGGAAGTCCTCTGGTCTGGAAAACATGTTATACTTAAGAACTTACATCATTTTAAAGCCCTGTGGACCAGGTGAAAAGGGACATAAAAGGCTCTAAGATAATCTGTTTCCTAAGCTCTAAGTTCTCCACCTCTCCACCCAGCTGTCAGGAATCCAGAAATATGAGTCATGCATACAGATGTACAGTACACAACCTACACAATTGTACAGAGTGGCCTTCCCAAAACTCTTTCCATTGCTCCTTCTCGATGCTCTATGCCATCATCCTCATTCAGCAGACCCCTGTAAAATGTCTACTATGTGCCAGGCACTGCACTAGGCATAAGACAAATAAAACTCACCCTTCAGAGTGCATAGTCTAATGGAGAAGACAGAAGCTGGAGATAAATATCCAGGACTGATGAAGTTATATACAAAATATACAATGAAGTTATATACAAAATACTATGGAAGCAAAAAAAGAAACCTTAACATTGTCCAAAAAGTGAGAAAACTTCAAAGAGGAGGTTATATTTGGGAATCTTGAAGGAAGAAAAGTAGAAATTGGTTAAAGAACATTCCAGATATAAAGCACAGTCCAGATCAAGGTATGAAGACACAGGACAGGGTGACTCATACACAATAGTTTGGCTTGACTTCCACCCCCGATCTCCCCATCACACCTAGAGTCTTCTTATAACCTGTTGCCTCCCAACCTCTCAGGCACCTCTGCCTTACTTCAGTTCTTACAAATCATATTTGATGCACAGTTATCCAAAACTTGTATCTTATTCAAATAACTGATAGCAGTTAAGTTCTAGGATAATTTAAAAAAGGAAGATGTGATTTATTAAAATCAAATGTTTTTAAAGTGTGCAAAGATGTCCCCTAGAAGGCAGCATGGCAAAAATCCCCTAGGTTTATGGTAATTTAAGGGTTCAAGCCAGTCTCAAGTAAAACAGTATTTAAAAGTGTTCATCATTACCCGAAGAAGAAGAAGGAAGAGGGAAAAAAATGGAGAAAACGCAACAATTGCCAAGAGACAGTTCCTCAATCCAATAAAGTAATGATCTGTGCAAACTCTAATTATTGTATTTGCAAAACAATATGTGTGTAATTTGTGGACATTTTCCCCCCTCCCTTTCTAACACAATAAAAGATTCATTTCACGAAAACCTTTTATGTTTTCCTTAGACGATTTGGACAAAAACAATGCATCTTTAACTCTGAAAACAGAATAATGGATCCTTGAAAGATTTATCTGAAATCAAAAGCAGTTGTCATTCTATATTGGTAATCTTTGCTATTCATTATCATATTTAGCCCGTCATTTATATGCAGATGACACTATCATTTATGGTAGTAGATTATGCTGGGAGAAAGCTTAATATTATCTTCAAGCTGATTTAAATGAGCTTTAAGATCATCTGGCACAATCGAAATTACTCTTAAATATTAATGAAACAAAGATCATGTTATTTGGCACAAAACAAAAAGTTGGGAGCACTGAAAACCTGGCGACGCAGCATGACCTTGGGGAGAGTAGACAAATGTCAAATATTTAAGATTTAGGGAGGGATACATCGTGCCTTCACGTGACTGATAACATAACTTAGCAGCAGTGAAGGATAGGAAGATCCCAACTCCTTAATCAGGTACATATACTTTAATAAAAAAAAAACACGATTGTTTTTCATCTCTCCAATGTTGCAATTATGTGTCTTGGGTTTTGTCGGTTTTATTTATCTGAATGCCGCTCACCATTTGTTAGCCAAGTTAAAGATGCTTTATCCTCTCTATCTGGACAGATTTGCCTTGAATTATACATCTCATAAGCATTACCGTCTGTCGGCTTTTAAACAATTGGCTAAAAATTAGAAGACTCTCAACATTTTGTTGGCATAATAGCATCCCTCACACTCTATCCCCAACATCAGACCACTTAACTCTTCTTTCTCAGTCATCCACATTTTCTCAGCAAAATTTAGTGAATGGAGAGAAAAAGCAACAGTAGAGAGAAGCAATCGTTTGACAGCTCACAGTAGGTAGCCCTGTGTGCGCGAGCACAGGTAAATGGGTGCACACGTCTTACGTTATGTAGCTGACCTTTCTAGACTCCTTTTCTCTCTCAGATGTCTCACTAAATGGATGGGAAGTCCCTCAACTGCCAACTCAAGGCATGATGGGGCTCGTGGGATGCTCCAGTTGAAGCAAGAACAGGACCATTTCTTTGGCCGGTTTCCCCAGAGAGGATGCCGATGAGCCCCAGGCCTGGCCAACAGAGACAGCTCAGCCCCTGGCTGGTGAGGGAGCAGAGTCATCTTCAAGGTAGGAACTGGGGGTGTTCAGGACAAAAATGATGAGAGTGTTCTTGCGGCAGACATCCACCTTTGTTGTTGTTACTGTTACTGTCATTGTCATTGCAAATGGTTTACCTTGACTCCAACCTGCTTGACTCTTGAAAAATTCGTCCAGTAATCATTGTAACTGAGATGCATCTAGATGGCCTCAGCAGAACCATTAGCAGCGACTGCTGCCTTTTGGGAGCAGAGATGTCACTTCCTAGAGGCCTCCTGAAGATATTGTCTCCGAAACGGTATGTGTACATGGGTATTGCATCTCGTGCTTATTCTGTACACTGCTTCTCGCGTGTGCACGTTCCTGCATCTCGGCTCTCCCAAGAGAAGGAAGCTGAATCAGAAGAGGGTTGAGGGATCCCTGGGTGGCCCAGCGGTTTGGCACCTGCCTTTGGCCCAGGGCGTGATCCTGGGGTCCCAGGATCAAGTCCCGTGTCGGGCTCCTTGCATGGAGCCTGCTTCTCCCTCTGCCTATGTCTCTGCCTCTGTCTCTCTCTCTATCGTGAGTAAATAAATAAAATCTTAAAAAAAAAAGGAGGGTTGAATAGGTGGACAGGTGGTTGAATGGGTGGGTGGATGGAGACTACACAGAGCAAGAAACGATGGAGGTGTTTCATTGCTGGTTCCACAGACCTCTCTCTATATCTTTAGAGGGGGAAAATGAGAGCAAGAGGAAGAATGGCTTGGGAACGGCAGTCATTTCTCTAAGGCCTGGTAACATGAAAAACTTCACTTGTACCAGAGAAGTGTGGAAACCCCCTCACCTCCCGGCAGAACTTGGCTAGACCATGCTCCTGTAAAGTGATTATATTTAATCTTATTTTTCAAGGCTCACTTGGCTCGGTTATTTCATCTTATTCTTCTAGGCTCAGTGAAATTTAAATTTGAATGAATTAAAATTAAATAAGTTGTAAAATTCAGTGCCTCAGTTGCACTAGCCACATATCAAGCGTTCAATAGCCACATGCAAGTAGTGCAGGATTATAGAACATCTCCAGCACCTCAGAAAGGTGCACTGAACAGTGCTGCTGTAAACTGCAAACCCCTTGAAGACAAACCAGGTACCGTATTTGTCTCTGTTCCTGGTACCAAGCCAATCATCATGCAAAATTAAGTAAATTAATGAAATTGCTGAATAAAGAAATGAATGGCTTAAGAATCATCTATTCTGAAGGAACTGCTCCAATGGGGTTCTGACTCATTTTCAGCCCAGTGATTTGTGGGTTCATGCAGGTGGCAATGTCTGCGGTCACTGACACCATACCACTCACTCCTCCCCAGACATCAGCTGCTGTTCCTTTCGTTCCTTTGGCTCCAGGAACCCACCTTTTCCCAGCCTCACTGAAAACTCTGAAGCCTTCATGATTGTCTGCCTCTGAAAGACAGAGCTACATATGCAATCATCACTGGGTCGGCGTTTGCTCCATTCCTCAGGGTAGGGTAGACACAAGAATTGTGTCCGTGTAGACAGAAGGTGCCCACGCCCTGGCCAGACACGACAACATTCCAGCTTGGCCTGTTAAGAAGCCAGTGGCTCCACAGGGGCAGCACCTCACACAAGCCGGGTATTTGTTCTGTTACCAGATGCTTTGTCACTGAAGCCTGAGGCATTTTCCCGCCTCTCAAGGTGAGAGAGTGCACTTGGAATGAAGTCTGGGTGAAAGTCAAGGTCACATGTTGCACAGAACTTCTGCAGAAGCGTCCTGCTGCTCCTCTGCAGTGCAAGAGTGGGCTTTCCTGCAGTGGCCTGGGTAAATGGCTGCCCTCTCCTTCAGACTCACTTTTCTAGAAGAGAATCTTGTTTGCCTCTCCCCAGAGAAGCCCACTTCCTCTTGTCTGAATAGCCTAGGGAAGAGTCTCACATGAGCCTGATAGAGCTCAAATCAGCATTTCTCCTGCCTTTCCCCATTCCCACTATCTCCCACCCCAATGAAGTGCTATAATTCTGCATTCGATTCCTGTGTGTGTGTGTGTGTATAACACAAGAAGCAATTCTCCAACACCACCTGGATGTCCTACAATTCAATTCAATCCTGACACTATCTACCCATAGATAGCATCAGATCTCACAGGTCAAGAGCTCAGACTGCTTCCCCACCATATCAGACACGATCACACATCCCGGTTGTCACCTGTGCTTCTGACCAATCTGCTATATAGATTGGAGATTCCAACAACCTCTTCCTTGGGTTCAATTAACTTGCTAGAGTGACTTACAGAACCCAGAAAAATATTTTACTTACTAGATTGCTGGTTTATTATAGGAAATAACTCAGGAACAGCCAGATAAAGAGATGCAGAGGGAGACATATGAGGGGGAAAGGGCGGGGCTTTCCTCCTCCAAGCACACCACTCTCCCCACATCAACCCAGATGCTCTCTGAGTCTGTCCTTGGAGCTTTTTTTATATTATTATTATTGAAGTATAATTAAATATCCTTCAGGGGTTTTGTGGAGGCTTCATTACATAGACAAGATTGACTCATAACTCATTGGCCATTGGCAATTGATTCAACTTCCAGCCCCTCGTCCCACTCCAGAGATCTGGGGTAGAACTGAAAGCTCCAAACCAGTAATCACGTGGTTGGTTCCCCTGGCAACCGCCACCTCCCTCTTAGGTTATCTTAGGTTGCCAAAAGTCACCTCATTCACAGAACAAAAGACAACTTGATCACTGTCACCACTTAAGAGATTCCAATGGTTTTAAGAACTCAGTGCCAGGAACAGGGACAAAACCAAAGAAAAATTTCTTATTTTAAAATCACATCACAGGTGCATATGCACTTAAAATAGTAACTATGTTTTAGAGGTTTTTGCTCTTCTGGTTGTTTAAAAGTCTTGGGTCGTAGGGCACCTCACCAGAGGAGGCTGAGAAATGAAGCCCTTTGGGTTCTCATCCCAGCTCTTTTATTTTATTTTTTGTTAAGATTGTATTTATTTATTTCAGAGAGAGCACGTGAGAGAGAGAGGGAGCAGGAGCAAGGGGAGGGGGTGTGGCAGAGGGAGAAGCAGCCCCCCTTGCTGAGCAGAGCAGGGAGCCCAATGCAGATGCCAAACTCCATTCCAGGACCTCAAGGGATCCTGGGATCATGACCTGAGCAGAAGACAGATGCTTAACCAACTGAGCCACCCAGGTGCCCCTCGTCCCAGCTCTTTTGACAGTCCTCACCACACCTTCCCCAGCAGAACTGCCATTCCTCCTTAGGAACTCTATCCCTTGAGTACACACCTCACATGCACACTCAAATGGCTTATATGGGCCAGATGTTGCTCAGTAGACCGTGTTTTAGATTCTGACCAGGTTAAGCCACTTGGACATGGATGCTGGATGCTATTGGAATCTGAGGGGCACCCAGAGAATGATGGATCGGTTGTTCTCTCTTGGGTGCCAAGGAAGGTTCCCTGTGAGCTGCATGAGACCCAGGCCTCACGAGGGTCAGGCGGGAATAGTAGTAGGGGAGGGGAGTCATATGTATGCCCCAGGGGCCATAGGTTTGAGGAGGTAATTACTAAGTTACTAAGCCGTGTTCATATGCTTGGCCTCGGCACCTTCACGGTGCACCCATTGGAGCTTTGAGTATGAACTTTGAACTACAGTGCTTCATGTGTGAAGGAGAAGGACCTAAATTCAGCCAGGGGGCGCGGGGTGGTCATGGGCTTGGGAGGCAAAATGTCCTTCATGCAATAAGAAAACTGAGGTTGGGGCCCATTGTCACTTCAGGCCCTGGTTGCGCAGGCAAAAGCTTGCGAAAAGGGTTCCATTAGTGACAAGTCCCAAGGCACAAGCAAGTGGTTCAAGTTCTAGCTTCAGAACCAGAAAGACTGGGGCTCAACTCCAGCCGCCTTGATTTATCAGCTGCTATAGGACATGTGTCCTAGATCTCTGAGTCAGTTTCCCTACTTCCTGAAGTTTAGATTATAACAACAGAAGCTTTCCCCAAAAGCTGCTGCAGAGATTTGAAGATATAGTGCATGTATGGTGTTTAGCACAATTCCTGGCACCACCCTAAGTGTTCAAAAAATTACAAATGTACTTCTTTTGGGGCCCCTGCCTGGCTCAGTCAGTGGAACACGTGCCTCTTGATCTTGGGGTTGTGAATTTGAGCTCCACACTGGGTGTAGAGATTGTTTTAAAAAGTAAAATCTTTTTAGGGGCTCCCTGGTGGCTCAGTCAGTTAAGCATCTGCCTTCAGCTCAGGTCATGATCCCAGAGACCTGGCATCACCTGGGTCAGGCTTTCACTAGGTGAGGTACCTGCTTTTTAAAACCTCTCCGTCTCCCTGCCACCCTGCCTCCCGTGCTCTCTCTCTCTCTCTCTCTCTCTGTCAAATAAAATCTTTGAAAAATAAAAATCTTTTTTTTAAAGTGTATTTCTTTTGCACTGTAAGTCAGATTATATCATTCTGCTCCAAACTTGGCTTTGGTGCCCTCTCTTGCTCAGCGAAAGCCAAAGGTCTTACTGGATAACACATCCATGACCCCGGAACCCCACCCTTCCCTTCCTGAGTGCTCTCCCTTCCTGCACTCTGCTGCAACTGCACTGGCTTCAATGAATTCATTTCAATTGCTGGAATGCCTCAGGGCCTTTGCACTGGCTGCTCTAGAGCTGTCTGCCTAAAACACTTTCCCCAATATCCTTTGTTCAGATGACACCTTCTCAGTAAGACCTTTACTGACCAGCCTTTTTAGGATTCTAGCCGGCCCTTCTCCTTTGGTGTGCTCCAGCTTCCCTGATTTCATTAGCACTTACAACCTTCTAACATACTAATTAATTTGCCTCTTTATTAAGTTTAGTGTTTGTCTCTCCCCTCCATTAGAATATAAGCCCCATGAGGACCGAGATTTTTGTCTATTTTATCTACTGATATATCCCCAGTGCCTAGAACTCATGGTTCCCAACACATTGTTGGTGTTTCATAAATATTTTTTCAATAGAAGGAATGAGCCTTCTTGGTTGCCTTTGCGTCCACCCTTCCTACCTTGCTAATTTAGCAGGGTTTGTTTTGTTTTGTTTTGTTTTGTTTTGTTTTGTTTTGTTTTGTTTTGTTTGTAGTGGGAGTGATGGTGTTTGTTTACTATACAAGGAACTTAGCAAATAGCTTCTAATAACATGGTTTCTTTTTCTTTTTCTTTTTCTTTTTTTTTTTAATTTTATTTATTTATTCATGAGAGACACAGAGAGAGGCAGAGACATAGGCAGAGGGAGAAGTAGGCTCCACACAGGGAGCTCTATGCAGAACTCGATCCCAGGACCGCAGGATCATGACCTGAGCTGAAGGCAGATGCTCAACCACTGAACCACCCAGGTGCCCCAATAACATGATTTCTGTACAATGTCCCTTCGATAATCAGGAGTTCAGGGCTCTATTCAACAGTGTTCCAAAAGCCTAGACTGCAGTTTGGGGACAATTTTTTTATGGCAAGGTCTTCTGGAGTATTAAGGTCACAGGACAGATTCAGACAAGCAAGAACTGAGTTGTCATGGCCAAGTGAACAGGAAGAGAAGACCCACAAAGCAGCAAAGCTAAATCACCAGGGGCCAGAGTGAGCTGGTGGGTGGGGAGGGGCAGCAGGAGGCAGATGGTTTGGTGGGTACTGGGGTTCTGGGCACCGGAGGGAGGGGTATGGCCTGAGAGCTAAGGCAGGGTGCAAACTGGATGGAATAGTTATATTCCAGAGAAATATTTGAGTGTAGCAATGGTTTGTCTTGGATGGCATCCAAAGAGGGAGAAGTTACTGCCAAATGGACCCCATAATGAGGCTGTTTTTTAGATCAATAATGTAACAGGGTTGTGGGGGGAGGGCTGGAGCATGGGGCATTTGTGGAAGGGGATGCTCACTGTCACCAAGAAACAGCTCATCGCACCACAGACTAAGAGGATCCGACTGGATCATAGCCAGGGTGGCTGCAGCCCAGAGCTTTGAAGCTGCCTGTTCTTAGGTTTTCTGCTTTTTCTTCCCTTCATTTTACTTTATTTTGCTTGATTTCTTGGTTTTTGTTCATGCATATGTGAGCATTGGTGGCGTTTGTTTGTTTCTTGGTATATCTTCCTTTATTTTTGAAGTCAATTTTATCTTCCCTTATTTTTGAAGTCAATTTCCCTTTGAAAATCTGGCTTGTCTGGCTTGTGTGAAAGGGAACAAGGGAAAAGGATTGTGGCTTTGTCAGTGTTGGACCCAAGAAAGAGAAATCCTTCGGGGCTGGGAGCGATGATGACAGGGCCTTCCTTGGGGAGTCAGTCTCCAAGAATAGAAAAGTGCAGGCTCCCCCCACACAACTTTCTGCCACCAGGAGATCCTTCTTCATGACCTCCATCTGCCCAAATCCTGGAGGGCTCTGTGTCCTTCCAAAAATCTAGGCAGTTTCCTAGGACCAAGCCCTATTTAAAAATACAGGTTTTATTATTATTCAGGTATAGTACAGATCAATAAACAACTCTCATTGAAAAGATAGTTTGTTATACTCACAGACCCCAGGAGGAGGGCAAATGCTGTGCCATCCAGGGAGGGGGCATCAGATGAGGACGCACCAGAGTCACAGGGAAGAGGGTGGGAAAGGCTGGCAAGAGCCTTTATTATGGTTTCCATGGTGAAGAATGGGCAAGGCAGGGTAAACAGGTTTAAGATTGGCAAGTTTGGATAATTTCAGTAGGCTCTGGAGCATAAAGGCTGTCCCTAGTTACCTGGTACTAAAATAGGGACAAACAGGGATAGCTAGGGAGAGATAGGTAGGGGGCCATGGAATCAGGCTCACGATCCCAAAAATGCCAAGGTGTAAGGAAACCAGAGATAAGGGAACAAGCCAGACCACTCTGCCCTAGGTGTGGGCAGAGAAGGTGTCTTTTTTACAACAATCATCTGTGACCAACAAAGAATAACCAGGCCGCAAAGAAGTAAGCCACTAAAGATGTCATCACTAGTCCTTCCTCAATGGTGATATCAGTAGATATGTTAAAAGGATTTAGGTTCCCTGGTTGGCTTTCAATAAAGGACCAACCCTACAAGCCCTCCGTGGCAACCCTGTCAGGACCCCTCTCACTTCTGAGGCCTTTCTCTGTATCCTCACTTAATAAACTTCTATCACTTTACTCACTCTCCTTTGTCTGTGAGATACACTCTTCGACTCTGTGACAAAGAACCAAGCTCTCCGGTATCAGTACCTGGCTCTGGGGTACGAGGACATGCAGATAGTGACGTGGAGTGTGAGAACCTGATATAGGAGGTGTATGGGGATGTGGGCCCCAGATTGGTTGGTTTGCATGTGAAAATCACAACTGGAGGCTAGATGAGTTGTTTACTCTCTCTAGGTATTAGCTAGCTCTGAGAGGGGCAGTCTTTCTGCATCTGCAAGCTCCCCAAAATGTCAAAGCATCAAAAATATGGAATAAAAAGTCATGATTAATACAATCTTGAGGGCAGCATAGTGCAGGAAGGAGCACTGGCCTTGGAATCAGGAGCCATGAACATGGCATTTAACCTCTCTCTCTTTCTCCAGAGTAATGAAGCAGCTGTGAGTCAGCACAAGGACCCCCTGCATCACAAATATTCCATGATTTAGTCTGAACCAGATCAATGACTATCCAGACTGACCTGAGAAAGGGAGAGATGAGGAAAGGAAGACCAGGTAGAAAGGCAGAGAAAGCCATCTGCATCACAGTGGATGAGCCAAAGGATGCAACGAGAGGGACACAAAAGTTAAGATTTAGGTCATTAAGGAAATAAAGTAAGGAATAAAGAGGAAAGTTGGTGAGAAGACGTGTTTCAGGAACTCCATCTCCCACATCAGTCCCTCCCAACCCACCTCCTTTACACACATGCCAGACCAAACCCAGGCAGACAGTTGGGAAGAAACAGCTGTGAGAGTCTTTGTGCAAGGAAAATCCAAAGTGCTTGGAAACTCACGGAACTAAGTCTCACTAAGGTGACAGAGACCTGATATACATTTCCTTCCAGAAGCACTTTTATTGCGAAAGAAGACACCAAGAAGAGAAAGATCATAAGGAAAGGTCAGAGTCTAGCCACATCTTCCAGTCCCAAATGCTACTCCTTCAAAAATGAGTTGATGATTACATAGTAGTAGGGAACCCCTAATACTTATACCTTGGAGATTCACCAACTAACGCCAGTACCTCAGCAGCTCAGAGATGATGTAGGGTAAGGAAACCTGTTTAGCTGTTTCCCCAAACATTTTATTATGAAACCCTGTCTTCACGTGAAAACCATTACCATCTCAAGCTGTGTATTGGACTAAAGCAATGTGTCTTTGATGGTGAGATGTTAGGTATCGTCAAATTGACAAAGAAGATCATCTATCTCCTTCTAGGTACCTCCTGTGCCAACACACATTTTAATTGAGCCAGGCAGAGCTACTGCACAGTTCCAAAATCCAGAACAGCCCAGGTCAGGGATAAGAGAGTCAAATTTGGTTCAAGGAAGCATGTAACATTAAAGAGGGGCCAACTGTTCAGACCAAGGGTTCAAAGTCCAAGGATGGCAGCTGGATATGGAGCAACGGAACAGGACATAGGGCCAAGATCATGAGATTCATTTTGATGACTTGCTTGCCATCTGATGGTTTGCCATGCCAGTCCCATGGGCAGACTCCCAGCCTTGCAGTGCCTTAACAACACCACATGGCCTTGGGAACTGGTGCCTCCCAAGACAAACCGTAGAGCCAGCCCTTATATAATCAGGTATTGGTTAGATGCCCACCGTCACCAAGAACAGTAACAAGGAATTGAGTAATGTCTGCCCTAACATCGCTATTTATAAATAAGGGACTAATTCCAATCCTACATAAAATTAAGCTCCCAGATAACAGGGGAGCTAACTTGATCCCACGTGCTAGAACCACACTGTCAGTTAGATTAAGAGACAGTCCTCCCGGATGAAACAATCCTGTGTGGACCCATTCTCCCTACCAGATTTGTAAGGGTGGATGAATCATCTACCTAACCAGTAAAGATCAAGTTGTATCTAATGTGGAATTTAGGTAGCACAGACCTGTCAGGATGAGAAAGTGAGTCATCATGTGCATGCGCAGTAATCACCATCACAGAGAAAGTGGATGAATGAGTTCCACAAATTTTCTGATAATAGGGACTAACACTTATTGAATGCTCACCCTGTGACAAACTCTGGGCTAAGCACTTTACCCGGATTATCTCATTTAATCCTCACAGCAGCACCATGAAGCTCAGGAAGGTTAAGTAGCTTGCCCCCGGTCAGAGTAGCTCTGAGGGCTGAAACCTGCCTTTAGTTCTGGCAGTCAATCTGCAGAGCCCACGTTAGAACACTGGGTTCTCTCCATACTCGCATCAGCCCACTGACCTTCCTCTTATCTCATTCACCAGGTCTTGCCTCTGTCCCCATACAGCACCCTCTCCCCACAACACTAGTGCATCTCTTTTTGCTGATGCCTATGCCCCTAAAGCAGCACTTCCTGACTGGTATAACACCCATCAGGTTACAAGTAGGCTGAGATTTGATTCCCCGTCCTCCATGGGACAATGGGGTCAGACCCCTTGCGCTGATGGATGGTCCTGGGTGCCAACTATGAAGCTATTGCTTCCAGACTCCAAAGTTACCCTCAGTACTCTGCTCTGTGATGTTGAGGCTGGGGAGCTGCAAATATGTTTCTCCTTTTACAGATGACTCCCTGGAGGGTTCTAACTACAAGGCGCAGGAGAAGGAGACTGGAAAGCAAGAGGAGGAAGAGGACCTGCTCCTGACTGTTTGCTGGCTGTTCAGCCATCAGTGACTAGCATTGGCTCCTCAACTCTGCAGCAGCAGTGAGTTTGTTTTCAGCTTCCATCCACCATCCCAGAATGTATTTTACTGCCCCCCTGAGAAGGACCAGCAGCACCCAGGCACTGCTCCTACTGGAAGCGAATTCCCAGCATGCTGGGCTCTCTTCTCCCTTCCTCTGCTACCAGAGGCCACTGACCAGGAGGCCTCGGAGGACTGGTCCCTGCTCTCTGGGACCCTCTTCCAAGCTCCAGGTCTGAGAGTACCCAGCTTCTCTCTTCTGGTGCCCATCCTAGAGGGGTCAACGGTAATGCCTTATTTGGGTCACCTTTCAGTTCTGGTGCCTATTTAACTAATTCCCTGTATTCAACTCTCTCTACTACAATAACTAGAGCAGTTTCTGATTTTCTTTCTTTTTTTAAGATGTATTTATTTATTCATGAGAGACAGAGACAGAGACATAGGCAGAGGAAGAAGCAGGCTCCATACAGGGAGCTTGATGTGGGACTGGATCCCAGATCCCAGTATTATGCCCTGAGTCGAAGGCAGACGCTCAACCACTGAGCCACCCAAGTGTCCCAAGTTTCTGATTTTCTGGACAGACCCTGATATAAATGCCTGGTTATCCCAGTGGGCCCTACAAACATCATTTGAGGATGAAAAGGTTTTGGAAACATTGCCCCCCAACCCCCAGACCCAGCTCAGGAAAAATGGCCAATAAACAATATAGTCAGAGTTTATACATACATTATTTTGGAAATAATTCCAAAATCAGAATTGAAAAGGGTGCTTGTAAGCATTGAAACTGTTCCAGACACATGTCTGAGTCCTCCTAGGACTGAACACATGGACACACCATGACTGTCATTAACTCCGAGTCCATAGGCATTCCTGAATGGCAGGGGGTATCTTCTCTTTCCTGCTCCAAAGTTAAGCTATTATGACACAGGAAGGTTTAAGCTCAGACTTCTTTAAATATTAAAAGCAAAAAGTCTGGGATTGCAGCCCTGTATTCAGCTAATCTTTCTCTATTAATCAATCACCAAGTATTTATCAAGCTCCAGTAGATGCCCACCCGAAAAAGATATTCAATCGCAAATAAGAACGGAAGATAGCCTCTCGATATGCATTTATTTCCCTTCCCAGCCCTACTAGGCTTTTAGTGATGGCTCAAGAGGCACTTTTTGTAATTCCCCATTGTTGCTGGGCTATTTTTATCCTTCCCATATGAATCGAAATGAGATGTACTGTCCCACTGTTAAGATCCTTATTCTGGCAAAGCCATTATTATTTACTTGATATCTTCAAAAAAAATTTTTATGGCTTGTTCTCCCACCTCAGGATAAAATCTAAATGATCTCATCACTAAACACCTTATGCTGAATGGACAGGAGTCAAGAGCTCAGTTGCGTGGAGAATTTATAAAACCAGCAACTTGGAAAGTCAAGTCTGCTCTACTCCCATGGCCTCGACTCCTTTCAGAAGGGACATCCGGACACACTCTTCATGCCAGGCTTGGGCCAGAACCGGCCAGTTCTGTGCAAGAAACCTGGAGACCAGCACTCCAGATGGCCTGATTGGAAATTTATCATCTAAGGCAAAATGGGTCCTCAGTAGTAGCAAGCTAATAATAAAAATTTTTAAAACCAGTAATAAAAATATTCATAATTCCTCAGTACAACGCAAAGTTCTCTACTCATACTAATCCACTGGTATGGGCTGAATTGTGTGAATTGTGTTCTCCTAAAATTCCTATATTGAAGGTTCCTAACACCCAGAACCTCAGAATGTAACTGTATTTGGAGACAAGTTCTTTAAAGAGTAATTAAATTAAAATGAGGTCATTAGAGTGGGCCCTAATCCAATGTGAAGAAGAGGAGATTAGGACACAGAAAGAAAGAGACATCAGACCCACACGCACACAGAGAGATGACCATATCCACACACACAGAGACAGGATGGCCATCTGCGAGCCAAGGACAAACCAACCTTGTCTATGCCTTGATCTCTGCCTTCTTGTCTCCAGAACTATAAGAAAATTTCTCTTCTTTAAGCCACTCAGTCTGTGGTAGTTTCCTGTGGCAGCCCTAGCAGACTAACACACCCATGAACTTTAAAAAAACAAACTCCCTAACATGAAGGAGGGTTTACTCAGCTACAAATTTTCCCATTTTTCAGTTGGTACAAGCGGGGCAGGAAAAGACTAGTTGACCCGAGGATGGATGGGGTTGATCACGACCCTCTTGCTTGTCTGCTGGCTGCAGCTCTGTTCTCCAGTCTGAGTGATTCGGTGGGAAACTCAGTATGAACCAGATATTTGCAAAGAACAATCAACTCCGGATTGTCCATTATTAATGTGAATGCAGCCTACACAGAAAATTAAAATACACATATATTTCAAAACCCAATATTAGCCATTACTGTCAACCTGCTCAAACACTCCAGACTTCATCAACCCCTACTGTTTTCCTTTGAGGAAAACCTTAGTAGTGTTATGAATTCATCTATTATCTTTAACTATTCATAAAATATCTTGGGGTTGGAAAAGCCCAAACTTCTCTTTGATAGAAACATTCTAAAGTTTATATCTATTCTTGTGGGAGAAATAGAACTTCTATATCCTTGACTTATTTTTAAATTGCAAATGTTAAATTAACATTTTGTAAGATAGATCTGACATGCAAAGTGGTTGGTGTAGTCTTTCATAATCCTCTGTTTCAAAGAGAAGAAGATGTATTTTCCTAGGTAAACCAACTAGAACCCACTAAAACATTATCTTAAAATCATAGTGCTCGAAGGGATCTTACACATCATCTAGTTGAATAGTTTGCTTTTACCTTTTTTTTTTCTTTTTAAGCAGCAGAAGTCTCTTTTCAAAAACAACCTTTTTGCAAAAGTGTGATACATAAAAGAGATAAAAGCTGAGATTCTCTGGCTGAAGTAGGCATGCCAAATCTTGAACCTCATCCACTCAGCCTCCTTCCTGCCTCTTGATTTTTCTGGGACCTAGGAATCTGAGGAAAACAGTATGAAAACCACAGATCTGGGATGCCTGGGTGGTTCAGCAGTTGAGCGGCTGCCTTCGGTCCAGGGCGTGATCCTGGAGTCCTGGGATAGAGTCCCACATCGGGCTCCCCTGCATGGAGCCTGCTTCTCCCTCTGCCTATGTCTCTGCGCCTCTCTCTCTCTCTCTCTCTCTCTCTCTGTGTGTCTCTCATGAATAAATAAATAAAATCTTAAAAAAAAAAAAAGAAAACCACAGATCTATTCTAACCCTTTCATTTTACAGATTTGGGAACTGAGGCCCAGATGAACAACATTGCTGTGGCCAAAGTTAAGCATTTGATGACATGGTCAGATCCAGAACCCAAGTGTTCTGATTCCTGGTCCATGAACTTCGCTTGCATCACATTGTATTGCTCATACTAACTTTGTTTTCCTCTTTGACACATTGGGTCCTGGGACAGCTTCAATGCTCTAGCCAGTTGTAATTTTCGCCACCAGGAACACATCTGTGTGGCCAGACATATGTCAGCAGCAATTACATTAAGCAAATCTCTTTAGCGCCCAGAATTTGTAGGCAGATTTCCAGATGTCAGATCCCAAAACAGGAGGTTAAGGTTATTTGCCTGAGGAAATATTCCTGTACTCTAACTCAGTGGTTCTCCAACTGTAGCCTGACTTTAGAATTACCTGGGGGTGGGTATCAAAAACAGGTGCCAGAAATTCTGACTCAGTAGGTTTGGGAGATGACCCCAGAATTTGTATTTTAACAACAATCCTAGGTAGTTGTGATGAAGTAGTCCCCAGACCATGCTTCGAGTCCTTTAATTGTTCTTTGTCTGTAAAGCTTTTCCTAGATGACTCAATTTTGTTTATATTTTAGGAACCATAAACTGTTAAACAAATTTCAAATCTGACAGGAGCGTTATCAACCTTCCCCAGGTTCAGAGCATCGGACCCCAGGAGGTGTCTTGCTCTCACAGTGGCATCCTGGTGAATTCCACATCAGCTGGACAAGCAGTTCAGGTGGTCACACTGAGAAGAGACAACAGGAACAGATGTAAAGAACAAAACTCTGTTTTCATGCAAATGATTTCCATAGAAAATTAAATTAGAAATAAAGACATTCAAAAAGGTATTGTGTATAACAACAGCAGCAAAGTCTCTTAAGGGATAGCTCATCTAAATTTGAAAGTAGCTCTAGCTTTCAAAGGTCCCACACTCAAATCTTGTGGAGGTCAGCCTAAGGAGCTGGGAAGCCAGGTTAAGAATTGAGGGGAAAGATCAAATCTTGCCCTGAGAAGTCCCTGTGTTGAGCTGTGCCAAAAACCAGATGTTTTTACTGGTAATTATTATTATGATAATTCATTTAACTAGGAATAAAATAGGGCATGATTGTTTACTGCTGCCTGTTTCCCCAGACATGCAGAGAAACGAGAAGAAAAATCTCAGAGGTTTTACTCTTGGCTAAATGGAATAATTTTCTCAATTAACCAGGAATAAACATAGCAACAAAATAATTTGCTTTACATTATACAATAGTTGTAAATAGACTTCTTACACCTCCTTGCATGGAAAAGTCAAGGTGGAGACAGGCTGCCAAGGAATTAAAAACATCTTGAGTTTTGGTTTCCATCTGAAAAGACACAGTCCTTAGAAGCCTGCTCACGTTGTCAGCCTTGGCATGAGACTTTCAAATGCTATTCTTGGTTTCTCTCCTCCGTACTGAACCCATTCCAAGGCCATGAGATTGTGGGTTGAATTGTGGTTAGATGAAAGATGCTCTGAGCGCTTGGGGGAAAGCTTTCAGGGACACAGGGGGAGAGCAGAGTGCATATCTGAGAGGAGGTAGACAGCACAGCTGAATTTTTAGGAGAATTGTTACTATAAGCTAGTATAGCTTGATGGGGGGTCAATAAACATTCTCATGATCATGGCAAAGAGCATCATCAGTAAGGGAGTTACTCGACTCTAGCTGTGTCAGGCTGACACCCAGGGAGAGGCAGCATGTGACACCCTCATCCACATCCCAGAGGAAAAACTATTTGTAACTGTCACATTTACATGAAGTCAGCCAGATATTATACAACATAAACCACAATGTAAAGCATAAGCTACAGCCATGTTTCTTCAACAGCAGGGAAGAAACTGACTTTCCCCTTGAAGATGATACTAAAAAGAAAAACCTGAACAAATTGCCAAATAAAATCTCTTTTTATCATTATAAACGAAGCCCTTTGTATCTCTTTGATGTCCTCTCTCATTCTCTGCCCCTTCCTTGACCTCACTCAGAATTTCTAGAAAAGGCTGAACAGGAAATATTAACCATCTCCAGGTAGTGAAATGTGACCATGCCCCAACATGCCTTGCCTTCTGTGTTCAGGACCAAGGACAGTGGCCCACGTGCTGACATTGCCAGGGTCTTTGCCCTGGTCCTCCTCAAGCCCCCAAGATTTTAGTCACACCCACTCCTGAGCAGAGGAATGTAGGCCATATGACTCAGATTAGAAACCAAAATAAGACCAAACTATCATAAATCCTATTTTCAGGAATCAACAAACACATCAACTTTAGGGATAGGGCCTGTAGAATTCAAATACTTTATTCACTAATACCTTGGCAAGTCTCCCTTGATGACTTAGTTCTGAAGATGACTCAGTTCTAAAGTTGCAGATCTGGGGGCAGGGGTGGCTGAGAACCTTTGTTTGAGCCTCATAGCTACAATGGCTGTGAAGTGCTCACCTTGGTCCTCATCCCAGTGCTGGGCCAGCCACACTGGGCCTGCTTCAGTGTGTCTCTGAGATCATCATGGCCTTTAGGAAAAGCTCATGCTGAAGCATATGGACCAACAAAAAACCCCATTGGCCAAATCTGGGCCCACCAATATCTTGGAGTTAGAGATTCAACTCTTAAGCTATAAGCGGTAGGAAACTTGCTTCTTTCTGCACCTTCTGGAATAAGGTCAGAGCACATGCATCTCCTGGAATAATGTGCTTTTGCAAGATAGAACAGAAGGTACAGAGGATATAAATACCCTACAATTCTGTTAAATACCTTTATTTATAGAGATGAAAGTTAGGGAGCAGGATTAATTGCAGCAATATGAAGAAAGTAGAAACTAATTAAAAATGAACATTTTAGTATGCTATCAAAGGGCTAGGACTCCCTTTGAAGGTGCCCTTCACAAACAGAAAGAGGTGATAGCATGGTTACAGCATTTCTGTTTTAGTTACAGTCTCCCTCTCCCTCTACCTCTCTCTCTCTCTCTCACACACACACACAAACACACACACATACACACATACACACATACACACACGTGTACACCATATACCTCAGTATATTTAGAATACTGAGGTCAGAGAAGAAAGATAAACAAATGGCAGATCCTAGCTAACCCAAGCTTACTACCTCTATTTTCTCCATTTCAAGGGTGAAATGAAAGGTGAGAGAGTTCCAGTAAGTCTAGAACCTACATCAAACCTAACAAGGCATTCAGGGGCCAAGGGTCATGTTTCAGGTCTTGACAAGGTCAGACAAAGCCAACAGCAAATAGTCACTGCTCAGTAACGTGTGGGGGAGAATGGCCCACTTGGAGATGCTAAGGGAATGGAGAGACAATCATGAGAGCCCCGAAGAACTACCCTAGCTGGCTGGGCGCAGCCTTCCACCTGAACCTGTCCAGGGTCACCTTTTGCTTCAGAAAGCCTCCCAGTGAAAAACAGAGCATTTATTGTGTACCTTGACACCCAGGTTATAGCAATAAATAAGAATGGGGAAAAATTAAAAGGGAGCCAGACAAGGACAATTGTATGCCAGGATCTTTTTATTTATTATTTTAACAAAGAAAACATTCATTGGAATAACAAAGCTAAAAACACTTCTACAAACAAAGCCTATATCATGACTGTTTTAATCTTCGACAATGAAAATTGGCCCATTATTTCGTGCCACTGCAAAATTCTCCTCGGTGACACCTAATTGCTCTTAAACTTACTTCTCTGTATTCCCAGGCAACTTTATTCACTACCCCTTGGAGTCTGTTCTATTGGCTAAGTAATTTGGTCTCTTGGGTTGAGAAATATTGACTTCCATTTTTCTCCCAAACAGAAAACATCCCTCACATTTTTCTTATCCCCTTCCCCCAAATCTTTCACAAATCCCAAATCTCTCTTCTCCCACATTGGTCCTCCTCCCTGAAATGATTACCCTTCAGCTAAACAAGACACTACACAGTCTGCTTGGGGAAAACTGTCAGTTCTTTGCTTTTCCTGAGACTTATTAGCTTGGGCAGGGCCTTAGGAAAAAGGAGAAGGGAGTGGGGCCAGGAATAAATATGCTCTGAGCTGTGGTGGGTCTAGAGAGGGAATCTGGCACTTGGTTTGCTTAAACCCTTGCTACTTCCACCCCTCATAGTGTCTATCTAAACAGAGTTGGATTTTTAGCAATATAGTGTTTGCATCAAGAGTATCCTTCTGCTTGATAAGCAATCTTGCTGTCGATTTCCCCAGGTACTTGGTGCATAATGTTAGTTGGATTTCAATATTGTCATGAAAAACAGTGGTCTTCTGGAAATGCTTATGTAGGTATCCCTGCCTAATGGATCTCAGTTACTCCCACAGAAGAGACTGTCTTCCTCCCCTAGGATTTGCTCTGAGTAATTTTTCTCAAGCGCTTTCCTTAGGAGCCCATCTCCTAGGGATAGGTTGAATCAATGTGCAACCTTACTTACTTTTCCCTTCCAAAGGAAGGACCATGTCCCTCTTGGATTATTTGACAGAGGAAAGGCTCAGTTTCAGATGGGCAGTCATTTTCCCTCAGAAATGCAAAGCTATTTTCAGCCACTCTAGAGGTGTTGTAAATACACACACACACACACACACACACACACACACACACACACACACACAGTTTAAAAAGCAGATCAGGACAGGATCTTTAATCCCTCCTAACATAACCCAATGACACTGCTGCGGGGAGGGTCACAGAGGAGAAAAAGTGATCTTCTTCTCGAAGTCCAATTCCGACCACCTACAGAATCCATTTCCCTAAAGCCCTAGAATTCCTGCATGTGCCTCACCTCTGTTCTCCGCCCTGCAGGGCCCTCTGTCCACCACAGCCAAGCTCCCTTTACGTGGAGGCAGAGATAAATCGTCATCTTGGGAGAAATGATTTTCAGCCATGCCAGCTAAGCCCACAGAGGCTGTTGGGTGGAAGCGCCTTCCAATCCCAGAGGGGATTAAATAAGGACCTGTGGAAAAATTAAAATCCTGGATGGCATCTGTGGGGGGCTAAAATGAACCAGCCTATTACCCAGAGCCTCTCTGACGGTGAGGGTTAATTTATCACACAGAATCCAATCACATCTTATAAAACCAGTGCAGGTTTCATTTAGTTTGATGAGGCATATTGCAAGATTTCAGAAAATCAATTTTACTGAGAGCCATATTAAGCCCCAGGGAATATAACACTACATGTACCTCACATAAGTTTTTGTTATTACTCAGAGGATCACTGGGGAAATTATATACTTAGCCCGACGAAGGGTAATGGCTACCTTCATTGTCTTGGGCAGCTCCCACCCTGCTTACCTCTGTGAAATAACAAATAAAAATGGTAGGTCTCCAAATCGGCACTTACCTGAGCTCTGCGGAGCCAGAGGCATGATCAAAGTGAGCAACAGTGACTTGGTTTTCCAAAGATGTTATCCCACTGACACTGTGGGATATTACTAGCCCCTGCTAAAAACTAGGATTATGGATACTGCCTATTTTTACCAAAGCCCTGCTCCGATGGAGCCCTCCAAGTTAAGAACAGTATTTGCAAAGAAAGCCACAATGGGCTCAAAATTACTTTCAACCCATCTGCCAAGTTAATATTTCCAGAGAGGTATATTTCTTAGTAAGAAACCTTTCCACTGTGGCTAAGGAACATTCCAATCTGTACTCATCCGGTCTCTTGGAGATTTTTGGATGCAAAGCAATAAACCAAGCTGGCTTTTTATGGAGCCCCCAACTTGAAACTAGTGGCAGGGAGTGAATACCACAGCCAACTTTTGCAATAACTTTTTCTTCAAAGGCCGTTCAGATTGACAGCAGGGGGTATGGAGGGTATGTGTGTGGAAGGGGGTGGTTTGTGGTGCCCCACTCTTACTGGATTTCACAAATACCAGAGCTGCTCTTAGTTATCTTCCGTCTAGGACAGTGCTGTCCAGTATGGCAGCAATTATCCCCATGTGGCTATTGAAATTTAGATTACCTAAAATTAGGTAGAATTAAAAATTCAGTTGTCAGCTGCACTAAGACATGTTTCAAATGCTTAAGAGCCACATGTGATGAGTGGCAACTGTACTGGACACAGGAGATCTAGAACATCCCGACCATCACAGGAAGTTTTATTGGACTCACTGGATAGCACTTCAACCACTCAGTTCTGGGGACCTGGGAGCCAGGACATGGGCCTGAGAGCTTACTTCAGGCTGGAGTAATTGCTCTTCTACTACTACTGTCCTCATTTCCCAGATCCTCTTGCACCAGCATAAATGCGGGTCATACATGACTCCTCTATGGCCTGTAGATCACAGAAGCTCTCTTCCATCAAACCAGGAAAAACTCAGGAAAAACTCAGAACTGGTTTTGGAAATTAAGAAATGAGGATGAAAAATGGAAGCTCTTGGAAAAGGCTGCTACTTGGCAAATCAGGAGGGGGGAATGGGGGGAAGGGTTTAGCTGAACTGATGCCTTAAATCAAAAACAAATTTCCCCACTCTTACGAGAATAATGTCGCCCCTAAATTCTCATGTTGAAGTTTTAATCCCTAGTACTTCAGAATGTCACTGTTTTTGGAGATAGGCTCTTTACAGAGGTAAATTAAAATGAGGCCACTAGGGCAAACCCTAATCCAGTACAACTGGTATCCTAATAAGAAGAGAAAATTAGGACACAGGCATGCACAGAGGGAGGATAATGTGAGGACACAGAGAGAAGACAGCCATCTGCAAGCCAGTGAGAGAGGCCTCAGAAGAAACCAACTCTGCCAATACCTTGATCTCAGACTTCTGGCCTCCAGAACTGTGAGAAAATAAATGTCTGCTGTCCAAACCACTCAGTCTGTGGTACTTCATTGGGCAGCCCTACCAAATTATACCCACCACGCAGATTTTTCATTGAGCAAGCCATAGGCCTATGCAACAGAGACTGTCAAGATTTCTTCAAATCAAGCTGGAGCCCTTTTCAGGATACACTGCCCATCATCACTGTGTTTACCTCAAGCATAACCAAGCAGCTGTTTGCACAGAGGATCATTGTTCTGTGCCTTTGCCTATAGGAAACTTCAGGCCCTGATGCTGCTCCCAGAGCCAGTGGGACAAATGGAACATCAGGAAGGGGCAGACAAATTGCCCATGAGAAAGGGCACACATTCCAGAAGAGTGTTTAAAAAATCCTCTTGCCTCCACTGATATTGTGCTGTGATATCCATTACCAATTTTTATACGTCAACTCTAAATTAGAGCGTGTATTTGTTTATACACATTGAGTAGAGTCATCCACATACACAATACATGGATTTAGCAGCTGTTCATATAGTTGCTCTTCCTCAAGGTGTTTAACAAAAATTAATTAATGCAACCTACCATATGTTCAATGTAACATGCAATAACCCATGGGGAATGTGATGCAAACTTTAAAACAAAATGAAGTTGCGAGGCTAATACTTTGTTTGATAGGATTCCTGGGGGAATTACTCTGTAGTCAACTACTGAATGGAGATTTGAATATCTAATTTAAAAAGGGTTTGATATTATCCAATTAGCTGTCTGTATATCCCAGCTTTTATCTATAATAGAAATTTTAACCTTAATCTTTTTTCTTCTATTTTTTTCTGGCAACATTGTAATATCGCATTTTTAAATAAGTTTCTGGCATACTGAGCAAGAGCAGTATCATAAAAGCAACAGTTTGAAACAAAACATTTGCATGGCGTTTTAGAATTACAAAATGCTTTCATAGCCAAATTTCTCACTTGATGCGCATCAGAACTTTTTAAGGTTAGGTTGGTACTCCCATTTTATAGGTAGGGAAACTAAGCATCAGAAACCTTAACTAGATTTCAAAAACTTTCACAGCTAGTTCAATAGGGATCCAAGCCAAAATTTAAACTTAAAATCACAGCAGTATTCTAGAGCTGGGTTTCTAATGTAGTAAAGACCTGCCATGCCCTCAGCCCTCTTCTGAAGAATGCCTGTGTCCTCAGCTTTGGACTTTTTTTTTAGTGGGCCAATCATGCCATGTGGGCCATAACTGATTATACCCAGCATTGGTGCCCCAGCCAATGGATGGCCAGCCACCACTGAGGTTCCTTTGCACAAACTCAATCCCGTAGAGAGGTACTGTATTGGATGGTGATAAGGTGACTTAATAAGACACCTCTCTTGGCAAATATGAATGCGGTGTGTGGGTTCAAGCTGCATCCCAAGTGACTCAGGCTCTCTACTTTCTAGTCCTAACTGAGCTGAGACCCCAAGTATCTGTGGCCAGAGAGAAAGAGATGTCCTATTCTACTCCTTTTATTTGTGTCTTAGAAATACAGCCCCATTCACCCAACGAGGTCCAGGTAAGTGTCTTCTTGAGAAACTTAAATAACCCACCTAGTAGAGAAAGATTCCAGTCTCTGAGAGGTAGGTCCCAAGGGCTGACGGAAATGTGAGATACACAAAATAAGATCATCAGGTCGCCAGAGGGACACTGGCCCAAGACAATAATTATTACATTATTCTTTCCCATGTTTTAGTTTCTGCTTCCTGCATCATTGGGCTAAGAAAAAAAGGTACTGAATATTCTCCCCAAAAGACTCCCATGGAAAATAGCTGAAAACTGTCAGAACAGATAAAGCAGAGATTATTGCTTTCTTGAAGGTCTGTTGCCTGATTTCCCTTAGGGCCCCCGCTGTGGACAGTAGGGATCTGCCTGGAAGTCAGGCGTGTGTTAATTTGCATGATTGTGTTAACTAACCATCAGCCACTCCATCCCAGCCCCAGTATAGCCTAAATTAATTCAACAGGAGCAGGTGGTTTAATTTGTACATTATTCATATTTGCTAATAAACAAGCAATTTGGGTTTTAGCTAGAATTTTCTCTTGGGGACAAGAACTGAGGATCTCTGCTGAGGATCTGGCCTGGGGAAATTCATCCCATGTGTTCCTCTTATCCCAGACACCAACTCTGACCCACCCTTCAAGCTTTGCATATTGAGAAAGTCTGGTTGGAATTCATCCCCAGCTCCTCTGTACTCCTATTCCTCAGGATAAATCCTTACTGGGGTGAACAGCCCTGTCTAATCCTGTTACAGTTCAGAGTCACCTTTCCTGCCACTGGGGCCTGGTTTTGCTGTCCCCTCCCTATAAGCACTGGGTTTCCACTGTGCTGAGACCCAGAACCCTGGGGTTCCAGTTCTCAGGTGGGGTTTCTGCCTCTAATTCTTCTTGGATTCCTTCTGACTACTTTCCCAGTATGTCATTTTTCTTCTCAAAATATGGCCTGTCTGCTCTGGCATTGCTACCCTCTTTTACAGAGACTAACCACCCAGCACGAACTTAGTCCAAGAGCTACCAGGATAACCAGGATCCCTAAAAAAAGGTCCCTACCACTGCATTTTGCTTAACTATTGATTACAGCAACACTAATGTTACCAGTAAGAGTATCTGGCATTTATTGTGCTGTTTTTATGTGTCAGAAATTTTGTAGAAGTTAATGTTCACACAATTGGACAATTGAGGAAACAGGCTTGGAGAAGTTAAGCATCTTGCCCAAAGTCACACAGAAAGTAGCAAAGGGCTAGAATTTAGCCCAAGTCTAACTGGATTCAAGGTCCACATTACTGTTCATGTCACTCTGCTTCCCATATCTGTTTGATATTTATCCAATGCTACCTCTTGACCTCACTTCAGGGCAGGAAGGTCTGGCACAGTTGGCTGGGTTAGTTTGGGTGTTAGGGAATAGTACTGGGCAGTGGGAATGTAACTACAATATCAACCCAAGGGTGACTATTAAATCCAATCAGAGAAAGAGGCTTGAGTGCCAAAGCCAGAGGAGCACACTGATTGACCAACATATTTTAGAGACATTCCCCACCCTTATGTGCAAAGAGAACAAAAGTCCAGTGAAATCTGTAGTGATATTCTTATAGATGGAACCCAGAGCACGTTCTCTAAATGGTATGGGACTATCCATTGAGTTGGAGGATCTCGTTGTCTGATGCCAACGAGATAGACAATAGCATCCTACTTCTAAGTTATTGTCACATCTGCCTCAAATGAACTATCAACCAAGGTGACAGTTGAAGCATTTAAGGGTATAATTTCTAGGATGTCATTTAGCTTTCAGGAAAGGTTGTATGATTGGTTTTATGCTGGTTGCTAATAAATGTAGTGAGGTTGTGGGATGTTAAGAACCTTATGCACCTCAAATCACCTATTATCTACCAAAAGGAGCCCAAGAGTTGTGCATAAACAAAGTGGTCTGGGTCACCTCTCAACACATCTCCTTTGTACCACCTTAGGTTTGATCTCTGAGCTTTAACACCTTGTGTAGGCATATTCCTAAGGGAGCAGCTCCATCCAAGGAAGCTTCATGAGCTGCTGCCCTTCTCTCTCAGCACCTCCTTTCGGAACAGACATGGAGCCAACATTCCGCACTATTCAGCCCTGCACTTCACCACAGGTCCTGGGGCCAGCAATGTGCTCTTCACCCTGAGGAAAGGTCAATAATAAGGAAAAGAAGGAAAAGAATGGCTATGAACTGAATGTTTGTCCCTCCAAAATTCATATGTTGAAACCTTAACCCACAATATGATAGATTCAAAGATGGGCCTTTCGGAAGGAACTAGGTCATGACGGTGGAGCCCTGGCTTGATGGGAGAACTGCCCTTAAAAGAAGAGACACAGGGTGCCCCCTCCCTTTCTGCCCTGTGAGGACACAGACAGAAGGCAGTCGTTTGCAAGGCAGGAAGAGAGTCCTCAACAGAAACTGAATTAACCACTGTATCTTAGGTTTGGACACCCCAGCCTTCAGAACCATGAGAAAATAAACACATTTCTGCTGGTCAAGCCCTCCGGTCTATGCTCTTTTGCTGTGGCAGCCCTAGTAGACAGATCTACAGATAGGAGCAGTAGGAGAAGAGAAAACCCAGTGGTCAGCCCTTATCAAACTGTTCAGCCTATTCACGAGAAGGCAGATTTCTGCTTGTCCCACCCTTCCAAGGCAGACTGCCACAGGCCGTCCCTGCCATCATTATAGGCACACGCAGTAGCCACCTTCTCGGGGTGACTTGAAGGATTCTGAGAGTTTCAACTACCACATGCCGTGACCTGGCCGAGAATTTTCCCCACCAAACTTGCTGATAGACATTTGGAGAAAAGGAGGTCCCTGAACTACTGATCCTCTAAGCTGTCACGGGGACTCTCACTGTGCTTCTCTTCGGCTGTAAGGACTTTTCTTTGGCGTCATCCAAGCAAGGTAGGAGCTCATTGGTTGGTGCCTTGACAAGTTCACCAGGGTCTTCAGATCTTAGGGTTCAGGAGCTCAATTTCGTGAGTTCATTGAAGTTCTGGATGATTGGTTCAGACTAATCAAACTCATAAGACTGGCTGACAGCTGCTGACTAGATATTTTTTTAAGTGGAAAATATTTTTGAAAAATGAAATTACTAACTGAAGGCGAGGTCACAGGGCAGGGCATGGTAAGATTTTTAGTGGTTGGCATCATCAAGCTCTAAGGAGCATCTGCCCTAATGAATGGCACCCACCAAATGGGCCAGGAAACCCCTAGAGCCAGTCAAGTTGCCCTGGACAGAGCCAGAGACAAATGGTAACTCTTCAACCCATTCCTTATCTTCATTTTTTTTTAAATACCCCAAGCAGAGCAACTGCTCATTTCTACCATTAGTGTAGTACCATTTCCACGCTTACTGTTTACCTAAGATCAATGGTATTCAGACTGTGACCCAAAAATGCATCCGAGAGACTCCCTAGCTTACCCGCAGCACACTTCCAAGTCCTCTCCTCAGCAGATGGCTAATCTCAACCATGCGATGGCAGGCCTTTGGGGCTTCCATTTCAGATGGTGGCACGTCCCAACCTTGTCCCCATTCCACCCACTCTGGGTCAGTCACAGTGTTGAAACAATGCAAAGTTTAATGAGTAAGAGATTGGCAGGAAAGAAAACAAAAATCGGAGTGATTCCCCTTGTGCTTAGAGTGGGTTCAATCCAACTTCCTCTCACTCCAGTTTGTACGTGGGACTCAGGGACTCAGGCTCTCTCATCAATCCTTGTTGGGTCTTACTGCTGATGAGTCCCCCAGACCTACAAGTGAGGTGGCTGTTTTCCCTCTTGGCGGAGAGAAGAGAATGAAGCTGAGGTGCAGAGATGAAGCAAGAAACCCTGAGCATTCGTCACAGACCAAGGGCCCCCTCCGCTCGTGCAGCCCCCCCAGCAGACCCTCAGTGAGGGGAGGAGCGTGTTAACTGTTTTTGCAGACATCCCGGTTCTGTTGCAGGGCCATGTGAGGCCCCGCGGTGCAACCTGCCCTTGGAGACTAGGAAATTCCCTCTCTCTGTCCACTGAGCTTCTCTCTTGTGTTGAACTAGTTTTGCTGGATTTCTTTTTCCTGAACTCAAAGGGACAATTCTTTCAGGTCTCAACTGTGAGTAGACCAAGAAGGCATCAAATCTGGGGAATTGATACATTAAATAAGCCTCAGATGCAGGTGGATTGATTTATAAGACAGTAAAGTCATCTCTGGACCAGGTAGGAATTGGGAGTCATCTAGAACAGATCTGGGGTGAGAGTGAGGGAGTTTAGGGGGAGAGACGACGTGAGGCTCAGAAACAGCACCCGAGTTACGCTTTACATAATTCATAACGCACCTGGATACCGGTCAGCTCTACAGGAAATGACAGTCATTAAGAGGACTGAAAGCCCTGACTATTTTACCCTCAAAGCCCGGCAATTCCAGAAAAAGTAGGCATTTGGGGGCCTGAATTACCCCGAAGGGCCCCCTGCGCTGATCACATTCTCTGTATAATTGCTTGGCCCCCACCCCCGCCTCACCCTACCTGTCAGATTGCTTAAAGAGATGTTTAAACTTTTATAATTTTGCCACTCCTGCATCGAATGGGAGCCAAAGTGATTGCTCATTTCACTCCAGTCCTCCTTCCCTGTAAGCGCCTGTCTGTTCTCTGAAGGTCTAAGTGGATTGAGGGACTTTTGCCCCACCATAACCCTGCGGAAAACTCAATATTTGTTATTCTCAGTCTTAATGCCTGCTCATGGTGATTTTAATGCTGCTTTTTAAAACTGCTGGGGTAATTTAATAATACAACATTCTTTTTGGTATTGTTGAAACATTACATTATTCAATGTATCCAATTGCAATACATTTTTCTCTGCCCTTGTGGTGCCTTATTACTGTGTACTCTTCACAGAAGTATAATTTGGGGAGCAATTTTCTAGCAAACCATGGAAGGTGTTGCATTACAAATGTGACGTGACATGCCAGGCTGCTCATGGAACTGCATTACGAGGCCAAAAAAGTCTTTTTTTTTTTTTTTTCAGGGTAAACACTGTTTTAGTGCAGCGCTCCCAGGGGGGCCTACACCTCTCTCCTTTCTCGCCTCCGCCGGCCCCACACCACTTCAGGGGTCTGACTTCCAAATTCAGCTTCTGGTGCCCAAGATGCATTGCCACGTCCAGGGCCCTGGCTGGCTGCCACGATCACATCCTTCCTGAAGCTATTTCACCCTTAGAGTTGGATTTCTCCTAGGTAAGATCAAGTTTGTTGTTCCCTTCAACCAGATTTGACTGTCTCTACCATAGAGCCCACCACCTGGTGGGCAACAGGTCACCTCTGACCCACGCTGTGGGTTTTAATTTTTTTTTTTCATTTTGAAATTGTAAGACCATTGTTTTTAATGCCTGTTCAAATCTACAACTCAGGGGTTTTCACATGAATATCAGGATTTCTGGCTCATCGTGGCAATCAGTGCGGTAGGAACCCAGGTTGCTGTCGTTAGGGGAAGGCATGTCGTCCTCACTTTGCCACAGACCCCACCACTCTCTACATACAGACTCTGGCAGTTTCGCTGGGTCACCACTCCTGTCGTTGTAGGCATTTGAGATTACAACCGTGCCTGCAGAGCCGTGACAAGCAGATTCTAAGATACTCCCCATAAAAAATTTCTGCCACCTTGTGTACACAGCCCTCCCTGAATATGATTCTCTGCTGGATGGGACATATCACTCTCTGATTTATGGCAAAAGACTTAGCAGATGTAATCAAGGTCCCTAATCGCTGACTTTGAGTTAATCAAAAGAAAGATTATTCTGGGTGAGCCTGACCTAATCAGGTGAGACTTTAAATAAACAAGAAGTATCAACAGCTGCCCACCTGCCTGCCTTGGAGAATCAAGCTGCTGTGTTGATGGGAAAGGACCGCATGGCTAGACCTGGGGTCACCCTACAGGGGAGTGACCCCCAGCTTGTAGCCAGCAGGAAGACAGGGATCATAGTCCTACAACCACATAGATCTAAATTCTGCTTGTGCCAGAATGGGTTTAGAAGTATCCTGAGCCTCAGCTGAGATGGCCATCCCAGCCAAACCTTAACTTCAGCCAATAAGACTGGGCAAAGAGTCCAGCTAACCTGTCCTGGACTCCTGGCCTACAAAAAACTTTAAGATAATTAATTTGTATTGCTGTAAACCACTAAGTTAATGGCAATTCATTAGGCAGCAATAGAGAATGAATACAAGGGTGTCTGTGCCGGATCATTTGCTTTCATATCTGTGCTCATGTTCCTACCCAAACCAGAAACAGAGGAACCGCTTTCACCTAAGGGCAAGAAGCATGCACAGGGAATGCTGTTACCTCAAAAAGGCGGTGGAGGAGTTGCAAACTCAAATGTCTGGAAAAATGCCTAGATGACAAGCAGCTTGATCTAAGAAGAATCGTGGAATATTCATGTAATAAAGTGTTCTTAGCTAACACCTCATCCAGCTCCTATTTCTGTTTTCAGATGGGGAGGCCCAGAGAAGTGAAAAGGTTTATCTGAGGTCTCACACCTTGATGAACGCTACTTACCTTTCCTCTTGTTGCCGTAAACCTTATGAACTCTTGACTTATCAAAAGAACCTGCATCTAGTGGGGAGTAAATATGGGGAATTTGAGGAGGCTATTTTCGCCCTGTGCTTAAAGAATCAGCATGGAAGCTGTTGACACTGAATTAAGTCCACATGCTTATTAATTTAACAAAGAGCTATCTTCCTAAGCACTGTCAGGAGTAGCAAGGAAAGCAAAGAAGCAGGATGTGGGGGCCCCACTTTTAAGGCATTTCTAATCTCCGTGAGAAAGCTCATTGCTCTCAATTTAAACAGCACAGGGCTGAACAGCAACACACTTTTGACAGGTGTTTTTGTCTGGTCACTTTGAGCAAGAGTGGGGCCCCTTGGCCACTCCCCGCCATCAAATGCCCCCAGTGCCTAAGAGTCAAACACGCATCCCTGAACTGTTGCCACTGTGTTTTAAAATGCAGCATCCAACTCAGTAATGGTCATGCAGCGGGCTGTGGCCAGAGGTCTGAGCAGCACAGATCAAAAAGGGCATGTGATGGATTGTGCTAAAGAGAAGGTGGCAGGCAATGCACCCATAGAAGATGCTCTGCAGATGTTTGTGGCTGGTGCAGAGAACTGTGGTGGGGACCACTGATGGCTAGAGAGATTCTCGCCACACTCGGCCACCTGCTCCTGCTTTGTTTTACCTTCAGAATGCTCAACCTCCTGTTTAGGAAAAAACAATTTCATTAAGCTCCCTGGTTTCAGGCCGAGCCACACCCTGCACTGCAGTGAGAACTGCCTCTTCTATTATTAAACAACAGTAAGGATGGAGACTCTAAGTCTCCGTTGGCCATCTCCTCCGTCTGCCCCACCCCAGCCCACCGGCTGGTCTCCTGGTTTCCCCATTGCCATCATGGCTCCACTGTTTGCTGACCTACCGATCCAACCAATTGAAACCAATAACCAATTGTAATTATCTTTAACTCTGTCCCTATGTCCAAACAGTGAGACCCATTTGGGTCAGTTCTGTCCCTGAATGACTCCGGTGTCTGCCCTTCTGCACCATGGCTGTCACGGATCAGGGTTTCCCCAAGTGGTGGAGGCTTCCAACTTTTTCCAGCATCATTCTCCCATTGTTCTTTTTGTACTAGGATAGAGTCCCACCTTCAGGAGTTTCAGCTGGTCACATGGCTTTTCAGCTTGGGTGTGTATTTCCTTTATGTAGCTTCGTGACTGGGTTTGCACCTGTGTCATATGAGCAGAAGGGGAATGTCCAATTCCAAGTTCGCCTCCACCTGAAGACAAGCCACTCCGCCCTGTCCCCCTTATTAGGCAGCAGAGATGGAGTTACATGTTTAGAACAACCAAGCTGACTGGTCACAAAACAGAACAATGATTGATGCACCCACATTCGGACTATTAAGTAAAAGAGAAATGAACGTCTGTCTATTTGTTCTTAACTGAGGCATAATTAACACCCCTAAAATGCACAGATCTCAGGGGTTCCCTTCACTGAGTTTTGACAGTTGTATGTCCCCATGTGACTGTCACACCAAACAAGATATAGAATACTGCTTCCATATTACTTAAGCCCTATAGTTTGGGCTTAAGGGCTTCCATATTACTTAAGCCCTATAGTTTGGGCTTAAGTAATATGCTCTCTTTGTTACAACAGCTAACCTAGTTAGCTAGTAGCCTAGTTAACACACCTCATAAATGGCATCTCTGCCTCCAGTCCTCCAATGTGTCTTCAAAAGATCTTGATTAACAGCCAAGCTAGGTATTTTGCATTCCCGCACAAAAGCTCTGAGACTTCCTCATTGCCACTCTCATTAAAATCCACCCACCTGATTTTTAACAGGATTGTCCCTTTCTTCTCTTAGCTGGAATTGTCATTTCTTATGTTGGATGGGATGATTTCTAACTTGATCCGATCCACAGTCTGATTTTGATAGAGTTAGTTCCAGGAGGTCTTTGGTCAAGTGTGGCCTTGAAGCTCCCATGATACCACATGTTTTAATTCTCTCTCGGGAAAAGATGTAAGGTGATGGAAATAACCAACTGAAAATGCTTACTATTTGAAGTCACACCAAAATCTGCATGCACCTATCTCTACAGGCTAAATTTTATCTTGCTGCAGTATTGATATATATGGTATGCATAAATTTGATGTGAATAAGTCAGAAAACTGCTCACTGTTTAATGTTGCTACAAAAGAACGGAGTGACCTGCCCAGGAAACCCTTAATTGAACTAATGGGTTGTAATTGAATGCCACACCCACTGGTGATTTCTGCCCTAAAGGTTACAAAAAGGGTCCAATACCTTGCTCCCAATGTCCTTCTGTGACCCAAACTTGTGTGTCTCCCTCCCAAAAAGGAGATAAGGGGTTAAAATTCACTGAGACTAGGAAAACAAATTTAACCCATAAGTAGAGGGCTGAAACAAAGAAGGTAATATTGAAATAATTTTATCATTTTGTTTTGCATAGAGAATAATGGGGCAGAAAGTCTGTTCTATATGGGTTTCTTGCCATCCTGAAATTCCCTAATTATGGTTTATTACAAAAAGAACCAAAAATGGCCTGATGCAGAGAAGAGACTCATCCCTGATTTTAGCAAGTGCCTAACCCCACAGGGCCACAGACCAGAGGGGTGAGTATAATCTGTTTCTCTGGTCTTACCCTGGTCCTGGCTCAGGGCTTTATCCTACATCTACCTCTGTTGCCATCGAACAAACCCCAAGACTCCACTGTGACCCGAATAGGTAACAACTACATTGTCCCTGGATCCGATCTATCCCAGCCTCACTTCTCTGCTGGGCTGGCACTCAGAGACAGGCAGAAGGCTTGCTCCTGGCCTCGAAGGAGAAAAGGAGTGCATAGGGACCACTGTCAAGAGGGAGGGCCAAGCCTGGGCCTGCCATGGGCTACTCCCAGGGCAGAACTGGGGCATCTGGATGGATGGGCCCAAGAAGCACATCTCAGCTTAATGTAGAAGAATTTCCTAATTATCATTCTGAGAGCCCAAATGATTAATGAATGAATGAGCCCTTGTCACTGGACATGTCTGAGTAGATGCTACATGATCTTTTGCCAGGAGATTTACAGATGGGATTCTCACACTCTGTGGGGGAAATGGATTGCAATTTCTAAAACCTCTTCTTGCTGAAAACAGCCTGCCTCTCGGACCCAGAACCCCTCCTCCTCTCAGTCCCGTCATCCCTTGACTCTCACTGAGGACCCCACTCCGGTTCAGTCCTGACCCGGGCTCCAGGACAAACTTTGACCTCAGCCCAGTGGGATTTTGGGAGCTTGAACCTAGCACTCTGGAACCCGGAGTGAAGAAGCCACGCTGCTGGGCCAGGTTAACACTTCAGCCTACTCGTGACATCTGGGATGCTCCTTCGTTTCTGAAATCAAGTCACCCTTGTGTACCCTGGTCCTGGACATGGAATCTTGGCCTCATTTCTATCAGATCTCCAGGGTGGCCATGAGGGGAGCCTGTGCCAAGAGAGGGGAGAACAAATACGTTTAAGCTACCCCTACACCAGAGGCCAGGAGCAGTCAAGAACCAAAACTGTGTCCACATGCCCACGTATACACACAAACACACACACACACACTCACACACACAGAGTCCACTGCCGAGGCCAAGCCCCGGGCCACCACACTTTGAGGAGTTTCCGTGAACCTACCGGGACCATGCTAGCACACACTGGAAAGTCAGGCGGTTGAGCCCCGCAGCCAGAAGGCCAGTGCTGGGAGAGGCAGCCAAAGCTGAGTCCCAGCAGGCCCAGGCTGTAGAAGTGGTGTCATCTCATGATCAACAACAGGAAGGCAGCCAGCGGCTGCCTGGAAATAGTTCTGAGGCTGACAGTGACCAGTGGCCTCTGGCTTGCAGTCGGCCCTCATACAGTCCCAGCAGGGACCTGCCCGTCCCCCAGCCAGCGAAGGCCCAGTAGAGAGCACACTTATCTTCTAACCCTCTCAGGTCCCTGATGTGATAGTCTGGAATCCCCGGCAACAGAGCTAAATAGAGGATGAAGGGTTTGGGCCAGGATATTCCTGATAATGGAGGGATAAAGATGCAAAACTTTATATTCAATAATGTACACGTGCATGGGGGGGAAAAGCATTAGAGGCATAACTACTACATCAGTGTGGTTATTTTTGACAGCGGGATTATGGGTGATTTTTATTTTTTGTCTGCTTTTCTGCATATCTCACATTCTCCGCAATGAATATGTATTACTGTTATAATCTGTAAAAGGTTAGTTTTAAAATTCATATGAAATTACAATTTTATGGTAGTCATTTTGCAATCAAATCTATTTTGCTTACATGTAAAGTTCTTGTTTTCACTGTTCTACCTTTATGCTTTTCCCCATCTCTGTTCTTACTGTTCTGTTTTCAATGCTCTAATAAGCCAGCCACCCCCTCCAGTCAGGCACTCTGCGCATGGGGGTTTAAGTGATATGTGTGTCACAGGAAGCAATTCCAACAGCACAAAAGGCACAGGTGCTCTTTCCTGACCTCCCATGCACTGTGCTCCTTGGCCTCATCATGTTGTTTGTTCCCTCAGACAGGACTGGCTCCCCCACTTACCTCTGACAAACCCAATCCTGCATTTTCTCCCATTCTCCACCAAAAATTCTGTTCTTGGAAGAAACCTTACACAACTCAGTTCGTTCATTCATTCATTCAGAGAATAATGACTGAACATGATCTACACACCGGGTGCTGTGCTCAGGAGCAGGAGAGACACGGCCACAAAAACACCCAGCCCCAGCCCTTCTCATTTAGAACAGGCTCCCAAACAGCATGCTGTGGGGGGGTACACGCAGCCCCGGGTGTTGATCCATCAGCCCTGGGGATTGGGTGCAGTGGCTTGCTCCACTGGGGAGAGGGTTTACAGTGTTGAGGGGATACCAGCCAATAATTATCATAGCAACAGACAAGACTGTTACATGACGTAACATTATCCATTATATATAATGTATGTGTTATGGATGCATTATGTGTGCATATAGATCACAAATTATTGCAATTATTGAGTACATGCCAGGCTCTAGTCTAAGTACTTTCACGTGTATAGTCTCATTTATTCCTACAATGGTCCTGTGTTGGAGGTACCATCATCATCTGCATTTTACAGACTAAAAACCAGTGTCAGGAGGAGGGTAAACAGTTTACCCTAAGACTACAAAACTAGTAGGAGCACCAGAGTGGTGCAGTTGGTTAAGCGTCCGACTCTTGGTTTCGGCTCAGGTCAGGATCTCAGGGTGGTGAGGCTGAGCACACGTCCGGCTCTGTGCTCAGCATAGAGTGTGCTTAAGACTCTCTCTCTCTCTCCCCCTCTGCACTCCCTTCACTCCTGCCCACACATGCTCTACCCCTCTCTCTCTCTCTCAAATAAATAAATCTATGGGGCCCTAGGTGGCTCGGTTGGTTGGGCATCCGCTTTTGGTTCAGTCATAATGGGTCCTGGGATCGAGTCCCATATTGGGCTCAGTGAGGAATCTGCTTCTCTCTCCCTCTGCCCCTCCTCCTGCTCAGGCTCTCTCTCTCTCTCTCTCTCTCTCTCTCACTCTTCTATCAAATAAGTAAATAAAATCTTAATAAAATAAAATAGGCAAATCTTTTTCAAAAAGATTACAAAACTAGTTAATGATGGGCCTTGGATTCAGACCCAGAAGCTCTGACTTCAGAGCTCTACTAACGTCGTTGGTTTCCAGTTACTGACACTGAGAATGCTCTGTATGGGCCAGGGAAAGTTCCAGGGCCATGAGGGACACAGAGGGAGGACTGGCCCCATCTTGGGGAGTGAGAGGAGGTTTCCTGGAAGGGATGAAGCCTCGGCTGAACCTGAAGAAGTGGAGTGAGCAGGGCACGGAGCGACAGCACTGCAGGGGGAGAGAGACTCAGCCCAGAGGCCCGAGGAGGCAGCCTGCGTCCTGCCAGCTGCTCGCCTGGGGCCTGCGGGGACTTTGTGTACCAGGCTGGAGCATCTGAGCTTTTTCTTGAGCTTAAGGGGAACAGCAGTGTCAGATCTGCCCTGAGAGAGACCCTCTACTGCTTCAGGATGGAGAATGGGTTGGCAGGGGCAAGACCGCAGACACAAGGACAAGTGATCCCGTGTCCGTGGCACGCAGACAGGGGACAGGGCCCAGCCTGGTGGGGGCAGTGGGGACAGCGAGCACGCTCGCCTTCTCTTATCTGCATGGCTCTGCGTCTCCCTTGGGTGCTCGGGGCACCTGCCGGCTTACACGACCCCGGACAGCGGGGCCCTCCTGCAGCCTCCCTTCCCCAGACCCCAAGCCACCCCGGGTCCGGGCCTCTGCTGGCCAGTGCGCCCGGCGGCGCTCAGCACACAGCGGGTCACAGAGGGCAGCTCTAGGCTCTGGATAAATCAACTCCCACGTTCGCTATCGGACTTACAACAAAGGGGTCTTATCATCCACATGCATCTTGCTGAAATCGAAAATGTTCTGGAGCTCTTCCCTTCGGGTTTCTAGGCGATCACATGCAGAGCGAAACTAGGGGAGTGATTTATGTAAGACGCCCAGGGCAGCCGTGTAAGGGTCACCGGGAAGAATCAATCACCCGCGTGCGCACACGCGCTTGTGTGTCTACCTACGTGTGTTTCTGTGTATCGACGACACAGACGGTAAGTGTATCTGCATTTGCACCAAAGCTGGATTTAGCTTCCTAAAGTCCGTTTTTCCTCTTCTTTAGGCCTCCTGAAGGATTCATGCACCAAATAACTAAATTATGTCTTGGTAGCTAAACAAATTATGCAAAATTATACGCCATGAATATTTTATAATTCTAAACCCTGAAGCCAGGCTCCAGACAGTTTTATGTCTGCAGCAACCCGGATCGTACCCAGATGAATTCGGCTAAAGACAAATGACTTCTTCTAAAAACTTAACTTTTTTTCCCCCGCCCTCCCCGTTGCATTTCTCTTTAAGGATGTCTCAGAGGGGGCAGCCCAGGTGGCTCAGTGGTTTAGCACCTGCCTTCAGCCCAGGGCGTGATCCTGGAGACCCTGGATCGAGTCCCACGTCGGGCTCCCTGCAAGGAGCCTGCTTCTCCCTCTGCCTATGTCTTTGCCTCTCTCTGTCTTTCATGAATAAATAAATAAATTAATTTTTTATTTAAAAAAAAGGATGTCTCAAAGGTTTCAGCCTACATAGGTAATGATAGTAAACGCGCTCCACCTTCCTCTTAGCTGGCTAAGGCTAAGATCGTGCCCTGCATGATTTAACTGTCTAAAAACGCACAAAATTGATGGACGTTAGCAGTGCCTACCTCCAGCATGCAATGAGCACATATAACATGAATAAACAGCTGACAATTTTCCAAGGTTCGACTGCTTCCACGTACTTCCTTTTGTCTTCGGAAGTTGAAATTGCCTCCAAAATACATTTTGCTAAATAATGAGGCTTTAGTCACCCAGAGATGAGAGAGGGTTGCAGCTGTGTGTGATCTCAGCAGTAAGGAAGATCGGAATTGCTTATAGGTTACAGTTGGTTTCTTTCTCCTCCTTTCTCAATTACCTTGGCTAGTTTTGCACTTCCACATCTGGTTCTCAAAGAAAGAGCTGCCCTACAAAGGTGCACGGCTGTGTGCTAGGCCGGCAGAAGAAAATGAGGAAGCTGTAAGTTAACAAGGCTCTGTTGGCCCATCTCCTTGGCTCCCTGGATGCAGAGTCGTACAGGTTAATGCTTCCGATTGAGTCATTTCAAATGGCCATGATTCAGAGGAGGACAGGGGGACATCCGTCTCTTCCCCCACTTCCTTGCCTGTTTTGTAGGCTCAGAGGGGAACCAAATAGAACTGGAAAAATTGTACATGCCTCCAGCCAGAGGCTGACAAGGAACACGATGACATGGGAACAGTTGATGTTGTTGGGGTGGTGTGATTCTTGGAGACTGCCTCTTTTGTTTTTTGTTTTGTTTTGTTTTGTTTTTCAATCATTACTTCTGTTACTCTTACAATTTCATTCCTACAATAAGCAAATAAAATTTGTTTCAAAGTGCTGCTGACTCATGGCAGCACCCAGAAGTCCTAAGTATCATTCCTGTCGAATCAATGGGCTGGGTTTCCAGAGACAGTGTTTCCATCTTTTTTTTTTTTTTTTTTCCCAGAAAAGGGCAAAAGAAAGAAAGAAAGAAAGAAAGAAAGAAAGAAAGAAAGAAAGAAAGAAAGAAAGAAAGAAAGAACAGACATTAAATCAGAAGCCACTGGGAAGATCCCTGACTCCCCCCTGTGATGGCCCGATTCTGGGCACGATCCCCAGAATGTGTCCAGGAACAGGCTACACCGGAGGTTGGAAGGCACCCATGTGGAGGGATCATCTCTCACCTCCGCTGTCAAACGAGCCCAGAGCTGGAAGTAACAGAGTAGGGGGGCTGGAGTGAAGCTGTGGGATGGTGGAAAGAGCACAGGGGCCAGGAACTTGGGGAGGAATCTTTATTCCACATCCTTCATCCTTATGTGCATTTATTAGCCACATGACCTTTAACCAGTTGCTTAAGCTTGGCTGAGCCTCAGTGTTTCTCACCTTAAAATGGGTGTAAACTCTACTCACTTCCCCAGGTTGTTATAAGATTGAAACTAAATAGTTGCTTGAAAGCACTGAATACAGTGCCCATAGAGCAGCAAATGCTCAGTAGCTGAGGGGACTTTGAAGATGAGTCCCATTGTAACTGATTCTCTCCCTCCCATAGTGTCCCCATTGTCCCCTCCCTATGAAACACACACCTACTGCCCATGTGCTCTTCTCACTGACTTTCCACTCTCTTCCCTCACTTTCAGAAACTGACTTGGGAAAGGATTTCATAAAAGCATTCATTCTTTTTTTTTTTTAAAGCATTCATTCTTAAGAGTGAAATGTCTAATAAGTGTTCCCTTTCCTAGGAGTATCACATTTTTAATTTTTTCTTAATTCATTTGAGAGAGAGAGAGAGAAAAAAAAAAGTGTGAGCAGGGGAAGGGGCAGAGGGAGAAGCAGACTCCCACTGAGCAGGGAGCCTGATGCAGGGCTCGATCCCAGGACCCTGAGATCATGACCTGAGCCAAAGGTAGACGCTTAACTGACTGAGCCACCCAGGCACCCCTAGGAGTATTACACTTTAATTGGGAATTAAAATTATTTTTAGCAGGGCAATTTTAGTCTCAGCAAGCTGATAGGGGAGGTATATTGCTTCGGTTTGTTTGTTTATTTGTTTGCAGAATGGGTAACAAGGAATTCTTCAGGGAGCCCTTAAAATTATGCAAATAGGTGTCTCTTTAAATGGCTGGGTGAGCCTCTAGATTTACCTTCCAGTTTACAGAAACACAGAGGATAGAGGAACATGACGAATGTCACTGAGAGAATGCAACCAGCAGAATCCAGACTGAAACCTCCTATTCTCTACAATACAAAGAATATTTTTTAGAAATTAACTGCAAGGAAGAGAAAGAGAAAGATGTTGGGGGAACCTGTAAATTAAGAGACATAAAACATAATTTTTTAAACATATTTTTAAACATATTCAACCAATCACAAGTTGTGGACCTTGGCTGGAGCCTAACTAAAATCAACAAATTATAAAAATAAAAATTATGACATTTATGAGACAATTGGGAAGTTAAAGGTTAATTTAATTGGATGTCTGAGGATTTTAAGATAATTATTAACTTAATGTACTGTGATAATATTGTGGTTGTTTAAAAACAGGAGTCTATTTTTTTTAAAGATGTATTTATTTCAGAGAGAGAGAGAGAGCAGGGGGAGGGGCAGGAGGAGAGGGAGAGAGAGAATCTCCAGTAAACTCCACAGAGCCTGACATGGGGCTTCATCCCACCACCCCGAGATCACGACCTGAGCTGAAATCGAGAGTCAGACACTTAACCGACTGGGTGACCCAGGTGCCCCAGGGAGTCCTTATTTTTTATATACATACTGAAGTAGTTACTAATAAAATGATCTGTAATGGTTAATTTCGTGTCAGCTTGGCTAGGCCATGGTGCCCAGCAGTTTGGTCAAACACCAGTCTAGATGTTGCTGTGAAGAGATTTTTCAGATATGATTGAACGCTTAAGTCGGTAGGTTTTTAGTAAGGCTCATTATCCTCCATGATATGGGTGGGCCTCACCTAATCAGTTGAAGGCATTAAAACCAAAGACTGAACTTCTAAAATAAGAAGCAACTGTGCCTCAGGATGGCAATATAGAAGAAACCCTGCCTGAGTTTCCAGCCTGCAGAATTCAGACAGAAGTCTGCAATGTTAAATCTTATCTGAATTTCCAGTCCCCACAACTGAATGAGCCAGTTCCTTAAAATAAATCTAGATAGAAAAATCCTACAGTTTTGTTTTTCTGGAGAACCCCGGTGGAGGTGGTCTTTTGTGGCTTTTTTGTTTGAGATTTGCTTCAAAATGATATGAGAAATGATGGAGAGTGGATCAGTGGGTAGACAGGGAAAGATCGATCATAAGTTAACAGTTTTGGGGGCTGTGAGATGGGTATTTTTTTAAATTGGAGTAATAGTATCTAATTTTATGGACCTTCAAAATTCTCCATCATAAGACAACAGCAACAGCAACAAAACACTCTCCTTCCATGAAATCGTTGCCAAGGGTCGTTTGTAAAGTGTCAAGAGCTATGAAAGCCGATTTTTAACCCAGCTCTGTCCATCCAGGGTTTATAAACCCGCTCCCTCCTTCTCCCACACTGTCCCTACAGGGCTTTTGGGGACTTCCACAACCAAAGGCAGCTAGTGGGGAAATCAGGGAGAACCTTCACTCGGAGGAGGGACCTGAGAAAGACCAGGCTCACTGCAGGTCAGATCACTCAGCTCCTAAAAGAGGCAGAGCTGTTGGTAGAATCTTGTTCTCTGCACTTCCCTCTGGAACTGTCCCACAAACACTCTTGAAGGGTTTCTGATCACAGTTCGGGGAGGAGAGAAGGCCTGGGGTCTCCTGTCCTGAGACATTTCCTGTCACCCCACCCCCAACAAACATTAGCCCTGGCTCTCCTCGCCCCTCTTCATTTGTTAATGAATGATCCCAGGCCCGCTAAAGAGAGTGCTAACAATATTAGGGGTCACTTCCCACCCAGCAGAAAAAAGTAACCGGGACAGACTCAGCTGAAGACTTTGAGCCCTGCCCAGACTCACTTCTTCGTCCCTCACTCTCCAGAGAGAACTGCTTTCCTGAACATAAGGCATTTTCTCTTTTCTCTAAAAAAGAAAAAAAAGGGGGGGGGGAGGGCTCCTGGGTGGCTCAGTGGTTGAGCATCTGCCTTTGGCTCAGGTCGTGATCCCAGGGTCTGGGGATCAAGTCCTGCAAGGAGCCTGCTTCTCCCTCTGCCTGCATCTCTGCCTCTATGTGTGTGTGTGTGTGTGTGTGTGTGTGTGTGTGTGTGATTAATAAATAAAATCTTTAAAAAAAAGGATTGATTGTTTTTTTTTTATTGTTTTTTTTTTTAATCGCAGATTTTTAAAATGCTCTCACTCCACACATGCTGTCCATAAACAATATACAGTATAACTATTATTGATGTTTCAAACTTTTGCGATTGTTTTCACATAGTGGTAGCCACGTGCAACCTGCTGTCCACGCTCAGCGCCGCACCTGTGACAGGTATCCACACGACATGCGTGCGCCCAGCCCACCTTTCTCACACTGCTCCATGGCATCCCGTTGCAGGCGTGCGTCACAGTGTATCCACCCAGTTCTCTGGCGATAGACATGCAGGGTACTTTCAATTTTTCTTTTTTACGACCAGGGAGAATGAACATTCTCTCACTTTCCTCTTGTAGGGCCGAGAGCCTTTCTCTAGGACTTTTTCTCTGTCCACCACCCCGCCAAGTTCAAGGGCACAACCCGGAGGGCACCAGGCCCGCCTCCTTCCCTGGGCTAAGTATCTGTCCCTGTCCCCCTGGCGAAGCGAGGTAGGCCCAGGCAGTTACCTACTGGGTTCAGGCAGGTGTCACTGGAAAATGTCACACAGCGAACATTTCCTCCTGGCGTCTTGCTTTAAGAACAGTTTTGGGGAACTGAGTTATCTGAGTAATTGCCCTGTCTAGACCCAACCGCCACTTCCCTGAAGTTCTTGGCAGTATCCGAAAGGGGTCAACGCTAACAGAGCACAGTTAAATATAGACATCTAGGCATAAAAGGCCTAATTAAGAACCAGGAAGTTGCTCTCGGGAAATTAAAAAAGTTTGCCAAGGCATCCTTAGCTGTGCCAAAGCCTAATTTGGCAAGGAAATGCTGATGAGAGCCCCGAGTTGGGGAGGGGGGAAAGAAGCAGATTTATCCCCTAAATCATCAGGGCTTGCTGGCTGGCTGCTTCTCGGGGTTTGCCCCCAGGTCATACTCTCCCCCAGACAGGGAGGAAGGGAAAAACCACCACGAGGCAATTGGATTAGATTTCCTCCCATGTCAGAGTCCTTCTAATTTCTCTAAACTACAAATTTACCAGATGGAAGGATTTCAGACCCCGAGATACCTTTCCAGTTCCAAGCATATTTCTGTTTACCTTTATGCCTAACACAGTGGAAACCCTTTGTCATTCTGATGTGAGGGACCAGAGTACAGTCTCGTGTTCTTGCTTGTCAGCTTTTAATGAACTTTGGCTATATTTTTATTTTTTTAGTTTTTATTTTTATTTCTTTTAAAGATTTATTTATTTATTCATGAGAGACAGAGAGAGAGAGAGAGAGAGAGAGAGAGAGGCAGAGACACAGGCAGAGGGAGAAGCAGGCTCCATGCCAGGAGCCCGACGCAGGACTCGATCCTGGGACTCCAGGATCACGCCCTGGGCCAAAGGCAACGCCAAACCGCTGATCCCCTGCCTATATTTTTAAAATATAGTTTGACAAAGCCTGCCTGCTAATCTAGATTTGTGGCCATATTTCTAGTACACACTCAAGGGTTAAAAATCAGTGTGAGTTGGGGCATCTGGCTGGTTCAGTGGGCGGAGTGTGGGACTCTCAATCCTGGGGTCGTGAGTTCGAGGCCCACATTGGGTATAGGATTACTTAAAAAATTTTTAAAAATTAGCTTGAGTTAAGGATGTTTAATCTTCATACAAATATAAATGAAACTCCATATTGAAACTCAAGAATACACCCTTGGTACAAAATAGAAAGTTGTCATTTTTAGCTATTCAACAGCCAGCCTCTGGAAGCTGCATCGGGCAGCACAGACTGGGTTCTGACCATGTCAGCTGGTGTGACCTCACCTGTAAAATGGGGTTGTCTGTCTCCTAGGGTTCCTGCTCAGATCAATGAAGATAATGTACTGGAAAGCACTTTGAAAAATACAAAGTGCAATTCAAATGGATTATTGACAGCCCTTTGTTAAGTGTTCGTTTGATTGCTGAATGTCCTTGAACACAATGAAGCATAATTTCTTATAAACCGTTTTATAACTCAGACCTTTTCACTAATTCAGAATGACCTTCTTCTCTCCAATCAGTTCGGCTCCTGTGGTTTTATTCCACAGCCCAGGAAGCTGCTGCGGAGAATCTTATAAAGAAAAGGGCTTTAGAGGACACTTGGTGTCCCACCCTGGCCTCACCTCGGTGGGGCTCTCCTCCCCATCGCCCATCCCACTCTAGATAATCTGCAGACCCTCAGATTGGACATCTCTGGTGAGGACAGCTCCCTAGCACTCCCCAGAGCATGCAGCAGCCCCTCCCACTGAAGGGAGGGGACCGAAGTGAACTCTGGAGAGTCGAAGTCCCTTCCACCCACCAGCCCCAGGCCTGCCATCCTGACCAGGGGTTGGCAAACTATGGCCTACATGCCAAATCCACACCCCCTCCCCCAGACCAGACCTGGCTTTTATGGTTTGTGAGCTAAGAATGGTTTTTACATTTTTAAACAGTTGAAAAAAATGTTAATAGTATTTCATGACACGTGAAAATTAGGCAAAATTCCAACTTCAGTATCCATACATAAAGTTTTATTGAAACACAGTACATTTGCTTTCATATTGTCTGTGGCTGCTTTCACACCACAGCAACAGAGGTGAGGAGTTGCAACCGAGAATTTATGGCCTGCAAAGCCTAAGATATTTGCTATCAGTTCCTTTGCAGAAAAATGTTGCCAACCCCAACTTTACATTGGCAATCGTAACCACTCTTTAAATGTGTAAGTATTTTCCTGTCATTGACTCATTCTACCAAACTCTTTTAAGGGCCTATTATGGTCCAGGTGCTGTGCTGGGCACTGGGAATGTTTTAAAAACATTAAAAGGGCAGCCGGGTGGGGGGGCTCAGCGGTTTAGCGCCACCTTTGGCCCACGGCCGGCCTGATCCTGGAGACCCGGGATCGGGTCCCGCGTTGGGCTCCCTGCATGGAGCCTGTTTCTCCCTCTGTGTGCGTGTGTCTCTCATGAATAAATAAATAAAATCTTTAAAAATCAAAACAAAAAAAATTAAGAGACTAGATAGTAAACACACACATACACAACCAATATGTAGAGATACCATATGGATTCAGAGGGAGCATTTCAGAAAGATTTCACAAAAGGAAATTTGAGCTTGAATGGGACAGGTTTTGGAAAGCTGGAGAGAACTAAGACATTTTTAGCAAGAAAAAAATCCCATTAAAGCCTTGGAGTCAGGAAAGTTTGCGATGTGTTCAGAGAACCCAGTAACTCATCCGATACAAGAGGGCTGGCAGCGCGGCAGGCATGATTCTAGGTCCTGAGATACATCCGTGGGCAAGGATCCCGCTCTGGTGGAAATGGCATTCAGGTGACCATGAGCTTGGAGTAAAAGGTTCATAGAGGACAAGAAGGGACCCGAGGTTGAAGGCAGGTAACAGAGTGCGACCTGAGGAAGCTCCCCTGTCTGCAGGCTCAGCAGTGATGGAATTACAACCAACGACACCTGGGACCTGGCCCTACCTTTCTGTCATGGCTTCAAACTCCGTTCTTGAACGTTCAACCTCCCAGAGCCTCAGTGTCTCATCTTTCACATCAGTAGGTAGGACCAGATCTAACTCAAGAACTCAATGATGGTGGTCACAGCTTGGTTTTCAAAAAACAAACCTTCTGGGATTCGCGGGGGAAAGAATCTAGATGGGTGTTCATTTGGGTTTGTTTACAAGTGGCAACTGTGTTTCTTTTTCTTATTTTGGTAATTAAAGCTCTCAAAAATGTGTGTTTTTTTCTTTCTTCTTTTTCTTCTTCTTTTTCTTCTTCTTTTTCTTCTTCTTTTTCTTCTTCTTTTTCTTCTTCTTCTTCTTCTTCTTCTTCTTCTTCTTCTTCTTACTACTACATTGTCCCTAATGCAAGGATCTATAATCCAGTGGAAAGATGATGGATAAAGAAGCTGTGGTCTATGTATACAGTGGAATATTACTCAGCCATTAGAAATGACAAATACCCACCATTTGCTTCGACGTGGATGGAACTGGAGGGTGTTATGCTGAGTGAAATAAGTCAATCAGAGGACAAATATTACATGGTCTCACTCATTTGGGGAATTTAAAAAATAGTGAAAGGGAATAAAGGGGAAAGGAGAAAAAATGAGTGGGAGATATCAGTGAGGGAGACAAAACATGAGAGACTCCTAACTGGGAAATGAACAAGGGGTAGTGGAAGGGGAGGTGGGCGGAGGGTTGGGGTGACTGGGTGATGGGCACTGAGGGGGGCACTTGACGGGATGAGCACTAGGTGTTATGCTATGTGTTGGCAAACTGAACTCCAATAAAAATAATTTAAAAAAAAAGAAAAGAAAACAGATGTGCATAGTGATTAAGAGCACAGACCCTGGAGCCAGACCCCTGGGCTCGGATCCCCCCAGCTCACCCTGACCAGCAGTGCAGGTGGCCAGGGGGGGCGGTTACCTGGCCGCCCCAGCCTCCGTTTCCTTATGAAATGGGCACAGGAATGGTACTGACGTGAAGGGGTACCGTGAAGATTAAGTGGGGCATCCGTACAAAAGGCCTACAACAGTGCCAGGCTGGCAGTCAGTGTTCCTGGGCCTCATGATTAGTATTATTGTAGCCGAACACAGAAATGCGCCAGAGCATTACGGAGGCGGCGGTGAGCATTTGTAAGGGAGAACGGGATGAGAAGTGGGGAGGATCGCTGGTGTCTGACAAAGACGAGGGTTAAGTAAGGCGTCCTGGGAGCTGCAGTGCTGGAGGCCGAACAGGTGCTTCCCCAGCAGACGAGTGGGATGACGATATTTTGGGAGCGAAAACTGCAGGTGGAAAGATGTCCCAGACCACCCTCACCTTCTCTGCCCCCCCTCCTCTCTGCTGCTGGTCTCCACCTGTAGGACTCCTCCCCTCCCTCATCCACCATCGCCAGAATCTGGGGGTCTTCCTTGGCTCCCCCCTCCAGTGGCGCCCCAGATGTGGCTGGGTCTGCCTCCCATGTGTCTTCCAAATCCATCTTCTCTCTTGTCTCTACTCCTCCACCTCTGAGATCTCTCCATCCCGGCCCCTCCTTAGAGCTCCATATCCCTCTAGGGGTTCCACGCTTGCTCCTGGCACTAAATCTCCCTTCCAGACCCTATGGGGTCAGCCCTCTCCTGCCCCCACAACACAACAAACTTCCTTTTGTATCCCCAGATGCTTGCTGCTTCTTCTGGAACATTCCTTCCTGCTCTCTCTTGCACTCTCCCTGAGACTCGCAGTACTCGTCTTTCATGCAGCAGTTTTGATGCCATCTCCTCAAGGACATGTCCCTGACTCTTGCACTTGGCCGCTACCCTCTCTGGGTACTCTGCCCTTACCCCAGGCAAAATCCATCAATTATTTGTATACTCGCTGTGTTTAATTTTTAAATCCCCCCCACACACACAAGAAGGCAGGGATTCTTTTTTTTTTTTTTTTTTCAGGGATTCTTTTTTAATCTGTTTTTTGCATTGATGCATGACCAGCACCCAAAGCAGTGACTGCCAGAGAGGCACTCAGAAAATGTGTCGAGTGATTATCTTTTCCTATCACTTTTCCCACAGTGAGTGCCACCCAGCCTGGGCCATGTCATTCTGATGCCCAGAGCTCAGCTTGTGCTTGGCTTGTACTGGACACACCGCAAATACTTGCTGGACAAATGAAAAAATACGTGAATAGCTTCAAAAATAGATCTCCAGTGCATCCCCAGATTGGTTCTGATCCTCTGATGTGTGGCCTGAATAGCAAGGAGCAACTCCTCCTTCACCTCCGGAGGGACGTACACCCTGCTTCTGTGAGCATCGCCTAAAAGGGCAGGAACTAATCCAATGGTGGCCTCTGAGAAACAGAGGAGACTATTGGTCGACTTAATTCATCCCATTTGATGTTTGAATTCTTCTCACATCACACCTTCATTCAGCCTAAGCTTAAATACAGCAAGAAGCAAGAGCTCAGTGCTTCCTGAGGACACCAATCCCATCTTCCGTCCTTCCAGCCTGGTGGACATTCTTTGCGATCCAGAAGCAAGAGCTGGCACCTAATAGCTCCCATCTGGGGACCCTCATTCTGGTCTCTATGACAAGGAACTTTTTTTAAAAAATATTTTATTTATTTATTCATGAAAGACATACACACAGAGAGAGAGCGGGGGGAGGGAGGCAGAGACATAGGCAGAGGGAGAAGTAGGCTCCATGCAGGGAGCCTGATGTGGGACTCGATCCTGGGTCTCCAGGATCATGCCCTGGGCCAAAGGCAGGCACTAAACCACTGAGCCACCCAGGGATCCCCAGACAAGGATCTTTAAAGTAGGAATTTCAACCCACTAGTAAGTCAGCCGAATGGGCTCAACACACTTTTTTAAAAGAAAAAGAATGGAATAAAATAAGTATACAATAGAAAATATCAAAGTCAATTGAACGTAGTAAGGGTGATCATGCTTGTGGAATGCATATCACAGGAATACCTGGGTATTTATGTGTCCTCTGGGTTGAGATATAGAATGTAATTCTTCCCATAGGTAACAGCCACGCAAGTCTGCAAGCCACTGTCCCAGAGAATTAATAGACATGTGTCTTCACACAACGGCCCTTATAGCGGGTCAAGACCAGTCAAGATGGCCTCCAAAGCTGTCTCTTCCCAGCCAAGCATCTCCAGCTTCTTTCTTCCCTTGTCCCTGTGTGATGCTATTGTCAGCTGCTGTCCCTTTGAACTTTGCCTACATCCCACTTCAAGAGTGGCTCCAGGAAATGACAGCAGCCTACTCTGCTGCTACAGGGATTGGTCTTCTCCCCTTACTCCATCAGCATCAAACGAGTGGCTCCCATCAGCAGACATAGCCCTTCTTTGGTTTTCTTGCTCCAAATCTCATTTTAGCTTGATATTCTCTCAAGATGGACCAAAATCTAATTAGTGGGGCTGTTTTGTTTGGCCTTGGCCTGCCACATCACACTAATGTCTCAGATCACCCAAACTCCTCCAAAGCCATGTCCATGCCATTCCATATATCTGCAGGGCTCTTAGGGGGAGGAGAAGAGACTACTCTAGTCCTAAACTTACTTGGTGAAATTACTTCTTGTTGGACTCGGTCTGTACCTCTGACAGTGTCATCTTGGGTCCTGATGATTCCATCCCATGTGTTCAGCATCTCTCCCTTCCACTTTGGCTATTGGAGCCTGTCAGCATGAGTGAAAGAGCAATGGTTCTGAATCAGTCTGAAGCTCAAATCCCCAGCCTCTGGCTTAGTGCCAAGGTGCCCTTGGGAAAGTTACTTAATCTCTCTGCAAAATAATATCTCACAGAGTTATATAATAATCAATGATATTTTATATATATTATATGACATTAGTGGGCAGGTAATAAATGGTAGTCATGAGCAAACATATAATTTGCCCCAGACAAGTAGGGGTGCAGAGCTTTATCTCACACCACTAGATGCTCTCCGGCTAAGGTTTCCCATTATCCCTGCCCTTTATAGGCCTTCCAGCAATTTCCAAGTTTCTTAAGTATCTGTGAATCCAGCCACCCCCTCCCTTTTCCTTATCTTCAGCAACATCATGAGAGGTTGATCATACGCTTTGCTGAAATCCAAACGCGTAGTTCAGTGGACTTCTCAGGATTCTTGGCCCAAGAATACCACAGGACACGGAGAAAGTGGGGTTAGGCTGATGGGGCTCAATCTTTGTCACCCAGGGCGTGTCTTAGTGATCACCACGTTTTCTTCAAGGTGCTCACAACGTCACTGTTCTAGAACCAATTTTCGTCTAAGACGGACAACATGCTTACCTGTCTGTAGTCTATAAAATCAACTTCCTTCCCATTTCTGAAAAAGAGCAAATGGGCTCACCAGCATTTTTTTCCAACACACATTATTTTCTCTAAGATTCTTCTAATTTCAACCCATCATGACTTGCAGAATCTCATCTGCATGTGGCCTCAGTACTGTGCAATACATCATTATTCCAGAGATCTGATTCCATTTAGAGCAGGTACATGTTGCTTGAAAGCTTATTGTCTTCTACTGTCACCTGCCAGAGCTCACCCTTCCTCCACATTTTCCTGGTCAGAGAAAACAGGCAAAAGCACGTCTTCCAGAACCCTGCCTTCTCCAGGCCGGTCACAGTTTGGCCATCAACTAAAAGGGCTAGGTCTGCTCTCCCCACTCCCCGCTCTCTCCTTTAGCCGTCTCAAGTGTTTTCTGCATGCCTCAGCTCATTTAGACTTGCACTTTCCCAATACTCTTCTTGTGATCACTCTTGGTCATGTGCTTTCCTTGTGGTTTGAGTTTGTGTCCAGTCATACCCAGGTGTTCCCTTCTTGCCTATCAAGAACCCTAGGATGACACAGCCCCTTTCTTCTTTGGGACAGAACATGAGATCTAAAGTAATGATTTGCCTTGATGCCTCCCAGCCCTTTGGGAGACCAGCACACAACCCCATGAACTTATGAAAAGACTGCTGATTACAACTGGCCGGGCTGCAAAGCGAGAGTTTGGCATCTTTTTTTCTTCTTCTTTTCTAAAAGAACTTGTTATTGGTAACAATAGTAGTTATTTAATATTACTGAGCATTTTTTTTTTTTGGCCGGTCTATTTTCTAAGCACTTGAATGCATTATTTCATTTAATCTTCCTGACAACTCTTCTGGCAGGATCTATTATTACATCCATTTTACAGCTGGGAACACCAAAACACAGAGAGGTGAAGAGATTTGTCTGTGAGCACAGACATCAATGACAGAACCAGGATTGAAGCACAGGCCTCCCCAACACCATAGTCTATGTTCTTGCCCCCCACATCGTATCAACAGGTATCCCTGACCTTGTAATTAGTCCACTGACCTTTTTCAGTCTATGCTGGGCTGCATATTTATCTCCATCAAATATTATTTCTACCAGTCTCACCTAGGACTAAGAACATAGAAATGTCTTTCTGAATTTTGATTAAATATAGATTCACTGGACACTTCCACTTTTTATGCCAGGAACTCTGCTCTCTACTATCTAGAGATACTACCTCCTTTATGCTTCTTATTAGCACCTGGCACGGCAATCATTTCTTTAACCTGTCTGTGAGCTCCCTGGTGTGAGGGGCCATTACTTATTCACTTTTGTGTCTGTTCAATGAATGAGTCACTGAACGAATAAATGAATGAATGAATTATATGTGGTCGTTCACATTATCAATTTGAAATATGTAGGTTAGGTTGACTCGAAGGGGAAAGCAACAGCACCTGTGTTCTTTCAAGAACAATGCTTTATTTTCCTGGTGCGGTTGACCTTTCCAAGGAGGCTATTGGAAGAATGTCATAAGACTCCCTCTGCTCACGAATTCTCACACATGCCTACAATTCCACAATTAAAGATTAATCCATGTGCCTTATGTCTTACAGCCATTTAGACTTTAGTCCGCCCTTCTTCCAGGAAGGAAGACGTTCTAGAGCCGAGGAGAGTAAGCCTGAAGGCCATGGACACTGAGCAGAGAAACCCAGGGGACCTCCCAGGAGGGCACAGAGATAGCCCAGGGTGCTGCCTGTAAAGAACCCGGGTTCCAGAGCAGGAACCCTCGAATAATTCTTTTTTTTTAATTTTTTTTTTTAAGATTTTACTTATTTATTCATGAGAGACCCAGAGAGAGGCAGAGACACAGGCAGAGGGAGAAGCAGGCTCACCACGGGGACCCTGATGGAGGACTGGATCCCAGGACCTGGGATCATGCCCTGAGCCAAAGATAGACCTTCGACCCCTGAGCCACCCAGGTGCCCCTAATTTTTTTCTTTCTTTCCTTTTTTTTTCTTTTTAAAGAAGGACAGAGAAGTGTCCCAGTGACTCTCGAAACACTTTCGGTAAGACGTGGGCTCACCATTTTAAAGCAGGAAAAAAATGAAAACACAGTCAGCTCCTTTAAAAAGGAAAGCCTTTATCAAAGCAACTCTTTAAGCAAACAGCCTGGAAGGTCTTGGTAAAAACCTGAGGAATTAGACCAAATGAGGTCAGTTTACTATGTGCTGTGCGTGTCTGTGAAGACGCGAACCACATGGGACTGTGCTGCCCAACGAAGCCCAGCTGCGCCCTGGGCCCACTCCTGGGGCCCGACTAGGACCTGCCCTCGGCCCCGCGTCCGCACATTCCTGCCCTCCCCAGCTACCCACACCCCGGCTGGTTTCCGGAAAAAAAGGGGCTGTTATCTTCAGTGAGCAATTTAGCCCTTATTAGGCATTTCCTTAAAAAACAGGTTACATCAGCTTGCTGGGAGGCAGCCTTCCACCCCCTGCCTGGCTTTTGCTGTGGACTCTCTCTGGGGATCTTGGGTCAGCGACTTCGGCTTCCTCTGCCTCAGTTTCTGCATCTGGGCTTAGGGGTTGGAGCAGGGGAACAGGAAGTGATTATTTCATTAGCAAAGTGCTTTATTCCATTTCATGACTCCATTAGCCTCCTCCTTCCTTGCTTCCTCCCCGGGATGTTCTGAGACTAATGAGATAATGGACGGCCAGTGGTTGGAGCCCTCCGAGGGAGATGGTGCCCGGGACACTAGCCTCACTTCCTCCTAAAGTAATTCTGGTTATCGTCAATGCTCCGGGTTTGGATCCAAGGAGTGACCTCACGTGTGTGGCCACAAGCCTCCGATTATCGCAGGAAACGATCATGTTATTTACCAGTTTCACTCTGATCCTCAAAGCAAATGGAGCAAGTAAATCTATGACAATTCTGTATGAGACCAAGAATCTCAGATTGTTAAAAGACAAATAGTAAATAAATAAGAAACATAAACCCACTCACTTCTGACCCAGAAGCAAGAGGTTGCATAATGTATCTGCAGTTAAGTGTGCTTTAAAAAAAAAAAAAATCCAAATTCACATTGGAAAAAAAAAATCCATTTGTGCACAGGATAAAATATTAGTAAGGAAAGCTCGTCTTCCTGGATGCCTCTGATAAGCACACCACTGTAAAGGGAGTTCACTGGGAACCGCATAACATGAAAGGATGAGACCTGGTTCTTTAATATGCTCATGGAGATCACCGGAATTAACTGATCGATTTTAGGGGGGTGGCAGATTAGAGAATTCATTCAAATGTCTCTTTGATGAAATTGACAGGTGAGTTTGGTGCAATGGGTGGGGAGAAATGAGAGAGAAATGAACCTCCAGCAAGTAATTCCTTCCAGGTCTCTGGTTGGTGGATTTTGAGGACAGCCCCCTCTCCAGTTTCACAGCTTTGCAAAATTTAACCGTTTCTCTGTGTTCCCCTGAAATACTTCACTTCAGAATCCTGGGAAGTGATTTTGTCTTCTGTTCATTCGTATTAGGAATTTAGAGACTGACATCCGAGCGATGCAGGCTATGGGAATTAGGGAAACGATGTGAGAGCTGTTTAGGTTTCTGCTCTTCATTCTACAAATATAAGGGGAAGATTTTAAATATTAGATGGAGGAAATAAAATATGGATAAAGAGGCATTCACACTAGGTCTTTATGGATTCATAATTGCAAACCTTTTCTAAGACTTTTTCTTAATCATGTCTCAAATATTGAAGCCGCCTCTCTCTATGGCTATGTTCACCTCTGTAGGATTATGTGAGGTAAAGGATTGTGAACACAAACAGCTCCCACCATGGCTCTCAGCCCTGGGGTCCTGACAGCTGGGAGGTGGATGGCAAGTAATCCATTTCAAATAATGAAGAGCTAAAGTTTATCAATGATTTACTATACAGATTATAAACTGAATGTTTCAAGGTTATTATATTCAAGGATATCTCTTACTTAACTGAATTCCAGGGTGATTTTACTTCTTTTTCTTCTCTTTTGGGCCACAGAGTTGAATTAATTCTGCTCTTTAGTTCATAGTGCACTCATCAATCCATAAAAGGCCTCTTTTTTATTTTATTGTGGTTTTCTCTCCTACTTCCTGATCCTCCCTGCAGTCTTCCCCTGCTCCAGACCCCGCACTCCTTTATTTAGACATATGTATGTACTGGAATAATATATAGTATTGCTTCGTGTGTGCATGTTCCATTACCAAATGCAATGTGCCATAAATCTCATTTTCTTTCCTACTTTTCTCATTCAACGTGATGCCTTTGCAATCCATCCTTGTTGTTTTATGTAAATCTAATTATTACTGCTGAAAGCTTTACACAAAACCAAAGATGCTTGGCATTGTCCTAAGGATGGACTCTTGGTTGGCTTAATTCTTGACTATAGCAAATGGTGCCACAGGAGCACACACAGAGCTGTCCTCTCACAGATTTGGGTAAACCCATCTTTGGGGTCTACATAGGAGTGGCATCGGTGAAGCACAGGCTATTACAATCCCTCCAGCTGGGCCAGAGGCCTCCCATTGCCCCGAAACCCTTTCAACAATTGATACTAATAAGATTTCCAAATTTTGACAATCTGATGATTTTGAATTGCATGGATTGCATTGCGATTTAAATTTGCATGTCAAAAAAATAAAAATAAAAAAATAAATTTGCATGTCACCAATAACTAGTGAAGTGAGCATCTTCTTCATGTACTTATTCAAAATTGGATTTCCCCTACTATGAACTGCCTATGTCTTTGCCCATATTTTTCCTATGTGGGTTTCCTATATTTTTCTTGCCAACCTGTACAAGTTCCTTGGGGCATTAATTCCTTATTGATTTTGGATGCTGCAAACATCTTTCCACAATGCCTTCTGTCAGGTAGGTTAACTGTTTTCAACTGAAATTTTTATGTTTGATATAGCTATGCCCATCAATTTTGAGTTTTATGTTGTTTTGGATCTTGGGTAAGAAATTTGCTTCATACCCCAGAGCCACAAAGGTATTCTTATATGTACTTTTCTATGGGATGTGTCTATATTTCCCTTCATACATAGGTTTTCCACCCATTTGGAGCTTTTTTTTTTTTGTATATGTTATAAGATAGAAATTCAACATTTTTTCCCCTGTAGTGAGTCAGTTTTCCCAACACTATCTACTTCCCACTGATTTGGGAGGAAGTTTTCTTATATACCAGTTTCCCATGAGTACATGGTTTGGTCTCTGTGCTCTGTGCTCTCTCTCTCTTTCTCTCTCTCTCTCATTCTGGTCAGTTTGTCTGTTCCTGAACAACTACCTCACAATTTCATTGTGCTGGTTTTGAAATATGTCTTAATCAATGTGTTTTCTTGAGAGAGAAAGTAGGGTTACATTTTGTAGACTGGGAATTATACATAATCCCACAGACTGTCTTATCCTTGTGCTAAGCCATGATTCCCACATTGGGTCACCCATGGGAGGGCATCTTATACGTAAATGTCATCTGTAATATATGCCAAAATGGGGGGAAAAACTAAAACATCTGAGAGTCCATCTGTTTGCCCGCTAACAATTCTTTGGAATTAAATCACATGTCTTTCAAAAAAAGAAAGGGAATCAATAATTTTTACTCTTAAACTTGAAAACCTATAAAATGACTCTTCTGTAGGAATTCAAGATCTTCAGGAATGATATTCCTTGGGTCTGCAAGACTTAATAAGAGCATAATATGTATGAAGTCATTGAGGGCAAAGTGGTTATTAATTTGCTCCACTCCAACAGCCAAACCATAGTGGGCCTGAAGCTGGGACCCAGATCTCCCGAGACTTCCTTGTCAACTAGATACCCGCTGTCTCCTGTGTGGTAGGCATTGTCACATGGAGCAGAAAAAGGAGTGAACAGAAACAGTTTCAGCCCATCCATCAGTTGGTTGGTTACTTGCCTGGAAGCTGCATCTGCACCCTACTCATGGAAGGATAGGTCTATTATGAAGTTGGAGAGTTCAGTCTGTCCTATCAGCCAGAGACCAACTCAAATACATTTTACACAGACCAGCTGATAATCAGCTACAAATTCTAAATAGATCCTCCCATGGTGCATTTATGGGCCAAATATAGACCTAGCCTATAACTCAGATAAGCCAAAATGGCATGCCAAGAATGTCCTTTGGAAACAGGAATTAGATAGAAGCTACAATAGAGTTTTTGGATACTGGATTCCACAGTTGAGGAATTTCCAGATGAAGGAAAGGACGAATATTCAAACTCAGGAAAAAAAAAAAAAAAAGAGGAGGAAAGGAAAGAGAAGGGAAAGTTAGCTAACAATACAACATATTGTTTAAGAGTTTAGAACCTACAACCAAACTGCTTGGGTTTAAATCACCCCTCTTCCACTTAAATAGCTATGAGGCCTTAGGCAGTATTTTTAATCTCTCCATGCTTTAGTTTCCTCATCTGCAAAGTGGAAATAGAAATTAAAACCTACCCTGGAAGATTCTTGAGATGATTCAGTGAATTCATACATGGAAAGGCAATCTGGATAGTATCTGTTACATATTAAGTAGTCAATGAATGTTAATTTTTATTATTATCATTATTATTATAACAGTATTATCTCATGTTTCTCAAATATCTGTATAGAAAAGTCTGTAAAGATATAACACAAAACTGTAACAGTACATATCTCAGGAAGGTAAGATTACAGATTTTTCTTCTTCTGTCTGCATATGTGCATTCTTCTAATTTTTCCAACCATGAAAATATGCTGATTATCTAATAAGGAGCAAAAAGTTATTTTTAATTTCTGAAAAAAAGATCTCTGAGATGGATAGGACTAGGGGAGAATGGCATATCCATACAATCAAGAACTCCCTGCAAATAAACAATCTAGCAATGAAGCAACATTTTGAGTTATATCCCCAAATAAATAGGGAATTAGAGGGCTGATAGGAAAGAAAAGGAAAATGGAGGAAGGTGACATTCTCCTAATTTTTTATTTTGTGCTCGAGGTTAAGGTTCAGAATAGCAGCAAAATGGACAAAGAAATGAAGTGCTGTGAGAGGTCATAGGGACAAACATCAACTGGCTCTGGAGTTTTGAAAGGCATTGGATAATTTCATGACCATTAATAACATCTGCAGTCCTGCCAGGCAGGCTAATGGCAGGGGTAATTAGAGCTTGCGTTTTAAGACAGATGACTGTTCGTGGAACAGGGGAACATGTCCAGCCCTGGGGCCACACTACCCGTGGTTACACAGGGCCAGCAGGGGGCAGGGCCTTGCCAGGAAGTCCCTACCTGATCATAACAAAGGCATGACCTGGACTGGCCTCCGTGGGTAGTCAGCTCACAAAGGAAGTAATGGGTGTGGGTGTAGCTCAGGGCTTGGGCCTGGATATAAAACTGGCCCACGCTAATGCCCTGCAATGAAATATTTTCATACTCACATACCCAGAATTTAGGCTTACAAAAATACATTCTGTTCAAAGAAGTTGGGAAATCAACCAGTAGTTACCCAGCAATAATTATGCCCTGGTGGAATGATATTCCAGTCACCTCAAATTAAGAAGTGGCCATTTCAAGGCCTACTCTTTCTTCACAGACAGGAGAACAACAGGTTTAATCTGAACGTTTTGGTCTTTTGTCTCTAAACAGCTTAAGTTTTCAGTTCTTTAATCAAGATGACATGTATCTTTTCTAAAAGTTTTGTTGGAAAATGCAAGTATGTGTTTTCAAAGTGTAGTCTTCCACCTGAATAAGTCTTAGAGTACATCCTTCTATCTACAGGATGGTTCACAACAGAGAACATGAAGGCGAACACTTGTCATGCTGCTTAGGAATTTGTCCCAATAATTTCCTCTGAGCAAAAAATATATTAAATGATTGTCTCAATGGACTTCTGCATGAGTTTCCTCTGTTGGTCATATTAGACCTAGTGCAGCGCCACACAATTCTAAAAGAAAATCCTAACCAATTTCCATTTAAACATTTCAGATTAAAGAAACGTGTTTATCTCAAATTTCTCTTGGAATGCCTCTAAAATGACAAAAAAAGGAATTGAAAGTGTTTAAAATCACAAAACCAAAGGAAACAAACAAACAAACAAAAAAAACAGTAAAGAACGTGGCAGGAGACCAATGATGTCAGTGAACCATTACAAGATAGAAAGGATAGGGATGGGTTTGGGGACTTCTCTTCCCAGCAGTGTGACAGACTAGACACTCTGACAAACTCCATTGCCAGAATACACTGAGATCTTAGATAAATGACATACAAAAAAACATAAGGAGACGAAGACATGGAAAATATGAGGGGAGGTTTAAAAAAGTAGAAGACAAACTGAGAAGACTTAATAGTCCTGTAAAGAGAGGCTAGAGAGAGCAGAAGAAATGCAAATGTAACCAAACTAGTGAAAAGTATGAATATACTGGTCTAGGAAACAATTCATCTTGGAAGAAATTCACTGGTATTGATAATCTCCTCCTTTTTTAGCAGAGTGGTAAATGTGTGGGTGTTCATTACATTATTATATTTTTAAGGTACTTATGTATTAAATGTGGTCTTCAAAATATATTCAAAATTACATAATTTAATAAATTAAAGTATTTGGATAAGTGCAAACCACTTTGGCTTCAGCTTTCTGAACCTTGTGAAGTTCCTGCAGAAGATTGGGGAAGGGTTGGGAAGCCAACAGGAAGCAAGTCTTTGTGAACCCGGCCCTTGGAGAGTCTCAGAGGCTGGAGGCACCACATACATGTGAAGGGAATGGTGAGGAGTGAGGCTAAAAACCAGAAGAGTGGTTAAAAGTCTATATAATGAATAATTAAGCCCAGAGTCCTTCCCCCAACAGACTCAGCCAGAAGATTGTCCTTCCTTTACCTCAGGAGATGGCAGGGTCAAAAGGGAGAAGTTGAATCTAAAGGGTCTGGCCATGGGGACACTGGACTTAGCTGATAAATGTACTGAAAGCCCGCTGTTTTAAGAGAGCCTCCACCCCACCGCCCTATAACCCCTCACCTTGTTTAGCTCCCATAATTCCAGCCTCCACAGTGATAACCACTCCTACTCTAACTTTAAGACAAGAGGTTAGAGGATAAGTGTCTAAAGAAATGGACTGACCCAAAAGAAAACATCTATAGATTTTGGCAGGGGCAGTGAAATGAATAAGTCCCTACGCAACCATCTGTATTAGTCTCCTCAGGCCACCATAACAAAATACCACAGATTGGGTGACTAAATAACAGACATTTATTTTCTCTCAGTTCTGGAGGTTGGAAGTCCAGGATCAAGGTGCCAGCAGGTTTTGGTTTTGGTGAGACTTCTCTCCTCAGCTTGCAGAAGCTGCCTTCTCACCCTATCCTCACATAGTCTTTCCTCTATGCATATTCAGAGAGCCTCTGAGGTCTCTTCCTTGTCTTATAAGGACACCAGCACCATCAGAGTAAGGCTTATCCTCATGACCTCGTTCTATCTCTCAGTATAGTTACTTTGGTGGTTGAGCTTCAACATATGAATTTGGGGGTGTTCACAATTCAGTTCATAACACCATCCTATTATGAAGGAAGTCTACCTATCCATAAGCCTTGACCCCTCCCATCCAGAGCTTCCCATCATTTCCTTTGTGTCTCAGTCCTAAAAGTAAATTGGTAATCGTGTATCAACAGACATTCGAGGAAAACTCCCATTATGAAAGTCATACACCAAAATGAACAAAAACAAAAACAAGTAAGTTGAAGGGAACAAAACAAGACAGGACCAGAGGAAACCATCACAACAAACTATAATTAGGATTGAAATAATATGAAAGACAATATTGTAAATATGAAGGACAACATGTAACAAAAAGGAACTATAAAACAAGAAAAAGTTCTTTAAAATTAAAAATATCATAGGAGACATTTCAGAATTCAATAGAAAGTACTGATGATAAACTTAAGGAACTCTTCCAGGAAGTAAGACAAAAGAGATGAAAAGTTGCAGAGAAAAAATGAGAAAATGTATCAGTCCAACACAGAAATGGGAGTTCCAAAAAGAAAGAGAGAAGAAAAAAACACAAAGAAGAGAAATTATTAAAGAAATAACCAGAAAATTTTATAAATTCCCAAATTGAAGGACACAAGTATCTAGTTTGAAAGGGCCCCAATAAAAAAGGCCTCCCCAAGTGAAGTAGTGAGTGAAACTTCAATAAAAGAACATGCTAAAAGCTTTGGTGCAAGGAGTAGGAGGAAGAGGTCATATATAAAGAATCAAGAATGAGAATATTATCAGGCTTTTCAATGGCCACAATGAAACTTTATAGACAGTGGAACATGCCTTCATAAAACTGGGGAGGGGGGGAATCCCTACCTAGAGTTTTATACCCAGTCAAATTATCAATCCAATGTGAGCACAGAATAAAAGTTTATTCAAACATGCAAATTTATTTTGCACGCACTCTTTGTTGGAAGCTATAAGAAGTTGTGTTCCAGTAAAATAAGGAAGTAAACCAATACGTGAGCTAAGAAAAAATAGAATCTAACATAGGAGAAAGATAAAAGGAACTTCTACGGTGATGGGGAAAAAATCAAGCAATAAAAATGGAGGCATGTTATTTAGAAATTCAGGGATGGATGCCAGAAAAAAAAAAAAATTAAAATAGCCAAAAAATTTGAAAGCGATTGCCTCAAGAAAATAGAACCTGAGTGTGGGTACAGGTAGGGCCTGATGGCTCTTTTTCAATATGTCTTACAGTACTATTTGGTTTTGAAATATCTATATGCATATATTACTTCAAAAATATTTTAGTGAAAAATATCTAACTCCAATCTAATCTAGAACTCCCAAGAACCTTAATCCCATTTTTATTTTGAAAGCATCAGTTAAAAGCTTGTTTTACCATTTAAGTAATGAGCATATTAGAGAAAAATTGGAAACAATAAAGAAATGGGAAAAAAATAAATCATATTACTCATAATACCACAAATTCACAAGATCATTCTAATCATGTCCTTCAAAGCATTTTCAAGTGTAAAATTTTACGGTTGTTGTCATGGCATCCATACTGTTCTTCCCTGCTTTTCCCCCCCCCACAACATTATACCATGATCAATTTCTAGCTTGCTGCATAGCATTAGAGCCACTTTCTTAATGGTTTGACAGACTTTTTGATTCAAGTGTCCGACTCAATAGCATAGATTGTCCCCTCTCACTCCCTCTCTTGTGTTGCCTTTGTCATGTTCTTCAGACTCTCCTTAGCTCCTAACCTCTGCTTTGTCAGGGCCTCAGCCCTAGGATGCTCTCCCTCCAGATGGCTGCCTTCCCATCACCACTGGAGAATCCATTTAAATGAACTTCCCCCAAAACCTTCCTGGACCCCAAGATTTTTTTCACATTCTGCTTTCATCATGGCAATTTTCACTCCCTGATTCTTTATTTTTTTATTTCTCAGTGTGTGAATGTATGTATGTATGCATGGCCTGTCTACTCAATAGATTGTACCCTCCATGAAAGCAGAAATTTTATCTGTCCTCTTTCTCATTCCATGTCTAGCACAGTGAACAGAGCGTGGCACAAAGAAAGCCCTCAATACATATTTGGGGGTGAATGAATGAATGAATGAATATCTGACTGATTGATGAGTGGATTAAATGCTAACTACTTCAGACCACAGAGAGAAATCTGAGACCAAATGGGACTAACAGGGGGTTTGTTAAATGGTGAGTCAGGGGATCTGCTTCCTCCTCACTGCCACTAACCAGGCACATGACTTGGGATAAGGCTCACTTAACCTCCCTGCACCTAGTTTTCTCACCTGTGAAATGAGAGGATTGGGGTAGGTGGCCTCCATCATCTTTTTCAACCATAAGTACTGAGCTCTGCACCTTTGCAAGTCCTGACTTTGCTAAAGATTTCTGTTGTGAGTTTTGGAGAATAACTTTTTGGTTCTGTTTCCCAGGATGATGAATGAGTGGAAATTTTAGTTAAACAACTGTATCTTTTTTTTTTTTCTATATGACAACAAGCAATTAGTTTTAACAGTTCCTGTCTCTGCCTTTTCTCTTGTGAGAGAGGGAAATAGACTCATTGATCAGGTAAATGAAGCAGCCTGAAATTGGAGAATGGCCTGCCATATAGAAACTTTCTTGATAGGCAATGATCCTTTAGAGAAATAGTATAGAATAGTGGTTATCTTAGTCCATTTGAGCTGCCCTAACAAAATACCACTGACTGGGTAGCTTAAAAACAACAGAAATTTATTTCTTATAGTCCCAGAAGCTGGAAGTCCAAGATTAAGACACCAGCAGATTTGGTGTCTGGTGAATCCAATTCCTGGTTCATAGATTCATAGATGGCTGTCTTTTTGCAGCATCCTCACATGGCAGAAGAGGGTGAGGAAACCCTCTAGGGCCTCTTTTATAAGGGCACTCCTCCAGTTTGACAGGGCTCTACCCTCATGACCTAATTATCTCCCAAATGTCCCCACCTCCTAGTACCATCACATTGGGGGTTAGGTTTCAACATATGAATTTATAGAGGGCACAAACATAGCAGTGGTTGAGAGCACATGGTGTGACGCCAGACAGATCTGGCTTCAAGTGGTTTCCATGCACAACCCTGAGCATGTTACTTAGACAGAAAGGGTAGTATACTGGTGCTAAAAGCTACAGCTACACTGTAGGGGGTTGAGTCCCAGCTCTGCCACTTGCCAGCTGCAAAACTAGTCGTGTATGGTTTCAGATCCTATCTGAAAATGGAGATAAAAAAGTCCTACGTCATAAGGTGGTTGTGAGGGTCAACAAATTCCAAATTCATAAGACACTTTGGACAGCACGCACTGAGAACACACAGTCACTGATGTTTGGGTCTGCTGCTGCTGTTGTGTTGCCATTATTCAATCTCTCCAAATCTATTTCTTCATCCATTGATTTAATGAATATTTGCCAATGCTTCTGAAGAGGCCTCAAATCACTTCATTAACTTCAGATGAAGTTTCTGAGCCTCAATTATAATTCCATTAGTCTATAGAACTGGGATTACATGAGCTAATCTCTCTTCCAGTAGTTCTCAAACATGCCCTCCTGGCATGATATCTGGGGAGAACTGCCTCCTGAGTATGCTGGTCATCCATGGGAGCATGGTGAGTGTGCAGAATCCCCCTCCTCTACTGTCTTATCAGAGGTCAGACTACCATATACTCCTGCCAACTCTCCTAATTCCCAGTCTAGGCCAGAATAAGCTGGTGAGATAAATGATACAGAGGAAGAGAAGAGCATCTCAAAGATGGGAAATACATTTAGACATCCAGAGAAAGGAAGACATGGGTGACAAGTTACCAGACTTTGTCTCATCCTGATAGAAAGGGCAAAAGACATAGATGTCTTTGGGATCTCGCATCCATCTCTACCTTCGCTTTCTTGGTCATTTCCCTCATTTCCATTCCTAATCATGTGAGAATACTTCTAGGGTAGGGGGTTTGAATCAATGATAGTGATTGAAATATAAAAGTGATCAGAAGTAAATAATGGAAAATTTGTAAGGAAAGTATAAAAGTTGCTAAGATTACCTATTCATTTTCACATAGAATTAAAAGTTTAAGTTCATAGTTAAATGAAAGTAGATTGGAGATTATAGCCATTGAATAATCCTTGGATCAATGACTGAAACATATCATTGTAGAGTATTTCTATTTCTCCTATTCCATATTTAGGATTAATATCAATGATTATGTTGTGTTCAACTGCCTTAAAAAGGCTTCAAGCTTCTAAGAGAACTCTTAATTTTCTCCTATAAGCTTGGACTTCTTCCACGTTCCCTATCTCCACCTAAACAAGCCATAAAACCTATGACTATTCTTCACACTCCTAATTCCTCATCACATCCAAAACCACCAGCAAATCCAATCAATTTGAGCCTACAGATATCTCTCAAACTGGTTGATTTTTTTCTTAGTCCAAAATAGTTATGCTTGGGGAGGGAGGTAAAAAAAGAAAATTTTAAAAAATCTATAAAAATGAATAAGAAGTCATTAAACAAAAACAAGCAATACTCTAAGAATAGATGGGTAGGGAAAAGAACCAATTAGAAATCTCAGAAATAGAAGTCATTAAAATATAAAGAATCAATCGACATGATCACATTTAGATTGGATATAGTCAAAAATGAGTGCATGGAAAAATGGTCTTAAAGAGATCACCCAGACTATAACACAACAAAACAAAGAAATACTGACTATGAGAAAAGATTTAAGGGACACAGTGTGGTAGCCTTCTCCAAAGATGGTCACCATTCATGTGTTCTCTCCCTGTACACACATGCTTCTCCTATTGGGAGGTGATGTTTTATCCTCCCCTAGAATACTGAAAACCATTATTATTGGCTTCTTTATTGCTTTAGAAACATGATGATCTTAAGCAAATTGTAAATCTGAATGGTGGGCACCTCTGTGTTTATTAAATATTTCAAATATTAACAAAACTGGTTTTTTCACCAACAACTTATAGAAATAAATTTCATTACTTTCTTTTATAGTCACAACTCAAACATAACTCTGCCAGCGAATGGCCCATTGTTTGGTTTGGTCCTGTTGTAGGAGGAGTAAGATGTCACCACCCTCTGAATTTACCTGCATTTGGGTCTCTGAAGCTGCTGAGATAGAGCTGGGCTGTGAACCCCGCCCCCCGAACTCCCCCCCCCCCGCCCCCCCCCCCCGCCCCCCCCCCGCGCCAACTCTCAAAGATACGGGACCATGTTTGATAAACTAAGTTCCCAAACAAGGACAAATGGCACATTTTTAAAATACAGTCCTAAGAGAAAGTTAACTTAAGGGGGATGATCCATACTTGGGAGTTAAAGAGATATGCTGGCCCAGAGGCTGAGAAAGGTGATGTCAAAGTCAATGATCAGGGATCAGCAAGAGTAGTAGAGGAACAACATGGACATGAAAATGAATCTGGGTCCATCGGGACTTCTACTAATCAGCAACTGAACCACAGAGCTGGCCACCTGCTAGGCCAGGGTGAAGGCCAAGCAGGCTGGGCCTCCTCAGCCCCCAGGGACCTGCAAGATGCCCTCTCCTAGAAGGTGGCAGCAGGCAGGCAATACAGGGACTGATTAATAGACAAAACTAATCCATCCCAATGACTGATTAGGAGGGAAACCCAAGAAAAGTCTGAGTTTTCTACTGATTTGACAGGTGGGGCCAGACATTTGTGATTTGGGGATTTGAGAGGACTGGATGTCTTATCTTGGAGACCCAGACTGATGGAGGCAGGGTTTGGGTTTGGGTACATCATCCAGGTATTTGGCAAAGGAGAAGCAGACATGGAAATATTTCAAAACAGCAACAATTCCCAAACTATAGGGTGATTAGTGAGGCATTCCCTGTGTACCCTATTGAAAACTGTACCTCTCCAATCTAGCACTCCCTACCCCTCTCCCTGCTGTATTTTCCTTAGGAGAGCAAGTGCCTTAATTTTTTGAAGTTACTTAATACTTTTTCTGTCGCTTGAACTAGAATATAGTCTCCATGAAGTCCAAGATCTATCGTGTTCATTTCTGCTCCATAAGCTTTAGAGCGATGCCCAGCAGAAGATAGGAGCTCAATAAACATTTATTGTGTCTTAGGATGAATGGAACCTTGCTAGGTTTTAGAATGCATCAGACCTCACACATGCCACAACTGCCCCCGTCTCCTGCTACATGCAACACACACTCCACTACAGCCCAGTTTTTTTGAAAAGGAAAGAATCCAAATATGGATAATGGAAATGTGACCATACAGTCATGCAAGATATTCTAGGTAAGAGTGCAAACTTACACAGAGGCCTCCCAACTGCTCATGCTTCTTAAGCCTCCGGGCCTCCTCCTTGCTAGATTTGGGTGACTCTAGAAAGCAGGGGTGGCCAGAGTCCTGAGGATGGAGCACCATGTTTCTGGTTGTAGTCCCCCGCTGTGACCCCAACTGAGTGGGGGAAGCAGGGCCCACAGTCCCCACAGCCATCCTCTAAGGACCCGAAATGAGCCAGAGCGGAGCAGAGGAGCATACCTGCCCTCCGGCCACAGGGATGGTGACCCTGCGCAGGGGGTTATGTTGGAGCAATCCTGGTTCTCCCACCTGCACTCTCTGTCACCCCTGGAAGAGTGGCCTTGCCTTAGGGTCCAAATCTGAAATTTCCAGTAGCTCCTCCAGCTCCTCCCACTAGGCAGAGTGAAAAAAAAAAAATTTGAGGAGAACAAGAGGAGGAGAAAGGTAGCAGGCGGCGCTGAATCAGGGAGGGCCCTGCCAGGGGCAGCTGGGAAGGCACCGGCCTCTGAGAGGGGCCTGTGATGGGGAGGCAGGGCCGGCCTCCTCCAGGGCTTTGGTGAGACGATGTTTGAGGAAGCAAAATCCCTTTTCATCTGGGCGAGGGACTAGGAATGGGGATTCCAAAAACAATGTCCATTGTGGATTCCTGAGGCCTGGCCGGGGGCCCCCACCACTAAAAAGGTTTTGCGTTGTTGTTAACAGTGACAAAAACTTGGCAGAGGCTTTTCGCGGTGATCCCTGGGCCACCTTATCTGATTGCCTGACAAGGTGAATTGTTGGCCTCCTCTAGGCCTGCCTGACAGGCCGCAGTTATCAGGTGAAGAATCTTCAGGGCCCTGGCATTCCCACCCCTTTTGGTATTTCCTACCCTATGCGCTGCCAGAGACAATTACAATGGTGGAAAGTACCCAGCTCTATGGGCGAGCTTTTCATTCTAGTGCAACAAATATGGGATAGGAGTTTCCCTATTTGAATCCTCACTTAAAGCTTTTTCCCTTCCTTGCCTGTGGGATTCGGCACCTGCCCTACTACACAGAGGCCTGCCTTCTGCTCGGGCTGTAAGCACAGGCCTCAGCGGCAGTGCTCCCTATCTGGGGCTTCCTTTCTCACTCAGTTTCTCTTTCCAGTGGCCTCTCCCTCCCCTTCCCTTCTCTCCACACTATCCTCTTCCCCAAACCCATTTTATTCATTCGAAATGACCAGTAGGGCATTTCCCACACCGACCCTGGCAACCTGAGTTATAGATCGTGAGTTTCCAGTCCACTGCCCAAATGACTCACAGTATTTATTCTCTGTGCCTCTTCCAGGCAAATACAGGTCGCAAAAAGTCCTGAGTAAAATGCAAGTTTGCCGCAGTGAGTTCATACTTCTGCATAATTGAGTGGATGTAGATCTTCCCCAATGGGGGGGGGGGGGGTGTCTGCCCTTGGTTTAGAGGTTGGAGCCGAGGCTGGCTGGCAGCATGGAAAGGAGGGGGGACTTGCCAGACATCCATGCCCCTCTTGTCGGCCTCCTCCCCTAGGGGCCTTTGCCACCTGCTTCCCACACCTCCAAGGGTCTCGTGCCCTGGGGGAGGAGGAGGGAAACCCGAATGGCCATTGCCTTGTTCTTAATCTTAATTTTAAAATCAAACTACTCCTCTATGTAAGCAGCCGCACATTTCAATCACTGGCAAATTATCTTCTTTCTCTTTCACAGATGTACATCTGGCCTTAATTCAGATGGTCTTTTGACTTAAGAAGTATGAACCTACAAATGAGCTTTAATAGCGCCACAGATTGCTAAAGTCTGGGAGATGACTTGCAAGACTAATAATTCCTTGTTTGGGACCTGAAACCACCAAAGAATTATGTGAGTTGGTATAATACTTGTCTCCAACAGCTCTTTTCGACGGTCCCATTCCTGCTCCTGTAGCAGGCCAGGAGGAGTGGCAAGGCTTCACCTCTGCGTGGGTTTGGGCAAGCCGCTTCCCCCCTGCTCCCCCGGGCCTGCATTCCCTCAGCTGTAAAAAGATAAGAGTTGAGCTAAATTATTTCTGAGATCCAAGTTTAAAATTCTATGAATCTGAGATTCAATTTGACCAGCATTAATTTAAATCCACTAATGATAATGAACCCCTAGACATCCCCACAAAGATGAGAGATATCGGTGACTTCAAGTACTTTTATTTAAAAGGGAAACATTCATTAGAGTATAATCTACATACAGAGAGTGCACGGAGGTGTACGGCTTGATGAATTTTTCCCAAACTGAATGTACCTGTGTCACCAGCTTCCCGATCCACAGACAGAACCTCCCGGGCTCCAGCAGACACGTGTCTCGTACTCCCTTTAAGTCTGAGCTGCTTCCTCCATGCTCCACAAATAACAGATCTTGGCTCTACAAGTAATCTGCCTCCAAATGTGTTACTTAGGCAAACTCATAAACAGTTCGCACCTGCATTGTAATGAACAATAGGATCAAAACAAGTGATTTCAGGGAACTAGAAGCGATCCTTTATTACTCAGAGAAAGAGGTTGTCAAACACAGAAGAGGTACACAAGAGTCCAAATAAAAGGAGTAATGTCTTAAAACGTGGCAATTGTGGCAGCGGTCAACTCTATCGATTGACTGAGTGTTGCTGCCTAGATGTGGAAATCAGTCCATTACTGAAAGGAAAATTAGAGCAATCAGACGCATTTCCCCTACACACACTCACACACTCACACACACACACACATACACACACGGTTCATTTTGGTTACCAAACCTAACCTCTCCTTCCTTTAGAGGAAAACAAATGTTTAGGGTTTTGCAAGTTCTCTAAATTCACACAAACAACATTATAAACACAGAATAACATCTATAGAAATTTAGCTGCAATTCCCATGCCAGCTGGTTGAGGACCCATTGACAGATCTGTCTTATTTTCACCGTGGAAGTGACTTGTGGGGCCTGATTCCAGGCCTGGGATGGCCCAGAGGTGCGAGAAGGGGGATGTCCACTTTCCCTGGGATGTGTGGAGTTCTCTCCTAGGGTGAGGGGGGGATAGGAGCTTTCACTCCGGAAGGGGCTTTAGAGAATGTGCAGTGCAAACCCTCCATTTCAGAGATGAGGAAACCAGGCCCGGAATGAAGACACGGGCTGGCTGGGTCCCATGGGGGGACTGGCGGGGGGGTCAGGGCCCAGTCCCCCCTGCATTCCTTTCTCTCCAGCACCTTGCTGCCCCTCAGCTGCCTGCCCGGGCTGTGGATTACCTGTGACCCCCCACACCCCACCACAGCCCAACAGCAGGGGAGACAGAAGGAGCCAGGCCTGTGCCCGCGGTGACTGTCCCCCCGGCCAGGCCCTCGGCAAAGCATGCTGTCAGCCTGGGTGAGCTCTCGCCTTCTGCCCCTGTTGGGCAAGCTGTGGGCTGCTGAGGTAGCCCTGTCCCCAGTTCAAGCAATGCCATCGTCATCCATCCACGCCCCCCACACCGAGTGGGGGGTATCCTCATCCCAGCCCCCATTCCCAGCACCTTCCTTCCTGTGGGTGCTCACCCTAATGAATTTGACACACACACATCCCTGAATGACCATGTCCTTGTAAAATGTGTGGTTTGGCTTTGTGGGTGTCCGAGGCTTCCCAATGACATCAATGGTGTTATGCTACAGACTTCTTTCTGCTTCTCTTGTTGTGACTCACCCCTGGATTTTTGAGCCCTACCCCTGGAGCTATAGGTACACCCAATCCATTGCTCCTAACTGCTGCAATGAAGCCCTGGCTGCATAGACCACGTGTGGCTTTTGAACTCTGCTAGCAAACAATGAATTTGGGGGGAGTCCTCCCAGCTCTCCTCCCGATGATCTCTTGCTGCCTGGTCACTCAGATACCTTGGCCCTGTCTTTTCCTGTCCTTTCCCTGTGTGACCTCTGGCAAACAGGTTAGCCATTCCATGTTTTACCGAGGATTAAAATGAGTTTTTAGGATCATTTAACAAGGATCTAAATGAGCATTTAGATCAACATCTGGCATATAGCAAGCGCTCAATAAACGTTAGCTGTGTTATTACCACTCACCCTACTGCATCCCAACACAAACTCTCTGCTTTGTCCCCAGGTGCAGGTGATTTTTCTATGCATATTCCCAATCTTTTTACTTGACTGGCTTAACCAACCAAACCTTCTGCCCTCCTCAATATCAAATCTTGCCTCCTCTATCAGCCCTTCTCACTTCCAGCAGCCCTCGGTGTCTAAACACATTTTGGACACATCACTGGACACATTTTGCCCATATCATTTTTTTTTTGGTTCTTGCTTGTTATCTTACCTCAGTTTATTATGTAACCCAAATAAAACCTAGAGCTTCACATGGCCTATTCTCAGCTCAGGGTCATGTTCAGAAAAAAACACAACCCAACAACTTTAATTACGACTATTTCAATTCTTTGCTCTACCTCTCTAGCAAATGTTAAAGGAAAGAGTGAATTATAGGTGCACAGTAGCACCACCGAAAACAAAATAAAACAAAACAAAGCCTATCTCTCTATCTTAGCCTCTCGCAACTTCTCCCAGATGGAAGACAAAAGTTCTCCATTGGCTCTCTCTTCTCATAATCCCTTTTGCTTTTCCCCAAACTGGAAATGACCACCCACATTTTCCTTCTGCTCAACCACCAAGTTGGGTCAGCTTAGATGAGTGGAAAGAGGGCAATCTCAATTCTCCCCGTCCTTCCTCCCTGTGAATGGACAGGCACGGAGACCCCTGTGAAATTTAATTCAATCAAATTATTTCTCTGGAAATCTTACGAACGTAATGCTCTGTAGTAGTCTTGCGGTTTGGGTAAGATCAACTGCAGCTCCAGCCCCACAGGTGGGTCTTAACAGGCAAAACCACTCAGCATCATCTCATCCATGAGGCCAGGGTTAAGGGATGGGCCTGGGCTACTGGTCCCATGGCCTTCTTTGTCCATAGTAATTGGTTAGTCCAATCCAAGTGAACTCCAGAACTGACTTTATTGTTGGGGAGATGGGAGCCTATCTTGCCCCGATTGGTGTGTTATGCACATACAAGACCTGAGGCTGCCACAGCCTTTTTTTCCGCTATAAGGGAAGCCAGCGTGTGGAGGAAAGCAGAACATGGAGAATTGTAAAGATGGAGAAATCAAAACTCTGACAGAACTGTCCCTAAAACCTGCAGCATCTTGGGATTTACTGAGTTACCTTAGCCAATAAGTACTTTTTGTTGTTTAAAACAGTTTGATCTTGGTTTGTTATTATATTGCAACCAAAGGTATTCCAAGCTATGTAGATCATCACGTTAATGAACCTCCCCTCCTTCAATTTCTTCTTTTTTTTTTAAAGATTTTATTTATTTATTCATGAGAGACACAGAGAGCGAGGCAGAGACACAGGCAGAGGGAGAATCAGGCTCCATGCAGGGAGCCAGACATGGGACTCGATCCCAGGACCCTGATATCACGCCCTGGGCCAAAGGCAAACGCTCCACAACTGAGCCACCCAAGCATCCCAAAATAGGATTTTTTTTAAAATAACCTTGCCTCATGGGATTTTTTAAAATTATGTACACCTCACAGGATGACATGAAATACCACATATAAAGTGTCTAGCACGATACCTTACATGTAATAAATAATCACTTAGTAGATGATTTTCTTTTCCATTCCATTTGCCCCTAAGAGGATTGGCAGTTTCTGGGGTGCCTGGGTGGCTCAGCTGCCTTAGATTCAAGTCATGATCCCGGGGTCGTGGGATTGAGTCCTAGTCAGGCTCCCTGCTCAGTAGAGAATCTGCTTTTCCCTCTTCCTCTCCTTCTTGTTCATGCTTCTCTCTCAAATAAATAAATAAAATCCTTTTTAAAAAAGGATTGGCAATGAATCCCCACTAGTGCTGGTGTGGCTGGAAGAGAAAACACAGAAGAGTCACAGCTCCCACATAGATCCAGCATGGGATCCTCTTGCAAGAAGAATCACTCCTTTGCACTCACTCTTTTACTTGGGGGAAATGGGTAGAAGATTCTTAAGTAAAGAACTGCTTTTTTTTTTTTTAAAGAAAAATTTTTGTTATGGAAAATTTCAAACATATGTAAAATAGATACTCTCCACTTACCTATGTTCTACATTGTTTTTAAAGCAAATCCAAAACATTACATCATTTTTTCAGGAAGTATTTCAATACATCTCTAAAAGACAAAAACATATTTTTAAGCATAACTATATTGCCATTCCACACCAAAAAACTAACAATATAAGGACAAATTTTCTGCATTTCAGTGTCCAGACCTCGTCACTGTGTGCTGTCAACATGTTTTACCATCACCTAACAAGCAGACGGTAAATAAGACTGACAAGGAATTTCATTAGATGAAAATTAAAGGATTCAGCCACAAAAAAATAAATTTACTACCCCTCGAATAAAGCCTTAAGAAAATCTCATTACCAAGTTTTAAAACATGGAAAAAGTAATGTGTTAAAAATTAATCTGATTTAGGGATAATGATAGTTGTTTGATAAACTGTCCATGAAAGACAATATCTCTCTCCAAACAATGTATTAGAATTCTCCCCTGAAGGTTCCTACCTAATAGGATATTTGCAAGGATTTCCTAACCTCAAGAACACTCTATCAATATGCCCAGCCCCCCTCATTACCCATCCCCCCAGGCTTGGTGGATGAAGCCGTCTTGCCCTGGGGTTACTTGTGCACTCAGTCTAGTGTAACTGAAATGTGATGGAGGGTGATGCATATTCCTCTCATTTCCCCCAGCCCTGGGCATCTGTGTTAAAAGAAACTTCATATTCTGGTTGTATTACCATTCTCCCAGATGGGTACTTATTTTAGGGGGAGAAAAAAAAATCTTTGCTTTCTTGTACCTTTTTAAAATGTAAAGCTGAAGAGCTACTCATCTTTATTTCCTATCCCCGGGAAGCTTGCTTTATAAACTTGGGGGGTTTCACATTCTTTTCTATTAGAAAGGGTATTACTTTGCCTTGAAATAATTTTCTGAAAAAAATCATTTGGGATTTTTATATAGCTATGATGTACTTCTCATTTCTTAATTTCCTTCTTGAACATGTACCTGTTTTGATCTTTGATTTCCTTTAAACTTACAGTGAGGCAAATGTATTCTCTAACCACCACCTTTGATGCATCCCAAATTATACCCCTTGGAATTGCTTTGGTATTATTCATTTCAAAATGGTTTCTCAACATTTCTTGAATTTCATTTATACAGGTAAAGTCTTTAAGCAAAAGGTTATTTTGGGGCCAGTGCTCACAGAATCCTGAGCTTACTCAGCCTCCTGAGATGACTTCCTTTGGAATCAGCCCAGGAAAGAGCTCGGGCTGAGAGCTACAAAGCGCAGCAGAATGGGCAGAGAATTAAATATATATCTGAATGCATTTGCACTTTAACAAAAACTGGAGTAGAATGACTAATTTTTTCCCAAAGACCTATTAGACTGATATGTTTGTTTATTTCATAATTTAATCTTTCAATTGCATATTTAACATCCAATTAAGTCCCCCTTTTAAAACAACACTCGCTTCAGAGAATAATTAGCATGTTAAGAAAAGAAGCTTGCTCATTATTTGGGGTCTGTATAGAGCTCAAGCAACTGCATGCAGTCAACCTCACTGAAAAGATGATTTCCAATAGCCAAGGAGATGATTGGTGAAGTAATTATGTTATTTAAGGCCCTTCTCTAGCGCTGAAAGATGAATCACATTTGCATAGGTGAAAACAAAGCCTCAAATGGGAGAAAATAAACCAAAGTTGTTTTGCAGAAACAAAGAAAAATAGTGCTTCAGTGGCTTCTCCTTTTGAAACATTTTCTTATTCTTGCCAATCTATGCAGGCTAGAAACCAAATCCTCAGCGTGGTATCAAGTGTGACCCTGGAATGTCCCTGAGGCTCCAGGTCCCCACAGAGTAGCTACAACATCAGTATAATCCTAAGTAAAGGTGTGTTCTGTGATATAGGAACCAAATGTTAAAGGACAATAAATAGCACACCCACACTCCCAGCAGCTCTATTCACAATAGCTAAAACACAGAAGCAACACAAGTGGCCATCAGCGGATGGATGGACAGACAAAATGTGGTATATTTTCCACATTAAATTTTCCGCATTAAAAAAGAAGGAAATTCCAACACATGCAACAACAAGGATGAGCCCTGAGGACATTATCCCAGGTGACATAAGCCAGTCACAAAAACCCAAATACTCTATGATTCTTCTTAAATGTGGTACCTACAGTAGTCAAATTCATAAAGCCAGGAAGTAGAATGGCAGCTGCCAGGAACTGGGAGGAGGAGGAAATAAAGAGTTCCTGTTCAATGGGACAGAGTTTCAAAGTTCAAGATGAAAAAATTCTGAGGATGCATGGCGGTGATGGGAGCACAATGATGTGAATGTACTTAATGCCGCTGATTTGTACACTTCAAAATGGCTAAAATGGTAAACTTTTTGTGCCTATTTTACCATAATAAAAAATGCATGTTAAAAAAAGGCCCAAAAAAAAAAGTAGGACTTAAGCAGACAGACAACCCTTCTAAGGTATCACTGAGGGGTGCCACCCATCTGCAGGGCTCCCCACAATATCTATACTCCCACCCATTCCCTTCTAGCTATAGTGTTGACAGACATTCCCAGGGGACAGGGTAATTACTTGAGATCGGGGAGACATCAAGGGTGTGCCAGCAGTGTGGTTATCCAGAGCTCCAAATTTGAGATTTGACGTTCTATGGCTGTAGTCTTGATAGTCACAATTATTTTATCTTTGAGTTTATGTTTTGTAAGTGAAATATAATGAGACAATGGAACATGTGTTGGGGGCTTAGAGCCCGGACTGACACAAGGTCTGACTTCCTACTGCCCCCCCCCACCTCCCTAGGACAGGTCCTTAACACCCAGTACCCCCTCCCCTGGCCCTGCCCCATGACCACCACCGTCTCTCTGCTCTGCCCCACATTAAGGGGTGATTTGCCCACCCCTATCCAGGCACATAGCTATACTGGAGCATTGTTTGCAGTACCCTTGAAGGGTCCCTTCTTCCTGTAGTGGTGGGCTTATGGGGCTTTCTCACCCTAGGCCTAGAAATGGAGCATTGGTCCAGCAGCTTGTGGGAGGGGGAAAACGGCAGACATCAAGCCCCTGGTGTCCTGATTGTGCCTCAGGTCTCCCTCGAGAGTCTGCACTTGCTCTCCTGGGCCCATTCCATGCCTGGGAGGCTCTCTCTCTCCACTTCCAACCCTCCTGGCTTGTGTTTGTCTCCCCTGGTCAACTGAGGGCATCCTTCAGGGACAAGTCAGGAAACAGGAATTGTGTAATTTCAGTGATTCTGCATACAAGTTAAGGGCTCTTCTGTTTACATTTAAAATAGATATTGTACAATGTAAATATGAAAGGTAAAATTCATGCTAATAATTTTAATTTTTCTTTATTTAAAATGATATTAAAGAACAAATAAAACAACATGAAATATCAACTGCTGGAGGAAAATGCTTTGTATTCTAGTACCTTCACAGCACTTTTTTTCCGCTTTTTGAATGAGGGGAGTTGAATTTTTATTTTGCAGGGAACCTCACAAACTGTGTAGTGGGTTGTTTGGGGTTTAGCATTATCTCTAGAAGACCTGTTAGTATACCAATATATTATTTTAAGGGAGAGTCAGCAAATTTTTTCTGTAAAGATCCAGAAATGGTATCTTAATATTTTAGGCTTTGCAGTTCATTCAGTCTTCACGACAACTGTTCAATCTCCCATTGTAGCACAAAAGCACTCCTAGGCAATATAGTTATATTTCAACAAAATTTCATTTACTGATAAATGTGGCTCATGGGCCACAGTTTGCCAATTCCTGTCTTAAGGGGCCCATTCATGCCTTCCCTCAATCTTATTTATCATATCAGTGAGGTGCTATCTTAGAAAGTAGGCATATAATCCTGATAGGAAACATGAAGATAGGTTCTCACTCAAAAGTTCTGCTTAACCAAGGGTGAGCAGATTGTAGAGCCTCCATAATTCAAACGACGTGGTATTGGCATATAAATAGAAAGATTGTATGGGAATAAGACCAATCACAAGTGGAAATTTAATTCAGTATAAAGGTGGCATCTTATATCAAGAAGAAAAAGATAGACTTTTTAATAAGTAATGTTGGGTTAAATGAAAAGTCATGTAGAAAAAGATAAAATTAGATCTTTTCTTCATTCAAACACAAGGAGATAAATTTCAAATGGGTCAGAAATTTAAACGTAAATAAAACCATTCATATATTAGAATAAAATATGGATGAAATCTGTAACATAGGAGTGGGGAAAACTCTCTTAGCTATGACTCAAAATTCAGGTGCAATAAGGAAAAGGGTGATAAATCTGACTAACAATTCAAAATAAAATACTTTTGTATCTCACAAAAGCATCATAGCAAAATAGAAAAGGAAGAAGAAAAGAAATATAAGATGAAAAAACTGTAATGAATTCAAAATATATAAAATTGATTAAGTAAAAACTCTGTAGTTCTACATTTGAATGCAAAGTATCAATATGAACTCAAAAAAGTTTTATCTTTAAAAAAGACCAATTTATTTTGAAAAGACCAAGAAATGAAAACCAATCATCTACCAATGAACATCCCTAGTGCCCAGATTGTGGTCTTTAGATGCCATTTCCACTAAAAAGAACCAGAAGAAAAATTTGATTTTTGTTGAAGGAAAAAGCTGACTCTGGTTCTAAAGTAGAAAATCTACAAGATGAGCCTGGAACTTCTTGTTTTACAGAGAGCAAGGAAGACATCAAAGACCACTGGATCCAGATGAAAACATTTAGGAGCCAACTTGAAGAAGCTCCCAGGAGCCAAAGGTAGAACATTATGATCATCCATAAGAGTAATAAATGCAATGAATTTGAAACACCTCAAATACATTTAATCCATAATAATAATTTGCAAAGAAACTCACTGGGCACATTTAAAATGCTAAGGGAATCGACAATTGTATTTTTTATTTTTTTTAAAGAGTTTATTTCTTTTATTCATGAGAGACACAGAGACAAAGGCAGAGACACAGGCAGAGGGAGAAGCAGGCTCCCTACAGAGAGCACGATGCGGGACTCGATCCTGGGACCCCAGGATCACACCATGAGCCAAAGGCAGACGCTCAACCACTGAGTCATCCACTTGTCCCAACAAACAATTTTAAATCAAACATTTATCTTGCCCTTTCTATATGAACTATACCTTAGGGTAACTAGTTGATGAGGAGTTAAAAGTAGACTTGTTAAAAATGGAGAAAGAATGACAGAATTAGGACACCACCATTTTGCAACCCCTAATGATCTAATGGATCCAGGCGATAATCATCAATGACTGCTGGCGTCATGACAAGGCAAACAAGCTGACATCACGTGCCTTTTCACGGAGTACCCTGAATCTGAATCCAAGTGAGGGCCTAGTCGACATTTAAAAACCAATTCAAGGAAAATAGAATGGACAAAGGAACATTTGAAATAACACAAAAATGAAGTCAGCAAAAGCCAGACTGTGGAAAACTATGGGACAATGACCCTTTTTCTTTGACACATAAATCTCAGGAAAAGAGAAAAGGAGGGAATGAAAGAGGGAGAGATTTTTAAATGGAGAAGGAGCTTATGAATGAAAAGCTATTTAAGAGATAAGTCAACCATTATAAGGTGTTAAGCTCATTTCATATATGGCTCAAACAAAGAAACTGTAAAAAATAAGACAATTAGGGAAATTTGAACACAGATGGATATTCATCATATTAAATCATTATTATTTTAGTTTAGCTGTAATGATGGTATTTTGGTTATATCAGAATTTTTTTCTTTTAGAGATACCATAACAATACTTACGAAGGAAATAATATGATATCTTGGATTTGCTTCAAAATTAGCATGAGAGGGGGTCCCCGGGGGGCTCAGTGGTTTAGTGCCTGCCTTCGGCCCAGGGCATGATACTGGGGTCCCGGGATCGACCCACATCGGGCTCCCTGCATGGAGCCTGCTTCTCCCTCTGCCTCTCTCTCTCTATCTCTCATGAATAAATAAATAAAATCTTTATTAAAAAAAAAAAGATAAAATTAGCATGAGAATGGAGGAGACAGGGGAATATGTGAATATAGAGATTGGTCCTGATTGATCATTCCTGATCATCCTTGAATGGCTATATAACAGTTCATCACTCTCTACTTTTGTATACGTTTGGGTTTTTATTACACAATAAATAAAATTATTTAAGTTTTGCTTCCTTGTGCAAGGAATTCTGGTTAGTTCAAGTGTAGCAGAAGCATTCCAGAAAGCACTTAATGGGTACTTACTGTATACATAATGTGACACCACCTAGCCGGAAACTGCAAAAGTCCAGGTGAAAAACGTAGAATTACGATGGTAGCAGTGGAAATACAGAAAAGAAAAGGACAGAAAGTTGCTTCTTTATTAGGAAAAATGTTAGGCACTGTGAAATCTATGCAGACTCCAACAAAGGAACATTCATACATGTTTTATTTAATGTCCTTGGAAGGACCGATGAACAAGCCAATTGTCTAAAAAGATAATAGATTTCTCTATTTGAATGGAAGTTTAAGTTCTTTGAATTTCATTAGAATTAAATACCTTGAGAATTTACATCTTTTTATTCATTTATGTTCAGAAACCAAACATTCTATTACAATTTACAAGGTCTGCACTGTTATCTATAAAATAAATGGATAACAAGATTCCTTGTAGAATAATTAACAATGCTCCATATTGTTGCCACTACTTATCAATTCAGACTTTTATTTTACCTATTTATTCCAACCTCTGCTTTCTCGCTGCAGCCCAGACTGGGCGTAAGGTGGTCTCTTACAAGTGCCTGTGAAGGGTCTCTCCTCAAGCTGCCTCAGGGAGCAAGGGTCTGTGGAGATAGGTAAAGACTGCATCTGGAATTAGAAAACCCATCTGGAACCAGAGCAGCACCCACTAGACTCCCTGGCTCTCTCTCTCCCACTGACCCTGCATCCTCTGTGCAGAGGTTCTCCTCTCCACTCCCTACACTTCCACTCCTTTCCCTGAGTTTCTGTGCAGCCTTCACTTCAGCTCACACAAGATCCATGAGGGCCTCTTCAGGCCCATGGCCTTGCTCTCTCCCCACCTACCATCGAGTGAAGAAATATGACTGGCCAAGCCTTGCTTCCCCTGGCCATTGGGGACCCCAGGGACTGCCCCTGGCCAAGGGCCTATCCTTGTTCAGTCAACTGTGGCCCTGACGGGAAGTGGGCTGAGTTACAGGGCAAAAAACACGGCTGGGCCTTGAGCAGCGCCTGTGGTTAGGGCAGAGATCCTTAGAGGGAGCCCTGGGAAGACTCTCCTGTACAGATTTCTAATACATTCTGTCAACCCTTGGTCAACTGCTGCTAATTTCGATATGAGTCTCAAAACCATTTACCATGTTGGGTCTCCATTTACCAAACCCCAAATTCTAACACATCTCAGTGAAAAAGGATTCTTTTAGGGTTGGACAACCTACTCAGTATAACCCATCAGGAAATGGCCCTGGGTCCCAGGGAGTAAACCATTATCAATTCCTGTCACTCTCTCAGCTCCCAGGAAGATAAAAATGAAACAAATTACCATCTTGGCCACCTAGGAAAATGCTTGGGGTGTGGAAGGGGTTGGAGTCAGTTTTGCTCCTGTTATTTATCAGTGTTTAAGGCTACTAATTATTATTTGACTAGCGCCAATTTGCTGTCATGTGTTATGTGCCAGTGTGCCCAGAACTTCCACATATGCCATCTCATTTAATCCTGCCAACAACAATAGGCATTGTCTCCCTTTGACAGATGAGTAAACTGAGGCCTAGAGAGACTGAGTAGTTTGTCTAAAGTCACACAGCTACTAAGTGACATAGCCAGAATCTGAATCTGGAACTGACTCCTCAATCAATATATTGTGTTGTCTTCTGTGCTGCAGTCGCTGAATCCATTGCGGCCCTGTGACCACTTAACTCACTGGGCCTCATTTCTTCGATGAAGAGGAACCATATTTTTATCATTGGATGCTCTTCCCAGCTTGTCTGGACATTGTTAGATGCCCAAGCTGCAGTATCAGAGAATAACCTAGCTTGTTCCAGGGGCAAATGTCCCTGATTTAGCAAGCTCATTCAGTGACTACAACATTTTCTGATAAGGGGGTCTTAGCCTACACAGCATGCAAATACATTTCAAAATGAACTCATTTATGATTGCATTAAGAAAAACTCCTATGTAATGAGTTTTCTGTGGCCTTGTTTATGAATAGGGAACTTTTAGATTCTGCAATTACCCAAAGCAGTAAAGCAGCAAAGAAAGCCAGCATGTTAAATAATAATTGCAAATGTTATATAAATGAGAGTGGTTTGATTGAATTTATTAGATATGTGTTTCCAGCATTTTAAGATATAAAGCATTTATCACAAAATGATGATTTCTTCACTTAAGCTCATTAGGAAATCACACATCAATTCACGCATAATTACAGAGGAATTTCTTCTGCTCCCCACAAATCATTACCACGTTAGCTAAAGTTGAATTGGTTTTAGCAGGATTTGGAAAAGTGGGTTCTCAACAGAAACCTACAGAGAGAGCAGTATGCCTCATGGGGGGCCTCACCTCCTTGAATCCGTCAGAGGAAAGCCATGGCCCAAAGATTCTGAGACAGGAGACTGGGATAAATCCTGAAGCAAGAACCTGAGACCGTCTCTCTTCCCATCAGAATCTTGCCACGCAAATTGTCCTGATCCAGGTACTTAATGAAGAGGTAAGAGTCTAGAGATAACTGTACCAGCCAAATAATGATCACTCTTTGAGAGTAAATTAGAAGGAAGAGAGAGTTCTAAGAAAAGCAAAAAAATAAGAGGGTGTAAATATAAACTTAAGAAGTTTGTTGAATGCAGGCAATAATTTATAGTCAATGAGCAAGATGCAAGTCTTCCAAGTGTCCATCAGTGAATCAAGAGGAAGAACAAACTTTTGATACAAATGTCAGGTAAAGGGCCTTTCTGGCTTCACATTTTCTTTCTATACATTCTGAAAAATATCTACTCACTAGATATTCAAAAGTAGACTTCCTTGCAAACCCGACCCTCATCCTTCTTTCCCGTCCAAATAAACAAGATATATAAGTAACTCAATAAGAAAGTAAATAGGAGAGAAAGTAGGAGAGAGAGTGAGGAAGGCGATATATAAGAGCAATAATTGATCATTAGAAGTAAAAAGGGGGAGACTTTTCAGGGCATGAATCATTGGTCCATTTCCTTAATGTTTAAAGGGCTTTTATGGATCAATAAGAAAATAATCAACAGCTCAGTAGAAAAATGGGCAAAGTTCATGCAAATGCAGCAACAGAAAAATAAATACCAATCGCTTTCCAACACAGGGAAGATGCCCAAACTCATTTAAAATTGAATAACTATAAATTAAAATAATAACAAGATACAACTTGTAACCTAACAGAATGACAGAGATCAGAAAGTGTAGTAATACATCGTGTTGGGAAGGATGCCGAGATACACTCGTGTAATTGAAATATAATGTGATACAACTTCTTTGGGAAGCAAATTTGTCCATGTATCTCAACTTTTAAAGTGCACACACTCTTTGGCCAAGCAATTCCACTTCTACAAACTTATTCTATAACTCTGCTTGCATATTTAACAATTTGTACAGGGTTATGCATCACAGCATTATACTGGAAACCCTAACTTGTCCAACGATTAGGAACTAGTTAAAGAATACCATGTAACAGTTAAGGAAGAATGAGATAGGTTTATTCTTATGTATGGATACATAAACTTCTAGGTATTGATTCAAATCCAAGAACTATCACAAAGTTTTGAAAAGGGAAATAAACTATATGTTAACATGCATATAAAAAAAATAAAAGAATATGTATGCATATGAATATAGAAAATACTCATTTAAAGAATATATAAAAATAGAAATACCCTTTTCCCACAGAGTATGAGTAATTGAGTTTGTTATTTTATTATCGTCCATGCCAAACAAGCATTAAAAATTATAAAATTTATTCAATAGAACTCTGAAGGCTTTTTTTTTTCATGTGGGAAAAGTAATCTTTGAAATGTAAGCTGTGTGTGTGTGTGTGTGTGTGTGTGTGTGTATACAGATACTTAATATACTTGTAAATAGACTATTTCTGGAAGGACACTAAAGAAAGTATCGTAGCCTTTAGGGAAAAAAGGGTCGGAGGATTTAGAATGAGCGTCCCTTACAGTAAATTTGTTCTTAATACTATATATATATTTTTAAAACAGAATTCCTATGCTACAGATTTAATAAAAAACCAGACTTATGGAGGGAGCTCCTTGTGATATGCATAGAAATGGCATCTGTGACAATGACCGAAACCAAGGAAAATCCCAATCTCTTCTTGGGAGCAGAGAGTCCTCATCTTGAGAAGACCGACAAGGTCAGATGGAGGGGCAGCTATGAAGCTGGACACCACCGATTGTCGCTGGACACACATGAGTTTCAATTTCTCTGCTTCTAAAATGGGGCAAGTAGTGGAGGAGGACGATACTTTCAGCTCCTCCTCCTACCTCTCAGAAGATGTTTCAAGGGTGAAGGAACTATTATATGAAGTGTTTCCTAATGGCTTTTCTACAATATGTCGTCTCAGAAAGGATGTGGGAGATAAATGACATACATCAGTATTAAAATTCGCCTTTGGAGAGCAAACCACCCTTTGGAGGGAAATTGCTTTGGAAAGTGAATGAACTTCTTCAGGGAATTAATGCAAGTCAAAAATCTTCAAAGAAAATCGCTTAATTGAAACTTCAAGACCTTTTCCTATGGGTGCTTCTGCGAGCTGGAATTTCTCTTCAGCTTGCCTTGGGTCACATAAGGCATTTGACGTTCTCAATCCCCAACCTCCACTAGCAGGGCCCAGGCGGTGGGTTAGAGAGCACAGTCATTCGTCCTTGGTCCCACTGGGAAGTCACAGATAAATCATTCCAGGCACCCCCGGAAATCTTTCAGTGCTCTGCAAGTATGCTGAGAGTCAGAACATCCCACCTCCTGGACCTTGGCTAATTCCTAGATACCAGAATTGCAGTCTCTGTCAGAACTTCTAGACACATGCAAGGTTTTGGATGCTCTTACCCCAATTCCAATGAGACCAGATGCTGACTTGAAACATGCCATTTCAGAGCTGCAGGAGGCCAGTTAAGAAAACAGAACCAAAGCTTCTCTAAAAAACTCTTTGTGCTGAGACCCAGACAGTTCAATACGTTTTCTCTCGTGAATGAGCTTTACATAATGAGCTCAGCATGCTACTAGCCTAGGATCTGAGCTACTCAAATCCAAATTTGCTAGCCTAATAACCAATACAAATAAACAGAAAGAGGGAGAGAAAAACCCCACCAAAGTCTCTTGAAGGATTAAGGAATCATACTCTGCTTTTTAAAAAAGATTTTATTTACTTATTCAGGAGAGACACAGAGAGAGGCAGAGACAGAGGCAGAGGGAGAAGCAGTCTCCTCGCGGGGAGGCCGAGGGGAGGACTCATCCCCAGATCTTGGGATCACGCCCTGAGCCGAAGGCAGATGCCCAACCACTGAGCCCCCCAAGTGTCCCTACTCTGCTTGTTTCAACGTTCAAATCACCAGATAAGTGGGAGTAGGAACAAGATTCCCTTAGTAAGAATGTTTGGGGGAGGAAGGGATTCACCTCCTTTTCAGGTGCTGAAGGAGAAAAGCAATGAACAGAAAAGTGAAATGGTTTTCTCCTTTTTGGGAAAGAATAGTTTTAACCTTCAAGTAACTGCAGAGGTTGTTGGAGCTTATACAAGGAAACTCTTCAGAAGACAGGGACATGAATCATGGGTCGTTTTATCTCCACTTTAAAGCACTCGAACATTCAAATTCCCTAAAGAAAAGAGAGCTGGTGGTGCAAATGATCCAATCTAATGGATTTATTAATATCCCAAGCACCAGCCCAGGAGGATCCTTCATTGCTATTGGTGACACCAACAGTGGTTTTTGGTTTTTCTTTTTTTTTTTTCCCCTGAGTTTGAATCACAGTTTCCCCAGTCATGGGGTTGAGGTCACTGGAAAGGGGAAGTATGAGCCACTCTGTGTGTGCTTTTTATTTTTAATGTACTAGTGAGAAGTCGGCAGGACGCGGTTACAGGAAGTCATGTGCTGGAACTGGGCTGCTTGATGCTGGGAGTTTGACAAATGTCTAAAGAATGTTCTGTTAACAATATGAAGGCTCCAGATGGCAAAGTGGGAAGGAGCAATCCAACTGTGTTTCAAAGGGCCGTGTGCACGTTGCCCAGCGCAGTACCAGGCCCTGGCAGGTCAGCGAAGAAATCGGAATGGATGGGAAATAGCTGGCTCGCCTCGCCCAGTGATAGATGAAGGATTACAGGGCAGAAGTCTTATGATAGGAATTTATTTTCTCTGGGAAAGGGCTGATGCATTTCCCTTTCTGGCAACATACATCAGGGCCTGACATTTATTTGACAGTCTCTCATCAGATATTCATGACCACATTCCCTGAGCTGAGCATTGTACTTGGAATAGCGTGGCGAGCATGAGGGATGAGACCCCTTCCCTCAGGAAGCTTGCAGGTTGCTCGTGGGAAAGAGGCACCTGTGTAGTGTACGGGGAGGACCAGGATGAGGGGAAGCACGGATGGGGGCGACACACAGGAGGGGCACTTGGAGGTCAGAACAGGTGCCTCTCGGAAGAGGAGGCAATCAGCTTTAGCAAAATGTGAAGTAATAGAAAACATATATATTGGTTTCTGCCCCCAGTGTCTGGCACAGAGGCCCCAAGATTTTTGTGATTTCCTACATGATAAGAGCACTAGGAACAACTTTTGTTCCAATATTTGGCTTTTGACCCTGGTTCCCAGCTCCTTTGGGATTTCCTGGGTGACAACGTCTTTTATTCTAATGAGGTGACTCCTGGATGGCTCCTGGATGGGGGCTGGTCACCAGAAAGACCAAGTCATGATTTTAGAAGCTTGGAATTTTCAACCCACCTCCATCCTCCAGGAAGGAAAGAGGGTCTGGAAATTGAGTTAATGATCAATCAAGCCTATATGATGAAGCCTCCACATTAATCCCGAAGTACATTGGAAGAGCTTCTGGGTCAGCGTTCATGTCTACGTGCAGGACGGTGATCGGCTCCAGCTCCACAGGGACAGAAGCTCCTGTGCTTGGAAACTTTCTGGGGTCATATATGTCTCCCCATGTGGCTGTTCGTCTGTAGTCTTTATCATATACTTTATTAAACAATAAACTGGGAAAATATAAGTGTTTCCCTGAGTTCTACAAGTTGTTCTAGCAAATACTCAAATTGAAGGTGAGGCATCATGGGAACCTCTGATTTGTAGCCAAGTCAGACAGAATTTGAGGGTAACCCTGGGACTCACTACTTCTGATTGGTGTCTGAAGTGGGGAGGAGGGTCTCGTGGGATCGAGCCCTTAACCTGTGCAGAATTCACTAACTCCAGTTAGTGTCAAAGTTGGGTTGCATTGTAGGACCGAGCTGGTAGTTTCAGGGGATCGTCGGACAGGGGAAAGCCCCCCATTATCTCGCATCAAAAATGTGGTGAGTGTGGTAATGGCGTGAGGGAAGGAGAGACACAGGAGGAGTGCAGTATTTCTTTCACGAAACAAAGAGGGAAGTGACCCAGGAAGAGAAAGCAGCAGCAAGAGAGAGCAAACCAAGGCCCCTTCAGTGGCTTGCCCCCACCCAGCCCCGTGTACAGTAGGGTGGGACCCCCTCCAGCAGCTCCAGCTGCAGACACCCCGGAGCCGGCCTGATGCTCCGTCCCCACGTCCACCTCGGTCCTGGTTGTGGCCCTGGCTTTCCCATCTCCAGCCTCAGCCATGACTCAAAGCTCCCTGCCTCTCCCCTCCCTTCTCCCCTTCTCCTTCACCCACTTAATGCAAAAGATACAGAAAATGGTGAGGGACAAGTCAGTAGAAAGAGAAGAGCTGAAATGGAACCCATGAATGATTTATACCAGGAGCAAAACCAAAACCAAAAGAAAATCCTTCAATTAAAATGAGTCCCTCACAGAGACACTGGAATGCAATTCAATCCTGCCTCACCCCACCTCAAGCCCTACTGGGCGGGACCATGGAGCTGATAGAAAAGGAGAAAATTCAATGTGACAACTAATTTTTCTACAGACTATCGAATGTCCCTTTTGAATGGCTTTTCATCAGACTATCCAAATATTTGTGTTTTCCATCATGGATCCTTGGACACATGTGATATTTTCACCAGGACCCTGGGAGACTTTTCTAATGGTTTTATACTTTGGTATCTCTTCATTCCCGTAGTGCCTAACCTACTCAATAAATTCATTTTGAGTGGGTGAATGCCTTAAATTGTCCTTGGGTTAAGTTTGAAGTTGCTCAAAGGCAAAACCCAAAAGAAAAGCTCTCTCATCCAGGCAAGGTTAAATTACTTTGTAGAAATCACAAATGGTGCCCGTTACTCAGGAGATAGAAGGGTAAGTCTTAACTTTTCCAACTCAAAGCTAATCAGATCAATACCCAGCTGCTCACTATGAACAGAATGCACCCAAGTAATACCAGGAAAGCAAACTCTGCCCAAAGGTATTTGGTCTATTTAAACTTCCCGAGGTCTTGTTTATATGTCAGAAACAGAACCATGGGATAAGAAGAAAGAAATACCTTCCGGAGCAAATGTCTGAGCTAATAATGTACAATCATCTCAAGGCTCACTCCTGGGACTTAATCCTCTTCCTCGGCCTCTCCTCTACCAGGCCATCACTTTATACTGATTTTTTTTTTTAATTTAAATCAATCCACTGAATTCTCCCTCCCCAATTTACCATAATGTGTATTTAATGGGATTCGTATCTGGGACCTCCTCCAAAATTATTACCAGGAGGACCAGAACAATCCCACTAGGACATGGGCACCCATGGTACAAGCCCATGACAAATACCCCGAGGCTTCCAGTATCTTCTATTTGAAACCTCAGAGTCCTTTTGATTTGGGTTATGGTTGGAGAAGTATGCCTGTTTGGCTGCTTGTCTTACCCTTCCAAACTTCCATATCCTTCCATACCGAGAGACAATACAGTAAAGCTGTATGTTAGGAGACTCCAGAATCCTCAAATTCATAAACTTTCCTCAGAAACCCAGTAAGGAGACAACATCAAAGCAGGCCTGTTGTGTGGATGCCAGGAGCCAGGGCAGGCTCGGGTCCCCACACCTTGGTGACACTCAGCTTCATACCTCAGCAAAGAGGCAAGCTTGGTACAAGGGGCCTTGAGGCTGGAAACTAAAGAAACCAACCCACCCTAAAAGTGAGAAGGCTAATCTGCGGATGCCACGGCTGTGCCATATAATAACCTCATAATTTAGGTGCTTCCCTGTTTAAAACAACTTCACATCATTTTCCCTGACAAGAACGGGATGGAGACTGAGAAAAACATCCTGACAAGCCTGAAAGGAGCAAAGGCCTTTCACTGTGGGAGCAGTTACAGAAAAAGGCCAGATCCTCCAGGAGAGACATACGTACAAGGTGCATTTGCTTTCTCTGAATTCTCTGGGGGGCAAGGTCGAGGTAGCTGCATACACAGGGTACACAGCAGAGGTGGCACCAGCAGGAAACGCCTGTCACCCTCGCTGGGAACAGCTATGCTGCTGGCTCAGGGCTGCTCGCCAGAGGCTTGGCAGAGGCTCCGTGAACTCTGAGCAGGTGGGAGGAGCATCCTGGCTGGAAGGCCCAGCTGGGTCTAGAACATGAAGAGAGCAGCACTGGAGAGAAACTCTGCTGTTTCCCCCTCGTGTTGTCCTCGTTCCCAGGGAGGCTCACTGCTGACCATGCCAAGCATCCCCTGATCTTTAAATTAGATGAGAATTAGGGATCGTGCGTCTGCTGTTGAGCTCGTCCTCAGTGTCCCACACCACGCTTGCTCCAGTCTTCCGCTGGGTCTGAGGCATTCCTGCTGACATTGCTAACAGGCTCACGGCCCCCCTCAGACAGACCCCTGCACCCCACACAGGACAGGGCTCGGGCCACATGGTGCATGCCACCTAAATAAGGCTGGAGCCCTGGGTCTTGGGGCCAAGGTGACCGGCGAAGTTGGGCCAACTTCCAGGAGGGGAACAGCAGAGCCACAAGGGAAGGGCCACAGATGGGTCCTCTTCACTGCTTTTTCCTTAGTTCATCAAGGAGCCCTGCTCCCAAATACCAGCTCAGCAAAAGGCAGCATGTCCCCAGCTCAGACCCCAGGAACAAGTCATTCGTCTGCCACCAAGGACCCGGTGGCCCCAGGCCCCAGCTGGCAAGCTTGTGAGTAAAAACTACTCAGCCTGGCTGAGCATCCCAGAGCCAGAGTCTCTCTGCAGAGGCAGTGAACACTCTATCTGGGGTCACAGCTGACTGACTGCTCTAGAATCCAGCTTCCCCAGGCTCCGCCCCAGCTGCCAGCCCAGTTCCCCTGAGACCATTTTCTCCCTTTCTTTCTGAATAAGAAAGAGCAATCTAATGGGCCTCTTGTTCTCCGTGACCTTGTGAAAGTGAAGGTCTCAGTGGCTGTCACTCTTCAAATGTGTCCAGGGTGCTCCATGTTTGTGCTCCCAAGGTAGTTTCTAAGAGAGGATTTCCTTCTCACCTTTAAGCTTCTGGGAGCTTGCTGTGCACACTCACATCACGGAGGCTGGATTTTCAGGGCAAGGAGAATAAAAAAACAGGAGGAAAAAAGAAAACTAAGAGAAGATAAAAGAAAACACTTAAATTTAAATATGGAGCCACACATAAATGTATGTCTATATTTGCATATGCAAATGAACCCATAAATGTAAAGGCAAAAAAGCAAGTGGTCGGTTTGGCAGATCCATTTGTTTATTCGGCAATATTTTTTAGTCTTATAATGTGCCAGACCCTGCTCTGATTATCCCCCCATGCCCAAAGATACCAAACGGTGGAGGCCAGGACTCTGTAGGTATCTCTGGGGTGCTTTTGTGATTTGGGCTCACACAGCAACCACCTTCCTCTGCCCTGAGACCTTTTCAAGAGATCCCTGCGATCCCTGTGTGGAGGCTCACCATCTCTTACCAAGGCCATCATGGTCACAATTGGATGAGAGAGGGACCTGAGCCAGGTCAGAGGCTGGGGACAAGTTCATGATAGCTTCCTTAGTTCCCCTTCTGGCTCTAGGTCATCTGCTTAGTTTCCTTCATGCAGTTCATCAAATGCTCTTGAATCAACAAGACCAGAGACAAAGAATCTGCTCCTTTGTTCCTTTGCACCTTTGATAAGAAAGCGTCCACACACTCTTTCCTTCATTCCTCATTTATTCAACAAATATTTACTCCCAGCACTGTGGGCTAAGCCCTGGAGAAAACTGGGAAACAAAGCTTTCCATCCTTCCTTCAAAGATCTTAGACTAGAGAAGATACAATAAAGGTAATTTTCCAGTTTGAAAGAACAGCAAGTGCCAGGAGGGCCCCAGACACCCAAGGAATATGGGAAGGAAAGATGAAGCAGTTTTTGAACTGCCTTGTGGCAATCCTTTCAGGATTTCCCTCAAGAACTACAGGACTCGGGAGGAGGGCGGGGGGTGGGGGTGAATGGGTGACGGGCACTGAGGGGGGCACTTGACGGGATGAGCACTGGGTGTTATTCTGTATGTTGGCAAATTGAACACCAATAAAAAATAAATTTATTATTAAAAAAAAAAAGAACTACAGGACTCATAACAACTAAGAAGCTAGAAGGATGTTTGTCAAGTTGATCCATGGACTAATGGCATTATAATCACTGAGCACTTGCTTAAAAAGTGGGTTCTGGGGTTGACAGCAGGCTAACTAAATCAGAATTTCAGAAGACAGGATCCAGGAACCTGCTTTATGAACATGACCCTTGGTGATTCTGATGCACAAGGGGCACCAAACAAAATATAAGGAAAAAGATGGAAAGATAGGGATTAGGATGGGCTTTTTATGACCAAAGCATTAAAATAAGATGCCAAGGAACAGTTAAATGGAGATTTCTTTTGAACAGCAGAACATACGAGAAACTCTTTAGACTGGAAGCCAAGAGACTTTGCTAGTACTGACAAGCTAAATAGTCTTCATTGCATTTCTTTCACTCTCAGACTCAGCCCCTTCATCTATAAACTGCAGGGCATGATCTAGATCTACATGGTCCAGTACAGCAGTCACTAGCCGTATGAGAATATCGAGCACTTGAAATGTGGCTATTTTGAATTAAGATTTGCTGCAATGTGAAATACACACAGGGTTTGAAAGGCTTCGTGTCACATAAAGAATGTAAGATGTCCCCATGTGGTTTTATATTGACTACATGTTGAAATGATAGTATTTTGGATATACTGGGTCAAATAAAATTAAGGTAAATGAAAATTACTTTTCCCTGTTTCTTTTACCTTTTTAATGTGGCTACTACAAAATTTAAATCATGTGTGTAAGTATGGCTTGTTGGATATTTCGACATGATTTATGACACGATATTGGACAGTGCTGATCTAGATGATCTCTAATCCAGCACTGATATTCTGTGCAAGGGAGATGGATTAATGGAGAATGACAGGAAGTAGCACTTGAGTTTGTCCTGGCTCAAGGCTTTGGTCCTTAGCCAGAAGGCAGCCAACTTCTAGCAAGAACTTCTGCCCACCCAGAGTAGGAGGGAGCTGCAGAGAAAGGAGGTAAACTCTGAAGAATTGGGCCATAACACAACCTCAGATACTTTCTATAACACATTTGGGTGGTGTTTAGTCATTTTTTCATCTTTGTTGTCATCTACCATCCCCGAGGTTTTTGTTAGATCTCTGGTCTCTGGCTGGCATGCATGTTCTGAAGGTTTTCTGGACAACGTGACATTTCTGAAATGATACTTTTGAAATGAGCTTTCTTCTTTTGTGTGTGCAGGCTTTATCTTGGAGACCATATTTGGCAATATTGAATATTGGACATCTTTTTGATTTGCTGATAGTCAAAATATATTTTATTTTCCTCTCTTCTATAGGAGTGAAAACAAAATGTTTTAAATCTCAGCTCTATGTTTGCTAATAATACTTTATTAAGTATGCCTAAAACAAACACATTAACTTCCCAAAAAGTTCTCATACATTCCTAAGTCCCTATGATTTTAACTTTCATTTCCAGTATTGATAGTTGCCAACACCACTACCCCCATTTATCTTGGCACTTTTCCCCCACCTAAGAACCCCTGATTATTACCTCATTCAGTTCTCCTGTGACCTTATTGGTCGCTCCTTCTCGGGTCCTTGTTGAATCCTCCTTATTTCCCCAACAGCCAACTGCTGGGTGCACTAAGGCTCTAAGCCTCAGAACAGGCCTCTTCTCTCCTATGTCTACATTCACAGCCTAACTGATCTGTTTCAGTCTCAAGAGCTTAGAGTACACCTGTGTCTAAGTGACACTAAATTCTCATGTACAGCTTGTCCTTTCCCCTTAACTCCACCCTTGTCTCTCCCTCTGTGCACTCACCAGTGACACTTATATGCCTATTTGCACCTCAAGTTCTATAGTCCAAACTGAACTCCTGGTCTCCCTGCCGATCTGCTCATTCCAGAGTCTTCCTTCCTCATCAGTGTTAACTCCATCCTTCCAATTGTTTAGACCAAAATCCCTGGAGTCATCTTTGACTCCTTTCTCTCACAGATCCTACATCCTAACCTGTTGGCTATCCCTCCAGATATATCAAGATTCTTACCATTTTCCACTGTTTCCACTGCTACATCCTGGGGGAAGTTGGCATCATCTCTTATCTAAAGGCAGTAGCCTCCTGTCTTGCTTCTACCCTTATCCCTTATGAAGTATGCTCAACACAGTAGCCAGAGTGAGCCTTTTAAAATGTAGGTAAGACCAGATGACTCCTCTCCTCATTCAGTAACACCTTGCAGTGACCTAAGATGCCCTACATGATCTGGCTTTTGGCCTTACTGTTTTTTCCTTTCCCAAAAAAAACATGTATCAAAATTTGACATAGTAAATATTTCTTTTATTGTCTGTTTCTTCCCACTAGAATATAAGAGTCTTGAAGGCAGGGACTTTGTTTCATTCAAAATGAATCCTCAACAGCTAAGACAATAAAAATGGTTTTGAATGAATGCTAAGTGTTCCATAAGGTGAGTCAAAAGGTGAGAGAATGATGAAATTAATTAGTGTATGCATGCTGGAGTTGTGTTTACAATCTTGGGGACCCAAAATTTGCCCTCTTTGCTTGGGGGAGAGGGAGCATTTTTGGAAATAGAGTATGATCATTCTCTTCCTTTTTTCTCATCTGTGCATGTATTCACTCAACTGGCATTCACTAATGAGCTAATGCCATGTTAGAAATGGTGCACAAACTCATGGCCTTCCACGAGCTAGTGTTTACCCAGACGACATGCAAGCATGTAACCTTAGAAAAGAGGTAGACAGTGGTGTAGAGCTGTGTCTGAGGAGAGGTGAAGTCCACACAGGGAAGTCATGGGAGGTCAGGAAAGGCTTCTCCAAGGGGAATTGACTGAACCTAGTCTTGAAAGATAAAAAGGAATGCTTTATATGGGCAAAGATAAAAGCGTTCAAGAAACCAGCATTCTGGGAAATAGAAACAAAAAACAGAAGACAGTGCGGCACTTTGAGGAACTACAAAGTGTTGTTGGATGTGACCACAGTCCAGACCAAGTATCGTAGAGTTACAAGACCCAAAGTAAGGGAGGTCAGCAAGGGTATATATCATGAAGGGCTTGCTCCTGCATTGGAACTTCATTCCCCAAATAGTGTGAAAGTTAGTGAAGCAGCAAGTTAACATGGTGAAGGAAGAAAATAGTAATATGTTATAACCCCATAAGTACAAAATTTGAACTACCCATTGACTTCTATGGGCATAGAGGGACTGGGACCAGTGTCCAAGGCAGCAGTTTAGAAGATTGGGGCAGGAAGGAAGAAGGAAGTGACCAAGCATCCCCTGGGAGGGGACACTGAGACCGTTCTTAAAGAACAAGGAGAAGTAAGCCAGGCAGGCAGGAAAGACGAGGGCTTTCCCGAGAGAGGAACAGGAGGTTTCAAAGCCAGAGTGTGAGAGAGCATGAGGCACAGCTGACCGCCTACATTAATACCCACTCCTTCTAAACCTAAAAGGGTCGCCTAAATCCTTTTATAGTTCACAGATTGCTTAATCCTCCTTCTCCTTGATCTTCATCATAAAACCAAAGAATCATAATGTTAAAGAGCTGGAGGGCATCTTAGAGCACATCTAATCCTGTGCTTCTCCACCTTCTTCACTCAAGTACCCTGAATAATAGAGGAAAACAAAGGAACCAAGTTTTTGACTTTGCCTATTTTATCTTTTTTTAAATGTACATTTTGCATTCTAAGTTAAGATGTCTGTATCTGTTTTAATATAAAACTAACACATTTTTTCCTCAAAATTCTTCTAGTAAGTTTGATCTGCCATAGGAAGTCATGTCATCTTTCCTCACAGATCTCTTCCCTATACCCCCAGGTGTGTGGGAAATCCCTTATTTATAGATGAGGATGCAGAGGCTAATAGAGAGATTATGTCATCTGCCTGAGGTCACACAGTGGGTTAGGTAACGAGTGAAGCCTAGAGCTCTCCTTGGACCAAAGCTCTCCTTGGACCCTCTCCCCACACACGCCCTGCATTTGACACTGGGAGCTCTCTTCTTCCCTGATGCTTTTTTCCTCTTCCCCTGTTACACTGACCACTTCTCCTTTATCCCATCTTGTCCCTTCCCAGCCCCATTAGGGCTCCAGAGGGCTCAGAGGGGAGAGTGGAGAGAAATCCCTCTAGGAAGGGAGGTCACAGGAAACTGAGTGCACTGAGCAGCCCTGGACTGATTGGGCCTCAACTGTTTCAGCCTCTTGTTCCTCCAGGATCAAAGGTTCCTGAGGGCCCTTTTGGCTGTTCTTCATTAATTATACCTTTGCTTCCTGGAGACACTTAGTGCATACTTCTGAGAGCTGGCTTAGAGCACAAAAGGGGAAACCAACAATACCTGTGTCTGACCCAGGAAGCCTCCCATTGTCCTTTTTCACCTGTGTTGAAAGTTTTATGAGCATCTTTAGCAGGCCCCTTGGGTGGCCAGTGCTCGGACTTCCCTCCTGTATAGGCAGGAGTTGTTATTTGGAAGAAGCTGGAGTCACTCCGTGGTCCCTGAGTCAGCCAGCACAGGAGAAAAAAAGCCAGGAAGCTTGTGTGGTTTCTCTTCAAAACATAAATTCAGTCGTTTGCTCCCTCTTCCTAAATTATGTCAGCAGCACTCATTGTTTTCAGGATAAGGACACCTCCTTGAAGTGGCCCATTAGGGCCTGAGTCTGTCCCTTCCTCATCATTCCAGACTCTATCTAAATCCTTATTTTTCTTCTCTCTACTCTAGCCACACTATTGCCCTTTGCTCCCCTATTTATGCCTGTCTCCCTCCCACAGGACTTTGTGTCTGCCATGACTGGCCACCGAGCCTTTGAACTTGCCATTTCCTTGGCCGGAAGGGCTCTTTTACCCATTCTTGCCTTAGCTTACTCCTTGTCTCTCTTTAACTCTCAGCTCAAATTTTCCTTCCTCAGAGATATCTCTTCTGACCTCCTGACAGTCAAATCTTCCATTATAGGGTCTGAGAACACCAGGTGTCTTTCTCCATAGCACTTAGCACAATCACAGATTTAGTTATTTGAGTGATTGATTAGCTTATTACGATTTGTTCTCCCACAAGGCTGCATGATCCACAGGGCAGAGTCCATGTAAGGATTTATTCATTTTCATATCTTCATTATAGCTACCACATGGGTAGGTGTTTTACAAGTCCACTTAAATGACACATTAAATAAGGAACAGATAAATGAATAGTAGATCTGGTTAGTTCAAGAATGAATTGGTGAATGAATACCTGAAATTGTTTACAAAGGTCTTGGGGATCCAGAATCCAATCCTTGGACCTACATATCTGTTTGGCAGAATTTATTATAATTAGCAACACTACCCCTCATTGCTTTTCATTGCACCATCTGTAAGTGTCTTTTATGTGCATGTTATGGGGGAGTACTCTGCTAGAAACTTTCTTGGCTACCCTCTTTCCCTCATTATCACCCTCTATTCCAGTCATCAGCAAACTCTGCCAACTCCATTCCAAGATATATCAAATTCCATCAGACACATAAAAGCTGAGAGAGTTTATCACCAACAAACTATCATGAAAGGAACTTTAAAAAATATACTTTTGGAAGAAAGAAAATTCTCTTTGAGGGAAGATCTAAGATGCAAGAAGCAATGTAAGTTTAGAATAGGCAAACATGCAAATAAATCTAAAGAAATAGTTACTGTATAGGGCTAAAAAATAATGCATAATTTAGAGATTTTTTAAAAACAGTCAATAGTAAGGCGAGTGGTCAGATTTAAATGTGCCAAAAGCTTAAGAAAAGAATGAGAAATACTAAGTAACTTTAGCCTTTGTTAAGTATAATTAACTTTTAAGAGTCACCACTAAAACAATGAAAATGGAGTTTATAATTTCCAAAAAGTAATAGGAAGAAAACATTTTATTAAAAAAAAATCCTTACTCAAAGCAATAATAAAGGAAAAAGGTATTCAAAAAAATCAAATAAATAACACAAGATAGAAAAAATAAAAAATAAGTTCAAACATATCAACAATCACAATAAATGTAAATGGACTAAAGTTGCCAATTAAAGGTAGCAATCAGGGATGCCTGGGTGACTCAGCCTTTGGCTCAGGGGGTGATCTTGGTGTCCTGGGATCGAGTCCCACATCGGTCTCCCTGTGGGAGCCTGCTTCTCCCTCTGCGTATGCCTTTGCCTCCCTCTGTGTGTCTCTCATGAATAAATAAATAAAATCTCTTAAACAAATAAAAATTTAAAAAAGGCAGAGATCATCAAATTATATTTTAAGTATCCAGCAGGATATTTGTCTTATTTTCATTTTTTTAAGGTTTTATTATTTGAGAGAGAGTGAGAAAGAGAGAGAGCAGAAGCAGGGGGAGCAGCAGAGGGAGAAGAAGAAGTAGGCTACCTGTGAAGAGGGAGCCAGATGTGGGCCTTGATCCCAGGACCCAGGGATCATGTCCTGAGGGGAAGGCAGACACTTAACCGACTGAGTCACCCAGGCACCTCTATATGCTGTTTTATAAGAGACATATCTAGTGGTGCCTGGGTGGCTCAGTTAGTTAAGTATCCAACTCTTGATTTTCACTCAAGTCATGATCTCAGGGTCATGGGATCAAGCCCCTCGTCAGGTTCCCCACTCGGCAGGGAGTATGCTTAAGATTCTTTCCCTCTCCCCCTCCCCCTACTCACACGTACTCTCTCCCTTTCAAAATAAATAAACAAATCTTTAAAAAAAAAAAATAAGAGACATATCTAAAACATAAAAATGTAAAGACTGAAAGTAACCTATCAAAAAGGAATATTATGTAAATATTAACCAAAAGAAATCATATATGGTTATATTAATGTGGATAAAATAGACTTTAAGTCTTTTAAATATCAGAAAGCTATTTCATAATAATAAAATGTTGAATTCACCAGAAAAAAATTATAATTTTAATCTTGTATGACTAATTCAAGCATCAGATATGGCATCAAATGTACAAATCAAATTTGATTTGATAGGAGGTGAGTAAAATGGGTGAAGGGGGTCAAAAGGTACAAAATTTCAGTTATAAAATAAGTCATGGTGATGCAATATACATCATGGTGACTATAGTTGATACTGGATTGCATAATTGAAAACTGGTAAGAGAGTAGATCTTAAAAGTTCTCATCACAAGAAAAAAATTTTTGTGTAACTATATATAGTGATGGAAGTTCACTATGTATGTATGGTGATGCATGTTAACTAGACTTACTACAGTAATGATTTTGCAATATATACAAATATTGGATGGTTACATTGCGCACTTGAAACTAACATAATGTTATATGTCGGTTATACCTCGATAAAAATAAATTAATGAAATAAATTGTTTTTAAAAATTAAATTTGATAGAATTATAAGGAGTAATTGATAAATCCAGAAAGTGGGACATTTTGACATATCTCCCTTAGAAACTGATATATAAAGCAGACAAAAAATTAATAAATATATAGAAGATTTGACAACACAACTAACCAGATTTTATGGACATATATTGAGCCTTGGATCGAAAATCAGACAACATGTCTGAAATTTATTTCAGACCATTTGTGAAATGGTACGTGTGTAAAATTAACCTCAAAATAGGGGTCAGTAAACAAGTCTTGACATATTTCAAAGAATCCGTATATTTTATAATGAAATGCAATTAGCCTAAAAATAAATAATAAAAAGATAAACTTTTTAAAAAGTCACTTTAAAATTAAAAATTTATCTACAGATTACTCCTGTGTCAAGAATGAAATAATCATGAAACTATAATAAAACCATTATGAACTATAATGGTCGTACTACATGTTAAAACTTACAGAATGTGGACAGTGGTACTGAGAGAGAATTTTGTAGCCCTCGGGGCTCGCTGAAGCTTTTCTTCATTTCTCCTATTACGCAGTTCATTGATTTATATACTCATTCGATAAATGCTTAATCTGGCATTGTGAAATCACATAGACGGAGGCTGCAGAGCCTTAGCTCCTGTGAACAGCTGTAATCGCTAAAAGCTCCAAAATGGAAATCCTGATCTAGTCTACTCCGCTCTCCAGTTGCTGCTCTGTAAGAGCTGCCTGGAATTTAGATTCTCTTGTGATGGGGACACCGTAGGCTATAAATTTCCCAGGACTATTCTGCTGGTGGTCAGAGGCACTGACAAGAGTCTCACGCTCAGAGGGACAACAGATACTGGAATTGTTCTAACCAAAAGGTGATACAGAGCATCCCTGGATATTTTCTTGTCTTCTTGACTTTCTGCCCTCGTGTACCATATTTCCCATTCTCTCATTGGCAGGAAAGCTTTCCTCCATGTCCTCTCCACTCTAAAGTGAAAAGTATCATAGGACTAAAGGGTAGATAGTTCTGGTGGTCTAGAAGCTATCTCAAAGATCGTGTAGGAGACATAAGAGGAAAGCAAATACATGGATAGCTTTCCCTGGAGCAAATTTCAAGTGGAAATAGAAGGACAACAGCCAATGTTTCCTCACATTTGCAGTGACACAGTCACATGATACAATTAGAGCTGTGATCAAGTTGATCTTAAAGAACTAAGCAGAGTATATCTGTTTTTATCACTGATGTACCATTATTTTTTAAAACCCGTTATCAGATCCCACAGTGGAATCAGGGTAGGTTCAATCACTAGCCCCTTTCTTTTTGTCTTTCCAGGTGGTCCCAGGTTACCAGTTCTTGTCAAGTAAATTGTGCTGTGTATTTCTCACCACCGCTCGGCACAGTCCCAGGTGGGGAACATTGTCCCTAATCTTGTTTTCTCTGATATCAAAGGCTGTTACTCATTTCTCAATTGCAGTGACAAGTTTTGAAGCTAGGTAGTAGTAGCTGGATTTTAAGGCAACCCACCTCCTAGCATTTGTTTGTTCTGAAACATAATACTTGCTGTACTTTATTTATTAGATCTCCGCATTATACAGGACATTTTAATTACAGTGCTATCATAGATTGCATTAGATATGGCTCTTCTTCTTATAGTTAAAAATAGTGCACATGAGGCAGCTGACTTTATAGATGCTGGATCTGGGCGGGTCACACTGAGTGTGTCACTGTAAATGCAAACTAGGAAAGATAAATACTGCCACTAATCATTGGAGCCCGCTGTGTAACTATTATAGTGTGACTGTTCAAGTTAAAACAGTGGCTATGAGTCAGACTACTCCTCCCCTCGGGCTTTAGAAAACTTATGTCTTTAACCAAGAGGGGTTCACACATAAGGCTGTGCATGGAGAGGTTGCTCCAAATGCCCGATCTGGGACCCAGGCCCAAGACAGGGTGTTGGAAAGCAAGAGGCTATCCACAAAATCAGAGTCGATAAGTTCTGCTCCTTGAGAACCTCCTCCCCCTAAAGCTCTGCTGCTGTTAATTTAAACCTGAGCTTCCACAGGTTGGTCTTCATCCCTGGGAGAACCTGATAGACAACTGGCCTCGAGCAACGTACAATTTACGGATCTGGACAACGCATGTGCTGCCTATACATGCTAGCTTTTTATAGATGGGCTTTAGGGCATGCGTGAGATGCTTGGGTGATGTACAAACCAGCATTAATAAATCTCTGCAGAGAAGACACCACCTTCTTTGGAGATTAAATTAAAAGCAACTTTTTAAATGCCTACTTTAAAGACCATGACTGCACACTTTATATTTTCCCTTTGGTTGTGTCTAATAGCAGATGCCCTGAACTAAGCTTTAATATAAATTCCAGATACAAAGTCCCGACTGGAAGAAGCCAAAGGGACAATTTTTCAAAATAGCACTTATTGCATTTTTTCCCAGATTACAAAAGTAATAAATGTTCATTGTAGAAATATTGTTAAAAACAGAAAAGCAGGAAGAAAAAATAAAAGTCACTCATGCTCTTCTCACTGAAGAATTACTTACTGTACCTTTTTAGGCTTTTTTGTAGGCACACATAGTTTTATAAGATTAGACTATGATATATGTTTATGCGTATATATAATATGACATGCAAGTTTTCACTTAATATATCATAATAATTTTCTGATTATTAAGTATTATCCTGAAATATGCTTTTTGATAGCTCCATGGTATTACATCATTTTAATGTACCACGATTTTTTAGATCAGCCCCCTATTGTTGAACATGTAACAGTTTTCAATTTTTCATCATCATAAATCCCAAAATCATTAACATCCCAAGATATAAGAACAATATTTACTCTCTTGGCTGTGTATATTAATTATTTAATACAGTATTAAATTAAATTTTCCAGCACTGTATTTTATTTAGAAGTTTTGTATCTATTCATGGGCTGTTACTAAAACCTGTGAGAAATGCATGCAAATAAAATCATGTCCCATGTTTCAGAGAGAATTGTCTTGGACAAGGGAGTCAACTGGTGGCAGCTGATACTATATGGAACCAGTCTTAGTGCCACACCTATTTAACACTGTGTTTGCTACAAGTCCTCTGAAGAATGCAAAGCCAAAATAATTCAATTTGCATTGGTATTAGAGCAACTGTTCTATTATTGTATGCAAACTCCTGCTATAAATAACCTGACAGTATCCATCTGCATGGGATGCAGAAAAACAAGAAACATGCAAAGTAAAGACCAAAATAGACCCCGGGTCCATCTGGTGCATCCTTTCCATGGGGCCCCAAACAGATGGTGCAAATTCCCAAGATATACCTGTCTAATGGCATTGTCCTATCTTGGGGAGGAGGGGGGGATTCCTTCCAGCAAATGGCCCAGCCAAAAAGGAAAGAGAAATGAGCCACTGAGATTCATCCTTTCATCCAACAAATAATTCTGTGAACATAGAATGTTTCAGGCATTGTTCTAGACCCTACAAACAAAATAATGAAGAAAAGAGACAAGTTCCTTGAGCTCATGGTCTGGTTATAATTCCTATTTTCCAACTCCATTTTGCCAGATTTTCTTTCTCTCTCTCCACCTGGCTATCTTCTGTTCTCCCGATTGGATTACTCAAGCTGAGTATCTGCTTTCCACTGAGTTTTTTCCTCTAGACCACTTTGCAACAGCAGATAAAAGTTCAGCAATTTGCAATGTCTTCAGATGGATCCCTCATCTGCTACACTTGTTAGCCACTCCTGGAGGTCAGAGGCTATGACCTGTTTGTCTTTGAACCTCTGGCCCAGCACAGTGCCCAGCACCTTAAAAATTCTCAAGAAATAATAAACTCAAGAAATGTTTAGCTTTTCAAAAAAAAAATAGCCTTTCAAAAGCAGAGACCCACCACCTCTGAAGAAGGCCTCCGGAAATGGCATTGCCTTCACTCTCTGATCTCTTCTCAGAGGATTAGAAGAGGTAGTAACAGTCTCCTGAGGAGGTGTGGTGGAGGATCTAATGTGGGTTATATTTCAGGTATATACTGAAGCGTATTTACCGTGCATTAAACTTGGAGGGGCTCTTTATGGATGTTGCTAGCATTTGTCAACCCTGAGCACAGAGATGGGGATATATATAGAGAGACAGACAGGTAGATATATATAGATAGGCTGGTAGATGGAGATAGATGGATGATAGAGGAAGTGGAAACTGGCAGGGAACACCATGTGTCGCAGGCAAGAAATAGATGAAAGATGAAAAGTAAGACTGATTACAGCCCAAAGCACCAAAGCTCTGAGTGATCCACAAAGAGGTAAAATTCATTGGGAGACTCAGGAATTAGCACTTTCCAGTAGACAGTGGCAGAGTTTTAAAGGTTTTTTTTAAAAGCAAGGACTCCTCACTTTTACTGCTTGCAGCCAGAGGGGAAGAAAGAAAGGAGAACAGTGTATGAATGCTTTCAGCAAAGGGAAATGAAGACACGCACCCACATGCACAGGGCTTAGAGGCATAGGTACTAAAAAGTAACAGGATCACTTCAGGTCATCCATTTCCACCCAAATCCAAGCCCTGGGTAGATCTCAGGATATGTGCCTTATGACAAAGTTTCCTCAGTTCCTGGAGGGAGAGAGCGTTTCCAGGATCCTTCCAGAGTCTGGGTCCTGCGGTTCTACAAAGCAGGTTTAGAAAATGATTACTTTGAAAACAAGGGCCTCTGGCCTCACCCACTGTCTGAAGGTATTATCCCCTAAGGGTCCTGCCATGAGAGTGCTACTGGTGGGGCTGAAGTTACTACATGGCCTCCAGAAAGGTAAGCTGATAAGAAAATGAGGCCAGACCCAACAGTCCATGTGCTTGGCCTGGCATCTCTGAGCTTCTGGGCAAGCCCTGACTCATGAGCAATTAAGCCAAGTAACTGAGAATAAACTCAAGTCTGAATGTGGTCCTCAATCTAACCCAACCATCAGTGCCAAGAAGGATAAAATTAAGTGGAAAGACTTCCCACTTGACCAAACAAACAAACAGCCTATTGCAAAAAAACATCGAGTTAAATTTGCCCTCTTGTAAAAAGTCCTGGTGAGGGCTCTCACGCTACTACTTCTGCTTCTCCATCCTCCTTTTAGGAAGTCCACCTCTGAATATTCTGTGCCATAGGTAGTAGGATTAAGAGTCAGGGGGGTGCAGAATTGAATTCATTCCTAAAACTCACCCCGTCATTCTTATTTCTAGGAAACTTTCTGGCCAACCACTAGATCCATGAAAAACTCAAGCCAAAGAGGGAAAAGCTCCTCTTTGGAGGCTGAGTACTCTTGACTTCCCCCCTTTCGTTCTCTTAGATTAATAGGAGCCATGTCCTGATATCAAGAGAAGAGTAAGCCACTAGACGAGCCCAGAGAGACATGCATAAAATGGTTATTAAATGTGATCCATCCTCACCATGCACAGAAGATGTCAGAACCCATTTCCATTCACCCCCTTCACGAACACTATTTCAATGGCCTTATTGTGGGGAATCACCACAAGTGTCAATCCTGCTAGTCCACCTCCAAAATTAACAAGGCTTTGTGGAGGCTGCCTCCCCTCACCTGTCAAAACTATAGTTGTGCGGAGCACGAGCCCGAAGGCACAGTGGAGGACAAGCCCTTCACAGGTGGGGAAGTTATGATGTCAGATCCAGGCCCCTTCTCTCAGCAAATATTCCGATTCGCTGTCAAGTCTAAATATATCCTTTTAAGAAAAGAGCTTAGTCCTTTCCTTGGCAAGTAGATATTGGCCTATATTTTTAATCCATGTGGGGGTGTGTATAGAGCATATTTATGCAGTCGTTTTCTCACTTAAGGATGAACCTGCTGGCAGGTTGACTCTGCACAGTGTAAATGCGGAATCTGCTATGTCCCTTGGCCTGTTCCACAGGTATTTGAGTGCACACTCACAAGGGCAACAGTGGCTGGGCCCTCATGGAATATGAGGCCCCAAACCAGGCACTCTGAGATCGACTTTGTGGGTTCACTCAATTCCTGCCTGCTAGTAGCTCACTTACTCATAGGGTATGAGGAAAGAGAAAACAGGTACTATCCACAGGGTTAGAAGAGGATGATCTGGAGGGAATGATAAGTTGTACTATGTCCTACAAGATCCGGGAATGGGATTAAGGATTTACTGACTGAATGCCAGATGTAATCACACATCGTATCTCACTTATTCCTCATCCAGCAACCTCAGGAAGTAGGTATTACTAGTCCCATCTTTGTAGTTGGGAGAACTCAACCTCAGGGAGGCTACATGCCTTGCTCAAAGTAACCCAAAGAGTACACGGCATAGCTGGGGTGTAAATCTGGGATTCTAAAGTTCCCAATCCCATTCTTACCACTTCTGGTCATCAACTAATGCACAGCCCCAGCCATACAGTGGTTCAGAGCTTCAGTTGGTGAGAAGGAAGCCAGCCAAGGTCAAGCATGGGGAGAGCATGGGGCATTGGCTGGAGGAACCACCTCGAGCAGATGGTGAATCCCCTTTCCTTAGGAAGAAACCAGTGGCCCCTTACACTGAGTACTGTTCAGATCCCCATAATGTGCAAGGTAGCTGGTACAGAGCCCCAGAAGAGGACTTCTAGACAGTGGGGGTCCTCCATGAACAAGAGGATTCTGGGTCATCTTCCAGCAGGTCAATCAAGCCAAACACAAAAGATAGCAGAAGTCAAGGAAAGCTCTGGGGAACGGGTACTCGAGAACAATTTTAGGGGATGGGCTTCCTAGTCTGTGGCTAGGATGCACACCCGTGCAATTCCCCCGGGGAAGGTGAAGGAAGAACAAGTCTTCATCAAATTAAGCCCAGGGTCTGAATTTGAGTGTGCTCTCACTTAGGCAACAGTGACTGGTGCTCACGGAATATATGGCCCCAAACTAGTCACTTTGAGATTGACCTTGTGGGTCTCAGCCAATTCTTGCTTGCAAATAGCTCACTATTCACAGGGAATGAGGGAGAGAGAATGTGTTCCTTCCCAGGCGTATCCAAACTCCCCTGTGACCTGACGGAGCAGCCCACGGCAGGACTAGCTCCAGGCAACTGCTCCTGATGACTCCCTGGAGCATCTCCTCACTGCTCCCTGCAGTTCCCCCTGAATTCCCCACTCCAGTGGCTTCATTGGACCCCTTTACCTCAGAACCCACCAGACTCTCCTCCTCTACTCCTTTTTTTTTAAAAGATTTTATTTCTTTATTCATGAAAGACACAGAGAGAGAAAGAGAAGCAGAGACACAGGAAGAGGGAGACTACTTCTTAGACCTTAAATTTCTCAACCTGCTTTCCTGCTGCGCTGTAACTCCTGACCTCTGTCTCCTATTCTAATTGTCCATTTACGAGCTGGGACCATTTAGAAACAAAAATGGGAAAGAGAAAAATTATTCCCTTGGCGTGGTCTAAAAATATCACTAAAACTGCATCCAGTGGGAGTACCTGTGGTCCTGTGTCTAGTGGGAAATTCACTGGAACTGTCTGCTGGGACTTGGTAATAGTTACGAGAGTTCTTCTCATGGGTTTAAATGTTTGAGAGGATGGAGTTAGGTATTATGACTTACACTATATGTTCCAACTTCAGGGACAAAGTAAAGTGACATATTTTATAGGGCATTCAATCAAATTTGATTTAATGAAGTTTGAGGTGAGGGAGCAAGGTGTTAAGCATTGATTGATTAGTTGGTTCAAGAATGAGTTATTTAAATGTGTGACTGCCTAGTGCTTTCCATTGGTGTTGAGACCTGCACTGAGTCAATGGAGCAGATGTATCCAAGGGAGCTGGGGACATCCTCACCAAGACTGTGATGGTCTTGACTTATGGATACTACTCGGCAAGAAGCCTGGAAGAGCTGCAGAAGTCAACAAACCCTCTTGAAGACATCACAGAGAACCAAGGCACAGAGTCACGCCTCCACAGGAGATGCTGCTCTAGGATGTTCCATAAGGAGGCAATGGCCAGGGAAACAATAAGCAGAGGCAAGACAATAGGGGGATACTCTCAGACTAGCCCTCAGAAAGGAACTCTTTCAGGGAAGGGACATTGGAGGTTACCCAATTGCTTGCACAGAAACTTATGAGCTCCAGCTGCGTCCTGTCCAGGTCCCAGATGGTGACCATCCCATCACAGTAGCCAGTTAGTGCCAGACTCTGAAGGAGCACTCAGAAGCACCTTGTCCCTGTCTATGTTGAACTCTTACTGCTTTCTGGAATCCAAGACCAGACAGATATTTATCAGTCCTGGGACTTCCTGCTATCTCTAAGCACCTGCCCCCTGATAGAACACAGCAGGCAGGGAGGGCAGGTGGGGTGCGGAGCCAGGCTGTGTGGGGGAGACAACTTGGAGAGAAAGAGGAAGAGACGGGATATTACCTTCAGGAATCTCATAGCTTATTTTTCCATGGACATTTCCTTCCAGAATCATTGCAAAACATTTCTCCCAATGATACTGTGAGGACGTTAGTTGATATTACAGTTAAGTCTATACATTATTTTGGGCAGAAGGGCAGCTGTACCATACCCAGCCGTCTCACCTAGGAACTGGGCATCTGGCCACACCTTCTCAAGTTGTCTTTGATCTTTTGTAAAGTATGTCATGTTGCTTCATACAGGGCACACACATTTCTCTAAGGAGAGATTTTTCTAAGTAATATTCTGTTTTGTTCATTTTTTATTCACTCAACAGTATTATGCAAGGCACTAAGACTAGCAGTGAGGAAGACATCTGCTATGCTACCTTCAGGATACAGTCTAGTAGGAAAGATAGACACTTCCGCCATAACTGGTCATTCCAATGGCCAAAGTAAGTAGGGCATGCTCTCAAAACGCACAACAGGGGGCACCTCACCAATCTAAGGGACCTGGGAAGCCCTTCCTGAGGGCATAGTTTCTACAGTTACATCGAGTCAATAGGTAGGAGGTAGCCTGATTAAATCCCATGAAGAAGGAAGTTTGCTCCAAGCCAACACTTTATTTGTCCCTTGTATTTTTCTGCCCGAATATTCTAAGTAATGCAGGAATGTTATTGATTTCTTCTTTTAGCCGAACTTTAGATGAAATTATTTTAATTGCTTTTTAGTTCATCCCTTTGGGTTTCCCTGGCAAACAATTGTACTATATGCAGAACTAGTCTTTTATTTATTTTTTTTTTAATTTTTATTTATTTATGACAGTCACACAGAAAGAGAGAGGAGAAAGAGGCAGAGACACAGGCAGAGGGAGAAGCAGGCTCCATGCACCGGGAGCCCAACGTGGGACTCGATCCCGGGTCTCCAGGATCGCGCCCTGGGCCAAAGGCAGGCGCCAAACCGCTGCGCCACCCAGGGATCCCCAGAACTAGTCTTTTAAAGGCTACTTATAACTTTAATTTTTTCCACCTCTTTGGATAAGGAATTTTAAAAGTTCATTTTCTGCTGGATAATGTGGTATTTCCTTCTATTTGTCCTAAGTGTAGAAACCTCCCTTATTACCCACTAGTTCTGAGATTCTATAATGTGGTGAACAGGCTCATGTTTGCCCTACTTCTACCTTTCGTGGAATAAGCAGTTCATTCACAGACCAAAAGCACAACTACACACAGTGAAACCCTCCCCCCTCTTTCATCTAGGGAATCCAAAAGAATATAATCCAAGCGGGTGCCGTCCCTCCTGGGTACCACAGAGAGAGCCATTTTATTGTCAGTGTGTGGCCCTTGTAATGTAATACAATAGCAGATTCAAGAGAAAGCCAAATGCTTTTGAGTACAATAATGGCAGGGGCTAATGTCATGGAAAGGCCAAGAACAAAGCTTTCCTAATAGGAGCAATTTATGTCCCTTATACAAATTAAGATTGTGTGGTCTCCAAGCAAGTTAAATTTGGCCTAGGTGAGCTGTGCTTACCTCTCAGGTGCACTAGAGAGGAAGTAGTGAATTAGCATCCACACACCTCCTCTGTCACCCACAGCTGTGCTGCTGAAAGCCAGTCTCTCCCCTGCCATGGCCAACAAGACGTAGGAAGGAGTGAGAATGGAATTTCTTGCTCCACAAGAAGTTACAGGGTCTTCCAGAGAAGGAGGTGAAGATAGTCAACCAAGGGACTTGAAGAGGGGACTTCAAGAGCAAGAGGTTACCAGAGAGAGATTGGTCTGGAAGGAACATCCACGGTAGACACCCTTTCCCAAGAGCTAGGTCTGGACAAGGGTGTTGATCAAATTGATGAGGGTTCTAACTACTGGCCGCCGTACTCCACTCTCCACTCTAGAACATCCTGACTATTCAAAAGAAGAGAACTTCTTTTACCTCCTTGGTATTTCTGCCTCTCTAGTCTTGGGGAATAATGAGACATGGTGGCTTGAAGATGGTGTAACCTTCACCTGCATCATTCCTCCTGTGGGATGTAAAGCAGATTCAACACCGGAATCAGAAATAAGCCCAGATGGCACCATTTGTTAGCTGGAGACACCCTTTACAATGGAAAACAAGGTCGCCCTGCCCATACTCCAGTTACTTAAGTCATGAGCATCTTAGAAAAAGTAAATCCAGACTATAGGTAGACCACCTGGAGGACTGGCCTAGGCCAGCCCCATGTCTGGTGAGAGCATTCCAGCACAAAGTTCCATCATTAGTGGAGGTCTGAGTCTCTGGCCTCCTGGGACTGAAGCATATCCGTGCCTATCAACCAGCATCCCCTGGAGAAGGTGTCAGCTCCCTATCCTGCTAACACTCTGCCCACAACAAAAATGTTTGGAATTAACACTTAATATTCATCTCTTTGAATCCTCACAACAGAATTATTAAGGCAGGTATTTATGATCCAGTTTTACAGATGAAGAAACAGGCTCAAAGACATTATAGCAGATATCCTTGGTCACCACCTCAACACCCACTCACCCATCATCCCCCTTTCTAAGACGATCCTAGTTTTGCTTAGGCATCCCGACTTTCTCTATGGCCATGTAGTTCAGGGATCCCATCACCAGCCCGGGAGGGAGAAGAAGGTAACTACAATTTCTCTGAGCTAATCATAATTATTCCACACCCTTTGCCAGTGATTGGTTCAGAGGTGGGCATGTGACACACTTCCAGCCAATAGGATGTGATGCTGTGTAGCCTAGACAGCTTCCAGAAACTTCCTTTCTGATAAAAGAGACAGACCTGATGCTGCTGCTGTACTTGTCGGGTCTGTGTGAGATTCTGTGTGTGTGTGTGTGTGTGTGTGTGTGTGATTCTTGGAACTGAAGGTGCCATCTAACAAGCGCGAGGCTAGGTTAGGAGCCCTGGCCCATCCACTGGATGGCAAAGGAAAATCCTGGAAAGAATCTGGCCTGTTCATTTACATTGATGAGCCGCTGAATTCAACATCCCTGGAGTTACCTTAAACCAGAACTTCTTATTATAGGATATTAAACATTTTCTGTAATTATTGAATCATTCTGGGTTGGGATTTTTCTTGTTTGCAGCCAAAAGCACCCTGCCAGATACGGAAAGTGAGTAACTTGCCTGAGGTCCCTCAGCTAGTAAGCCGTAGAGCTCAGATCAAATTCCAGGTATGTGGGATTACAAATAGCACACTCTTTACTCTGCTGGGGTGGAGAGTAATTTCACAGGATTCATTAGTCCTTCCCCACCCAAGGATCTCTCTGTTAGTCGGGCATCTGTCAACCATCTAGCACTAAAAAAAAGGCCTCCATGAAAATGATAAGAAAAAAAACACACACACACACACACACACATCTCCTTCTCTCTCCTCACAGTGTTTTTCCTTTCTGAAGCATCACACTGCTTCTTATTCTGCCCATGGTGTCAAGATAACAGGATTTAATTACCAAATTTATACACCACCAGCATGGCATAAATGCATTGGCCTGAACTAAAATGAATGCAGTTATGAAAAAAAAAAAAGAAAAAGAAAAGAAAAGAAACACTGCATCAATACAGTGACAGCAGACCCAGAGACGACAGTTTTATTTACTTTATCTCCTGGCAGGAAGCAGTTAGGCCATTTCAAAGACATTATTGGGTTTTAATGATCCAGGACATTAAAAGAAATTTCTCCCAGCGACATTGACACTGCACCTCAGGTAAAGGAGGTAATAAATTCTGGACATAAAGACCTGTTTTGGCAGCCCCTCCTGACTCATGCATGCTGGACCCCACGGTCCAGTTAGTGTGGGCCCCTGTCTGGGGACGCCGCTCAGGAATGCTGTGCAGTCCTCTCGGTAGGCCTGGGAAAGCTTTCTAGATTAAGACGCAGCAGCAGCAGCAGCACAGTGAAAACCAAACTGGTGCTGAGCCCTGCCTCCAGGTGCCAGGAGGAAAAGGAAAGAAGGAGCATGGGTTGGTGGGAGAAAAGGTGAGAAGGAAGCAAGGAGAGGCACCACCAAGCACCGCGTCGAAAAATTCTATCAGCACCGGCTCCCTCTCCTATCTAGGGGGATGTCCAAGTTCCCTGGGCTAAGCTCAGGTTCCAAGAACCAGAGCCTCCTTTGGCTCCCCGGGGCCTGACGGACATCTGGAGATCAAGTAGGGGTGGTCCCCAAACTGACCTGTCCTGGGGCTCTAGGGACGCCGAGGCAGCTTGCCTTCCTCTGTCTTGTCCTTTGGACTTTCACAAAAGGATTTTGTGGGTTGTTGTTTTCTTAAGGGAAAGGAGGACGATTTTAAAAGTTTGGAAACTGAGGCTCTGGGCCAACCTAGGCCAGCCTAGGCCGGTCTATTTTGGGCGGGGGCCGGGCCCACACGGGACCCCGAGCATCGGAGCACCCGCAACCAGGCGAGGCAGTCCGGGGGCGCGGGGTGGGGTGGTCCCTGGGGTGGTCCCTGGGGTGCCCCCCCCTGCCCCGGCGGAAGGTCCCGTGGCCCACACTGCCCCCCCCCATGCCCAGGCCCGGGCCTCCCCATGGGTCACTCCAGCTGGGCCAGGAAGAAACCTCAAAACCAGGAGCAAGATCTCAAAACCCCAAGGGCAACAACAATTAATATTTAACTTGAAAATTGCCCGGGAACTGAAAGCGCAGGTTATTCATGTGCAAATCGCATGCAAATCATATGCAAACAGCCTTTACACGGGGCCCTATAATTATTCTGTACACCTGCCTGGCCAGCTCCAGGCGCAGCGAGCACCCCCCCTTCATCCTCATACTGCAGGCTCCCAGGCCAGGCTGGGGGTGCTCCAGGCAGCCTTGTCCCTGGGCCACCAGCTTGCCCAGGAGCTCCGCGGGGCCAAGGCCCTTCCAACTCTGAGGTCCTGCCGCTCCCTCTAGAGAGTTCCTGGCGGGCACCCTAGCTCCTCTCACCGCTCCCCCGAGCACCTCCCCGAAGGCCGCCCAGGCCTCCTCTGCTCCTCCTCCCTGACCAGGCCCGAACTGGCCTCTCTGTGACACGGCTCACCCCCGTCCCCCTCCCTTGTCTCTGGCCACCCTTGTCTGGCCCTGGTGCTATTAGGTGCAGGGTAGGGGGAGCCTGAGTGGCCCCTGTCCACCCCTCTCAGCCCCTCGGACGCAGGCTGGCCGGGGATGGCCCACACCTGAGGATCCGGGCAGGGCCCTGCCCGAGCTTTCGACGTTCTCCACGTGGCGGGAAGACAGTCCAGTCTCCCCTCCCTCCCCAGGCCACCCAGGGTCAGCCTCAGATGAAGGGTCACCGGGAGCATAGAGTTTCCCTGCAGGATCAGGTGACCTGGGCCTTCCGGGCCTGAGACCACGGGCTGAAGACCGACGCTCTGGGGCAGGAAGCAGGCCCCCAGGCCTGAGTCCCCGCGACACCTGGCTCTGAACCGGCATCTCTTCAAACTGCAGCCACAATGGGAAAGGAGGGGAGTCTCAGGCAAAGGACGAGGGGGTGGGCAGGTCCCAGCCCGGCCCCTCCAGTAGAACCCTCCAGAGGCGGCCTGGATTTCACCTCTGGGGCATCCCTCGCCCTGGCGCCTCAGGTCCCAGGGGGCAGGGACCAGATCTGACTTGGTCCAGGCCAAATATCGCCAGCATCCGGCATCGGCCTGGTAAAACCTGACTCAGTGGGCGGGAAGAGGGGCCACCGGCTGGCCTACTTGCAGCACCTATCAGCGGTGACTGCCCTGGTCAATAAACGTTGACATGTCCTGTCCTCCACCGCATTCCAGAGCCTGGAGAGCTGCGTGCGGAGGCAGAGGCCACCCTGGGCCAGCTTCACCGCCATCACCACGTTCAGAGCAGGACGTAACCAAGGCCACTGATGGGGGAACGAGCCCCAGCCCCTGTGCCCTGCTGGGCCACCAAGGAAAGTTATGATGTGGCCCCAAAAGGAACTAACGGTCCAGCTGGTGAGCCCCACAATGACTGGCCGTTCCTGAGGGGGACGGAGGTTGCCGAGTGTTAAGGCACCGAAGGGGGGGTTCTCCGAGAGAGCCCTCCGAGGAGGAAGAGCTGGAGCCAACACTCAAAGTTGGAGCAGGAGTTCACGGCGACGGAAGAAGAGACGGATTCAGGGTCTGATACGAGCTTAGGCCGATACACGGGTGTGGCCCAGAAAGTGTGAGTTCGGGTTGAGAGGAGGAGAAGCTGGGATCTGGGAGCTAGTGTCCTGGGGTGGCTCCTCCACCGGCTCCTCCGAGGTGATTCCCCGATTCAGAGCCCCCCGTGACCGCCTGGGTCACTCCGTTCGCTGCTCTTCACCGAGCGCCTGGGCGCCCGGCCCTGGCCAGGCCCCACACCGAGCCCTTCTCCGAGGGAGCTCCCACACCAGTGGCACCTTAGGGTGGGCCTAAGACAGAGCCTTGACTCACCAACAGCTCGGAGAGGGAAAAAATAAGACATTTACCACACACAGGAAGCTCGAACAAAAGGAGCACAGGGCAGCGTTAGAACATTCAAAAGCAAGATATACATCCGGGCCCTTCTGGAACCGTCTGGACTGTCACTGGGAACCTTGGTGAGCTCAGTGCCATTTTTTGGATATGACTTTGGTGCTGCAGGGAGACCCCGAAAAGACAGTTGGCTTAAACCAGAGTGTGCATTTCGGGACGCCTGGGTGGCTCAGGGATTAAGCATCTGCCTTTGGCTCAGAGCGTGATCCCAGAGTCCCAAGATCGAGTCCCACATCAGGCTTTCTGCATGGAGCCTGATTCCCCCTCTGCCTATGTCTCTGCCTCTCTCTCTCTATGTGTGTCTCATGAATAAATAAATAAAATCTTTAAAAACAAAACAAAACAAAAAAACAAAGTGTGTGTTTCCCTTGTGCCAGGCCATGGGCTCGTGGCTGCTCTTCTCTGTACAGTCGTAGGAGATGGAGGCTCGAGGCCCCTCCACTGCCAGCGCACCCACCCTGCCCGGCCGATCGGGAGGCCCACCCCCACCCCACACCCCGGGACAGAGGAAGGTGGCCTCACTCCACTCCCAAGGCCGGGATTTATCCCCATAACCAAGCCCGGCTTAGGGTCGCCTGGCAGGTGTCTCTGTGCTGAGCAGCCAAGTCCCTGACACCCAGTCAGTTGCTGGCGGGACTGGGAACGGGCTGGGGGGCCGCACGGGGAAACACGGCAGCCCGGGCGCCAGGCTGGAGGCCACCCTCGCCCGGATCGAGTCCCCCGGTGCGGACTCCACACTCGGGCCTCCAGCGCAGGCCTCGCCGGCAGGGACGCACCACTCCTGACCCGGGGCCAGACGTGGACGGGCCGGGACGGAGGACGTCCAGGGGGTGCGCGGTGTGGGCCAGTCTTGGGAGTCTCTTCTCAGAGAAAACCACTGGTCCAGCTCACACATAAAGACTCTTCACGTGAGTCTCATAAACCTTTTCTCTCCATTTCCTCATCTGGATAAAAGCTCCCCAGGCTGGTGGTAGAGAAGATCATTCGAGAAAAAGAACATGGAGGACCAGGGCTGTGTGAGGCACACAGTGAGTAGTGAGTAAATGGTGGAGCCTTTTTAGAGTTGAGTGTCCCAAAGTGGGAGCCTAGCTGGGTGTGGTGTCCCTCCGATGGCACTTAGTCCCGCTGCTTGGGCATCCTGACTTCCCCTTTTCTGGCTGTTGGGGAAGTGGGCCCCAGTTCTAGGGTACATAGAATAACTTCCCGCTCCCAGAGTTTATGATTTTGGTAGGCCTCGGGTGGCCCCAGGAATGTGTATTTTCATGACAGAAATTCAGGGCAGGTGGCTGAAGAGCTGATCTTTGAGAAATTCCCTTTATAGTCCTACCGGATGATCCACAACACTGTGCTCCCAGGGCTACGGCTTCCCTGGCTACTTTTTGCACAGCGTTCCTGGGCCTGGGGGATAGATGAGAGTGGGGGGGGGGGGGGGCAGACAGCAATGAGAAGGGCTTATTTGGTCTTAAAAACTTATGTAGGTCAGGAGGCCTGAGTGGCTCAGTGGTTGAGCGTCTGCCTTTGGCTCATGTCGTGACCCCAGGGTCCCAAAATCAAGTCCCTGCAACGGACTCCCTGCAGGGAACCTGCTTCTCCCTCTGCCTGTGTCTCTGCCTCTCTCTCTGTGTCTCTCGTGAATAAATAAATAAAATCTTAAAAAAAAAAAAAAAAACTTAGCAGGTCATCCCCTGCCCAATAATGACCTCTGCCCTCAAATCTCCATGATAAAGGTAGCATCAGGGTAGCATCTGTGGTCGCCTTGGACCAGAATGTGCAGACCAACTGGGGAGCCGAGTGAGGCCAAACACAGGAAGCACAAAATGCTTCTTCAAGGAGCTGACAAATCCTTTGAGAAACCAAGTCATCTCAGACGTGAACTTAGTCACCTTGGCTGACACCTCAGATGTGACCTCTGCTGCCCTGGTGAGGCGGGGCCTGGCTGCAGATGAGCCAAACGCAGCCCTCCCTGAGGTCCCACCTTCTCACACACCAGACTCAAAGCAGGCCGTCAGTTCCCTCCCTATAAAATTTACTGGCTTTTTTTTTTTTTTTGATTATAGGAGAAATATGCAATTATCATAAGAAGTGTTTCTGGAGATATAGAAAGGCACAAAAGAAAAATACCAGCTACCTGTAATCCTATCATCCAGAAATAACCATTCACATTTTAGAGTAACACACTACTAGTTTCCCCTATGCATATATTTGCATAAAATTGCATGTATCAAATTTGGATTTTACCAACTCCCCTGCTGTATAACCTGCTTGCTTCACTTAACAATATATAATAATTTCCCACATCATCAAATGTACTTTGACCATCTCATTTTCTTTCTTTTTTTTTTTTTTAGATTTTTTTTTTATTATTTTATTTATTCAGAGAGACACAGAGAGAGAGAGAGGTAGAGGAAGAAGCAGGCTCCATGCAGGGATCCCGACGTGGGACTCAATCCTGGGTCTCTAGGATCACACCCTGGGCTGAGGGCAGTGCCAAACCGCTGGGCCACCGGGGCTGCCCAACCATCTCATTTTCAATAGCTCATCATACTCTAGCGTATGCATGCACAGCAATTTAATTTGGACATTTAGGTTATTTCTTTTTGGTTTGGGGGGGATTTTTTTGCTATTATAAATCTTATTGCGTGTCAGTTATGGTTTTTCTTCGGGTTCATTATGAGAAACTAAATTCTTAGAGCAATTTTTTGTTGTTGTTGTTTTGGTTTGAGATACACGTTACCAAACTATACTTGTTCAGGTAATACTTCAAGAAGACATGATGAAGGCCAGGGCCCACATCGGGCTTCGGGCTGTGGAAAAGGCAGAGCCAGCTGAGGACTGTCTAACCCCAGCTCAATTTCTTACAGCACAAGGGGCATTTGGTCGAGCCCAGAATGTTAGGATTCCCCTCGTCCCATCCAAAACCCCCTGAGTTCCTTAATGGTCTACAGAACGTTTCTCTTCTGTGATTACACTCAACCCATTTTAGGGATTCTATGCAAATCTTGATCTGGCCCACAGCAATTATTTCTGAAAACCAGACTTTTGACAGAAATACACTTAACTTTTTTAAAAATAGTGTTTTTTAGTGCATGCTATTATGATTGTTACTTATTCAAATGTGTTGATGGGGGTGTAGGTGGAAGGGTGATGCTTGCATTGGCATGGCAACCAGTGACTAATTGAGTTCCCTTCAGAGCCCGTGATGGCTTCTATGACTTACATAGGGCCAGAGATGGATTTTTTTCCCCTTGTATGTCATTGGCTTATGGTAGAGGAAAGGTTACTCACTCATGATCTAACCTTTTTCTATTCTATTTATATTTTCAGTTTGTGCCACCTTTGGGGCTAATTAAGTGCAGAGAGTTTACTTCCCATCCTGCCGAAGTAAGCTTTTCTTTGATCTATAGTTACTTCTTTTAGGTTGTACAACATGCTCCCTAATTATTATAATAGCTAATATTTATTGAATCTTTACCATGGTACCAAGCGCTCTACAAAGTGCTTTATATGTGTTTCTTTTAATCCTTAAAGAACCCCTATGATGTGGCAACGATTACTCTCATCCTTCTTACACAGGTGAGAAACTGAGGTGAGGTCAGATGGCGTGCTGAAGGGTGCCCAGAGAGCTCACAAGAACTTGAACCTGAGAAGTTGGGCTCCAGAGGCTGAGGGCCTAAAGGCTTCCCCACCCTGGCCAGCTGGGATATATGGGGTCTCCTTCTGTTGTAGGGATCTGGGATTGGAAGAACCTGTCCATGGTCAAGCGCAAGCTTTTGTTTCACGTTGATTGTATCCTTCCTCAGACTTTCTGGGCTGTAAAGTATGAGCACGCGAGTCTATCCTTACGTAAAAGTTCCTTCCTTTATTTGCCAATCTAGTAAACCCTAGAAATAAACCAGAATTTTTCTCTCCTTTCTTTGGGTCACACAAATACTACCTAAACCTCATAAACTCTCATCAGCTTCTTCTCTATAAAATGTAAAATCTGGGGTGCCTGGGTGGCTCAGTGGTTGAGCGTCTGCCTTTGGGTCAGGTCGTGATCCCGGGTCCCAGGATCGGGCTCCCCACAGGGACCCTGCTTCTCCCTCGGCCTGTGTCTCTGTCTCTCTGTGTGTCTCATGAATAAATAAATAAAATCTTTTAAAATAAATAAATTGCAAAATCTAAAAGCTGCCTCACACGAGGATTGTGAAGACATGGGAAGGCCTCCGTAGAAGCCCGTCACGTGGCATGCAGTAGGTACTCAATAAAGCTTACTTCTCTCCATCTCGTGCTGGACTTCCAGTGGTAGCCTGTCTCCATTGTTGGGCTTCTGGATTATGGTCATGTCTGGCATCTCCCTGCTCCTCCTGAGCACAGAGGGCAGACATTCCTCTTCTGAGGGCTCCCACACAGACCCCATCAGGACCTGCGGAGGTTTGTATCCTAGCCTGGTTCTCTGGTGAGTCACAGTGCCAGAGATGCCAGGTAGGAGAGTGCCCAGGCCCTGGGGGTGCCGGGCAGGTGGGGCAACACCAGCATGAGAAGCTCTTCAGGCACTCTATAACTCACGGGCAAGGGTCGTCAGTCATTTGCTGATATCTTAGACATCAGAACAAAGAACATTAGGGACCAGGGCCTGGTGAAAGCCTTGGGGAAGACTGTGCAAACACAGACGGGAAATGACTGGATGAGAACAGTTATGAATAAAAGGAAGCCAAAACGTCTGGAAGAAACACAAGCTGGACACGTGCTGTAGGCAGCTCTATCAGAACTGTGGGCACCATGAAACAGGAAGGATGTGTACCACAATTTTAACACAGCTTCCTCTGGGTGTTTAGGTCATGGGTTGGTTCTTATTTTTGTGTTTGAAGTAAAAGTTTCTACAATAGACATTTTCTTATTTTGTAATCAGGAAAAAAATAAGGACAATTTTTAAAGATCACAATCATTTTCCTGGGACTGTAAGGCTAGAAAGATCATTTTTTCTCATTTGAGTTGGTAGATTAAGTTCTGTCAAGAATACTGGGCTCTATATTGAACAGATTCACTGAGCACCTGTATCTGTCCGGCATGGTTCCAGGCCCAGCTCTGGATTCTGCAAGGAGAGACATGAACAAGTTGGGAAAGTTCAAGGGTAGGGTCACTGGAAAAAGAAAGAAGGTTTATCAGTCAAGGTGGACCAGTCAGCGCAACTCACAGTGTGGACTTCAGATGAGCCACATCAGCACAACAAAAGCAAATTCTTACATCCAACCCAGGTCCCAGGACTTTTTTTTTTTTTCCCAGGACTTTTTAATAAATCTATTGATAAAGACACTCTCTTTGCACTGGAGTGGCTAAGCTGGTTAAGTTATAAGCTCAGATCTTCTGTGAGTGAGATAAAGAAAGTCTGGCCGAGTCACATATCAGCACAAAGAGATGGAGAAAAGAGACCAAGCTTTGATGGCACTGTGTGATCCCCTGGATCTAGCCATTCCTGAAGCTTCACTACTTTTGGACTTTCCAGCTTAATGAGCTGACATCTTTTTCTTTTTATCGTTGCTTAATGAGTTGGGTTTCCGGACACTTGTTCCTAAGTCTTCAAGTCCTGACTTACCTCAATTCCCAATGCTAGACAGGGTAACCAAAAGAGGGTAATGGTAGTTGTCCTCTTCCTGAAGGCTTAAATAAAAATAAATATGCAGAGAGGGACACATGCATATACATATGTGTACGTGTCACATGTTTTTCCCCATCTACCTATTAAGAAACTGTCTACCTAAAGATGTCAGGCAATAAGCCCGAGAAAATGTAATAAATTCTCTTCTTGCCCTCTCCTCTGTTTGGGGTTTTCCCGTACTTGTGAGAGAACTTCCAGATCTAAAAAAGAACAAAGGAAAAAAAAAATGGTGTGGAGACTCTTCATTGCTCAAGGCTTACGATTGTAAGACTGGTTTTGCTGGGTAAAGTTTGAGCCTAGTAACTCAAACTGTAGAGAAAGCTGCGAAATGAACCTGCTCTCAGGGGTTTGCTATGTTATTTTGCCTCCCGGGGGTTTCCAACCCCCTCTAAGTGTCCACGCGGTCATGCAGGTAAGTGCCAGCAGATTGATGCATTTTCCTTCTTGAAAGAAAACCATGTATGAGTATGTGTGTGCGTGTGTGTTCAAATAACTATGCAAATGAATCCTCAACATCAGAGCATATAAATGTGGGTATTTTCATTTCCCTTGAGACAGACAAATACAGCCATGAGAAGTTTCCTTGGCAGTTGTGTCAGCTGCCATTTACAGAGAGTGGGAAGTGGTGCAGCAATCAGCCAAGGAGGGGAAAGCACTATCTACCAGCCCATGAAGACCTCTCCGCACAGCTCGGAGAGGCCATAAAGTACCAGAACATGTGGGCACCAGTCACCGCCAAGATGCACAGATCTTCCCAGAAAGCTATTTGAAAAATGTAAAAAGTGAGTTCGAAATTGTGAAATTGCACTTTGTTCTTCCACTAGCTCTGAAAAGCAGTCATTTGGCTGCTATTGTGTTTTCGAAACTCCCTGTAAGGAACATTTATGCCACTGGAAACTTAATTGTGGCCTGTTTCGAAGACTTGTCCTTTTGTGGGAAATTACAGTTGAGCTTTCTGAGCCCTGTTTTTGATGGTCTGTTGCTTCTGGTGGGTCTTCTTCCCCAAGTGAGCTGTTGGGGCTAAGGCAGCCGGGCCATCTCAGTCACAGCGAGGGCCCAGGGTCCGAGGACACCTGCACTCAGCTCGGCTCTGCCGCTTATATAAATTCACAGGTATAATCACGACCTGCTGCGTTGCCCTTTTTGAATCTTGATTTCGTTATGTGTAAAATTCAATAGTAGTATCTATTTCATAGCTTTGTGATTAAAAACAGGTAATAGATTCATGATCCCTTTGTCAACAAAAAGACCACCATAGACCTATGGGATATTATTTTGCAGACGCCTATGGTCATGTTTTAGAAGCCACACACACACACACACACACACACACACACACACACCACATAAAACCAGCCATATGTAGGGAGACTGTGATTTTCTGCCATGGAATACGTTTAGTGAAAATACCATGGGTAGACTTTAGCACTTCGGGCCTTAGCCATTGAAAACAATCAGAAGGGATCCAATTTTGAAGTCGCATAAGGATGCGAAAGATTGTAAGGCCATCAAAATGCTGAAAAGGACAAGACAGTTCCTGGAACTTACTCTCCTGTCCCTTGGTATTGCGTAAAGATAGGATAAGAGGGAGCACACAATTTCTGAAGTGAGAACAAGCACAGTTTGACTCATTGCCTATGTGGCCTTACGCACATTTCCTCCCTTGCTGCCTCCGAGCCGTCTTCTCACCTGTCACACTGGAATTCAAGGACAAACCAAAGACCGCTAGGTGAGGATCCAGTGAGATACCGCAGGGAAGGCCTGTAGCCTGGTGCCTAGCAAGAGGTGAATGCCAAGAACGGCTATTCTTTGAGCAAACTTGGGATTCAGAAGAGCTAAAGAAAAGTTTTTTTATTTTTTCTTTCAAGGCAGGGGAGAAAATAGAGACATAAAAACGATTCAAGGTTTGTCAGCAGATTAGGCTCTATCTTTTCTACTTTCAAGGTACTGACTATTTTCTCTCTCTTTCTTTGTCACCTCAACTGCATGTTGCTCTGATTTTCTAAAAACCCTGGATCCCAACAGGGAAACCCTGTGGAAATGAAACACTTAATGATATTTCTAACTCTCAGAAAGATTTCGGTAAGGGCAGCCGTGCTCTGGGTGATGCTTTGCATTAATCCAATGCATGAAGAGTCTATTCCCAGCACCGAGACGTTAGAGGAAAGGTTTGAACAGAGGGGCAGGCGGGGGAAACTGGATGGATTCCCAGACCCAACCGAGTCAAGTCTTTCCAGTTCTGCTTCATCGTGTTGTTTGAAATAAATTCCCAGAACATGAGATTCTGCTGCATTCAAAAAAAAAAAAAAAAGAGCTCCAAAGCCCCATGTAAACGTTATTTGGGCCGATCAGCTGCCTTAAGACGGCCAAAGCTGTTTTCCTCGCCATCAGTACAGTCACAAGTGGACACTGGTTAAATGAGGGATGTTTTAGGAATACTGCATGTGGCATTTCTGGCGTCCAGGCATACCTCACCTTGGGAGGCCCAAGTACACCTCCCTTGCTTGCTTTCTCACTCCAACTAGGGGTCACAAGTCAGTTACATGGGAAAACGATGGATCTCCTCATTGGTTTGAAGGAGGAAGGAGGATGCTACGGTATCCGACCTCATATGCACAGCGCCCAGCACGGTGGCCGAAATGGAAAACAGTCAGTAGATGTTGGTAGGTAGGTAAGTAGGTAAAGGAAAGATGGCTCAAAAGAGGGGCGCCTGGGTGGCTCAGCGGAGGAGCACCTGCCTTGGGCTCAGGTCGTGATCCCGGGGTCCCAGGATCGAGTCCCAAGTCGGGGTCCCCGCAGGGAGCCTGCTTCTCCCTCGGCCTGCGTCTCTGCATCGTTCTCTGTGTCTCTCACGAATAAATAAATAAAATCTTTAGAAAAAAATAAATTTATTTATTTATTCACGAGAGAGAGAGGCGGAGACCCAGGCCGAGGGAGAAGCAGGCCCCATGCAGGGAGCCCGACGCGGGACTCGAACCCGGGTCCCCAGGATCAGGCCCCGGGCCCAAGGCGGCGCTGACCGTTGAACCACCCGTTCCCCCTCAGCTCGCCCCCTCCCCCCCAGCTCTATACACTGAAAGGCCTTCACTGACTATAAACCTCCCGCAAAACCACTGGGGAGAAACGCGCTGCAGGCTGTGCCTCCGGACCCGCGGGCGGGGGCGGCCTGGGGGGCACCGGGCGCCCCCAGGTCCCCGGAGCGCAGCCGAGGCCCCCGCGAGGCCTTGTCCTTTTCACTCCCACCTGCAACCTTGCCGGCCCCCCGGGCCACCGCCGGGAGCGCCCCTGCACGTCTGCTCCATGCATCAGCCACCGCCGCGCAAGCTGAAAGGGCTGGAGTTGCGCCCAATCAACATGGAAACACCAAAATATTTTTCTTCAAATGTACAAGAAAACCAGAGCCTAACATTAATTGATGACCATTTAAATTTCGATGTGATTATACTTAATTCATACCTCTGTGCTTACTTCTTACTATAATGCTATGCCGTTTATTGACTTGAGCTGCTGTGAAATATGTGAAAATGTTAGCAACCGTGAGCAAAATAACGTGTGCTGTGATCGTCTCCTCCCACGTCAACGTCCTCTGACCCCCTGCTCCCTTCCTGGAGATGAAGCTGGAGAGCGTCAGGGACCTGGGTCACCGGTAAAGCAAAGACCAGGATTGCATGTTTTATTTTATAATTGTAGAGGAGACCTACTTGATATTCAAAGCGGCGCAGTCCTTCTTCCTTAGCCCCGGCACATAGTGAGATGCTAAACGCAAATCTGGTGCTCTTAAATGCACATTGATTGATAATGTTTAAAATCAAAGGACATTCAAATAAAAGTTTTTGCTTCTGTGTGAAGTTAGATTGGAGAAAGAAAGGCTCTAGGTTACCGGCCTAAGCAGGGCGGGGCCGCATCTCCTTGCTGGAACTTTTCCCTAGCAGAGGTGGTTCTGTTGATCCCCTGCCATCAGGGAGCCCCAGCCCCCTCTGCCTCGGCTGCCAGGGTTCCCGCCAACGGAGGGCCCAGCGGCTGCCGGGGGGAGGCTGGAGTGTGGACGGGCAGCCAGGAGAGGAGAGAGCCCCTTGCCCGGGAGCACCGTCAGCCCCAGGGACAGGGAAGTCACATCAAGAGGTAGGTAACCCAGCAGGAGCTGGAGAGGAGGTGCAAATCCCACGAGAGCTGGAGCAGGGTCCTTTAGTATTCATTCGTTCACTCACTCATTCAGCACAGATTTATTGAGAGGAAAGATACAGACCTAGAAGACACAGTAAAGACACAGTCCCTGTTCTCAAGGTGTGAGAAGCCAGGGGGTCCGGCTCTCAGGGTGATCTAGATGTGATACTCAGGTGCTTAGGGGAGAAGCCGAGCCTCGAGAAGCCATCTGAGATGACTCCCCCAGGAGCTGTGTTCCTGTATGGGCTTCAGGGCCATCCAGTAGGAGCCTGTTAGAGTGGGGACGGCAAACACGGCAGAACACGGGTACCAGGGATCCCAGCAGAACGCCAATTAGGAGGCCTGCTCTTATAATTATTGGCCAAGTGTATCTTTTATTGGGTGCTTACTACATGCTAGACATTGTGCCAAGCACTCTCCCTGCTTCTCCTCTTCGATCCTCACAACCTGCCATGGAGGTGGGGATTTTCCAGGGGAGGCTACACTGGGCCATGGGCAGTTCAGCTCCAAGTGCCTGTCACACAGCTAGTGAGCACTAGGGCAGGGATCCAGCACAAGATGCTCCGCCCCCCTTCTCACGGACCCCCAGGGCTCTAGTCACATCTGGGAGCAGGGGCATCTAGAAACACAGCTGGTTCTGAACCCACTTGCCCTGGTGGAAATGACTAGAATTTGAATGGCTCTTTTCACACAGTTTAAGATGAACAGCAGCAGCAACTGGGCCGGGACAGGAAGGATGGGCCAGTTCTCACATCTGGAGAAGACGTGAACAGACTCCCTGAGGTCTCACCTCCCCACCAACAGTCTGGGCAAGATGTCATGGACATTCTGGTGTTGGATTGAGTTCAGCAGACCTACACACAACAGGGGAATGAGGCGGAGGCTGGAATAACAGAGGTCATTCTAGATTCCCAGGATCCAGAGTCTGCCCTTCAGCTGTTAGGTTCCTGAAATGAGAGGTGCCCATGTCAGAGAAGGGTGGGGAGATAAAGAGGAACCTTGCTGAACGGAGCATGAGCACGTGGCAGAAAATGAAAGAACTCATTGTTAAGCACCCAAAGGAGCAATCCATGCTGGTCGCAAAAAGAAACCTAGGGTTGGGTATCTTTGAGACTAGGGAAGCAAGTCTGGAAGAGATAGTTTTATGGATATAGTTTTACCTTTAGTGATGCCCATTTTCACTGAGACTTTATACTTTTTCTCCTAGTATTCTGTTCCATAGGGACATTTTATTGAATGCTCACTGTGGAGAAATAGGCTCATTTAAATAAAATTTAACATTAATGTGATAATCAGTCTTTCAACTGGAAACGAGGGGGCCAATTTGTCTTGGTCGATCACAGCACCATTTAGTCACTGATTTATCTCTGTGGCTTTCGTCCTCCTTCACTCAGAGTCCTCCCCACCCCTCCTCACTGTGATTTCCCACTCACTGCTCATGGTACGCTCATGGGGTTCTCCTTCCTTCCAGAGAAGGCATGATTGTGGGGGTGACGAAGGTGACTAGCACCCAGAGCTTGCTGTCCTGGAGCCCCAAGGGCTTGGACATCATTTGAATAGAATGCCATGGGGGTTCAGTGAAGGGCATGAAGCTTTCCACAGGGGAGAATAAGGGTAGGCTTCATGGTAGCTGGTCCCTGAAAGGAGGCGTTCTTTAGTATGGAGGGGACATCAGGGGCAAGGAAAGAAAATTTAAGGGTGGGAAGAAAGGGATGGGCGTGAGGATGGGGAATGGGGAGAGAGGGAAATGGAGCAAGGGCCAGGGGAAGGATGAGTTTGTTTTAGAAGGATGAGCCACGCCACCCTCTCTCCACTGTATTCTGAGTGTGCACTTGGGTCCCTGACGGGCGTGTGAGCTAAGTCTTTGTCCCAAGTCTTCCCAAGTGAAGTTCCACCAGAAAGGGCTTTGCGTTCAGCCACTCGTAGTCACAACTGCATGGTGGTCTCAGTGGTGGTGCTGTTGGTCTGGGGGAGACGTAACTTGCATTTCTGTCCAGCTGAGGCTGTCATTTGGGACCGGGCTTTGAGAACCGCTGCTCTAAAGTATTCTTAAGGAGCACTGCAGACCAATAAAGCATCTGAATAAAAACCACCTTGGCTTTTGTCAGGATAGCACTTTTATTATTCATTTTCAAGAAATCTTATCAAATTAGATGAGTCAACTACAGTTCTAGAACTCCCTCCAGAAATCGTCTGGGCCTTCAAACGAGCGAGTTAGACCCAGAGCTCATCCTCCCAAGTAGGAAATACCTGTTGGCAGGACTGTCTGGGCCACCTGGGGTCAGGCAGTGGGTGCCCTGGTCCTTAGCAGTTCTTCAGCAGCCACGATCCCTGGGGCTCCCTCATATGTGGAGGGCATCATGGGTAAGCTTGCACATGAGACCAAAGAGGCCACCAGAATAAGTGCTGCATCTGTGATCCCCGATCCTAGGACGCATGGTTCTCCGGAGAGGCCTGCTCTGGAAACCTCTCTGCTTGCTTCCCACAGAGGGAAGACCCCTCACCTCCACCACCTGACTGTCTGCTCTGGCTCGCCTTCCATTCTCCCAGAAACCGCTCAGCTTCGGAACTAACCCAGCTTGGATCTTATTTTCCATTTATGATTGTTAAAGAAAAGAAAGAAAGAATCTCTTTCACACTAACCTCCTGGAAGCTTAGAAAACTGGGGCCATCTGACAGATCATATTTGTACAAAAGAAAATCTTTGAAATGTGTGGTGAGGTAGTAATTTCCTTCATGCTCATCACAGATAATTTCTAAAGCAGTAACCTCCTCTCTCCCTTTCTCCCATAAACTCATGAGTCTGTGGCACACGATTTATTTGGAGCAAATGGGGAAAGGAGAGGTGTGGGGAGGACTTGGGAAGACGATTCCTTTAGAAATCACATTTTGCAGGGATTAGATAGTTACCTATGCCAAGGACAACTAATGGAAGAACAACATGCTAGCAGTCCCTCTCTCTGGCGGTAGAAGCAGTTTGTATTCTCTGTTCTTGTGAGGATTTTATGTTTGGGAAAAACACAAAAACCTGAGTTTTTAAAATCAATCTTAGGTCCCACTGCCTTTGGGATGTGGTGTGTGTGCAGGACCCCAAAGCCACAGGCAAATGCTGGCAAAAGAGAAAGTTTGAATAGGAGACAAGAGTCCCCAGGGCAGCCAGAGAAGTCCAGGAAAAATGGGTGCGGGCTCGTCCCTTTGGGATCTGTTCTGCAGGCCAAAGGTAAACAAACCAACAAACCAAAACCCATATAATTTTATTTCTGAAATGAGAACAAGCATTTCATCTAGAGAGGCGCCCCCTGTCCTAGGCATGCAGGGCAGCTCACATTCCAGGGCCACAAGGCCCTCCTCCTCCTCCAGGAGCATCTTTGATATGGGGTGAAGAGCCTCGACAGCAGGGCTCGACGACTTCACTAAAGCAAGTCCTGGCTGGCACCCTTTCCCCCAGAAAGGATCTTTTCCTCTTTCCTCTCCCGTGTCTCTCTGAAAAGAGAATTTTACCTGAAGCTGCTAGATCTTTAAAGCCTCCCCTCCCTCTGTGCTCTGATCTTTTCTCTTCAGCTGTTTCCTTTCACATCCCCAGCCCGGCTCCAGACCTGTGGGAGGCCACACACCTACCTGACTCCCTGATTCGGCCTCTCAGCCCACAGGGTGCCCCATACCGCCCTGTGCCCTCACGGTCAGGCTCATTTTCCTCAGTTGCTTGGGGTCAGCGTTCTTTGTGGACCTTCCTTCTCCTTCTCCTCCTCCTCCTCCTTCTCTTCCTCTTTCTCTTCTGCTTCTTCTTCTTTATTTATTTATTCATGAGAGTCACAGAGAAAGAGGCAGAGATGTAGGCAGAGGGAAAAGCAGGCTCCCTGTGGAGAGCCCAATGCAGGACCCTGGGACCATGACCTGAGCCAAAGGAGAAGCTCAACTACTGAGTCACCCAGGTGCTCCAACCTTCTTACTTCTTGACCTAGAAATAATCTATACAGGTCAGTGATGGCCACTTAACAATGAAATGAAGGCACATCAGAACAAGGAGATCTTATTTCCTACCCATCAGTTGGCAGAGATTTTTAAATGGCCACCTGTGGGGTTGCAGGCATACATCCCCTCATGGGCACATGTTGGGAGTATGAATTGATGCAACGGTCCTAGAGAGCAATTTGGCAATGGTGTGTAAAGTGTAAGACCACACCATACCACTTGACCTAGCAATTCCACTTCTAGTAACAATCATAATCATAAGGAAATGATCAGAGATGAACATGAACAGTGATGTACAAGATGTTCATCAAAGCATTATTTATATTATTTTTAAAAAGAATGTTAGGGGATTGATCTAGTAAATGGATAATTAATGCATACAATGGATTATAGGCCATGTTACAGAAGTGTATCTAATGCCATAGAAAATTGTGCTTAATTATCAAATAAGATACTAAAAGTACCACTTAGCCAACCACTACCACCGCCCTCTCCTCTGAGCAAGTACTTGTCAACAGCTGCTTTCATGTGTGACATGTGACACCTCATCCTGCTACTCCCACTACCCTGGTCCAGAGGTCTGTGGTCTAGAAGATTAAGGTGAAAATCAACTTTCCCTAAACTATATATATATATATATATATATATATATTTTTTTTAGCTGTAGGTGAAAGAGAACCCACACCAAACAGGCAAAGGTATGTAATCAGCTAATAATCCAGAGTCAAGGCTGGGCACAGTTGAGAAACCGTTCTGTACTTTGGCAATGGCACCAAAGACCCAGTTTTTTTCTGGGGCAGTCATTTGTCTCTCCCCATATTCTTCCTTATGAACGGCCACTGAGTTGGTCATTGATAGAGATAATTGCCATTTTTTATCCTCCGCTAGTAGTCTTTCTTTTAGTGATCTGCCCAAGTGGTGCAGGGTACAGAGACTTTCTTCTCTGCGCTCCAGGGAGCTGATGGCACCCCTGGGTTTATTTTCACTTCATAGCAGCAGCAATTCCATCTTTACCACACATCTTCCAGAGGAGAAGAGAGAAAATGTTTGGTAGTTTTTATGCAAGCTCTAGGATCAGTGCTCTCCTTTGCCCAATTTCTGTCATGTGACCATCCCTGACCCAGTGAATTCAAGGGGATGGAATGAGATGCCCCAGCCAGGTCATGAGAAGGGAAAGAGGGAATCCACATGGAAAGAGAACCCAGTTAATAAGTATAGGAAATCTTAAATAAAGTTATTCAAATCTTTCTCAGCTTCTAATATGCTAATGCTAATATGCCAATGTGTACTGTAAACCACCAAAAAAGAGGTGTGAAGAGGAAAGATGTAATATAGTGTTTCACAGAGAGCATACTTTGGAAAATGCTAGAGGAAATCTAAGGAAGATTGATGGCCCTATAAGTAGTGACTGTGCATCCTAGTCTGCGTGGAACAGTCTTGGTTTATACCTCGGTTGCTCCAGCTTAACTACAATTAGCCTTCATGTCACTCTCAAAAAGGTCAACTGGAATGACAAATTATATAGTCATCTCCAGTGATGGACTGAGGATTCCATGCTGCTCCAGGTTGGATGTGAATCACTGACCTAGTCAGATCTTCTCTTGGAAGATTGTAAATTTAAGACTTAGAGAAAGAGAGACATTAGGAAGAAATCAAAAAAGGCCAGCAGAAACAGTAATAGCATAGACAGAGAAAGGCTAAATCTTGTGTCTGGTGGGTCACCAAAGTAGGAGCACATGGGAATGCTTCTCCAAGAGTGGCAAGAGTGGAAAGGGAGGGGGACATGCATGAGGGAGATCTGAGACTCCACACACCCTGGCTCCCTGACTGTTTAGCATCAAGCTCAGCTGCTGAGATGCTGTCCTATGGCAGCTTGCTCCCAGGTTGCTTGTGCAACCCTCATTCCCACTGCTCGTCTGAACACATCTGCACAACCTAAGACGGTCTTTCTCCATGTGGCTCTCCACTATGGCTGCACATAAGAATCACCATGGAGCCTTTAGGATACTAAGGCTGTCAAAACACCTATAGCCACTGCCCCAGGTTTTTGTTTTACATGAAAAAATATTTCAAGAACTTTTGAAACTGGTTTTCAAAAACCTAATTTGTTCTAGAGGATGAGACTACAGCATGTTTTAATGTAGTTTTTTTTTTGTTCTTTGCCATATTTTTTAAAAATTCTGCAGTGAACAAATATTTCTTTGCAACAAGAAAATAATAGTTATTAAAACACAAGAAAGTAGAAGTAAACCCTTACATTTATGGTCAATTGATATCAACAAGCCAGAGAGGTAATTCAATAGAGGAAAGAACAGGACTTTCAACAAATAATGCTGGAACAACTAGATATCTACATACAAAAGGATGAATTTCAACCCCTACCTCACACCATACACAAATATTTCCTTAAAATGGATTATAAACCAAATTGCAGGATCTAAAGATATAAAACTCAGTAGAACACATAAGAAAATTCTTACGACCTTGGGTTAAGCAGTGGTTTCTTAGATACAACACCAATAGCACAAGAAATAAAAAAAAATCAATTGGCTTTCATTGAAATGAAAAACCTTTTTGCTTCAAAGTATACCATTTAAAGAATGGGGGAAAAAAACATGGAAAAACTATGGAATTGGAAAAAATATTTGCAAATTGTATATCTGATAAGTACATGTGTCCAGAATAAATAAAGAACTCTCATAACTCAACAATAAAAAAAGGAAGCAAAAAATCCAATTTTAAAACTGGGAAAGGATTTTAATAGACATTTCTAAAAAGAAGATACACAAATAGCCAATAAGCATATGAAAAGGAGCTTAACATCTGGCATGATGGATATGTTAATTTGCTTGATTGTGGTGATTATTTCATAATGTATACACATACCCAAACATCAAGCTGTACACCCTAACTATGCAAAATTTCTGTTTTTTAATTATACCACAATAAACCTGGAAAAATAAGAGAAAAGGTGATCAACATTGCTAGTCATTATGGAAATGCAAATCAAAATCACAATTGAGATACCTAACTTCATACCCACTAGGATGTCTACAGTAAAAAAAGACAATAACACGTTTTGATGAGGAAAAATTGGAACTCTAATATACGTTCTTGGTGAGATTATCAAATGATGTATCACTCTGGAAAATTGTTTGGCAGTTCCTCAAAAAATTAAACAGAGTTATCATATGAGCCAGTAATTCCACTTCAAGGTATTGACCCCAAAGGAAAAACACATGCCCACACAAAACTTGTACATGGCATGCTCATAGTAACATTCATAATAACCCCAAGATGGGAACAACCCAAATGTTCATCAACTGATGAATGGATACACAAAATGTGGTATATCCATACAATGGGAAATTACTTGGCCATAAAGAAGGAATGGAGTACTGATACATGGTACAACATGAACGGATCTGGAAAACGTTTTGCTAAGTGAAAGTGTCCAGTTACAAAAAAAGCACATACTGTATGAGTTTGTATTTATGAAATATTCAGAATAGTCAAATCCATAGAGCCAGGAAGTAGATTAATACCTGCCAGGGAGTAGGGGTTGATGGGAGAGACTGCTAATGGGTATGGGATTTCTTTTCGGAGTCATGAAAATGTTTTAAAATTAGATAGTGGTGATGGTTGTGCCACTCTGTGAATACATTAAGTACAACTGACTCGTACATTTTATATGGGAGAGCTTTTTGGTATGTGAATCATATCACAGTAAAGCTGTTATTAAAAAACAAACCAACAATCACTCTACCTCCTGGGGCTCCTGGGTGGCTCAGTTGGTTAAGTGTCTGACTCTTGATCTCAGCTCAGGTCTTGATCTCATGGTTGTGAGTTCGAGCCCCGTGTTGGGCTCTGTGCTTGGCGTGGAGCCTGCTTAAAAACAACAACAATCAAGTAAGTCAATAGTAAGATTGTGGGAATGAACCCTGGGCATTTCCAGAGGTGCTGAGGCTGGAAGTGTGGAAAGAGCTGGGAATGAATAAAGATGAGTGCAGGTAAGAGGGTAGGGGTCCCCATCCTGCCTCATCTGCTCCACTCGTGCACTGATCTGAACTTAAACTGTCACAATGTTCCGGGACATTTTTAAAAATCAAAATATAATTGAAATATAATTGAAGGGGCAATTGTATCTTGCTTATGTATTTCCTCCTATTTTTTTAAAAATACACTTTATTTTTTTAGAGCAAAATCATGAGGATAGTACAGATAGTTCCCACATAGCCCACATCCAGTTTCCTCCATCAGTAACATCTTACATTAGTAAAGTACAGTACATTTGTCACACTCCATTCCAGTTTCCTTACCAATGTCATTTTTCTATCGCAGGATCCCATCCAGGGTACCACATTTAGATTAGTCATCAAGTCTCGTAAGGCTCTTTGTGACAGTTTCACAGACTTTCCTTGGTTTTGATGACCTTGACAAACCTTCAAAACCTGAAGAGCACTGGTCAAGTATTTTGGAGAATGTCCCTCTATGGGGATTTGTCTGATGTTTTCCTCATAATTAGACTGTGGTTATAGGAATTTGGGGGAACATCACAGAGGCCGAGTGGTATTTCTCATAAATCAAAGGATCATGCTATCAACACGCCTTCCCACTGTTGATGCTGACCTTCATCACCTTCAGGCAGAGGTAATATTTGCCAGGTTTCTCCACTTGTGAAAGTATTCCTTTCCCCTCCTTTCCCAAATTCTTTGGAAGGCAGTCACTCTACGTGCAGCCCTTGCTGTTACGCTCCACCTCCTTGTGGGCAGAGAATACATAAACACAAATTTGGAATTCTTCTGCACAGAAGATTTCTCTTCTCCCCAATATATTGACTTACACAATCATTCTTTAATATCAGTATGGACTAAAAAAATATATATATATATCAGTATGGATTTACAGATATGTATTTTATGCTTTCAGTTATATGTAATGCTACTTTTGTTGTTACTGTTGTTCAAATAGGCCCAACTTTGGCCATCGGGAGCTCTTTCAGTTGGCCTGCTCTTGTAATTGTGAGGTTTTGGCTTGTTTTCTTATTTTGAACTCTTCTTCACTTTCTGAAGTACAAGATCCCATTTTTTTTTAATTACAAAAATATCTCATTCAAACAGAAAAGTAAAGAGAATAGTGAAAGAAACGTCACAAACCTATCTCTTGGATTTAATAACTTTCAGCATTTTTTGATGTATCTATTTCATTTTTTTAGTTTTGATTTTGTTTTTATGTCTAACAGGTATTTTATAAACTTAGCCACAATATCACTATCACACCCAACCACATGAATACTAATGCCTGACTATCACCTGTTACAAGCCATTGCTCAATTTTCCCTTTAAAAAAAGCTATTTTTGCAGTTGGTTTGTTCAAAGCATTTTTACATTGGATTTGGCTAATTGTTATCTTTGTGGTACTTACCAAATATTCCCCAACCTTCAATATTTCTTATAAAGAAGAGTTATACCTAGGAGCTTGATTATATTGCCCCCAAAGTTAAAAACACCTAACAAGGCAGACTACACCATGAATGGAACTTCCACTTGTCTCCAGGGGAAACTCATGCCCTCCGGGACCCGCGTTCAGAAGAATCCACAGCCCGTGATGCCGAGAGCAAATGCCAGGAGACCCGTAACCAGGCTCATATTTTCTTAGGGTTGTGATTGTTTTTGCTAGTGCTCTAGTTACCAAGTGCCACAGATTTTTATGGACTGTCCCAGCTCTATTTTTCCCATAAGCCCTATTATTTTTTAGCATGCCATTTTGTAAGAATTCGGGGTTTTTAGCAATGTGTATGTGACTTTAGAGCAGAAGTGAACTGAAAAGTATGATAGGGAATCAGGACAGTCCCAGAAATCTCAGAACCTTTGGCATCTGTAGGTCGGAGGCCCCGTTTCTCTCTCTGTAGCTCCTGACAGTCCCTTGAGGGGACTTCCAGGGTTGGTGGCTTCCCTGCTGTGCCCCCAGGAGGGCTCCAGGCTGGAGGCTTACCTTGAGTCCTTTTTGGTGCCTGGCAGGACCTGCCTCTGCTGCAGGTCCCACTCCGTTGATTCCCACGGGTCCTGGATCTCCAACAGGGGCAGCAGAAACTGTTCCTTTTACAAAATGCCAGGGATCAGGGCCTGATGCCCCAGACAGCAAGCTGAGTGCCCTCCCCTGCCACACTAGGGGGGCCTTTTGGAACCGGTAATGGATGAGGAGGGGGCCAGCCACGGACAGACCAAGCCCGGGAAATGCTTGCGAGTGCCAGGTGCTGCTGTTCCCAAGCAAAACAGCAGATATATTGCTGCTTTGGGAGTTTTTTTTTTAATGATTCATTTACAGTGCTGGCAGAAAGGGCTTTTTTTTAAAAAAAAAAAAACAAAAAACTTTTCTCTACTTTCCTATTGCTTTTTTTTTTAACTTTTCTCTCCCTTCTCCCATCAACGTTTCAGCAGGTGAGTCCAAAGGCTTGGTGCAAATATCTTAAAAGCCACTGAAAAAATTAAATTTAAAATGTATACCTTATTAAGCAAACAAACACACACAATGCACTGCGGTGCTTTCAGGAAGAAGGCATGGTGTGCAAGACAGGTGTGAAACCAAGTCGCCGTTAACTGAGTTCCAGAAGGAAGAGCTTCCTGCGATCTGGCCCTGGGGTCACACCTGTCCTTGAGGGGCCCCAACTCCGGCCAGTGAGGCACCAGCAGCAGCCTCCTCTGCAACGTGGATTTAAGCAAACAGTGACTGGGTGTCACGGCTGCTCCCTACTGCTTTGAGGAGTGTCCCTGAGGAGTATCCCTAGTATTCTCTGGGCAGAGGAAATTGGGGGTGAGGGGTCTCAGGTTCTAACTGGGGTCCTGTCACTAGGCCAGTAGCGGCCCCATGGCCCCACGGCCCAATATTCCATGATGGGAAGGACTGTCCAGAGTGGCTTGTGCCGTGTGCCTCCAGGCTCCATCCTGGCTTACGGTTCCCACCCTCAAGGTTCCAGGAAGCTTCCTAGGTTCTTGACTCAAACAATGGGGACAGAAGTGGAGAGCCTCCCCTCATGGCCCGGAGCCTGGGGCCGTGAAACTCCCTTCCATTGCTTACACCTGTCTCCTTCTTTCTTTTCATTTCTTCCCTGTTTTCCCATGCCTCCTTCCTCCGTTACTCTGGACATTCTACTCCCTCCCTCAGAAATAACATCCCGAGTTTCTTCTTGTGACATATACATTTTCAGCTTCCAGAATGTTCTGGAACTGGGCAGAGAGGGAGGCCAGCTTTAGTTTCCCGCGTGGAGGCTAATCTCCAATCTCCACCACCATCTGTTTAGGTGACTTTAGGCAAATGGCAGACATGCACTTAGCTCTACTTGCTCATTGGTAAAACAGAGAGAAAACTCCTCTATTTCTCAGACTCACTTAAAAAAAAGGGGGGGGGGGTGCTCTCTGAGAGGTAGCTATCATTATTAGGTGGCTTCCAAAGCAGTGTTCCCAGCCCACTGAGCTACAACAGTACGCTTCCTACAAAGCTGCAGATGGAGGACAGCCTAGATGTGATGCACCTGCCAAGCCCCAACCAACTGGGCAGCTTTCGGGTTCCTCCTCAGCCCCTCCAGGAAGCCACCATGCTGCTGCTCCTCCTCAAGGATCTGCTTGGCTGCTTGTTATGCCCACTGCTCCTCCCTTCAGTCCAGACTGGAGCGGGGCCTCTGCAGACCCAGAGAACTGGGGTCCTGGTCCACAGCCTGTCCACCGACCTCGCAGGCCTACCATTGCCCTCCAGATCCAAGGGAGGGCCTTTGCCAAGCTCTTTCCAAATTGCCCTCGCTTCCAAACCACAACGCGTGCAGAGGGAATGTTGGAGGGGGTGCAGGTAGGGGCATGTGGTAGTTCTACCAATTTAAACATGGCCTCCTCGGCATTTCTAGTTCAGCGGTCTACAAATAGTTTGTCAGGGTGGGTGAGGGACAACTTCTTCCAAAGCTCCTCTTGGAGCTGCAGGATTGGCGCTACATCTAATGGATTTGTCTTCCTCTGGGATTTCGAGTCCCTTGTCTGTGCTCCTAAAGTTGTGCCTGGAACCCAGACCCAGAGTATTTCAGAAGCTGCTGGAAACACATTACTTCGGGGCGGTCCCATTTGGAGGACAGGGAGTGGTAGGTTTTTTTCCTCCAAGTCAGTTTTGCTGACGGATGGTGGACCCTCCCATCCTCTGAATTCCCAGGAAGCCTCTGCTGCGTGTGGCAGCCAGTCAGTGTCCACTTGGTAAAAATAGCTTTTTAATTTATTGACTGGCAAAATGCTCTATTTACTGAACCATTCTGGGTTCCTCTAAAGATAAAATGGAGGTAAAGCCCAAAAGGAAAATTAACGCTTTAATGCAGTCTTGCAGACTTCTGCTTCATTTCATTGTAAATTGAGTGCGATAAAACACAGCATCGGCAGGCTGCGTAAAGCAGCTGTATAATTTTCTTTTGTGCAAGGAACTAATTCTCCAGGATAGGACTTCTCACCTCAGAGAAGTCTAACGATGGTGGATGGCTCCTGTACACTAATTATGTCTTCCTTTATATCTTTGGCTTGAACTCTAATTTGCTTACAGTTTAATGAACATCAGTTCTCGCTGCGAAGTATCTAAGTACCTAGGAGATTGAATCCTTAGGCAGTCAAATGCTCTCACTCCCAACACTAATCTTCAAACCCTCCGCATTCTACGCCGACTTCCAAAGGAGAGTGGCTCTTTAAAGGCTTGTGAATCACTTTTGAGCAGTAACTGTGCACTTAAATTAAAAGCCATGATCTGGCAGGAGACTTGGGTTGTGCTGAAAATAATAATAATAGCAATTTTTACAAAAAGGCTTTCCTGGTTTCGGTACTGGGTGCAACGTGCCAGCTTCCATCACTGCCTGGTGCAACAGCTGTGGGGTTTATGGCTGTTTCCCTGACTTTGGGTTCCCCAACAGTTTCTCCAGAAAGTCTCTGTTTCTTTCTTTCTTCGGGAGATTTCTCTTCGTGTCTGAGAATTTAGGAAAATGAGCAACAGTGGAGACAGGAGAGGGGTTTCCAACGCGGGCCTCACAGCTCACTCCCAGAACAGTGATGCTGAATTTACTCTGATGGTAGGTGATCTCAACTGATAAAATTACAACTCATAACAATCCTGTGTTCACTTTACCATGGCTTCTCCAACTTCAGTATTTGTGATGAAGGATCATGCAGGTGAATGACCTGCGAGGACAAAACACAGAGTCTCATCCCACGAGTCTGGGGTGGCATTTCTGGGAGTCGGCATTTCTGAGAAGGCTGCTGGTGCTGCTGCTGCTGCTGCTGCTGCTGCTGCTGGTCCGAGGACCACACTTTGAGCTGCTTTCCCTGGATTATCTGATTTGTCTTCATTACAAGCTGTGAGGTAGGTATCTTTTCCAGATGAGGTCGTTGAGGTGCAAGGAGCTTCAGTCACACACCTGCAGGACGCCTGGGCGGCTCAGGGGTTGAATGTCTGCCTTTGGCTCAGATGGTGATCCTGGGGTCCTGGGATCGAGTCCCTCACTGGGCTTCCCACATGGGGCCTGCTTCTCCCTCTGCCTGTGTCTCTGCCTCTCTCCCTGTGTCTCTCACGAATAAATCAATAAATAATCTTAAAAAAATCACGCCCCTGAGGTCACCTGCTATAAAGGGCAGAGTCTGACTCTGTAACCTAAACCCACAACTCCTAGAGTACCTCCCCTCTTTTCCAGCAGGTGCTCTTATGAAAAGGTAGATGCAAAACTTGATACAAAGAATTTCATACAATGTATTACAGAGCATTCCGTGGCTAGTCCTTAATGAAGCTAATAAGCCATCTCTTCATTTCTCCACGTTGTCAAAGTTTGCATCCATCCAGGCACGGCTGTGTGGCCCTGAGGAGAGACCATGCTCTGCAAGCACTGGTTGGGGGCCTGACCAGGGCCAGCCGGGAGCTCCGGCCAAGGCAGGGGGAGAACGGCCTGGCAGAGATCTCTGGTCACACCCATCACTTTCAGCAGCCTCCAAAGAAACCAATGTTCTTTCCGATTACTCTGGGTCAGGCTCCTCAGAAGGGACGGCAGGCGGAAGAGGTAAACTCTGGGACCTCACTTGAAGATCGCTAGTGGCGCAGTACACCTTCCCGTGTTGCTTCTCCACTTTGTGGGATAACTCACTGCCCTCTAACACTGCGCACCCAAGTTGGGACCTAAAGGGAGAAACAACAGCACCTAGTTAAGTGCGCGGGCTCTGGAGCCAAACTGCCTGGATTCAAACTCTGACTTACCTAGTTGCTGCGGGTTTGGGCAATTTGCATAAATTCTCTGTGCCTCAGTTCCCTCACCTGTAAAGGACAGATGATGATCACGAAAGCATCTGCCTCATAGGCTTAGAGAGAAAATGACATGAACGGATTCGATGCATGGGATAATCCCTCAGGAGAGAGAAGCTACAATTCTTAATAGGAAGCTGGAACGGCCTTGCTGAGAGTGTCCCTAAAAACGTAGGTGACGTTTCTTTTTTTTCTGTATTTAAGGCCAAGTAGCTAATTTTACTGATTCCTCCCAACAGAGAATAATGAGAAAAGATCCATCACTCGACACTGCCTGGTCCCCAACATCTGGAAAGAATTGACGCTATAAATAGTCCAAAGCAGAGAGGGGAAAAAAATGTATAGGTGGATGTTAGCACTTTTATGAATTATGCTTCTGTTTATACTTCAAGTCTTGAGGCTATTTAAATCTGTCCTTTGATTATAGCTGTGTGTATGGGAGGTATTTGCTGAATCCAGTTCCTACGGTATCAAAGTAGGACCGAAATGCAAACATACTTGTAAAGTGGAAACACACTTTTATTTCCTAAGGGTCCCATAATCAAGGCAAAAGCTATTACTTGATCACATAATTAACCTTAGGAATAGAAGTGTAAACAGCACAATTCATGAATTTGTTAATTGGTCTTCCTGCTACTGATATTAGCCCAAGTTGATCTGTTGTTCTCCTCTGTTGATTATCTTAAATAGGAAGTTTTCTAATTTGGATTTCTCCAGGGTAAACAAGGGAAAAGAGTGAAGTAAGAGCTTTTTAACAATTTGAGAATGAGCTGTAGGTAGGAGACTTTTTTCTCTTAGGGGTGGACACAACGTGAAGGAAGAAACTCTCACAGCGGAGTGGGGCCCCTCTCCAGACTTCTGTTCTGTGCACCGATTAGCCAGATTGCTGGTTACTGATGTGGGAGGCCACCCCCTTCCTCCAGGCAGTGGAGCTGTAAAACAACCAGTAATGCTTATCGGCAGTCATGCTTCCAGGACGCTGAATCTCAGTCTAATTTAGCTCTAATTTATTTCACCCATTGCAATGACTTCTTGGCTGAGGGAAATGAACAGAAACACTCGGTGGGTGTAGGCTCAGGCCCTGCAGATGGAGGGGGCTGTGTGGTCAGGGGCGGGAAGGCCCTGGAGAGCAAGAGCGGGAGGCCCTCTCCTAGGAGGAGTCTTAAAAAACTCTACTCACCGAAGCTGGTGCCATTGCATTCTGAGAGAAGAGGAAATGTCATGGCATTTCTCTTCCAACATGGCACACTTGTGTGGGAACCCGATTTCCAGAAGCAGCAAATCAATACTTAAGAGATCTTTCCTTAAAAAAAAAAAGAGAGAGAGAGAGAGAAAGATCCTTCCTATGGAGCCCTGGTTATGAAGCAGAATAGTTTATTTAAATTAGATCCTGGGCCTCTGGTGGCTGCTTTAATATAAAAACAAAACCAAAACCAAACAAACAAACCAAATGCACCAAAGGTGGTGATACTAGGCCTGATCTGTTCACACTAACTTAAAACTTGAGGATACATCTTATGAATAGTCACTGAGGGCCAGAAAATTAAGAAGCTGCCCATTTTAACAAATAGCTCATTTTATTTGATAAGGTGATGGTTAAGTAGTAGCTCTCAAAACAGAAAAACTTGCTAACAGTCTCCCTTGTTGCTTTGAAACCTTCCAGAATCTTGCTGGGTAAGAATCCAGATCGCCAACCCAAGCCACAGTGAAACAGACACTAATGAGTAGCCTACGCACCCAAACACCACAAACCAAGTGCAGACACAGAATGTCTGATGTTTGGGGGCTTCCTGGCAACTTAGGATGTGTTTGAAAGGATTAGGTGGTCGCAGCTGGCGTGTCATTTAGGCCTTAGGAATCAAGCTGGCCTACTGAGCCTGCAGCGGCAAGCCCCTTCCACCCACCCGGTCCTCCCGCACCTATGGCCTCTGAGGCTCACCCTGGCTCTAGGGCTGTTAGAGAGACCAGCCAGGGGACATGGAGAACTCAGGGACAATGCCAATGTTGGCTCCAGGTAGGTTTGGAAGGTCAGGAGTGACTCACGGTGACAGCACACCCATCATAGCCACACTGAGTACCAGTACCTGCAAGCTGCCCAGGTGCGACAGGACCTTTGGCATCGAGGAGATTGTGCATGTCCCCGGGCATTCCAGTGAGCAGAACCTAACATAGGCACAAGGGAAGTTCCTCCAACTCATTGCTCCTCCTCTTCCACTTGCCCCCCTCTGGCCTTTTTGAGATTTAGCAAAGGAATACCAAATAGGAAAGCATATCAAGATGCTGCATCCTCTCCTACACCCAGCCACAGAGGCAAACATTTGCAACTAGCTAATTCTTCTGTATATCTCCTATCTTTCTATAAAATGTGCTTCTCTTTTAATTTTTTTTTTTTGTTTGTTTTAGACACTGACAACTTCTAATTTTGGTTGATAAGGAGTTAACTCTCTTTCCTTCCATTCCCCTCCCCCCACCATACATTTTAGCAAAATCCTCCATTAGTATTTACATGTTTATGGCTAGATAATCATGGTTTACTGCAGGGCTAAATAGTGCACTATGCCTACGTTTTTTCACATACTACTTTGAATTAATAATTGCTTCATTTTTATCTGTTGCATTGCTCTTAATATATTGAAACTTTAAAAAGCTTTTCTGACTTTATCATCAGATGTCCTGAATACTGAGTTTTTGTTCTTTAAATGATCTATCATGATAATGAGATGATATTTATCATTCTCCTTTGTATTCGTGGGGGACCTCCCTGCTTGCACCTCCACTGGTGGTTTCCCAGTCCCAATAAGCATTATTAGTGTCCTAGAACCCCTCACCTGTACTGAAATCCCTACTTTCTGTATGCCATGTTTTCCTCTATCATGGCTTATTTCATTGTTTTGTTGGACTGTATTTTCCACAAGCTTCTTAAGATAGAGTTTGTGAAGAGGTAGTATTTGCTGTCATATGTCTGGAAATCTTTATTCTCCCTTTCACTTGATCGATAATTTGGCTGGGTGTGTAATCCTAACTTGAACATTATTTGCCTGTGGAGTCTTGCAGACCATTGTCTTCTAGCAGCAGATGTTGCTACTACTGAGAAGTCTAAAACTGCAATTCTCATTTTTTCCCCCGATTTTTCTTTCCACAAGTTTTGAGGGGCTTTTTAGCCCAAGTGTTCCAAAATTTTGTAATGATGAATCATTATGGATTTTTTTTCCCATTCATTTATTCAAAGGACACTCCAATTTAGGGGCTTTTTATCTTTCAATTCTGTTCCTTTTTCTTGTATTTACTTTTGAATAATTTATTCTCTGCTTATTTTCTTGTTTGAAACTGCTGTGATGTAGATGTTACATGTCCCAGACTGATCCTCTATTTTTTTCTCTACAAATTTCCATCCCTTTTAACTTTTGATTTCCTCAATTTTTATTTTCCAATGAAGGTTTTTCTTTTTCTTTTAAAATTTCTACCACATTTTAGTTTCTATGATGCCTTTTAAAAATTGTATCCCATTCCTGTATTATAAAAGGCAGTATTATATCTGTCTGAGGTTGTCATTATAGTTCTTTTTCAAAGTTTGTATCATAGATTTTTTGGCTTAGTCATTCAAAGTGGAGGTTTTTCTCAGATACTTGGTGATTCTTGACTATTTAAGAAATAGACACTGTAAAGGGGATAGAAAGCTCTTGTTTGTGATTGGAGCTCACTGAATGAGGCATTTCTCCTTTGATTGGGTGGGAAGCCAAGTTTCATACTTGTCTAGAGACAATTTCTTCATCTGCTTTCCTTCATCCAAAGTTGTTGAAATCTTTTGTCTCCTTGATTCTCCTGTCTTGCTCCTCTTTGGAGGTTTTTAATTTCTCCACTATTTTTAATTTCTTTTTAATTTCTCCACTATTATTTCTCCTTTTTAATTTCTCCACTATTATTTATAAGTAGGTCTTTGGAAAGAAAGAGGTAATTTGTCATTTTAAGCTGGATTGCATATTACTTTCTAACAGGTGAGACTGCTCTCAGGTCCCTGGCACATTTTGGGAGGTGGTTTTGGCATTGTGTTCTGGGAGTCTCGCAGATCTTCCAGATTAAGTTTTAAATGATGGCCTGAGACACAGTCACCAATACTGTTGTGAGCAATAGCAACAGTACTGCAGATGGCTACCGTTCATTGAGTAGGTGTGCAACACCATACCAGGTGCATTGTGTTATTTCCTGTGACATTCACAAGTTACTTTCTTTTTTACAGATGATGAAAGCAGTTGAGATTTTTAAACTCTCCCGTTCCACAAATGGCTGAGATAGAATTTGATCCCAACTGTCTCTCTCATTACTGCTGCTGCTGCTGCTACCACTATTGGCTGCTAACACTTACCATGGATTTGCAGTAGCAGTGTAACTTCTCTCTTTGTGACTGTAATTGAGTGTGAATCTTGCTCCTCATTTGCTTAGTTGTCTGAGATGGTAGGCATGAATGCTGCATCAATGGTACATCACTGCACTGGTGATTTTAAAAGAAAAAAATCTGGGGTGGGGGTGGTGGGGGGTGGGTGATGCCTGTGTGGCTCAGTTGGCTAAGCATCCAACTCTTGATTTTGGCTCTGGTCATGATCTCAGGGTCGTGAGATCAAGTTGGGCTCTGTGTTCAGTGCAGAGTCTGTTTGAGATTCTCTTTCTCCCCCTCTCTGCTCCTTCCCTTGCTTACATGAATGTGCTGCCTCACTAAATGGATAAATAAAATCTTTAAAAAAAGAAAAACATTTTCTTACATAAGTAACCTTTTTTTTACCTACCTTGACTGTATTCTGATTGCTATGTGAACCTTTTACAATACGTCCTTTCTATATAAGCAACTCACTCTCTTTTGACCCTGCAATTGGAAAAAGTGAGAAGATTCACTACAGCCAAGCCATGCCAGGAATTACTACACAAGTTTTCAGGCATCCCTTCGTGAAATCCAGGACCTTACCTACTTCTATGGCATCATGTTAGCTCCCAGGTTGACAGGTTGGGACTGAGGGCTATATCACCTTTTGCTATGACCCAAGACAACCTACATGTTCCCATACTTACTTGCAAGGCAGTTGTGAATCAATATATGTAATATACTAGTTAAGAGCTTGTGCTCTGGAGCTACAATGCCTAGGTCTGAATCTCCATTTCTCCAAGGTTTTTTTCCTCTTAACTATATGGCCTTGAGCAAATTACTTGACATCTCTGTATCTATTTTCTCATCTGTACAATGGGATTAATAATAATACATCATGAGACTGTTGAGATTAAATGAATAATAAATGAATTTAAAAATACTTGTAACCTTAGGGATGCCTGGGTGGCTCAGTCAGTTGAGCCTCCAATTATCATCTTGGCTCAGGTCTTGATCTTGGGGCCATGAATTCAAGCCCTGCTTTGGGCTCCATGCCCAGCATGGAACCTAGTTAAATAAAAATAACTTATAACCATGCTAAGTTTTAGAAAGTGCACCTAAGTGTGCAATGGCAGCTAGTTACCACACTTTATTACTGGTAATAACTACAAGCCTTTAGTGAATACTTACTATATAACAGGCACTCTGATAAGTGCTTGACATATAACATCTCACATAATCCCCATAACATGTTACCCCATTGACAGATGAGGGAATTGAGGTTGAGAGAGGCAGAGGTGGATTTTCTTTGAAACTGATGAAGCCAAGCTTCAGCGTCCCTCATTTAACAGATCCTTGCAAGAGCGACGGGTTGCTGAGGGTCATAGAGTATTCCAGGTGGGAAGGAGAAGCCAGGCTGCAATTAGAAACACTTCTATTAAAGTAATTCTGGCAATTGCCTACAGAGATCTCAGACAAGAGGAATCTGCGGCATTAAGGCTCCAGTAATTTGTTATAATCTTTATTTTTCTAAATAATCACTTTTGAATCTAATTATGTGGATATTTTCTTTACAAGGGTCCTTAAGTTTACAAGCTTCAGGTCCCCCAAACCCAGATCTGTCTCTTACCAGATGTGCATGCAGTTTTATTTTTAACCTCTATACTTTACCGTGTCCTTGCTGCATTTGTTTAAGCTACTCAAACTCACTTTACAGAGGTAGAGAGGATCCTCATGTTGAAAGGCCCATGGTAGTGGGGGACTATACTGTCTTGCTGATTGCATTTAGCAAGGCATAAGTGTTTGGTAAAGTCTTAATAGGCTTCATCAATATACATTTAAAAAGTCTTGCAAGTAACCTTCTTTTTCTGGCTTGACGTCTCTTTTACAATCTCTGAACCTCCTAGAAAAAGGGTAAATTGGCAATATATTTTTGTGGTCTATTACATTTTAATCTTTGATTTGCAAGGGTGATTTCAACATAATTTTTCTTCTGCAAACCATGACTGCTAAAGCAAAACAAAACCCAAAGATAAACAGCTTTCATAGGTTTTGCCACGATAGATTTTTCAAAGCAAGGAATGAAACGTCAAAACGTCCACTCAGTGGTTCCTTGTCCTTAAAAATCCTGGGGAGAATCAGATCATCTGAAATAGAAACTCTGCTATTTTTATACCCAATTGCAAATCGGGACGTTGCCAGGCTTTCGTCTCTGCAACGAGTCTTCCTAGGAACTGGATCTAGAATTTATTTATACTTCACACTTTGGGGAAAGGTGCATTCTGAATCCTTTCAGTTTTTGAAACTGAAGAACCTTTGAAATTACCTTTCGATATTTCTTGATCTCCTCCATCTAGAAAGAGAAGGTGGCAGAAGAATGAAGCTGGTGAGACCCTCACTCATTTGGGCACCACTAGTATTAACCGAATGGATAAGGAAACACATTAGCTAGTGAACGATGTCATGTTATTTTTGTTTGTAATTCAAAGCAATGACTAGGCACTCCCAATAAAAGGGAGCTGGGTGTAGCCACTTTGAATCTAACTCAAAATCCATCTCCTAAACAAATAAAAATTCATCTCCTAGGCAGTAGAAAGCGCCAACATTAAAAATTAGGCACCAACTTTTCAAATTGCCCTACGGTTGCTTAATGCAGGACTTCAGAAACAGTGTGTGAACACACACACATCCTCTTCAGCCAGTGAGGCCACTGATCAATCCTGGAAAAGACTTAAGAAATCTCCTTTTGGTTACCAAGACCTTCCTTTTATATGGCCCATTCCTCTTTTTTATTTTTATTTTTTTAATAAAGAGGGAAAAGGCTTATGGGAAATGATGTTATTATGACTGAGAACGTGAGGCTTATTCTGAGGTTCCAATATATTCAGTGTGTGTGTAATCTTTAAAATGCAGTAAGGCAGGGAACATAAAACCTGTGTCAAAAGCATTTATTCAAATTAATTCATCAGCAACACTAAGCCCCTTTTACTATCAGTAGAATGGCTCTACAAGCAGGAGGTTCTCCTAGAGCTGCTGTAAAGCACAAGGCTGAATCCTTTACTGGATGATGAATCTGATGGAGTATGGGTCATAATCCAACTGCTTTTCATTGGGGGTGGAAGACAACTAACAGAAGGAAAATGAATAAAGTGGTGTCTGAGAGAAGGATTCGGGAAAAAATGTAATGTCATTCCACTCCTGCCACGCAGACCTGCTGGTACCTGGTTGCAGTCTGGAGTGGGAGGAGTTACAGGAGCCCGGATGGAGTCAGGCAGTCTCCTAGGTGTCTGCTCTCCTCTACCTCTGGACTTGCAAAGTGCAATGAGTGTGTCGGGGAGAAGTGTACAGAAAGCAAGGCACACTGCCTGGTCTGGAGAGGCTGCCCTGATTTCCTGTTTCACTCAGGGAAGAGAAAAACAGTCATTTTTGTTGTTGGATTGTAGCTTCTAATCAATTCAGATAAACAAAGGAGACTCTAAAATAGACGAGTTCAGAAAGTATAGAGAAAGTGGCTTAAAAACAGTACACATAACTGAATGTCAATTACTTTTTGAAATTAAACAAATAGGCTAGAACATTTACTTAACCATTTGGTGTGCATTGACTGTTGCCGATTAATGAAATAGCTGTGGTTACTCAATCTCAGTGAGGGAGTTACAAAGCACCAAAATTATAAACAATTCCAATGATAAAAGAAAGACAGTAAGCTTTGATCAATCCAACGAGTATTTACGGAGCACTTGTTATGGGCCTTTGTGGGTTACTTCTGTGCCCCAACTTTAGCTTTAGTTTCAGGCAAGGTTGATCTTTAGAGACGTGTAACACCTAAATGTAGGGACTGCCTGTATTCTGGTGAGAAGATTTAAAAATTCAGTTATATAAGGTGGTGAACTTCTTCACTGAGGAGGCCACAAAGCAAGGTTCCCTCCGTGACCTTTCTTACTACACTGACAATAATTTAATTCCTGTAGAAGGAGGTTAACATATTCCCTTTCAGGAACGGATCCACTGAGATAAAGATTATTCATTTACTCATAAAATAATATTTAATGAACACTTAAGTGTGTTCAAAAGCACTGGTAGGTGCCCTATACCAGTCTACCTCACAAGGGTTCCATAGGACTCAAATGAGAAATCTATGTGACTCCATTTAAAATAATGTAAATTGTTATATATAGAAAAGTGCTATTTTTATTACATACCTGAATGAGTCACAAAACACTTTCAATTGTCCCTAAATATAGGAAGTTACAATTATCTGGGTCTATTTTCCTAAAGTTTTAATAGTAGCTACTATTTATTGAGCTTTAAGTACCATCAGTATGTTACATGCTTTTTAACATTTCACTTAATCCCTCCAATAACCTTAGTAGGTTGGTACTGCCTACATTCTAAAAGATGAGGAAACAGGAGGTTAAGAAATTGGATAAGATTCCTGTAACTAGACAGTATTGCAACACTGGGACTTGAATTCCCACCTATCTGTCTGCAAATCCTGAGCTCAATTCTATTATATAATATATTCATTTTAAAGATGATGTTTTTCTTTTATTATACTTAAGCCACATTTGTATTATTAAAAATCAAAGTGGTTGGTTTCCAGATTACCAAACAGAATTATGATTTCTTGATCATTTGGGATTGTCGACCATGAACAGTAGTAATGGCACTGGCTATGCCCGGGTTCATCCTGAGGCAGGCAGGGCTGCTCGCCCCTGAACTCAAGACCTCATGTGATATTTGCCTGTGTTTAGCCATGTGGTTTTCTGTCTTCTCTTTTATCCCCTGTCACTTCTGATGGTCCTGTGCCTGTAATGTGCTGGGGACTAATAAACTGCATGTGCAATGGCAGGGATCTAAGGCAGTGGTTCTAGGTTGCAAATGTGACTCACCTGGCACGCTGGTTTAAATGCAGATTCTTGGGCTCCATTCCCTGCTGTTCAACATTAGTAGCTCTAGGAGCTTGAGGCCCAAGAATTGCTGCTCTGTGAGTAAAGAACACACACTTTATGACTGTGAGAAATGTATTCTCTTAGCAGCTTGTTTTTATTGTTTTAGATTTTCAGCTATGGCCTGGGGATTAAATATAGGGATTAAATAAAATTTTAAATATATAGAAGAGGTGAGTGGGAGATGGAACCTGCTATTTGAGAGGTTACATAATTTGAATAACTGAACTTTGTTTTTTCATTCATATTTTAAAATATTAGATTTAGATTTATTGACTGAAACAGCAACAGAAGAGCCTGAAAGTATCACAAGAGTAACTTATTTTTTTCCAAAACTCTGCTTCTGGAAAGACTGTCAAAATTCCTGATCTCTTTCTTCTTAAAGAGCATGAGTATGAATGCTTGCTCTCTGCTAGTTCTCCGACTTCTGACAAATCACCTAACCAGTCTGAGCCAGTTCCACCCTCATCTTTTAAATGGACATAACAGTACCTACTTCTCAGGGAGGGTGGGAGCTCCAGAGATAATCCACAGAACATTCCTGGTAAGTACTCAATATGTGGTCAAATTTGAAAATGAACTTTTTTAAAAAAAGGAAGAAAAAAAAAAGAATTCCAGTTGTACCTATCACAAAAGTATTGTAACTCTTTGAGGGACCCATATTTCACATTTACATATCCAATGTTGCACAGAGATAGGCACAGTGGAATGTCCTTCTTTATAGTCCAAGGAGATAAACAAAATTTACATTTGTGGCACATTCTTCTTGCTTTAGCTGTATGAAACAGGCCTGGAAGTACTGATCTCTATGTCACACTAGAGGGAATGCAAAGAAACCAAGACTTTGATATCTTAAATAGCAGAGACAAACCCTCAATATTTATAATGAAATATCATTTACTTCAGTGGAAGAAACAGGCATACTAACATGAAAAAACACATTTTATTGCACTTAAGTTATAAGAAAATAAAATTTCTAAGTGAATCAAACCATAGACACAATCCCTTTAAAGGTTGTTTTCCTCCATCATGTCAGGTTGTTACATAACTAAAATTAACCAACTTGAATCTGATTGTTTTAAATCAGACTATAAATAAAACAAAAAAAAAATAAACAGGAGGAGGAAAAAAGATCACCTAGGATACAGTGTTAAACCACTTTCACAGTTCAGCTTGAGTTGTGGCTCTTGGAGAATGAGGCAAACCATTTGACTTTTTCATTCATTTCATTTGTTTGCATGTGACGCCTTTACTACAAAAACTGAATAGTTTCTGCTTTGTCAGTTTCTCAGAGCAATAAAACTGTAACAGTTGTTTTCCCAAATACTGTAAAACACTAAGACTGACCAGCAACTTTATTTGTTTTATATATTTTTAAAATATTTTGTCAGTTTTATTATGTACGTTCATCCATTCACCACAGCCCTCAAAAAGAAAAGTTTCTCCACAGAACAGGCGGCAATAGCTCTGTTCCAAGGAATGTGTTTTAATTTTTGCCCAGATAAAAGAAAATAAGCTTTGCACACACTCTCAATTCTTTACTTGCAGGCAAACTTCACTCTTTATTATCTGAAACTCTCCCATTCTCAGCCTCTTAGAGGCACAGATGGTTCAAGTTTCAGTGGCAAAAAGTCTTTTTTCTGTAACCAAACTAGAGCAAATTTGGAATTCAGTCTGGGACTAAAACGTCACAGCAGAAAAAAAATAAAAAAAAATAATTTGCTTTTTTTTTCTTTCTTTCATTTAGCAGCATAAATAAGTTTGGCCACTGGGAGTACAGTACAGGGGTGGGACAACAATCCCATATTTGAAGACCTACTTCTAGCACCAGCATCAAGAATTAAATCCATCTCAGGACTCACAGAACCCAGGACAACTTGCCACCTTTGAGCAACATATGCATTGAAGAGTGTATGTGGAAGCGACAGGAAATAGATTAACAGAGGCTAATACTGTGATTGATTGACATTGGCAATGGTTGGCAAAAAAAAAAAAAAAAAAAAAAAAGCTTTTCATGATAACTGTACAAAAACAATTCACAGTAATTTTTTTTTTTTTTAGCTTTTCCACTCCAGAAAAATGACTTTTTGTTGCAGATGCTCTCTAACGAGAAAGTCAGCCAGTCCTTGGTTGGGTGTTATTGCAGCCCCTTCCTAGGTCTCAGTGGTAAAAGGACAGGCTAGCAGAATCTGTAACGAAGCTTCAGCGTTAACGCTGCCCAGTGACCACTGGAGAAGAAAATAAAGAAATAATTGCACCTGGTTTGATTTAGAAAGTCTCATTTTGCAAAGCTGCCCTCAGTCAAAAGTGAAGCCTTTTATGTGATGAGACAGCAGACGCCTCTCGTGTCAGTTACGGTTTGTCTTGTCTTCCTCTTTTCCTTCTTCTTCTGTAGATCTTTTCACTTTGTTGCCCCAAGCCAACATCCTGCACCACTGAGAACAAGGGATTTTTTTTTTGTCTTTTTCTTTTCTTTTTTCTTTCTTTTTTTTTTCTTTTTGTGTTTTGTGAGTTTTTTTTGGAGTTTTTTTGCTTTTTTTCTTCTGTTTTTTTTTTTGTTTGTTTGTTTGTTTGTTTTTTATTTTTTTGTTTTTCAGGGGGAAGGGCAGGGAGTATATCATCTACACATTTGGACAAATTTGTCTTTTCTGCTCTTCACTTCATGTCCACATCAAAGTCCAGCACCAGCAGCTTGGTTTCCTCAGTCCCATTCCGACTCCCAACTGCACACACCAGCTTTGTGTTTGAGGCTCTGATCCGCCACACGACTCCCCCACTCCCCCCACTCTCCAATGTGACTAGGTTTCGAATAAATTCACCCGTTTTCAAGTCCCATAGTTTTACAGTTCCATCATCTGAGCTGGTAATTACAAAGTTCTTGTTGAACTGTAAACAGGTCACAGCACTCTGATGCTTGTTAGGACCTAGGCAAAACCAAAGGAATTCAATTACTGGTTAGAAATCATGGGTATGGGCAAGTTACATGGTAACTGTAGACTTCTACATTAGAAAGTACAATAAATGAAATATTTAAAATGCTGCATATTTAGAAACTGTGAGTATTTTAGGATCAGTAGGGTTGTAGGAAAATCTTGTAGCTACTTGTAACTGAAACTTTAACTTTCAAGACTTCTGTCTTCCAGGAAGCTTGGTTAACTACCGGGCACACGTTTTGTTTTCTGGCTGTGTAAATAAGAGCTTTCTTAGTGGTGATGTAGATAGCCCAGCTCCATGTATTCTGCCGACAGATGAACGGGCACATCTACTACCCTTACCAGTTTGAACTGACCACTCAAAGGCAAAGGTTGAATGACCACAATTCCAAAATTCTGAGAAACAGACACAACCAGTGAGTAAAAAGCTGCAGTAGAGCCTACCAGATGGCCTCATTGAAAAAAAAAAATCACTTTTCAGTGCTATGACCAATAAAAAGAAGTTAATCATGACATAAAATGTTAACACTGTTGTGCCTCATTTAATATTAGTGGCTTTCACATGTTTCTTTCTTCATTTTACTAGGTGCTATTATTCCTTCCATCCTAGTTAAGCAGATGGTTAAAGGGTCTAAGTTGAGGCCAAAGCAATTTTCTATCAGATTAGAGATGTTTTCTTTCCCCCCTCAGTAAGGTAGCTCTTTAATTTAAAATTGGACTACAAATTCAAAATTAAAAAAAAAAAATCACTCAAAAACCAAAATGAGTCTGTTGCTTCTATGATACAGCCAAGATCTTTCTTCACATTGTTCTTTAAGGTTAGGTCGAGTTAACTGTACATGCAGGAAGTGATTAAACAATTTTATATTAAAAACACAATTTGAAACAATTTCTCAAGGGTAGCCTAGTTCTGTCAAGTCAGAGTGAAACTGCTCAGAAACTTATCCAAAATAAGCATTTTCATATTGTAGGAGGTTAATTCTTTTTGTGACACAAAAGCTCCATGCTTCTCTTTTGACTAACAATCTCATTTTTAACAAACACAACTAATGCTGAGTAGCCAAGACTTACCTTGCAATGTTTGTAAACACTGTCCTGTTTTGATATCCCAGATTTTAACTGTAGAATCTGCATTCCCAGAGACAAGAATATTGTCTTTGAGTTCCATTCCACTTGTTAACGACTGGTGTCCTGTTAACGTGTGAATGCAATTCCCTGTCTCCACATCCCACACTCGGATTGATGTATCAAGAGATCCACTCACCACGTGGATGCCATCAAACTGCAACAGACACAGCGTATTAGACTACAAATATGGATATTCTTGATATTTATTGACTTTAATCCTATGGGGGAGAAAAATAAAGCATGGGAAACAGGTAATGCCAGGAACAAAATGAGGTAACAGGATAAAGTGCAGGTAATCAAGCAAATCTACAGTGTACATTCTTAGAAGCTTCTATTAGAATTGCTTAGTTTTTTAAAAAAGATTTATTTATTTTGGGGGGGGGCGGCAGAGGGAAAGGGAGAGAGAGAGAATCCCAAACAGACTCCTTGCAGAGCACAGAGCCCAAAGCAAGGCTCAATTCCATGACCATGAGATCATGACCCGAGCAGAAATCAAGAGTTGGACACCCAACCTACTTATAAATAAGTTCTGGGAGCCACCCATGTGCTCCCAGAATTGCTAATTTTTTATGGCCAGTAGCTTCAAACTAGATGCAGAAACAATTTTGATAACAAACGCAATACAGCACCTCTTCTCCAGCTTCCCAGCTATACCAAAAGTAAACAAATATCAATTCCTAAAAGATCTATAATAATATTGCTACCTCTTTTCTCAATCTAATTGTTTACTTAAATGAGAATATTATATGCATTAAGGTTCTGAACATATCACAAAATATAAAAACAACTTCAGCCAAATTCCCTCTCCTCCAAATGTATAACCTTTTCTAAGTTAACACATATATTTATTACCTATCAATACTTTGTGACATAGGCCATATTCCATGAATTAAGAAACAAATATTCCAAGAATAGAGAACTGTCAGTACTGGGACTATATACTAATCTGCTGATTGGTAATGGGCAGTAACTGGCAAATAAACTATATAAGTAATAGAAAAATTTTCAAGTTGAAAATGCTATCTTTCAGAAAATGAAACAGACCCATTTTCTAAATTTGCTATTAATTTAGCTATTTCAAATATGACAACCCACTCAAGAATATCATGTTCAAATGTAAACAAAAAAATCAGTTTAGTCAAATTTACTTCCTTATGACTACAAATCAGTAGCTCTTTGATGGTAGAGGAGCCTGATGCAGAAAGGCTCCACTTCCACTTTGAGTGGGAATGGGATCGCAATTACATGGTCCATCAACTTTCAGCTATCAAGGCAAAGGGGCAGCTTTTGGCCAAATTAATCCTCTGCTAAGGAGTTTATTAAAATCCAGGTTATTTTCCTTTGAGACTATCTACCCATTAATTAATAGAGTGAAATGCAGGGCTACAAAGTTTCAGGTTCTAAGACAAATATTTATATTTTAGAGGAAAAAGATCACAGAAAAGCTGAAACAAGTTATTTAAATAAGTTCAAAATTTACACTTCCTTCATGCCAATTTTAAAGTATATGTAAACAACAGGATAATCTGATTTGTCTTTTTTGGATTGTATTAATCAGCAATTTGACAGCGATTATCGTTTTAGTCAAAACAATCTCATGATTCATCAGTGAAGCATCTAAGGGATACAAGAGATAGGATCCCTTACCTGTAATGAATAGACTCTATTAGTATGCCCCTGCAACGTGTGTAGACAGGTCTCGGTCTCCGGATCCCACACCTTCACCATAAAATCATATGCTCCACTAACAACCCTCCTGCCATCATACTGAACACAGCGGACTGCTGCTACATGACCCATCAAAACATGTAAACACTGGCCTGTCTCAATATCCCAAACCCTAAGAGTGGCATCTCGAGAACCGCTAACAACTCTGTAGTGGGGAAGACAGAAAAAAAGAAGTATTAGGATGTTTAATAACATGAGAAAATATGATATATAAAGTCAGTGGTTACTGAACTTTTTCCTTTCTTACTTAAGCAGGAATACCTGTTTTCAAAGAAATCCTATGTAAAACCTTGATACACAAACATACAAAAGTCAAGCTACTTTGGTTGGGATGGGAAGCTGGGAAGCCCAGAATTCCACCTGCTTAGTGTCCTGCATTTATAAGCGGCTGCATAGTGTCTGGGGTTCTGGGGGACGGTTTGAAAACCGCTGTATTGTATTTGAAGCAGAAGCAGAAGCAGCAGCAGCTGCCGCCGGCTCCAATAAATACAAGATCTTGATTTTAGAAATAAAATGCTAACGTGAGCAACATGTATAAAATGTTAATGGCAGAACTCCGGTGGTAGTATTTTGAAAAATTTTATATTTCTTTTTTATTCTTTCTGCCATTTTCCAAAATTTTAATTATGAACATATATTTTCTTTGTGACTAGGGAAAAATTTATTAAATGTTATTCAACAAAGCAAATCTGAATTTGGAATTTAAACAGTTAGAGAGAGGTGTGTTACACCATTATAATTCTGGTAAAATTAACCTGTTGTAGCATATCCTCTAACAAAGGCTGCTTATGTTTATAGTTATAGTCAACAGGCTATGGAGGTATTAAGATACACAGATTTTAGAAGATACACCCGGGGAGGCAATAGAAATCCCTTAAAAATCTGGCCCAACATTAATAAAGCTATGCTCTTCTGAAGACCAGAGTGATACAAATATTGCAATCACCTCTGGATTACGAAGCACAGCTGAAAATTCAGGTATCTTCATGTCATTCTTAAGAGATAAAGATAGGCCACAGTTGCCACATTTGGAAGAGTAGAGGAGAGCATTGAGAGATTTCTGTCAGAATATAATGGAAACTGAAATACAGGGTCTCTTAATATCAATACCCCAAATTTTAATAGTAGCACACACTGTTCAAAGTAGATTCAAATTACAAATGAAAAGGTAGCTTTCTTCACATATTACAAATCGAGCATGAAATCTGCTTAAGGTAATGGTTTTCACAAAGACGATGTTGTGGACAGAATTAAAGGTAAGGAGTGGATGGATTCATGGTAAGGTCTGCCAGAGAGGCCTTTTTTGACAAATGAAGTCAAAATCACATCTGTTTACCAGGGTACTGTGAAGACATGCAGATAGAAGATCGAAAGGACTTTAACAGGAGGGCTTTGTAGGAGGAGATCAAAGCAACGGCAAAGGCACTGAGAGGAAAAAAAGGCAAGCAGTCTGGTTTGGCTGGAACTATTTTGAAAACTGGATTGAGGATTTCTTCCTTGATTCGATAGACAACAGAAGGCTCTCAAAAGGGCAATGATACTATCATAATTAGAAAAGGATTCTCTGTCAGCTGTGTAAAAGGTGAGAAAACCAAGTGTGAAAGCTATGTAACTAGTTCAGGGGACCGGTAATGAGACACTAAACAGAAATCCATGGGCTTCAGCTTTTGTCTAGACAGAAGGGGATATGATGGAGTGGGGGTAGGGCATGTGGGTAATTAAAAAGGCCCAGAAGTTTGAAGCCTAAGTAACTGAATTTGTCCCACTAGTAGAGATGTAAATGCAAAGCAAGAGAGAGAGAAAGGTTTTTTTGAAGATGATGAGTCATCAGATGCAGAATAATAAAGTGCCATCCAAGATTAGAGAATAGAATTTCAAGGAGGAAGCCAACAAAACCATTAAATGAAGAAGGAAATTTAAAGACAATCCTCCAATTTTAAGCCAATATACTACTGCTTTGCTAGTATAGAAATATCTGAAGTCTAATAATTAAAGCCTCATTTAAGAGCACATTACCACTATCTCTCTAATAAACAGAATTATACAACTGAACTCTACACAAAAGCCCTCAAATCACAAATAACAGAGGAAGAATTCCCAACCATTACAGGATTTTCCCTTACCTTTTTTCATGGAGATGCATACAGCGGACAGTGGAAGTATGCCCATATAAGGTATGTATACATTCCCCAGTCTCTGCATTCCACACTTTTAGAGTCCGATCTGTAGATCCACTAATGATGATATTGTCTCTCATCTGTGATGACCATACTCCACCTGTGTGTCCCACTAATGTTCTCAGACACTGGAAAAACACTTAAGATGATTACTTTTGGTAGAAAGAAAAACGATTTACATGACATTTCAGTAGCTTATTAAAATCTGAGGTAAAGTTATTTATAAAATTGGATTGTTTCGCAAATCAAAAAATAACTTTTTATACCAATATGTCATGATACCATCACCATTTATTCTTTTTATTCAGTAGCATTACATACTAAACATACATACACTACTGAGGATCAAGTAGACAGAAAGTAAAACACTTATTAAAATATGACAGCTCCAGCCTGGTCTCTTTGATAAAATAATGCTAAAATTGCAACTTGGATTCTTCCATAGGAATGGATTCAATGAAAGAATGCCAACCATGTTAGGTGTGGCTACATACCACATTTCATCTGAATCTGCCCCAAGGCAGTAGTTAGGAGCCAGGCAAGGTACTTCTAGACAAGTAAAGACAGATATTAAAACTCTGAAATAAATCCAAAACTAATAATTACACTATGGAAATATGAAGCTGCTTTAAAAAATTTTTACATCTGACTTGGAATACTTAGAAGATTCTTGCCAAGAATCAACATGCTGTAAGACATTTTAAAAGTCAGGGTTTTTTTCCCCTCACATTTTCCTCTATTTTTTTTAGCTGATCAATTACTTAGTTTATGAAAACATTCTCCAGTGGACAGATAAAAATAAGTATTCACCACAGAACCATGAAAGCAAAATACTGTATGCAGTGAAATTGATTGCTTGGACTGCTTTTTACTTCAAACTCCTATTTAAATACCATATCTGCTTTACTTTCATCTTACAGGGCTTAAAATAAGTCTAAATTAACATGATTTGTTTAACTTCTAAACTATAGGTAAGTTATCAACAGAGCAGTTTACAAAGAAAAATAAGTATCCCTCAATCACAGTTTTGAAAAATATTAAAAAGGACAATATAATTGTGATGGCTAATAAAGGTGGGAAAAAAGTAAGCCAAGAAAAAGATGAAGCATATTTGTTAAAATCATATAATAGCTAAGTCACAAAGATAGACAAATTATTTACAAGAAGGAATTAATGACATCCCCAACCTGAGAAACATTATCTTTGTGCCAAGGGAAAAACTAAATTAGAAGCTCTGATACTTGTTAACAAAATACGCTGCAGTCAAAAATGAACCCATGGTTTCCCTGGTTGATCCATGCAAAAACATAAACAAAATGGGAAGTATAGAAAGAAGTATGCTTACTTTGCCTGTGACTGCTGACCAAACTTTTAAAGTGTTGTCATCAGAACCACTAACTATTCGGTTACCACAAAACTGTAAGCATGTGATCACATGATCATCATGTCCTTTCAGAACCTACAAGATAAATGTACAGATTAGAAATATGTTATTAAATTATGTTTCTTAAAATACTGGTAAAAAAAAAAAGTAAAGCCACAAATAGCAGCAATCTAAAGTCTATTTTTAAAATTACAATTATATAAAATACAAAGTACCATCCTTCCTGAATGCTGAATCAACTATTAAGGATTTTATTTTTCCATATTCTATGACTTATATGTGAGATATCAACTATTAACATTGAGTGAATCAAGACTTTTATGAGTCAAGACCTCATAAAGATGGTTCAAACACAAATGTATTTTATAATTATCTATTTGTTCAAACCAAAAAAATATACATCTATGTTCTGCAATTTTTACAAAGACAAAAACACCTACAAACTAGAAAGACGAGTAATAAAAATTATCAACTTCTTCAACGTAAAACAAAAAAAGCCTGGGAGTACCCGGATGGCTCAGTTGGTTAGGTGTCTCTTGACTCAGGTCATGATCTCAGGGTCATGAGACTGAGCTTTGAGCAGAGCTTCTCATTGGGTGTGGAATGTGCTTGAGATTCTCTCTCCCTCTACCCCTTCTTCCCAACTCCCACTCATACGTGCTCGCTCACTCTCTCAAAAAAAAAAAAAAAAAGCCTGTTATAATGTTTACATATTAATATAACAGTATCTCCCCTAATTGCTTTCTTCCAGTTGTATAAATATATCTAAGAATTTCAAGCATTTTTGCCACTATTTACATACTTACAGTAAGACAAAAAAATCGGTATTATGATTAAGTTTATAAAAATAAACCTCAAAAGGGACATCAAAACACAAAACATGGGTACTTCTCAAAAAATCATGTTCTAACTACCTAGTCAGAGAGCAAGCAAATTCTTAGGTAAAATGTCTATGACACAAAATTCAACAAGATATTCAGAAATTTTCATTTAAGATAGAATGACATGCAATTCAACTCCTCTTTTATTCAAGTACAATCAGTTGTCTGACTGGAGAAATTAGCAATAGGGGAATACTGTCCGTTACATTTTCAGTTATTTCAAAATATACTGTTTTCGTTCTACAGGAGATAGGGTCAAGTTATACTTCTGGCCAAGAAGAACATACTAGGTAGCAACACTGATTAATGGTTTCTGTTACACTGTGCAAGAGTTCAGTTACCTTAGGAGATTTGAGTTCTCCTCGCCTCCAGTTAGTATCAATTCTATGCTGTCTGATGTATGCACTTTTCCATGGACTGTGTATGAAACCTGGTTTTATTACTTTTCTTCTCTTGATGTGCAATGGTTCATCAATACCTGAAATTTTAAAGAGTCACCAATAGTAAAAATTACACATTTTATAATATATCTCATTTTCCCCTATGCTCAAAACCACTGAAATACAGGATATTGTCCAATTTCTGATAGTTATTACAAAACAATAATGTAAAGTCTGCATTTTCTATGGCATGTTTTCATATTGACTTTTTAATTTCTTTCTCTAAATAATTCTGTGAAATGTTGGTGAGGATGTGCAGAAATTTGAGCCCTTATGCAATGCTTGTAGGAATATAAAACAGTATAGCTGCTATGGAAAGCAGTATGGTGGTTCATCAAAAAAAATTAAATATAGAATTACCATATGATCCAGCAATTCCAATTCTGGATACACATCCAAAAGAATTAAAAGCAGAAACTTGAACAGATATCTGTACACTCATGTTCAGAGCTGCATCATTCATAATAGCTGAAAGGTGGAAGCAACCCAAGTGTCCATCGATGGGTGACTGAATAAACAAAATGTGGTGTGTATATATATACAATGGAATATTTATTCAGACTGAAAAAGGAAGGGAATTCTGACACATGCCACCACATGGATAAACCTTGAAGACAGTATGCAAAATGAAATAAGCCAGTCACAAAAAGACAAATACCATATGATTCCACTTATATGAGGCACCCAAAGTAGTCAAACAGAAATAGAATGGTGGTTGCCAAGGGCTGCAGGAAGAGGAATAGGGAGTTACTGTTAAATGGGTATGGATGGACTTTCAGCCAAGAAAGATAAAAAAGTTCTGGAGACGGACTGTATAACATGCCTGTACTTAATGCCACTGAACTGTACACTTAAAAATGGTCAGAATGATAAATTCTCAGGTATATGTTACCACAATTTTTTTTTAAAGTCATTAAAATAATGATTCTATAAGAGAAGGTAAGGCAAGGACTGTTAATCCCACTTTATATAATATAGACACTTGAGAGGGTTTCATTAATTAGTCTGAGCAATAGACAGGCAGAGGCAGGATTAGAAACCAAGTACCTTGGATTTATACTTTTCACTCAACTGTAACCCCCTTGAAGGGTAAGATAACGTATAGAATATCTGTCTCATGCTCTATGATTGTTTCTTAAAATTTTTGCTTGTCTGAGACAAATCATATTTTTATATTTTTTCAAAAATATAATTTTTATATATGCCTGCTAGAAAAATAAGTATTTTCTTTAATTATTATGGATGATACCTTCTCCTCTACTAAGAAAGCAGTTTTTTTTTCTTTTTTAGTTTTCAAGAACCTAAGTTCCAAGATGAGAAGAAAATGGGAGTTCACTACTATATCCCCAGCATTTAAGAATGTCTATCCCATAGGAGGTGTTCAATAAATATTTGTGGAAGAAAAGAATAGAATATGGAATATTTGAGTACTGTTGATATAATTTTGGGTTTCTCTTATTTAACTAATTTATTTAATAAGTGAGTGACTGAGTATTTGTTAGTGTGAATTCCAGCCAGTGAGTTTCTTTTTTTTTTAAACTCTTATTTTTTTTAAAGATCTTATTTATTTATTCATGAGACACACACACACACACACACACACACACACACACACACACACACACAGAATAGAGAGAGAGAGAGAGAGGCAGAGACACAGGCAGAGGGAGAAGCAGGCTCCAAGCAGGGAGCCTGACTTGGGACTTGATCCCAGGTCTCCAGGATCACACCCTGGGCCAAAGGTGGCGCTAAACTGCTGAGCCACCTGGGCTGCCCAGTGAGTTTCTCTCTAAAGGACAGTGAAAATTATAACCTTATCTCTAATTGTATTAGAGAGGCAGGACACATTTCTTTTCCATGAAATCGGTGGTAGGAATTCATCTTTATCTTATTTTAAGTAAAAATTCATATTTAGGTTTTTGGTTTGTCATTTTTTTTTAACTGGTGTATAACTGACATACAATATTAATATCAGGTGTACAGCATAGTGATTCAATATTTATATACATTGCAAAATGGTCATCACAATAAATCTAGTTATCCTCTGTCAGTTTACAAAGTTACTAAAATATTATTGACTATATTCCCCATGCTTACATTATCTCCTTATTTCATAATTCGAAGTTTGTAGTTCTTAATCCCCTTTACCCATTTTGTGCCTCTCCAAGCCCCCTCCCCTCTGGCCATCACCAATCTGCTCTCTGTAGCTATAGGTCTGTGTTTTGTTTTGTTTATTTTGTTTTTTAGGTTCCCTTAAAATCATCCTCATCTTGATATTTTCATTGTTTACTAAGTGTACTAGAGACTGGGGAAGCAAATCCGATATATTTGCCATTAGTTATTAGGGCTCATTAAATGGGTTAGCTCCAAGATCTGGCTCATTTGAATGTGTGGAATAACCTGTGGATTTTATATAAGTAGGTGAATGCAAATGAAGACTCATTCTTGATTCTTTGATAGACTGCCAAAGTTCCCCTTTTTCAATTATTCACTACTTTGTTCTATGTGGATATAAAACTTCTAATTTTTACTTTTTTCTATTTTTGTTTTCAGAATCATTTTGCTTTTTCAAAGTATAAAAATTTTCTCTTTGAGATTTTGAACCTTACCCTCTTCTTTGCATTTCTCTCTCCAGAGAAGGTTGTCTTCAGCCAAAATTCTCCAGTAGCGACACGTCTGAGCCGCTTGTAGCAGGTCTTTGGGTTCCAGGAATGAAAGCACATAAAGTGCCAGCTATGAAACGGAAAAAAGCATAGTATACTCATATTTTAAATATATATTTATTTAACATATAAATAATAAATAATATAAATATTTAACTTATACATAATTATTTTCTATAGAATGAAGTACTTCTAGGTAAAGGTAACAATTGTACATTCTAATTTTTAAAATTATAAAAGGCAGTACTTTCTAATAGTCAATCTTAAATATATGCCAGACTTAAAAAGCTTACTCTATTGGTTTTTATGAACTTCACTCTACCAACCTCACCTCTTCAAGGAATTAAGCTTCTCTGCCTCTGCTCTGTAAGCCTCAAGAACTCCATCGCTCATGTATATAGGTATACTTTATTAGTTGTTTAGATTTTATACTTTTCTCTCCCCACTACATGTAAATTCACTGAAGGCAAGACTTAAAATTAAGAACTGAGATTTCTAGATATTTTGGTTCTAGTTCTAGATATTGTAGTTTGATTTTAGATCACTTCTGATAGATATAATTGTTATCACATCAAAGTGCTTATTATCACAATGGTAAAGTTCTCAAATATTTATACGTTTTACAGTAAATGACAAGAGGGGACAATTACTAAACTGCTCCACAGACATATAAAAGTAATTAGGTTCTAATTACTTTACATTGCTTATGAGGATTTTCTTAACAGGCCAGATAGGTTTGTATGTTTAAACTAGCTCTTTGGTACATCACTGATTTTTAAAATTTTGTTTCCAAGATTTACACACCATCAGGTTTTTTTTTTTTCTAGCATGTATAATCAATTCAAGTAAATAAGGGAAGAGGAAAGAAGAAAGAAGAGAATGGTAGCTCCTGAAAAGGCTTATCTAGTTAAGCCTCACTAATCATATAAAAATTTAAATAATGATATTAGAATCAAAATGATCTAAATGCAGCAATAAAGTTTATTCTCCACAGAAATTAAATTACAGAATTAAAACAAACTAACATTCAAAGGACCAAAGGCCATACAGGGAGTAAAAGCACAATCTGAATTATTTTCTGATGCTAAACAGTAATTACATGACGTAAGTGTAACTTACCCAAGAACTTTGTATATAGAGAGTTCATCATTAATCACATATTTATTGGGTACATTTTATATAGAAAGTACTCCAACCAGTCCGTATTCAATTTAATACTATTACTACTAATTGACAGTGAAAACCGTTTTGTAGAATAATTATTTTGGTCTACCAGAGAAGCCCATTCAGTATCATATTTAGAAACTGCATCGTTTTAAATAAAAAGGCATAACCAGATTCAACAATCTAGGTATATATGTGTATATCCATATACATATATAAATAAACACATATATATCTCAACATTGTAATTTTTTAATGGATACTCTATAAGTCACTTAATTTTGAAATTATCAATCCATCAAAACCTGGGCAAGTTTGTTAAGTGTCAGTATAAACAGTGATGGGTTAAACCATATTCTTCTATGTGAAATTTATATTTAACACAGAAATTATCAGGCACAAAGTTATATTTGTGGAAAAGAGATGCTATTTAGTGCCCAAGATATTTAATATAGTAGCATGAAAAAGTCTATTCTTTGCTTTAGTTATCCAGCTGCTTTAGTTATCCAGCTGAGTTAGAAATCAAGTAATTCACAAAAAAGTCAATGGATCTTAAAGGCTAGAAAACAAATCCAGAGCACCTTCGATTTCAAAGGTATATCCCAAATCATCAACTATAATTTCTTTCATTACTGGTGATTTTGAGATCACCCAGTCCAATGTTTGTGTGCATTAAAGAGTAAAGAAGGGCAGCCCGGGTAGCCCAGGGCCTGATCCTGGAGACCAGGGATCGAGTCCCATGTCGGGCTCCCTGCATGAAGCCTGCTTCTCCCTCTGCCTGTGTCTCTGCCTCTCTCTCTCTCTCTCTCTCTCTCTGTTTCTCATGAATAAATAAAATCTTTGAAAAAAATAAAAATAAAGAGTAAACAAACACTTACGTGCTAAAAGAACGTTGAAGTGCTAACTCCACAGGTAACTGGCACACTTTCCTTTAAAATAGCAAAGACCCTAACTCCACCATGAACTTCAACTTACTCTATTTAAATCCAATCAGTTCTATTCAAAACATTTAAGTATTTCAGAAAATACAACAGCAAAATAAAAAATATAAATAAGAAAATCAGAATCAGTAAAAATATAAATCAAAAGAAGGTTTAAACCAGGGGAAAGTAGAATACAAATATACTGGCAACAGTATATCTTATATGGTTTTTTAATTAAACTGCCAAGCAAAAAGGGAACGGCAATTAGTCACACAATTCTAGTGTTTATTATGGGGGAAGCATACCAGTTCCTCAAAGGAAGCAAGGTTTTGTCTCGTGGGGTTCCTTATAGGGGACAGAGAATGGTCACTATCCTGACTACATCTCTATAACACAAAAGCAGGGGCTTATAGGTTTCTTGCAGCCGAGTAAAATGATCTGGCTAATGCAATTTTCTGTTCATTTGTCTTAAAGGTAAAATCTAGATTAGTAATTCCTCCTAAAGACTTCCACTAAACAGAAGGTCTTAAATTGAAAATCTATTTCATATTTCTATTTCATACCTTTTCCTTGACCAAACTTGAAATTTCAGTGACAGTTGCTATATAACCTACATAAGAGACCACCATGTTATACTTGAGAGGTAGCTAATGCTTTCCCAGAATTATGCTGTATTTCCATGGATTAAACTAGTGAAAGAGGGAGGGAAAAAAAAGAATAAAGAAAATGTTGGTTGATCCTATGTTAAGAATTCTAGATTTTGTTCTAGGTCATTTACTCTATCACTATGCTTTTCTTGGTATTTACTTATAAAATAAGGATGATGCTGTTTATCATAAGCCTCCTGTGTGAGACTAGTGAGATTTTTATCAAGGTTTGAGGTTAATACATGTTGGTAAAGAGATGTGAGATCTCTTGAAAGAAATTATAAGAAATTTATTATAAGTCCATTTCCTGACATGAAGGTAATGGTGTTTTAAATAATAGTACTTAGTCTCTTAGTACTTGTTTGTTGACAGAAATGAAACTGTGAAGCCTATAATATCAATAAAATAGTTTCCTTAAGGATTTAGATCTATACCATTATTTCTCCACATATAAAATAAAACATTTTTTCAAAATAGGAAATGTTTCCTAGTAGTTGGAAAAAAGGGAATACACAGATGATCTACTGACCTAGGTAGGGCTCACTCTCAATCTCTTGTCTAGCCTCCCTTCTTTTCCCTCAGGGAATCTCTAAAAGAACAGTTAATCCAAGAAAATCTTTATTGCATTTATACCAGCTGTTGGTAATTTGTGCTTAATTCTTAGACTCAAAAATATTTCATATTCTTCTGACTATAAATCACATTTTTGTACGTTCAAAGATTACTATGGAAATACAAATAAAGTAAAACAAAACAAGAAATTCACCATTCTTAGGGATGAGGGGACAAATGAGACTAAGAGAAAAGTCTACATTTTAATAAAAATACTACCTTCTAAAATAAGGATATCCAAGGAAACCATGAAGAATATATTAGAGGTGACTACTTTCAGTCAAGTACTTATAAAAGTGCTACCTATTATGAATGCCCTTCTGGAAGCAAAGAGAGCTTATGTCATTTCATAAGCCAATTCTATTCAAAGGGTTCAGTTTTAGCATGTGCCAGGAAGAATAAAAAAAATTTTTCTGGGACAATGCAACTTTTTTTAAACCATTTAAAAAAATCATTCCAAAGCAGAAACATTTCAGTTTGCTTTTTCTTGAAGTAATGAAACATGATTCCAAAGCAAACATTTCAGTTTGCTTTTTCTTATTTTCATACATTAAATATGATAAAACTATTCTATTCATATCCAAGTGAAATTATTATTGAGACTATGTTTAAATGCCCTTAGGATATTTAGAATAAGTATCTAAAAAAACCCGACTCCTTTTCTCTTCATATTTGAAGTTTTAAGATCATTTGCAGTGGCATATTATTGTTTTATATATCGTCTTCTTAGGTGACATATAATTAGTGGGAAATATATAATTTGTGAAAATATAAACCATGGTGATGCTGATTATTTAATCATTTATTACTTGTTTGCTGACAGAAATGAAACTGTGAAGCCTATAATATCAATAAAAGAACTACATCTAAGCTATGCCTCACTTATACTGCCAAGAATGGCCATATGATCATAATCAATCTATGATAAAAAATAATGTCAGTTCACAGAAAGATATAAAAACAAATGGGCGTAAGTAATTCCAAAAGAAATGCTATAAGGATGTAATCAGTGCAGGAAATCTGTGATTGTGTGTGTGTGTGTATGCGAGAGAGAGAAAGAGAAAGAGAGAGAGAGAGAGAGAGAGAGAGAGAGCGATGGGGGCAAAAAGAAGGAGGATGAGCAGAAAAAGATATACATGTGAAATTCCATATATTTCAAAACACACAATGTAAGTCAACAGAGAACTACAATTCATAGAATCACAAAACCTATTAGGGACTTTTAGGGACTTTGGATAAACAAACACAAGATAAGAAAAAAGTTGCTGTTTTAATAAAATTAGAATTTCTAAAAAATCTCCTACTATATATAATAAATGTACCACAACTAAAGGTTGGACTTCAAATAACCTGGGAAAAAACTGCAATAAAGAAATAATCAAATTAATGGAACTCAATAGCTTACTCTCATATATGACTTATTGCAGACGTGGAAACAAGTCATTTAATCAGTCCATAAATATACTTTAATCTAAAAATGATATTAAGTCATGGCAGCTTATCATTTACAGCTCTCTTTAACACTAATTAAGAGTGTTAAAGTAACAATACTGAATACCATAATTAGCATGACCATGTTTGAAGGTGGTTGCTGTTGAGTTATATTTTCATATAGCACCTGATGAAAAATATAATTGATAATCCTTACCTCTTTAGGGAGCAAGGAAATGAAGTCTCGTTGAAACTGGGGTTCTATCACTTGCATCATATGTTTTACTTGGGTTGGTTCACAACTATCAATAAGCTCATCTAAAGCAAGCAATTTCTCTGGTCCACTCCAGCTCTATGAAAAAGGAAGTAGAAATTTTTATTATTTTAACAGATGCTCAAATTACAAACTCATAAAGGAAAAACCACATTTATATATAAAAGTGGCTGATTATAATGAAGTTTTCTCCAGAATACTGAAGTGATAATCAATTAGTCTCATCAAATTTACTAGCTACCTTTATTTTGTAAAATTACAAAAGCCACGGTTTTGACAAATATTTTTGCACTACATTATTATAAATGTTATATGTTCATCTACCATCAAGACACTGGTTGAGAAACAAAGTTTTATTTGGAAATATCAACTCGGGCTATTGAGTAAATAGGATATTTTGAAAGATGATTTTCCTTTCTCTATATTCTTTCTAGTGGGTACCATAAAATATGATGGTATCAATAAGGCACTCATCTGAGGGTTAGGATACTGGCAGCATAATTTAGAGAAAAATTAATAACTGGATATACTGCACATCTGACAAGTGTCTTCCACAAAATAAAAGACCTTTGACTTACCATGTGAAAATAATTTCAGGTAAAAACCAGCAAAAGTATAAAACAGTAACTGACTTAGTAATAAAATGAGAGTATAAACAAAAGAGTCAGAAACAAAGTATTACATTATGGAAAAACAAAAACACATCATAATTTTTAAAAATATGAATTACTTTAAACTAGACTAGGGGATTATTTATTTATTTATGCCAGTGAGGAACATCTGCACAAAAGAGCCATGACTCTTAAAAGGAAAAATTTATTTTTTTATTTTTTTTTATTTATTTTTTTTTTAAATTTTTTTTTTTTTAATTTATTTATTTATGATAGTCACAGAGGGAGAGAGAGAGGCAGAGACACAGGCAGAGGGAGAAGCGGGCTCCATGCACCGGGAGCCCGATGTGGGATTTGATCCCGGGTCTCCAGGATCGCGCCCTGGGCCAAAGGCAGGCGCCAAACCGCTGCGCCACCCAGGGATCCCCATTAAAAGGAAAAATTTAAAAACCATGTGAAGGGATCCCTGGGTGGCGCAGTGGTTTGGCGCCTGCCTTTGGCCCAGGGCGCGATCCTGGAGACCCGGGATCGAATCCCACATCAGGCTCCCGGTGCATGGAGCCTGCTTCTTCCTCTGCCTGTGTCTCTGCCTCTCTCTCTCTCTCTCTCTCTGTGACTATCATAAATAAATAAAAATTAAAAAAAAAAAATAAAAACCATGTGAATAATTTAAAATGTTAGAATTAAAAAAAAAAAGTTAGAATTTCCCCTCATGATAATCACGTAAAACATTTAAGTAACCTTGTGATATTTAATTAAGAGAAAGAACATCCTTGAGCAGGCTGATTTAAGTACCTCTGTGAATTATTATGTCCATTTTGGAAGTGGGTGAAGAGAGAACAGTAGGTGGGGTTTAGAGCTAGAAAGATCTGGATTTTGACTTTTCATTTCTTGCTTAAACTGGGAATCTGGATTTTATAACATGTGAAATAGATAATAACTGCAAACTGAGAGATACCAAGGATCCAGGAAGCCTTATTTAGAATACTTTTTAAAAGTACTTTAAAAAATCTGTATCCCTTTAGAATCTACACTGAATTTCATTTCTTCTTTTCTATCATAAAGTGTAAATTATGTTAATACTATCAAACACTTCAGTTGTACTCCTCCCATCGTACTTATCACAAACATCATTTTATTTAACCATGAAAACTCTGGGAAACATTCCCATTTTATCACCAAATATGAGGAAACACAGGCTCTAACAAATCCTTTTTTTTCTTTTATTTCTATATATATGCATACCCAGAACATTCTTCTGGAATACTCATCATGTATCCTTTTTAGTTAGAGGATTGATACATAAAAATAAAAAATACGCATATACATGTATCTGCATACACATGACCAATTAAAAGCAGTTCATTTGAAGGTAGATTGTTTTGTTCAGTTTTCCTTATATAGCTTCAAATCCTGGTTCAAAACTTACTTCTTTGAAAAAACTTACACTGATCAATCTCCACTCATCTCTGATCATTTAGTATCAATACTATAAACTCTGATTTATTGGTTTACATTCCTCACAGGACTGAAGGTGGGTTTTCATAACATGTTATTCTTCTGCATCTACATCATAAGGATTCATGGACACTATTCTAAGGACATGCCAATTTGGGTGATGGACAACATACACTGACTAGATTAAAATGCAGCTTTAATTAAGTAACTTGATAGCATAATAATTTTAATGCAAACTTCTTAAACCCCTGTGCATATGTGAATGAATGGCTGCCTTAGAAATAGTTTTTGGAAGTGCTTATGGTTCAATTTTGATATAAAAATAAAGATATCCTATATAATCTTCTACAGTGAAAAGAGTGAAATACCTTTCAACATATTACTCCTCTAAATACTTTACATAAGTTAATAACATCAATAGCTACTATGAATATTTGTTTTAAGGTAATATACATGTCTGACGTTTTCTTTTTTTTCAGTTAATGTGTTGTCACTGTTTTCTTAAGAAAGAAAGGAAGAGAAAAGCATTATCAATACATGATACAGAACTGCTAACGGATGGCAAATGTCTATTTTCAAGGATTTTAGGGATGGGGTATAGAATGAAACAAGCCAGATCAGAAGACAAAAACTAATTCAGATCTTAAACATTAAAATCTTAAACATTAAAAACTGTGTCAAAATTTCTACATATTTAAGGCAAAGTCCATGACAAAAATTATGCTGCATAGCAAAATATTTCTAAACAATGTTTTTGCTTTAAACACTATTTGATTTAACAAGTCAGATAAAAAGTATACCTTGATTTAAATTATACATACATTCAGCAGATGGCACTTTGTGACATTTTATTGAAAAGTATCACCACTGACAAGCATTAGCAACATAGGCTATAAACTAGATAGTAAATGAGGCTGTTTCCACAACCACACATATTCAATAGTGTAATAATTACTTAAAGTCACATCTGCCAGATGGTTCCAACAAAGGTATGAACCATATAGACACTTTCCTCTCTCTAGCCGGATTTCTTCCCTGAAATCCAGACCACTATATAAAATTGCTTACTCAGTATGTATTCTTAGATATGTAACAGAAACTTAACACGTCCATGATCTTTCTCTTCTGATATGCACATCCACAATCTTCCCTATTTCAGTAAAATGTAATTCTATTAGTTGCTCAGGCCAAAAACTCTGGAGTCATCCCTGACTCTCCCATTCTCACCACCATCAGATGGTTCTGATCCATCAAGAAATTTTAAGGTCTTAAACTTCAAACTATATCCAGAATCTGACCATTAACTACATTCACTGGTCTAGCTACTACCATCTCTCACCTTATTATTCCTATAACCTCTTACCCAGTCTCTCAACTTCCCATCTCTACCCCCTTGTTCTATTCTCCACAAAACAGTCAGTGATACTTACTCATCTGCTTAAAATTCTCTAGTAGCTTCCCACCTCAAAGCAAAAAACTGAAGTCTTTAGGTTGGCCTACAAGGTTCTAATTTCTTACTCTTTTCCCTCTTGTTTACTCGCTTTAGCCATAAACACACCAAGCATGCTCTGCTTCAGAGCCTTTCAGCTTGCTGTTCCTGGAACAGTCTTGCCTTCATATCCACATGGCCTGCTTCCTTCTGAGATCTACCTACTCTGGGCAACCTGTCTAAAATTGCAAACCATTTCCAAACCCCTTAACCCCCATTCCTTCCCTCTCCTGACTATGGTCTAAGTTCTGTGAGAAAGGGTTTTTTGGTCTGTTTTGTTCACTACTGTATCCCAAATCCAAAGTAGAACCTAGCACCTGACAGGTGCTCAGTAACTATTAATTAAATAAATAAATGAACCCCCAAAGAGTCAGGAAGTACCACACCACTACCATCTCAAAATTCTCTCCAGAGTATTTCTAGTAGATATTTGACATTATTATTAGAACTTAACTTGTTTAGTCTGGTTCCAAGATTGGTTCCAAATTTTGTACAGATACATGATTTACCAGTAAGGGAAGTATGTGTTAACTTGAAGACCTAGCAGTTAAAGAGTATATTAAAACAAAATAACAACAACCCACACCAAACTTTAATGAGGAATAGTGGAAAGAGCACTGAATTGGAGATAAAAAACCCAACCCTTGGAGAAGATACTTCCACTAATTAGATTACAGTTTAACCTCTGCAGGCCTTCGTTTCTGTATCTACACAAGTGATAGGTAATTCTGATAATTATTTTATTTCTGTCCTGAAAAATATTTGTCCCAGATAAAAGCATCTTCCTTTGCTCTTTTATGGTAAAGTTATGTGAAAACATATTTAAGGGGACAGGAAAAACATTCCAAATTTGGAGAAGATCAAGAGAAACAAAACTTACTTTGTGGATAAAATTGCAAATGCAAACTTGAAAATTCCCCATGGAAGTGGTATTTTATTTCAGATAATTAGAGAATGCAGGTAGGAGAGAATATAAGGAACACTGAATCGTAATCAGGAGCTTGGGTTTCACCAGTAAATTCACCATGGAACTATGAAAGTCCCCTAATTAATCTGTCTCAGAGACCCCATCTGTATAATGAGGGGCTTGGTCCAGACCAATGTTTATCCAAATGCCGGTTGAGGAGTGTAAGAATCAGTCCTAAAACTCACCATCAAAGAATCTGATGCAGTGGTCAAGGTGGAGCTGAGGACACTTTATGTTTTAAATAAACAACTCAAAAATAAATGAATGAATGAATGAATGAATGAATAAACAAACAAACAAACAACTCATCCAGTATTGATGCAAGTGACTCACACACCAGTAGTGGTTACTAGTCTGGATGACATCTAATATAGCCCATTCAGACAAACATTTTATGACTTTGGGCAGTACTGTGCCTGACTGGGCAGTACTGTGCCTGAATTTCATGTGGTCAAGAACTCACTTCTTATAACTTTTTTAAACTCTTCCTCACATAGGGTTTCTTGATCATATTGCCTCAAATACAACTGCAAAGTAATTCTGAATTCATTTTCTTTTGGCATTATCAATATTTTGTTGACTAGCAAATAAAAAGACCTAAATAAAATAAGTTAGAGAACATGTACAATTTCTAAGTGTTAACATGGAACTAAATTAAATCCTTCAAAAGAGTTTTATTCCACTTTTAATTTCAAAACACAGAAGTATTTTCTACATTATTTAAAAATATTTTGAAGGTATTTTCAAAGTACATTCACGGTTTTAGTGCAATACAAATTTGTTTTGATTAAAATAATGCTAATACAGTTAGTCTAGTAACATTTGTATGAAGCTGTTTTTAATAGTCCTTTTTTAGAACTGAGAAAACTAAGGCTCGTAAAGGTTACCTCTTGACCAAAAGAGGAAACTAACGTTTACTGAGTCTCCACTATATTTCCAAATACAGCTTTAAGCATATTTACATGTTGTCTTCTATCTGACAACTTTTTGGTGTTAAATCTGTTTTATAAAGAATGAAAATAAGGCAAGAGTGGTTACATGATACCAACAAAATTCCCTAGTATTAGGAGGTAAAGCCAAAATACATACTAAGATCTTTTTCTTCTAAATTGTATGTGCTTCTCATTGTATCAGGGTACTTCTTTATGTAAATTTCAACGTAAGATGTTATTGTTATTGGTGCCTTTTCTTGCTATAAAATTTTCAAGTAAAAAAACCTATGTGTTAACACCCAAATGCACAAATATACAAAATGACCAATCTCTGCCCCTAAATAAACAGGATGAAGCATCAATCTGGTTGCCAAAAAGAGCAGAATCAATGACTACTAAAAATTTAAACAGTACAAAATTTCTGGGTTTTTTTTTGTTATGTTTTGAATTTCTACTTCTATTTTGTAGTGGTGTTTTGTTTCAATTTCCCTCTATCCAAAATGGTGTATCATTTGTTCTCATTCAATTTATAAATGGAATACAGGGTACTTTGTTAGAATAGATGGAGCTGGACCAAAACAATGCTGTATCACTGCCTTAGGAGCAATAGCAGAACAGTAAGGGGAAAAGCTCTCCCATTTTGCTTGTTATGCAACGGAAAAGTCCTCATTAAATACCCCCACAGCACATCTGTAGAAATCATGCCAGCTTAATTATCCCTCAACTATATAGCACATAGGTCATCTCATGACTCCCCCCATTTTACTATGAAATTATATCTCTCTACATGTTAGGCATGAAAGCATTGTAAGCTTTTAGGCAAGTGATTCATCTCTAGTTCCTTTGGCGCCAGCCCTGAAAAGAAAGGGTAATGTCCAACAATGAGGCCTTGGGTGTGTCAGAAATGGATATGGTACTCAAAGGATTAAGGTCCTGATATACCTGTCTAGTTGGCCTTTTGTTGCTAGTAGATTTCTTTGCTGCAGAATATTTATCTGAAAAAATACATATAATACTACATACCTTTGGAGTAATTCTACCTGTTATTCCTATTAGCTAAGAACAAGTTTTCTTCACTGCATCTACTTGTCATAAAGTAATCAAATGGAGTTTTTTGTTTGTTTGTTTTTACAGAACAAAAGCTAATCTAATGTTTTCTTTAGCTTATTGAATCTCTTTAATTCTAGGATACGACTTTTTAAAAACAAGTAACATTTCTGAAGATGGAATGCATCTAATAATCCATGGTATCTCAGACTTGATGACATACAATATGTGGTACCATGTGGACATTTCATTAAGAAAAGTATGAGCTAGGGGCACCTGAGTGGCCCAGTTGGTTAAGCATCTGCCTTCAGCTCAAGTCATGATCTCAGGGTCCTGGGATCCAGCCCTGTTGTTAGGCTCCCTGCTCAGTGAGGAGCCTGCTTCTCCCTCTGCCTCTGCTGCTGCCCCTGCTTGTGCTTTCTCAAAGAAATAAATAAAATCTTAAAAAAAAAAAAAAAAAAAAGAAGTATGAGCTAGCTAAATAAGCAAGCATTATACAAAGAACTCCCTAAAACATCCTCACTACAAAATAAAGCACAAATGCTCCCTTCTATACATCAATATTTGAGAGAGTTCTCTTAAAATTGGGAAAAGTCTAAATGACTAGCAAAGAATATTTTGGTACTCTAAAACACTGCTAAAGGGATGCCTGCATAGCTCAGTGGTTGAGCATCTACCTTCAGAGAAGTCTGCTTTTCCCTCTGCCTGTCTCTGCCTCTCTTTCTGTTCATGCCTCTCATGAACAGATAAAATCTTTAAAAAAAAATAACAAAATAAATATAACACTGGAAAAAATGGGCCCATATCACATACAAAATAAATCTCACTTTATGACCTTCTGATAAGAAATAAAGCTTTTCATATAAAATAAATATTTTGCAGGCTGTCCACAATGATGAGAAAACTACCAGTGAGAGCCTAATTTTCAATCATGTTGATACTTTCTTGTAAAAATGATATGAAATCAGGGGCACCTGGGTGCCTCAGTCAGTTAAGCAACTGCCTTTGGCTCAGGTCATGATCAGAGGGTCCTGAGATCCAGACTCACATCGGGCTCCCTGTTCAGTGGGGAGTCTGCTTCTCCCTCTCCCTCTATTCCCCACCCCCATCCCACTCACGCTTGCTAGCTAAATAAATAAATAAATAAATAAATAAATAAATAAATAAATCTTTTAAAAATGCTATGATGTCTTCTGCATTGCTCTCAAGTCCTCTGTATGCAAGCATGACAACACATACCTGTATTTCCATCTTTTTGGCTTAACCAGAGATGATAAAAATCTTCAGTATTTCTTTAGCAGTATGAATGTCTGAGTCCTACTTTCACCTCTTACTAATGGGGTAAATTTCTTATCAAAAGGATATAATAAAAAAAAATTAAAATTCTGAATGCATGCATAGGAAAGAATTAATTAAAATTAAAAAAAAAATCAAGAACCTAAGGTAAAAGAGCTGGGAGGAGGAGAGAGAATAATCCTCGGGGAAAGGTAAGTTTAATCAATATGTGCCTATGAAAATAGAAAAAAAATTCTTTGTAATTGTTGTTGTTCATAACATTATAATATGAATAGTACATTAACTTTAATTCCTCTAATCCAGATTCTCAATCTCAGCAACTGGTGATTTTGGGCTTCATAACACTTTGCTATAGGAGGCTGTCTTTTACATGGTCCCTACCCACTAGATGCCAGCAGTGTCCTGCCCTCCACCTCACCAGCTGCAACAACCAAAAATGTTTCAACAGAGGAAAAATCTGCCCCCTGTTGAGAACCACTGCTCTAACCTTTCAGTTACCAACTGAAGAAAAAAGGTTACCCTAGTTTCTCTGAAATCACCTGAAGGGCAGAAGACAATTTTTAAAATCCATTTAAAAGCAACACTGATTCAAGTGAATTTTCCAACTATGGAAGAAAAAGATTAGGACATTTATTTAGTTTTTGCCCAGGAATTTAATATATAAGGATTTACATAATGGACATCTTAAAAACTTAAAATATCAAATAAAGTCAAGTAAAGTATCTTTTTTCCTTATGTATTTTTATTCCCTTATGCATTCATAAAATACCACCAATCAAGCAGGAAGAGGTAAGGAAATATATTCATTTTACATTAGTGCCATGGCTAATATCAGAGACAGCTTCACTTTACATAATTTATTTTATTTGGTATTTACAAAGAATAATTAAGCAAGTGTTTACTCTAGGTCAACTATTTGTCTAAATACTTGATTTATATGTATTACCTCACTGGAAAAAGATATATCAATTTACTATCACTATTAAGAGTTATAAAGTTCATAAAAGAGGCTTGGTTATAGCCAAACTTCCCAGTAAACTTTCAGAGAATTTAAACGCTGGTAAAATACAGTAACCAGAATTTGAACATGATAAGCCATACATAAGCATGGCACAGATGAAAAGAAGCTGTATCAACTCCTGGAGACTACTAGGGTAACAGTGATGGGTAAGTCATCACCAGTGACTAATTAGCAGAGTTCCTACATTACTCCTAAATGTTTAACTTCCAGGCAATATATTTTATTTATCTTTTTAAAGATTTATTTATTTCAGAGAGAGAGAGAGTGCACACGCAAGTGGAGGGAAGGGTAAAGGGAGTAGGGGGTGGAGGGATCCTCAAGCAGGCTCCCTGCTGTGCAAGGGTCATGGTGCTCAATCCCAGGACCCTGAGATCATGACCTGAGCAGAAACCAAGAGTTGGTTGCTTGACTGACTGAGCCACCCAGGTACTTCTTAAGCAATGAATTTTATTTAGAAAGTACATTCAGCAACCCCTGAAACCCAAACATAAAGGAGAAAAGGAAGAAAGTTCTTATTATCTAAAAAGCAATAAAAAATGCAAATGCACACTAACACAAAATAAGCACTGGATTCTCTCAATTAATACACTTAAAAATTAAAATGAGCTCCCTTACTTTCAATAACATTTTTTTATTGACATATACTGCACATAACACAAAACTCACCATTTAAAATATACACTTAAATGGTTCCCAGCATACCTATCTTGCTGTGCAACCATCATCACTATCAACTCCAGAATATTTCCATTACCCCAGAAAGAGATCTTGTACCTATTAGCAGTTAGTCCCAATATCCCCTCACCAATCGCATAGCAATCACTAATCTACATTCCCTTGTATCGATTTGCCTGTTCTGGATATTTCATGTAAATAATAATCATGCAAAATGTGGCTTTTTGTGTCTGGCTTCTTTCACTGAACAAAATATTTTCAAGGTTCATCCATGGTGTAGCACATAACAGTTCCTTTTCATGGCTGAATAATCCCCTATTTTTTTGCAGTGATTAAGTAAAGCATTTCAAGTACTGTGTTTAGACATGTCACCTGAAACATTTTCAGCCATTCCTGGAGGCCTGTAGGTGGTTGGACAGATGTAATTCGGCGTCGTTGCTGCCCTTGGCCATTGGCTGCTCTCAGGTCTCCAAAAGTTGTTGGTGTTGCTGAACATGGTACAAGCCCAGTGGTACTACAAAAAAAAAAAAAAAAAAACACCAAAAAAACAAACCCACAAGAGTGGAAACAGAGATAGGCATTTATTAAGAGTAATGGGCTCTAATTTAATAATAATAATGATCTAGCATGTTTCAAACATCAATAGAATTATCACTTTCATTTGCTTATTCTCAGAGAGCAAGGATATACAAAATCTATTCCGCTATTCTTAGAGTTGGTTTCCTCCCTCCTACGTAGCCACCTGTTATTATCCCAGCAATGCTAATTGCAACCAAATGACAGAATCTCTATGGCAAAACTGCAACTTGTTGATACATACAAATAATGTTAAAATATATCTTTAGAAGATACAGGTCCCACCTCTCTTTATGACAGGTCTTCAGTAACTTAATTAAATAAAAGTTTAAATTTCCTTAATAAAAAGAGCTGTAAAACCTACTAATGCTTTAAAAGATTCATATGTAGAAGTAGGATGCTGAAATATCTTGGACTTTTCATAAGATGCATTCTAAATTATTTACAATATTTATCTATTTCTCTCCAACTTTTCACTGTCATTTATAAAGCTTAGCAGGAACAAGTCTTGATTAGACATAGATTTACTCAAAACAGTTAAATATTGAAAACTTACTATATTATATGTAAAATTAAATAAAATGAGATGATCTAACACTTCTATCCAATAATTTAAACTCTGAGATATTAAAGAAAACAAACCAACCTGAAATTTAGTTCTGCCACTAGCAAAATAAAAGAGTCAAGACTAGAAGATCTATTTCTAAAATTGTCCAACTCTCCTAAAAATGATGAATAGCAGAAAAAGTATAGTTATAACCAAGTTATTAATATTTTAAGCTTTACTTTCTAATTTCAACACATAATTAAATTATTTAATCTTGAGGTAAATACTGAATATCTCTATTTTAGGGACATTTGGAAAAAAAGTACAAGGAGATTCATAATTACATTTGTGAAATAATCTTCAATTTATTGAGCTATGATAATAAAGTATTTTAGATCCGAAGAACATACAAATTGTATACTACTAACACAATACCTAGCTCTGATAAGTTGCTAATGAAACAACTCCTCCAATCCTTCTCTATCCAGTGTATCTCATTATTTTGTTAAAAAATAAGTCTTATCACCAGATTTTACAGAAAAATCTATGTATCTACCACCTTTAAATCTTTTAGCATTATACATCTATGATAATCTCTAACATACAATTAAATTTTATCTTCCTGTCTATCAAATTGCAAAGGTAAGCTCTATTTTCTTCTCCAAACTGAAACAGAATGGGATCATGACTGAAATTTTCTAATAAAGAAGATGGAAAATCACAGCTTCATTCTTATTAGAAAATCTGTCAAAAAATTTTTAAAAACACCAAATATATCCTGACAAACTCTCCAAAAAGACATGGAAATCAATACACTGTTTCGTTTGCTTTGGTAAGATTATATGTTAAAAGGCTGAAAACAGAACTTGTACCTTTTCAAGTGCTTTCTCAATATAAAAAGTGAGCAACTAAAGGCAAATTTTATTAAACTGTGTTCTGTAGTAAAAATTCAGCATTTATTTACAAGCTGCCTTAAACACAACTGAATAATTTAACGCCTTTGTCTTGGTATCAGCCATATTAATATTAAACCAAAATGATACAGTTGACTGGAATCTACATATTAAAAATAGCACATTCTTACATTAAACTCAACTTTCTCATCCAAGAAATACTTTATCAAGACTAGAAGGAAAAAGTAAAAATGAAGTGAAGAGTTCCTCTTGTCTATGACTCCACACCCTCTGGTGGAGGTGCCCAAAACACAGTGAAACTGTCAAAAAGCAAAGGGTAGGTAAGAGAGAAAGGGACGGGACAATCATTAAGGGGGAATCACACAGAAAGCACTTCCTGAATAAAAAGGGGATAGTTTTATTTTTCTCGTCTATATCATCTCTGTATTTTGTGCATATAAAATGAATTATTATGATCTCTAAATTTCAGGGAAGAGCAATTGAAAAAAAATTTTCCTACAACTGAATGAAATAAAAATATAAACTCTTTCTTTGAAAAAAAAAAAAAGAAATGCAATCTCTAACAATGCTCAATCACAGAAACTTCAGTCTGAGCAATGTTAATTTTGTTGCCTCTTATATAATAAACATAACTTTAAATCAAAATATTTAGGGGAAATGAAATGTCACCATCATGAAGTTTTTATGGCTTCTATAGCTAACTTTTAATCAGTAATTTGAAGAAGTGACAATTATGCAAAAAAGACCCAAAAAAGCTCTGAAGATACTTCTGTCATTTAAATTTTAAAATACCAAATTCCGAATGACATCCAAAGCCATTTTTAATTGGCTGGGTAACAGATATTGTGTTTAAGTTAGCCTAATTAGCATGAGAGTTGGAAAAGTTTTATAATGATGTAAAATCCAAAAATGATAGAATGGTGCACAAAACAAGACTACAATTGTATTTAGTTGTTATGGAAACTATGTTACCAGTGTGGAAATGTATGTGTTAAAAACATAAGATCTACCAAGCAAATAAAAGGGGATTTCTAACACAGTAAGATTTATTTAGTAACTGTGAGGTTTATTTCACTGCTAATAAATGTATCTTCAATTCTGCATATATAAATATCTACCCTAGAATAGCTGTTGCTATAGTTACAAGATATATTTGCTCATATTCACATTTTAGAATTTACTTTTTAGAATTCCTTAAAATTTGTGATTTAGAAATCTTGTTCATAAGAGAAATTCTGCTTGTGTCTTATTTCAAAGTATTAGTAAGAAAAATATAAGCTATGGTGGTAGTCATTCTTTTATTTAAAATTATGTATTTCTCAATTTTTAGTGATCTCAAAATATGCTATAGAGTCAACAGTACTCGTTACCTTATACTTCTATGAGAATAAACTGGAAGAAATGCTTTTGGAATCATCACTTCTTTAAAGAAACATAAGAATAATAAGAGAATTAATTATTATACTTAGTATTACCTTGTGTATTCTGAGACTTTGCATGGTTTCTTTCCCAAAGAAAAAGAGCGGACCTCAGAACCATGGTCCAATTTTCTTTTCATCTATAAGGTAAAGCAAATAAGATAGGTTTAAAAAAAAAAATCACCTGTCCCAACTACCAAATCTTAACATATGCATTGGCAATACTGAAAAATATTCTTAATTTTCATATGCCTTAATTTTCATATTCACTAATTAGGCATAGTTAATGTATATAGAAAATAAATGCTTCATGGTTTTTTCTACCTCTTGTACTTTGTTTTACTCTTTAAAGACTAAGAAGGTGAATTCCTTCCTATCCAATATTTTGTCTAGAAGAATAGCATATGGTGACTTAAAAATTGATATTCATCATACATATTCCTTGAGAGTGATATACCTTTCACGTTTTCCAGTTTAAGAACCAACACAGGGGAAAAAAACACGTTAATACATACATTACAGAACCATATTTAACACGTCTCTCTTAGTGATCATCATTTTCCTTTAGAAACATAGCTCAAGATAAAATAGCAAAATTTAAAATTTCAAAAGCTGAATGGAAGTAACAATAATTGAATTTAAAACACACAGATTATTACAAAAGTATAAAGAGAACAATGTAAATAAAATGATCTTGAAAAGCAATTATAATAAGGCATAAACTATGAATATGAATATGGGCAATGAGGGGAGTAAAAAAAGTATATCTGTAAGAGGAGAGAAGTCTGAAGATGGTATAATAAAGGTGGGGGAAAAGCCATGAATTGATATTTACACAGAATATAACTTCACTCACAAATGCTCACTCAGGACAAAATATTCTAAGTTGAAAAGCAACACCAACAAAAAGATTTAAAAAGAACGAGTTAATCATCTTTGTAAGGTATATCCAATATCTATAGTTTTTAAGAATCTCCTTATGCTATATATGTGTAGTACTGTAAATACATTTAGAGTTGCATTTTGTCAACATCAAAATTGAAATATTTATTTTTAAAATTTTACCATCTGTTAACTGAGGTTACCTAACTATACATCTGTTCTAAAACTAGAAAATAAGATCTGTTAAGATTGAACTTTTTCTATTTCAACAACCCCCTGAGATTTGTGTCTTCTAATTAATTACTGTACTACTGAAAATTATGGGGAGGGGGTATCCAGAGTGATTGAGAGCTATCGTCATTTTTATAGCAAGGCGAAAACCCTTGCTTTGCAGCAGACTTCTTACCTACTGCCTCACATGGGAACATCATAACACAGCATGCTACATTATAAATACCAAAGAGAACCAACAAGACTCTAAAAATTTTTGAGCCACAGTATGGATAATAAAGACTATGTTTTTATCATCAGGAAAAAGTCTTCCAAAATACAGAGATGATCTTATGATATTAAGGGCTAGAAGGAGGGTATAACAAGCTAATCCATAATTTATACCTTAGTTCAAGAAATACCTACTGGAAAGAAATGGAATTGGTCTCATTTCAACCCTTCAGAAGTTTCTGTACTCCTTACATCGTTTTAGAGTGATTCCTCTCAAAAACCCTTATTTTCTTTCTCCAAGTAATTTTAATAAAAAGCAAAAATAAATACAATACATAAGCTTTAATATATAGACAGCCACGTGCTTGCACGTATATAAATTATAGACATGTATACATGTATACACGCAAATATATCTATCAAGAAGGTCGGTCAGTACAGATTACCTTAAAAATCTAGTTTTTTCATAACTTCTACAGATTCTTATTTTCAAAATTAACATGAGAAACTTTGATATTCATTCTAATTAAGTTGTGATACTGGCTTTCAGAACTTCCCTGGGTATCTTGTAAATACACATTGGTGCAAATGCCATTTGCCACCAAAAGCAAACTTTATTTCCATCTTAGAAATCCTTCAATGAATAAAAATGCCCAAAAAAGACATATCGAGGGAACCATTTAAAAAGGATTTTTTATTTTCAGAATATTTTACCAAATAAAGCACTTTCTGTAGGACTACAGAAGTCTTTTAAATATTATATTGTTTACTGAAAATCTTGACTTTAGAACCAAATATTAATTCTGCAATTTTCTAAGGGGCACAGAAAGTAAATACGATCTTTTAAATTATAAGCCCTAAATATCCTAGTGATTCCAGACTTTAAAAGAGTCAACTAAAAGAAGAAAGAAAAGAAATATAAATAAGGTATAGAAAAATTAAAGGCAAAAGATTTCACTAAAAGCCAACTAAGGGTAGAGTATTTCCAGGTCAGCATTTAACGGAGCCACATCTCCAAAGTCTAAATATATTTTTAGTGAAAAATTCCCAGATGAAAATATACATTTTATTTTCAATTTAAAGCTGCTTACAGCTTACGTTGTCTTTGCATTATTTGCTTACATTCACGTTATAAAACAGAATACCAGCCATCCAGCCACCCACCAAAATTAGAGGATACTGCAGCCATCTCTGATGATACAGATTTTCCTTCTCAGGCAGGCACACACACACACAATCATACAACACAGGAAGAAAACAGATTACTTACTTTGTAAAAAATCATTTTTAGTGTGCCGTAGAAACCCATATTTTCTGTATTTTTCCCCTTCAGTGATTCTGTGCCCCCGTGTGTCCGGCTGCTTGGCAGTCTCTGACAATATAAACCTTTTTCAGGTAGGTATGTCACAGATTCTAATGTGGACATGCTCAGGCACGTCAGAAAGGGAAGATCAGGGAGCAGAACCGGCAACAAAACTCCACAGTAAAGGCAAATGCAGCTCAGTATCAAACCGCTTCTCGGGACACACATACATACATGCAGCTTGACTGAGGAGAACTCGAGGGAATAATGAGAGAGAACCGAGAAGATTATTGGAGGAGACTATGCCCTGTCAAAGCCTTGACTGAACAGATTCCTCCCTCAGCAGCAGAGGGATCAGATTACATCTTCCCTTGAACACAGAATGGTGCAGTCCAGGATTCAGCAATGCAGACTGCACATCAATTATATGGTGATCCGCTCCAGGGAACCCGTAAGCACACAACGCACCGAGCAGAGGGAGGATGTGGGCAGCAAATGAGACCGCCCCCGCACGACAGCCCCCTTCCCCTTTCAAACTTTCAGGAGATTATTTTGTATTTTGTAAAACCTGCATTTCCGAAGAGTTTTAAATGGCAAGCATCCTTTCCACAAATAAGTGCTTTCAGAAACATTTTGAAAATGGAATATATTTTCCATACAGTCCTCCCAACAGAAGCTAAGCAGGCTATTTCCACTAACTGTTATCCTATTGCAGTCCTGGCACAGCCTGATCACATTTTTCAAGTAGCTTAGATGGTACAAAATGAGCCATCCCAAAGGGAGAAATTAAATATTCTTTGGGGGTATTTATGCTAAAGTAAACCAGTTTGGAGCATACAACATTTGCAGAAATTATGTAATAAGTTACATTTTAACCTGCATATTTCTTATACTAACATTTAATGAAAATATTCCCTATGTTTTTCTGTTTCACTCATGTAAAACATATCATGAAAATTACCACACACTTCATCAATTCTTAGTAATCATGACAATATATTTTTAAGACTATCAGACTGTTATTAAGTATATAAAGTTTGGCCAAAAGACTCTATTTCTCCAAAGACAGCAAAAACTGGGCTCATTGGAGAGTCTTACCCTCATTTGTGAATTTAATCTTGAGTAAACAGGAAGTATTGGACCTCCAAAATTATTTTGACAGTGTGTATTGCTTATCTTTAAAAAGGCATTTTACATAATAATAACAAAATACCAAAACTTGCCTGAAGGCAACCTTTTTCTCAGAATGACTACTTCACAAATCTAGATATTTTATCTTGCAACTTGCTACATGACTAGCTTCAGAAGCAATTATAAGATTCCTTGGACTAGAAAGGCCCATTATTAAGGGTCTTGTTAATTAACTCCTACCCTCCCCATTAACATTCTTTATTACAAGTAAACTGCGTGCCTATGGTGATTTAAGTACTTAAGTTTCTTGAGAAAAAAAGAAATACTATTTGGACTTACTCTGCTATAGTTAACAATTGACTTTCATTAGGTAAATGATTCGAAATGCTGCATAAAGTAGTATCATAATTTAAAAAATAAATGTTTACCTTTATAACTAAGACATTAAGTCAGTATAATGTCTTTTATTTTAAAACATAAATGAAATAAGACGATCTAAAATTTTATGAAGATGTACATCTTGGATCTTCTGGAAATTACATTCTCTATATTATATTATCTTTTTAAAAAATCTGACTCTTAATTCTTACTCTCAGAAAGAGTATATATATACGTACACAGCAAAAAGTTAGTTTTCTAAATAAACAATTAGCTTACTTCAAAGAAAAGTTCTTTTTAAAAAGAAATCTCTCTTAGCAAATAAAAAAAAATCCAACTGTTAGGATTGGACCCATAAACCCTTTGGTTAGAAGATTCAGAGAATTCAAGATTTAAAAAAAAACAAAACAAAAAACAAAGTAAAGAAAAATAATTTCCTCTTTATTATCCACCTCAATTCTGGGCTATCCGAAGAAACTTTTTATAAAATGAACACCTGAAATTTTCCCTAAAACTTGTCAGTGGTAACTAGCTTATTAGAGTACAAATGGACTACATATCAGTCATCTAACAGTACATACCTTGACTTCAGCTGCAATCATATTCTCTCTCTAAACAAAGTAAATTTTTCAAATTAAGTCTACTTAGTTGAGGACATAGACCAACTTTAATAAACTAAGGACACTGTCTCAAAACTTAGGATATTTAAAGAAGAAAATGACCTATATGTGTATATTCAAAGAAATGATCTTATGGTTACATAGCTCCTTTATATGGTATGAAGTTATGAGAAAATCTGACCCTCACAAATGCATAACTTATACGTAGGTATATATATATGCATGCTTCATTTTTTGAATAGGCAAAATATTTGCATGATTCAAAAATCAAAATAATAATAAAAAATATATATATATTGAAAAGACCTTCCACCACCCACATCCCTATCTTCCATGGGTCCCATTTGATAATTATTTTTTTTTTAATTTTATTTTTATTTATTTATGATAGGCACACAGTGAGAGAGAGAGAGGCAGAGACACAGGCAGAGGGAGAAGCAGGCTCCATGCACCGGGAGCCTGACATGGGATTCGATCCCGGGTCTCCAGGATCGCGCCCTGGGCCAAAGGCAGGCGCCAAACCGCTGCGCCACCCAGGGATCCCTGATAATTATTTTTATTAGTTTTTGTCCTTTAAGTGAGAAAGTGTATGTTTATAAGTGCTCACGAAGACTTTATTTTCCCAATATTTCAACAATTCTCCCTACTATCTTGTTTACAATGTTAATTTGAATTGTGAAGAAAGAATTTGGCAAGCAAAACTAGTCAACCAAATCTCTACCCAGATTTCAAGAAAATGAATACAAATAATTGTCAATATTCTGAAGTACTATTAATGAAAGTTGTGATCTATTAATTTCATCATGATCTACAGATGAACAAAACAAATAAAACCATTCTCCATTCCTATTTATGAGCATCTTGGCTAAAATACAGATGTTCAAACTTTATTCAGAGATTTAGGTTTTTTTAGTAGTATGACTGAAAAAGCCTTATGTGTGTTATTTATTTCTATCTTTGTGGTAGGCAGAAACATTTCAAAACTGAGATCAGTCCATAGTCTATGTTAAATAAGTTCAGGAAAGGGATCCCTGGGTGGCGCAGCGGTTTGGCGCCTGCCTTTGGCCCAGGGCGCGATCCTGGAGACCCGGGATCGAGTCCCATATCGGGCTCCGGTGCATGGAGCCTGCTTCTCCCTCCGCCTGTGTCTCTGCCTCTCTCTCTCTCTGTGACTATCATAAATAAATAAATAAATAAATAAATAAATAAATAAATAAATAAATAAAATAAAAATAAAAATAAATAAGTTCAGGAAAAAAAAGTATTTTATGCTCTATGCTAGAATGTTAACTAGTAAGTCCACTGAAAAAAAGGCTAGTCAACTATTACTGCTAGACAATACTTGTGTTTGTCATCTAAATTTTTAGAATCACTGCCTCAATGTCTTAAGTATATTTTCACTATGATAAAGTAAATCTTCATGTAATTTCAGCTAAGTAATAAATTTTCCATTCTATAAAAAAATTATTTCTTGTGCTGATTATAAACCTATAAACCTTACTGGAAATCTATTAGCAAGGGAAGTGACTGCTAATTCAGACCCAATGCTCATCTCATCACTATCTCCTATTGAGCTAGATATATAAGAAGAATGGATGAGAGGAGCAACTTAACAAAGTCTATCAATCAATTGATCAATCAATCAGCACAAAGATATAAAGATGTACTGTCCCAGAGTCTAAGCCTCTGGGAAATAAGGCAAAAGAATGATTAACCTGTGAACTAGCACAAGAGAAGTGGCTCCTTCTGACAAATTAGTTGGAGTGACTGAGTTTTTAGAAGGGCAAGTTGTACTTATGGGCAGAAACCAAAACTAATCTACATGTAAATACTGAGAACAATACAAACAGTAAAGTAGTCTTCACTGAATCATGTATCTTCAGAGAAGTATGTATCTTTATACATAGTGTCAACAGGGGAAGGAGTGATAAAGTAACTTTTCCCCACCTTGACTCTCAGAGTTCATTATTTCTATTTTAAATATATTCTTTTATTATTACACTTATCATACCTCATTGTCATTATTTTTATACATCTTTCTCCACTACTATTTACTCCTTGAAGGTTTCCATCTTACTCTAAGACACAGTAGAAAAATGATACATAACAAATAATTAATGCTTTTGAATAACTGGCCATATAAGCAAAAAGAGCAACCATGGCATCATTTTTCTAAAGCATAATTATGTTATACTTAGTTCTAAAAAGTCTATTGTATTAGAATTAATTGATATTATTGGTTCTTTTCATTATCTTGCTAACATTTTCTTTTAAGGAGGTTCCGTGCCCAGCATGGATCCCAACATAGGGCTTGAACTCACAACCCTGAGATCAAGACCTGAGCTGAGATCAAGAACAGAACGCTTAACTGACTGAGCCACTTGGGCACCCCTATCTTGATAACATTTAAAAATTTACTTCCATTTTATAATAGAAGAATATGCTTATATTCTTATGTCAATGATTTTATTCATTATTATGACAACATTCATTACTCTGATATTATACTAGAAAAGCTACCTATACAATTAGCTGTCTTGCCCCAGCATAGAATTTAGATTAGAGACAGCTCAAAACTTCAACATCAAAGAAAGGAATGTCAAGCAAGCTGAGGCTGAAACAAACTTTGAACTCATGCTAACCCACTGTCATTAACTTTCTGGGATGTGAGTTCTTATTAAAAGGTTCACAACTGAAATTGGCTAGTTATAGCTTGTCCTATCACAGGTAATACAAATTAAAATAGTATATATGCCCAGAATCTACATTTTCCCTAGTGCAAGTGGGTGGCAGTATTGATCAATAGCTACTTCCAACTCTATTCATTAATTAAGCATTTATTTATCATCTAGTATTTTTCAGGTACAGGATAGTATGTCATTAAGAAAACTTTTTCTTCCTCTATTGAATTTATGACACAGAACAGAATATATACACATATGACTTTTAGAACTCACACTGAAAATAGTTGTTTTTTGAGAATATGTAAAATAAAACAAGGTGAGCCAGATTTAGTTTGAAATTACCATCCAAGTAAACAAATACTGAAATATTACTGATTAGAAAAATCGCAAACACTATAATATATGTAACTTTAAAATAAAATTGTTTGGGGATGGAGGTAGTGCTTATAATAATAATATATAAAATCCTGACCTCAGTAAATCAAAATACAAATCAAGCTATAGCTCAGACTGGTTTAAACAATTTTTAAGATAACTCTAATTGTAGGAGTGGAACTTTTATAAATTTTTCTTTTTTTTCAAGTTTAAAGTATTTATAACTCTATTTACAAAAATGCAGCCCATGAGGATTTGACACAAATAAACTGCAACATTAATTCAAGCAGTAAAAGTTTTTTTCATCCCTACTAATTGGGCCAAATTAGTTATCGGATAAATATAAGTGCATATGTACATATCTACCAGTATATAATAAATATACAAACATAAAGAGTTTGACAAAATAACACAAGCTGAGTTTTATTTATCCTAGCCACAGAATAATGAAGATGGGAATTGTGCTTGTTTGCTCTTCTGAAGTTCATATTGCTATAGAGCTATCAAACTTAATAGATGTACCAAAACACTCTTTATAATACCTCTATACAGACAAGCAATACCTGTAACAATTTGACAAAGTTGGTAAGTCACTCTGGAGTTCATTCTGATTTATTCAGAAATCAACTAATCTTTACACTTCATGCTTCAAATCCAAAATAAACTATCAGTAAAGTAAGCATCTTGAATTCATATGCAGAAGTTTCCTTTCAAAATTCTGTTATAAATTTTTTATAGCAATCCCTCCAATAAGGTAAGGAAAATATAAAAAATAATGTTGAACTCAAGAAAAATGAAGCAGCAACTATGACCCAGGAAAGAATTTAACATGGAGAAAGAATGAAATCAATTTTCCCTCAATTTAAGGCCTGGACTCCTGTTCACTCTTCTACTTTATCTAGTTCTATATTTACTGCTGCTGGTTGTGATGTTTAAATATATTTACCTGATTTGAGAAAATTTTTCTATAGGTGTGGTATATCAATCTTATATTTTAGTACTAAAATAACCTTTCAAGGGATCCCTGGATGGCGCAGCGGTTTGGCCCCTGCCTTTGGCCCAGGGCGCGATCCTGGAGACCCGGGATCGAATCCCACGTCGGGCTCCGGGTGCATGGAGCCTGCTTCTCCCTCTGCCTATGTCTCTGCCTCTCACTCTCTCTCTCTGTGACTATCATAAATAAATAAAATTTAAAAAAAAAATAACCTTTCAAGGTTTGTTTAAAATTCTAGAATTAATTTCTTACATTGTTCATGACTTAAGTTTAGTCATGACCAAAAAGGCTAAAGGCTAAGAAGTAAAAAAGTGAATCAACAACAACAACAAAAAAACATTAATGGCAGGAAGCCATATGTTTAGAACTAGAAGGGAACTTGGAAGTCATGTAATCTAATTCCTCTTCATTTGTGAAACGAACATGAGCTTTGGAATTGGAGAAACCTGAGTTTCAACACCAGCTTTGCCATTATTAGAGTGCAGCCTAGGTAGGGGTTATTTGACTTTATGAGTTCTGGTTTTTGTAATGGTAATTATCTTTTACTTTACCAACCTAAACCACAGAGTCATCACGAGGATCTAGTAGATGCCCAGGGTATAAAAGATGTCCTATAAAATAATAACTGTTACCAACAGGAGAGAAAGGTGATGTAGAGAATTAAATGTTAAAAAAAAAAAAAAAAAAGAGAGAATTAAATGTTTTGCTCAGGGTTATACAGCTATATTAGAACCTTAATACCCTGGTCCCAAGTTTACTACTTTTAACTGATTTCTATTAGATAAGTGATAGCTCAAAATAAGCTAAAAAAAAAAAAAGTCAGACATTACTAAAGAAAAAAAAAGTGTTCTATTTTGCAAATAGCAATTATACATGCAAACTCTAAATCGTGATTATTCAGTTTGCAGAATAATTATCTGGGTCCATATGACTATGCTTCTGCTACATGTGGGAAATTTGAGGCAAAGACATGGTAGTGATTGGGGAAAAAGTGAAAAAAACTGAAAGATTTCAGTTAAAATAAATCTTTTAAGAAATAATCACCTATTTCCCAATATTTGCAAAATGCTACTAAGGACAAATTAGAACATTACAATAATAGCTTTTCACCCCCACCCCCAAGATACTTAAAATCCAGCTGGCAAGAAACTAGTAGAGTATCTATAGTGCCAAATTGGGTAGTATAGGAGGTCAAAAAATGAAGAAATCATTCAAATAGTCTGAGAAGATGTCATATAAAACAGTCTTGTTTCTAAGCTTAAAAGACAGAATTTTGGTAGATGTTGAGTAAAAAGGAAATTACTGTCTGTGGACCAAAGATATTCGTGGAACTACCACGGCCCTCAGCCTGAAGAATTAACAACATCTGTAAGACTTCTAGTAGTCATTGGTCTTATAAGGTTCATTAGGGTGTTACCTATTTATTAATATATCTCCTAATGCAAACATTTAATAATACTGTTAAAATATTCTTTAACTTACTAGTAATGGTTTCTTCAAAAGTACTTTCTGCCATGACTCATTCTCCCATTTTAGGGATAATACGTGTCTTTCTGTACAAGGAGAACTTTATTGTGTGGGTGTAAAGACTGTTGACATTTTATTTAGTTATAAACACTGACTAATAAGGGGTCCTTCTGTTTCAGCAGGCACTTACACCAGATCATACAGACAAGCAGCTTGTTCTCTTGAATACAGGGGGGAATGATGCACAAAGAAGAGATCTGATAAATATTCATTCAAACCTTATAATCTCCCAAAAACTTGATGAAAAGACAATAAAAAACATAACTCAGGGCAGTAGGCTATATGGTTCATTGACTTTCATCAATACGTGGGAAAAGGGCCTCTGGTATTCAAAAACGAATGACTTGCTTGGAAAATTAAGGTTTGTCTTGTTCTACTCCCACCCCTTTCTCCTGATTCCCTCCCCTTCCAACCCCCAGACTCAAGCCTCCTTTTAAGGAAAATTCTTCATTGTAGAAAATGTTAAAGTCAGAGAAACTGTTCGTCATGTCCAGAACTAGGGGATGGGCTACTGTAAAGTAGAAGTTACCTAAGATTCAAACACATGATATAAAGAATGGTCCTTTGTAGAATATACATGCAAATATTTAAGTGTCTGTGTGCATGCATAGAGAAAAGCCTACGTAAATACATAATATTCACAATGGTCATCTAAGTGGCTTAATACGAGCTTTTCCCTCTTTCTCATCTTACTTGTCAATAAACAAATTCACTTGCATAACCTTTTGAGCACTTACTATGTGCTAATATCTGTTCTAGGCTCTACGTATAAGGTAGCAAGCAATGCAGATGAGCTTTCTAATCTCATATAGTTTACATTTGGGGGGAGAGGGAAGACCCATAATAAGTAAACTAACACATGAATAAGACAATTTCATATAATGCTTAGTTCTAAGAGAGAAATAAAACAAGGTGCTATGAAAGAAGTAGGTACTAAGGGTAGTAGAGAAGTGTGGCTAATTTTGAATGGCATATTCCAGGAAACAACTTTTAAGTCAAACTGATAGAGTAGAGCCTAGGATCAGCAAGAATAAGACCAGTCTGGCTAGGATGAAGTGACTGGTACAAGACGATGTCAGACAGGTAACCAAGGGCCAGATTATGTAGGCTCTTGTAAGTCATGGTCAAGAGTTCAGATTTAATTCAAAGTGCAACATGAAGTCATTAGCGGATGTCTAGAATGAGAGTAAACTTGACACAACTTTTGTATATAGATTTGCCTATAATTTTTATATTTACAAAAATGTATATAAAATTAAAGATTGCTCACAACAAAGTAATTCTCACTTGCTGAAATTAGAGATACAGAGAAAAGAATATATAACTGTATTTGAACTCTTTTCAACTCTTTCATGCAGCAATTACTCTTCCATTTCCATCATACTTACTCTCAAACTCAGCACCTATCCAAAAAGATTCCTAAACTTAGGAAAGAGAATTGGAATAGCAGGTAATAATTAATCTGTACCATGTGCCAAACACTATTCTAAATCTTTATATCTAGTAACTCAATTCTATAGAATGGAGGAGTATCTATTGTGTCATATCTCTATTTCCTTGCTCTTCCACTTTCTATGTTCCAATTTTATCTTTACATTTGATAATTTATTCTTTTTGAGAAAAAGATGCTGGTCTCAGATCCCTGTAGATGGACAAGGCCTCTGTCAGCCTTATTTTAGCAAATGGTGAAAAGATATGGTTACCTTTAGTTAATTCGAGACAAAAGGATTTTACCCAAGGTACACTTTTTACTTCTCTGTGATCATAAAAAATTCCGGAACATAATCACAGAATCTCAAAGTTGGAAAAAAGCCTTCAACTAAAGCTTAGTACAGCCTTACGCAAACCCTACTCAGGAATACCCTCATTAGCATGTAGTCATCTAAGATCTGCTTAATCTAAAATATGTATTATTCTCAACTCTGTAATCTTCTACTTGTTCGTTTCCCAATTCTGATAATTATGTCCAATTATAAAATTTGACTAGCAGATAAAGTCCAGATTCTCACTTATTGTACTTTTTAAAATATAGCATCTCTTCTCATCTCAGTCATCTTATGAATTTTCCAGAAGAATTCAAAATGAGAAGAGATAACTGTAACTGATCTTTTAAAACTCTAGTTATGAATGAATAAATAAGTAAATAAATAAATAAATAAATAAACTCTAGTTATGAATCAAAGCCAGTGGACTTGAACTTATTTCACTTATTCAAAAACACTTAAAATTAAGAAGTGTTGGGTGCTAGGGCAGTAAGAAATATATATCACCCCAGGTTCTTACTCTAGAAAGTGTGCATCATGGTGATCTTTAATCAATTTTTTTACTTAAAGTAGCTTGCCTACTCTTCAAGTATTTGTGTTTGATGTAGCTGTCAAGTACGAAAGAACCTAGTAATCATGCCCCCACTACATTTAAAAAGGAGGATTGTAAAGATGCATTTTCGAAACATCAATTTACATTTTAAAGCAATTACTGTATATATAATTTAACAAACCACATTCTTTGCTTTGAAAGAATCAAGAATTATCTGACTAGCATAATGCCTACATGATCCCCTGCCTTTTCAGGAAATTCCAACAGACTATGAAGATTCAGTAAATAAAAGTAGAGTACAAAAAAAAATGCTATAAATAGATGGGTCAAGAGTAGGGTTTGACATAATTTTGCCTGTCGTGGAAGTATTTTCAAAATAATTATTAATCTGAAAAGGTATACAAACTATAGTAGTTTTTTTATTTGCAGTGAACTATAAAAACAATGGTCAGAAGCACTTTGGCATCTTGGCAAAACTACTATAATAGAAATATTTTATTCATTTTCTTTATTAAAAAGCTCTTTCATATCTAAGAACATATTTATTTGTCTATAAATACTCAAAGCCTCTAAATGTTTAAAAACTAACTTTGAAAGTATGCCACACTTGATACATGATTCTAAAGAGTTCTTTCTGCAGGACGGATATCATGAGTTTCCTTCCAGCTGTGTGAACTCATGGTATGTAATGATGGCACAATGACTAATAAACAAATGTGCATTACAATTTAAGATCTGCTCTGTGCACACAGCTGGTCTGTTGAAAACTGTTACATGGTGATTTGAGAACACTCTTGGAAAACTGAATCTTAAATTCTTTTTGAGTCAATACATGTTCAAACTTTTACAACATGAAAAAAATCCTATGAGGAACAACTTAAATCTAATACACATAAAGTCAAAGCTAGCAAAAAGATGTTGAACTATGGAATATTCTTAAAGTTGTAATATTTTGTTAGCCCTTGGGATAAAGACACATACACACACACAAACCCTTCTTCATTTTCAGCCTTTCCTTTAAAGTTATTCTATCAAGAGATATAACAGCGTATTAAGAACATATTTTTCAAGAGATGTTAAATGGAGACGTTAATCATGATCACAACGTAGGGAGTACATTAACATTAACTGGTATTTTAAAGGTATCTTTATTCAACTAGCTTTTATTAGACAATTGCAAAAAACGGATTCTGTTAGACCAAGATGTAAGTTACTCTCCAATTCATTTCTTTCAAAGACTTTAACTTTGTGAAATGTACTATATTTGTTTTTCTATATAGGTAGCATAGAAAAAGGAAATTACTGTGAGAAAAACTTCTGGTGAGCCTCTAACCCCAAATTCCACTGTTATATTATTAGTCTCACCCAAATGAATCCTGCTTCATATAAGGGTTCCCTGTTTTCTAAACGATGAAACAAGATGGGAAGAAAAAACTAAACAGTGACTCAAACATTTTATTTTGATAGATCTACATCTGCTACATTTCAAGAAATATTTAGCCAGGGTTCTTGAAAGCCAGACACAAAGCAAAAAGTAGGCAAAATTGAGCAAGATATAATCTCTATCCTGGAAGAACTCCCAATTCAGGGGGGAAGGAGAGTCAATAAAAAATTACAGATCAATATAATTGATAAATGGAATTGCTCAATTCATATGACAATGCATAGAGCTAGAAAGAGGAAGAGATACTTTCAAGAAACACAAGGCTATATTTTAAGCCTAAAGAAAAAAAAGGGAAAATAAACCTATACTTAATCTGATTTGAGTGTTCGTTTACTGCCCACCATCAAAAATACCGTGAACTAATTCAAGCTCGAATAATCAACTGTGGACAGCCCCGGTGGCTTAGTGGTTTAGTGCTGCCTTGGAGACCCAGGATCGAGTCCCATGTCAGGCTCCCTACACGAAGCCTGCTTCCCCCCTTACCCCCCTTCTCTCTCTCTCTGTCCCTAATTAAAAAAAAAAATCTTTAAAAAGAATAAGCAACTTTCTTTTTAAAGAAGTTCTCTTAAGAAAATTATGTATACAGAGAACTTACAAGCACTCTTCAAGGTACTTATATAAATTCATTGAAGCTGTCTAATGACCCTATGAAGTACGTGCTATTATTATTCCATTTTACAGATGAGGTGCAGAGAGTTTTGATAACCTCCCCAAGGGCATATAACTACTAAGTAGGATGGCTAGGATTTGAACACAGACAAATCTTGGTCTCCAGTTTATAGAAAATGAAAATAAGGTTTTTACATACATAGCAAGTAGTATTGGTAGTTAAGAAATCTCTAGGATGTTTCCTGAGCTATTTCAGTATGCAAATGTGTGATGTGTAGATGAAATCTGTGTTAAGTCACAGAAGACACAGAGAAAGAAGAGACAAAGTAGGTAGCTAATTGTATACTCTGATACACTTTACTTCTGGGAATTTACCAAGAGCAGCCTGACAAAGAATTAATTCACTACTGCAATGCCTCCTTGGTGAAGCCTTGTTCCTGTTATCTTTGACATTATATTGAGAGTAAAGCAGGCATCAGTAGGCATAGTGAAAGAAAATCTGATGAAAGGTGCTTACAATAATATATGGGTTTTGCTTCCTTTTCTAACTCCTCCCCCGCCCCGAACTATATCCTATCCTCTCCTTCATGCCGTATACTTTATATCTCTAAAGCATGAAATAATGAAAAAAAAGCTTAGAACAGAACACACCACGTAACTCACTGGAAAGACCTTGTGAAAGGGTACTAGGTCTTTCTCCCTTACCCAAATGATCTGAAAACTACAGAAAACTGGCAAAAGTTATGTATCCCAACACTAAAGAAACTGTTTTAAATGCTGTTATTACAACCTCAAAACACTTAATGGGGAATTATGACTTCTACTTGACTTTAAATTTTTTAGTTTAATAAGACAGCCTAAAATATTTATTAACTAAGTAATAGTTGGGGGGGGGCGGTTCAGAGTATGTATACAACATACACTTCAATATGTGGTTATCACTTTGGTCCTGTTTCTTAATTTCATCACATAGATCTTTTTTTTTTTTTTAAGATTTTATTTATTTATTCATGAAAGGCACAGAGAAAGCGAGAGGCAGAGACACAGGCAGAGGGAGAAGCAGGCTCCATGCAGGGAGCCCGATGTGGGACTGGGTCCTGTGTCTCCAGGATTAGGCCCCAGGCTGAAGGCGGCGCTAAACCGCTGAGCCACCCAGGCTGCCCCACACAGATCTTTTTGTAAGGGCCAATCTATCTTTTAAAAAATGTCAATTTCAGCCATGTGTGGTTATCACTCCGGAGGAGTAAATATTAGTGTTGATGCATACCTCCATGATTCTATCCTACATTGTTTCAACTAATTATTTGTATTCTATCTGGGATACATAATTACAACCAATGTAGATTTAAATGGTTATTTAGGAGCTTTTACAATATGGTAGGAGAGGAAGACAAATGAAACAAAACAAGGCAAAAGCAAGACTGTGGTAAACACTGCAGTGTTAGGACAATGCATCATGTTAAGTTTTGGGGCTAGTCCGGGGGTTCGGAGAAGACTCCTCTGAAGGAATGACTAAAGTGTGTTGTGGTGGGTGAAGGGCATCCCTATGGCTGCAGTGCCCAGAATACCAGTTCTACAGAAAGTGCAAAATGAGGCTAGAGAAGTACACAAGACCTAGGTTATGCAAGATCTCATACAGGATTTTGGGTCTTTGCTGTAGGAGTAATGAAAAGCTAATGCTGGACATGGTCACAGGAAGGGAATAATCAGATATATCTCTTGAAAAATCATTCTAAATGTAATGTTAAAACCAGAATGGAAGTGAGAGTGGATGTGGAGAGACTGTCAGGAAGTTACTTCACCAGGTCAGGCAAGAGATAATAGTCGCTTAGACTAGCTAGGTGCAACAAAGACAGATGGAAGTGAACATTTAAGAAATGTTTAGGATACAAAACTGATAGGATTTGGTGACAGATTGATTAGTCATGAAGAGTAAAGGAGGAGGAATTATCAAGGATGACACCTAGGTTTCTTATGCAACTGGATGGGACATGAGAGAGGATACTGGACAAGAGTCAGTGTTTGCTTGTTTTTCTTTCCTGGGGGAGGGAGTGTGACAAACTACATGTTTGATCCTATTTGGTTTGAGATATCCAGGTGAGGATATCATGCTCCAACTAGCTCCAGAGCTCAGAACAAAGGTCTAGATTGGAGACAAAAATATGGGAACCATCCATGTATAGGTCATTTCAAATTCCCTTCTCAGAGCCACCTTCTCCCCATTCTAAAGCTGTTAATCACAGTGCTTGAACCAATGCCTTGTCACAGTGTAGACACAATAATTATTTTCCATCTTTCCCCCATTTAACTGCAAATTCCATGAAAGCAGTGACCACTTCTATTTTGATTCTTTTACCTCATCTCCTCACATAGTCCTTATGCTTATCAGGGTATCAATTAATAATATTTACATGAGATAATGAACATAGCACTCACTTTAATCAATAATGACAGAATTACAAAAATAACTGGAAATTATTAATTTTCAGCATAATTTGAAAAACTCATAATTTTCAGTATAAGGAAAGGTAATATAGGTGAACAACACATTTTATATATTTATTATTTATTTAGTACTGTGTTATAAATAGTATTATTTATAGTATCTTATATATTTATATACATATATTTCCCCTTCAGGGAAGAGTATTAAAATTTTCTGGATATTTATCAGTTACACAATTAAAGCATAAACTAAACTGGAAGAAAATACATAGTTTGATATGCAACAAAATGCAATTATCTTTGCTATTAAAAGCCAACCTGGCTTAGGATTTCCTGTACCTTTAAAAATGCCTAACAGAATACAAACTTTTACTATTAAAAGGGATATACACACTTTTAACAACACTTAATGTACAATCATTTCCCACAGATCTCAAAGTATTTTATTTATTCATTGGTATTAATGCAACAGATAGCATTTTTGTATCTCCATTTTACTGACAAAGAAATCTTAAGCATGAAAGTTTTTCAGAGTTAACCAAAAGCATTATAATATTACCTAAAAAAAAAAACTTTGGCAATATATATTTTAATCTCTATGAACAAAATAACAGGCTAAGTGCCATTTCCATTAAAATTAAATTGAATACTGCATATTTTACATATAATTGGCTATCTTTATTTTGCTTTTTATCATGATCTCCCATTGAGACAGGATCTACCAAGAAACACTACAATTAATGAAAAAGATCAAAAGGAATAAGATTCTACTGAAATACTTTTTTTTAAAAAAGCTACTGTTATTTCATTACTATTTCATTTGGTTTTGTGAATATGAAAAGTTTACTGTAAGTAATAATTTTAACAAAAGATTCATTTTGGGATATAACATTCACTTCTAACTTTGAATGGAGATAGAACATAATTCATCTTAAACTTCAATGTAGTCAACAATATAAATAATAGGCATTTCTAAATCCTCTTTGGTTTTCATCTTCTAAGAAATATTTTAACATTTATATATTAAAGCTGAAGAATGTTATTACATTGCTCAAAGTATATATACTTCTGTATATAACCATAGTCTGGGAATTTTAAGTAATTATATTGAAAAGTACAAAATACAGTGCAAGACAATGACAGACAGTAGTGAACAGTATCAATGATTTTTAAATTACACTGTAGAGAAAATATTCTAAAATGAAAAAAGAAAAACTGATAAAAATATTCTGGAAGAGGTTGTGGTTGGCCATTTATTACTTTTTTGTATTAGAGTTAATTAATATTCTAATAAGGTCTACAAAAAGCTGAACAACCTCTCAAGCTCTGAATTCATGGCACTGACCTTAGGACTTTTTCAGAATGATTTTTAATGCACTCTGTTATTAGTAAAACCTGTTCAAACACATGCCCCATCTGCCAGCACCCCATCTGCAAGAGAGCTTCTTATTCTTGTAGACAGTACAACTTCTGCTTGCTTCCTCCTCTTCTCTACATACCAGCTGTATGGTAATGAGTATGAGCAGCTGAAAATACTGCATGATAACAAAGCTAATATGAAAACGGCAGAACACTACTTCCCCTCAATGCAGCAGTTGCAGCATGAACACAGCAGATAAGCTACTATACAGAGGTGGGGTGGGTGAGAATTTCATTAATGTGTACGGGGGGGTACTAAATATGGGGTTTCCACATAATTAAAAAATAAAGAGAACTAAGAGCAGCACACCAAAGAAAGATCTCAATTCTAAGCATTTTTGTTAAGACTTGTGAATCAATTCTTTAACTGTCTCAATTCTTATATAGTAATGATATTCCAGGGGCCATTTTGACAAGCTAGTTTTCAAAGATGTTCACAAGTATGTTCCATTTCCTAATTAACTTATTTTGGGGCCTCTAGGGAAAGAAGTAGCGTCAGAGCTTAAAATCATAATGAAAACTATTTGCTAGACATTTTAGCAGCTTACATGTAAATTGATAAACTGTTTTTAATTCATATACAGCCTTTTGTTTTAATTTAATGGTATTTGAAGCCAACATATTTGCTATTCTAAACATCTGAGAAACTCCAAACAAAATACTAAGATAGACATGTTACCTTAATTTAGTAAGACATAATGGGGTTAATTTTTAAACATATGATAGTCACACTGAATGAATCTACATAACGAAAGTAGAACCAAATCACATTAATTTTTTATGTGCAGTAGCTTTCCATTTAGAGATTAACAGTCACTCAGGAAACTGTTTAAGAAAAATGACTATTCAAAATTGGTGCTATGCATTTTCTTTCACAATTTGAAGAAACTAAATGTGAAAAAAATATTCAAAACACTAACTTTAAAAGAAATAAGTACTATCATGTCAGGAGAATTAATTATAATTTTTACCAACATATTTAAAAAACTATTTTGTGGACCTCATAACAGTTATTAAAGTTTTTATTATATAACCATACTTTGTATAAGTTATTTCATTTTATTCTTACAACAACCCTATGAAGTAGGTACTTATATTATCTTCATTTAACTGATGAGGCTTATTAAGTGGTGAAGCTAAGAATATAATACCAAATTTAAATGACTCTATCAAAAAAATAAAAAAATAAATGACTCTATCATCTATGCTGTTAAGTACTCCACTATTCTGATATAAACTCCATAAGGGTGAGGACTGGAGTCTGTTTTCATTCACTGTGGTGGTTAACTCCAAATGCCTAAAGCAGTTCTTGACTCACAGAAGTTACTGAATGAATAAATGGAAAAGAAAACTACTCAGTTGTTTTTAAGCGTAAATCAATTTAAATGGAAAAAAACCTATCAACTATCAACTTTGTAACAACCCTAATCATTTTGATACTGAAAAAAATACCTGAATCTTAAAAAAAAGACTATTTAGTAATCTAAGTTTTGTTCACTTGTCAGATTGAAAAATTACGACTTTATTTTTAAAATTCTCATAGTTAAACCTCTGTGTTTGAAAAGATTGATACAGAATGACTAAGAGTAAAATTGCACTAATATTAGTGGTCACTTTGGCAGCACATATACTAAAACTAGAACGATACGGAGAAGACTAGCATAGCCACTGCATAAGGATGACATGCAAATTCATGAAGCATTCCCTATGTTTTTTTAAAAAGGAGGAAAACTGCACTGATTTTAATTATTTTGCTATTTTTGCAAAGCCTATCATTTTTATTGTCTAATGATAAAAGTGCATTTTTTTCTTGTTAAGTAGCTTAACATATTTCTTGACTTCAAATATAGATTAAGGCCATGAGCCTACATCATATAAAAGCTTTTGGATAATATACATAAGAACCTGAATTGAAAGAATAGTTCCAACTTAATGAAATAGTCCCATTCATCCTTTAAAAAGTAAGGCATATAGCTGCCTTTTTGCAAAGAAGAACGAACTTTTAACACTACTTACAGATTCAAAATCCCACAAATTCAGACAAGATTTACAAAAACAGTACTATACTGCCCCTACATGTTCAAACTAGTAGTAACAATGACATTTGAAAATCTAAGGTGAAAAAAAAAAAAAAAAGAAAAGAAAATCTAAGGTGATAATGCAGAGATTTCTGTAGATTATTAGAAAAGCTGTTTAAGCTTAAATTGCTCCCAAGTGATCTCTATGAGATCACTCACACACAACAATGTAATTAAATATAGGAATAACCCACAAGTTTCAATTTTCATTTTCACCACTAGCAAGGAGAAAAAATTTAAGAAAATTGCATCCAACATTATATTTTTTCTCTCAAAATAGATTTCTCTATTATTTTATGAAATATCATATAATAATGATAAATAACTAGCCATGTGATTTTGGAATCAGTATTTATTCCTAATTGCTTTTCCTCTAGACCTAAATAAATGTCAATATTTATAAATATAAACATAAACATTTAGGGATTTACCAAAGTCACAAGAGAAAACTTTATTAATCTTAGATTTACTTTTGAAAAAAAAATCTACTTTACTTCTCACAACTTAGAAACAAAACATTATACATGCAAATAAATACATGCACTGAATCAATAGGTACTTATAAATGGAAATAATTGAACTGTAACTCCTAACATTTAGAATGTCATTGGCTTTACCACAAATGGTAGTTCTTTCTGCTATTACATCTATGGTGAAATTTCTAATAAATTTAAAAAACCTTAAATTCTATCTATTATTATTTACACCTACCATAAACATATTTACTATTAACTATATCAACCATTATTTAACTGGTTTATACATGAGACACACATTAATTTATGCAACTTTCCACAAGGCAGAGATAGAGTCAAGAGCTCTAATTCTGACCCAGGAACAGCCCAGAAAGAAATCACTAGATGTGCCCATTAGGGTATAAAGTTTCCTTTCAATAACATAAAAAGAATAAACAGAATCATACTTGATCTTTCAGAACCTCAAAATACTATTCTGTGCTAAATACTATCTAATAGTATTTGAAAACCAATAGATTATACATATAAAGTCACCAACATAGTCCTGTCAAGTCAAAGTGGGTCTGTACATGCATGCACATGTATGTAGGCAGCCTTACATACATATGGAGAAGCTGTAAGACAAACTACCACCAGCTGACTTAGTAAAGTGTACCAGTAAATAAGAGAGTCGGGTGAGACACCCCATACTGAACAGATCAAATACGCCGCCCGCTCCTAGGTAGAATTCTCAGGGTCACTAAAGTGTTAAATTATATAAAAAAAAAAAAAGTAGGACTGTTTCTGCTTTGTTCACTAGTGTATCTGAAGTGCCCAGAACTGTGCCTGGCAATTAATGGATGCTTATTTGTTGAATAAGTTAATTAATCCATGTTCCTCTGATTTTGTTTTTTTTTTTTTTTTTTTTTTTTTTTTTTTTTTTTTGTTCCTCTGATTTTGATGTGTGATTGTAAAATGGGGACAATGAGTAAGTCTCCCAGAGACAGCCAAGTGTCCGTAGCCTCCTTAAGGAAAGGTAGGTTTCTGCCTTACTCATCTTTGTTACACTAGCAACACATACACAGGGAGTTACGGAGAATACATATTAGTAGAATATAAATTAATTTAGTGGTATTAATTTTCTGTGAAAAAACTGGAAGAAGTAAAAAAAGTGGTAGAGATTCTCATTCCTCATTTAATGTATAAAGTCTGCTAACAAGAGTTACATTTAATCACTGAAGAAAAATAAACTCTGAACTATCATATTAAATGGAGTTGCCTACAATAAGGTTAGTAAAATTTAGGTATTCATTTATATAATGTATGTTTTAAAGCATTTAAATATGCATGTACTCAGAGACTAAGGCTTTGACTACTTTGACATTTCAAAGTGTATTTCATTTTTTGTATGTGGGTGATAGCTGTAAAACTCAAAGGTCTGTGGAGTTAGTTCCACAATTTTGGAGAAAGCTGTGTTGCTGACTTCAGAACTTTTTGGAGTTTAGAAAAGCAATATGGTGCATATATAATACTGAACACTTCCAGTATATTATACATTAGTATTTTTTGCAGCAAAGTTAGGACTATTCAGATTAATAATAAAACTGACTATATCTTAGGTTACTTAGAGTTAGGTTTGGCTAACTTTAAAAAAATTCTTAGTTCTCAGGACTTGCTGGATATCTGGTCTGCAGACAAGGCACAGTTGGTTTATTTCATACCTGTTTACCTTGCCAGGACTTAGTACCAAGTTTATTATTTTTTTAGCATATTTTTCATCTATCTCCCATACTACATCTTAATAGCCTGGCCCTGTAATGTTAAAGTTACTAAGTTATTTGAACAGATCGTTGTTTATCAACGAAAGAGATGACAATTGATGGCAGTTATTTCTACAATGTAGTTGTAGCCTTATAAATCACATCATAACTTGTTTTACATTCATATCTGACAACTAATAGGCACAACCTAATAAAGACATCACTTGATGAAAATATTTAGAAAGCAATGTTATCTGTAACTAAATACTGAGGCCATCATAAATTGTGAGAACAAATAAGAATTACACATTTAAAAACCCAGGACTACACAACAAAAGCTAACCCTTACATTTGGAAACTAAGGATCTGTTCACTCAACCAACCTTACCAAGGTCAGTGTATCACAGTGTTTGTGATGTTAGATCCAGATGCCTGAGGTAGAGTCTCAGTTCCATCACTTATTAGCTCTAAGACAAGTTAACTTTGCTATGCCTCAGATTCCTCATTTGTAAAATAGAGATAATATGATACAATACCTACTTCACAAGGTTATCTTAAAGATTATATGAGTTCATATGTGGCAGGTATGGTGCTTCCTCTGCATCTCAAGTTAGACTACTATTACCCTATTTTATTGTCATCAAAACATTCGCATAACTACCTTTCTGTTTCTATAAGGTAGAACCTAAGCTCCATGATGGCATGCTATCTATCTAGTTCACTGTTATATCCACAGGTTCTAGAAAATTTTAACTCTAAGTGTTCAATACATATTTTTTGGCTGTTATTAATAACTGAAAAATGTCATGTCAAGATATAAGCAAATAATTTGCAGCAGTATAAATAATGTGAAAAGCCAAGATGTGAGTGAACCCAACCAATAATACAAGTTCCTTCTGTCCATCACTTCTCTGATCATCTGCTTAGCAAATATCCTTCATGTTTTACTTCAAAGTTACTGTGAAGCTTTTCCTGAGTCATTTACTTTGAGACTTGGGTGACCCTCTCACGCTCCCACAGTACTTTGTATGGGCACATTTAAGCAATTATCCTTTTGTACTATAAAGATCTGTTTTTGGTTTTTACCACTAGACTACCTAATGCATAAAGGATTGTGATTTTTCACTTTTGTGTATCTTCAGGTACAGGTGATGAAGAGTCATCACCTTTTTACTTATTGCTAGTACCTTGCATAGTACAGAGAGTAAGACCTCAAGAAACTTTATAATTTACATTGTTTACTCATGTTTATGCATGACACATGAAACATTCTTAAGAAGACAAGGACTGATAGGATTTTTTTTTTTTTTTTTTTTTTTAATGATAGTCACAGAGAGATAGAGAGAGAGGCAGAGACACAGGCAGAGGGAGAAGCAGGCTCCATGCACCGGGAGCCCGACGTGGGATTCGATCCCGGGTCTCCAGGATCGCGCCCTGGGCCAAAGGCAGGCGCCAAACCGCTGTGCCACCCAGGGATCCCGGACTGATAGGATTTAAAATAGAATGGTCTGATATGTGGTAACTAATTCCTTTATTGGTAAAATAAGTAGTGACAATAAAGCATATCAGATCAGTTGAAAATGACAATTTTCCCCCAGTTCCAATGGAATGTGTATGTAAGGAAAAGAGCCTTAGGAAGTCACATTTTAGTTTACTCAAAACAAAACAAAACAAAACAAAAACTCAGGTACTCTATTAAAATCTCTCTCCAGCCTTGTTCAAATCACCACCCTGTTCTTCCTTCTCTCCAACATATTGTAATATTTTTTATTTATTTCAGCACTTTCTGACATTTTTGGGCTACTGTAGAATCTCAAAAGTACCAATGAAATGACTTTACCCTATGTTTGTTTCTCCTTCGTTTTCAAAATTGGTAAGTAGTAATTACTTTTAAAATTAAGTGTCAAACTGTATCTGAGTTTATTTAAATTTAGAAAATGAAATATTCAAAATCACAGCTGCACAGTCATTTAAAACATTTAGTAAACAAAAACATGCCATATTCTTAACAGTACAAAAACTCCTTCAGAATCTTCCAAGTTTAACACATACTTCAACACATTAGTCATAAGAATATTTATATTAACCTTCTCCTGCATATCACTAGGAGCATAAAAAGACATTCAAGATAATTTCTGAACTCAAAGAGTTTATAGCCTAATTGAGGAGACAAGATAACTATATAAAGCTATCAAATAACATCACTAGGCAGTACACAATTTGCCTAAGGGCCAAATGTAACGCAACAATTACAGTATATTCCACTGATGGGTGAGGACTACGGTGGATGCAATCAGTGCCAGGAGAAACATTCCAACCAGAGAAAGAAGCTAGACTGTGATGTCATGGAAAGGATCTAGAAAGAAAGAGGCACAAATGTAACTGGTGGACACCTGAATAGACCAGTCTAGGGAAGAGATGGAGGATGCTGGCTTTTTAAAGGTTTCATATTTCTGTATGTTAGGGAAACATCCATCTATTTCTAATTGGCTAAGAGTTCCATGAAATGGATATTGAGTTTCATGAAATGCCTTTCAGGCATCAAGACATTTTAAAAGAGCAGACTTGCTACAACTACTTCCAATAAGAATTAATCATGGCTGGACTAGATTAAAAAAAAAGGTAAACCTGGACTGGGGCTAACAGCAAAGCTATGTCAGAAATGTAAAACTAAGTAGTAGTGCTATAAGAAATAGGCAAGTATTTCTGGCAGCTGCTCTTGTTAGTATGAGAAGTACTCTTGTCATAGATATTATTAATAGCAATATACTTGGGGAGAGGCTGTCATTTATACAGTGCAAATATCACACTAAAATTCAGAAATATAAAAGGATAAATTAAGGTGACACAAAAACTGAAATGATCCTAAGACTTGCAGTGAAAATAATGCAATAAATCATAAAGTTATACATATAGCTCATCTGTTTAGATAGAAACACAGATTTTAGTTTTAGAACTGGGAGGAGAAGAAAATTATATTTGAAAATTATGTGGGTGATGGGTCCATGACAAATATTTTTCAGAAAGAATAAAAAATAAAATCACATGAGCAACTAATAATTTCTTAATCTATTTACATATTTTCCTCCTGAAGCTGTTAAGCATAAACCTATCTCATTATTTTCTCAAAAAGAAAAAAAAATTCCCTGTGATAAAAAACCTAGAATAATACAATTAGAAATACAATAACATAGAATTTACTAAAATCCACAAAACTTTACCGCATAGGAATAAATTTGCTTAGAATATGACTTCTTTCTCTTTAAAACAACACTAGAAACCCCTCATACCAGTTTTTAATTGGTACAAACTTTCTGGAAAACAATTTAGCAGTATTTGTCAAGAATCTAAAAAAGTTCATACTCCTTGACCCAATACTTCTACTTCTAGAAATCAGTGTAAAGAGATGTAAAGATTCATATATAAAAAAGCTCAAAGCAGGTACTGTCTAAATCAAAAACAGTAGGAAAATTATGGAACATTCATTTAGATTATATATTTTTGAATAACTACAATTATGGGAAACCACCAGCAATATACTAAAAATGAATTAAAGTTAATATTGCTAAAAAATTATTTACTTAAAATTGTTACTGTGGCTCTTTTGAGCAGTGGTATTACTAATACTTTAGGAAATTGTAAAGTATTTTTTCTAAATTGTATATACTAAGTACATCTTATTTTTATAAAGAAAAGTAAAAGATATTAATTATTGGAAGAAAATTCAAATTCCCTGTATCACCAATCCCTGTATCATTCCCTGTATCATTCAATCTGGAGAATTTGCAGGATTAATAAATTCAGAAGGATAATAACTCACAGGTTGGTTTAGCAACAGAGTTTATGATGGTCTAACTTTCCGGGTATATACAAAATCTTCCCACAAATGAAACTTATTGTAAGCAATTATAGATGTTTTTAAAAACAAAGGTAATATAACTATTTGATAAACCTGGCAGATCTTTGCTGAAAAGGTACTAATAGACTAGTCAACAGTCATGAGAAGGGCATAGATTAAAATTATAGACAGCTTAAACTAACTGAATAGTACACATACAAAAACAGCTAATTAAATTAACCTTATTTATGAGGTTAAAATTTTGAATATAGGTGTCTAGTATCATCATCGATAATTCAACAATGAAGGAAAAACTTAAAACATAATTGAAGCTCAGAGAGGTACAATGTTGTTTTAAATTTTTGCCCTCGTTGTCAAAAGTGCTAGTTGAAGAAGCTGATGAGAATGATACTGCACTGTAGTTTGAGGATGGTTGATCTGTCCAGTTGTTGCCTGCCAAAGATTCTCTTCTTGACCAAATCTAGATAGGCTCACTGAGCTCTTTTTCAACTAGGCCCTGTCTTTGGGATTTCAGCAAGAATCCTACTCAGTTTAACCAGAATCCTCCCAATCTTGGTATATGATCACCTTTCATGACTGCTGGGTTCCTCATCCTCTATCATCCTCCAGGTGATGTTAAACTGGTTTAGCCAGAATCCCCCTACCGATGTTTCCTCTTAGTAATTTTCTACCACTGCCCACCAAACTGTTCCTTGGCTATAAATTCTCACTTTTCTTTGTTGTATTTGGGTTGAGCCCAATCTCACTCCCCTACTCACTTTGTAGTAGTTACCTATACCTATATATCACTAGAGTGCCCCTGAATAAAGTCTATCTTGCCATTTTAACAAGTGTCATGAATAATTTTTTAAAAGGGATCATCCCTCAGCTTACAAAGACAATAGACAAACATGCATACTGTTCAAATATTTCCAGTTTTTTATTATTATAATTATTGCATAATCTGTAGGATAACTTTATAAATGAAACCTCTTAAAAGAGATTACAACAAAAACCCTGTATTTATAAAAGTTCTCTGCTATCAAAAGTTATTTGTAAGTTACTTGTTTTAATCTTTGAATCTATTTTCTCACAGAAACAATGTCAACAATGATAGGGTCCCGGGCTTACCCTCCAAAATACTAATAGTTGCAAAGTGTTAAGTTCACATGAAAACAAAATGTATAAAGAGAATGGCTACTGCTACTAGGTGCAGCATTAGCTCTACTAAATACCAGCTCTATTATTCACCAAGAAAACTGGGAAAGATAACTGATTTGAGCCTCCGTTTTCTAGTCTAGTGAATGTAGAGAATACCTGATTTAAAGTACTTAAACATTTAAGTCATTTAAGCATTAAGTTGGTTAAGATATACAAAAGAGTTAAAACAGTGCCTAGAATACATAGTGAGTTCTTTTAAAAAGATGGCAATTATTAATAGCTTTATTATACTAATACTGTATATTATGAAGAGAAATACTAAGTAGTAGCTAAAATTCTAGCAGTTAGCTACACAAAGTTTTTTTCTACATAACCACAAAGAATTAGAAGAGAGGATGATAGTTTTAAAGAAAATGTAAGACTTACAGCTTTAACTAACAATCTCATTCTAAAAATTTACCATGAGCTGAAACTTATATACAAGCAAAAAAGACATACACAGGAGATTTATTATAGTATCATTATAAGCATACAAATCCAGATTTCACTCTTTTGCAGGTAAATATTTATTAAAACATAGTTGTGTCCATTCAGCCATTCATTTAAGTATTGTCTACAGCTGCTTTCATGCTCCAGTGGCAGGGATGAGTAGTTCTAACAGCGACTATAAGGTCCACAAGGCCTAAAATATTTACTGGCCCTTTGCAGAAATAGTTTGACTTAAGCTACCCTGCAATAATAACAATACACAGAGTGCTATTAACATTTTCTCAAATGACACAAATATTCTAACTTTATTTCTATTTTCACTTTAAAGAAAATTATTTTAAATGTGGTATTTTGACTAGAACTTCATATGGAATATAATTCCTACAAAATTATTTCAAACTATCAGAAAATCCCAGTCATATATTTCATTATTGCTTGAGCTCTTGTGTCTCAGGAACAAGTCCTTGTCCCATACTGACCCCACCTCACCTCCCACCACTCCCACCAGCAGTTCTACACCACTCCCTTAGCTCTGTTGCCAATGCTTGGTTTAAACCTAGCATATATATGGTACTCTAAAAATGATATTTTGTATATATGCCAGCACAGTCAGGTATCTTTAAAAGCCCAATATCCATTGTCGTTTTCATGTCATTTGGAAATTTCTACCAAGAAATAACAATGAAGAGTAATTTTCTGAAAATACTGTAAATGTTTTAAAATCTCCCAAACAGAAGGAGTTAAGAAATGTGATTCAAGCACTGAAATACATTTTCTTACTATTATTAGTTGTTAAGATGTTGTTTCTCTTATCAAAAAAAAAAAAAAAATGCTACCAAATAAGCTATAAAATTCCATCAAACTCTATCTAAGGTACATTATTTTTTCGCATTTTAAACATTCCTATTTATGTTTATAATGAGAAAAAATAACATACCTTAGGATTTAAGAAAGACAGTATTACCATAATTGGGCATTCCAATTTCAAAGAAAATTGAAAATATCCAGTGATTTTATAGAATAAATAAGTTTTTCCTGTAAAATTTCTCTTACTCTCAAGGAGAATCAGTTCTTTTAGAATAAAAAGTTATGTACTCAACTAGTACTCTCAAATTTTCTGATTCAATTACCTACAGGGCTTTTAAAAATACACATAGATCCCTGAACCTTAATCCAGATCACTTACATAAAACTATCCAAAAAGAGGGGAACCTAAGATTCTACATTTTTTTAAAGATTTTATTTATTTATTTATTTAATTTATTTATAGAGAGCGCACAACCAGGGGGACGTGCTGAGGGAGAGAGAGAGAGAATATCCCAAGCAGATTATGCAAAGTGTGAAGCCCAACAAGGGCTCAATTCCACAACCCTGAGATCATGACCTGAGTCAAAATCAAGAGTTGGATGTAATGAAGAGTTGGACGTTTCACCAACTGAGCCACCCAGATGCCCCAGGATCCTACATTTTAAAAAAAGTATTCCAAGTGAAACTTATTACCAAGAATGTCTAAGCAAATGTAAATAAATAATGAGGACCTTAATACTAAAAATATTTTGATTTACAGTAACCAGTTAACAGCTAGATTGCTATTTCTTTACAATTGTTAGTATAATTCCAAAATACCTCTGATGAAAGACTAGAATAATTTATATAAAAATAAATTCGACTACCAGTACCAATATTATACTTAATAGTGAGGTAAATAAATTTTATGAAAACATTTCGAGAGATGTACATTGAAGTTATAGCAACTAAAGGATTTTTCACAAATTTTGAAGTTTTTTTTTTTATTGTGCAAACATTAAGTGGATCAACCTCTATGAGGGCTGGAGGGATGTATCATGTTCTTCAAATTTTAATAAGACTGCTACATTCTGGTAAGAGGTCACTGTAGTGCACAGTAGCTCACTATTGAAAAGGAAAAAAAAACTGCCTACAAAATACAGAAATCGTTCTGCTTTGTGTACTTTATTGTCAGTGTAGAATAAGTGGCTTAAATGCAAAATATACCCAGTGTAAGCGATATACTGTATGTTACTTAAAAAAAAAAAGGATTAATTACATATCATACCAAAAGTTTTCTTAAATCTTTGATAAAGAAAAATAAAATTTTAAAAATGTTAATTATCAACTTACCAAAGGAAAGTGAATAAATTAAATAACAAAGAACATGTAAATCAATTAAAAACTATCTAAATTAACCAGCCCTGAAATGGGGGCGGGGGGATATATATAATTACCCTATCTCTCTAATATTTCTAGTACTCAGAGTCAATGAGTTATGCAATAGTAAGTTCCTGGCAGGCAGGCAGTCTAAGACTAAATGTGTTTTTTAACTATCTTCCAAAGAAAATGTTCTCATGATTTTTATTTTTCAAATTTAGTTCTCTTCCGTTATTACAAATGCAAGGCTATAGTAACATAGTAACCTAGAAAAGTCAAGCTGCATAGTGACCCTATGAAGCCCTCAGGGAAAGCCTTGAAGTTTTCTATTAATTTTTCTTATAGAAGCTGCTTCTGAGCCTTTTAAATTTCACATATATTAGAAAATAAAGGTAGAAAACATTAACTGTGACATAATGAAGTAATCTACCATATATTGTACCTAAGAATGTATTAGAAATAACAACAAAGAACCAGATTATCTTGTTTTTAAGTATCTTAATCCTTTCATTTAAAAAACTCACATTTCTTTTCTTCAATTTAAAAATTTACTTGTGTTGGTATTTTCCTTTATGGAAGTGTTAAAATAATAAATTAGTTTATTAGTGACTTTAAAGCTATTAGAGGTCTCTGTGTAAATGCTTAAATCAGAATAGTGACCTCATTCAGAAGTTACAAAAGTGACAAATGAAAGAAGACAAAATAAACCCTTTCTAACAACATACTAAAGAAGAAAATTAAAGAGTGATGGAGATATTTGTATTCCATTTTCAATGCTGAAACTGTATTACATTTAAACCTCACTCAAAATGTTTTTCAACATGGCTACCACTTGTCTGGAGTAGAAGTGGAAACTACTCAAAAGGAACTAAGATAATTTGAAAACATATTTTTACAAAGGTTAATAAGTCCCAGCAAATAAAAGATTCTTTTCACTAAGGAGAAAAAAGTTTTTTAGGCATTGTGTGTTAATATACTTGTTTAGTAGAATATTTCCCTTTTAGTTTTTTTTTTTTGAAAAAAAGGTAAAAAGGGAATTAAAACATTAATAGCACTGTTAGATGCAAACACCCATTTGATCTCAGATTTTTATGGTGTTTTCTTGGTTTAATGAGTTCAGGATCATAAACATATTTTAGATCTAAAAATGTATCACTCTGGTTAATAATTCAAACTAGCAATACCAAGTTAACACAAAAAAATACAATAAAACTGCTAATATTAATGGGATCAGAACTTGGTAACGGAGAAGAGAATGTCATCATGAAAAATATCTAATAGATCATAACAATTATATGTTAGCACAAGTTCTACAAAATGTTTGTTAGTTCAGGATTGTCTATATATAAACTCTATCGTAACTGCCACACAATAGCATGCTATTTTTATTTTATATAACAGCTAAAAGTAAAATACCTATTACATTAAGCTTGAATTAAAAAAAATAGCAATTTAAAATAACACAGCTCTAAGGGCCAGATAAATCTAGGGAACTTGGAATACTCTTTAAAAGAGCTAAACGCTGTAGTTCCCATATATATATATATAAGAAGAATACCACCAGCTTCTTGCTTTTCCCACAGAATAAAAACTACAAATTGGGGGTTTTAGTATTTGCTAACATATTTTAAAACATCCTTTTTACATTTACCAATTTTAAATAAATTTAAATGATTCTAATATCATGAAAAATAAGTGAGAGGAAAAAAAGTGGATTGGGTAACCCTGCCTTCCAGGCCTCTATCATACTATTATAACTACCACTTATATATAAGTTTTATTTGGCTACAGAATGCACTGGTAATTTTATTTATAAATATCAATTGAAATTTGAAGCATTTCTTCGATAAAGGAAGCAGAAGTACTTGATTTAAATAAACATTCCTGTTTTTCAGATGCAAGACTTACCCGTCTTCGGCAAAAGGGGAGGCCTTGGGCAATGATGCTAATGCTAAAGATCTTCATCACAGTTTGATGAGGCAGAGGCTCTTTTGCACTTTTAAGATCAACAGGAACCAAGCCATGGTTTAAAGTAGCTTTTCCTGGTTTTGACATTTTAAAATTCCTCTAGGTTGATGAATACTTTCTACATGTAATACAAGCACATTACTAAAAACTCTAAGCACAAATTAAAATATAATTTTCTAATTAAAAAACAAAAAAAAAAAAAGGCCGAGAACCCAAGGCCTGCTGCTTTGTCTTTCAACCTTCTCCTACCAAATGTCCTGACCTGTCTGAGGCTTGGTGAAGTGCAAACTATCCTAGAATAGCCAGGAATTATAAACTACTGAAGTGAAAGCTGCTGCTCCTGCCAGTCAAACAGCTGGTGAACCTCCCATACAAAGTCAGTAATGCGAATACAACCAAAGCAGGGCAATGCTGTAGGTCCCTTTTAAACTTCTCTAACTACTAACTCAGGTATTCCCTAGAAAGTGAAAGTAAAGTTTTCTTTACAAAAATCCAAAAAAATAAACACTGTATTTTCTCTTAAATATCTTGAGTCTTCCTTGCCCAAATATCAGAATTAATATTTTAGGAATGTTTTGAAATGTGCTTCAAATTTAAGGACAATATTCATTCATACTGAAAAAATATAAACACACATCTGTACTTAGATATATTCAGAATGAGCATTATGTTTTCAAGTGTTTGTCTTAAGCATGCTCTTTTGCTCTTTTCCTTTTCCATACATACCATTCTTTACCTCGTACTAAGACATTAAATCGACTCTCTCTCTAAAGCTATTAATATGCACTTCTCATTAATCTTATCAGTAGACATTTTAGTTGTTTGCAAATGTCAATTCAATCTTTAATTCTCAAAATCTCAGTGATTCCACTTCAAAGTAGAAGTCATGTGATTAAAGATACATTATTTTTTTAAAACCCAAGCATTTATAAATGCAGCCTGTGATGGGTATTAATTATAGTAAAATAATAACTAACCATTCATCACAAATCGTTAGTGCCGAATTTCTCCAACATATCATGGTCAGAAATATCTTCCTAAAACACAGAGAGAATATAGTGCACAATCCACTCCTCAAGAACTTTCAATGGGTCTCCAACTCCTATGATAAAATATGGAGATGAACGCTTTCCTCAAAATGGCCCTAATCTTTTTAGCATTACCTCAAATATTTCCCTAAATTAAGCTCTTATGTCAATGTTAATTAATATGACACTTGATATTCAAACCCATGAACTACACTATTATGAAGATGATAAGAAAAAAAGCTCAGTTTATAGAGAGTAGTCTTGATATATGGTAAGTAATGGATATGAACTGTCTGTTCACAATCCTCAGTTAGTTTGTTCTCTCCTTCCATTCTATTGTCCCCTTCCAAATGCCAGTCATCTGACTTATTTCTTCTTCCAATTGCTTTTACTGATCTCTGTAAGGGAACTTAGAATGTGATAAGGAGAGAATGAGAAAGGAGAATGTCAGAAATGAGTAATTTTTTAAAAAAACTTTGGAGAGATGTCCTATTAAATGTAAAGTGGGCTAACTGGGAAGCCAGGCCATACTCCCAGTTCCACCAAGATGCTTATTATTATTTTTTTTTTTTTATTAAGGTACATTTTCCTTTTACACCATAATCTAAAATGTAGTTAAAAATGCAAAATCATTGGGGTGAAGGCGGCTCAACTGGTTAAGCATTTGACTCTTGATCTCAGCTCAGGTCTTAATCTCATCTCAGGGTCATGAGTTCAAACCCCATGAGCTCAAGCCACTTAAAAAAAAAAAAAAAAAAAAGCAGAATCAATACCAGGGATGACAAATTTAACTATACAAAAGTAAACAACCAAATTTCTCCAAAGAAAATATACAAATGATCAATAAGTACATGTAAAGATGATCAATATCACTAATCATTGTGGAACTTCAAATCAAAACCAGAATGAACCACCGATGCACACCCATTAGGATGGCTATTATTTAAAAACAATCAATCAATCATGCACAAATACCACAGACAATAATAAGTGTTAGCAAGGATGTGGAGAAATTGAAATACTTGTGTATCGCTGGTTGGGAACATAAAATGTAGGTAGCTCACTGTGGGAAAATAGTATGGAGGTTCCTCAAAAAATTAAGTGATCCAGCAATTCCACTTTGGGGTATACACTCCCCAAAAAAAGAACTGAAAGCAGGGACTCAAACAGATATTTATACATCCATGTTCATAGCAACATATTCACAACATCCAAGAGATGGAAGCAACCCAAGTAACCACTGACAGATGAATGGGCAAACTAAAATGTGGTACATACATACAATAGAATATTATTCAGTCTTAAAAAGGAAGGAAATTCTGACACATGCTACAATATGGATGAACCTTGAAGACATAATGGATAAGTGAAATAAGTCTGTCAAAAAGGAAATATGTTGTACAATTCCACTTACATGAGGTACTAGCATAGCTAAATTCATGGAGACAGAAAGTATAATGGTGGTTGCCAGCAGCAAGTCAGAGAAAGGACTGGAAAGTTAGTGTTTAATGGATGTAAGAGTCTCAGTTGGAAAAATATGAAAATGTTCTAGAGATGGATAGTGGTAATGGTTGCATAACACTGTGAATGTATTTAAAGCTACTGAATTGCACACTTAAACACTGTTAAAATGATAAATTTCATGCTATGGATATTTAACCACAATAAAAAAAATCACTTTAATAAAAAAAGTAAACAATTTAGAACCATAAACACCAAAATACAAAACAAACACACACACAACAGAGATATAGGGATAGAAAGAGTATGCTGGAAATCTTTAATTTGATATGAAAAGGGAAAAAAAAAAGTGAGACTATTATCTAAGATCACAATGTATACAGCCCCACTAGAGGGGTGGGGGGAGATGAACATCTGTAGCATCATTCCAGTCTCAGCATCTCTTCTGATGCTCCCTTTATTTCTTAACACTTTTTTTCAGTATAACATATTCTCAAATCATATGCTATATTTACTCTTTATTAGAAAAATCCCTTCGCTGCAGTTCCCATGGAATGCCCCCTCTCCAAATAACTATTAGTATCTTTGTTAATATTATATATAGTTTTCTGTAGACTGATACTCTTTATTCTCAAAAAAAATCTGTGATATCTTTGAAATCAACTATTAAATCTTTTTTTTTTTAAGATTTTATTTATTTATTCATAGAGATGCGGGCGGGGGGGGGGGGGGGTGGCAGAGACACAGGCAGAGGGAAAAGCAGGTTCCAGGCAGGGAGCCCAACGTGGGACTCGATCCAGGGTCTCCAGGATCACACCCTGGGCCGCAGGCGGCGCTAAACCGCTGCGCCACTGGGGCTGCCCCAGTTATTAAATCTTCAAAATTCCTTCTCTGAACCACAAAGATGTAACTTAAACTATGTTACAGAAAAATTAAAAGAACACACTACATTCCACAAGTTTAACATATTCATTCTGCACAGAAAATAAATGAAACAGATCAACTCCAAACTTAACTTTCAATTAATCCAGAAATAGAGGTAACATACTGAAACTTATAATTTCTCACTTTTTTAAAACCCTTAAGGAATTTTAGAGTTACATGTATTTACATGCAGATAGTTTAAAGACAAGGAAGACAGGAAAACTCTTTAATCAACTTGGAGTCTGATCCTAAAGAGGAAAAAAGATTTGGAACTAAAAAATATTTGGACTGAGAAAATTAAAACTAAAATGAACAGTGTTCTCTTTCTCCTGCTTATAAGAGAGCAAAAAATATTATAGAAGTAGAATTAGTTTTTCACTTTCAAGAAACTATTTGTGATGATAATAAGAATAAAAACTAGGGCTATTTGTATATTAAATATGTTTTACATTAGATAACCAAGTTTTGGTGAACACATAGTAACACTCTAATCCAACTCATTTTTTTAATCAGTAAATAGCTGCCCTCAACTGGATAGTACAGAGCACTGCAACTTTAGCAAACCAAATACTAAATCTGATTACGTGTCTACAATGTATTTCTGTAAAAGAGAGACATTCCTTGCGATTGAGCAAAGTGAGTACTAATTTTCAAAAGTATATACTACCAAGTTTCATCATTTTGGAGGATTCAAGTTAACACTACTTCTAAAGCAATGTTCTCACACAGCAGGAAAATACCAAAACTTCAAATACACAAGAAAAACCCAGTCAATGAGGGAAATCATAGACAAAGCATAGAAGAACCCTAATTGTTAACTTTAAAATGCACCTAGTTACATGTGCTCAAAAAAATAAATAGAGTCTTTGTCTCAATCATATTTTTTAAAACATTTAAGGTACTCTTAATTAACCTCCTCTCCCAAGCTGCAACTCTGCAAAACAGACAAACTCTTTTTAAGATGATACCAACAAATACTAATGAAGTGTAATATAATAGGTAGGAGCATCAATGCTAGATCCAAACTGCCTTAGTCCAAAGCCTACTACTTATTTGTAGTATGACTTTAAATTAATGCCTCTATGCCTCAACTTCATCTATACAAAACCTCCTCACAGGGTTTTTATAGGTATTAAATTAGTTAATGTAAGTGAAGCACATATAATAATGCTTCACATCTAGTAAGTGTTCAATACTGTTAACTGTCATTACTACCACTATTATTGCTACATTAGATACTACTACTACTACTACTACTACTACTACTGTTGCTGCTATAATAGGACCAAAAACCACATAGAGTTTTGTAATATATATCAATTTTAAGAGTTGCTGGGAAAGCAAGCAGAGATTCTAAAATCCATCTGTAATATTCAACTTTAAAGTAGAATATTTTAAAACATCATCTATATGTTTTATACAGGTTTCCATAATTGTCAAAATTTTTACCTAAAAATTAATTTGCAATATCTTAACTGTGGTGTCTTTTAAAATTTCAGATGTCACTGACTATTCATCCAACAAGTCAACATTAGTGAACTTGTGATAAAGATCTCTCTGTAAAGTTTTTTGCCCACTTACCATTTTCTGATTTTCTTCTAAAAGTGTGTACTGGTCAAAGAGGATTTTAGATAAAAGCTCATGCACCAAATATCCCTAATATGGGTATTTCTAAAATGTATTATAGTCCCATACATTCTAATTCTCTTATGATGACAAAAAGATTTACAACTGTTTATTCTGGATTTCTACCTTTTCTTTCATTCTTTATTATACAGAAGGCTAGGATTTAATTGCTCCTGACCAAAGGCCATAGCATATATGTAGCATAAAGATTTCCATTTTCATAAACTATTCTTGATTCAGCTGAAATTAGAAGGTAAGTTTACCTACAAGTAATAATGGTTGTATATCAAGATTCTTCAAAGCCCCATACCAAACACTTCTGACAGGGAGAATATCAGCCTGTCATTTTAAACCCAGTATTATTCACTACCATGAATTTAAGCAACAAGTGACTTGGCTTATTCTTTGGTAGAAACAGAAAAAATTCCAGATGCTTAAAATTATACCACTACTAAGGTGAAATAAATCAGAATCAATATCCTTTTGAGATAAGAATATGGTATTATCAAGTATACTCATTTATTTAGGATACAGAGTGAGACAGATTATCTTCTTTATCTCACTCATTCTTTTCCATCTTTCCTAACACCTTAGATACCAGAGTGTTAAAGATCTTCCTAGTCCAAGCAATCCCTATACAAAGATAGAGCAATTTAAACAGAGGAAAACAATGATAAATCAAGCGATTAAGTTTCTTTGTTTAATGATAAATGGTTAAGTTTACAATAGTAAAAAACTGCAAAAAAATAAAAAAATTCCAAACAAGATTGTTACTTCAGTTTTAGAAACAAAAATGCCATCAGATTTAGTAAGGAAAAAAAAAAAGATAAATATATGGTATTGCTTTAAAATTTTTATTATTCACAAAAGGCATAGATCAAATGAATAGAGACATTTTATAAAAATTAAAAACATTCGAAGTGATTCCTTAAAAATTCTGAAAGACATTTATTTATTTATTTATTTGTTTGTTTGTTTGTTTGAGAGGGAGCGGGGGTTGGGGCACAAGGAGAGGGAGAAAGAATCTTAAGCAGGGTCCATGGTGGGCTATTCTTACAACCCTGAGATCATGACCTGAGCCAAAATCAAGAGTTAGCCACTTAACTGAGACACCCTGACACTCCTATAAAAGACATTTAAATATTTAGTGTTCTCTAAAAAAGATTACAACTTCTAATTATAATGTATTTGAGGTATTATATTCATCTATACATTTAATAACTTATAACCTATTATTGTATAGTAAGTAGTCCCTTCCTTATCCACCATTTCAGTTAACCACAGTCAACTGTGGAAGCAGATGATCCTCCTCCTGACCTATCGCCGAAAGGTCAATAGTACCTAAAACTCCATCACAATGCCTACATCATTCACTTCACTTCATCTCATCATGTAGACATTTTTAATCATCTCACATCATCACAAGAAGGGTGAGTACAGTACAGTAAGATTCTTTCAGAGAGAAACCCTATCCACATAACTCTGATTACAGTATACTGTTATAATTGTTCTATTATTAGTTATTATTGGTAATTTCTTACTGTGCCTAATTTATAAACTTTATCGTATATAAAGGACAAAACTCTATATTTATAGAGTTCAGTACTATCCAGGGTTTCAGGCATCCACTGGGGGACTCCTGGAACGTATGTCTCCTCCATGGAAAAAGGGAGATTGCTCTATTTTCTGGGCACCGACGAAGCCCCTGCTAATTTTCTTTATCTGGGCACCGAGGGAGCCCCTGAGTACTTAAGAGAAATTAGCTTGGGTTCCAAAATAGCACAGTTTATACAAATGTTATAAAAAATGTGATCTGGTGATCTGTCATTTGCAAAATAAAAGCATTATGTATAAATAATCATTGTATATACTTTTACATTGTCAAAGTAAAAATGCTACAATAGCAGGTTAAAGTGCTGTAACTGCTTTGATATACATACCCAAGGTCTGACAGCTGGACACTTAGGTTGTTTCTGAATTCTGCTGGAATTTTCTAGTTATTTCTGAATAATTGGTTAAAAATAAAGTTATAAAAAGTAAGATATAGAAAAACCAACCAAACAAGTCCTTCAAAATGATCACTACACTACCCTATGGTACACCAGAAATTCCATGATCCAAAAACCCAATTATTTAACTTATTTACAACTAAATTTTTCTTGACTAAATGTTGCCTCAGTCAACTCTCAAGCAAATTACCTGAAATTCATACTCCAGGTAAATTTATCAGCATATGAAAAATACTGGGTGAATTTTAAGTTCTAGTTTCAGCTTCACCACTATTTCAGATTTCTAGAACAAGGAGGCTAGACTAGATGACTGAGAATGAAGTCCCTTGCAGCTTTAAAAGAATATTCCAGTTCCAATAGTACCAAGTATAGAGCCTTCTTGCAATAGGGTTAGACTGTCAGTTTGGTGAGCCTTTCTTTATTATAGTTTGGTGAATAGTAGTTACAGTTTTAAAAATGTATCTAAAAAAAATTCACTGCTTCAAATCATTCGTGTACACCTTCTAAATATAGACATTTATCCCTTTGTTGTGAATATATGTTAGTGTTGTATAATAAGAAAATATTTTCATTGGAAAAAAGTTTCAGGCATAAATTATTTTTTAAAATATGATTCAAGAGAAAATTCAAGAAAAATAATCTTGAAGTTTTCTGATTCCATATTATACCATAATAATTTGTGTATATTTTTCTTTCCTACTTACCATAGTGGCCTAAACAGTGACATCAGAATATATATGATTTTTTTAAAGGAATGAAGTTTGGATTCTACTTCCATATTTGTGTCTTAAAACTTTTATTGTGTTAAAATGATACTTCTCCTCATTCTTTTATTAAACATTTAAAAAAATATTTGAGATAAAACAAAAAAAAAATCCAACTATTGAATTTTTTAAGTATTTCAGAAATGCTCAGTATGAAGTCCTTAATGACTTTAACATACCTTACCTCATGATTAAGTTTAACTCTTACAGTCTGTGTTGAGTTAACCCCAGCTGTTAAACTGGTCTTACACAGCTGCTCACCAAGAATTTAGTTGATGATTACTATAGTTATACCTTTAAGTCAACTATGACAAAAATGACCCAGTCATTACAGGTATTTCAGTCATGCAAAAGCCTCATGTGATGACAGAGTAAGGATTTAAAACAACTTAATTTTCCACAATCCTCAAAAATTAAAATTAGGTGTAAGAAAGAAGACAAATTCCCTCAATATCAGTTTTTTAAGGTCCATCATTTAAGTTACTTTTATGAACAAGCTTAAGCATTAAAGGTTCATTAACCTCTCAGTTAAGGTCAATGTTACTTATCAATCATTTATTTCTCCTATAAAAATTCTGGGGGCACCTGGGTGGCTCAGTGGTTGAGTGTCTGCCTTTGGCTCAGGTTGTGATCCCAGGGTCCTGGGATCAAGTCTTGCATTAGGCTCCCTGCAAGGACCCTGCTTCTCCCTCTTCTTATGTCTCTGTGTGTGTCTCTCATGAATAAATAAATAAAATCTTTTAAAAAATCCTGAAGAGTGTTATGGGCTAGGAAGTCATAAACAGGGTCATAATACTAAAATGTCTTTCAATAATAATGATAATAATGTGGCATGCAGGTGGTTTTTCAATGCAGCTTTAAAAAAATTAAACTAAGCTACAATGTAGGAATTTCACCAAAGTGATGGTTTAACACATTATAGGAACTTATCCTGTGAAAACTAAAAAGCTGAACCTATGGAAAAATAAGGTATTTGACAATGTTGACAATTTAAAAAGTAAAATGAGGGAGGGAAGATAATTATGTTTACTACACTGTTGAGTTTTGACAGTTATAAATAAAAAACCATTACTTAAGTGAAATGGACATAGTTCCACAAACTTCATTTATATAGTTCTCAGTAACATGCTACATGAGAGTGTGTGATTTATCAATATTCGCTGAATACCAATAAATCTCAATATTTAGCGATTGATAAATTATTCATTGATATTCATTTATCAATACTCACTTCAGCATCAAATTTAAGAACAAAATTATTCATTAAGCATAGAAAATACTGGGCAGCTCGGGTGGCTCAGTGGTTCAGCGCCGCCTTCAGACCAGGGCATGAACCTGGAGACCCGGGATCGAGTCCCACATTGGGCTTCCTGCATGGAACCTGCTTCTCCCTCTGCCTGTGTCTCTGCCTCTCTCTCTCTCTCTCTCTCTCTCTCTCTGTCTCTGTCTCTAATAAATAAATTTTTAAAAAAAAAAGCATAGAAAATACTTTTAGAAGTAAACTACAGAAAAGAGATTTCATTCTTGTATGGGCTGACAAGTGATATCCCTGGGCTTTTACACTGTTAAAATTCACACTCAACAAAATATACTAGTAAATATCAACATTAATTTTATGGCTGAAATTTAAATGAAGCAGATAGTTCTAGTTTTCATCCTTCCCAGTAAACAAGAAACTAACTGGTTATTTAGAAAGATTAAAAATACAACTCAATCTCTGTAATTCTTGATAATGCCTGAAACAGAAAGATCTCAGTATGAAAGCAGGAAGTCCCAGGATGCTAGGAGATGGACTCTCAGACACAAAGAGGAGAAATAAAGAAAGTGTGCAGCTCTAAGACTTAGGAAAAATGATGTATTACTTCAGACTGGCATAGTAATGTGGAGGAGGATTAAACATTGACAGGGTTCCTAGTAGATCGTGCTTTATTTTACCTAAATATCATGAAAAGACTGGGAGGTATCATTATCCTATATTTTATAGACAAGGAAACTGAGGTTCCAAAGGGTTTAAAAAACTACTCAAGGCAACAGGGCTGTGAGGCAGTGGAGTTGAGATTTTTACCCTCGGGTATCTAATTCCTAAACTCATGCTTTGTACTAGAATATATATTCTATTCTATAGAATGTTAAGCCTAACTTGTGTTACTTTCTAATTTAGTTGTTTGGAGATTTACTTTTTATTATACATGTTTCAGGTACGTGAGTTTGCCAGATAACTGAATTCTAGATAATAGAAATACAGTATTCTGTAAGACACATATACTATATATGGAATTGGTTTTAACGAGCCTGAATTTTATAAAGTCCAAATAAAAAAAGAAACAGTTATAAGAGCAAAGATATTATGACCTCCTGTGTTTTCCAAAAATGGTCATAGCAATATCCCCCATCTTATATGCTCTTCTTATAATGTATTCTGATACTCCTTTCAATGGCAATGGAGTCTGTTTCAAACAAGAAAGAAACTGTAAGTTACATTATGTCACTTCCTAGGATAGGTCATACAAAAGATTCAACTATCACCTTACTGAAATACTCCTATGGTAGCCCTGTTTTAAGTAGTCTAACTGCCTTGAGGTCACTATGCTGTGAAGAACCTCAAACTAGCCCAGGTAAAAAGACCATATATGCAGATATATCTTAAGACTATATGAAGAGAAAAAGATTCTTTGCCAGCACCCAGCTATTCTAAAGCCCTGGTATTTCAGCTCTAGCCACCATCTGACTGAAAGCCTGAATTAGCAATGCCTGAGTGAGCCCCTCCCAAATTCATAATCTACAATAACAATGATAAATAATAAAATAGTTATTTGTTATAAAGTTTTGGAGTGACTGGTTAGGTGGCAAGAGATAACTGAAACATCTTACAAGACAAGGAGCTCCAAGAACACTGGTTTACTTTTGTGATAGGATAAATGGTCATTCTAAGTGGAGTGTTAACTTCAAACCTTAACAAGAATGGAAGTGATCCCTGGGTGGCGCAGCGGTTTGGCACCTGCCTTTGGCCCAGGGCGTGATCCTGGAGACCCGGGATCAAATCCCATGTCGGGCTCCCGGTGCATGGAGCCTGCTTCTCCCTCTGCCTGTGTCTCTGCCTCTCTCTCTCTCTCTCTCTCTCTCTCTCTCTCTCTGTGACTATCATAAATAAATAAATTTCAAAAAAAAAAAACATTAAAAACTATTAAAAAAAAAAAAACAAGAATGGAAAAGATAACAGGAGATCCAAGATGAATATCTGGGTATCTGGGAGTGGCAAAAGTTTTGGTGACAAATTTTCATCTTGATAATACCCATTTGAAATGAGGTGTTAAACAAGTCTCTGGCTGTTTTAATAATAAACTTGACAAACTGTTACATATTACACTAATGTGAATTTATATCCAAACTAGTTTGAGATGTGACAAATAGAGGAAAGCTCCACTTATATTTGGATTTCCTACAATCATACTTGTCTTTATTCTAAGCAAACTCAAATGACTAGAGGAGCAGGCAGGGCAAAGGAAGGTTACAGATCAGGTTTAAGACCTGGAAAGCCCATTTAAAAGGCACAAATGATTATTGTTTTGTAAGCACATGAGACAAGACAGATACTACACATTTGCAAAAGAAAAAAGTCAATATTTTTACGTGAACTCTCCAGATTTTTAAATATTGGCAACAAATTTAAATGTGTTAAAAAATACTGTATTAGATACCAGTTTGCAATCTCTGCTCTGTTATGCGGTAAAGCAGCATAAAAATTAAATATAAGATTACTGATATCTAAATGATATACAATGACTCTTAAAATTTTAATGTTCTTTCCTATACCAGTTAACACAGTGAAAGAGTAATAAAAAAGTAAACCTGAAAACTAAAACTGTAAGTGATAAACATTACAGATGTACCTCACCATATTTAAAATTTTCACTCATTAGACCCTAAGACAGATGGCAGCATATTGGTAAAGTACAAACAATTCATTCTTAAGAACTAAATTTATAACGTAGACCTATAAAACCAACATCTGCAGTTAAGCAAATGAATAACTCTTGGCACTTACTTCCCAAATTCCCAAGTACTTTCTTCATACTTCATTCCTCATTTGCATCTGATTTCAGTAACCACAAATTTCCACTTAAGACCAACCAAAAACAGAAAATTTAAGCATTTTCTCTTTGAAAGTAAAGCAGCCTCCAATCACAATAGTTATTTCTAAAGCAGGGAAGTTACTTCAATAAGAGCATTAGCTAAGACCAAATGAACAGAACAAAATAAATCCTTTTATGAAAAAAATACAAAAAAAATCTTATATATTACTTTTAGCCCTGGTGATCTATGAAAATAATTATCATTCTTCTACTTACATTTTACATAATTTGAAGTTAAAGTTTACATGCAAGATGCTACCCTGACAACGATTCTTACTACTAGAAGGAATCAAGTTAGCATTCCGTATCAGATACAGCTAGTAGCAATATCAACATTTCATAAGATGTGTTTTCGAAAATGTGTCCTAAATAGAGATAATTGCAGCCTGATTCTTCTTCCATTCAAAACTACTACTTTCGGGACACCTGGGTGGCTCAGCAGTTGAGTGTCTGGCCTTCCGCTCAGGGCGTGATCCCAGAGTCCCTGGATCATCCCGCATCTGGCTCCCTGCATGAAGCCTGCTTCTCCCTCCTTAAGCCTCTCTCTCTATGTCTCTAATGAATAAATAAATAAAATCTTAAAAAAAAAAAAAACAACTGCTTTCATTATAATCTCTTAACTATGAGAAATTTACATATTGCTGTAGTATTAAGCGCTAATTCTAGGATTTCTATAGAAGCACTAAAGAGGATATTCCCTTGTATTTATTCTAGTTCCAGCTATTCAGTTCAAGAGCACCCACATAAATCATTATAGAACTAGCATTTCCATCTCTTCAGAGCATTTTCATGTGAGGACTCAAGGTCCCAATGCTACTAAGATTACTTTAGGCTCTCTTTCAAACTTCTTCTAGGTATAACATTAACAACCAATTAGAAGGGGGAAAAAACCCTGTCAGAATGCAAAAGTCCTTCATGGTTAGCAGTGGCAAAATTTACAATATCAAACAGCTGGACTCTACGCTAAAAGTCACAGTAATTTAGGCAAAAATCAATGGAACGGTTTCAACCTAAGAGAGCAGGTAGCTTTAGAACTAAAAATATTTTGCAGAGCATATTATATAGCTTGGAATAGTTAGTTAAGCTAGTTTTAATATAATCTTATAACATGATAATAATAAACCTTATAAAATATAACTAATACTAAGGACTTGCTATATGTCACTTTTCCAAGTACTGTACAGACATTATCTCACTGAATATTCTCAATAATACTATATTATTGATGATACTAATACCATCCTTAAAATCAAGAGGTCAAATTGACCTGAAGTAACAGAGCTAACATTTGAAAACTTCAGAAACCACAGTCTCTATTTACCGCTATTCATAAGCATTTGCATTTGTTATAGATACACTATTAAGGGCACAGTCTACTCAATCACTCATGAAGCCCCCTAGTGAGAAATTCCTTTTATATAATATTAAGAAAAGGGGTTATGTGTGTGTGTGCACATGTGACTGACATGTTTTCTGAGAGAGGACTCAGCATATCTTCCTCTTAATTTTATCACAAGGAAACAGAGAGGTAAAGTAATAGCCAATGTTTTGCAAACTTTACATTAGAATCATGTTAGTTTATTAAAAATGCACATCCCAACCCTAGTGATTTGGTTAAGTAGCTCTGAAATGTAACCCAGAAACTTGCATTGTTAATAACTCCAGATGCTTCTTTGACACATCTAGTCTAGGGTCACACTTTGAAGAATACTGGTATAGGCCCTTATGAGTGGGCAACCTGTATCCTCTTAATAGCGTATTCCATCTCATCATAATTCATTCCTTATCTTTTCTCTTGGCTTTGTTTTCATAGTCTATTCCAGTACTTTTTTTTGGTGTAATCATAATTGCTAAACTGAACCAAATTTTAACTAGTAAGACAATGTTTTCTTCCAGATACCTGTTAAAAACACAAAAACGTCTTCATCAATAGTATCTAATATTTCTCCTTCTTAAGAAAAAGGCAGTTCAGGTATCTCTCACCATAACCAGATTCTAATTTCTTTTTTACTTGTTTTACATTCTTGACCACATAACATTCGCCAAGCAGATTATGTTATGAAGAACTAATTTTATCACCTAAACAAAAAGATCAGAATTCAAGCTTAGTATTTAATCACTTGAACTCACATCAATCTGTCAAAATACAGCAATAACGTTTTCAGAAAACTAGACTGATACAAAAAACAGCAAACACAAGAAAATACAATTTTATCACAGTTAAAAAATACTATTTATATAGCAATGATTTTAAACTGAAAAGGTCATCAATATTTGATAGGACTACCTCCTCAGTAAAAGAACTAAAGATCACAGTTTTATCACTTCATTAGAGTACTAATTTGAGGTAATGATTTAAGGTATTAAAATTTGCAAATCTAAGGAAGAGAGACTCAAAAGATAAGGTTCTTTTAAGTATTTAAATGTATTATTGCCCCATCTGTCACATGATCCTCTTACATGCTCTCTACTAAGTGTAAACAATGTGTTTCCCAACTTCAACCTAATCTTTCTTCACACACCAAAAAGTAAAAAAAAAAAGTAAAGAGAAAATGTCCTTAATTTTCCCCCTGAAACAGAATATAAAAATTAATAGTGACAAGTACTCTCTAAAGTGTATCTAGGGGAGAAATAAAAATTTAACCAAGGCTATGCTTAAGATGTTGAACTTCTTTATAAGGTATCAAAGATCAATTATGTCAATTATATTTGAATAAAAAAAGACAAAAAAGGATCAGTAGTAGTCTATAAGTTAAATGTAGCTCAAAACCAGTTTTTTCAAGGCCTGCACAATGTTTTTTCTTTTTTACACTGAATATTAGTATTTTTGGGGGAAAACACACATGGGCACACATGCACACACATGCACGCACATACATACACCCTGCAGTTTATAAGAGCCTAAGCAATCTTACTGGCTCAATTGTGACTTTCTTCAGACTCATTCACCCTATCTATTTGGACCCTGTAGATCATATTTTTCATTTCCTCACTCTAAGCAACTAAAAGAAATTGAGGAAGAACAATCATCTGTTCAAATATTCTTTTAGTTTAGGATGCTGAGGTGGTTACACCAGGCAAAATTACCTTCAATGCTCACACAAGAGGAAATTTGGACAAGACAGCTTAGAGGAAACATTCTTTTCTCACATATATGGTGAGGAAGCCCAGAGCAGTTAACGATGACAAGACTTTTCGTTTTTACTGTATTCATGTGCAGATACTTGAGAAATTTCTTAAAAGCATCCTTATATTCTCAAAGCAGAGTAAGTTTGTGCACAGGTTCACTCTTTCTCACTTTTTGTTGTTATTGTTATTTTAAAATAGCAAAATGAAGATAAGTATATCTTATAAGTATACTTCTTGCTGGTTTAAAAAAGAAAAAGACAACTCACATATCAATGCACATAACCACTCCAAATATTAGTTTCAAATTCTGAGCAAGAAACAGTGTACCAGAAAACAAATTAGAAGAGAGACAAGCAATTACTAAATATATTTAAACACATTAGAAGAGTTATCAGTAAGGTACTATATGGCCCTCTAGTGTTCAATGAAGAAACAGATGAATTCTTAATTCTTTCATGACATTTAATAGTAAAAAATACTTTCTCTTATTTACTAAATATGCTAAACATACTTATGTATGACTTCTATAAAAACCTAAATAAGTTGTATCTCTTGTGACTTTACTTCTCTGTGCCTTCTTTTGAACTACTCTACTATTCACATTTACAGTATTCACTGAAAGAATTCTGGAGTGCTTTTAAATGTTTACCCATAAAAAAATTCCAATACCAATTAAAAACAAAACAAAATAAAAACCCCAGCATTTCTCAATAAAACTACTCAGTATTGAATTTAAGGTAATTTCCAAAGAAGAAACAAAAATAGTGCCATGACTACAAATTAGGTATTTAAAACACACCTAATTTATATTCTCTAACCATGTTTTCTTTTCCTTATGTTCTATGTCTATAAGTCATCCAACTTGGCTTTTCTCTTTATCATAATTTATAGAGTCATTACAGCAACCATACAAGGAAGTAATGTAAAAACTGTGTTGCCTAAAGGAGAGGTCAAAGATAGGTATGACATTTTAAGATAGGAGTCAAAGTCTAAAGCAGACTTTTAAGCAGAAAAGAATCTTGTTAATATAAGGTTTTTAAGATTGTGATCACTGATGAAAAGGCTTTCAAATTGATACTAATGTCTGAATTAAATTTGGTCAAATTAATTTCAAAATGGACCCACGTTTATTATAGATTTTTAAAATATTTTTTAAATGTACTATTTTCTTATATATTGGAGTTTGGGGGAGGTGAAGAGGGGGACAGATGACTGGTGTATGAGCAAAATCTAAATTAAACTCCATGCTCTGTCACTCACTTCATATAACATTAAGCAAGTAATATTTCCAATTTAAAACTTTACAAACTATAGGAAGATATTGTGAAGTTCCTGTACTTGGCATCAAGATCAATCCTCTAGCTGTCAAGGAAAGGGAAGTTGACTATGGCATGGAAACTCTGTATAACCCTTTAAAGAATCAATCAGCTATCATAAACCATTAAGAAACCAAATATAGGGATGCCTGGGTGGCTCAGTGGTTGAGCCTTTGCCTTTGGATCAGGGTGTGATTGGTAGTCCCAGGATCCAGTCCCATACAAGGCTCCCTGAGGGGGAGCCTGTGTGTGTCTCTCATGAATAAATACATAAGATCTTTTTTTTTTTTAAAGAAACAATATAAACAAAGAAATCTAAATAAATTTGCTCAATATAAACCCATATAAATATCTATAATATATCCAAGTAGTCATCTAGTTTAGCTCTATGCTTATTTCTAAAAATTCTGCCACTATTAATGAGCACTGGGTGTTATATACAACTGATAAATCACTAAATTTCTACCTCTGAAACTATTACTACACTATATGTGAATCAACTTGAATTTAAATAAAATTTTGAAAGAAAAAAATTCTGCCACTATTCAGTTATGACCCCTTATTTTTATTTCTTTATGGCCTCCCACAACACTGTCTACTTCCTACCTATCCCTTAGGCCTCAACCTTACCTTCATTTCCTCACTGAAGATATCACTGATTTAATTATCTAGATATACATACATATGCACTGAGAACTACAAAGCTGGGAGGGACAATGAAAATACTAGAAGACAATCTTAATATAAAATAATCTTGGTAAGGAGGAACCTCATAAAGGAGCATGGAAACTGAGTGATAAGGCAATGGAAATAATGAATTAGAAAATCTAAAAGGGACAAATTTAAAGTTATACTTAGGTTCAAAACCCTATAAATGTTCACATTAGGTGGAACAGGATTAAATCAGACAGTGTTTGTAAAAACCAAACATGTTTTCTGAAAGTTCAATTTAAATTTTTAAAGCATTCTCTATACACAAAATACAAGGTCCTATAAGATACAAGAGACTCTTAGACTCTTAGAGAATCAGGTCTATCGACAATCTAAATACATATAAATTTTAGGAAAAAAAGCTGACTATAATTAGCACAATATAAGTTAAAAACAACTAATGGAGATACAGATTTGCTCAGAGTTCTGTGAAATATTCTTAAAGCAGGTGAGCTTTAAAATGGATCTTAAAGAGGATTGAAATTTGTAAGAGACTATAGAGTGGAAAAACATTTAAAAGATAAGGAAAAAGTTTCAGCAAAGATACCAAAGTAACCTAAATTTCTCTACGTTCAGAAATATCAAATAAATCTCTGTTGCTGAGTAGAAAGGGTAGAAACAAGATGAAGGAAATAAGAAAGCTTTTTAATTCTATATATATTATACATACAATAATTATCTTTAAAAGAATAAAAGAAGGGCTCTCACCAAACTAGGAATTGAGGGAAAATTCCCCAAGTTGACAAACATCTACAAAAACCATACAGCTAATACCATGCTTACTGGTAGATATTTTCCCACTAAGATCAGGAACAAGGCAAGGTTGTTCTTTGTCACTACTACTTTCCAACATCGTACTGGAAGTCCTCATTACTGCAGTTAAGACAAGAAAAGGAGATAAAGGGTATGCAGATCAGGAAGAAAAAAATAAAACTGCCTTTAATCATATATGACATGACCGTCTATGTTGAAAGAAAGAATCAAGCAAGAAACTCTTGGAACTAATAAGCAACTACAGCAAGCATGCAGGGTACAAAGTTAACATACAAAAGTCAATCACTTTCCTATATATCAACAATGAACAAGCAAATTTGAAAATAAAAATACATTACCTTTTACATTAGAACCCCTCATTAATGAAATATTTCTAAATGAAATATGTACAAGACCTGTATGAGGGAAACTACAAAATTCTAATAAAAGATATCAAAGAATAGTTAACTACATAAAGAGACAGTCTATGTTCTTTCATAGGAACACTTAATACTGTCAAGATGTCAGTGCTTCCCAACCTTATCTGTAGATTCAATACAATCCCAGTCAAAATCCCAGCAAGTTATTTTATGGATATTGACAAGTTGATTCTAAAATTTGTATGGAGAGGGAAAAGACCCAGAATGGCCAATTCAATATTGAAGGAGAAGAATAAAATAAGAAGACTGATACCACCCAACTCAAGAACTTACTAAAAAGCTATGTAATCAAGACAGTATGGTAGTGATAAGAGAACACACAGATCAAAGGAACAAAATATCCTCACTTTCCTTTCCAAACTTGCTTTCTTGATAATGCACAAGCATTGCTCCATGATAAGCAAGTCTTGAAACTTGCAGTAACAAGTTTATCCGCATTTGGGTTTACCTCTTTTCATGTTGGAAAGAATCTCTCACTGATCACAAAGACAAAGATGCTTGTCTTGACTGGAAAAAAAAGAAACCCTATCAGCAAATGATTAAGAAAAAATATATAAAGAGCAACACTGGATAAACCCATGCCTTGATTATGGGCATGTCACCTAACATGGAGATAATAAGGACAATATAAATGATCATAAATGTTTGCATAGCTTTTTAAAATCTGTGCAGTATTTCACGTTTATCACCTCATTTAAACTTCCATACAACACTTTGCAGTAAAGGTAGCTACTCTATTCCTGTTTAATAGTGAAGAAACTGAAGCTCAAGGAGTTAGTAGATGAGCCCAAGGACTATGCCTAATAAATGAGAGAGAGAGAGAGAGAGAGAGAGAGAGAGAGAGCAGATAGATAGCTCTTAACTTCTGTTCTTTTCAGCACACAATTCTGCCTAATATTACCTCCCTGAACTATACACTAGAGTTGTGATTCAACAGAGAAGAGTTATTCAAAGTCGATTTCCACAAGTCACCCAGGAAAAATGTTGTGGACAGAAGAAACAAACAAACAAACAAGGAACATAAGAGAAAGCCCAGAAACAAGACCTACATAACTATACTCAACAAATCTTTGACACAGAAGCAAAGGCAATCCAATGGGACAAAGATTGTCTGTTCAACAAGTGGTGCCATAACAACTGGACATATACACATACACACATAACTGAAAATGGATCACAGGCCTAAATGTAAAACACAAACTAGAAAACTCCTAGAAGATAACAAAGAAGAAAACGTAGATGGCATTGGTGGTATGGTAAGGACTTTTCAGATACAGTATCAAATAAATGCACAATCTATGGAAGAAATCATTGATTTTACTGGATTTTACTAAAGTTAAAAACTTCTGCTCTGTGAAAGATAATGTCAAGAGAATAAGAACACAAGCCACTGCCTGGGAGAAAATATTTGCAAGAGACAATATGATAGAAGTCTGTTAACCAAAACATATGAAGAACTCTTAAAATTCAACAATAAGAAAATGAACAACCCAATTAAAAGATGGGTGACAAAAATCTAGACAGACACCTCAAAGAAGATGGCAAATAAGCACACAAAAAGATACTGAACATGTCATTACAAAATTTCAAATTAAAACTACAATGAGATATCACTACACACCTATCAGAATAACCACAATCCAAAACAATGACAACAAAAGATGGCAACAGGAATTATCACTCATTGCTGGTTGGAAGTGCAAGATGGTATAGACATTCTGACAGTTTGGCAGTTTCTAACAAACTTAAACATACTCTTACTCTATGATCCAGCAATCACGCTTGTTAGTATTTATTCAAAGGAGTTGAAAAATTGTGCCTAAACAAAAACCTGCACATAAATGTTGCAAGAAGCAGGAATGCAAAACAGTGAATACAGTGACCATCTTTATGCAAAATATGTATCCATGTGGTCAAGGTAAGTAATATGTAAAAATTTATTCACTAATTATTTACTAATAAATTATTAGGTATTGGGGCATCTTATACATGATACATATTATTAGGTAAGATAAATAAGAAATCAAAGGACTTGCCTAAGAGGAAGGCAGCAAAAAATTTTAATATAATCTGATATGACTCATAATAAATATACCATGGGAGTGGAGATTAAGTTGGGGTAACTTTTGGTCATGACAACAGATGGTATAGTCATAGCTTTATGGATTATTCAATAGCCCAACTCCTCTCAAAATTACTGTTTTTCACTAAAATTTGTTTTCCAAATTTTAACAAAAGTGCAACCTGTACCCAGAATGAGATCTAGGTTCAAATCCTAGCTCCACTACTACTAATCAGCTGACTGGCAACTGACAAATAACTTTACCTTTATTCACTTGTTTCTCATCTCTGATACACAGATAAAAATTAGAATTTATACATCAAGACTGTTAAGATTAAATGAGATTCTGTGTGGAAAGATTTTAGCATAGTGTTCTAGCATATAGTAAATAGGGTTCAATATATGTTTTTTTATCATCATTATTAATATCATTATCAATACTATTTTCAATTATATTGATGAGGTTCAGAATAAGAACAGCTGAGTCTGGCTCTACTTCAGGCCAGCAGCACCACACTGACTACAGGACAGGGCACTTCAAGAATAACTTGTCCAGAGAAAAGCAACAGGATGGTGATCCTAGAAAACTCACTGAAGGGATTCAATCTGGAGAAAAAAATTATGGATAAATATGACAGGCAGTCTTATTTTATAATAAAGGGTGTTACTGCTCTAGATGGAAGAACAAGGACCAGAGCAGAGTAACAGATGTCAACATAAAGAACTGTATAAAAATACATTACTTCGCACTGTAGTTTCTCTTCATGAGGACTTCATTTTTAAGCCCAAGACTACTACTAAAACCAATGGCACAGGTTTGGACTTGGTGATCTCAAAGGTTCCCTCCAATTCAAATTCTGTCTCAGGAGACTTAATAAATGTCTTAAAAATAAAGATACCATCATACTAATTGTTACTCTTATAATAATGTGGGAAGTTGACCTTAGAAAATTATCAGGGTGACACCCGAGTCCTAGAGATATGAAGAATTGGTTACACAAAGAACTAGTCTTAAAGAATTCATTGCCATTTCCATTATATTCAGTTGTATTTTCATGAAGCAATCATTAATAATGCTCTTTCTTATGAGAATTCTTTCTGTCCAATCCTCCACTGGAGGATTACCATTATGGAAACTTTCCAAAAAGACTAAAGAAGAATGGATTTCCAAGTGATGCAGGTTTTTTCTTAAATCATAGTAATACTTATTGTAGCAAGCTTAGGAAATTCTGAAAAGTATATAATAGAAATAACTGAGCCATATTCAGAGAGAATTTCTAGCATTTGGTTTCTTTCTAATCTTCTTCCATGCATATACAGGTTAATGTATGTATGTTTCTTCTATAATCAAGATCATATTATATATACAATTTGAGTTCTGCATTTTTTGTAAACATTACATTTTTAAGCATTTTCCTGTTAAATATTCTTCAAAAAGATGACTGTTAATGGTTATAAATTAATTTCTGCATCTTAGCAACATGGTTCTTAAACTGGGATTCTAACTTCTAATTAGAATGTTACCCTAGAATGGCTACTTGTATTATAACATTTCTCAGTGTAACTATCCTTATAATGAATATTTGAATTTTAATCTAAACTTAAATGGCATGCCTATTTATAATTTATAGTCTAGCCTGGGTACATCTTAAGAGGTGAAATGAGAATTGTTCACATTACAATTGGTGAATTGTAACTCTCAACCCAAATCAGCACTAGAGACAAACACATCAAATTTCTACTGCTCAAAAAAAATAAAAGAAATAAATATCAACTCAAGACAAAACTTACTCCGAAAGTCACAAGGCAAAAGCAACTGAACTGTGCAATGTAAAGAGCCAAAAACTGGTTTAAGGACTTTTCCAATTTTTAAGAAGGTATAAAAATAGAGGTGGAATCTGACCTGGGTTTTGAAAGATTTGGCTAGTGGGAGAAAAGCAGGGATCATTAAAATCAAGGGGAGGCATAGAAATGAAATCAGGTAGAAAGACCCATGATAAGACTATGAAAGACTTCAAGTGTCTGTCTACTTATGGATTTGACTTCATTAGTGGGAAATAGGCCATTAGATATTTATATTGAGGTTAGTTATCTCTATGGAGCTAAAAAATCCATTTAAAAAAATTCATTCAATCATTTATAACGCTTTACTCATTGTCAAGCACATGGCATTATAATAGCCTGGTACAAACAGAAACCTAAGCAGATACTGTTAACATTTTAAACACTGACTCTCCAATTTGGATCTTACAAGCATCTAGGGATAAGTAAAAAGAAGACCAAGTATTCAAATCTGTTAAACTCTTCAGCAGACCCACAGGCTTAGAGGATACGAAAAAAATCAAGCCCTTTTCCACCAAATGACCAGAAGATCAGGATACTAACAGAGACTAGACAATCCAGAGAGGAAAATAAAATATTAGTATGAAGAAAGAAAGAGTAATTTTAGTTTTCAGTGGATCACTGAGATGACAATGCCCAAGAGACAGCTGGTAATGCAAGACCCAGGTTTGGGTGATGGATAAGAGCTTGAGACAGAATTTTGGAGTTATCTACCAAAGCGAAAGCAGAACTTACTATACTCGTTTATCCTCTTCATACTATCTTGCCCTTCACCAACAAAAACCCTATTAACATAGATCAGGTCATCGTAATTATACACAAATGGAACAGTTTGCATCAGGAACATTTTGAGGATAACTATTTGTGGATACTTCAGAGAGTTTACCGTATGCATAAGGCAAAAACCAATGGAACACTATTAAAAATTATTTTAATTGTTCATTTTATGGGAAGACTATTTTTTGGTGTAGAATGAAAATCCATAATTAAAATAGTTTTTAATTACTTGCAAATAGATACAGAGTTAAACATGTCTAACATTTAGACCTCCTACAGTTTAAAATAATGTCAATAAATATTTTTAAAACTGCACTAACAGGAATTAATTAGATATTGATAATAAACTAAAATGCATTTTGGCATCCAACTGTAAGATTCACAAAGCATTTAAATATACAGATGCTTTAAAAGAAAGTTTAGAGAAACTTGACAAATTCTAATTAAAGGAAACGGTACATAGCTATCAACTGTGAAGATCTGTGAATACAACCCCTTGGGAGTTTATGTCATATTTTTATTTTTATTAGAGATGGGCTCAGCTTATAACAGTATGTTCCCAATCCTCAAGTGTACTCTTCAAAGTACTTACCATTTTTCTATTTATACTTTTTTCCACTAGAGGGTGATATGATGACTGAACTCTAACGGTCATTAAAAAATACAAAGTTTGGTATCTGCCGTGGGGAATGAAGTGTATTCTATGAAATTAGGGGTGTGGAATAGGAGATGGATAAACAAAATGAGGTCACATCCTCATTTGGTTTACATCCATAAACTACCTGAGTGTCCCAGGCACTATATTACCTGCTTTACATATATTATTTTACTTAATCCTTACAAAAGCCCTGAGAGGTATTATAGTCTTATTTTACAGAAAAGAAAACAGTTCAATGATATTACATACTTACTGTCATATAATAAGTGACAAAATCAGAATTCAAGTTCAAATGTGAAAAGCTCTTATCACTCTATCATGTTTGGGGAAAACCAGTATGCTTCCTTCCCTCCATTTCCACTAACCTCTCCACGTTTTTGTTTTTGTTTTGTTTTTACTTAAACTCTAGTTAGTTAACATATAGTGTTAAATTAGTTTCAGGCATACAATATAGTGATTCAACACTATTCCATACATTTCCGGAGCTCATCACAAGTGCACCCCTTAATCCCTATCAGCTTTTTAACCAATCCCCTCTGGTAACCATCAGTTTGTCCTCTATAGTTAAGGGTCTGTTTCTTGGTTTGCCTCTTTCTCTCTTTTCCCCTTTACTCATTTATTTCTTTGATTCCACATGTTTCAAATTAGGTTAAACTGGAATGAGTATTTCTAGCATGTCATCCTTCACAAAGGTGGGAAGCATGGCTCTATTCACGGAGTTTTCTAGTGGATTCAAGATAACTGCCTTACAGAGCACTTGTTGCTCTCTGGATGTATTTACACCTAACAGATTTTGAATTTAAGTTCTTTGTCTTAGCAAGAATAAGACAAGGGGGATACCTGGGTGGCTCAGTGATTGAGCAGCTCAGGGTGTGATCCCAGGGTCCTGGGATCGAGCCCCATGTCGGGCTCCCTGCATGGAGCCTACTTTTCTCTCTGCCTGTGTCTCTGCCTCTCTCTGTGTGTCTCTCATGAATAAAGAAATAAAATCTTAAAAAAAAAAAAAAAAAAGACAAGGCAAGGGACTCCTGAACTACCCAGCACTCTCTAGAACTCTACCTACAACAGAGTAGAATTTAGAGCCTGGTAGATTTCAGATGTTAGCCATAGTGTCCTACAAAGTTTCCCAGGAGCTCTAGTCCAAGGGAGTGGTTAGAGAATGGTGAACTAGAAACACAACTATTATTCTGATCTCCTGATTAGCACTGTGACCCTTGTGTCTAATTTCTCTATTGTTTAGAACCTAAAAACAAGAAAAAGCCTCAGACTTTTGTCTATTTTAATAGACATTTATTTCTTATTTGATACAAAAAGGATAAAAAAGCTGTTTAGTTGCCAGGAGAAATCTAACAATCAGGATGGAAAAAAAATTGATTTGGAATGAAGTAAGGAACAGAACTGTGAGAAAGCTAGAGGGCAACGACAGACATGGAAAAAGCAGAAATTGGTGGTCAAACATGGTTCTCCTCATGAAAAGACCAGGAGGATACAAGCCTTGGCCCAAGAGTAATTTCATCCACTGCTCATTTTAGTAGGAAATGAGTTGCTACTCCACATTAAACACAGAAGGACTCTTACGTATCTCTTTAGAAAACAAGACCATTTTTAATACAATAAGGCCAAGGGAGGGAGTTAAAACTGAAAAGATGGGCATTCCTATCTGAGGAAGCAAGCTGACTTTAGAATTTGTAGGCAGCATAGTCAACTTTACAGAATTAGCCACCACACAACCCCTGGTTAAGAAGCAAGTTTGATCCCTCAACTTTATGATCAACAAATATTCGACAAAGCAGGAAAGACTATCCACCAGAAAAAAGACAGTCTCTTCAATAAATAGTGCTGGGAAAATTGGACATCCACATGCAGAAGAATGAAACTAGACCATTCTCTTATACCATACACAAAGATAAACTCAAAATGGATGAACGATCTAAATGTGAGACAAGATTCCATCAAAATACTAGAGAACACAGGCAACACCCTTTTTGAACTTGGCCACGGTAACTTCTTGCAAGATACATCCACGAAGGCAAGAGAAACAAAAGCAAAAATGAACTATTGGGACTTCATCAAGATAAGAAGCTTTTGCACAGCAAAAGAAACAGTCAACAAAACTAAAAGACAACCTACAGAATGGGAGAAGATATTTGCAAATGACGTATCAGATAAAGGACTAGTATCCAAGATCTATAAAGAACTTCTTAAACTCAACAGCAAAGAAACAAACAATCCAATCATGAAATGGGCAAAAGATATGAACAGAAATCTCACAGAGGAAGACCTAGACATGGCCAACAAGCACGTGAGAAAATGCTCCGCATCACTGGCCATCAGGGAAATACAAATCAAAACCAGAATGAGATACCACCTCACACCAGTGAGAATGGGGAAAATTAACAAGGCAGGAAACGACAAATGTTGGAGAGGATGTGGAGAAAAGGGAACCCTCTTACACTGTTGGTGGGAATGTGAACTGGTGCAGCCACTCTGGAAAACTGTGTGGAGGCTCCTCAAAGAGTTAAAAATAGACCTGCCCTACGACCCAGCAATTGCACTGCTGGGGATTTACCCCAAAGATACAGATGCAGTGAAAGCTGGGACACCTGCACCCCGATGTTTCTAGCAGCAATGTCCACAATAGCCAAACTGTGGAAGGAGCCTTGGTGTCCATCGAAGGTGAACGGATAAAGAAGATGTGGTCTATGTATACAATGGAATATTACTCAGCCATTAGAAACGACAAATACCCACCGTTTGCTTCGACATGGATGGAACTGGAGGGTATTACGTGGAGTGAAGTAAGTCAATCGGAGAAGGACAAACATTATATGGTCTCATTCATTTGGGGAATATAAAAAATAGTGAAAGGGAATAAAGGGGAAAGGAGAAAAAGGAGTGGGAAATATCAGAAAGGGAGACAGAACATGAGAGACTCCTAACTCTGGGAAACGAACAAGGGGTGGTAGAAAGAGAGGTGGGTGGGGGGGTGAGGGTGACTGGGTGACGGGCACTGAGGGGGGCACTTGATGCAATGAGCACTGGGTGTTATGCTATATGTTGGCAAATCGAACACCAATAAAAAAAATAGATAGATAGATAGATAAATAAATAAATAAATAAATAAATAAATAAATAAATAAAATTTTTAAAAAAGAAGCAAGTTTGATGTACTCTGGAAAAAGTGATACCTGTTCTCCAATCTCAAATTTTACCATCATTTCTTCTTGTTACAATTTAGCCTCAAGCCTTCATATCTTCAAAAATTTTTGTTAGATACCACAAAGAAAAGCAGTTAATTGAACCCTCTGAACCTTCACTAAAGGGTAGCTCTGATTATTTCAAATATAACATGGTATTAGAAAGACATCACACTCCAGAGTCTAGAACCTAAACACACCTGCAGTTATGCTGAAAATCTCATGTAGTAATGTTGGCAAAATTCTACCACAGGGGGCAGCATAGCACAGGGAGAGAAAGGGGGATTTCTGAAATTAGGCAGATCTGGATTTAAATCGCTGGTCATAGTCTTGTCATATGATTAAGGATGTGGAAGTACATTGTAAACTCTAAAAGGCTATGTAAATGGTGAATGCTACTCTAAGCCTAATAAAACAAAACTGCCCTCAAAAAAAAATCAAATCAAATCTCTGGTCACTTTGAGTTTGATTTTTGGGTGAATCATTTGGGCTTTCTGTACTTTTATTTACTTATCTATCGTAAGGACTTGCAAACAGTATGGACTTAATAAATACCAATTCTTGACTGACAGTACCCTTGAATTTTAACATTAAAATGGTCTGAAATTTTAATGTATATTATTGCACACCCTCCGATACAAACAAATCTTTGGTGACTAGAGGAGAAAAAAAGACTGATACTTTTAGTATGTTTTCAAAGAAAAGACCAATGCCAGGAAGGACAAAAATGGTTTTTCTCATTACCATATTTGAAAAACATGTTCAGAAATGACCAACAAATAAGCACAGCTGTCCACAGGGAATGTTTAAGAAACTGCCACACACACACACACACACACACACACACACACACACACACACACAAAACAAAACCAAAAACACAACCAAAAGAAAAACACCACACTTGAAAGCTATTTTGGGTAAAACTACAGGCTAATTCTGTATTTTTTTAAAAGATTTTATTTATTTATTCATGAGAGACGCACAGAAAGAGAGAGGCAGAGACATAGGCAGAGGGAGAAAGAAGCAGGCTCCCCTTAGGGAGCCTGATGTGGGACTTGGATCTCTGGAATCACGCCCTGAGCTTCGGAAGGCAGAAGCTCAACCACTGAGGCATTCAGGCATCCTGCTAATCCCATATTAAGGTGAAAAGAAAGGGATTTTTAAAATGATTCTTATACCTCTACTCTCTTCAAAAGTCACGATTTAAGAAGTCTTAAAACTGTGGCCCAGAGTAATGTCTATAGAAGTGTTTTATGTTTATAATAATCAAGAATTTAAAGCTGCTCTAAAATAAAATCTATAAAATAATGAGACCTTTTCCTCATTTACTGTATTAAAAAGATTTATATACATAGGTGACTGACATTTTCTTTATAAGCAATGAAGTAATACATGACATCTTTAAAGTGTTGGTGAAAAAATAAAGTACTCTGGGAACAATTGTAAAGAAGAGATCCAGGAAAAGAGAAAAAGGAAAATGGGCCAATTTTAACCTGAAATACTACTCTGCAGAGGGGCATCATTGCCTTGGCAAGTAGTTTATATTCTTCTTGCCATATCTGTGCAGGAAAATGACCTAAAAATAAACAATAAATACATCCAAAGTGTGTACACCAGGATACACACACACACACACACACACACACACACACACAAACACCTAGCACATATACACATCTAATTCCTGCTGTCACTAGTACTCAGTCTACTCCTATGGCCTTGTATGTACAGCACAATAATATGCATTCATCACTCAAGAGACACTAGAAAAAAACTGACCTAAAATTGTTACTTTGCTTTTAAGGATGTAACTAAATAACTGTATAAGAAGACATATCTAAAAGTTCTATTTACAGTTTCATCTTAAAGGGGGGGCGGGGGGAGAATGATAAAGCATCTGTCAAATCTGTGTACAGGTAGTTTTCCTGCAGAATAATATGATGACTTTTCCTTCTGGAAAAAGCTGTGTTTTGTCTAGCTGGCTTTCTTGTTTTTAATTTAAAATATAGCAGAACTTGCTGACAGCTTTGCATTTTTCAACAAGGCTTAGTTTTGATTAAACTTCTTTCTTAAATAAGCTAATACAACCAAATACTAAGCCCCATTCCCCAAACTGAACCTTCAGACAAAAGAGAGACATAAACTCCCTCTTTAGATGTAGTAACCTTGAGGGAGAGAGATCAAGAGATCAGGGAGATAGAAGCTGGCAGGATTGCATTATAAAAGTCCTTAACCTTACCAAAAAGCAGGGCTGTAGCTATTAGAGGTAGAGCTTCTTCTTAGATCAAATCAACTAAATAAAATCTAAACTTGCAGACAGGCTAGGGAAATCAGGGATAAACATGTTTTAGAAGAGTTTATAGTTTCACAACCTGAAGCAAAAATGATACAGCAATTCAAGTATTAAACCTAGCATCTAAATTATTCATTCTAGGTCAAGTTACATTAAAGAAGATGATGTTACATGTGTTTGTATATTATGGGCTAAATAGATGATTCACTTTTCAATTTAAAAATAAGCAAATAAGAGTAAGTGGATAAACCACATGAACATTATTTTAATTTTGAATAAATGAATTAAAATGTTCCATTCCAAAGAAATGTTTGACTTATAAGTCTACTCTACATGGATATTCATGATTTTTATCTAATTTTCAAATGATAAAGAACCAAAAAGCATGCAAACATAAAGATTTATGAATGTAGAAGGCTGAGGGGGAAGAAAAGGATAGAAGTTGTGCTACATACCTCATTCATTCTGAGTATAATTCTTTTTACTTTCTTTCCTCTTTAAATAGACTAGTATATAGCAACACTGCCTAAAATATTGATTAAAATAAATTCTAACTCCAGCAAAAAGTACATGATGTCTTATTGAATTTCCTGTAATTTCAATAGCACCAAAATACAAAGAAAATAAAATTCAACATAGAGAAGTCAGCACTTACTTGACTTAGGAGCTAGTCAACAAGACCAAGATATGTAAAGAAAACTCCTATTTCCAACTTTGATTATCATTTTCTGAGGTCTGTGTGTGTACTCATATTCTTTACAACTTAAAAATGTTTCAATTATGGAATATTTTAAACATACTTTAAAAACCACACAGAAAAACACCCACAAACCATCCCCATCTCTGGAACCCAATTTCAATATTCAATAATAACTCATGGCCAATCTATACCCTCTTTTCTCCTTCAGGATTATTTTGAAGCAAAGCCCAGACACTGTATCATTTCATTCTGACTATCATTTGAAGGAGGGCTGGGGGCGAGGAATATACAGGAAAATTAGGGAGAGAAATAACACTGCTGTTTTTTCTCTATAATGCCAACCTCTTGTCATAACCATAATTTTAAAGGATATAATATCCAAGAATATTTTGAGGAAAGAAGCCCACATGCCATCCCAAAGAACAAGCACTGGCAATTCCAAATTTACTGCAGCTGCCCAATCACTTCCTCCTTCTATTTCAGACACACTTCAATGTTCAGGACCTCCCTATCTAGTAGCAAAGATGATCCTAGGGAGCAGTGATATTCCAGTCCTTATTCTCTGATAGAGCCTCAAAGGACAATGTCCAGTGGAACTGTTTTTCTCAGCACTAGACTATCACCAAGTCCCAGAGTTGATAAGATTTCTCTGATTTAGACAAAAGTCTAACTGTCTACCTTTTAAAATAGGTCTAAGGCTAAGGGATGCCTGGGTAGCTCAGTCAGTTAAGCAACCAACTCTTGATTTCAGCTCAGGTCATGAGGTCAAGCCCCAGTGTCAGGCTCCATGCTGGACGTGGAACCTGCTTAAGATTCTCTTTCTCCCTCTGTCCCTTCCCCCAACACCCTGCTGCTCATGTATGCACACACTCTCTCTCTAAAAATGAAAACAAAAACCATGCCTATGTCTAACTCCATGGGCTACTACTGGCCAAATGAATAAGGAGGCACATACAACAGAGCTGTCTCTTAGGAATGGGAAAGAAAATGAAAACTGCAAATAAGGGAAGTAGTGACAGAAACTTAACAATAATTTGTGGCTTGGAGTAACACCTGCAAATAAACAGCCCACCCCAACCACCTGCGTTTTTTAAATAAGAAAAGATTCTTTGCTACTTGATTTACATAAAACATGTTTCACTCCAATCCTCTCCACTGCACACAAACTACTAACCTCTGTCGTAGGGATAAAATTTGTTATCAATAATTTTTCATAGTAATAGGATTAATTACCTTCTATTTGTAATAAGATTGTCCTATTATCAGTATTTCTATTTCTAATACCTTCCATAAAACAAAACTTAGTTCATTTTATTATTACACATCTGAAGCTAATTTTGCAGCAATAACAAAGACTGAGGAAAGTTTCATCACAATTAATATGAATAGGTAAATGTCTCAGGGGAACAGCAGACTAAATATACTCACTTTTGTTGTCTTTGTATAGAATGGGGAGGAGAGTTGGTGAATAGGCAGGTCCACGATACTAGTGGAGTTTGTGACACTGTTACTATGTGTATGGTCATCTTCCCTGCTACTGTCATCAGATTGATCAAAATCATCACTCTCCTGGTCCATTTCCTCTTCCTCTTCATCCTCCTCATCTTGTTCACCAGCATGTTCTTCATCTTCTTCTTGCTCTTCTTGGTTTCCTGAGGAGTCCTCATCTACCGCAATGAATCGATTATTGTTTTCTTCCAAATGTCCTTGCTGGGAATCATTTTGGTCTCCAGGTCTAGGTTCTGCTCCGACGACTTCACCATTCCTTGCAGTGTGCTCCTCCTCTTGTTGTCTGAGCTGTTGCTGCTGTTGCTGCTGCTGCTGCTGCTGCTGCTGCTGTTCCTCCTCTACCACACGATTCATCTGTTCCTCATCTGCCTGGCTTGAGGAAGGGTTACCTCTCAGAGAGCCTCCAGTTCGTCGTCGTTTGCTGCCCACAGAGAGCAGTTCCTGATTCATTTCCAAAAGCCAGCTTGCTACTTCTTGGACCTTGGCTAGACTATCAGAAGATGCAAAGGATTTCACATTCTGTAGGGAAAAATGAGGGGGGAAAAAAAGGTTTGTACAATTTACATTATCTTTCACTTTTATGTTCTAGGTCTATATTCCAAATTTTATTAAAGACTATAAAAAGTATTTGATGCTACTGAGACATTAGGTGTTATTTAGGAATAAACAGGAAGTTTAAAATGTAGAAATTATGAGACTTTATAGACATACACAAAAATCACATGGTAAGCATTATTTTAATATTTTAAAAAATAATTTTAAATTGAAGCTTCATAATTTAATTGCTTTTACCAATAAAACATAATTTAACCAATAAAATGATTTTCAATTATCAATCTGTAAACTATCTTTTATAAAACTTCCAGAAAATGTTATGAAGTATATCATAAAAAACTATCCAGTGATCAGTTAAGTTCAGGAAATGCTCAAGTAAACCAAGATAAAAAGGCTTTTTTTACTTTGGAATTTCCCAAACTTCTCTAATCATAGAACCTTGCCTTAAGACATGGTTTTCTGACAGGTACCAAGTATAATCATTATGGTTTTCATTTTTCACAACGAATATAAACAACAGGAGCACGAATAAACAAAAAAAAAATCTTATTTTTATTTTTTTTAAAAAAGGGAAAAAAGTTCATAAGTTCATACCCTCTGACCCAGTAATTCCACTTCTGGCAATCTATCCTAAGGAAGTAATCCTAAAACAGAAAAAAAAATTATGCAAAGGATGCTCACTGCAGCTTTATCCACAAAAGCAAAAAATGAAAATAAATGTAAATAAAAATAACCAAAACCCAAATGTTCAAGACAAAGGAATCCATGAGATAGGATATTTATAGTGTAATCCCTAAACTGACGTGCATTTTTTTAAAAATGTGAGAACATGGATGTTTATATTATGCTAAGGGCAAAACACAAGTAATTATATGATCATAGCATGATTTTTAAACTGCATAAAGACTAGAAGATAATATTTCAAAATATAAACTGCATTTAGGCAGCGGTATCATAAGTGCCTTAAACTTACTTTTTAATCATATTTTTCAAATGCTTTCTATCAAACACATCTGCTTTCATGTTTTATAGACTCTAAAATTTGATCTGATAGAATCTTTTTATAATGCTCAGTCTTAAATTTCATCCTTTGCAGATTATCTATAAGGACATGTTTGAGGTTACATAAAATAATGCCAACACACCACCCACATTCATATAATAATTTTAATATTTTTAAAAATATCTTTAAGGTTTATGAGATCTAAGAAATATAATATCCATCTTTCTATCATGTCCTAAGAATAAGGACATTATATCACAATAGTCTTCAGATAAAACAGCCTTATCTACTTTTCAAACCCTTGCCACAAGAGGTAAATTCCCCAAAGGGCCATAGTTCTCATTGTAAGTTTTGAAATGGGGTCTGAAAGTCTGAAAAGTAGTTTTAAAATAGCAGTATTTCATTTTCTTTTCTATAATCTCCACTTTCCAGGAAAAAAGGTGTAGTGTGTGTGGGAAATTCTTTAATTCTAATTACAACTAGAAGTATAGAAAAAGAAAAGTTCCAACAACTGACCTATGAGACATTCCAACATTCTGAGTGAAAGAGTAACCAACAAAGATGACTAACAAGGAGAACTGGAAATAAGTGGTATCCCCGAAGCGTTGAAGTAAAGAAAGCATACCCAGGAGGAGAAAATACAAAATGACAACTGTTGATGATAGATCAAATAGTATGAAGAGAAAGAACTGACCACTGGATTTAGTAATGTGGAAGTCACTAGTAACAAGAGTTTTATTAATTGAAATCTGATTAAAGTAGATCTAAGAGACTAGGAAAAGAGAATAGATATGATGGGTATGAACAAGTTAGGAGTATGCTGCAAAAAAAAAAAAATGAAAGGGAGTCAGGGAAAACAGTCAAAAGAAGATATTTTTTATTCTTTAAGATTGGAGACTAGCAGTATATCTGTATGCTGACAAGAATGACCCACTACAAAACAAAAAATTGATAATGTAATCATGAAAGAGAAGAAATGGTGAAGTGATATATTCTTAAGAAATTAAAAGGGAATGATGAGAATGAGTTCAAAATTGGAAGGACTAATTTTAGTTTAAAAAATGGATACTTCAATGATGGGAAAGAAGAGTGGTATTATAGGTACTTTAAATTTGTTTCTTTTTATCATAGTTCCCAAGGTGGAAACAGCTGGAAATAGATGGATTTTTATAAGTGGAGTCTTTGGAAATTCCCTACTCATTCCTTCAATTATTTTCCTTTTCTTTTTAAAATAGGAAGCAATATTGCATCATCAGAGTGATCTTGGGAGAAAGAGGTGTTAGAAATTTGAAGAAAGGGATTTGAAATAGTCCTCTAGGGTGAGAGAAAGGAAACTTTCTTAGGTGCATGAGATTTTGATGATCAAATATAATCGATAAATCATGATATAATATATATTAAATGTGACTTTTAAAAGTCAAGTAGTTCTTCCTTACAACTCAGATAAGCACAATAACAAAATTTCTGAGGTAGAAAGCACGTTTTAAAAGCACATTAAATATGTCTGTTGTTTTCTACAAAAAAATAGAATAAACTACAGAAATTAAGATCTAAATCTTACTGGCTCATATATGTAAAAGACAAACTATGAAAACATCACAAAAAAGCAGGTTAAAAATAACGTTGAAAAACACTGACCTATGCAAACGAACATATATAATATCTCAAAGTATGTAAAGGTAAATCAACCATTCATAAGTTTCCCTCAAAGAATCAAAATTTTACTTTAGTAATCGTATTTTAAAGTCTAGCTCTCCTAACATTAACAACATTCTTTTTTCACTTGGATGTTTATAGATTGAACAGCATGAAATCTGGGTCACTGCCTGGGATAATGCAGACCCCAAGCAAATTGCCCTTTGCGTACCAATTTAACAGGCATATTTTAAGAGATTTAAACAGGTTATAAGACACATTAAGAGCAATTTACAAGATTGTAAATTGAAAGAGCAAAGGTCATAAAACTAATTGCAGGAAGTTAACCCTGTGTGTCATAAAACTAATCATAAGGAATATGTGTAAAGTAAGGAGGAGACTATTGATAAGTAGCCTACCAACAAATAGAAAGTTTATGACTGGCATTTCTAAAATAGTACTAGTACTGGTCATCAATGAACATTTCTGTTACTAATTATGAATAATAAAAGTTCAAATCACTATATTGTGTAACTTTAGTGTTATATTGGGAGGAACAGAGAAGTATCTTTATTTTAAGCCAATAAAGTTAATTGACTCATATTTACAAGCATGGCATATAAATAGCTTTCAAAATAATATAGATTCTTACAGATAGACTTGGTCAAAAATGGTAAATCCAAGTAGAAGAATCAGATTTAAAACACAGCCAATATAAAATATACAATGACAAAGCAAAAAGTCAGATTCTAAGAATCTGAGAATATTTGAAGAGGCTGAAAATATCTGACAGACTTACGTAAAAATTTGTCGAAGTAGTATATATATTGGATTGATTTCTTTGACCTACTTTGGGAATGGAAAGTGAATGAAAATTTCATTTTCTCTTGGTATTCATAAACTCAAATTTAAACTAAAGAACCCAGTATTTTTATGAAATTAGTTCTAATAACGATCTAATGCTAAACATTTATCCTATAAATAATAGGAAATCAGAATCAACTAAATAATCTATAAGGGGGGGAACCTTTTTAAAATAGTTTATGAAGCCCCACATTAAACAAAAGGACCTAAAACTTGAAACTGTCATATAGGAAAAGTGAATAAAATGTTAACCCAAAATACTGGATTTTCCTTTTTAAGATTTTATTTATTAATTTGAGAATGCATGCGTGAGTGTGGGTAAGTGGGGTGAGAGGCAGATACTGCCTTTTCCAAAATCAGAATCACTACAATGCTCAAAGATTGTTACTATAAAACAGTATTTACTGAATACGCAATATGTTTCAGGCACATTTTAATTTTCTAGAAGCTAATGTTTAGAAATGTTTCTTTACAAGTTTTAATTAACGACTTTTAACCTGACCAGAACCCACTGTAAAGTCAGATTTTAATTATAAATAACTTTGTGTGTATGTATATAAACAAACCTAAAACAATGGTTTAGAGAAAGGGAATTATGAAATATTTCAGGTACCTAAAAAATCTCTGTAAATCACCACCCTTAACTAAATACAGTCCATTCTCACTATTCGTAGTAATGGAGTTCCATAAAGTTATCACAAATACTGAACAATTGTCCTTAGGGGAAACACAGGGTTAACTTCCTGCAAGCTTTGGTCACAACATTTTGGTCAACCGATCAAAATATTTTCATGTGTCTATTTCTACTTAAAGACATATACTTAATACATATTGTTAATTTATTATTAACATAGAACTCATAGTCAACAGCACTATATAAACTCATCCCTGAACAAGGGTTATAACACCTATATGCTCTCCATAAGAGCACATCACAACACTAGACAGCACCTTACCACTATACTTAGAAGCCATTTTAAATAGCCAAATAAATCACCAATGGAAAGCTTTTAGTGAAAAATATTTCACTAAAAGGATATGAGAGCTGAAACAAGAAGGTACAGCATCACTTTGTTTGACCTCAGATGGCAATGTGCATGCTCATTCACAAATGACTGTGAAAGCATCATGAATATTGATTTTTGGGGTCACAAATTGTAGTGAGGAGGCAAATTCACAAACAAAAAATCTACAAATAATGAGAGTGGACTGTTTACTTTATCTAAATCCTCTAGACAGAGCACCACTTGCAATGCAAGATTCACACAGTATAGTGAGGTATCAACAAGAATCCACACCACTACTTATTGGCTGCTTCTGGAAATATAACAAAGGATATGTGATCAAAGAAATTGAAAGCTCTAATAGATATTCATCAGTAAATGTTTAAAAAAAAATCAGAAGTTTAGATAGCTCACACATTAAAGTTATACTATAAATAAAGTAACCACTAGAAAGAAAAGAGAAGAGAAAGGCATCACTTTTCCCTTTGTAAATGAGAACAGGATTCTTCTTGCAGTGTCTTTCATTATAGTGACAGTTCTGAATCTCAGGATGCAAAAGAAGAGAGTTCTATAGTCAGCGCCATACCAGGATGAAGAAGTCTTATGATAATTTTGCTCTTCAAAGACTATCCATTGGAAGAAAGACAGTCTCTTCAATAAATGGTGTTGGGAAAATTGGACATCCACATGCAGAAGAATGAAACTAGACCATTCTCTTACACCATACACAAAGATAAACTCAAAATGGATGAAAGATCTAAATGTGAGACAAGATTCCATCAAAATACTAGAGGAGAACACAGGCAACACCCTTTTTGAACTCGGCCACAGTAACTTCTTGCAAGATACATCCACAAAGGCAAAAGAAACAAAAGCAAAAATGAACTATTGGGACTTCATCAAGATAAGAAGCTTTTGCACAGCAAAGGATACAGTCAACAAAACTAAAAGACAACCTACAGAATGGGAGAAGATATTTGCAAATGACATATCAGATAAAGGGCTAGTTTCCAAAATCTATAAAGAACTTATTAAACTCAACACCAAAGAAACAAATAATCCAATCATGAAATGGGCAAAAGACATGAAGAGAAATCTCACAGAGGAAGACATGGACATGGCCAACATGCACATGAGAAAATGCTCCGCATCACTTGCCATCAGGGAAATACAAATCAAAACCAGAATGAGATACCACCTCACACCAGTGAGAATGGGGAAAATTAACAAGGCAGGAAACAACAAATGTTGGAGAGGATGCGGAGAAAAGGGAACCCTCTTACACTGTTGGTGGGAATGTGAACTGGTGCAGCCACTCTGGAAAACTGTGTGGAGGTTCCTCAAAGAGTTAAAAATAGACCTGCCCTACGACCCAGCAATTGCACTGTTGGGGATTTACCCCAAAGATTCAGATGCAATGAAACGTCGGGACACCTGCACCCCGATGTTTCTAGCAGCAATGGCCACAATAGCCAAACTGTGGAAGGAGTCTCGGTGTCCATCGAAAGATGAATGGATAAAGAAGATGTGGTTTATGTATACAATGGAATATTACTCAGCCATTAGAAACGACAAATACCCATCATTTGCTTCAACGTGGATGGAACTGGAGGGTATTATGCTGAGTGAAATAAGTCAATTGGAGAAGGACAAACAGTGTATGTTCTCATTCATTTGGGGAATATAAATAATAGTGAAAGGGAATATAAAGGAAGGGAAAAGAAATGTTGGGAAATATCAGGAAGGGAGACAGAACACAAAGACTCCTAACCCTGGGAAACGAACTAGGGGTGGTGGAAGGGGAGGAGGGCGGGTGTTGGAGGGGAATGGGTGACGGGCACTGAGGTGGACACTTGACGGGATGAGCACTGGGTGTTTTTCTGTATGTTGGTAAATTGAACACCAATAAAACTTAATTAAAAAAAATTTTGCTCTTCAAAAAATTCAGAAATAAGGTTACTGTGATGGAAGAGAATCACTCTAGAACTTTACTCAAGTCCTAGAAAATATTGGGTAACTTTTATTAGTCATTATACCTTGTTGATTTAGTGGCACTTCAGACCTAACTTCAATGCTTTTTTCCAAGCTAGCTTCTCAGAAATTTTTTAACTAGTTTCTCATGAACCCTGCTTTCAAAAGATCTTTGATTATTCAAAACCATTTGAACTTATTTTAGGATGCTTAAAGGAATCAATGTGGACAAGTACACATATTAAATAAATTGAGCTCTAAAAGCCTGTTTCAGAGTGAATTAGAGCTGTTTCCATAGCAAACACCGACCTCGAAATTACCTTGAAATCTAAGTAACTGGGAAACACTAGTTACACTAATAAAACAAGGGGTGACTTAAGCAAATGGCCAAAGCCTCCAAATGACTGTGAAATTTTTAGAATTTTTAGAATTACATGGCAGGATATGATCCATTAGATATGAGCTACAAAGTCATTTAAGAAGCTGTAAGACATAGACAGCAGGAAAATCAAATTGTACTGAAGGATAACTCAAAGCTTAGAATCACCTTCTGCAAGCGGTGATTTTTCTTTCTCTCTCTCTCACTCATTCCCTCTCTCTCAAATAAATAAATAATCTTTAAAAAAAAAAAACTGGTTGCTAATTTCCACTGGATCTTTTACCATTTCTGTAGCTTTTTACATTATTTAACAAGCACTCCCTCTTCTTTACAACTCTCTTGTCCCTCAGTTTCCCTTGTTAGCATCTTTTTCTTGTTATCATTCCTTAAGCAGCACTGTTGTTCTCTGTTGCTAGCTCCTTCCTTCTCTGCAGCTTCTTTGAAACCTAGGGTTTAACTATCATAGAAACAAATGACAACCAATTCTATTATCTCCAAACTCCTCTATTCAGCCTACTAATTTTACCAAATTGTCTCACAATCACCCAAAATCCATTATCCTAAAATCCAAACTCGTTTACACACACACACACACACACACACACACACACACACACACACACACACGTTCTTAGATTCTCCTACTATTTTCTTTATTCTCAGTGAATGGAATCATATTCTAGCCAATTGCACAGTTAAGAAACCTAGTGGCTCTTCCTCTTCCTCCTACTATCCCTTCCCTCAACAATTCAGTCCTAGGGACGCCTGGGTGCCTCAGCAGTTGAGGGTCTGCCTTTGGCTCAGGGTGTGATTCTAGAGTCCCGGGATAGAGTCCCACATCGGGTTCCCCACACAGAGCCTGCTTCTCCCTCTGCCTGTGTCTCTGTCTCTGTCTCTCTCTCTCTCTCTCTGTGTGTCTCTCATGCATAAATAAATAAAATCTTTAAAACAACAACAACAAAAAACCAATTCAGTCCTAAAGCCATTTGGTGGAGCCAAGCAAGTAAGGTACATATGTAGGGGGCAGGGTGGCAGTCCAGCACAGGGGGATCAATTTAAGCAGAGTGAGGAGAGCCCACTTGTATGTAGAGAATGGCAGAGAAAAGAAAGTGGACCAGTACTGGTGTCAAAGGCTGAATAAAAGGATGAAGAGTGATCCAAGATTGGAAAAGCCCAGCAGGTCAAAGGTAGAGCAGAATGAGAACATCTGTTTAGGTGAGGGTATCAAATGTGAACAGGGCAAGAAAGGTGTCCACAGGGCAGGATGGTACCAAAGTCCAAATGGGTTAAGGAGGGTCCAGTGGCCACAATGGTGCCCTGCTCAGATATCCCTTCAATAGATCCTGCTACCTCATCTTAGAATCCATTGCAACACTCACACCTGGCCATAATACCTCTATGCTTCTCCCAGCAAATGACTGAGCATAGTGGGAATGCTCCAACAACCAATTCTGATGGGGGACTACCTGCCCCTCATATCTTGTCTTGCTATCTGTTTCTCTGGAGACCTGCACTGACATAGAATGTACTGGTATAAAAAAACTCCTGGGAAAAAAATTAAAAAGTGTGGAAGATACTAAAAAATGGCTAACTTCATTAAACAAAGGTTATTTCACTCCAGAATGTTGAAGAATGTTTTCTACTACACAAAGAAATCCAGTGGCTCAGCAGAAGAAAAGTTCTCAACACGAGTCCTTTTAAGACAACAGAAAGCTAGATATTGTTGAATACTTTGAAGATGAAGAATAGCTGCAGAAACTAGCCAATGTAGCACTTCCTCTTCAATCTCTGTAAGATATGAAGAAAATACTTTGACTTTAAGGGACAAGTTTCTTGAATTTAAATGGAAAATGCACCTTTGGAAAACACCATATTACAAAAAGAGATTGTGAAACACTTCCACTGCTGCTTAGGCTTAACTAAAGACGGATATCATCAAGTCTCAAGTCCTATTGAAAACCACCTGGAGAAGCTACAGAACAAAAGTGAACTGATTTTCTTCCTGTTCAAAATAAATGATCACTGGGCAGAACTCTTTTTCTGAATCTTCTGATTGTGAGAATTTGCCTTGAGAAAAAGAAAGAGCTACAGTCTTATACAACATGATTTTACTGATCTGCCCAGACAAGTACTGGGTTTCTACGAAGAAAAGAATATCCTGCTATTCATCAGAAACCAATGAACGTTATGCTGCAGTTCTCAACTTCTCACACATTCAAAAAACGTTTTTCTTATTAATGAACATCAAGAATAAGCTAAGAAACAGTCTCATTTCAGCTGAAAAGGAAATTTGTGTCTGCTTATCTCATGTTTGACCCTCAATTGACATCTGTGATACATAAAACAAGTACATGAGGTAAATACAATTTTTATATTAAAGAAGTAATAATTTTTGGCTTTCAAAAAACCACATTTTATGTATACATGAGCCTAATGAAAGAAGTACTTTTTTTTTAAGATTTTATTTATTCATGAGAGAGAGAGAGAGAGAGAGAGAGAGAAAGAGAGGTACAGACACAGGCAGAGGGAGAAGCCGGCTCCATGCAGGGAGCCCAACGTGGGACTCGATCCCAGGTCTCCAGGATCACGCCCAGGGATGAAGGCGGCGCTGAACTGCTGAGACACCCGGGCTGCCCAAGAAGTACTTTTCTAACTGGTAGGACTACATTCAAATGTGATCATATCATTAAGAAATTATTTTTTCTAAGTCTGTGTAAGATTGTCTAGGCAATATTTTTATTCATATTGCTTTAGTTTATGGTTTTAGAAGCTTTACTATTCAACACTGTCAAAAAATTTCATGTTGTAAATAATATTAAAATCAATTTACAACTCTTATTTAAATTAAACCTGCTGAGCCTACATTAAGAATAATTAAGTCCCATTTTTGGTTTAAGGTAGTTATGTGAAATTTATCACATTTTATATGAGTTTGCAAAATTTATGCAAAGATAAAAGCGATTTATCCCAAGGAAAGTAAGCTAAGCTTAATTACCAGGGGGTTGTATTTTCCCCCAATAAAAGTTAGCTAAAATATCATTTTTAGCTGCAAATATGAAAAGAAAACTACTTTTGCACATACCATATCTCATGGATCTCATACAGAAGTTCGGATAAGGCCTACCTATTTGAATAAGGTAAAAAAAAAAAAAAAAACAGAGCAGTAAAGGGAAAAAAAAAAAAAAACTAGAATCTCCTCTACCTGTTCTACTAACTTATATTAGGACAGATACAGTTTGTGGAAAAAGGAACCCACAAAAAAAGAGGACTAATGGATTAGCCAATATAAACAGATCCACAGAAAAGAACATTCTCTGCTCAAAAGAATACTACAATCACCAATAAAGTATTATATCTACAACTTACTGATCAAGCTGAGGTACTGTGTGCAGGAAATACAATTTTTATGTGAATCCCAAGATAAGATGATTTTAAGTGTTTCCTCAATATAAAAAGATTGAGAAAGGCTGAAGTGAACATCAGTAATGAGATGAACTGATATTATGTTTACCTAATAAGAAGTAATGAGAGTAACACAGTATCATTTCTTTGAAATTCTTGCCAATGATGCATAACCTGAATCCACTAATGAGGAAGCACTAGAAAAACCCAAATTAAGAGTCCTTGTTCAAAATGCCTGCAGTATAATCTTCAAAAGTTTCACAGGAATGAAAGTAAAGATCAAGACACTGTTCTAGGTAAAGGATAACAAATGCAGTCCATGATTTTGAATGGAATCTTTTTATTATGTTAGGTATTATTTGAACAACTAGTGAAACTCAAATGGGGTCTGAGGAATAGAAAACCTAATTTATTAATGCCAATATCCTGATTTTCATGGTTTTATTGTGATTATGCTGGAGAATGTCCTCGTTTATAAGAAATGCATACTCAACTATTGTCAACTAATCTTTGCAAAAACAGGATAGAATATCCAATGTAAAAAAGTCTCATCAACAAATGGTGTTACAAAAAAAAAAAAACAAAAACAAATGGTGTTAGGAGAACTGGACAACCACATGCAGAAGAATGGAACTGGACCATTTCCTCATACCATACACAAAACTAGACTCAAAATGGATGAAAGGGCCAGTTGGTCCAGGCGTTGGGGCCTGAGCGGTCCTCCCGGTTCCCTCCCGCTCCCGGCGCCTCCGATGGCAGACCATTCATCAAGGATTTTGTATCCAAGGCCCAAAAGCTTGTTACCCGAGATGATGAATGCCGACATGGATGCAGTTGATGCTGAAAATCAGGTGGGACTGGAGGAAAAAACACGACTTATTAACCAAGTGTTGGAACTGCAACACACACTTGAAGACCTCTCCGCAAGAGTAGATGTGGTTAAGGAAGAAAATCTGAAGCTAAAATCAGAAAACCAAGTTCTTGGACAATATATAGAAAACCTCATGTCCACTTCTAGTGTTTTTCAAACAACTGACACAAAAAGCAAAAGAAAGTAAGGGATTGACATCCCTTCTATTTCACGGAATTGCTGCTGATCTTTTTTTTCTTTAAAACTTGGATAGATTTAAAAAGTTATAGTACTTTTGTTTGTGGCTTAATTGAATATTTATGAAGATAATGTCAGATATAGGCAAAATTAAGAGCATAACGGAAGACTTCCATGAGTTTGTGTATAATATGTTAGTCTATAAAAATGTGCAAATATATTGTAGAGACTTTATAATTAGAAATGCATATATTTATGAAACTTGAAAATGAATGTTTTATCAAATTTGATTTATAGGTTTAGCACTATCTTTTATTATAAGCATAGTAAGAGATACAAGAACCACCGTGTTGTGAAAAGTGACCAAAATCATGTACTGAATGCACAGCTTTATGTACCCTGCCCACCATGTTGTGCCTCTTCTCCATTTGCTTCTTTCTTCTCATTTCCCTTCCTCTAAGGAAAAAATTGGTTTCACATTTGTAAAGGTAATAGTTAATCATCTGTGAGAGTAACCTGAGCTTGAATTGTTGAAACTTATCTAAAATAAGATACTTTCTCAATTAGGGTTTGTCATAGTAATAAGCTAGGATTGTTGATTTTTCTTTCATCAGTTGAAAACAGAGGCTATAAGTATGAAGACTTTTCTTTGCAACTGAATTATCAAACTGGGAAGGTTTGGTTAAAAACTTAACTTTTGCACAAAATAACCCCACTTGGTATCTGAAAAAATGAGCTCCGGTTATACGTTTGGAATAGAGTATTTTGAGAAAAACATTAATAGGATGGGAAGATACTTGGCAAACAGTAGTAACCAACTCCAAATGTTTTTACTCCAGATTTGTGTGATCTCTGGCACAGACTAGGTATTTTGGGTGATACACACACACACACACACACACACACACACACACGCGCGCACACACACACGAAGGTAGATTAAATGTAAATAACCTTATGTCAACCACATATAGAAGAGAACAGTTACAGAGTTTAGTCTTAACATTTATTTGTAGCACCCAGCAGATCAAATTTTGCAAAATCCCTTTAGAAGAGTGTTTTGGTATCAGAATCATGAATAATAAAAGGGAGTTTTACATGTGTACTAATTGACATTTTCTCAGTATTTTAATCTCACTACTTATCCCAGAATTTTCTGTAAACCTAACTGCTTGATTTGCAGAGTTTTAGTCACCCTTTGACAGTTCGTAAGAATTTAGTTTGTAGATTCCATTTGGTAAGAAATTAGTATCGGAAGTAATATTAAAATATTAACTAGGTAAAGACGTCCACTAATATAATTTTGGTTGTTAGATTTGGGCTACTTTTAATCATGGAATAATATGTTGTATTGGTGTAAGATTCAATGAATGACTTAGCTGTAGGAATATAATAGTTATACTCCAAATATTTTGCATCCCTTTTGTGACCTAATTTACAAACATTTAAAATTGTGTTGCAATTTTGCTTTGCTGTTTAATAAAAAGCTGTTTCAGAAAAAAAAAAAAAAAAAAGGATGAAAGACCTAAATGTGAAATAGGAATCCATCAAAATCCTAGAGGAGAATACAGGCAGCAACTTTTGGGACCTTGGCCACAGCAACTTTTTACGAGACACACCTCTAAACGCAAGAAAAACAAAGGCAAAAATGAATTATTGAGACTTCATGAAGATGAAAAGCTTTTTCACAGCAAAGGAAACAGTCAACAAAACCAAAAGACAACCTACAGAATGGGAGAAGATACTTGCAAATGACATATCAGATAATGGGCTAGTATCCAACATCTATAAAGAACTTTATCAAACCCAACACCCAAAGAAGAAATAATCCAGTCAAGAAATGAGAAGAAATAAACAGACATTTCTCCAAAGAAGACATATAAATGGCCAACACATGAAAAACTGTTCAACATCACTCGGTATCAAGGAAATACAAATCAAAACCACAATGACATACCAACTCACACCAGTCAGAATAACTACAATTAACAAATCAGGAAACAACAGATGCGGTGAGGATGTGGAGAAAGGGGAACACCCTCATGCAGTCTTGGTGGAAATGCAATATGGTGCAGCCACTCTGAAAAACAGTGTGGAGGTTCCTCAAAGAGTTGAAAATAGAGCTACTCTATGACCCAGCAATTGCACTACTAGGTATTTACCCCAAAGATACAAATGTAGTAATCTGAACAGGCACCTGAACCCCAATATTTATAGCAGCAATGTCCACAATAGCCAAACTATGGAAAGAACCCAGATGTCCACTGACAGATGTATGGGTAAGGAAAATGTAGTGTGTATGTTATGTATGTGTGAATGCACACACACACACAATGGAACACTACGTAGTCATTAAAAATGAAATCTTGCCATTTGCAACAAAGTGGATGGAACTAGTAAGTAAAATGAGTCAATCAGAGAAAGACAATTATCATATTATCTCACTCAAGTTAAATTTAAGAAACAAAACAGAGGATCATGGGGAAAGAGAAAAAAAATAAAACAAGACGAAATCAGATAGTGAGACAAACCTTAAAAGACTCTTAATCGTAAAAAACAAACTGAAGGTTGCTGGAGGGGAGGGGGGTAGGAGGACGGAGTAAGTGGGGGATGGGCATTAAGGAGGGCATGTGATGCAATGAGAACTGGGTATTACATAAGACTGATGAATCACTGACCTCTAACCTCTGAAACTAATAATATATGTTATTAATTGGATTTAAATAAAAATTTTTTAAAAAGAAAATCAAAATGAAGAGAAAACACATTTACAGTACTGTCCTGTATTTATCAATGAAAATCCACCTATAAGTGGACCCATGCATTTCAAACCTGTATCATTCTAAAATCACCTGTATATGGAAAACACTCCCAATGTTCTGGGACATTGCAAGTGCTCAGTAAAAAAGTGCCTAATTTTATTACTTCCCTCCTCAAGTTACATGTTGAACCTACTATTTAATAGGCATTCTGCTGGCATGAGTCTTTTCCCCAGATGGTAGTAACATACGGTCAGTGCATTGATAGGAAGCTTGCAGGCCACCTAGCAGGTAGGACTAGAGATTCAATGGGGAAAACAGTAAATCAGTAAGTAGCCTGAGGAAGCACATCAACCAGGAAAATTGCCGTTCAATTAATTTTTCTTTTATTTTGTAAAATACCTGGTGAGATCTTTTGCAAGTCATTTTAATATTTCATAATAAATGTACTTCTCCTGGTTTGTGTATTTTATTTCCCCATCAAAATATGGGTGTATGTATTTACTCCAGTCATACCTTATTTAAATGGCATTTTCAAGTCAGCTTATCAAGCCCATGGAAGACATGGGCTTCCATGTCTTACCCAATTAACCAGTTGGCAGGATTAGTTTTTTGCTCCAATGGTTAAAGCTTTTGGTTATGGCTTTGTCAACATGTTGTCTTTTCTAAAAAGTACCACAATAAACTAAAAGGTTAAAAAAAGAAAAAGGAAAAGGAAAAGAAAAAAAAAGAAAAAGAAAAAGGAAAAAAGAAAAAGAAATGCATGCTCAAGAGTTTAGGGGTGATGGTGCATCCTGTTGACAAGTTATCAAATGGTTCTGGGGCTAAGTAAGTTCTTAATAGTGTACTTGGGACTTTTTTGAAAGTTTAAAAAAAGGTGGTAAAGAGGGAAAAATCTGGACAACATTCTGGTTCCCACTTCTGCTACAAATGACCTTTGCTTTGTCCTGATAATTTTGTCTCCCACTCACATCATCACTAAGTCCCAAGTGTATCTCTTCAATAGATCTACAATCCATTCCCCTTCTCTAGTGCTGTTTAATAAGCAGATACTATGTGCCTCTTCCTCCAAACTATTTGAATCACATCCCTAGTGATCTTCACATCTTCTGTGTGCCATGCCTCTCACCTACCCTCTATACTGCTGCCAGAACATGAAATGTCAACACCTAAGTGGCAGTTTCCAAACATTTTACATGCTGAAGCCCTTGCTCAAATGAAGGCAAGATATTAAGTAAAGAAAGAGCTTGTGAGAGACAACTGGAGAAAGGGAGAGAATAGTGTACACAGAAAGAATGGGCAACCAAGTGATTCTGCAAAACTTTTTAAAGTACTATTCTATAGAATAAAATCTGAACTCCTATGCACAGTACACAAGATGCTCCTAATCTGGTCCCACCTCTAACTATCCTAATGCAAACTTGTTTGTCTTAAACTGGATATTACCCAACAATATTGATCTACTTGTATTAATACCCTATATGTTCTTATGTGTCTATATCTTTGTAAAAGATGTCTTCCTTCTCTCTGACACATTTCTTTGCCCACCCTTTACTAACCCTATCTGGCAATGTAAGTCACCTTCCTTCACTCTTCTATTCTCTGTCACAGAACTTGCTGAAATTGGCAAGCACAAGTCTTAAATATAAGGACCTCCCCTCTTCTACTTGTTTAAAAAAAAAAAAAAGATAGTGGTAAAACATTTAGGAGAAAGTTGGGACCGTGGACTTCTAATAAAAGAAATGCGGTGGGGATCCCTGGGTGGCTCAGCGTTTAGCGCCTGACTTTGGCCCAGGGCGCGATCCTGGAGTCCCAGGATTGAGTCCCACGTTGGGCTCCAGCATGGAGCCTGCTTCTCCCTCCTCCTTTGTCTCTAACCCCCTCCCCCATGTCTATCATAAATAAATTAATTAATTAAAAAAAAAGAAAGAAAAGAAATGCCATAACTATCAGGTTCATAGGGATAAGCTTGAGCATAGAGGGCTGACATGTGAGTTTCTTTGTAAATGTATATTATAAAAAGTAGAAGGCTAGAAAAGTGAACATGTTTGCTATTTCAATTGTCTCACCTTACAATTCCATGAAGAAGACAGGAACTACTTTTGCTTTTTTTCTCTTTGGATGTTCCGAAAATACATATCAAGTATATATTATAATGCTACGCTTTAAAACGCAGAGATATACCAACAATTATACACAGACAATATATACAGGCTTTCTTCACATTTAGGAGGTGATACTCAACTGAACATATAACTTTATTACAGTCCATATAATCTATTACTTCATATAATTTCTTAAACTGTTAACCAACAAATACATACAAAATTCATAGGATAATTTTTCCATTTCCTAGAACAAATTCAGTAACTTTTCTTACACATTGTAAAATAAAAAGCAGAAGGAATACAGTTTTTAAGTATGAAATGTAAGTGTTCATCTTACATTGTTACCAGATATTTCTATTTGTAATAGTTCAAGACTGAAGTCTACTTCTGGAAAACACACCCTGTCACTGAACAAATAGATCCCACCTCTTTTAGGTAGAGAGGTGCTGACATCATAGCTTGCAGCAGGAGGAGTGTCAGTTTGCATATAAATGCTGAAATCTGTGTGACAAAAGTCAATAATCAGAGAAGTCATTCAAGTACTAACTAGTCATTCACCATTCAATACTGAATGGAAAAATGGGTGAGACACAAACAGCTGACTAGAAAAGATATAAAAGAATAGACATATGAAAAGGCACTCGGTGAAATTAGCCATCAAGGAAATGCAATATAAACCACAATACAACTTTCCATCCACAAAAATTGCTAAATTAAAAGGGACCAACTGCCAGGATACATTGATAAAAATAGGAAATAACTAAAACTCATACATGGCTAGTGGGATTATAAAATGTTACCACCACTGTAGAAAACCATTTGGCAGTTTCTTATAAAAACTGGCACCCTGTGAGCTAGCACGTATGCTCCTATGTACTTACCCAGCAGAAAAGTCCAAAGTAGTCTGGTACAAGAATGCTTGTAACAGTTTTACGCAGAATAGCCAAAACTGAACCCAACTCAAGTGTTCATCAACAGAAGAATGGATAGAGACATATTCATATAATGGAATGGTACACAGAAATGAGAGTGCTCTTTTGATACATGAAACAAAATGAGTATCAAAAACAGTGTGCTGAGTGAAAGCAGCCAGAAAAAAAATATATAAGATACCATTTATATGATGTTTAAGAATACAAGAAACTAATCTACAGTAATAGTAATCAGAATAGTAATCAGAACAGTTGTTGCCTACGTGTGGATTGAATGGAATGGAGAGTAATTCAGGGAGTGACAAATTATTCTACATCCTGACTGAGGCATTGGTTACATAGGCATATGTATTGTCAAAACTCATCTATGGATTGCACTTTACATAAAAAGCACTTCGATTAAAAATATATGTATTAATTGAGGACAAGGGAAAAATTTCTCTGCCTTCTTTGACTCTCCCATTGTGAGCCTGTTAAACGCTGAAAGAGGCTTTGGACTTCTTTGCTCTGGGCCCATTCGCTGGATCTTCTCTACACTAATAGCAGATACAGTCACATTATAGAGCCAGGATAAAAGCCCAGAATACTTATTTTTCCACTTCAAGAGGCAAGGTGGCAGTTTTCGCAGAGTCTACAACTCCTCGCGCTGGGGAGTCAGCACATCATTCACTGTGAAACATTCTATAGCAGGTAGAGAAAACTTTGAATGAATGAAGAATGAGAAAGAGCTAAAACAGCAATTGTATCAGAAGGAAAACCAATCTTGAAGCCACTACCCTAAAGAGCCAATGACCACAGGACCAAAGAAAACAAAAATCTGCTAAATTTCAGAAATAACTCAGCATCTTTAAGGAAAACAACACCACCACTATCAGCAAGCACTGACTCAACTCCTTGTAGCTCTGGCCTCTATTCTATCATTTTACAATAAAGTTTTGAAGTTCAGAAAAACACCACTATATACAGAAAACATATTGTCTATAGAAAACTAATGAGTCTGTTTCTTTAATAGAGTTCCCATCTTAGCATAGTTTTAGCACGGTAGTTAATGTGGACCACAAAGGGAAAAAAATGTCTTCTCGTTATCTGTTTTTTAAATTTAGGAATTCTATTCTCATTTGCTACTGCTTGATGCCCCCTTGCCTGAGTTTTTAGAGGGTTTCAGTCAGTATGTTAGAACTCAGGTACCTGCTGCCTGCATTTCTTTTCTTGCTCACTGAGAAAAAGCAATGACCTCAATATAGATGAATATATCAGAAAATCACTATTCATAGAAGACTCTAAGAAACAATCATTCCATCTTCCTCTTCAAATTCTTGGCTGGAAGGTTGAGCAGGCATATTGGGGGAAAACACTGCCTGACCACACTGCACACAGTGTGGTTTCAGAAATGTGTATTTGAATTGAAAAACAGAAATATTTTAACTCTTCGGCAGCTCGGGTGGCTCAGCGGTTTAGCGCCACCTTCAGCCCAGGGCCTGATTCTGGAAACCTGGGATGGAGTCCTATGTCGGGCTCCCTACATGGAGCCTGCTTCTCCCTCTGCCTAGGTCTCTGCCTCTCTCTCTCTCTCTCTCTCTCTCTCTCTGTGTCTCTCATGAATAAATAAAATATTTTTTAAAAAGAAATATTTTAACTCTAACATGAGCTTGGTACTGGTGATACAATGTTGACCAAAGTCATAAGCTCTGAATAAAAAAAAAAAAGAGAGTGCAGTGCTAAAATATGCTGTTTTTGAAAAATTATGAAAAATAAAATCTACCCTAGTTGGACCTTTGTAAGACATACAAATGAGAAAATTTTCTAAAACTGTATAATTATAGTGAAACCAAATAAAATAAACTTCATTCCAGCCAGCTTCACCACTGCCCACCAATGTCCTTATCTGTCAATACTACGGTGACTAAAAAAGCAAAGAAAACAAAAACCATCACCACCACCAAGAAAATAAAAAATCTAAAACATTAATTCTAACAAGAAATATTTATAATCCACTTAAAACCATTCCTTTTTTTCTTCCTTTTTAGTTCAGACTAAGAGCTTTTATTTTCTAAATGATGAGTATCATGATTTTCTTACAAAGATCTTCTCTATTTATGTAGAAATAAAGAAATACTGTCATGATGATTAAATTAGTAAACTAGATCCCTTACATAATGATCTGCAATTTTCAGACAAGAAATTTTTAAAATTTTTCAGGTTATAGAACAGTATTTCTGGACAAACCTAACAAGGCAGTGGTTGTAAAACACTCTCAAACTTCCAAACACCCTCAATCTTAGTACAATGCTGTGTTGTACACTCAATCTAAAACTAAGAGGAAGCATTGTGGGATGGTCACAACTCAAATTCCTTATCACAATGAGGACTGCCTAAGGATTTTACCACTAAACTTAGCCATTCAAATAACTGGGAAGACAGTAACAGTGGTCACTGCTCTCCAAAACTAGTGACTTTCAGATCTGTTAGGAAGAATATTTCTTAGAACTTCAAGTTTCTAATAGGATTCCTTCACTCTGAAGTTATTCTTCCCACCCAGACAAATTTAGATCACTAACTCAAAGAATAATTACTGGAACTCATAAAAATATGCCTTTTTTCTACTGCAGCAATTCACCTACTCCAGATAAAGAAACAAAAATAGTTAAGAAATCCTGTAAGTTAAGAAGCCTGTTTTATATTCAGATTAGTAAAGATGCTTCCACTGCATTCCCATAATCAGCAAACATTTACAGAGAGCCCACTAGGAACTCTTATTCATCTAATCAGCTTATTATGAACAGCTTATTCATCTAATCGAGAACCTTGAGATCATTATTCTCATTTTACCAAATAGGAAACAGACTCAGATTAAGGTCACTTGCCCTACGATCTATAGTTAGCAAGATTTACCAACATGTTAAAACAATGAACCAATGCCTGAACCAAGGTTCATATTCATTCCACTAGACCAGCCTGTCTTCCAACAAGGCATAATCAAGGATCTTACAGCAGCAAGAGAAACAAAAGGCACAATTGACAATAACAGGACATCATCACAAGGATCTCTTTGATATAAAAGCACCTTCTTAAGATAAAGACCACTCTTCTTTGTCAGACCCCTAAACACCATCTTTCTTCCAATCAGGGCCTTGGACAGTGGGTCTAGACCCAATCCAAAAAAAAAAAAGACTTTTAGGCTGCCCCTAGCAAAGTAAAAGAAATCATATGAGATTTTCCCTAGGTCCCTTTCAGGAAAAAGGGGACACCCTTTATCTCCGTTTCACCCAAAAAGTCATACACACACTCTAATTGCTTTTGCCCACTAGTTACAAAGTGCTCTTAAAGCTATATTTGAATCTGTAAATATAGCTCTAGAGTTAAATAGGATTACAAGTATTCTGACAGTTTAAATTGATAAGATTTTAGGTAAAACAATGAAACCAAATTCTATAGACTAGAATTCAAAGTAGTTATCCAACTTTGTAAACTCATTTCTTCATCAAATGCTCAACACTGAGCAGCACGGGTGGCTCAGCGGTTTAGCACCATCTACAGCCCAAGGCGTGATCCTGGAGGCCCGGGATCTAGTCCCACATCAGGCTTCCTGCATGGAGCCTGCTTCTCCCTCTACCTGTGTCTCTGCCTCTGTCTCTTTCTCTCTCGATTAAATAAATAAAACCTTTAAAAAAAAAAATTCTCAACACAACCGCAAAATAAGTATTACCTATTACTGAATATTACCTTATGCCAGGCCTTGCTAAATGTTTTACATATGAAATCTGATTTCATTGTCAAAACAAACTTATGATGTTGATTCTATTTTAAAGATGAAGAAATGAGGTTCAGAAAGCATGCTACGCTGCCTCTTAAGCACTGTCCATCTGATACACAGTTTCTCAGAACCTCTATCTTTCTGAATCACACTCCACGACAGTGGAAATCACACAGTCCTGTGATTAAAGATAAACCATTCCTGGTTCCACAAGAGTTTTTCATTTGAGGTAAGAATAAGGAATAATATCAATACCAATGAAGAACATTAAGAAGGGTATCTTTCAGCACAATGTCAAAGCCAAGTTGACAGTGAAACAGCTGCATAAATTTGAAAAAAAATCCAGTGGGTTAACAGCCCAGGTTCAGTAGTTAGACTATACAAATTCTAAAGACTTATGTCTTTAAATCTGTTACCTCATCTGCAAAAGATGGTACCTCTATTTAAATGGTACCTCTATTTTACAGGATTATGTAAGGATTAGAGACAACATACGCAAAATGTTTAAAGATGTGTCTGACAGCTTTAAGTGAGTACTTAATATATTATTTTTATTAGCTATTAAACAACTTTCTGTTTCAATTTTAAGAAGGCTTAAATAGGCTAACTTCATCATGAATTAAGAAAGGAGATCAGCTCAGCAATCATGAAAGATACTCAAATTCAAATCTTTACTCAATTTGAGATAGAGTACTCACAAGGTTAAACTATCTTCCAAACTAAAATATACCAAAGGTTGGTTACATAGGGAAAGATGCATTTCCAACTCTTTTTCAATAGCAGGAAAACCATTCTCTAATCTCTCAAAAGACAGGAATAGGGTTAGTGGTATTTATTTATTTTTTTTTAAAGATTTATTTATTCAGAGGGGGCGAGAGAGAGGCAGAGACACAGGCAGAGGGAGAAGCAGGCTCCATGCAGGGAGCCCGACGTGGGACTCGATGCCGGGTCTCCAGGATCACACCCCAGGCTGGAGGCAGCATTAAACCTCTGCGCCACCGGGGCTGCAGTTAATGGTATTTAAAGTGTGGTGGGCAGGCCCCTGACATGCTGAGACTTTCCAGATCTTTGAGGTCATATCTACTTTCATAATTCCCAGAAGTTACTGTTTAAAAAAAAAAAAAAAGAAGAAGAAGAAGAAGTTGGAGATCCCTGGGTGGCTCAGCGGTTTGGTGCCTGCTTTTGGCCCAGGGCGCGATCCTGGAGTCCCGGGATCAAGTCCCACGTCAGGCTCCCGGCATAGAGCCTGCTTCTCCCTCCTCCTGTGTCTCTGTCTCTCTCTCTATGTCTATCATAAATAAATAAATAAATCTTTTTAAAAAATAAAATAAAAAATAAAAGAAGTTATTGGTTTTTGCACTTATTCTCTTCCGAATATATATAATCTCTGACTGCTTAACTTGTGATGATGCCATTACTCTAATGGCTGATACAACTATGTGCTTTTAAAATTTCTTGGTTTTAAATTTTTTTTTAAGTGCTGGGTGTTTTTTAAGATTTTATTGATTTGAGAGAGAAAGAGAGAGAGCACAAGGGTGGGGGGGCAGAGGGAGAGGCAAACACCCCATTAAGCAGGGAGCCCTACATGGGGCTCAATTCCAGGACCCTGAGATCATGACCTGAGCTGAAGTCAGATACTTAACCTCAAGCCACCCAAGCACCTCTCAGTTTTAATTTTTAATACAATAAATATCAATAAATAGAATTCTCATAACAAAAACTATTTGGGGTCCTCGGTAATTTTCAAGAATGTAAAGGGGTTCTAAGACCAAAATCTGAAAACTGCTGCTCTAGGTGGTCAGAAAAGTTATTAGCCACGCAAAGGCAAACAGATTCAACCAGAAAGCTTTAGAGGTATTCTTTTCTTATCACCTTATTTTAGAGCTTCAGAATCTGACTCTAGAAATTTAAGTACCCTGCCAAAATCAAAACAGCTAAGGAAGGGAGGAGCTCAATTGGAAGTGAGGTCTTTAGACTCCCAGATTCTCTTTAATTGGTCATAAGCATGGCATATGAAAAATGTGCCTTAAAGGGTATTGTAAATATTCATGAATACTGGTCAAGTGCTTATATAAGCACCTCACACACAGCAGCTGTTCAATAAATAGTAGTAGTACAGATGACAGAGGACCAAACCTCCGCTCAAATACCTTTAGAGATCAGCAACCTCCACAACCTGGACATGTTGCACTTTTTGATGAATTTTATATTTACTTCCTCCTTTACTAAATTTGAAATCTCCCTCCTTGAATTTCTACCCAGTATGGACTTTATAGTTGTTGCATAAATGAAATCTAACCCCAATGCTACCTACCTTATTTTTCAAGCATAACCACCCCAATTTCGTTAAATCATTACTGAAATGGCATGACTTGGACTCTCTCACCATCCTAAGAGCTCCAAATGATTACTCCTCTCAAAGTGTAATACTCAAAACTAAAAGGTCTTCCACATATGGTCTCCACATACTTAGGTCCCTGGTTTTCCTTCCTCTGGATACTGTTGATCTATTAATGTAATTGGTCTTTCTAATTTTACAGAGCTCCCTCTTCTGTTATATACAGTGTTAAAAACAAACAAACAAACAAACAAACATGCAGCTTGCTTTCTGAGATGTCTTGGCCTATTCTTCCCAACTTTCACTTGGCACTTCTTTTTCCTTTGTCCCCGATTCCTTACAATTTTGATTCCATTCCTGCATTTTCTCCTTTAGGGTGACGAGGCCCTATTTTGAAAGACACCCCTGGTAGGTCAGTTTTGAGAGTTCGCAGGCGTTAAACTACCCATGCCCTCATAGTCCTTACTGAGGGCCCACTGCACTCATTCATTGTTGGAGTAGGCAAAAGACCTACCAGTTTCATCTGCTAGTTGGCCAGCTGGCTTTTCCAGTTAACTATTTGAGGGATTCTCTTGTTGCCAAGTCTGATCCCCATTATTTCCCTTTCGCTTTTTTCCTACTAATACATGATATAGTCAAGTCTTGCAGCTATTGGTGTTTTGCCCTTTACCTAGTGGTATTTTAGGGTTCAGGGAATATACACTGTCAGGGATAAATATGGCCCACAAGTTCTTTGTTTTGGTACCTTGTTTATATGCTAATACATAAATTCAGAAAGACACAAAACTAGATGGCTGTCTTCTTTCCAGATTTTTGCTTTAAGTTAACTTAAAAGTTTTAAGCTAATTTTTTAAGGAGCTATCTCAAAAGGATGATCTCATAGATCATCCTGGGAATAACATATTACTATCGCAATTTTTTTTCCTGAAACGGTTTCTGCTTTGCCCTCTTTCTTGAATGACTGCTTCACTGGGTATGGATATATGACTGACAGTTTTCTTTCAGCAAATTGAAGATATTATTCCACTATCTTTCAGCCTCCACTATTGCTATTAAAATTCAGCCAAATGCCAAACTGTAGCTCCTTTATAAGGAAACTGTCTTTCCTCTGTAGTTGTTTTTTAAATACTTTCTTTATCCCGACTGTTCTATGTGTTCTACACTATCATGTATCTAAACGCGAATTCATTTTTATTTATCCTGTTTGAGATTCACAAAATTTCCTGAATGAGCTTCCATAATTCTAGAAAATTCACAGCCATTCTCTCTTTGAATTTTTATTCTCCCTTCTTTTTATCATTTCTTTTTGAAACTCCAGTTAGAGGTGTTAGACTGTTACATTCTGTTTTCCACATTTCAACCTTTTTTTTATTCATCTACTTGCTTTTTTTTTTTTTTTAAGATTTTATTTACTTATTCATGAGAGGCACAGAGAGAAAGAGAGAGGCAAAGACACAAGCAGAGGGAGAAGTAGGCTCCAATGCAGGGACCCTGACATGTGACTAGATCCCAGGTCTTCAGGATCACACCCTGGGCTGAAGGCGGTGCTAAACCGCTGAGCCACCTGGGCTGCGCCATCTACGTGCCTCTTAAGATGCATTCTTCTTTGGAACTTTGTAGAATTCTCTGAGCCCTGGGGTAAATTAACATTGCTCCAGAGAAAACTCGGGTTTTTTTCAGCTAGTTGCTCAAAAACACTACCACTTCTGATTACCACTTTAAGTTCACTGCTTGAGGATTTCAGAAATACATACGGCTCTATGTGAGAAGCTACTTGTGGTTACAAATTCAGAAGGTAGGGGAAGGATCCTCTACCCAAAACTAAAACTAAGACCGAAAGTTCCTCACTGTCCATTTTCATGTGGTAGGTTTATTTTCTGTTCATCTTTATAGAACCTTTTGGGCTCTCACTTTATATGTGAGCCTCGTATTAGATACTCATCTTTTGGGGCCTTCTGATTTACCACCTTGTCTCCAGCACTTAAGGTTGCCCTTAAATTAGAAGGCCAAGGTCTCCACCTTTGTGAAAAACTCCCAGGGCAAAAACTGGCTTTTGCCCACTCTTAGCTCCCAGAGGCTCTTATTTTAGCCCACAATGGATTTCTTTGTTGTCATGTCAGCACTGCAGTTAAATCAATACATTTATCTACCTATTTCTTTACTTTATCTGGCATTTTGGTTGTTACATTTGAGACAGTTTTCAGAGTACCTATTTGGTATTCCACATTACTGCCAGAAACAGAAGTCATAATTCCTTGCAGGGAGACCCTGGATGATTTTACAACGAATATAGTATTTAAAATGCATACTAAAGTACTTGTTAGGTGGTGCTCTGGGGTGGAGAAGGAAAAACATAGTATAAAAGTAGCTAATTAAAGAAATAAAGATGTGTGAGATGTTTGGTTTTGCTGGGCTTAAAACTAAATTGTAGGGTACAGAATTACTAGAAATGAAACTGATAGACTAGGAGATGAGGCTCAAGACAGAGAGGATCCAACCCTTGAGAATCTCTGTATGCCATGATAAGGAAGATGAACTTGAGACTGGCAGTCACCAAAGGGCTATAAGCAGGGAGTTGACACTGTCATATACATTCATTAAAAAGATTATTCTAACAGAAATGAAAGAAAACAAATGGAAGAGACAAGAAAGTAGAGCCTTTCTATTCAAAATCAGGTCTTCCACCAGCAGTGGACTGTCATCACCTGGAGCTTGTTAGAAATGTAAAATTTCATGCCCTACCATGATCTACCTAATTAAAATCTGCATTTGTAACAAGAACCCCAGTGATACATCTGTAAAGTCAACTGATGTCAAAACAATGATCTGCAAAGCCAGTGAACACAGCTTTATTTTAAATTTCAAGGAAAAAAATCTTAATTATTCAGAGTACATGACATTCATTTGATGTTCAGTGTTGCTTTATTTGCCTAATAACAAGCTATTAATATCATAGATCCTTAATAGGCTTAAATTGTTAGGTTTAAATTTGAGGTTTTGACACTATAGACATATGCTATGTAGTGATTAGTTATTTAGTTGTGACATAAATTTGAGCCCATTAACATGCTGCTAAGAACAAAACATTTAGTGAACAGTAGACTATTCAAAGTAGCTTTTTATTTTTCCACTCATTGTTACACATGTGGTAACTCTCAAGGATTTAAAAAAAAAATAGTAGAGGGAGTGGGAAGAACCCTTCTGTTTAGTGATAGAAGTAAAAAGGTCTAAGTATTTGATGCTTTTAATTAAAAATTATCATAAGAAATGGAGAGAGTTCTAAGCTATAAAGCTATTCTGCATTTTCGGTGTTTCATTTAAAGTCTCTAGCTACATTCCTACTTAAATTCAAGTGCATAATATATTTGAACCACTTCATTAAATTGAATAAATATTATCATCAGAATTCAGATTTTAGAAAAGTGCTTTTTAAAAAAAGTCTTATTCTCAAAGTAAGCTGCATCAAAATCACTGGGGGATGGGGGCCTTAAATGCAGAAACCTGAGCCCTAGCCTAGATCCACTGAATCCAAATCTGCATTTTTAATAAGCAGTTTCCAAGTAATTCTGTGAACATGCAAGTTGTTTTTTTCCCCAAATCTGGATATTTTAATTGTTCATTTATTGACTTTTTATTTGAATATAAGACATACATCAGGGACACTTGGGTGGCTCAGTGATTGGGCATCTGTCTTTGGCTCAGGGTGCGATCACGAGCTCCCGGTATCAAGTCCCACATCAGGCTCCCTGCAAGGAGCCTGCTTCTCCCTCTGCCCATGTCTCTGCTTCCTCTCTGAGTATCTCTCATGAATAAATAAATAAAATCTTAAAAAAGAAAAAGAGAGACATCAAAATGTGCCAGCACCAGATAAAAAAAAAAATAGAACATTATGATAGTCTAGAACCCCTCTAGTAACTAGAAATTAGCCCTTTATTCTAGAAATTAGAATATACAATAGGGAAAGGACAGTCTTTTCACTAAATGGTGCTGGGAACACTGAACAGACACATGCAAAAGAATGAAACTGGAACCCTATTTTACACCATAAACAAAAATCAATTCAAAATAGATTAAAGACTTAAATGTAAAATCTGAAACAATAAAACTCCTAGAAGAAAACATAGGGGGTGAGTTCTCTGACACAGGTCTTGACAATGTTGGATTTGACACCAACAGCAAAAGCAATAAAATAAGCAAATGGGACAGCATCAAACTGAAAAGCTTCTGCACAGCAAAGAAAATCATCAACAGATGAAAAGGCAATTTATGAGAAAAATATTTCCAAGTATCTAAAATATCTAAATATCTAGTATCTAAAATACATAAAGAAGTCATACAATGCATGCGCCTGGTTGGCTCAGTCAGCTAAGCATCTGCCTTTGGCTCAAGTCATGATCCTGGGGTCCTGGGAATCAAGTCCTGCATCTGGTTCTCTGCTCAGCAAAGAGTCTGCTTCTCCCTCTCCCTCTAACCTTTCTAACCACTCATGCACTCTTGTGTCTCTCAAATACACAAATAAAATCTTTAAAAAATTTAAAAAGTCATACAACAGAATAGCAAAAAAAAAAAAAAAAATCTGGTTAGAATGTGGGAAGAGGAACTTCAAAAGACAAATGGCCAACAGATATATGAAAAGGTGTTCCACATCATAATCACAGGGGAATGCAAATCACAACCACAATGAGATATCACTTCACACCTGTTAGAATGACTTTCATCAAAAGACAAGTGATAACAAGTGTTGAGGAGGATATGGAAAAAGGGAACCATTGTGCACTGTTGGTAGAAATGCAAACTGGCAGAGCCACTATGGAAAACAGTATGGAGGTTCCTCAAAATATTAAAATAGAATTACTATACAACTCAGCAATCCCACTTGTGGGTCTATAACCAAAGGAAATGAAAACAGGATATTGAAAAGATATGTACGCTCCCACTTACTGCAGCATTATTCACAATAGCCAAGATACATAAACAACTTAGTGTCCATCAGTGGATAAACACATACACAAAAGCAGCACATATATATATACACACACAATGGAATATTATTCATACCGGAGAAAAAGAGGAAATCCTGACATTTGCAAGACCATGAATGGATCTTGGGGCATGCTAAGTGAAATTAACCAAAGACAAATACTGCATGGTATCTCTCATATGTCAAGAAAATTTTTTAGTCATATTCATAGAAATAGAGCAGAAAAGTAGTTGCCAGAGGCTAAGGGTGGGAGAAATAGGGAGAAGTTATTAATCTTCAGCTATAAGATTAATATTGTCTGAGGATTCAATGTAAAACATGGTGTCTATAGCTGATAACACTACTATATAATTGAAATTTGCTAAAAGAGTGGAAATTAAATGTTCTCTCTCAACACATACAAAAAAAAGCATGAAGGGTTATGGATGTGTTAATGAACTAGATGTGGGGAATCTTTTCACAATGTATACACATATAAAATCACCATGATGTACTTTAAATATCCTACATTTTATATGTTGATTATACCTTATTGAAGCTGAAATTTATAAAAAAAAAAAAAAAAAAAAAAGGAACATTCTAATACTCCAGTACCCCCTCTAGTGACTACTTCTAGAAACTAGCTCAAGATCCACAAAGGTAACCACCATAATATCTTTTAACATCATAGATCAATTTTGCCTGCTTTTGAACTCCATTTAAATGAAATAATGAGTTTACATCTGTTTGGAGGTTTATTTGCTCAGCACTGTGTCTTTAAAATTTGTTTACATTGTTTATCTGTAATTGATTCATTTTCATTCTCATTCCTGTGTAATTTCTATTGTATAAAAATACCAAGAGTAAAAATACTATTTATATGTTCTACCTCTGATGGGTATTTGTATACCACCACATTTGTATGCAAACCATAATGCTATTATACATTATTTAGAAAAATATGTACTCTTGTATCTTTGGCAAGCTTTTGTTTTTCCAATCTAAAATTTTAAAAATTACCATTGCTTAATTCTCTCTGACAACATACAGGGTTTCAGCTTTCAAATACAGTTCTAAAAGTTCAACTAGTATATGCTGCAGCAATACAGCATTACTCCCTCTCCTAAATGAACTATAGCACTAAGAAATTAAATAACAAGGGGAAGCATTTCTTTATAAAATTACTCATTAGTAAATGAAAAAGAAATGAGAAAATCAGAACACCATCATTTTGTAACCATCAATAAATGAATGGACGGAAGCACCAAATATCAGCAGCTGCTAACATCACAAAAGGAGGGATGCCAGACACTCGGTGAGTTCTAATGAAATAACACTACCCACTAGACAGAGGGGTCAAACCACATCTAATAAAGCCTCTAGATCCTGCTGCCAGCCTGAGGAAATAAAAAGGACAGATGAATGTGCTGAACTGCACTAAATGTATACAATTGGTCAAATCCAGACTATGAAAAAACAGGTCAAAAATAAATTTGAGGAGAAAGATATGGAAAACATCTGTAGATTTAAAAAGACAAAGAAATAGCAACGATTTTTAAAATGGTCAAGACTAAACAACAGTATCTAGGAAGACACACTTGGGTGAGAGAATTACAAACACAAGGAAATGATTACTGTTAAGAGTAATATAGAGGAAGGGAGTTCCTTAAAGGAAGGGAATATGATTGTCTCAGGGCACAGAGACATCTGGCATAGAGAAGCATCTGGCATAGCTGGCAAACTTCTATGCATTGAGAGCTGTGTGGTAGTTACAAAAATGTATTATCTTAACACAAAAAGGTTTATGTTATAGTTTTCTATATCTATATTTTATATATCTATATTTTACAATCTTAAAAAGTTGAGATTATAGGGATCCCTGGGTGGCGCAGCGGTTTGGCGCCTGCCTTTGGCCCAGGGCGCGATCCTGGAGACCCGGGATCGAGTCCCACGTCGGGCTCCCAGTGCATGGAGCCTGCTTCTCCCTCTGCCTGTGTCTCTGCCTCTCTCTCTCTCACTGTGTCCCTATCATAAATAAATAAAAATTAAAAAAAAAAGTTGAGATTATAGACAAGATCTGCTAATATAAGAACTCCCCTACAGATTCATCAGCAATGGGCCAGTGTCACCTGGATTATTTCCAACAATGGCTTTCATTCCAAACTGTCACAGTAAGTAGGATGTCAAAATAAAGCAAAAGGAGATACAGAATCTGACAAAGTATCTTTACATGCCTAATGCCCATCTTGATGATTCTAATAGAAACTATTCAGGACAATATTCAGACTCACTGTTCCTGCTGCAATGTAACAGCTGCCAACTTTCACAAATTCAACAAATTTGGGAATGCAACACATAGCTTGAAGCCAATTAATCTACTTTTAGACATCTGCTCACGCCACTATTCCACAAGCATTGTGCAAAACATAATTCACTTGTGCAGTTGAGGAACAAGTCACACCTGCCAGATCACTTGGCTTTTCTAGATTTCTTCCAAAGTCAAAGAAGCCATAAGAATTCAACCAAAAGGTGCAAGGGATATCGCCCTCACTGTATAAACATAAGACTTCAATTTCTCTTTAAAAATTAAGTATGTGTGTGAATAAATACTAAGCCATAATCACCTTATTTCTGTAAAAAGTCATCTCAATTTCAATTGGCAATCCGAAGAAATTTTTGGTGTCTCATTTTAGAGTTAGAAAGTCCAATCATATTTTTCCAATATTCTAAACCCCTGATTACATTAAAACATAGTTATACAGACACTCTTTTGAGATATATGCTCTATTTCTTTTTCCTACCACTCCAAAGTTTAACCACGAAATTACAATAAATTACCAACTATGTACTAGGCAATGAAACAGATATGTGACATGTACAAAGACAACTATCATATCCTTAAGAGAGCCTGAAATCTAGTTGGAGATATGTTAGTACTTTGTATTATCAAACAATTACCTGATCTTATATTATGCTCTAGATACATGATAAAAGTTCCAAGAAGGAAGAAATCTTACGTGACCAGAAACCGAACACAGCTCTGCACATGACAAAACTTAATAAATCCTACTGGAAGGAACAAAGGAAAGAACAAAAAGAACTGGTGCAGTTACACATATATACAGAATTTAAGTAGGGTCCCTCAACAACTAGCAACACAAAATTTACTCCCTGCCCAAAAAAGAGCCCTAAAATCTGAATATACAACAGGCACACATTTTCTTCATCATTTAGCTTCTCAGAAATTGATGGCATACCATCATCTAAACAGCAGCATTTTTTCTATTCTAGTAGTTAAAATAATTATGTACCCCAAGTTTCTCAGATTTGATCAAACATATCTATTAAGTCTAAAAAGAAATATATCTTTAGTATGTAAAATGATTCCGAAAGTAATCACTTACTACATGCACTACATGCACATTTGGATATCTAATCTCAATTTTTATAAGTAACAGTTCAAAAATAATGAAAGCCAGATAACTTGCAATGCCAAATCCTGAGTTTTGATTCTTAATTTCAAAACATAAAAGAACATAATTAACAACCACTATAAACTCATACAACACATCTTCCATAAAATCCCATGCACAGTCTCTAACATGACTGCAAAACTTATTGTGAGGTAAAAAACAGCAGGTAATATAAATAAACCTCAATTACAGAAATATTGAAGATAATCCTTTCTTGCCCAAAGAGGTAGTAAGTTGAAAAAAAGAAAATAATCTGTTGCTGTATTTTTATCTATAAATAGAAGGATAATATAATAACTACCTCAAAAAGTAGAAATTTTACCCAAAAAACAAACAGAAAGGGGTTAATTTCATATTCATTTCTAAATTACACAGAAGTAAAAGTAATACAGTCAACATAAAGCAGTAGCAGAAAACAAGCAACATGGTATATTTTATTTTGACTGGAAGAGAAGCCCCCTTTTTTAAAAAAATAAAATAAACAATGAATTTGACAATGCCCAAGTACTACTGCTTAACTGGGGAAATGCTTTATCATCTGCTAGAAAAAGTGCAAAGCGGTATGAATTAAACTGCTGACACAACCTTAAGCACAGTACCCTTTGCTTGAAAGTGACTCCAATTAGGGCAAAAATTTACATAGAGTAAAGAGCTTCCCTACCAATGCTTTATCATCAATATGTCAATATGGGAATAGAAAAGACTATGAACAAGTGAAACATATTAATCAATGAAGGGAAGAATGAACCTTAAATCAGGAAAATCTGCATGTCTGTGTGTACTCATGAGTATGTGATGTATCTTTATGGCTCATTTTTTTTTTAATTTTCTTTTTTACTTCTTTATTCATGAGAGACACACAGAGAGGCAGAGACATAAGAGAGGGAGAAGCGGGCTCCTCCGAGGGAGCCCAATGGGGGATTCGAGCCTCAGACTCAGGGATCATGCCCTGAGCCGAAGGCAAACACTCAACCACTGAGCCACCCAGACGTCCCTTTATGGCTCATTTCTGAACTTATAAATGGATTTTGTTTTGCTTTTCTCCATATAAAACTAAAGATCTGAATTATGGTATTCAGTGGATATGACTTTTGCTACATACAGAAGTAACCTTGGGCAAGGTCACTTAATCTTGCAGTCTCAAGATTCATCACTAATAAAGGAAGTAGTATTTATCAGATAAGTGGTAATCACTGCACTACATGTTTTATATATATAATCTCTGAATCTTCAAAGAATCTTATCAGGTAATTAGTATTATTCTCACATAACCAAAACTCAGTCCCTTAAATTTGATTCAACCACATGTCTGCTTCACTCCAAAGCTCCTTTCCTTTACTACATGATAATGATAATGCCTAAATTAATACCTTAACTATTCAGAATATAAAATAATTCTAACAAAAAAGATGACATAATGTACACATGGACTGTTTTAAAACAAAAAGCTATACAAGAGTAAGGGATAAATAGTACTCTATTGATAAAGCTATTCCATCACATTACTCCCCTCCCTAAATGGGAGATGCCTGGTACTTACTAATAGCAAGGGGAAAAATATAAACATGAATGCACACAAGTATAAATTCAATACATGAAGCATTAATGACAAAACAAATGGAAGTAGAGACTATAGTCTACTTTTTTTTTTAATTTTTATTTATTTATGATAGTCACAGAGAGAGAGAGAGAGAGAGGCAGAGACATAGGCAGAAGGAGAAGCAGGCTCCATGCAGGGAGCCCGACGTGGGACTCGATCCCAGTACTCCAGGATCAGGCCCTGGGCTGAAGGCGGCGCTAAACCGCTGAGCCACCGGGGATCCCTATAGTCTACTTTTCTACAAAACATATTTCTGTAGCAGAAATTCATTCATTTGTTCATCATTAAGGGATGAGGTCAGTACAATGTGAAAGTCACAAAGGCCCACAAAGAATTTTCTCCAACACAGTAATGCTAAAGAGTCATTAGGGATGAGCTTTCTTACACAGAGAGCTTTAGCAATATACAATAACCTTAAGGGAGGAAAGAAAAACTCTAAAACTCCTGTAGAAGAGGGCTGGTTAATGGCTTCTAGAACTGCAAGGCTTTCCATAATGCACAGCTATCTGATCAAGCTACAAGTACAGATACAGCCATGAAAATATTTCCTTTTTTTCCAAAAAAAAAAAAAAAGGAGGGGGGTGGTGAAGAGGACTGATAAAGAAGTCTATATCCTGGGTCAGAATTTTTTATTTTGACCATTTATCTTAAGTGGAACTGAATGTCATCAAAGGAGAAGGCATAAATTCTAGGGACTCAGAATTGAATAACTGAACTCAGGTAAATCTTCAGCTGTATTATTATTTTTATCAGAATTGTTACCAGTTTTGTGAGTACACAGATTACAAAGTTGCATACGTTTCTAAGAGGCTTGTCCCTATTTTTAGGGTCTAATTTTGCAGAAATCTAGGGGTTTTTTTCCCCCAGAGATACATATATTGCTTTGTAACAGAACTGCCTCTATTATTGTATTTAAAGAAAACCACTTGCTTTATTTAGACCAAGCCTAACTTCTCCAGCATTTGCTGTTATGGGATAAAACCAATCTGTATTGATAGGTTAAACTTTATTGCTACTAAACAATTTAAAAATTATGTTGTCAGGTCAAAATACTGGCCATTTTTATTTCTGCTTTAAGTATCACTAATAAAGAGTGAAAATATCCAAAATGAATACAAATTGGAAATTGGAAATAACATTTAAAAATACAGATTATAATAACAAAGATAGAAAACCTCAAAAATGCTAAATTCAAATTCTAGTACATACTATGTATTAAAAAATAACATTTTGAGTCAGTTTTTTCAATTTTATAATAATGTCACAAGGAGGGTAAAATTCATTACAATAGTAATACAGGTTTTTCCCTTAGGAATGATCTTTTTAGTTTTCAGTACAGCCAATCTGAATTATTTTCTTTATGAAACTGTCAAAGTATTAAGGAGAAAACAGTATTTGCCCACCTTGTCGGTCAAAGAAAATACATTTCTTTACTAAGTTGAACAACAAAAATTGACTTTAGCATTTTAATATCTGTCTGCAACATATATCTAAGAGACTTCTAATAATTTAAAAATGCCAAATCCTAACCAAAATTTAATTCTGGTAATAAAGGTTATTAAAAGTTACTAAAAGCTTTCATATTTTTTACCTAAAATTTTGTTTTACATTAAGAATATTTTGAAATTTTTATCTTAATTTATTTTAATTCCAGTGTAGTTAACATATGTTAGTAGCATCAAACATCAATCATACAAAACAGTGATCAACAATTCCATACGTTACTCAGTGCTCACCAAGATAAGCATTTCTTAATCCCCTTCACCTATTTCACCCATCCCCCTATCCACCTCCCTTCTGGTAACTACCAGCTTGTTCTCTCTAGTTAAGAGTATGGCTTTTGTTTGTCTTTTTTGTTTTGTTTTGTTTCTTAAATTCTATAAATGAGTGAAATCATACTGTATTTGTCTTTCTCTAACTTATTTCACTTAGCATTATACCCTCTAGATCCAGCCATGTTGTTGCAAATGGAAAGACTGCATTCTTTTTTAGAGCTGAGTAATATTCTGTTGTAAAAAAATACCATATCTTCTTTACCCATTCATCTATCAGTAGACACTTAGTCCATTAGGAATTTCAACATACTTTTTATGATGCTCTGAAACAAATGTATCCTGAAGAATCAAATCACGAAAAGTCAGAAATTGGAGAGCATGCCTACCACTTTAAAAATAGAAGGAAAAAGTATAAGAGTTGGTGGAAAAGGGAAGAAAATGGTATCTTGAACAGAACAAGTATGCCAATCTGGTAAACCAATGCAATCTAAGCATCTCCCACCACCACCCTAAATTACAATCTATCTACTTTATATTAAATGTCAGCTGGACCTTGACCACTCATACTACCTTCTAGTCTTTCTGCCATTTCAATGTTTATTGCTGTAACACTCTGAATCAAATTCTGGTTTAGGGATTATCAAAAGGTCAGTAACTGCTCTGAGTTTACATACTTTGCTTTCAATGACTTTCACTATGGAACATGTTCCTCAATGCAAAGTTTTTAAGATACAAATAGCAAAATTATCTTTCCTGCTGAAAAAAAAAAATATCGATCAAGAACATTTTCCACTGTGACACAAAAGAAAAGAGGTATCAAAACTAAACTGTCCTACATAAAATGTTTAGTAAACAACTAAAATTTATACTGCTAAATGAATAGTTCTCCTTATTGAGAGAACTGAAGCTTTCAGAGCTGGGGTCTTGTCAATTTTCAACATCTCAACCCAAAGGTTTTATTCCTTTTCCCCTTTCATCTCTGAAGCAAAAAAGTAATCCCTATTATTTTAAAGATTAATACCACCAGTCTTTCTGACTTTGTCTACCCCTACACTTCCTCCAGAAACTTGCTCTATTTATCATTACCTTCCAGCTAAAAAGTTCAATTTCTTTAATCTCCTCCTTACCTTTCCATGAACAATCACAAGTATATGTTAGTTTTTGGATACAAAACAATGTATATAAGTGAAGCCTTATAAATAGAAAGGGAATCACTCCAACTATATAGATTTGAAAAATAATAAAATTAAGTTTTCTTTTCAACTTATTTGTTCAATAAGTTGAACTCTTCAATAAAGCTCCAGTCATAGAATGAAAATAAAGGAGCAAGCAAAAGTCAGTATCATAAAATATGTAATGAGCAATGGTGAATGGCAATGATTTTTCACCTTAATTTCTCAATAATCAAGGACTTCTTGGTTATGCCAAATTGTATCTAAAAATTATCCCGGATAAGATTCTAAGAAATGAATTTTAAAAGGCACTCTTGGGGGGCCTGGATGGCTCAGTCAGTTGAGTGTCACACCCTTGATTTCTGCTGAGGTCAGGTCCCTGGGTTGTGAAGTTGAGACCCATATAGGGCTCCACACTCAGCCGGGAGTGTGCTTGAGATTTTCTTCCTCTGCCCCTCCAGCCCCTACCCCAAGCACACACTCTCTCTCTCTCAAATAAATAAATAAACCTTTTTTTAAAAGAAGCTCTTTAGAAGGTGTACTGCTATGACTTTCAACAACCAGTCAACTCCAAAATTTAGGAATTAACTTCCTTCCTATATAGAGATATAGAATATGTTGTAAGTCTTTTGCTCCTGTGCTTACCTATGTTTAATTTTTCTTTTAGAAATTAAACTAATCTGTTTTTTTTTTAAAGATTGAGTGTATGTACACATGGTAGGGGGAGGGGCAAAGGGAGAGGGATAAAGAATCTTAAGCAGGTTCCAGGGCGGAGCCCAACACGGGAACCCATTTTACAACCCTGAGATCATAACATGGGCCCGAAATCAAGAGTCCAACACTTAACCAACTAAGCCACCCAGGGACCCTGAAACTAATCTGTTGCCTAAACATTATCTTTAAAAGGTTAATGCTGTGATTTTTATTTACTATTAATCTCAGGGTAAAGAATAACACTTTCTTCCTATATACTGTAATCTTGATCAGAATTCTGAGACTTTTCATTCAAAGTTTGTGATTGTATGTGTTTATAACTTAAACATACTGGTTTTAAAAAAAAATTATAAAATTAAATGACGTCTGGGTGGCTCAGTGGTCGAGCATCTGCCTTCAGCTCAGGGCATGATCCCTGGGTTCTGGGATCAAGTCCTGCATCGGGCTCCCGCATGGAGCCTGCTTCTCCCTCTGCCTGTGTCTGCCTCTCTCTGTCTCTCATGAATAAATAAATAAAATATTTTAAAATTATATATATATATAATTAAGAAACTTATAAATGTGGAAGCATGAGGGGCTCCTGGGTGGTTCAGTCGGCTAATATATACCTTCAACTCAGGTCATGATTCTAGGGTCCTGGAATCAAGGCCTACATTGGGCTCCCTGCTCAGTGGGGAGCCTCTTTCTCCTTCTCCCACTCCCCCTATTTGTGCTGTCAGATAAATTTATTTTTAAAAATGCGGAAGCATGAGCAAAACAGTAAGGATATGCTTGTAACTCCTAACTTTTCTATCACTCTCTTCTTCCAGCTTAAAATAACTTGTTACTTTCTTGATAATTCACACAAAGTCTAAGTCATGTCCATCCAATCCTATCCCTAGACACTAAAAGAAATCATTTATTATATATAAATCATAACTGTTACATTAATCTAACAGCATCTTGATCCAATGACAATGCTGCATTACAGACTACTTTCTATAAACCGCTAAATACTCATGTCAATTTGTACATGATACACATGTAATCCTGATTTAAAGATACAAGACACAATTTACTGTAAAGCCCAAAGTAATGATTTTTATCTGGCAAAGAACATGGGGATAATTTCTAGGAAATCCAGGAATAAAATCTATGGTCTTTTTGAACCAATTCACTATCACAACCTATTCCTCCTTTGATGCATTTTCTTTCCAATTCCTACTTTTCTTTTCTGGGACCTTCCACTGCCTAATTCATATATCCTGTATAGTAACAATGAAACTCTCCTCTCAGGCCTTACCCTCTCTTTGCTAAAATACTACCGCTTTTTAGGTTTCTGACTTCTTTCTCACTCTACATACTCTCCTCAAACTACTTATATACACTCTCATTGCTTCAACTGCCACCTATAATGATGGTTCTCAACTTAAATGGGCTTAAAGAACACTTAAGGGGCAAAAGCGTTTATTAATATTAATACAAGATTCCCAGGACCCATGACAAGAATAAGATCTATGGCTCCTTCTAAACCCACTTTTTCTAAGGTAGGTTTCCAAGTACCTCTTACCGCTACTCTCAGAGAGTAAATTAATTAACATCTTTATGCTCCAACAGCTTCTATTCCATACCTATGTTCTGAAATACCTTATTAACTCTTTCATTGTCTGCCTTTCCCATTAGGACTGTAAAACTCCCAGAAGACAACTCTGGGCTTTTCTTTTTTACAATGTCCAATGATTTGCACAAGAAACTAGTTATTAGCAGGCTATCAGTAAATGCCAGAAATCCCACATGTACTATCCAGATTAGAGGATAAGAAGTGTTTAAATAAGGGATCCCTGGGTGGCGCAGCGGTTTAGCGCCTGCCTTTGGCCCAAGGCACGATCCTGGAGACCCGGGATCAAATCCCACGTCGGGCTCCCGGTGCATGGAGCCTGCTTCTCCCTCTGCCTATGTCTCTGCCTCTCTCTCTCTGTGTGTGACTATCATTAAAAAAAAAAAAAAAAAAAAAAGTGTTTAAATAAAAACAATAAATAATTATTATCTATTTTGCGACAGTCTGATTTAGGAGAGGGCTTATACTACAGTTTTCCTTGTTTCCCATTTATAAACACATATATACCTTTCAGGTGGACCTGGATAACATCAAGGATAAAAACAAAGGTCTTGATGTAAGAATTACTTAAATAAAAACCCAGATTTGCTACTTAATATGATCTCAGGTAAGCACTTAATGGTCTCAATTCTAAAATGAAGCTTATACTTAAGGAATAGGTTTTCGATAAGAATTAAAACCATCTAATATTTGTCATTTGGTGATAATCAAAACATGGTAGATATTATTCTTATTAAGCCATACGCTTAAAAGCACACCACTGGGGTGCCTGGGTGGCAGAGTCAGTTAAGCATCTTGGTTTCGGCTCAAGTTATGATCTCAATGTCTTGAGACTTGAGCCCCACATTGGGCTCCATCCATGTTCAGTGTGGAGTCCCCTTGGGACTCTCCCTCCCGCTCTGGCTCCCTCTTTGTCAAATAAATAAATCAATCTTAAAAAAAAATAAAGCAAATGAGGGTGGAGAGGAATATCTTTCAGATAAATATAGTAACTTTATAAAACTAAAAATAGGGATCCCTGGGTGGCGCAGTGGTTTGGCGCCTGCCTTTGGCCCAGGGCGCGATCCTGGAGACCCGGGATCGAATCCCACGTCAGGCTCCCGGTGCATGGAGCCTGCTTCTCCCTCTGCCTGTATCTCTGCCTCTCTCTCTCTCTCTGTGTGACTATCATAAATAAATAAAAATTAAAAAAAAAAAAGAGAGAGAGAATTAAAAAAAAAAACACTAAAAATAGTATGTAGATTACTAACTTTAAAAAATCTACTCAGTTCTATCAATTCATTAAAATCACATTAATTTCTAATCAGCTTAATTATAAAATTTTAAGCCAAAGCCTAAAACAGCTTTTTGGGGGGAGTGTGGGCGGGGGCGGGGGGACCTTAAAGGGCTATTCAACCTACTCCTGGCATATGTATAGTGGTCTTTAAGCCCATTAACAAAAAAACAAACAAACAAAAAACCTTGTAAAATTGATGTTTTTCTTCCTTTTAAAGTATACTCTTCCATTGCAGATTTAAATCCAATCAAAATTTGGTACATAGATACAAGTGTATATGCCTATTTTCATTAAAACACTCAACAGCAAATAAAAGAGGTAAGAGAATCAGCATAGATGGAGCCCTTAGGCTTGCTTAAAAGAAGTTTATAGAAATATTACTTGGTGCTTTCCACAGAAGCTTAGCAATGGTTTCCAATAGTTGGTTTTGTTAGCAACTTATTTTGCTCTATTATAAAGGTCATAACTAGGACTTTGTTAATAAATTTGAAAAATATAGACATATAAAGAAGAAATACCTTAAGTTATCTATAATCTCATCATCTAGAGATAACCACTTTATAAATCTCTTGTATTTTCTTCTAGTCTCTCTCTCAAAAATGTATAACACACATTTTCAAAACTAATAAACTGAATGAAAATGTTGAGACCCAACTACTCACTGACCTTAAAAAACGGTAATTTCATGTAATTTAATCTCATACCATATGCACTATGTGTAAGGATATATAAATTTTATATTCTTTTCAAACGTTATATTATCATGAGTATTTTTCTAAGTCTTCAATATTCTTCCCAATATGAATGATATTTTAAGGCTGAAGGGTGGCTCAAACAAATGGATATATTTACCCATTTCCCTGATATTTGAAACTGATTTCACTTTAACAAATGATGCTGATATGAACATTCTTATGCCTAAATTTTTCTATAAATCTATGATTTATATCCTTAGGATAAATTCCTAGAGGCTGGCTTACTGAGTCAACAATTAGAAACATTTTAACTACTACTTAAACATGTTTCTAAAATGCCTACCAAGAAAGAATTAGCATTACCAATTTACATTTTATCATTAAGGAGATTGTTAATTCCATTTCAAAGCTTTTTTTTTTTTAACAGTGTAAGAGATGATTTTACAAATCATCTATGGTTTGTAAACGAATTCCTAGAGGAAGGCAAGGTGACGGACAACATATACAGAAAAGGTAAAAACAGGAGCACATTTCAATATCAGCAGTTCTCAAAATTTGGTATGCATTAGAATCATCCAAGAGGCCTGTTTAAAAATGAAAATCCCTGGATCCTACTCCAGTGATTCTGTCAAGAGGTTCTGATGTAGATTTGTACTTTTAACTACCACAAATGACACAGATGCATACTGATCTCTGAACTATACTTCAAGAAGCATTACTGCAAAGTACAAATGCTTTATATGAATAATTTCCATATACTGAAAAGTATACTCCAAATAGCTAGGTAAGAGGTAAATATACCAGTTACTCCTTATTCAAGATATAAATATTAGGCAATCACATAATGACTTCAGACCAAAGCTTGGCTTCTGCAGTCACTGCTTAATTAAAAGTGCAAATATTTTAAAAATACATTAAAGTACAGTATTTTACCTCAAATAATATATATCTTATGCTTAATTTCTTCTATAGCAAAACATATAATATATATAGGAACATGTATGTATTTAATTTTATTTATTTATTTGAAAGAGAGGCAGAAAGAATGAGCAGAGGGAAAGAAAGACTAGCAGACTTCCTGCTGAGTAGGGCTTGATCCCAGGACCCTGAGATCATGACCTGAGCTGAAATCAAGAGTCAGACACTTAAATAACCGAGCCACCCAGGCACCCATATATTTTTCTAAGTACAAATTTTAACACTGGATCTGTTATTTCCCAGCTGTGTGATTTAAGGTAAGTTATATAAACTCACTGGACCTCAGTTTCCTCACCTTTAAAAACGATAGTAAGAGGGGGTGCTGGGGTGGCTGAGTCAGGTAAATGTCTACCTTCAGCTCAGGTCATGATCCTGGGGTTCTGGGATTGAGCCCTGTGTCGAGCTCCCTGCTCAGCTCTCCCTCTTCCTCTGCCACTTCCTCTGTTTGTGCTCTCTTGCTCTATCAAATAAATAAATAAATAAATAAACAAAATCTCTTTAAAAAAGAAAAGATAATACCTATCTCAGAAGTGACATAATTAACACAAAAGTACATCTGGTCCAAATTAAGAGTTCAATAAATGTTTGTTAGAATTATTATTATATGCTCATCACTTTGAAAGCACCTAATTCAATCAATCTCCCAACCACTTTGCCTAGGCAACAAAGAGGACTGCCTGTATACAGCTTATCTGATAGGCCATATACAGAAAGAGCACTACTAACATAAAGCCTACCTTTAAGAGAAAAAAAAATTAATAAAAAAAAAAGCTAGAAACTGAATTAAACTACCTTTAACAACATTGTTAGAGAGCACAGGAAAAACTGGCAGTGCTAGAATTTAATCCCAAACTTATTCTTTTAAACATGTAGAGAATACTCAATATGAAAAAGATAAAATCATATTCTTAGCAAAAATATGCATTCCCTTCCCCTGCCCAAAAAGGACATGAAAGGTGAATGGAAACATTTCAATGTCATCTAGAACCTGATTCTTTAAGAAATTTCATCCTTCTTCTTAACTCCAACTTCTCTAGCTTCTAGGGCAAGTATCAGAATACCTCACATTAGTATGAATAAATTAATTTCTTTTTAATGGACATTTTAGGAGTATGTTTAAGGAACTTAAGTAAAAATGTTCACATCTAAATTGATCAAGGTCATCAAGTAGATTCGTGGCAGTCTAATTAAATCCAGGTCTTATTAATGTTTGACCCAGGGCCCTTAAGAAAGAGGTAAGTTCTATTAGGGCTTGGACTTCATAATGTCTAATGTAGAATAATCACAGTATCTTCTTTTATAACTAATGTTTTCTAACAAGTGATCAACTCTTCTGATAACTCCTTTCCTCTTATTCCCTCAACACATTGAAAAAGCTTTCATGTACATGGCTCCAGTAAAACTTCTATTAATGATTAATTTGTTGTTAATTCACCCTTAACATTTCAATGTAAATGAAATTTAGATATATCCTTTACCAAATCTCAAATGATATGAACATCCTTTATGTTCATACTACCAGTGTTCAGAAGGTTGTTTTTCTTTTCTTGGGGGGGTTGGGGAGAGCACAGTAAACTTTTTACTTGTTACCTATTGACTAAAAGATAACAAACACTAGTTTTTAATTTATATTACAGTCTCCATAGTTAACGTTTTAAGTATGTGAATTCAAAATAAAGTACAGAATGATATTGGTAATATTCACATCTTTCAAGAAACACTAATGGCAAATATTTAAGTACATGAGAAGGAAAAGCTCTCTTCATATAGTGGTTTGAATATCATATATAATGGCAACTTTATGTTCAATTCCTTCTATAGCAAATTATTAACATTATCTAATTAACAAATGTTTTTGGGTGTGACTGAAAGAAAAAGTATCCCTATTGTGGCAACAACATAAACATGATTAAAGAATATAAATTAGGGAATAGAGAACTCAGTGTTTTTATGTCATGTTTTGTACAAAACACTTTAAGTACTAGATAGAGAGGTAGAAGAGTTGGTGAGTAGAGGAAAGAGGAGAGATCATTTTCTTTCCTATAGAAAGCCCCAAGCAAAACTCTAAAGTAGGCAAAGTCTTGGGTACTGAGTCTCACCGTTTTTTCTGCAATAGCAGTTCTATTCTGCTTTACGCTTTAGTCCTGTATCTCTGTATTTGTTTAAAAGGTATAGAGAAAGATGAAAATAATTACTAAAATGTAATCACTGAAAATTGATGTTCTTCATTTCCTGTATTCTGAAATATTACTTTAAAAATAGCTAACTATGTTTTCATCAATATCCTTTAAAATTGGTTCAACTCAGACTTCCTAAGTGTTGCTGATCTATGAAACCACTGAAAAAAAGCAGACCAAAAACAATACAACTCTAATACAACTCACTAGCACAAGAATTTACCATAATTCCACTATTGTAATTACAGCTAGAGTTTGAAACTGAGAAAATTTACAAGCATTAAGAATATTTATTTCATTTGGATGACACAGGATAGTCAACATAAATCCTGTATTTTAGAGAGATGCTCTCATGATCAATATCAGAGTATGCTGATACTTGCTGATGCTGAGCTAGGCATAGGGAGCAAAGAGTTTACATTTCCTTCTACTCAAGACTACTAGCACCAATGAACTTTTTATGAATTGAGGAATGAAATAACATAATCTCTACAATTTCATGGAGGGTGGGGGGACACTCAAATTAACTATAAAATTACTGAGGCTACCCAAAACTTAAAGCAAAGGAAAATTTTTTGAAAATTTAGTATTCTAATTTTAAAAATAAGCACTGCTGCTTTAAGTGACCAGCAGCCTCACATCAACTCCAGGCTGCAATCACAACATCCATTAGAGTGCTCCACAGCTCAGAGCAAGCAAGCAAGTGGTTGTCAGTGCAGCTAGTAAATCACCTGATCCTATTACAAAATCAATTACTGCAGTGCATTTCCATTGCTACACAATCTGATGATGACAAAATGATATTGGATAGCTACTGCAAGGTCAAGAAAACTGCTAAGAACATCTTTAATTGGTCTTTTATTTTTAATCATTTGGTCCTAGTTATAAGGCATCCATTTTAATTGTATATTTTTATTTGAAATAAATCTATGTAGTTACCTTTGGTTGCCTGGGACATTCGATGGATAATCTCTGCAACTGGTCTGAGGTATGGCTACAAGAGAACAGATCAGAGCAGCAGGTCGAACGGCTCAACCTCTTCATTAAAGAAGAAATAATGCTGCAGCCACAGCCACACATTGACTTGTTCATTAGATGAGAACTTAACTTAAAAAATCAGAACTGGTAATGTCCCATATATACTCAAAATTGGCTAACTGCCTCATTCTGCAGCTCTCTGGCTGAAAGAAACACTGCTAAAAAAGAATAAAACATCAGCTTCTCTAAAGAAGATACCAGACACAAACTCATCGCCAAGAAAAAGTCGATATCAAAAACAGAAGTCTCCCAGCTACTCTTTAGAAATAAGGTAAGGTGCTTTAATATTTCATACTGTTTTCTATTAAAGCCCAAGTACTTAACAAAGGAGCAAACTCGAGATATTATACCCCAAAATTATACTAACCACTCTTTCTGTCCTCCATCAGTTTAGATCTGTTTGCCTACTCCTTCAGCTCAGCCTATCCAACCTGTTCCCTCTGTAAATGCACACTATTTCAACAACCAACTGGAATGAGCCCCACCCCTCTCTGTCCCCACACACACTGTTCAAGAACCGCTCAATATCTGGAAAAGAACGGCTGCTGCATTGCTTTGAGAAACAACAGGGAGCAAATTACTGGACGGATTCTTTAACTTACCAATCAGAACTGCTGACCTTTTATGACTCCACGATTCAAGAAGCCTGCCAAACACTCACAGTAAGAATAATCTACTGATTTTACTTCTATGCTATGGATTTACAGAACTGTTTTCTACCTTATTATTTAATCTAAAATACAAAAACATAGATAGGTGTATGTGTTTTTTAAAACAAAATTTAGACAGTAGCTGATAAAAATCTTTGAGTATTGCTGGAAGAGGACAGGGCAGTTGTTGATATGAGAAGTAAAAAACTCCCTCTGAATCTGTATTTAAACTTGAGAAATACAGAGTGGAAGAATTCTATAGGAAAACTAGGGGTGTAGGTAATGATGGAATAAATAAGCAATGTAATCCAAGGAGATCCCTGCTATCATAAATGTTAGAAGAGTTCTAATAAGAAGAAAAGGTTATGTGGCTATAGATAGGTATGGACAATATGGGGAAAAGCCATCTAAAACCTGGTTGTTTTGATACTCAATCTTCTCTCACTTGGTTATTTGCATCTTGTTAAATAGCTGCAAAAACCACAAACCACCCTGATAACATAAGCAACTGAATTATGTATATCAGCCATTCTATAGTATCTTTTATACTTAAGAATCCTCTTTTGCCAATAATGTATAAAGGTATTTATTTATACCATGTAATTATAATCCACATTATAATTTCCAGGACAAGAAAGGGTCACATTAATACAAACACTTTATAGTCTTCCCAAATAATCATACTTCAAATAACTGCAACTTAATGAACATTCATAGACCAATGATTATTAATCTCTTTTAGCACCTTTTTTGAGGATGACAGTCTAAAAACTAAATGTAGTAAGAAACCCTTTGAATGAAAATGTATATTTTTAAAACTTCCTGTTTTCTGTGGCATTGAAAGTTTCCTTATTTGTGTATGCCTCATGCTCAATTTCTTCCTTGATTTAAAGCTAAAAAATGCCAGTATTGCATTGCCTCTTCTTCACCTTGTACTGCCCTTTTGATATTCATGTTATACCTAAATCAATTTCCAAAATGTCTAAAAACAGGCATGCATTTCACACTGAATTTTTTTAAAAAAATCTTTTGTAGATAAAGGCTATGAAAACAAACAAGCAAAATAATGCAGTAACCTTTTACTCGCCTGCTGGAGGTACTGTCTGCTGCACAGAATTTTAAATCCTCATCTGCAGATGCAATTGAGCTGGTATTGCCAAGAACTCTGCTTTCCTGTGTTGCTGCTATACAGCTATTCATCAATAGAACACACTATGTGAAAAATGTGAAGTACTATCAGTTTAAGTTTCTTATATGATTTAACAAAAGAACTTCTAAAATCTAGCTAAAGCTCTGCTCTGTCATATTTTCAGATGCATGTCAGACACTTTGGGGAAAAAGGTCTTATTACTGCTGATGTACTCCTCCTAGCAAATGTGTGAGATTGGGAAGCTAAGACAGGTATGAAAAAACTAAAACATCATCCTAACATAAGAACAATGTGCCAAGCATTAAAACCACATACAATTTACATTGTCAACAAATGTATAACATGCCCAAAATAATTTGAGATTTTTATTAGCTTTACAATTAACAAAAGCCTATAAGTAAATCATTATGTCTAAGATTACAGACAAGCATCAATAAAAATCCCCACCAAACGCAACTGCTGAGAGTAAATTATTTTACTACTCAGCATTGTTATTTTTCTTAAAAGCTTTATGAAATAAATAAATCTGAAAGTAAAGCTTACTCATGAAATAACTTGAGGTATAATGTTTCATCCCCCTACCAATAACCTCTGGATCTTATATTAGTTATAACTAAAATAGGATGTAAGCAATAAGGGCTGTTTTCATTATCTATTATTTTTCTTTCCACGTCAGCTGATCTAATGCACTATTGATTCCTAGTTTGCATACAGATGGAGGAAGAAAGCAAATCATAAAAGATGAATAAAGCTTTAAAAACTATAGCTTTAAAAACTGTAGGAGAGGGCAGCCCGGTGGCGCAGTGGTTTAGCGCTGCCTGCAGCCAGGGGTGTGATCCTGGAGACCCGGGATCAAGTCCCATGTCTGGCTCCCAGTGTGGAGCCTGCTTCTCCCTCTGCCAGTGTGTCTGCCTCTCACTCTCTCTGTCTCGATAAATAAATAAAATCTTTAAAAAAAAAAAAAAAGTAAGAGAAAAAGAGTATTAGATAAAAACAGTATAGACAAAAATAGTATTTTTGTCTAGCTATTAATGTGTAAAAGGAGATAGAGACATTAATATTTGCTCACTAATGACAATTAAGCAACATGATTGTTTTTAACAAACTAACTGCATTTTAAAGTGTGCTCTCCGTCCCCCGTGCCCCCCTTAATCGCAAGTAACTCTGAATATCAAAAACTTGTTTTAGAAATTTTTAACCTTTTGGGACGCTTGGGTGGCTCAGTGGTAGAACATGTGCCTTCTCTGAGGCGTGATCCTGGGGTCCTGGGATGGAATCCCACATCCCCACAGGAGCCTGCTTCCCCCTCTGCCTATGTTCTATGACTCTCTGTGTGTCTCTCAAGAATAAATAAGTAAAATCTTTAAAAAAAAAATAAATAAAGATTTTAACCTTTCTATTGCATTTCTATTTCTCTAAGAAATAAGGTGCCCATTCTAATTACATGATAGTCCAAAAGATATGAAATCCACAAATATAAACCTGTAGGTCAAGGCATCATTCCTTAACACTCAAATATATATATATATATATATTAAAGCACAAGCTAACTTCAATAGTTCCCTTAAAGTAAAATATATCAAACAGAAACTTATCAAACTGACACTATTACACTATTTAAAACTACTCAGTTCATTTAACACACTGCACTGCCACATATAACATGCCAATGAGAAGTAATTCCAGCAGTTCTCAGGATATGGACCTTGGGGGTCTCTGAGACCTTCACATGGAGTCTGTGGGATCAAAATTATTTTCATAATACTAGGACGATATTTGTATTCCAACCCTCCCCATCTCTCATGAGCAGACAATGAAGTTTTCCTCAGACCGTAAGGCATGTAGTACAGGAATAGACTGAATGCACAAGTAGATATGAGATTCCAACCGTCTTCCATTAAGCTAGACTTTATTTAAGGAAATGTAAACAATATCATCCCTCTCATTAATTTTTTTGTTTCAATAAATACAGCTATTTTCCCCCAAAATATGTTAACAATGTGAACATGCAATTTAGCTGTTATTTTTTAAATGAACTTAATTAAGTGGTTTCAAAACTTCTCAGTTTTGTTTTCTAACAAGCTAAATGCTGAGAGATATAGTCCAAATAAATCAAGGCTCTTTGAGATCTTCAATAATTTTTAAGAGTGTAACTGGGTACCAAGACCAGAAAAAAAAAATGAGAATCACTAGAATTTTTGCTTATCTTTTTCCCTTAAATCAAGGCTTACAGTTTTTGGCTATAAAAATGACCAGTAATTTTCAAAACAATGATTCTAAAAATATTCATTTTAGAAAAGCAAATATAAAATGTTTTGAATTTTCACTGATGTCATTTTTAATACTTCACTTTCAGTCACCTTAATTATCAGGTACAGTTATTATTGGCTGTGCTTTACAGCACTGCTAAAAACTACTTTTTAATTAGTAGATAACCGATAATGATGATGTCTATGCAAAAAGATACTAAAATCTAGCTGGTAAACATATACACTGAAAAAGAGACAAAAAACAGTTGCTAGGAAAATGAAAATATAAGATTATGTATTTTTGAATATAAAAAGAAACCATAAGGAGTTGCTAAAATTCAACATGCCTGTACAAAATCACTGGTTTTAAATAAAATTTTCCCTGAGAAGAAATATCTAAACTTTAATAAAATATATTTCAAGAAAGGGATGCCATTCAGTAATAAAAAGATGATTATGGGGGGAACCTCTCAAGACTGTATGAAAGACAATTAAAGAAATCACAGTACAATAACTTAATAGCTTTGGAGTAATTCATTCCTATTGCTGAGAATAGCTGCATGTTAAATAAGGCTTTACAGTCAAACAGGAAAGAGAAAGCCTCTTACCCCTGCTCTCAAGTTTGTATGTTATGTGCTAGCCCACATTTCCCTGTCTAAATCCCACATGGTTACTGTCAAAGAGGTTCTCCTTGGTTTTGTCCTTTGCCAAACCCAATGTCCTTTAGCCTTCAAGAGCTCTGGTTCCTACTCATTCAATCATTCAACTATTTACTAAGCACCTACTATGCGCTAGGCAGGTATAGATTAATGAAAATGAAGCAAAGCATGAAACATAAAAATCCTTCCTACCACCTTTGAACTTTTGGTCCACGGGGAGAAGACATGAAACAAAACAAATACCACAGCAGATAGTAATAACTGCAAGGGTGGTAAAAAAGAAAAAAAAAAAAAAAAAAAAAGAAGGAAAGATTAAATGTTCAAGGAATGACTCATTTTATTAGAAAAACAAATTTTTCAAAGATTTAAGAATATTTTCTAAATGTTGGGAGAGTAGTGGCAAAAAAACACGGTCAGTGAACACAAAAGCTCAACTGTTTTAATGGAAAAGAAATTTTTAAAGATTTTATTTATTTACTAATGAGAGACAGAGAGAGAGAGAGAGAGAGAGAGAGAGAGAGAGAGAGGCAGAGACATAGGCAGAGGGAGAAGCCCGCTTCCTGCAAGGAGCCCAAAATGGGACTCGATTCCAGATCCCGAGATCATGCCTGGAGGAGAAGGCAGATGCTCAACTGCTTGAGCCACCCAGGCATCCCTGAAAATTTTTAATTATATATAAAAGTAGAGAGAAAAGCATAATGAATTCCTGTATATCTACTCATCACTCCTATTCAACAATTATTCTAGATATTACCAATATTACTGTCTTTGTCTTTTTTTCTTTTTTGAGGTATTTTAAAGTAAATGCTAGACATAATGTCACTCCCTCTCCTACCCACCTACCATATCATGTATATTTAAATAATTAACCTACTGCTTTATATAATCACGAAATCACTACATCACACTCATCAAATTAAGTTTCCATGGTACTGGGACACCCAGGTGGCTCAGTGGTTCAGCGTCTGCCTTTGGCTCAGGGTGTGATCCCCGAATCCAGGATAGAGACCCACATCGGCCTCCCTGCGGGGAGCCTGCTTCTCTCTCTGCCTGTGTGTCTCTGCCTCTCTGTGTCACTCATAAATAAATAAATAAATCGGTTTTTTTTTAAGTTTCCATTGTATTAACTAATACCAACCATATTTAAATTCCCAGTATCATCTCAAAAATGTCTTTTCTAGATAATTTGATCTAAAAAGAATCCAGAGACGCCTGGGTGGCAAAGCTGGTTAAACATCCGCCTGTGGCTTAGGTCCTGATCTCAGTTTCCTGGAACTGAGCCCCACATCAGGCTCCCTGCTCAGCGGGGAGTCTGCTCCTCCCTCTCCCTCTGCCTCTACTCCCGCTCATTCTCTCTCTCTCTCATGCACTCTCTCTCAAAATAAATTAAAATCTCTTAAAAAGATTTTAAAAAATAAAAAATATATAAAATAAAATAAAAAGAATACAAACATGAACCACTTTGTATGTGGCTGTTATATTTCTTACATCTTTTTTTACTTAGTAGTAACTCCCCATGTCCCTCTTTTACATGCCACTGACCTAGAGAAACCACATTAGCTATTCTTCTTTTTTTTTTTTAAGATTTATTTATTTATTCATGAGAGACATAGACAGAGAGAGGCAGAGACATAGGTAGAGGGAGAAGCGGGCTCCTCACAGGGAGCCCAATGTGGGACTTGATCCTGGACCAAAGGCAGGTGCTCAACCTCTGAGCCAAAGGTAGATTCTCAACCGCTGAGCCACCCAGGCGTTCCCCATATTAGCTGTCCTATATTCTAAAATTGTCTGTATGCTTCTTCACTGTATCACTTATTTTGCACCCCAATCTCTCCTATTCCCTACAAATAACTTCTCGTAATACCTATTCCAAATTCTAACCCCAAAAGAAACACTAGATATACAGGTAGCAGACACAGGAGTCCTTTAAACACCAGAGAACCAAAGCAATTTAAGTCTTCTGGTAATTTTTGAACACTTGTTGACATCAATTTGAAAATTTTAATATGGTGCAATAGCTCTGAAAAGACAGAAGAGGGAACTATACAATTAAGAATTCTACACTTAAATAGCACTAAATTTTGCTTTAAATTTAAGCACTGATTTTCAAGTGGACAATGGTTAAAAATATATGAATGATAACTTTTTATATATCCCCTTCCAACAAACAGCCCTAGAACATAAGAAAAAGATGTGGAAAAATAAAGACTGAATGCAGAGATGTTTAAGTTGTAGTACACTAATAAACAGCCATTTAACCAAAGCTACACATTCAATTATTCTAACAATGCACTTCCACCTTTTACATAATTTTCTTTAATAAAAATGTATCTAAATAAACCAATGTTATGTGTTTTTAATAATATTTTAGTTCAAAATTATAAGTGCAAAGTATGTTTCTAAAAATTGTTTAAAGGAAAATCCAGAAACACTTTATAGCAAATTACTTTTACATATCCATTTATTCAAAGAGAAACTGCAAAAAAGACCTAGTAATAGTGATATCTTAAGAATAAATAAATATAGTCTATGATGTTTCCTGGTCAGAAGGTAAAGGAAAAAGGTAATGGTACTCAGTTTCCAATGGATTTCTCTACCACTACAGTCATCACAAACCCCATTAAAAAGAGAGAGAGAGAGAGACAGACAGACAGAGAAAAAGCTCAGGAAACTTTTATAATTTGATGTTTAAAATAAACTTTCTAAGAAGATTGACACAATGGTAAAAAATAAACTTTGCTAGTGATAAGGCACATATACTTTCACCTTCTAAAAGAGTAGCTAATGAATTATTGACTTGTCTTTTGACATTTTTAACTTAATGTATCAACTTAGTCAACTAAAAAGAATGATCCAGATATGTATGATCCATCATAGCTCAGAGACACTATTGGGAAATCAACACATCTAGGTTTTAGGTAAGACAATACTCAGTACACAATACTACCTTAAGCCATCATCTCATAAACATCCTTTTGTTCATTTAAAAATAGCAGAATAATCTCATTCTGACTTGCTTCCATAGTCCTCTCTTTTTGCAAACCAGCTCCATTAAGAATGAACTTACTTATATCTGAGGAAAACCACTTATCATGTAAAAAACGGGGGGCGGGGGAGACAGGGAGAAAGAAAGGGAAAAAAAAGAGAGAGGAAGGAGAAGGGTGTATTTGGGGAACCACCCAGCTATGTTCAATTTGCTATGTTAACTTCTGTCTATCACAAAAAAGTTTCAGCGTGTGTTGATAGATAGATAAGCAATTCAATCTTTCCATTTTGTAGCTTAGCTGAAAGCAAAACCAATACAGCCTTAACATAGCCAGACAATCACAATTAAAATATTCCCCAACTAGTGTAATCTAACTTACAGAAATCTAGTTATTTCCTCTCTGCATATTTACTTCAAGGTGCAATGAAATGGTCCCAAGAGAGAAGTGAGGAATTCTGAGTGGTATTCTCTCTAAATTACTAGACAAAATGGAAAGCCAGTTCAGAATACAACATATCTACACTTCGTACAAGAGAGTTCAATCTGCCACTAATGCTATAAGAAAAATAGTCAAGCCACAGAGATAACTTCAGAATCATATTTTCAAAACCATTAGCATGTCTACTTTTTTCCAATTAAGCTGATTCTGTAGTAAAACAGAGCCCATTTTTACACGTTTCTGCCCAATAAGCAAGATGGTGTTATTACTCCATCTTTTTAGACCAAGTAGAGTACTGTAGTATCCTAGCAAATTAACTATGAGTAGCCAAAACATGCAAAGAGAAAACCCAATAGTCATTCCCAAGATTGTTTTTAGAGATAGCAGTTTAGTCAGTCAACCCTGGTGATCAATTGGGAGTTATATCAAAGACAGACTGCCTTTACAGTCATAAAGCAGTAATTCCAAATCAAGTGGAGGGGCAGGGCAGGACTATAGTTTTAAAAAGCACAGTCAATACTACAATAAATACACCAATTTTTCCTGTATTACAAACTACAGAAATAATGCCTTATAAATCCCTAATAACACCTTTTGTTTGTAGATGATAATAAGTATGGGTAAGGGGAAGGAAACTTTCTTCCCTATTTATAAAATGGAGGATAATAATGGTTTTAATAGGTATTAGTGGGTGTGAGAAAGGAGGGAATCTAGCTGACCTATCTATAAAAGTCAGAGATGAGTTAAACTATAAACTCTCTCTAATGGCATGACTTTATTATAGTAACTGAGATTCAAACTGGAAACACTAAATTATTCAAAATAAAACTATGGTCGTAACATGCCACCTCTTAAAAAGTATATATTATTAAAATAGTTATATCAAAAAACATTTTAAATTGTTTTACTATCCAGATCATATTCTATGGAGCTTTTATTTTATTATAAGGTTTTTAATCACTTTGGAGCTAGAATTGCTATTTTCTATAATAAATGGGTGCTGAGAAGTCAGAAACCCTCAGGAGCAATGTCTGAGGATGTACTACATATAAATATATATTACTATATAAATAAATTAGTACTACACTTACTCTGAGTTAAAAAAGTAACCAGCCATCCATGACAAAAAAAAAAAAAAAAATAGAAAATATAATACTAAATAAATAGAAAATGTTTACTTTGCCCTATTAACAATGTAAGAGAGATCTTGAACAATTTTCCCCTAATTGAACCCTTTCCAAATGAAATTTTATATGGAACTCCAATATTTAAAACATAGGAACAATGTTTTTAGCATAAAATTTTTGAGTACAGATTTCATATGTTATATTTTCATAAATAAAATTAATAAACCAAGTTAAGACTAATAAATATAAAAATATGTAATCACTGAGTTTTTATCAGTTTCAGTAACTTACTTCTATATTGTTTTGGTTATACTATATCAAGAAAATCTTGAAGCATAAAGATTAGTAGTTGAATGAGAAATTTCTAAAAGATCTATTGGAACTTTTCGATCCAAAGCTAAATCACTAACAATTTCCAACAAGTGTTAACTTATCATAAATGTATAAAACTAAAAAGAACGCCCCAAACTTAAAATGAGTACTAGTATCATCTAGTAATACAAAATGCTCAAGATGAGACACATTTACTGATTCATTAACTACACAAATGACTATTAACATTATTGACAACACAGTCAGTATTTTTACATTTCTCAAAGATGCTTATGGCAAAAACTACCTAGAACTGACACTGTTGATTCATGGCAATATTGCACAAATAACTGATTTTATTGACCATATCTAATCACTTATCTTCAAAGTCTTTCATAAAGTATTAAACTTTTTTTTTTGCTTGTTGATTTATCTCCTTCCTCATTCAGCATCACACTTGTTTTTTCCCCTAAAGTTTCCTCCTTTAGTAAAAGAGGTATCAGTTTCCAAATATTAGGATGCATTTCTCTAACTGAGCTTTGTATTGCATTGTGAAAGCCTTCTAGTGTTTGTTCTTGGAACAATGTCATGTATCCACTGACAGATGTCCCAAAGTTCTTTGGGAAATGTGGGTTCAAAACTATGCACCCTGCACAGACCATTATGAGAGCTAAGATTTACATAATATAAAAATGAGAGTAATGTATCAAGGGAGAAATGAAACCCAACCTTTTTTCATAGGTATAATAATGGTATTGTGCTCATAAATGAAAAAAAATATTCTTTTTACATTATTCATCCTTAGTATTTAAAGTATCAGGAAACATAAATGTGTGTTTTTCAATGTGTAATCAAAAGAAGTTTATGTTGTATCTGTCAATGTAGATATGGATATAAATAGAAATATATAAAGTGAAAATAGTGGCAAAATATTAACAAAATATCAACTGGTGAGTGTTCACTGTACTATTTTTCTCAACTGTGGATCTGAAAATTTTTAAACAAAAAGGAGAAAATAAAAAATAAATATATTTTTTTAAGTAGTTTATAAAGTTTGTGTGATATTTGCTTCTACAGAATAGTTTGGAAACTAGTAATATAAATTTCAGGATATCAAAATTTCTCATTTCTATATGAAACAATACAGAAACATACAATATAAAAACACCATTTAAAAAGTTTAACTGGCAACAAACTAGGAAAATATTCTTGAAACAGATATAAAATCCAATGGATTAAAATAACCAGATTTTTAAAAGAAACAATTTCAAGAGAAAAAAATGGTAATATATAAACAATTCATAGAAATAATTGCCAAAAACTTACAAAAAGATGTTCAGCCTCACCAATAATGAAAATGCAAATCAAAACAATGAGAAAGCATTTTTCAGTTAAAAGATTATCAAAAACAACATCAAGTATTAATGAGGGGGGTAGTGAAATAAATATATTCACTGAAATAAATATACTCTCAGAGAGTAATGCTTGAAGAACAATTTCACAGTATTTAGTACAGTTTTTTAATGCTTATACCCTATTAGGTAGCAATTATACTTTTTGTTCAACTAACAATGTTCAAGGAAATGTAACAAGGTTGCTTGTCACAGCCTTGCTTTTGACACCAAGGACTTCAAAATTAATCTAGCAATAAGAGGATGGTTAAATATCAAACCTTAGTACAACCTTAAAATGGAATACTAAGTATAAGTTAGAATAAATCAGATCTGAAGCCCTAATACATTAAGTATTAACGCGGCAGTGATACCAAATTTCCTAACCAAAATTCATTCTCAGCATCCACAGTAACAGCATTATAGCTTGGTATGTGGCTTCCTTGCAATTACATGTAACTAAATTCTCATCAAAGGAAAATGAATTTTATAAGTAACGTATGTGCCCTTCTGCATTTGGTATTTTAAGACAGCAGGTATGCAGGTTATTTCTCCTTGCTATAGCTGGAACTTGAAAATAAAGCACAACAGGATGATAAACCTAAAAGATGAAAGAGGCCTCCGTCTCCAAATAAGCACATCAAAGAGTTTCACTGACAGTATGAAAATATGATAAATTCTCCAACAGTAACCCCATTACAACTAAAACCAAAATCTAAATTCCTTAAATTCCTATCTAGGTCATATGTAATTTGGTCCTTGCTTTCCTTTTCAAACTCATCTCCAAGCCCAGGCCCCCAGCCTCATTGCCTCCTTTTAATTAATATACCAGACTTATTCCTACAGAGGGCCTTTAAGTTTACAGGAATCCTACTTGAACTGCTCATTCCATCAAACACTCATAAGGTTCTTTCTGTGCCTTTAATCAGATCTTTGTTCAAGTGCCACCTCTTCAGAAAGACACAGTCCCTCTAAACCATCCCCCACCAAACCCATTAGATCCCACCTGCATCCATGCTCTAGTCCCTTAACAAGGGCAAATCTAGGTTTTGAGGGGCCTAAAGCTTCTAAAAATTGGAGGATTTAAAAGAAAGAATAAAAATTAGAAATGAAAGTGAATACATATTTGAAATGAAAAAAAATCAACAGAATACTAACAAATATAAATATCACATGACCTAGGAAAAAAAACCATTTATTTTAATTAACTGTCTGAAACACTTCTGTTATACCTTCTTTCCTATATTTACTGTTAAGTACTCTTTGCTTGACTTTTCATATGACAAGATTTTATAAGGTTCCCTATACAGAGACAAGGAGGATAATTTAGTCCTTTACTCTAGCATAATTGTTCAAAATTTGTGGCAACTGTGAACTTTACAACCTATTATCAGAAATACGATGCAAATTTTCTAAAGAGTTGATAAATGTGACCAATCTCTATCAAGCTTCTCTCAAATAAAAACTTAAGATTCCAATACAAGTTTTCTTGTGCAGTAACTAACCTTATGTATCCTAAATTTAAACCATTTATTAACCAATCATCAATGCCACTGTTGGTGTGTTATGAAATTGTTATGTTTCACTGGTTAGAGAATCTGGTTTCAAGTCAGTCAGTCATTCAGGTATCTTTCCAGTATTTTTACATGATTCACTCTTTTTCATTAATTAGTTTATCAAAAAACCAAGAGCCTACTCATTATTTCTTTAAAATTTATTTTTCCCCTAAAATGAATAATTGCTTTTGTGTGATCAGAACATTTTTATCTCACAATTCACATCACAACATCAAAATAATTGCTAATTATTGATGGCACTTCTTTAGTCATTTTTGTTTCCTATTCCACTAGTTTTTATCTGAATTTTCTCTTGATAGATAAGTATAATACAATACGTCCTTAACATACATCCAAATCAGAAGTCTATCATTTCTTACTTGCTTTACTAAAGTGTTCCAATAAGCAAATGAAATTACATATTTTAATTTTTATCAAATATAGTATTTCCACTAAAATAGAAAAAAATTGGTACATGTACAATTATATACGTTAAACTGTCAATTATTTTCTATATACGAGCACTAAATTTTGAATGAATGGGATGAAAACTGAATCTTACGGTTTTAAATAATCTAAAAATGTTTCCACACACTTGGTTCTGACTTTAACATTTCAAACCTAGTTTCTCCTCCTCTACTAGCAGTGGCCTCATACTTAGTATTACACATTGACAGTGTAATACTCCCTTTAGTTTTACACATTCCGGTCATGATGAGTGAGACACTAGACATTACTAGAACAGATTCCTACAGTGGGATGGCTAGCAATGATTTAACTATACATGGTAATGATTGATCTCCATCTAAATATATACCACTATACCCAAACTGAGATATATTCCCACTTCAGCTTATTTTAGCAAGAACCAAACTACCTGTTAATTATACTTAACAAAACTGTTTTTAAAAATTTTTATTTACTTATTCACGAGAGACAGAGAGAGGCAGAGACATAGGCAGAGGGAGAAGCAGGCTCCCTGCAAGGAGCGTGATGCGGAATTCAATCCTGAATCCCCGGAATCACATCCTGAGCCAAAGGTTCAACTGCTAAACCACCCAGATGTCCCAGTTAACAAAACTTTCAAATCTGTGTTAAGACATCTTTTCAGATATTTGCCTAGCAATAATTACATAAATGAGTAAGAAGAAAAGTGGCAAAATGAAAAGAATTACCCATCATCAAATAGAATTGTGTTCTAGGAATGCAAATCTTACATAACATTGAGAAAGAGACAGAGAAAGAAAGAGGAGGGGCATCTTGGTAGCTCAGTTGGTTAAGTGTCTGCCTCTGGCTCAGGTCATAATCCCAGGATCCTGGGATCCAGCCCTGCCTCAGGCTCCCTGCTCAGCAGGGGAGAGGGAGAGGGCCTGCTTCTCCCTCTCCCGCTCCCCCTGCTTGTGCTCTCTTGCACAGGCACTCTCTCTCTGTCAAGTAAATAAATAAAATCTAAAATTAAGAGAGAGAGAAAGGACCATTACACCAATAAATTTCAGAAAGCCTTTTAAAAGAACATTAGAAATGGATGTCTAAGAAAAAAAAAAGAAGATACTCAGGGCAGCCCCCGTGACGCAGCGGTTTAGCGCCGCCTGCAGCCCAGGGCGTGATCCTGGAGACCCTGGATGGAGTCCCACATCAGGCTCTCTGTATGATGCCTGCTTCTCCCTCTGCCCCTCTTTCTCTCTCTCTCTCTCTCTTTCTCTCTCTCTCTCTCTGTCTCTATGAATAAATAAAAATAAAATCTTAAAAAAAAAGATACTCAAATTGCCAACAACACAAAAAGATGCTCAATACTAACATCAGAAAAATACAAATTAAGCCAGAAATACCCCAATTTTGTGCTATTATTTTCATATACATTTCAAACTTACATTTTGCCTTAATCATAGGTAGTTTTTTAATTAATTAAAGTGTGTATAGTTTTTATAATTACTCATATATTCACCCTTTTTTATGTGATTCCTTAGTAGATGAATGGCTCTTGTAATCTGGTGCCTTTTCCCTTCAGACTAATGAGCTTCCTTTAGAATTGCTTGCAATGCCAGTGGACTAGTGAAAAATTCCATCAGTTTTTGTTTACCTCTTCAATGGTTCTCTTGCTTCTAGACTCTCAGTAGATAGCTTGGCTAGCCCTAATTTCTGTCCTAGGCCACCAGAACTACAGGAGGTTGGTATGCAACCAAAGCCAAGAAAGCTACAAACATACAGTTCTTACACACTGCAGTTGGCGGCTTTAAAGAATAATCTCTTATCTGGCTTCTGCCTCATTTTGGTCATTTTCTGCTGCTTTCAAACAGTTGAAGTTTTTCTTACGATATTTTATCCAGATTTTATCATAGTTATCTGAAGGAAGATTCACTCAACTAATTCACCGGCATTACTGCATCATTACCAGATGTCAGAATCTCAAAATTCTATTAGTGTTGAATGAAAAACTTCTCATATCTTTTTCTTTCCTCTCTCCAAATTAGGACTTTCATCTCATCACGTAAGAATTTAAAGTACTCCCACCTTCTTCCAGTCTTTTCTCCCTTAACTCACATAGTACACTAATAGTAATTTCTTGTCAATCATACTGCTTTTATCATTAGAAACAATGTTTTCTAATTAAAGAGAAAGACAAACCATGAGAGACCCCTAACTCTGAGAAACAAAGAGTTGCAGAAGGGGAGGCGGGTCAGGGGATGGGGTAACTGGTTGACAGACACTAAGGATAGGGCACATGATGGGATGAGCACTGGGTGTTATAATGTATGTTGGCAAATTGAATTTAAATAAAACTTTAAAAAAGAAACAATGTTTTCTGTGAAAACCAGGAAACGTGTAATCAGAAACCTAATTTTAATTTTCAACTCCATCACTATCTGTGAAACTATAAGCAAATCACAATCTGTAATTTCTACTTCTACCATCTGCAAAGAATATCATCTGCCCCATTTGTTACACTTAAGACTAAAATATAATAATGTTAACACGCATAGACAAAAACTGGTCAAATATGTTACACGGTTTGTGACATAAGAGGTGAATAGTTAAAATCATTATGTAAAAAAGAGAACAAACAACAGATTGGGGCACTAGGATAATGAGTTCTTTCACTAATTCAAAAAGCATTTACTAAGTTTCAACCATATAGCAACCATTTTCAAGGCAAATTTTTCAGCTTAAGAAATAATAATTTTGGGGTGCTGAGGACATAATAACTGAGGTAAAATAGGTAATGAAGGAATATGTGGCATTTATGAGTCTTCCCAAATCTGTGATTATTTATATAATAAAAACAGAGATCTCCTAGAAAGGATATGTAATGAAGAGGAATAAGGAGCAAAGCCCCAACTCAGTTTATACCTAAGAAGTATATAAAAGAAAAAAGGAATAACAACAACAACAACAAAAAAAATGCAGTCAAAGACATCACAGAAAAATCATAAAGTACAGTATTCAGAAGACAAGGGAGAAGTGAATGTTAAGAAGAAGCAAAATACCAAATGCTGAAAATGGGCATGACAGGAGGAGAAATGAAAACATACAGATTTAGCAACTGGAACTCAGTCTTACCTTGGGGATAATATAAAGCATTTTAACATCAGCCTAACTAATGTCTATCTACCTGGTTAGATAAGAAAGGAAGTTTACTTTCACTTGAGGACAGAATGCAAGTAGAAACAATAGTCAAACTGCAGAAGGCAGTTGAATAAGAATTGATAAACTGGACACTTAGAATCAATATAAATCAAACAGGCTCAGTGATAATGGGAAGGATAGTGAAAGAGTAAAAGTTAAGTGTGATAAGACAGAAAACACAGCATGGAGCATAAACAGAATAACAGAAAACACCAAGGCTCAAGTAAAAGGAAGAAGGAATAAAGATTAAGAATATAAATGTTAGCCTTTGAAATAAATAAAAACATCATGTTCTTTTAAAAAAGAAATCATGTTGAGTAAAGACACACTGAGGAAAAGAAAGTATAAAATATGAACTGAAAAAGAATGAGAAAAATAGAAATAGGACTGGTCTTTTGAGGACAGCCGAAAGATTCCAATTAACTAATATGTAGAATGAAAAAGAAGATAAAAACGAAATAAGATTACCAGGAAACACAGGCTAAACCTAGACGAAAAGTGTTGATTTATACTAGAAAGTTCTAAAGACAGCAATAAGGTAGAATACTAGCAAATCTAGGAAGTCCATGAAGAGGGAACAAAACAAATGAACAGCTATAATTATTTCAATTAATAGGCTGGGAAATTTGTGAAGAAAGATCAGGGGAATACAAACCATGAATATTAATAAGAATAAAATTGAGATGACAAATTAACTCTGGGTTAAGTTTTTCACTAAAAAAAAAAAAAAAAGGTAAGTTCTCGAAGGAAAAAAACTTTTGGAAAAATTGCCTTCCAAGATGTTACTACAGAAATTGTACTAAGAGAAAAGGAAGTCAAATACCACTGTGTAAAGGTTTTCAGACATTTGTACAAAAGTAATGTGACGTTTGGAATAATCTAAGTCCATTTAGCTCTCCTCAGTAAAATTACCAAGTAGTGAAAGACTCTTCTGATAAAGAACAGTTTAATTGTCCTATCCATACAACCCTGGACAAGGTATATTATGAATCACATCAGTAAAACAGCAAAATCCAGGACGTGGGCTGAGAATCTGCTACCTATAGTATAAAGCAGGCCGTACTGACTTTCATGACAAATTAGTAGTTTAAAATTAGTACAAATTAGTAGTTTATTAGTAGTAGTTAAAGGGCAATACTTCTTACTGTTATTTTAAAAAAGGGTGTCTATTAACATTAAACTCCCATTTCAAATATAAATACTCAGAAAATTAATGTACCCTCAATTATTACGTTTATAAGCATACAGAATAAGAGAAGGAAAATATAATGTACAAAAATCATCCGTAACAAAAAAATAAAGGAAAAGAACACCAGAAAGCAAGTCATCTACTAAAAAAACAAACAAAAAACCATCCTGCCTTAATTCAGCCGTAAATAGGTTATCAAAATCCTCTTAATTACCACATTCAACATATACCACAGAAGGAAGTAACTCTCAACTAAATCTTTTCATTTTTTATTATAACAGATATTTTAACACCATCATGAATAAGATGTCAGTTTTTATTTCCTTTTCTGTTGCAAAATGTCCATAGATAACACTACATAAATATCAAAGTGAAAAACAATATTACCCAATGGACACTTAACTGATTGTTAATCAATGTAAATACCATGATTTAAAATCAACTAAAAAGTTAAAAAAAAAAAAAAAAAAAAAAAAAAAAAAAAAAAAAAGAAATAAAATCAACTAAAAAGTTAGTATCAATAATATTAGCTATGTAAAATTTCATAAAAAAATAAAAATAAAAATAAAAATAAAATTTCATTAAAGTAGACATTAGACTTTTTTGAAGTTAACACAGAATAGTGTTAGGTAATACGAATGATACAAGCAAAAGTAAATTTCCCTAAGAAAAATACATTTATTATAGTATATTGCAAATCCCTTGTCCTTATGCAGAAAGCCAACACTATTAAGAGTGGTGATATTCCATTGTTACATGCTGTTTCTCTAAAAACCTACATCAGACATTACAGAACAATTCATTCTGAAATACGCCTTCAATCAATAGAAGCCACACAATGATAAATGATAACTAAAACTGCCCCATAAAAGTCAAGAAGATACGTATCTAACTAAAGCAGAGAGAAAATATACATATTCCACATGCAAGTTTACAAATACATCAAAATATTACTGCCTACAAATATCCTGCGTAATACTAACAGTAGGATTCTCAAAGTCTATTCTCTCTTCCCAGGAACGATTAAAAAAACTCTGATAATAATGTTAGCCTAACAGGCAATGGTTTATTAAGGTACAACATTAAACACACATTAAGGCCATTATAAACTAAAGTATTATCCAATCCAAAAAACTAAACGTGAATTCACAAGACTAGTATCAATGAATATATCACACACAGCTAACATTTTCATGGTAACCCATGGGATCAAAACATAACATTTTGCTTAAAACAATTAGCTAAGGAACTGAAGCACAAATACAAAGATAATTGCTTCCTTTGGGCTTTGGCTGTCAAATACAAGAAATGTCAATACTTCACAGTCCTGCAACTATTAAAACTTTAAAATACATTTGCAATATGACACCAAAAGCACAAGCAACAACAAAAATAGATGAATTGAACATCATCAAAATTAAGATCTCTTGTGCTTCAAAAGACACCAGAAATAAATAGAAAAGACAATCCACAGAATGGGAGAAAGTATTTACAAATCACGTATCTCATAAGGGAATAGTTTTCAGAATATAATAAAGGATGCTTACAATTCAACAATAAAGACAACCCAATTAAGAAATGGGCAAAAGATTTGAACAGACAATTCTCCAAAGAACATATGTAAATGGTCAATATGCACATGAAAAAATGCTCATCATCAGTCATTATAGAAATGAAAATCAAAATCAGTGAAACAGCACTTTACACTCATTAGGATAGCTAAAACAAACAAAACGACTAATAATAACAAGTGTCTGTGAAGATGTAGAGAAGCTGGAACCCTCATATCCTGTTGGTAGAATTATAAAATCATTTTATCAGTTCCTCAGAGTTAAACAGAGAAGTATCATATTACCCTGCAATTCTACCTTGATAAACCTATATCTAGGTTAAAGAAATAAAAAAGACGCCCACACAAAAACTTATACAAAAATGTTCATTTGCAGAAGCATTCCTACTAGCCAGAAAGTTCATGCAACTCATCAACTGATGAATGGATATACAAAAAGTGGTTATAATGGGATATTTTTCAATAAAAATGAATGATACACACTACCACATGGGTGAACCTTGAAAATGAAAACTGCCAGACACAAAAAGACAATATATGCTTCCATTTATATGAAATGTCCAGAATTAGGCAAATCATAGAAACTGAAAATATATTGGTGGTTGCTTGGAGGCAGGGGCATGGGGTAGGGGAAGCAGACAGGGTGTTTAAAGGGAATTAGGGAATGACTGCTTATGAGTAAATAGGGGATGGAAGTATCCTAAAATTAGAAGGTAGTGACAGTTGCACATGTCTGAATATACTAAAAACCACTAAATTGTACACTTAGGAATGCAATTTCTATGTATAAAATGCATTCCAATAAAGCAGTTACTAAAAATAATTTGCAAAGGTGAAATATATAACACAAGCATATACAATGCAAAGATCATGGCTTCCCTCAAATTAACTCAAATATATGCATCAATGGAGAAAAAAACATTGTTAATTTTTTCTACTTAATACATCTCCAGAATTCAGTTACCACATTTTAAAATAGCAAAATTTGAGATTTTTTATAACATCATCTGCTCCTTAAAATGTTACATTTACTATAAATACACAGTAAACTGAGAAGTTTTAATTGTTCAATATTTAAGTATCAACTGTGATTATCACAGAATTTCAGAAATATCACTTGGTTAAATATTGTTTCAAACACATTAAAAAGAATAAAAGAAATCAATGTTTATTACTAAATATGTCTTCAGGTACCTAAAAAATCCCATTACCTAATCAAATAAATGTATTTATCCTTAATATTTCACTAACTACATTAAAGCAATTAAAAAACAATATTATGACACTTGACAAACCAATGCCTCACACTGGTGAAGTATATTTAATATTTTTAAAATCTATCACTATTAACTATTAATCTATACAGTTACCACAGAGTCTAAAATACTATGTAGTTAAAGTAAAACACATTCTAGGATTAACTGTCCACTTTCAGTCAAAATAAAAAGTAAAAGCTTTATCTAATGAAAGCATAGTGTATGAAATTCTTCATATTATATTATTACAAAGAACTGGAGGAGCCCAAATAGGAAACAGCTTAGGGCCTTACCAGAATACTGGTCTTCATGTTGACTTACTGTGGTAAACAGGACCTAATGTAAGGAGGAGTCAAGCAATGAAAGGCTAAAGATGAAATTTGTACTACTATCAATAGCTAATAGAAAACAGTTACAAAAATCTTACATGAGGACAATCCTGTTTCATTCACCAAAGTATTAGCATTTCTGTCCACTAAGATTACTACTTTCTTTGAAATCTTTAGATTAGACTTAGACTGCACACTAAAGGAATTTTACAGATACTAATGTGTACAAAGAATCAGAAGGGGATCTGAATAAGTATAAAGATATTCTAGTACCAGCTAAAAATTAAAAGAAATATGAATTCTATTTGTAATTTACACAGGCTATTATAAATGTCATTAAGGTAACATACATGCAAACTTAAATAACATGCAAAATATTTAACACTGAGAGAATGTACTTACCAAATACTTAGTCTTTTAAAAATCCCCCTGCTGGTTGAGACTCCCTAAATAATTTTTTTTAAAAAAGAAGAAGAAATAGTTTTTCAACTTTAGAAGTTACCCCTACTCTGTAAAATCTACCCAAGAATCCCATTTATATAAAAATAATTTGGAGTTTTTACAACACTTACATACAAATCAAATGCTGAAACTTTGGCACATGATAAATATATAAGAATTTTTTTCTTAATCTTATAAATAAATTTTATATATAGTATATGGAAAAGCTTAAGAATTATCAAGATATTGGCAGAGTTTACTAGATTGACAGAGTTTACAAGACTACAAAGAATGAGCTCTATAACAAATCAGATTTTAAAATTTATAGGCCAAGACATCAGCAAGCTAACAGTATCTCAGAGAAGCACTCATGTTAAATTCTTTCTACCTACCAACATACAATGTCGCACACTACATTCTGGTATCTGTAGTTACCACCTTAAAGGCAGCACCTAGACAATGTAAATATCTAACTATAGAGTTAAAGTACAGTCAATGAGGTGGAAAAATTCTTTACAAAGTATTCTTCTATTTTTTTAATTAACATAAGGAAGCATTTAAAATCTTTTGACAGAGAAAAATTAAAATATTTTACCCACAATACAAGGAAATGTATAAACTAATTTCACTATTTACAAAAGTTGGTTGTAAATAATTTTATAATAAACATAATATATACCCTTTCAGTCAAGTATCAAGTCAAATTAGCCTTCAAAACAAAGTTCCAAAATGCAAGAAAAAAGCACTAAATATTATAGAGCTTGTATTATTTGCCAGGTACATTGCTCAGGACTTGAAAAAACTTACATTTTTCTTCAATTACCTCATTTACTCTCTGTGATTAAAACAACAACAAGCCTTATAGAAATAAGTCATCTACTTAGATATAGCATCTGCCTTTGACTACACAATCCAATGTCTTTGAGGCACCATATTATGACTCTTCAAAAACAAAACAAAAGAGGGACCTGACTGGCTCATTTGGTAGAGCATAAACTCCTGATCTCTGGGTTGTGAGTTCAAGCCCTGCATTGGGTATGGAATATACATTAAAAAAAAAAAGAAGAAGAACAAGACATAATATTACATAAAACTAGGAGTACCCGGGTGGCTCAGTTGGTTAAGCGTCTGCCTTTAGCTCAGGTCATGATCCCAGAGTCCTAGGACAGAGCCCTGAGTCAGCTCCCACTTCAGCAGTGATCTGCTTGTACCTCTCCCTCTGGCACCATCCCCCACCCAGCTCATGCTTGTTCTCTCTCTCTCTCAAATAAAATCTTTTATATACATATTTATATAAACATAAATATACACATGTATATGCATATATAAACATATATATACACATATATGTATATATACACACATATATATGTAAAAATAAAATATAAATCTGTAAAACTAGACTGCCTTTTTTAGAGTCAGGAAAAAATGTTTTTAAATTCCTTTTAGAGAATGACCAGAATACAAATCCTGTACCTTACTAGCAGAAAATGGTATCATACTAGAATTTACAGTACCCCATAGAAAAATTAAAATGTTTTCACCTGAGTAAGGCATATCAACAGATTTTCTATCACTGCTATCGTTAAAATCAAAAATCCATCAAATTCATCCACCCATATGCCATGGAAAAAGAAACATATTGGAGACTGAAACAATGAAGTTCAAAACAATAAAGCTTCTTCATGACTTCGAAATAGGCAAAGATTTCTTAAACAAGACACGAAGATCTACATAACAAATGGAACTTCATTAATATTTAAAAGTTGTATTCTAAAAAAAATAAAAAATAAAAAAAATAAAAATAAAAGTTGTATTCTTTAAAAAGTGAAAATGCAAGCTTCAGAGTAGGAGAAAATATTCGTAATGCACACATCTAACAAAGGACTAATGAACAAAATATTATTTAGAAAAATAATTTTAAGTCACCAAGAACAAAACAACCTAATTTTTAAAATAGGCTAAAAACCAAACAAAACTACACATCAAAAAATAATTTTAAAGCCCAATAAGCATACTGAAAAGGTACTCAATATTGCTATCAGGAAAATACAGATAACACAATAAGAAACTATTACCAAACAAAATGAGTAATATTTATTTAAAAACCAGACAACAACAAGTGTGAGTGAGAAAGCACAGCTACTGGCATTAGCATACACTGCAGGGAGAAATGTAAATTATTATCACCAGTTTGGAAAACTATTTGGAAGTATTTACCAAAGGTGAAAATACCTTTAGCCAATGACTAAGTAATACCATACCTGGGTACACAATCAATAGAATGTGTACATATGCACACAAAAAGCTACATACAAAGTTTATCACAGCAGCTTTAACGAAAGAGCCCCAAACTCTTCATAACCCAAACTGTCCACTGGCAAAGGGGGGGAAATAAACTGTAGTATATACATATTCATGAAATCCTAAACCTTAGTGAAAACGAGAAAACTAATGTCATATACAAAACAAGATATATCTCACAAAGATAATGCTGAGTGAAACAAGCCAGGGGGTGAAGGTTTGTATATATATATATTTTTTTTAATTTAATAAACTAAAAAAAAAAAAAGCCAAACTAATCTCTGATCACAAAGTCAAAAGAGTAGTTAACTTTGCAGTGAAGGGGTTATTTGATCAGGACAGGAGGACACAGAGAGGCTTCAGAGAAGTTGGTATCTTGATCTAGGTTATTGTAACTACAAAGACATGTCCACTTTGTAAGTTTATCAATATAAAAAAGTTAATCTATACTTTTCTGTATATAAAGTATACTTCAATTATTTTAAAAGTTTATTTCTTTAAGATTTATTTATTTATTTGAGAAAAGAGAGACAATGCACATATGAGCAGAGGGGAGGGACAGAAGAAGAAGAACCTTAAGCAGGTTCCACACCCAGCATGGAGCCCGATGCAGGGCTCAATATCACAACCCTGAGATCATGATCTGAGCTGAAATCAAGAGTCAGACACATAATCAACTGAGCCATTCAGGCATCCCTTAAAAGTTTATTTTTAAAAAATAGATCAAAAATTACTTCTCTAGAACTTCAGTAAAATAACTGATGATATGTACTTACTAATTTGAAAATCTGAATTATCTAACAATGTATTTCAATTTATTTCTACTGACTGTATAAAGATAAATATGTCTGGTCATTTTGTATTAAGAGTAGTTCCAGGGCAGCCCCAGTGGCTCAGCGGTTTAGCGCCACCTTCAGCCCAGGGCCTGATCCTGGAGACCCAGGATCGAGTCCCATGTCAGGCTCCCTGCATGGCGCCTGCTTCTCCCTTTGCCTGTGTCCCTCTGCCTCTCTCTCTCTATCTCTCATGAATAAATAAATAAAATCTTATATATATATATATATAAAAAAAAGAGTAGTTCCAATGTAAATATAAATTTTGCCAGGAAAGGATTCCTTATGATTCTCTCTTAATACTAAAGAAAATTTTACATAAAATCTTGCTAATGCTGTTCTACACAGCCTCAAGTTAGGTTTACAAATATGTAATTTTGTATGCATATTACAAGTATTAATAGCTAATTTAGAAATTTATTTCAATAGCAATCCGATGACCAAGATAAGCATTAATGAAAACTTTAAGGCGGGCAGCCCAGGTGGTTCAGCGGCCCAGGGCCTGATCCTGGAGTCCCAGGATTGAATCCCGTGTCGGGCTCCCTGCATGAAGCCCGCTTCTCTGCCTGTGTCTCTGCCTGCCTCTCTCTCTCTCTCTCTCTCTCTCTCTCATGAATAAATAAATAAAATCTTAAAAAAAAAAAATTAAAAAGAAAACACTGAAACTATTTTAAAAAAAACTTTAAGGCAAACTACTTGGCCTTGTTGCTTAAACAATCTTAAAAGACTTTTAAAATCAATAACTATTAAAAAAATCAATAACTTTTGACAAGGAAGGCAAAAATATACAGTGGTTGGAAAAGACTCTTCATTAAATGCTGTTGAGAAAACTGGGCAGCTACATGCAAAAGAATAAAACTGGACCACAAAAATAAATTCAAATGTATTAAAGACCTAAAAGTAAGATCTGAAACCATAAAACTCCTAAAAGAAAACATAGGCAGTAAACTCTCAGGCACTGGCTTAAGCAATATTTTTCTGGATAAGTCTCCCCAGGAAAGGGAAACAAAAGCAAAAATAAACAATTAGAACTGTATCAAACTAAGAAGCTTTGGCACAGTGAAAGAAACTATAAATAAAATGAAAAGACAACCTACTGATTGGGAGACAAAATTTGCAAACGACATATCAAATACAGAGTTAATATCCAAAACATATAAAGAACTCATATAATTTAACATCAAACAATAAATAATCCAAATTTAAAAGTGGGGAGAGAAGGTGCCTGGGTGCTCAGTCAATGAAGCATCTGATTCGTGATTTCAGCACAGGTCATGGTCTCAGGGTTGTGAGATCAAGCCCTCTATCCACATCAAGCTCAGGTCCTGGGCATGAAGTCTGCTTAAGTTTCTCACTCTTCTCCTTATGTCCCTCCCCCCATAAAATAATAATAATAAATAAATAATAATAAATGGGCAGAAAACACAAATAGACATTTTTCCAAAGATGACATACAGATGGCCAACAAACACATGAAAAGAGGCTCAGTGTCATTCATCCTCAAGGAAATGCAAATCAAAATGACAATGAGATACCACCTCACACCAGTGAGAATAGCAAGTATCAAAAGGACAAGAAAAAAACAAGTGTTCACAAGGATGTGGAGAAAAGGGAACCCTGGTACACTATTGGGGGAAATGTAAACTGATGCAACCACTATGGAAACAGTATGAAGGTTCCTCAAAAAATTAAAAATAGAACTATCATACGATCCAGCAATTCCACCTCTGGGTATATACTCAAAAAACCCCCAAAAACAGTAATTCAAAAAGATACATACACCCCTTTGTTTATTGAAGCATTATTTACGATAGTGTAGATATGGAAGCAACCTAAGTATCCATGGAAAGATGAACTGGATAGGGCAGCCCTGGTGGCGCAGCGGTTTAGTGCTGCCTGCAGCCTAGGGTGTGATCCTGGAGACCTGGGATCGAGTCCCATGTCGGGCTCCCTGCATGGAGCCTGCTTCTCCCTCTGCCTGTGTCTCTGTCTCTCTCTCTCTCTCTCTGCATCTCTCATGAATAAATAAACAAAATCTTAAAAAAAAAAAAAGATGAACTGGATAAAGAAGATGTGGATAGATAGAGTTATGCGCACACACACACACACACACACACACACACACACACTAGAATATTACTCATCCATAAAAAAAAGAATAAAATCTTGCTCTTTGCAACATGAATGGACCTAAAGTATATTATGTTCTCTGAAATAAGTCAGAGAAAGACATATACCATATGATTTCACTTTTATGTGGAATCTAAAAAACAAAACAAATAAACCAACAAAATAGAAACACTCATAAGTACTGAGAACAAACTTGTGGTTGCCGAGTAATGGGGGAGGGGAGCTATTAAAATAGATAAAGTGGATTAAGAGGTAAAAACTTCCAGTTATACAAAGTAAGTCAAAGAGATGAAAAGTACAGCAGAGGGAATAAAGTCAGTCAATAAGACCATAATGACTTTCTATAGTGAAAGATGGATAACAATTTATCATGGTGAACACTTCATATTGTATATAATTGTCAAATCATGGTCTTGTACATCTGAAACTAATATAATATCTCAGCTAACTTCAATTAAAAATAAAAAATTGGGGGGGGGCATCAGCTGGCTCAGTTGGTAGAGCATGCAACTCTTGATCTTGGGAGTTGTTAAGTTCAAGCCCCATGTAGGGCAAGGAGCTTACTTAAAATAAAATTTAAAAATAAAATGTAGGGTTATTTAAAACTTTTTTTTTAAGATTTTATTTATTTATTCATGAGGGATACAGAGAGAGAGAGAGAGGCAGAGACACAGACAGAGGGAGAAGCAGGCTCCATGCAGGGAGCCTGATGTGGGACTCAATCCCAGGACTCCAGGATCCACCCTGGGCCAAAGGCAGGCGCTAAACTGCTGAGCCACCCAGGGATCCCTTAAAACTTTTTTGAATAAAGAAATAACTTTAAAATTTTCTAGAGTCAATAACATTTCGAAGAAAAGACTTGCAAATAAATATTTCTACATAACTAAAAAATTTTAGGTTGATATTTACAATAATATCTTCCATAATCAAAGTACAGTCTTTCCTCTTACCTATTTTCCATTGTACTTACCTAATAACGATGACTTACTCTAACCAACTTCTATTCCTCTCTTTGAATTAAATATCATTATTACTCATATTTGAAAACTTTATCTGGAGGGAAACCCACCTTATTACAACAACAACCTATTTGTCTCGAGCTGCTGGACTTTTTTGTTGTATGAGTCTCTAAGACATCATTCAGAGGAACAGAATTGTACAGGCTCCCAACAGTTCAGTTCCCTGAACAATTTCCAAAGGCAGAGCTTCTTCCTCTAGACAAACTTAACTTCAGACGACTCATCAAAATCTTACAATAACTTTCGTCAGACTTGGGTTCTTCTATCCCTAAAAACCCGGCATTGTAGACTCTTCCAAGCTTCCGATTGGCTAGAAATTGTCATCAGGTTTCTACAAGAAAGTAGCTGACTACTCAGGTGCAGTTCTGAGACATAAGATGTACAAACAACTGGTTCACAAAACTGATTTTTTTTAATTAGTCTAACCATTAACCCTGCCCCTGATCCAGACACCCGCTTCTTCTAATTCAAGTACTTATCTTTCTAAATAGTATTTACCAAGTTACTCACTAAGAATAATATAAGACTAACCATTTGCATTTTGGGAAACTTTTGATATGAACAAAACTTAGTTTAAGAAGGACTTTAGAACTAAAAGGGGTTGGCGGGGGGGGGGGGGGGGGGGACAACTGGGTGGCTCAGTGGTTAAGCATTTGCCTTCCAGCTCAGGGCGTGATCCTGGAGTCTGGGATTGAGTCCCACATCGGGCTCCCGGCATGAAGCCTGCTTCTCCCTCTGCCTGTGTCTCTGCCTCTGTGTGTGTGTGTCTCTCATAATAAATAAATAAAATCTTTAAAATAAAAAAAAATAACTAAAAGAGGGGGGGGGAACCTTCCCTCAAGAGAAGTTTGCCTTATCTTCCTAAAAAAAGAAAGATCAACTTAGTGAATCTCTCTAGAGATCACACATCTCAGCAAAATAAGAGAACTACTAGGAGGACAAGAACTACAGATAGGCTTTACTTTGAAGCTGAGAACCAAAGATCCCATCCGACATCTAAAGAACCTGCAGAACTAGACACAGATGGGTTTATTAGAAAAATTGTTTAACTTTGTGATTTCTAATACTAAAAATCCCATAGGACATAAGCAGAACAGTCTTTCCTTAAAATAAAAGATGCAGAATGAATTCAGTGACCTCACACTGTTCATTCAGTAATAAATTTAATGAAGACTTCTCATGAACTATAACCATATAATATTCATATTTGAAAATCTAGTATCTTGGGACGCCTGGGTGGCTCAGCAGTTGAGCGTGAGCGTCTGCCTTTGGCTCAGGGCATGATCCCAGGATACAGGATCAAGTCCCGCGTCAGGCTCCTCGCAGGGAGTCTGCTTCTGCTGCCTGTGTCTTATAAATAAATAAAATCTTTAATAAAAAAAAAAGAAAGAAAGAAAATCAACCCCCTTAAAAAGCGGGGATATATTTCCCTAGGATACTGTTATTTTTTTATTGTTTTCTATTTTAATTTTGTAGGTGGAAAAGCTAGAGCTAGATTAGTGACAAAAAGCAGGGTCTCAGCTAGTCAAGAGTTGTAAGTAGTCACAAAGATATGAGATCTTGAATTATCTGGAACAAAGCACTAGAAATCATTTCTCAAATTCCCATCACCCATTCAATTTAGTCTAATTACAATATTTCACAAATCAACTCAACACAAATCAAGTGTATCTCCACCTTATAAGAAGTGAATCCTAGCATAGCCTTTACACGTCTTCAAAAAACTTTACACCATCACATTTTCTACACAATATGCAAATTTGTACTTTAAAAATTTCATGTTGCATTTCTATTTCCTGAACAAAGAAGGCATAACACTCAGTATTTATCCTCTCAAGCATCTTGCCTGATTGCTTCAAAACTGCAAAGAGAGTCTTATACGATACCACAAAGAATTTGAAAGGAATCCCTTAACAGTCTGATGACATTATCATAGATGCTACCAACAAATCTAAAACGTAAATCATGGTACCTTTGAAATATCTGATTAGCCCCACCTGTTACAACACTATAAAATGTTTCAATACAACTTATCTGTATTTTTTTTTTACAATCCTTTTCACTACACAAATACACCTTTATAAAGTTAAGCCCCGGGATCCCTGGGTGGCGCAGCGGTTTGGCGCCTGCCTTTGGCCCGGGGCGTGATCCTGGAGACCCGGGATCAAATCCCACGTCGGGCTCCCTGCGTGGAGCCTGCTTCTCCCTCTGCCTGTGTCTCTGCCTCTCTGTCTCTCTCTGTGTGACTATCATGAATAAATAAATAAAATCTTTAAAAAAATAAAAAATAAAAAAATAAAGTGAAGCCCCCAACATTTTCTTCAACATTCTCACAAACCTTAAAAGTATTTCTAAAATCCTCACAATTCCAAAAAACATAAATAAAATAAAATCCTCACAATTCCTTGTAAATTGCCAATTTTTACAATGCTCTTCTTATGAAGCCTGTGCTTGATATATCTTTCACCACCATCTTCATACTCCTTAAATCAACACAAGTCCCAACTGATCATTTTATTGTAGTGACATATAAACACTGTGAAAATTCTAAACCCCTTCCAAAAAAATGAACTTCATCTAGAAACAAATACTAACCCCCTTGCTATCTGCAGATTCTACAATAAACTGAAACTTTACAGAGCCCTAACATCTCACATAATCCCTAAAGCTACACTATTTAAATTAAGTTTCAAAAAATGAGGGGAAAAATGATACAATAACTGAAGAGAGAATAAACATATTAACCCTTAAGACACTATACTTAATGCATACTATTTTAAAGAAAATAATTTCACAAAATCAAATACATCAATACTATTTAACAAACAGAAAACAAAAGCAAAAGGATCAATATCCTTCTCTATTACCCCACTGGCTTCAAAGTAATTAAGGTTTAAGGTCTAATCTTATTTTAAAAGTTAAAACATTTTCCCTTTCCATTCAAAACAAATTATTCCAATCACCTAAAGGGGAATATACATTCTTTTCAAGTGTACAATGAAATATTCACCAAAATAAAACAAGCCTTAACAAAATTAAAAGAATTAAAAGAGATAAAATACAAAACGTATCACCTAAATGGAACTATGCTAGAAATAAGTAACAGAAAAATATTTTTTAAAATCCCTAAAAATTCAACAACACATCTAAATAACCAATGGATTAAAGAAAGCTCAAAAAAATTAGAAAATATTTTGAACTAAAAGAAAATAAAAATACAGCATATCAAAATTAGTATGACAGAATCAACATAGTTCTTAAAAGGAAATTTATGGCATTAAATGCCTACACTAGAAATGAAAAAGAAGAAAAGTATTAAATTGGTAAAATTCCACCTTAAGAAAATGGACAAAAAAGAGCAAGATAAACTCAAAGCAAGTAGTAGGAAGGTAAAAATAGCAGAAATCAATGGATTTCAATGGAATTGAAAACAGAAAAATAAATGGCTACAAAAACGCTAGTTCTTTAAAAAGTTCAATAAAATTAATAAACCTCTACCTAGACTAACCAAAGGAAAAAAGAGAACTATAATACAAATTACCATCACAAGGACTGAAAGCAGGGATTCTCACTAAAGACTTTACACATTAAAGGAATAATTACAGAATTAGGGAATACAAATTGATGTCTACAAATTCAGCAACCATGTTAAAATAGATCATTTCATCCTGAAAGAGGAAAACTGCCAAAGCTCATTCAAGAAAAAGCAGGTAACCTGAATTTTCTGACATGTACTAAAGAAAACAAATTTGTAGTTAAAATTCTTGCAAAAAATAAAACACATGCTCTGATGGTTTCATAACAAATATACAAAACATGGAGGAAAAACAATGTCAATTAAACACAATTTAATCCAGAAAACAGAAGTGGCGGCAATACTTCCCAACTCAAAATACAAAATCAAGACAAAGATATTGTAAGAAAACAGCAGAAACAACATCCTTCACCAGGCAATATAAAATGAATGACAGCAATAATAAAATAAAATAGCTCATAAGCAAGTAGGTTTTACAACAAGAATACAAAGCTGACTCAATATCTGAAAATCAAACAAGGAAATATTATATATACATCTTTTTAAGATTTTATTTATTTATTCATGAGAGAGAGAGAGAGAGAGAAGAGAGGCAGACACATAGGCAGAGGAAAAAGCAGGCTCCCCATGGGGAGCGCAATGCTGGGACTCAGTCCCTGATCTCGGGATCAGGACCTGAGCCAAAGGCAGACACTCAACAGCTGAGCCATTTAGGCGTCCCAGAAACAGATTATATTGATGAAGTAGGCAAGAAAAACCACATGATCATTTCAATAGCTAAAGAAGAGGAGTTAGAGAAAATCCAGCATCCTTTTCTCATTAAAAAGAAAAAAAATAAAATAGAGTGAAGTAGGAATAAAAGAATTTCCTTCAACTACTAAAGAAAGGCCTTCTAAATAAACCTACAGCCACTTCTAAATCTAAAAACAATTAATCAAGGACCAGGAACAAGGCAAAGACATTAGTTCTATTCAGCATCGTTAATGAAGTCCTAGCAAGTGCAGTTAGGAAAAAATAAGAATAAAGGCATACAGACTGGAAATGAAGAAATGTAAAATGGTCTTTGTTTGTATGTATGACGATCTACAAAGAAAATGTAAGCTACAGAAAAGCTCTACAACTAATAAAAGATTCTAACAATTCATGGGATATGGGGACCTGATTGGATACAGAATAAACCTACTAGGCAGTTAGACTCAGAAGGTTTAAGTATTCTGTGTTACAGAAATATATCCTTTGTTTGAACCGCTTTATTCAAATGGCGACTTACAGATCTTCCTATTTGTAAAGACACATTTTCCCTTTTGTAATAATAAGTGATGTATGGGATAATAACTTGGTATCATACATATATACTGTTCCCAGCAGTCCTTCCCCAAAGGTTTTGGCACTTAATGACATGTCTGGACTGAACTGCTTTCACTGGAGTTTTAATTATGACAATTTTCTAGTTCTAACACTGTTTCAAATGTGTTTGTTAACTTCTCTCTTCTCTAAATAAGGCTTCCCTTTTCCCTTATCACTTATCCCTTGTCTCTCGTTATCACTCTAGATTCATAAATTATTTTTCATTTTAAGATTTTATAATCATTTACAAGCATTCTTTCACTAATGCTCATATAGTTCCAGATTTAGCCCGCAGAAATTCCTTTGTGTTGGGGTTCTGCTGATATGATCCAACAGCTTTTGAGTACTTTTTTGTTTCCTGACTGTGTGTTTTCTTTGCCCAAAACTAAGATCTGCAATTTTTCACAGAAGCCCTGGATTCTTTTCAGTAGGAACAATATTTAGAGATCATGTTATCAATGCTAAGAGTAATTATTGCGACTGCAATTGCTGATGCTTCTAAGCTCTTCTGATAGGAAGGAGCAAGATATGTGTATAATCATAGATCCATATCGATATTTCTGTTTAATTGATAATGAGAGATTTTCTATACTCCCTTAAAGTTAAATTTATGGTTCCTAATAATGTTAATAGATCAACTTAAATGACTGCCTATAAGATATTTGTGACTGGGGACACCTGGGTGGCTCAGTGGTTGGGCAACTCCCATCCGCCCAGGGCGTGATCCTGGAGTCCTGGGGTCAAATCCCGTATTGGGCTCCCTGCGTGGAGCCTGCTTCTTCCTCTGCCTACATCTCTGCCTCTCTGTGTGTGTGTGTCTCTCATGAACAAATAAATCTTAAAAAAAAAAAGAAAAAGATATTTGTAATGGTTTCAAGATTATCATAAACAACATGGTTCTACCAAGTTAAGTAAATGAGACCATACTATATAAATCATTTTATATATTAGTAATGTCTTAGAGATTTTGCTATATCATGACATAGATTTTAATCTGTTTAGTCAATCTATTAATATTCAAAATATGGATGTACCACAATTTATGTGGCCATTTCCCTACTGGTAGACATTAAGATTATTTCCAACATTTTGCTACTACAAATAATGCTATAATTAACACATTTGTATATATATCTTTATGCATACTTTCAAAGCAATTCATGTATATTCTTTGAATTATTTCCCCTTACTCATAACCCATTTTTCTAAATTTTGTTAATCTTAGAAGCTCTTTGTTATGTTTGTTAAAACTTTGCTACAGGTTGCAAATATTTTCTACTAGACTGGTCTGATCTTGTTATAATATCTTTTCTTAGAGAAGTCTGTTCCATCTTAATGAAACCAAATCTGTTTTCAAATTTTTGGTTCATCACATTTTGATATTTTTTTAAAAAAACTTTGTGCTTTATGTATGTGTGTGTGTACAATTTCCTTATTTTTTCACTTGTTTGGACTCTTTCTGGCTCTTCATGCATCACTCTCAATGTTCTAATTACTACAGCTCTATAGTAGAACAAGCAATATCATAAAAGAGCTGTCAAATTTTTATTTTTAAAATTTCTATTGGATATTATCATTCATATACTCTATATATTTGAGAGTCAAGTTATCAAGTGTAGCCCACTTTTCAAAAAGAAAAAATAAGTTGTGGCTTTGATTGGAATTGCATTAGTTTTATGGATAAAACTTTGAAAAAGTCTACATTTTACAGTATGGGGTTTTTCATTCTGAAAAACAGTACGTCTATTTATTTGACCCTAGAATAAAATGTTATTTCCTTCATACAAATCCTGTTCATTCTTATTAAATTTATTCCCACATATGGTGTTATGATTTTGTGAATGGGTTCTAACATGTATTCTGTATAAATTTCTGAAATAAATTTGGATGGAGTATTTATCATTCTTAAAATGATCAATGTTAAAAACATAAAACAAAAAAAAAAAATCAAGATTCCCACTAAAGAAAAAATAAGAACCATCAACCTCTGCCTTTAAAAGAGAGCTAAAACAAGGATGCCCTCCTTTGGCAAAGAGCAACTTTTTTTATAATTACTTGCCTATACATATGGGGAAGGCAATAAAAATACTGGCAACACTGTAAAAGCACCACAAAAGGAAGTCAACCATAATACAATTTACTTGTGACACACTATTCATATAAAATAAATCTATTCACAATAATTAATTATTAAATGCTCAGATGCAAATTTCCTCAGGACACAAGATTTATGCAAAGAAATATATAAAGCCCAACTAAATGGAAGGAAAGAAAATGTGAATACAGTTAATAAAATTAAACAATAATAACAAAACACCAAAAAGACTAAATCAAGACCTAAGATCAAAATTCTAAAGATATAGAGAAAAGAAGACAAAGTTGTCCTGATGATATACCTCATAACAGGAAGCCGTTAGGTATTAAACTACCAACCCATAAAGAAACCTTGTACATGATAAGCAGATTCTGTCAAAATAATTTCCTAGGAAGGTATCCCTAGACACCAAGAAGGTATCCAAAGTCACCTGAAGAGTCAAGGATAAACATCTTAAAATAATACTTCTCACAATGTTCCAGTTTAGTGTCCCTAGCAAAATACCACCAAAGGTGAAAGTAATCAACATAGAACTCTCTCATCTCATCCTATCCTTAGCTCCATCGAACCTATGACAATGCAGAGTACAGACTAAAATAATCTACTGAAGGCCAAAATGTTTAGAATGCTTGTCTTATATTAAAAATTAACACATATTCTGTATTCAACTCTGTATTATTTGTGAATTCATTCTATTATATAAATAATCTTCTAGTTATCAAACAGTTAAATTGTTTAACATTTTTTCAGGATTCAGTCATTATTATTCTTATTATTATTAAAGTATAGCTGATATACAATGTTATATTAGCTTTTGCTGTACAATATAGTGATGCAACAATTCTACATGTTATGCAGTGCTCACCTTAATAAGTACAGTTAGCTCAATTTTTCTCTTCTCCAAATCTTTACGAAAAATTGATGCTCTGACATATAAGTGTTCATCCTATGAGTGCACCACTCTCCCTATACATAGGCCAGACCATACTGGACCACACCAAAAAACACTAAGGAAGTATACATAAAAAGCAAGACCTTACAAAATCAAGAACAAGGGAATACAAAAAAAATAGACAGTAACATATACCCTGATGCACAAACACTTTGAAAAGCCAAATATATAAATTTCCTATTTTAATCAAGTATAAAAGTAGGACCACAGAAATTTCTCTTAAAATTGAAGAAACAACAGTAAGGTGTTTCTTTTCAAAAAAGATCATAATGACAGAAAACAGAAGTTAATAATGACATGAAATAAATGTATACAAACATGTGTTTCTAACACTTTTGACCAAATTTGTCAAAATAATAGCTTTTAATCTAGGAACTAACTAAAACTAGTGTTCAGTCTTTCTTTAAATATAAATATTAAATATGACCACAATGGATATTTGTGATAACTATTAATTACATAGTTTTCATTCATAACTGAATAAACTGTAGCAATGATCTTTTAAACCTATCATTTAATTCATCTTTATCTTTTTTAAAGATTTTATTTATTTACTCATGAGAGACACGGGGGGGGGGGGGGGGGGGCAAAGACAAAGGCAGAGGGAGAAGCAGGCTCCATGCAGGGAGCCTGACATGGGACTCGATCCGGGGTCTCCAGGATCAGGCCATGGGCTGAAGGCGGCACTAAACCACTGAGCCACCCAGGCTGCCCTTAATTCATCTTTAATGGCCATTTTACAAAAGTTTTGAATATCAAGATCCCTGTCTTCTATTCTAAGAATAATCTTTATAAACGAATAAAATCTGGAAACATGTATTTTCTCTAGTGCCAAAACTTGATTCTAACAAACTATCTAGCAATGAGAAGAAATAATATACACTAATATACATAACCTTGGCATAAGTTTATGTATTTAAGAAAATATATATAGCATATTCCAAGCTTTCTAATTAAATAACCCTACTAGGTGACTGGAAAGTTCTCCAAATGTAAATACTTGAAAATATGGCCAGAAAAAACAAAACTTGGCTGGTCATCTATGTACTGAAAGAGTTCTGAGTCTCCATTCCCATATCTCCTATCTTCAATTACTTCCATGTGGAAAATACTCAATTAACATTCAGGTCTCGCCTCTCTCTCTTTCAAAAAGGCACTGCAAATAAGCATTTAACACAGCAAATAACCCAAATTACATAATCAAGCTTCCAAGTATAAGTGAATTATTTTACAAAAAAGAAATCTGCATATACACTCCAAGCTTAGCAGCAGCAGCAACAGCATCGTAAGTCTTTTCCTTAGAGTAGATACCTAAACTAGGATATATTATGTTATCAGTGGAAACCAGTCTCACAGTAGGCCATCACATATGATTTCAGAGCAAAGTTAGAAGATCATTTTTCTCTAATCAAGACTACATAAATATTATTTTGATATACATGCAATATCACTAAGACTTATCCAAAAAAGGTTCACTTTTAATAAACTATTTACTAAAACACAGTCAAGTGATATCTTAAAAAGATCTGCTTAAAAATATGGCACACCCAACTAAATACGATTTTGTTAGGTATATAAAAGGAACTATCATGTGTCATACACACGTGATTGAAATATTAAATAAACATATAGTAATAAAAATTATATGCCATAAAACTATGAAGAGCATAGATATGAATTTAAAATATTTTGTAGAAAGGAGAATCAATTATGCAGGTGACTTCTAACCTTTTGTCTACCTTACAATTCTAGTTAACGTTTCTTTACCATTTAAAATACATGTAACAAACAAAACAACCAAGCAATTCTACATTTGATAGCTATCAAGGATCATTACATGTCTTTTTAAATTTTTTCATATTATTACCAGTTTTATTTACCACTCCAGCTCTAGCACATGGGAGTAGTACATACAGTAGGCACTAATATTTATTTAATAAAATTATTTAACTTTTCTAAGCTTCAGTTTCTTCAAAGTAAGACAGAGTAATACCTACATGTTACAATTGCTTAAGATTAAATAACATATGCACATAGTAGATGATAAAATGTTTCAGTAAATCCAAATAATTGTTGCTATTACTGTAGTTCACAGCCAAAAACAAGACCAAATAATTCTTTCAAGTTTATATGGGACTAAGATTAGCACAAAAATTTTAGGATAACAAGAATCTTACCAACCCGATCTGAAGATTTGCTATATATCTATATTGGTAAAAACCAGTTATCAGGTCGAAGAAGCCAATGAAACAGAACACAGAGCCCAAATTAAAATCTGTGTATATACAGAAATCTGATACATAACAAAGGTAGTATTACAGTAAGTGGGGAAAAAAGATTAAATTACAATAGGATTACTATACAAGATTTGAAGACAGAACTTGTTATTTTAAACAGACAAAAAGAAACAAAAAATATTGATATATGTGTCATCAAAACTTTTAATTTAAGTTTCTGTATTAAAAGGGGTACAACAAAGTTAAAAGTCAAATGACCATATTAATTCCAGGTTCTCATAGGACAACAGCAGCCCCATGTAAATCCAATCTTTCCATATACCCCTCAAAAAAAAAAAAAAAAAAGACATCAACCCAGAAAGCAAAAAAAACCACCCATAAACCACATCATCAGCTTAAGTAGCAGACTAATAGAGAGTCCAAATTAGATATAAATTGTGGAAGAGAGTAAATTTTAGCAAAGCAAATGCTGAAGAATCAAGCAGACTGCATGGAAAACAGAAGGAAACTAGAGCCTAGAGTAGGTAGAATTCATAAAATCTCCAGAAAGTGAAAGTCTAACACAGGAAAATACTCAGAAAAGGTGTCTCAGGGTACATCAGAGCACTGCCTACCGAAGAATAGAAAGGAAGGGCTGTTCTACAAAAAAGAATCTCAAAAGGTATACAATATACCAACCCCTCCCCCTTTGAGAACAAAACAAACCAACCTATAAATTAATTACACTTCACTATACCAACAAAAGGGAGAGTTCTCAAACAAGAAACATTATAAACTAAGCAAATCCCTCATCCCTGTCTACATTCAACTGGTAATGCTGAGCCAAAAAATGAACAAAACTAGTAGACAAACATAACAAAGCTACTATAAGAACACAGAAATTCCAAGTCCAAAATGTCTAATGAAAATTCTCACCACAAAAAATTCACAAAACTATAAATACTCCAAGATACATTATCCGTATGTGTATATGTGTGTATGTAATGTGTGTATATAAACAAAACTCAAAAACCCAGAATAGTAGTGCACAAAACACAAAAGATATGAAATAAGAATTGATCCCACTCCAGGGGATTAAAAAAAAAGAAGAAAAAGTCAAATCATTTTTTCCTAAGTAATAAAAAGATTAGATTCAAATAAAAACAGAAGGGAAAATAAGGAGGAAGCAGTCAATAAAAATAAAGGAAAAAAATTATCAAAGAAAAAAACACAGATCTGTAAAGCTATAACATGCATAACTGATAACTTTGAGGAGGGCAGCCTGGGTGACTCAGTGGCTTAGCGCCACCTTGGGCAAGGGTGTGGTCCTGGAGACTGGGGATCGAGTCCCACGTCAGGCTCCCTACATGGAATGGAGCCTGCTTCTCCCTCTGCCTGTGTCTGTGCCTCTCTCTCTGTGTGTGTGTGTGTGTGTGTGTCTCTCATGAATAAATAAATTTTTTTTTAAAGAAAAAGATAACTTTGAGGAACAAAAGCAAAATAAAGGAAAATTTAAAACTATAATTTAAAAAGTATTTCCAAAAACAAATATATATATAAACAGGAAGAAATATAAGATACATGAATTTTGACCAAAAAAATCTACCATATACTTAGAGAAACTATTCCAGAATAATAGATTCTAAAACGTAGCCTCCTAAACTAACTGGTAAATAGGCGGGAAAAAAAATCTTTTGGACCTTCAGATAAAAATAGTAATATGTCTCTTAAAAGACAGAAAATAAGGCTGGCATTTCTAAATAGCAACATTCAAAGTGAGTCAACACTGCAGCACCTTTTCTCAGGAAATCCAAGGAAGCAGGGGTGCCTGTGGCTCAGCAGGTTGAGCATCTGACTCTTGATTTCCATTCAGGTCATGAACTCAGAGTGGTGAGATCCAGCCCAGCATGGGGCTCTGAATTCAGCAGGAAGTCTGCCTGGGATTCTCTCCCTTTCCCTCTACTCCTCCCCTCCTCCCCAAGCACACATGCTAAGGAAAAGGAAAAGGAAAAGGAAGAAAGGGAAGCAAAACGTAATCCAAGGATATCACATCCAGTCAGGTATCCTTTTCTTATCAAAGCTATTACAGAAATACAGATTTAAACATGCAAGAACTCAGGAATGTATTATGCATAGCCCATTATAAGCAATCTACAGGGCAGCCCGGTGGCTCAGCAGTTTGGCGCCACCTTCGGCCCAGGGCCTGATCCTGAAGACCCGGGATCAAGTCCCATATCCGGCTCCCTGCGTGGAGCCTGCTTCTCCCTCTGCCTGTGTCTCTGCCTCTCTCTCTTATGAGTGAATAAATGAAATCATAAATAAATAAATAAATAAATAAATAAATAAATAAATAAATAACCTACAAAAGATGAAACCTAGACAAAAACTTTACTAAAAATGGGATAGTGAATACATTTAATTTCAGATATATCACAATAAAAACAGAGAAGGAAGCAAACCATAAGAGACTCTTAACTAGAGTGAACAAACTAAGGATTGCTAGAGGGGAAGTAGTTAGGGTGATGGGCTAAATAGGTGATGGATTTTAAGGAGGTCACTTGTGTGATTAGCACTGGGCGCTATAAGTAAGTGATGAATCATTAAATTCTACTCCTGAAACTAATACTACACTATATGTTAACGAGCTAGAATTTAAATAAAAACCCGGAAGAAAAAAAACTTAGATGTATTACTAAAACAAAGGCATGAACAAGAACAGAATGATATTTAAATATTTGCACAAATTATAACGGAATTTTAACATGAAATAAAAGTAGATTTAAAAAAACACAAAGAATCAGCTCATTGGTATTAATTAAATAGGTAATAAATAAATGTCAAAGGATATTCAGGTAATGTAGACAAACCAATTATCAGCAGTCTAACTCCACTGCTTAAAGTTAGTCATTAAAAAAAAAATACCAGGATCCCTGGATGGCTCAGCAGTTTAGCGCCTGCCTTTGGCCCAGGGCCCGATCCTGGAGTCCCAGGATCGAGTCCCACATCAGGCTTCCGGCATGGAGCCTGCTTCTCCCTCCCTCCTGTGTCTCTGCCTCTCTCTCTCTCTCTCTCTCTCTATCATAAATAAATAAATCTTTAAAAAAAATTTTTAAAAAAATACCAACCTTCCTTAAATAAGAAAATAATTCTCAAAAAATTAGAGAAACAGCCCCTGTGTGAAAGGAATAACAGAGCAGCAGTAAATACAACACACAAATTAGAAAAACACTCATCATATCAAGATATGCAAATAAGGTTAGCTTAGCTCTCCAATGAAAGGAAACAAAATTCAAATTGCTTATTTGGCTGAAGAGAAAACAGTATTTATGAAAGCAACACAAAAGATAAAAATATTCAGGAACAAATTTTAATGTGTAAAAGGAAAACTTTAAAATACTTCTGAACCATACAAAGTTAAACTTGAACAAATAGACACCCCCTATTCTCTTGCAAAGGTGACTTCTTATAAAAATGTTGATTTCCGGGAATCCCTGGGTGGTTCAGCAGGTTAGCACCTGCCTTTGGCCCAGGGCTCTATCCTGGAGTCCCAGGATCGAGTCCGACATCAGGCATGGAGCCTGCTTCTCCCTCCTCCTGTGTCTCTGCCTCTCTCTCTCTCTCTCTCTCATAAATAAATAAATAAATCTTTTTTTTAATAATGTTGATTTCCCAAAGTTAATGAGTAACAACATTATTCATAAAAATACCAGCAAATGTTTTCCTAGAACTCAATAAGCTAATGCTCAAATTCATTCATAAAGGATATGTACATACAGTATTTTTCTGTTTGTATAAAAAAGAATATGAATAGTATGCATAAACCTAAATACATGTACACTCAAAACAGGCTTATTTTTATAAAAAGAAACAAGGATAAACCAGAAATTAATGAAATGGGTTAGCTACAAAACAAGTGAAAATGGAAGTGACTGAGAAGGAAGTTAAAGACATTTGAGAATGTCTCTTTATGTAGTTTGGACTTTTAGCCATGTTAATCTTTTACTATACTCAAAACAATAAATAAAATTAAACCATTAATGGGGACTAAAACTGAATACAAACAAAAACAGATGAAATGTTTATCAAAGTGACATAAACATAATTATTTAAAATAACTTATAAGCATAGCACCCTCACTGGGACATATTATACAAACAAAAAACTGTATTATGTATATACTGTAGGACAGAAAAGTGAACAAATGTATATTGATGCTATTGTTACCCAGGATCCTCACAGCGGGAGAAGAGACATCCAAACATAGAACAGGAGAAAAATCTGACAGTACTAGATTGGAGTTACAAATATTAGTGTCTTTTTTTTTCTTTTAAGATTTTATTTATTTATTCATGAGAGACAGAGAGAGAGAGGCAGAGACAAGGGCAGAGGGGAGAAGCAGGCTCCACACAGAGAGTCTGAAATGGGACTCGATCCAGGTACTGGGATCACATCCTGAGGCAAAGGCAGACAGCCACCCAGGTGTCCCCAAATATTACTGTCTTTTTAAACCCCACCTGCTCTGTCAAATTAAGAGTTCCTTAAAACAGTGATACACAGTAATACAGAACATATCCAGTGCCCACAGTGTAACTTGTAAATAGCAACTAAGAGGAAGGAGGTCCACAGAGAAACAGCCATCTATTTCCAGGTTTATGGTAAGAAACACATAAAGGTTAAGAATGGAACATTTTGTTGTGCCAGAAAGCAAATAAGTGTTCTAAAAATAATGGGACATATCACAGAGACACAAAAACTAGACTGAATCAGTCCCATTGGCTAAATTTTAATAATTTGAATCTTCAAAAGAAATATAACAATAATGATTTTAATTCACTGAATAGAATTCATGACCCCACCACAATAATGTAAAAAGGAGAGTAGAAACTTCTTTACAGAAGAATGGCAGCTAATAAATGTGGGAAGAATAGAATTAAAAAATCATCATTTTGCAAGCATCAATGTAATCAATGATTCAAGCAAAAATCAACAACGAATGTTAAAATCATTGAGTAAAAGGTTCTCGAGAAACAATATTTATTCAGCCTCCAGGCACAGACTAATTACCAAAAAGAAAAAGATACCTTTACAAGGGAGAAATCTGGCAGCTTTAGCTAACCCAAATAATCCAGTTTAAGATCACAAATAATGGAACTAGTAATGCAGAAGTTAAAATAAGCAAACTTTAAGTACATACATATATCAACAATAGATAATCTTGATACAAGCACAGTGAAAAAGCAAAGTATTAAATAATTACATTTTAAGACTAAATCAATATTAGTATTTTTATGCAAATGTGTGCATTAACAATAGGTAACTTCAGAGTAGTAATTACCTCTTACAAGAAAGACAAAAGAATGAGATCAGTAATCTTCAACTGTATTTTTATTTAAGAAGTTCTAAAGCAATTATAGCAAAATGTTAATATTTGTCAATTTTGACAGTTTGGATACATGAGTATTTTAAATTCCTCCCTATATTTTTTATATTTTTAAGTTATCTCATAATTTAGGAATTTCAAACTGCAAGCGAATTGCTGTTATACAAATCTTATTTCTATACAGGTATACAATGCTTAGTTCTGTGATTCCTGGTGTTTAAAACTATTGTTTCGAAAAACTTTGACTTAGAAGCAGCCTCTCCACCTCAAACTCTTTCTACTTTAATCTCTGATGTAAACTAATAGGAGCAAATCAGCACTCGCAAGTGGTCCTAATAAGCAAAATGCATTTCATTTACTTAAATAAAAGATAACTTGGAAGGTATGCCATCTAAGCGGTATGAAGTTTAATACCACCTGTATCTCATATGGCTCTCAATATATATCAACATTTGGAGAACTGAAAAGTCTATCCATTCTAATAATTCACATTTTTTTCAATCATTTGGCCTACCTCTACAAAACCATCCTATCAAAATTATTTTAAATACCAATCGATTAAGTCTATTTTTTAAAAATCTACTGTTGTAAAATTGGTGCAGAAAAAAATTAACTCAAAAATTTTAAGTGACTTGATAAGTGAGTTCTTCATCACATTCCTTATAATGCTTTAATCCATTCGTAAAAACTTTCTATTTTCTGTTTAAGAGAAGGTCAATGGCTTTCACTTCACTACTCTAACATAATCATGAATTGAAATAAGAACTCTTAGCTCTTTGGACCGACAAAGCTACCAGTATGCCTAAGCCAATAAAGCGATTCGTTCATTAATGCTGCTAATAAAGCAACCTTTTGTTAGTCTATGAAACATCAGAAACCTCAGAGATTCTAACTTTGCAATTTTTCCCTCTTTACCATATGAACTTAAAAGTTCTCTTATAAGCAAGCCATTTACTTTAACAACTAAGACATAATCATCTAGAAATCTGACTTTCCACTCTAGGTAATTTAATAACATATTAGTTCGAGCTTCAGAAAACTGTTCCTAAATGAAACTACTTATATTTAATTATTCTCTTCTATTTTCCCATAGAGCCAATCTTTGTAGAAATCTATGCCATCTTCTAATAAATACCTTAAGGAACAACCCCTGTAATTTTCTCAAAAATGAAAAACAAAAATGTTCCTTTACACAATAAGCATTAATCAGTCAACTACAGTAAGCAACACATGAAAGATACTACAAAGATTAATATACAATCCCTGTCCTCAAGCAACTGAATTTAAGGAATAAAACAAGCATCTAGAAAAATTACTATAAGGTAGTTTACAATAATATTAACTACTAAATGTAACGCCATGAAGGATATAATTAATTGAGCTGAGACGAGATAAAAAGTCTTCAATGAGGAGACTTTTGAGGCGAAATAAAAAATATATATTTTAGGCTTAAATAGCTTATATGCAAAATGAGACACATAAAACATGGTAAATGTGGAAATTTTTAATCAACTTAGTAAGGCTAGAATGTATCATGAATCTGAAGAATTAGTAGGACATGTTCTTGAAGTACTTTTGGATTTGGACTTTTTTCCATGCAATGGGCAGACATTAAAGGATTATAAGAAAAGCTAGATGGTATTCAGATTTTTTTTAAAAAAGAAAGGTCATTCCTGAGGTACCCTGAATGCCTAAAAGCTTTATATCTTATGAAATTATTGAAAACAGAAGCTTTTGGGCACTGGGCGCCTCAGGAGTACACAATACTATATTTTCATATGTGATTCATGCCTGATAGTTATGTATCTATTTATTATGTGCTCCCAATTAACTTTTAGCATTGTCTAAGTAATTGCTAATCAAAGAGAAGTATCAATCAATAAGTAAAATATTGATTCCAGTAATTGGCATTTTAAACCCCTTCAAAATACTAGAAAAACATCAGGTTTCATGAACTGTTAAGTCATATTATTGATCAATTTTAAGAGTTTCAGATAAAGAGACTGCAGTTAGAATTTATAGAATAAATTATAAGACTTATCTCACTATAATCCTTACTATAAACATCCACAGTACTCTCTCTCTTGAACCTTTGCTTTCTTCCAAGTACTACCTCTTATGCCTACTACCCTACCCTCCTCTCAGGAGCTACCTTGGGAACTCAATGCCCATGTGACCCTGGGCTAGAGTGAACCAATCCAATTAGATCCAGCCACACTAGAGAGTCTTATTACTGCTTTAACTTAGGACTCAAAAATTAACCAGAATGTCTCCAGAGGCTGATAAATTCTAGGGTGACTGGCTGGCTCAGTCGGCAGAGCATGCAACTCTTGATCTCGGAGTTGTGAGTTAAGCCCTACATTAGGCAGAGAAATTACTTTAAAAAGTAAATAAATAAATAAAAACTAATTTTTAAAAAAAGAAATTGTGACTGACTCTTTACACAAGTTTTATATCATATGAAAAGAGCCAGTCTGCACTGAAAAACATGAAGGAAAAAAAACCTTATTATATGATTCTATTTTGTATATGTTTAAAATTATTGACATGAAAAGGCTTTTTAAATCAGAAAGTTATGAAGACATATAAAAAGCACCAATGTTCTCACCATTGGCTTAATAAATAAAATCTTACCAATATAATTCCTTTCCTTTGTGAACCATATCCTAATTCCACACACCAATCCCCCCATCAACCACTACCCTGAATCCCTTTCCACTTTGAAACATTCTCCAAATATCAATCTAAAGGTCACTTCCTTGGGAGAAAAGTCTTTCCCAACTCAAACACTCACTAGGTTAAATCGCCCTGCTATGTGCTTTCATGGCTTTTATCATAATTGCGATTTATTCGTTTGATTACTTTATATCAATGTCTCCAGTAAACTACCAGCTTTCATGAATTCAAGGAAATCCCTATTCAATCATCAGCTAACAAAGCTGAGCAGAGACTTCAATGGACTTATATGATAAAGAATTTAGACAAAATTAAAGAATTTGTCAGATTTTACAAAATTAATTGAGAAAAATCACTTAAAAACCAAATAGTAACAATAAAAACAAATCGGGGGGGGGGGGGGGAGAGAGAATCTGTATTATGAAATGTAAACTGTCCATACTGTGTAATTTAAAATGTCTAGTTTCCAACATAAAAATTAGAAGACTTACAAAGAAATATGAAAGTATAGGTCACATACAGGGGAAAAAAGCAATCAATAAAAAACATCTTTGAGGAAGCCCAGACAATGGACTTACTAGACAGACATTAAATGAGCTATTTTCATTACGTTCAAAAAACAAAAAGAAACCATAACAAAGAACTAAAGGGAAGATAATGGTGTCTCACCAAATAGAGAAGATCAATAAGGAGAAAATTTTTTTAAAAATTCTAATATTGAAAAACACAGTAGCTGAAATGAAAAACTCACTAGAGGGGTTCCATAGCAGAACTGAGTACGGAGAAGAAATAATCAGCAAATTTGAAAACACCTCATCCATAATTAACCAGTCTGACAAAAAGAAAGAAAAAAGTGAAAATGAATAGTCTTGGAGAACAGCTCTAGGACACCCGTGTCTCTTCACATCAACCTGAAGTGATGTAACAGCTATATAACGCTCCATCCAAAAGCAACAGCATACATGTTCTTCTCAAGTCCTGCTGAAACATTCTCCCAGAAAGACCTGATGTTAGGCCACAAACAACTCAAAAAATTCAGAGACTAATATCTTACAAAGTATCTTCTCCAATTACAAGAGAATGAAGATAAAAATCGAAAGTTGTACAATGCATGCTACAACACAAATGAACCTTGAAACCAATTATGCAATCTGAAATAAGCCAGTCATAAAAGGACAAATACTATATGAATCCTCTTATACGTGGTACCCTGAATAGTCACATTCACAGAAACAGAGAGGTTACCAGGGGCCATGGGGAGAGGAAGATGATGAGTTACTGTTTAATGGGCATAGGTTCTGTTTGGGATGATGAAAGACTTCTAGAAATGGATAGTGGTGACCACCTATACAACACTATGAAAGTACTTAATTCCACTGAATTGTATACTCTGCTAAATTTTGTATTATGTGCATTCTATGACAATTAAAAAAAAAAACCCTTAGAGAAAAAAGGTCATTAGGCTCCGGAGAATCCAAATAGTAATAAATATCTAACATTTACTATGTATCAGACACTGTACACACTACTCCTTCAATCTCCACAACACTCTCATGTACTACTATTACCTCTGTTTTAATGATATCGAAACAGAGGCACAGAAGTTAAGTCACTTGGTTAAAGTCACACAGGTAGGAAATAGTGAAACCAGGACTCATACCCTGGTAATCCGATTCTTCAGAGTTCACACACTTAACCATATAATATGCTGCCTCCCAAACAGCAAAAGTTAAAAAAAAACAATCAGAGCAGAAATTTAGCTATTTCATTAAGTATTCCATGGAAATACAAAATAGCAAAAATAAAAACACAATCCCTCCCCTTCAAAACTTTTATCATATATTTGCATTAAAGATAACATTTTTTTAAAAAATAACGTTTAATGGTATAACTATTCCCAAAACATTTTTATCAATAATCTTTATTATTTATTTTTAGTTCATACCTTCATTTGTTGAACCATATCAAGGTTTAAAATATATACCTACAGCATAAAAAATTTAAAACCAAGCCCTTAAAGATCATCCTCCCTGATAGGCAAAGGAGAAAGCACATCAGAGAAAAGACGAGGTATTTAGAATAATCGTTGTAAACAGGAAAAGAGTCTTTTTACCACATGCTTCCAGATTAGAAAATCCAACATAATAAAGCTCAAGAAAGAGTATTTTGGGAACCAAGTGGCAGGCCTTTTGGACATGGTTCCAAATGTAAAAACATAGTATTATTATTGCTTTTTTTTTTTAATCAGATGCCAATAAAATAAGTAAGAATTACCACCTATCAAGCATTTGTTCATATTCATAACCTTTTTTTAACATATGATCTAACAATCACAGTATGGAATAATAGAACAGCTCTTCAATTTTTATATCTTTAATTTAAAAAAAGAAAAAAACTACACCAATACAATCATTAGATAAGTTCATTATGCAAGGGACGAGGACAAGAATAGATATACCCTGCCCTCTGGAAACAGTCTACTGGAGAGATTCATATGAAGTAATCAAACAAATAAATCACAATTATGGTAAAAGCCATGAAAGCACATAGCAGGGGCACTTAACCTAGTGAATATTTCAGTCAGGAAGACTTTTCCCCTAAAGAAGTGACCTTTAGATTGATATTTGCAGAATATTTAAAAACGAAGAGGGATTCAGGATAGTGGTTGGTGGCGGAAGCAGACGTGGAATCAGGGTGTGGTTCACAAGGGAAAAGAATTACATTGGTAAGATTTTTATTTAGTAAATCAGTAGTGAGAATATAGGTGCTTGCATGTATTCATAACTTCCAGATTTCCAAAACAAAACAAAAAAATCTTTTCATGTGGAAAATTTTAAACATACACAAAATACTCTAATAGACTCCTATGTATCTATTACCCAACTTCAACATCCATCATAATCCTGCCACTCGTTTCATCTATACCCTCCACTTCCTGTCACTCAACTCAATTGTTACTTTTATATTTTTTAGGTAAAATTTACATAGGCTGAAATATATACTCATCTATCCAACTCTGACAAATAGATAAGCTTGTATGACCCATAGCTCTAATGAACATTTGCATCACTTCAGGAAACACTTAGGCCCCTTCCCGCCCCTTCCCAGCTGAGCACTGGTACTTCCCACAACCCAAAGACTAGGACCACTGTTCAATATTTTGAATTCTTTCACCAAAGACTAGGTTTGCCTGTTCTACTAGAACTTAATAAATGAAATCATACTGCAGGGTGTCCAGCATCTTTCTCAAGTGTTTTGTGAGATTCCTCCAGGTCATTTTACATATGCTTTTTCTTTTTTATTACTGAGTAGAATATACCAGAATATTTCAATCAATTATCCATCCTAAGAACTGACAGGATGTTCCCAGTGGTTAGCTATTATAAATAAATCTACTATAAAAATTCTTGAAAAAGGCTTTTTGTAAACTTGTTTTCATTTCTCTTGGGAAAATACTCAGGAGAACTGCTGGATCCAAAGGTAGGTGTATGCTTGAACTTATATAAAAATCCCAAATGGTTTTCCAAAGTGGTTCTACCAGTATATACATATACCAGCAATTTATGGGAGTTCTAGCAGTCTTACTGCAATTTGCTATTGCAGTCTTTTTTATTTTAGTCCATATAGTTGCAGTCTTTTTAATTTTAGTCCATAGAGTTGGTCTGTATAGTTATCTCATGGCTTCAATTTGCATTTACCCAATAACTAATGTTTATGACTTTGATACATATTAAAAATTTTTTGTTTTTTTTTTTTAAGGAGAGGAGCATACTGACATAGGAAATAACAAGAGCAAATGCTCTGAAGGAATCGATATAGCATATTTAGACCAAGAGGTCAGTGTGGCTAGAGCAAGGAATAAAAAGGAAATTGCATGAGATAAGGCCATATACATAGAGTCAAATCACATGGATGGAGATTATCCTAAATTCAGATTTAGACTCCTCTGAGATTGCTAAGTAGAATTATGAAATAAGATTGGAACTCAGATAAGTAAGGGCTGGAGTAACAGATATGTAATTCCCTCCATAAGTGGAATTCAAAGTGCTGAGACTGTGTGGTGAAAGAAAAAAAAAAAAAAAAACAAAGGAGGCAAGAGAAAGCATCCTAGGACCAAGACTCAAGAAATTACAATTTAAATGACCAAAAAGAAAAGAAACCTATGAAAGAGGCTGAAGAATAATATACCAAAGGGTTTGAAGGATGAAGGAGTTTTCAACAATGCTAAAAGCTAAGAGGTTGTTCTATGTTAAACTGTGTTCCCTTACAGTTCCAGTGTTGAAGTTCTAACCTCCAGCACATCTCAGAACATGACTGTAATTGGGAATACAGCCTTTAAAGGGGTGATTATGTTACCATCAAGGTCCTAAACCAATCTGCCTGGTGTCCTTATAAGAGGAAATGTGAACACAAAGACACCAGGGATGTACACCCACAAAGACTGTGGACACAAGCCAGAAGATGGTTATCTGCAAGCCAACAAGAGATGTCCCAAAAGAAACCAAATCTGCAGAAACCATGACTTCTAGACTGTAGAACTGTGAGAAAATACACTTTTATTGCTTAAGCCATCCAGTTTGTGGTATTTCATTACGACAGCCCTAGCAAACTAATACAGAGGTCAAAAAAAAGCAAGTCTAAAAATATCCACTTAATTTATTGAAAACAGAGGTCACTGGTATCAGTAGCAAATACTGTTTGGTGGAGTGAATAAATTGAGAGATGAGACAAAGGTGAGAAATGGAAACAAACATAAAATAATGATCTCAAGCATTTCTCTAAAAAAAGAGAACAAAAGATCAGTAATGGTGTGCTCATAATGCCTTATTGTTTTATTTTGTTTTTTTAAATAGTGACAATTGGTATGTTTAAATACTGATGAGAAGAACCCAGTGTAAAGAAAGAAACTGAAAATACAAAACAAAGAAGTGATAATCAATAGTGTAGAGTACCCAAGAGGGAGAGAAGGCAAGAGAGCCTTAGATAAAGAGCACTATTTACTGCTTTTAACATTAAGGAGGAAGAAAAAATAGTAAAGATAATGGGCAACTAAGGGTTACCATCTGGTATTCCTATTTCACTAGAAATTAATAGGAAAAGCCTTCTCTCAAAGAGAAGGGTCATACTGGAGGTCTGAGGAGAGTGGTTAACTGAAACAGTGATGGTAGAGATAAGGAAACCAGGTGACAAGAAGAAAGCAAAAGATTTCCTAGCAGTAGCAGGGTCCACTTGATCATGAATTTATAATGAAAGAAAAGTTATGTCCTTCTAGGTGATTGTCTACCAAAGCATTCCTGTGGTATAGAAATAGAGGAAGTACATCTCTGGGTTAATTCAGAATTGGGATTTCATCAAACAGTTAGGACAAATCCATACAAAAGAAATTTACGGTATGGACAAGAAGTACACAACAGACCCTCAGTTAAAAAGAGATGTGAAAAATGAAGGCTGATGATTGGAAGAATGAGAAACCAAAAGACTGGAGTATAAATGAGTTGGTAGTAAAGTTATGATGGTTAATCAACAATTATATAACTACTCAAACAACCATGAAGGACACAAGGTACTTATTAATAATTTATTAGGTGGAATAATTAATTACTAATAATTCCCATGGGGATGAGTAATAGGGTAGACTGGAGGACAAAGTGACTGGATTTGGAGAGGTCAGGGAAATGAGAATCAAGATGTTGGTGCATCATCCTTATAGATATTGAAATCATCGAAGATCATTGTAAGACCTGAAACATACAAGATGATTATAAGCAATGTGTCATTATCTTGCAAGAATAAGGAGAATCTATCAGGAATGCAGTAGATAACAGCTAAAATGAAGCTAGAAGAATAACTGACACTGTTGTAGATTTATATGTATGAATTTAATGCTCACAAATAATCTGAGGTAAGAAATGATACTACTACTACTAATATAGAAGCAAAATAAGAGAAGTTTTAAGAGATTTAATCAAGTTTACTCTATTAAACAACTATGCTAGACGATGCTATAAGACATCAAAAACCAGCATGACTGGGGTGCAAGACACAAAGAATCCCTAAATAGAGTGAAATTCCAATTAAAGAAAATTATACAGTATAGGCTATACTTCCAGTCCCAATAATATATCAGATCAGATCACCTGAAAAGCCTTCCCAAAGAAATTTCATCCAGAAAAGATAAATCAAAATCATTTTTAAAATGAACTTTTTAACTACCTGGAAAAAAAAAAAACTTCAAGTGCCAGTAACACAGAAAAATAAATTAGGATTGAAAGTTGACACTGCTTCTGCCCTAAAATGGGTTACTAGCCTTAAGCTATACCTTTGCCTTTAACTCATATGAGCCTTTTGAACCTTGTTGAGACTTTTTCTATTTTTTTAAGATTGTTAAAAAGACTTTTTTTTTTTTAAGATTATTCATGAGAGGCCCAGAGAAAGGCAGAGACAGAAGGAAAGGGAGAGGGAGGCTCCCTATAGGGAGCCCAATGCAGGACTGGATCCCAGGACCCCAGGATCACAACCTAAGCCAAAGGCAGATACTCAACCAGAGATGAGCTACCCAGGAGTCTCCTTTGGTGAGACTTTAGAATTGAGATCCCTCTTTCTCCATCACACTGTAATACACAAATAAAGCAAAAACCCAGGAAGGGCTATAATTTTAGTAAAAGGGACCTAGACAGCTCAGTAAAACAAGAAAAGTAAAGAGACTTAGGCTTAGAAAGTAACAAAACAATCATTACTCCCTGATTATATGATGAACTACATAGGGCATCCAAAACAATCTATCGTTAGAATGCGAGTTCAGTAAAGTTGCTGAACAATATACAAGTACAATATACAAACAGCAATTTGTTTCCCATACTAATTAATTGGTTACTGGTGGCTACAAAATGTATTTGTATAAAAATTTTTCATTCACAAAAACAAAAATCATAAAGAACCTAAGAATAAATCTAACAAAAGATTTGTGAGAACAATATAACTGCATTGCAGAACATTAAAGAATACTTAACCAGAAATATATACCATAGGACTCCAATAAGACAATTATCCCCACTGTAGCTTATAAACTCAATGAAATTTCAATTCCAATCCCAACATGGTTTACTGGATTTTCTTTGAGATGGGGATAGAATTTGACAAGCTGGCTTAAAATTCATTAAGAGTGAAGATTTACATTATTAAACTTTAAGACACATCAAAACTGTTATAATTAATACAATACGATAACGACATGAAAGCAGGCAAATCAAGTAAGACTATGGTATAGAATAGACTCTAGAAATGAACTCATGTAGTAAATATAAAACTTTTTAACAAAATTTAAAATAACCCACAGAAGAAACAACAAGTGCTGATGAGTTTCTGGAGGAAAAGGAATCTTCATGCACTGTTGGTGGGAATGCTAACTGGTGCGGCCACTATGGAAGATAGTATGGAGGTTCCTAAAAAAGTTAAAAATAGAATTGCCCTATGACCCAGTAATTGCGCTACTGGGTATTTACCCCCCAAAAATACAAAAACATTAATCCAAAAAGATATATATATATATATATCTCCCTATGTTTACAGCAGCATTATTTACAACAACCAAATTATGGAAGCTGCCAAGGGTCCATAAAAAAGACTGAAATCTTGCCATTTCCAATGACATGGATGGAGCTAGAGGGTACAATGCTAGGTGAAATAAATCAGAGAAAGACAAATATCTTATGATTTCACTCATAAGAGGAATTTAAAAAACAGAACAAGCAAACAAAGGGGGAGAAAAAAAGACATGCCAAGAAACGGGAAGTATGTGAGGGGATGAGTGAAATGGGAGACGAAAATTAAAGAGTTCACTTGTCATGATGAGCACTGGGTAATGTACAGAATTGCTGAACTGCTATTTTATACACTTGAAACTAATAAACACTGTATGGGAACTATACTGGAATTAAAATTTTAAAAATAAATTTTAAAAACCCACAAATAGAAAAAATACCTATAATGCTAATACCAAAAACATTAATATCCAGATTATAAAAAGAATTGCCATAAATCAATATAAAAGCCAATACCTGGCAGGAAAAAAAATTAGCTAAGGGCACAGAGAAAAGATTCACAAAATAGGAGACGAGAATGAACAAGACCCACACAAAGATGTTCAACTTCACCAGTAATCAAAGTGATGAAAAGAGTTTATCTCTCAGAGAGGTAAAAATCAGTGGCTGGATAAAACAAAATCTTCATTAATGAATGGGGAAACATGCTGGTGGGCACAACATGCCCACCAGAGGTAGAGTACTACTTCTACTTTGGACTGAACTTGGCATATTCAGTAAAATGAAGTAGCACCTACACCTTATGATCCAGCAATTCTACTCTTGTGTGTCTGTCCTAGATAAAGTTACACGTTGACTAGGCACTTACTTACAAAGCTATTCATTACAATATTATCTGCCAAAGGTAGGACTTACCTTAGTATAAAACTGAGTTTTATTCAACACAGAATACCAAACAGCAGTTAAAAAGAATGAACTAAACCTACATGTGTCAATAAGAATACATCTAGAAAACAATGTATGAAAATTTTTCAAGTCATCTTTTATGTAAATGTTTCATATGTACAAAAGAACAGAGACATGATGCACAAGAACTTCAGGATAATGAGTACCTCTGAAGGAGGGAGGAAAGGTTGCGGGTGGGGGGGGGAGGGGAGTAGAATTTTAAAAGTAGAGAAAAAGCAAAGGAGGCAAAAAGTTAACATCTATTTGACCTTCAGTCTGGGTACAAAGGTGTTTATTGCATTGCTTTCTGTAAGCTTTTGGGTTTTTTTTTCAAAATATTTCATAATTTACATAAATTTTTAAAAGAAATTGAAAATAGTAAGCTTTCTGATTATGAACAGCAATTCTAGAGAGTACAACTGAAATAACTAGAAAGGGAAAAAAAAAGACTTTCGTTAAGGTAAAAAATTAGAAAATGTTATGAAGATGATTCAGAAGATAGTGCACCTGCTGACGAAAAAAGGGATGAGAAACAAGTCTCAGACTTCTTGAGGAAAACAGAAATTGGGCCTCCTGGCCAGACGATTTTGTCTCAACAGGACCAAAATAAAGTAAATCCAATTAGTTTATTATCTCAGCTCACTTGGCCTGGCATCATTGTGATTCTCATCAATTCTGATCACTATACATTATGAAAATGACTGTACTAAACTGAGTCTAATAGGTGCAAGGCATTCTGCTACATAATACAAGCAACTGATGGGATGCCTGGGTGGCTCAGGAATTGAGCATCTGCCTTTAGCTCAGGGCATGATCCCAGGATCCCAGATTAAGTCCCTGCTTCTCCCTCTACCTGTGTTTCTCCCTCTCTCTATGTCGCTCATGAATAAATAAATCTTTTTAAAAAATAATAATACAAGGAACTGAAATAGATATATTACCAGTTCTCGGGAAACTTATCATTTAGTGTGCAAGCTAAGATATATCTGTACATAAAGAAAAAAAAAAAAAAAGCCCTAGCACTTAACACTTGAACAAGTGCTACTAGAACTCAAAGGAAGAAAAGAATCCATCAGGTTGCTGGGATGTACATGAAAGGCTTTACCTACAGCAGTGAAACTAAAGCTGAGTACTGAAGAAAAGGAAGCAATTCAAATGGTATAAAAATTAGCATTCTAGGTAGAAAAAAAAAAGTGGCAAAGAAATGTAGATTATGAGGACAAAAATATAAAGTGTAAATGCTTGGAAACTTTTGGATCTTAATTAGAAAAGTAAAATACTCTGGGCCTCCTGGGTGGCTCAGTTGGCTGAGCATCCAAATCGTGATTTCAGCTCAGGTGATCTCAGGGTCATGGGATTAGGCCCCATAGGAGGCTCCATGCTCAGAGGAAAGTCTGCTTCTCTCCCTCTTCCTCTATCCCTCCACTACTTGTGCACACATGCACTCTCTTGCTCTCTAAAATAAGTATATAAATCTTAAGAAAAATAAAATACTCTAACAATAAGCAATCTGTAAATTAGATTAATCAGGGTTCTTGGTTGCAAACAACAGAACCTATTTCAGGAAATTTCAACAAAAAAGGCATTTATTAAAATATATTAGGTGATTCAAAGAACTCCCCCCAAAAAGCCCAAGAATCAGCTTGGAGGTATACAGCCAGGAAAAATACCTAAGTCTCCCCACCAAACTATTCCCACCTTTGAGCCCTCCTACCATGAAAGTGGAGCCTCAAAGGGCTCACTAGGATGTCTCCCACTGCTGCCTCTAAAAGCTTAATCTCCTACCTTCTAACATCCACATTAGCAAGCAATTCCAAGTAAGAGCTGTTACCTTGCAATTATCTCTTCTGAATTCATGTCTTACACAGTTGCTTCCGATGAAAAGAAGCTAGGTCACATGCCTGTGTCCTAGCTGTAAGGGATGCTAGAAAATTTTAGTTTTGCCTTCTATAGGGCTCCTAACATAAAAATTTCTCCAACACTAAGAAGTTATTTGAAATGAGACCAAATACAGACCAAGCCTTGGCTATCAAACAACATACACATTGATTCCAAACTTCAAGCTCCAAACAAGGTTCTCAAGCCAGATAGATTATAACTAAACATTGCACGAATAAAACTCTTTCTGTTCCTCAAAGGGAGATAAAAACCAGACTCTTATTAGTTGTTGCACACAGCTCCAAAATCAGAATCTCTGGCTGATGCTCCTTCCCTTCTGGTTTCTTCTATAACCCATGGACTAAACTAAAAAGGGGAATAGAAATGGAAAAACAAGTGAAAATATTTTTTTTAATATATAAACAAAGAAGGAAAACTTAACAGGTTTTACAGACCTAAGTCAATTCTAGGAACCATGTGAAGAACTACAACTCATTCTTATAATAGATCAAGTCAGACCTTCACTTGTGAGTCCTAAAATTTTTGTCATATAGATCAAGTAAGACCTTAATGGGCTACCCATCTATTTTAGACCTCGGGATCCCATTATCATTTAGCTACAGCCACAAAGAAGCAATCAGGTCAGTGCATCTCTGATCATCATGCCTGTCATGCTAACTTATGCAAATAATGCCCACCATGAAAGTTAGAGCCACACAAGAATCTTACCACCTGAAATCAGAAAAACATTTCAACAGTACTATCTACTCCTACCTACAGACAATAGCAATTATAATGCAAAATAATCATAGATGCTGGCACTGTCCTCAAAGTATTTCTCATTACCTGGGGAATGAAGTATCTTCCAGACCTCTTAATGGATAATGATGAAGATGAAATAAGAGAGATGGTTGAATGGTTGCAATGAAACATCCACTCCATCAGTCCTATTATGTCCCTTAATCTTCCAACTTCTTCCTCTATATTACACCACAAATTTGTAGGCATTCAACTTCATTTAGTATAGGCTAATGCTGAGATCAATGAAAGGAGTAATTACAACATCTTCTAGTTGCTTGAGCTAGAATCCTGACTATAGAATCTCTAGTAATTGCAACACCATGCCAATACACTGAGCCAAATGCAAAAGCATGTTTCTCTCATCATCAGAATCCATTTCTAAACATATTACTGAAGCTTTGCTGGTATGTTAGCAAAAATCTTTTTACCAGAATGTTAATATATAATCCTTTTCTTCCCATTTTGACTATGCAAAGGTATAGCATGCTATAATCTACTCCAGTTACAGATCTGAAAACAATGAGGATTGTGGAAGGGGTATAACAAAACTGGCTTCCCCTTAAATGATAACCATCATAAACTAGATTGTTAAAGGTCCTCAAATAACACACAGAAAGACAGCTTCTGCCAGCATGAGAGACTTAATGACATTTGGAGACTTAACGTACTATGTGTCCATAATTCCTCATATAAGGAAAATTTATTTGAAAGATTATTAGCAGCCATAAATCTGTCATATCTCCAAATAAAGGGGGGGGGGGAGATATTTACTACATTGCTATTTCATCTCCAAAATCTTCTTGAAATTAATAATATAAGATTATTCTAATTGGCTATTCTATTATGTATTTAGTATTAATTGTTACAACTTCTACATACTAACAAAGGAGCATGATGTACTCAAATTCAAGAGCAATAGAATTTATGCCTCTAGAGGGCAGCATTTCTCATAGGATACAGAAGTTTGACTTTAAAAAGGAATTTCATTGTCCAAAGAATTTAAGAAATCCAGGATAAAAAATTTAGCAAGTTTCTTTCTTGTAAGTTGTCTCAAAGTCTCTAATATATTAACATAAATCTTCAAAAAGTCATCATTATGGTATATGGTGTTTCTCTGAACTTATTAATTGCAGAAATCTTTATTCAATAGCCACCTCTAGTGACTACTTCTACAGAAAGCACTTTGGAAACAATCTTGTAGACAAATTCGCTCAAGACAAGTTTCACTTCCTTCTTTATGCATAAACTAACTCTTCTGACTTTTAAAATAGGTTTCTAGATGTCTCCCTATTTTTACAAATCATGACTGAGAATGGAATAAAGACCACAACAGCATTTTTGTGGAAATCTAAAAGAATAGCTTAGTGCTGGGCTTGCTCAAAGGAAAATGGGGGAAAAAAATTTTAAGACTGGTGCTAAAAAAATTTAATTAATTTAATTTAATTTAATTTAAATAAAATAAAATAAAATAAAATAAATAAAATAAAAAATTAAAAAATAAAAATAATAAAATATAAAATAAAAGACTGGTGCTATAACTTCTTGAGCTATGTCCCCTTCTAGCTTTAAAAACTACAAAATGAGTTGAAATATACTTAATGAAAAATTTTCATATTTATCCAAACTCAGAATATTAAATATTTGAGCTCCATTAATAATCTTCCCATAATCCATATCAACAGAAACGGAGTTTCCTAACCTGAAGATGTGCTATAAGCCTGATGAGACCCTCTATAAATCTCTATAGATGAAATATTCTTATCTTTTTCTTTGCAAAAGAATATTCAAACAAAATTATTTGTTTAATTTTGGTCTTTCACCAAAATGATGAAATCATTTTTAGAAAACAGATACTGTTCTACTCTTCAAGTACTCTCTCGATAGGGGAGCCAGGCTTCAAATAAAATATGTGTAGCCAAATAATTTTTAACTTTAAGTCCAGTCTAGTTAACACAGTGTTACTTTGGTACAAGTGTACAATGTAATGATTCAACAACCCTATACACCACTCAGTGAGTGTTCATCAAGGTAATCTACTCCATAATACCTTTGACCTATTTCACCCAATTAAATAATCTTTTATCTATAACAATGTTTGAAATTTTTTTTAATCCATCATGAACTATGATGCATGCCACAAAGAAAACGCATGTCCTTCTAAGCAGTTGTTTCCAAGATTCTTGATTCAGATATTAGCATTATGAAAAAAAAATATTTTTAACCCCTAGTCTCAAATTGCCAAAATACTTGAAGCAAGCATATGACCAACTCTCAAAGTTTTAATTTCCAGACCTGAAACTAGAATATAAAACTATCAAAGGCTTAATTTGAAATATATTGGCCATTAGTGGCATGTGGCTAGTATTAAAATAATAATAAAATATATATTAAATATATTAAAATGTGACTAGTATTACCAAGGAATTAAATTCTTATTAATTATAATTAATTATAATTAATTTTATCTAAATTTAAAAGCAGTGTAAAATGTCTTTCTACTAAAGAGAATGTTACTGTCTTGATAGTACTACATTGCATTGTAACCGCTGCACTGTGTATTATACTGAGCACTATAATAAGTCATTTCTAGTTACATATAAAATTGATCTAGACAGCAACAATTAACTATTAAGCTGTAATGATTTCAAAAAGCTGGAATGATTTTTTTACACATATCAGGTAATAACAGTGTAATGCATTTACTTAAATATTTTTGGAAATAACACAAATTGCAGTGATGCCTATTTAAATCATAATGGTAACTAAATGGAGATATGTTTTCATTTTTACCGTAATTTTATTATTTAACATATTTTGAATATAGTTACTTTCTTTAAAAACAAATGAACAAAAAGGGGAGAGCAAGGTATGAACAAAATTTTTAAGTTAAAAAAAAAGGAATGCAAAATTAATTAAGGAATGAATTTTGTTCATGACACAGAAGCTAGTACTACCACCAAAACAGTGAGACTAGAAGGTACTCCACAAAGTTTACTATGAATAACAATTAAAATCAGCTGTGGCAGAGAAAAATAAAAAACTTGTTCCTTATGTTAAAAAAAAATACTTTCAAATAAAAAAGTGGACAATATTAAGATATATTGTGAATTTTATAAAAAGTTTCCTCTCTATAATCAAAAGAGAAGCTACAAAATTAGTCACCTGATAACAATTAAATGTCTAACAAATGTTTTTAAATGCTTTTGAAGGGACACCTGGTTGGCTCAGCAGTTGAGCATCTGCCTTCCGCTCAGCGCATGGCCCCAGAGTACTGGGATCAAGTCCCACATCAGGCTTTTTGCATGGGGCTTGCTTCTCCCTCTGACTGTGTATCTGCCTCTGTCATGAATAAATAAAATATTTAAAAATAAAATAAAATATAAATAAATGATTTTTAAGAGATCACTCTGGCCAGGTATAAAAAGCCTTAAATTCCTGCATCAAAGAAAGAAAAAAAAAAAGGAACCATATTTAGATGGAGAGATGATAAAGAAATTTCAATTATAGAAATTGTTGGAAAATTATGAGGAATAGTAAGGAGGATATTTTGTAAGAAATGAAGTTCTTAAAATGAACCATCAAACAATTGCCCATCATATGGAAGACCTTTCTAAATACCAGAAATCAATAAATTCGTGGTGCCTGGGTGGCTCAGGTCGTGATCCTGAGTCCTGGGATTCAGTCCTGCATCATGCTCCCCCCAGGGAGACTGCTTCTCCCTCTGCCTGTCTTTGCCTCTCTCTCTCTCTCTCTCTCACTCACACACACACACAAATAAAATCTTAAAAAAAAAAAATCAATAGATTCAAAATTTGAGAAATAAACACACTGACAAATTAAAACCTTAGGCACATTTTGTTTGAAAGAACTTCCAAATTTAAGAAAAAAAAAAGTCAATATGTGGCTTTAAAAAAATCAAAACTGTGGCATATTTTTCAATTTTTACATCTTTCAAAGAATTTCACCTATATATTTAAAAGTAGTTTCTATCACAATAGGCAACTCCAACTATGTTTGGCCATAAGTAAGTAACCCATACTTACTCTCTTTAAAACAAGAAACTGATGTTTCTCTTTATTGTTTTATTCCACCGTATGATACACATTGAAAATATCTGTGCTCAGTTTTCTAGGGCAGACTTGAAAGGTGCCAGGGATTAGATTGTTAAAATCAGTAAGTATGTACATGCAAATGGTATGTATACTAGTCAGTTTATGAAACAATTGGAAAAAAGCAAAAGACAATATATTTAATAATCTTGTGTTCTTTGCTCATTGGTGAGTAGAGGAAGAATTTCACGAAGATTTACTGTACTGTTAACTCTCATTCAAGAAAGGATTGCTTTTCAATATTCAATAATCAAAGACAAAAATGGCAATATACTTTACGAAAATATACCAGTACCTAGCTACATATACACAAGCCTAATCTGAAGAATCAAAGAAGGGAAACATTTATGACCTAGCTATACAGATGTGGAAATTTATGTTAAAACTGAAAGCTTTCATAATACAAATCAATAATAAAGATTTTTCTACTCTTCCCTAATATGAATCAATATACAGATTTTAATTACAGTGTACAATGTTATGAAAACTGGCTGCAAAAATGACAAGAAATAGTTGAATACTTTGTTGATGCTGATTAAATTTAGAGCTGCTTTTCAACTTATACAATATTCTTTGGAATTTTATGTTAATAGCACTGGGTTTAACTCGAGTAGGTGAATTTGCTTAATTTGAGTAGTAGTTTTGAAGCAGATAAGCTGTTGCTTCAAAGTTTAATGGGTTCTACTTAAAGTATATGAACCAATTTATCAATTTGGATGCAGATATTAAAAGAAAATTATTTTTTGGTACTTAACTCAGACATTGAAAAACATTAAGTATATTTGGAACAACTTAGGTGTCTGAATCTACTTCTTCACCCATAAATTTTATGAAATCTAAATGAAGATTAAATATTTCTGAAGAAATTTTAGTGACTAAATTGAGGTGTAAAGTACCTGACCAGGTTTTGAATAATTTGTACAAAAAAGAAATGTAAAATATCTCAATATTTTTTAATTGACTATATGCTAAGATGATACATTAGATATATCAGATTAAGTAAAACTAATTTAGCCTCTTTTTTTGTACAGTTTTCTTAATGAGGCTACCAGAAATTTTCAAAAACTTTTTAAGATTTTATTTATTTATTCATGAGAGACACAGAGAGAGAGAGAGAGAGAGGCAGAGACACAGGAAGAGGGAGAAGCAGGCTCCATGCAGGAAGCCTGATGTGGGACTCAATCCCAGCACTCCAGGATCACACCCTGGGCTAAAGGCAGGCACTAAACAGCTGAGCCACCCAGGGATCCCCAGAAATTTTCAAATTATATGTGATTCAAACTATAATTCTATCACACTGAGCCACTCTGGACAAAATTAAATATAAAATTAACTAAATATAAACATAATTAAGTTCTTGCAAGAAAAGAATATTCTATTTTTTTTCTTTTCTTTTTGCGGGGGCAGGGCAGAGGGGGGAGAGGGAGAGAGAGAGAGAGAGAGAGAGAGAGAACCTTAAGCAGGCTTCAACCACCACCCCCCAAGCCACAGAGCCCAAACAGATTGGATCTCACAACCCCCAAAATCACAACTTGAGCTGAATTCAAGAGTCAGATGCTTAACCAACTGAGCCACCCCAGGTGCCCCAAAGAGAATGTTTAGAACATCACTCTCAATCACCTGAAACATCGTCCTGAAAGTTCATGTTACAATAGCCCATCACACTATATGCAGAACACAGAGTAAACAAGTCTCAGCATCAGAATATAAATTTACCCAAGGAAAATTTAGTGATACACTATGTTTTTTAGCATTTACAGATGGATGGGTAATAAACAGGAGATAATATAAAAGAGGTAAGCTTCAGAGTTAAAATAGCTTAAAAAGTGACAAAAACTAAGACAGGAGAGACTCATTCTCTAGGAAACTAGTTACAAAATATAACAGCAAATTATACAAAGATAAGGAGAATATTAAAATTGGATGCTTATTAAAAGTAAGGACATGAACAATACAAAAGCAAAAAAGGGAATACTATCATACCTAAACATTCCAATTTTGTTGCTAACATGGATAGGCATCTCATATTCTATATATACTTCCTGAGGACATCATAATAGGCTCACACAAAAACAGAACGGCAAAGCAAAAGTATAGTACTTTTTAAGTTAGAAAATTTAATTTTAAGCTGGTAAAGAACAAGTCATGCCTTCTCATGCTTTCCACAGAGGCCTATAAGAATATCCATCACATGATACTAAATTTCTCCCTTTAGAATTTTCCAAGTGTAGTATTTTAAAAGTTCAAAGTCACTCATAATTTTAGTTTCTTAAGAAGGAAAAGAAATGCACTTACACTGCCTAAAGAAATTTTATTTTTGAAAAAAATCAGCACGAGAAATTAATATTAAATACCATAGTACATTAGAACAAATATATATACACCAATAGAACATATACATCAATAGAACATAATTGAGAGCCCAGACATCAAACCATACATCTATGGCCAATTGATTTTCAACAAGAGTACCAAACCCATTCAATAGAAAAACAATGGTTGGTCTCCTCAACAAATAGTGCTGGGACAACTGGATTTCCACAAGCAGAAGAATGAAGTTGACCCCTGGCTCATACCAAAAGTTAACTGAAAATAGATCAACTACCTAAACCTAAGAGTTAAAAATCACAAAACACACAAAAATACTGAGATAAATGTTCATGATCTTGGATTGCCATGGTCAGGGCAATGGAGTCCTAGATATGACATCAAGGCATGAGCAACACAAGAAAAAACAAATTGGATTTCAAAATTTAAAACTTTTGTGTTTCAGTGGTGGCGGAAAGGGAGGTGGGTGGGGGGTGGTGGTGACTGGGTGATGGGCACTGTGGGAGGCACTTGATGGGATGAGCACTGGGTGTTATGCTATATGTTGGCAAATTGAACTCCAATTTAAAAAAAAAAAACTTTTGTGTTTCAAAATATATTATCAACAAATTTAAAAGGCAATCCACTATACAAGTGAAAATATCTGTAAAACACATATCTGGTAAGGGTTTAATATCTAAAACATAATGACAAAAAGAGAAATAACCTAATTTAAAAATGGGCAAAGGACTTGAATGGACATTTCTCCAGAGAATATATACAAAGGCCAGCCAATAAGTTTATAAAAAAGTCCTCTACATTTAGTCATTAGGCAAATGCAAATCAAAACCATAACAAGATACCACTTCACAATTACTGGAATGGCTATAATTTTTAAATATTTAAGTAAAAGATTTTTTAAATAAAAATAATAAGTACTGGCAAGGATGTACAGAAACTGTAACCTTCATACATTGTTGGTGGGAATGTATAATAATACAGCCACTGTAGAAAATATTTTGACAGATGCTCAAAGAGCTAAACATAAAATTACCATATGACCCTGCAATAATCCCATCCCTAGGTATAAACACAAAAGAGTTGAAAAAAGAGACTCAGAAAAGAAAAGAAAAGAAAAGAAAAGAAAAGAAAAGAAAAGAAAAGAAAAGAAAAGAAAAAAGAGACTCAAACAGAGACTGATCCACCAATGTTCACTGCAGCCTTATTCACAATAGTTAAAAGATGAAAGTAATTCAGGTAGTCATCAGCAAATGAACAAATAAACTACGGTATACACAAACAATGGACTATTATTCAGCCATAAAAAGGAATGAAGTTCTGACACATGCTACAACATGGATGGACCCTGAAAACATGTTAAGTGAAGTAAGTCAGAAATAAAAGGACAAATATTATATGGTTTCACCTACAGGAAATAGGTAGAATGAACAAATTCATAGAGACAGAAAGTAAGAGGTTATCAGCAGCTAGGGGAGAAGAGAATAGAGAGTCATTGCTTAATGGTACAGAGTTCGCCTTGGGAATGGAAAAATTTTGGAAATAAATAGTGGTGATGGTCACACAATATTGTGAATATTAGTAATGCAGCGAATTTTGTATATTTAATATATGGCTACCAAAAGTTATTTTGACAAACAGCCTAATATGTCAACTTTCTTTCAAATTCAAAATCAACTAACATTAAAGTATTATGTCCAGTAAGATGGTATAAAATACTTTATATGACAGCAAATTATTTACAGAGCTTAATTTACAAACACATTTCTTCAAAATATCTCAATATCCCTAAGACTAGGTTAAAGAGGTAATATAACACGCAGATAAAGTGGCACTCTTATTCCCTACTTCCACCAACAAACTGAAACAATTTACAGGGAATGTATACAGCAATGTTTCTCAAATAAGTACATCAGGATCACCTGGAGGGCTTATTAAAAGGGTCAGCTTCCTGTGGGTGGGTCCTGAGAAGTTTATATTTCTAACCAGTTTCAAGGTAAGACTGATAACTACTGCTGGTAGGGAACCACACTTTGAGAACTGCCGGTAAACGTAATTTACCAATTCAAGATAATATCAAGATAAATATCGGTCAGTAGGATGAATTATGTGGTGATAAAACAGCATAGTCTAAGAACATGGGGTCATCATGTCACAGTGTAAAAGCTCAAATATGTAGGAACTCACGGCCTGTAAATAATGCTTCACAATTTTTCCCTTTTCTAACCTTCCAGAGACTACAAATTCGAAGTTAAAATCTGTGACAGGAATGTGCTGTATATTATATTCACTAAGAGCAAATACATGTTTTAGAAACTAAATGGGCAGAGAAGACTGAAATCTTTTGTAGACCCTATAAAGCCTAATCAAAAATGTACTCTGGATAGATGGCCAACCCACCTCCCATTCGGAAGTGAGCCAACAGAGTACTTCAGGCAAAGTCAGGATTTTTCTTAAGAAAAAATTCTGAAACCACTACAATAAATAAAATGAATGAATGAATGAATGAATGAATGAGTGACATAAACACTTCTGTACCATAAGTATTGTAAAGAAGAAAAGTTTATTGTTACTATCAGATACCTAGCAAAACCAAAGAAATTTTTCAATCCTGTTTCCATGAATTTGGTACAATGTATGAAGAAATCCTCTGGTTTTAATTAGTACAAAATGAGTCTCCTGGGAACTAAACAGTCTGCTACAAAGAGAATTACTGAACGTAAACTAATTTCTGTACAGTGGGGTTACATATCCAAGATCATCCAAAGTGATAATTTTAAGCCAGAAAGATTTTTAAAAGATGCTGAGATACAACTATTGGGGGGAAAAGCATGGAAGAATCCCAATCTCAAATAAAAGAATATTTCTTGGTGAAATTGCTGATTCCAGGGCTAGGGCAAAAAAAGTACAAGATGAGCATGAAATATGCTGCTAGAAAATCAGTCAGTCATCAAAAATGATGCACCAGGAGCCTCCCAAGGGCCAAATTTGAGATAATCAGAATGCAAGATGAGTAATGATAGTGATAGATTAAATCCATAGAATAAGAATCAATGAATCCATTTTATATAAGTAAAATTAAAATCTGCAAATCTATTCTAATATAAATAAAAAAGTAAATACATACATAAGGGGAGAAAGCTTTTCCCTATAGGAAAACTCCAAGCAATAAATGCAGAAAGAATGACAAAGACAGAGAATCACCATTTGGCAGACACCCTAATGATAATAATTTCAGGTAACAATCATCAATGAAAGTAAAATTAGAGAGCAAGAGTATGATAAGAAAATAATCACCTGGACACAAAGTATCTCCCTACAGGATACTTACTAATTACAAAGGAAAAGCACAACCATAGCAGATATGCCCAACTAATATCACCCTAACCAAGTAAAGAAAGTATGTATTTTTATCACTGGTAAGAGTACATACAAATCAGTATCATGTGTCTCTTAATAAGATTCATGGTATCACTTCCATGACTAAAAATTCTGTTTCCAGGACAGAAAATTCCTAACTAAATTAACTAAAAATTCCTAACATTAATTGAACCATGAGGAAACCACACAAATCCAAATTTGGGACATTCTACAAAATTAATGACTAGTACTCTTCAAACCATAAAAGTCATAAAAGACAAAGAAAGATCACAGAGGGATCCCTGGGTGGCGCAGCGGTTTGGCGCCTGCCTTTGGCCCGGGGCGCGATCCTGGAGACCCGGGATCAAGTCCCACATCAGGCTCCCAGTGCATGGAGCCTGCTTCTCCCTCCGCCTGTGTCTCTGCCCCTCTCTCTCTCTCTCTCTATGACTATCATAAATAAATAAAAAATTTTTTAAAAATAAATAAATAAATAAATTGACTATAGCTTACAAAAGATATAGCAAAATAAACATATACAAAAATTATGTGTTTAAAAAAAAAAAGAGAAAAAAAAAAGAAAGATCACAGAATTGTTTCAAATTAAAGAAAACTAAAGAGTCCATGATAACTAAAATGCAACATGTGATCCTGCACTGACTCCTAGACCAGAGTAAGAACACTAGTGAGACAACTGGTGAAATCAGAATAAAACCCGGAGATCAGATAACAGTATTGTATCAATGTTAATTTCCTGATTTAGATAACTGCATGGTCACTGTTTTTAAGAGGCTAACATTTGGGGAACCTGGATGAAGAACATATGGGAATTCTTTGTAATATTTTTACAACTTTTTCCTGAGTTTGAAAAAAAAAAAAAAAAACAGTAAAACTGCCAATTAAACAAGCTGGTAGGTCCAAATAGTCTTGTTTTTGTATCATATCAAATTATTAATGTATTTTTGAAGAAATTACTGCTTTACTCAAACTTTCACAGGGATAATAAACAAAATGATGTGTCCTAGAGTAGATATTTAGGTTAAGTAACTTAACATACCATTGTTCCCTGCGGATAAAGAATTAAGGTATAAGGAGAAGCCAACAAAAATCACAAATAATCTGCCAATATATTTTACAACAGCAGTTTTCAATTGGGAGCATACTATAACCCTTAAGAAGTGTTGGAAGTTGCTTTCTGAATTCGTAGTTATACACAATTGTAACACAATGACATCACAATGGAGGAGGGGACCAGGAGAGCATAAGACCATTTAACCAATGGGTTACCTTATCCAAAATACCAAGAGCACCCTTACTGACAAATACTCCTTCCAAAATGCTGAAGAAAGTGACAGTGGTCAACAATGGAGAGTTCCATTTGTTACTACTATAAAATGTCAGTCTGTGAGGCCCTGATCTACAGAACCTCCAGTTCAGGAAGGTTAAAAGGTCTGTTTTAAGCCATTCAGGCAATTAGCTGTGATTTCAACTAAGGTCTCCTGCACTCCTTGAAGTATGAGAGGAGAAAACAAAAAGTAAAGCAGAGGACTGTCCAAAACAGAGCCACAGAAACATTCTCAACACTCATGAAATGGGTAGCATATACACGAAGATGCTCATGGTAGCATTTTTTCTAATACTTACAAAACAACTGGGAACAACTTAAACACCTAGTAGTTAAATTACAACATATCTCACCATTTTGCTGGAAGAGTTGTAATAAGTTTTACAGCTCTCATGTTAATAAACACTAAATTATAAAAAGAGCTTAAACTGGAGCACTTGGGTGGCTCAGTTGGTTGAAAGTCAACTCTTGGTTTCAGCTCTGGTCACAGGTAAAGGAATCAAGCATGGGGCCCTAAGCTCAGTGGGTAGTCTGCTTGAGATTCTTTCCCTCTGCCCCTCCCCGTGCACCCACACTCACTCCCTAAAATAAATAAATAAATCTTTAAAAAGTACAAATAAAGAGTACAAGCTTTACTGAATTTCTATCAGAACAAAGAACTTTCATCTCTAAAGGACTCACCTTTCATGTAAAATTGTGTATCTGCAATACTAAACCCCTGTAAGTAAAACTGCTGATTCAAAAGGCATATGCACTTTATTTTCATAGATAGTGTCAAAATGCTCTCCAAAAAGGCCGCATAAATTTATATTCCTAACAACAAGGAGTAAGGACTGTGAAAGAGTACTATAGATCCCTCCAGCCACAAGTCAAGCCCTTATTAAGGGCAGAACTAGACTTTCTGCAACTAAAGAAATATTGGGAACACTAGGAGACTGACCCAAGATGATGTTAAGGGACAATTAGGAAACTTCAAAATACAATGGCTGGGGAAAAAAATAAAATAAAACTTTCATGACTGTACTCAGAGTTCAGTCCATTTAATAAAAAAGCTAACCTTACAAAGTCCTTTTATAGTATCTTTTATTTTACTCTTTAAATCATCTTTTGCATAAAAAAATAAAGCGATGAACAGCTCATTTATTTTCCAAATGATTAGAAAGTTGTTGCAACATAATGCAAATCACCCTTTTTTTCTCCCACCAATGTGATGAGAGATAAACAGCTATATAATTGAGATCTCTTTCTAAGCACTTTATTCAAATTCATCCTGGAGTTTTTATTTACTGTCATTTTGTTATATTTTTTTAATATCAGAAATGGCTCTTTTGAAAATTGCAAGGCACACAGAGGCTTCAGAATGCAAAGCTTCTTAAAGTACTGACCCAGAAAATAAAGTCTAGAATTCTATTTTATCTCCCCAAAAAGATGCTAGCTTGACTTCTTTCTCCTTTTGCTCATCGAATGCAACATGGATATAACACAAAGAACAGGAGCTTATTTAAAATCTGAAACACCTGAATTAGCATCCTGATCCCTACACTGGTTGCATGACCATGACACCAATTACTTAAAATTTTGATCCTAAAAAAAAAAAAATTTGATCCTACATTTTTTCATCTATAAACAAAGTCCAAAAAAAAAAAAATAATAATCCATAGTTTCCATTTTCCTATTTGTATTTCCTTACCTTTTTTCTATGCTTAAAAGTACAGGTAACATAATTTCAAGTGGATATATACCTTCTGACTCAGTAATTTCACTTCGGAGGAATTATTCTGCAGGAAAAAAAAATGATGAAGTTCTCAATGTTCTATTATGAAAAGATCTCTAAGATATACTGTGAAATAAAAAAAAAAAGAAAGTGGGAGGGACACCTGGGTGGCTCAGTTAGTTAAGTATCAGATTCTTGATTTCAGCTCAGGTCATGATCTCAGAGTCCTGAGATGGAGTTGGCTACGTGCTAGGTGTGGAGAGTGCTTAAGATTGTCTCTCTCCCTCTGCCCCACCCAACCTCCTCTTAAAGGAAGAGAAGAGAAAGAAGAGAGGAGAAAAGAGGAGAAGAGAGGAGAAGAGAGGAGAAGTGAGGAGAGGAGAGGAGAGGAGAGGAGAGGAGAGGAGAGGAGAGGAGAGGAGAGGAGAAAGAGAAAGAGAAAGAGAAAGAGAAAGAGAAAGAGAAAGAGAAAGAGAAAGAGAAAGAGAAAGAGGAGAATGCTTCCTCCCCACTCCTGATGTCCAGGTGGAAGGGCATCCCACACTATGTTCTCTTTCAGTAAAATGGGAGAGAAAACCACTATGTGAATTTGTGTGGGGGCATTGTGTGTATGTATGTGTAAAGACATCGCAGAAATATTTTTAAGTTTATGTAAAAATATTTCATTTTTACTATTTCAGAAATGTCAAAAGGAGAAAAAAAAATGGACTCTATCTGGATAAGGGAAAAAACAAAAAACAAAAACTGAGGCCCCAGAAAAAACAAGCTGCTAATAGTGTTAACCAGTAAACAACTAATTTGAATGAGTTCCATATATGAAAGGCTGATTCAAATGAGGTGTTTTTTCATATAATAGAAGATGAATATGTCTCTGTTTGACATTATGGACAAATACAGGAAAAGATATTTCTTTACTATTATTTTTCTTTTTATTCTATTCTAGCACTTGCCTTTCCTATAATTCTCAACCATATACATACATATATATGTACATATATATATGTACATACATATATATATATGTGTGTGGTGCTTGGTTTGCTAATGTAAATTTTCATTCTTAAAAAATTTAAGCAATTTTTTAATGAATTCAATTGACAGTAAATCAAGTGTCTACATAATCTATCATTCATACATAATACATATTTAGAAATAGTAAAGAATACCACCACAATGGAAAAGAAGAATGTAAAGGAAAGCAACTTAAGGTCACACTACTAAGACTTTCAAATATTTTATGTTGTGTTACATAAGCAATAGGAAGCCACTGAAAGTCAACTGAAGAATGAGGGATCAAGTGAAGAAAGTAATGTTCTTGGAGAACAAACGTGATCTCAAAAGCTAGGGTGATTTACTTATAATAGCCAAAACTAGAAATGCAAATGTCCATCAACTGATGAATGATAAACAAAAATACATGTTATATAGCTCCATGCAATGGAATACTATTCAGCCATAAAAAAGAATAAAGTACTGATACATGCTACAACATGGAAGAACCTTGAAAACATGATGCTAAATAGAAAGAAGGCCGTAAATCATATGATTCTATTTATGATATGTCCAAGACAGGCAAATCCATAGAGACAGAAAGTAGATTCCTGGTTGCCAGGGAGCTGAGGGAAAGGGAAATGTAAAGTTAACTGTAATAAGCATGGGGTTTCTTTTGGGATGATGAAAATGCAACAGAATTAGACAATAGAGATGGATCCAAAGCTTTGTAAATGCACTAAAGCCCACTAAATTGCATACTTTCTTAAAAAGGGTAAATTTGGGGGCAGCCCAGGTGGCTCAGAGGTTTAGCGCCAGGGCTTGATCCTGGAGTCCAGAGATCGAGTCCCACGTCAGGCTCCCTGCATGGAGCCTGCTTCTCCCTTTGCCTGTGTCTCTGCCTCGCTCTCTCTCTCTCTCTCTGTCTCTCATGAATAAATAATTTTTTTAAAAAAGGGGTAAATTTTTTGGTATGTGAATTATATTTCAACAAGAAAAGTTGAGGGTATGTATAAAAGACTGCAATCAGGAAAAATAGAAAGCAACTACACTGGTTTAGAAATGAGTACAGAAAAACCATCAGGATTTCTATTGTTAACTCCAATCCAGAGAACACTTCAGATTACTGTGTTTCAGAGAACACTAACTCACAGAGAACCCTCAATAGGATATTGCCTGAGAAATAGAATGAATAAATTTGAGGCAAAAGGACTGTCAATAATACTTAATAAGAGAAAAGAATTAAGACATAAAAGGAATATATTTTCTCTTTGATTTAAAATGAGACATTCACAAAGAGGAAATTTTAAAAGTTTTAACATTTGTAATTTTTAAATTGAGGAACAAAGGGCAATTTGTAGTCTCCTATCCAGACTTCTCCAAATTTTCAACAATGACATTACTTGTATAATGAGGAAAATGTATAAAAAACATTTTTATCTTTATAAACAAAACCTTTTGTATCTCAACCATAGAAGCCATCCTGAAACATGAAAGCCCTAACTTACTAAACATTACTAAAGCCAATTTCTTGTGGAATCCACATGCTTTTGCTTCAAATAGAAAAAAACAGAACAAAAACCTTCATAATCTACATCTGCATTGTCCCATATGGTAGCCATTACCTAGTGAGCTCTTGAAATGTGGCTAAATCCTCATTAACATGTGCTGTAAGTATAAAACATACACCAGATCTCAAAGAGTTAGTACTAAAATAGGAATCCAAAACATACCATTAATAAGTTCTCATAGTTTTCATATTGATTACATATAGAAATAATAGTAGTTGGATATATTATGCTAAATAAAACTATTAAAATTGTCACCTGTTTCTTTTTAGCTTTTTTAATATAGCTACTAGATAATTTAAATATAGAAAAAAATAAATTTGGGTATCTAGCTTGCACTACATTTCTATTGGACAATGTTGTGTTAGATGGCAGCTAAATGACCTTTTGAGAGCTTCACTTGAGTTCTGCCTCAGTTCCTTTTTCCTTATGCTCCAGGAAGTAAGACTTTTATCCAGAGTGTTTCCTGCACTGGAAAACGCTGCACACACTAAGCAACATGAAACACGCAATAACCATTAGAAGTACTATGAGAGAAATCCTTTGTTTCCTAAAATTCAAACTGTACTACAAATTTTAACAAAAAAGAATTGAAATGAGTACACTTTGAGATTCTCCTGGGGTGTTATGACTATTTTAACAAGTGAAAAACCTCAGATAATAACAATGTAAAATTTTTTAGGAGCTTGGAATTCCTAGTCGAAAATTACTTCTGTTTTTGGCCCAACAAAGACAATAAGTGGAAAAGTGGATGGGGAAAAAATGCAAGCATATACACGATTTAGGACAACCAAATCTGAGTAGGGTGAGAAAAAATATCTAGGCAAAGTAGAGGTTTGTGTTCCCAAAATTGTGTTCAGAAAACCTCAAGGAGGATCATTTCACCCCCACAGTGAAAGAATAAACCTGAGACCTAATAGAGAAAGTGGTATTTCTCCAAGAATAAGATCTGAAGAAAACACAAAAATTAAGAATATCCTGTCTCCATATCCTTTTTTTCCTCACTGTTTAAAAATACCAGAAAATGCTAGTTAATCTACATTTACAAAAATTCTATCAGTGACTGCCTGGGGCTAAAGGACTGACTGCCAAGATCACAAGGGGAGTAAGGGGAAATGTCCTGATTGTGGTAGCGGTTTCATAAGTATAAACACTTATCAAAGCTCATCAAATCATATACTTTAAATGGATGTAGTTTACCGTATATACTGTATCTCAATAAAGCTAATTAAAAATAAAGAGGAAACAAAAAAAGCAAAAAAGCAATCCATTTGTCCTGTGGCAGTCAAAATATAGCTGCCATTCTCTGTGTGTCTGTGAATTTAGTCATGATCGTTTATATCACCATAACTTGTACTGAATTCTGTGTACTTCTGGCACACACATGTCATGTTTACTTCTCAATTTTAGATATCCTCTAAAAGATTACACCATGGGGGCACCTGGCTGACTCAGAAGAACATGGTTCCTGATCTCAGGGTCACAGGTTTGAGCCCACACAGCAGAGATTACTTAAATAAATTAACTTAGAAAAGATTACACTATGATTCATCATTGAAACAAAAAATTATGCTTGCAAAAAACTAGATCAACACAGTAGTGGGGAATAAATCTGATACTCATGAAACAAATATCTGTGCTTGGAAGAATGACTACAATTCCATTTTTTTTTTTTTTTCAGAAGGCAACATACCAGTACCAATATTGGATTGTATCATACTTTAATACACCATTTTTCTTCCTCAATGATACACAAAATAACTTATCTTATAATTGATCATATGGTAAGCAGAATTCTAAGGTGGCCCCAAGATTCCACACCTTAGTATACACATCTTCTCAAAGTTATATAATCAAATATTAATCTAGGTGCTCTATGAAGAAATAATACATCCATAATTAAAATCCCTAATCAGTTCACTTAAATTAGAGTTATTCTTGGTGAGGCCTGACCTTTTTTTTGTTGTTCTTTTTCTTTTTTTCTTTTTTTTTTAAGAGATCAGTTCTTAAAAGGCAGAGATTCCAAGGGAGAGAAATTCTCCCAGCATCTTTCTCAATAACTGTGCTGTGAACTGCCCAAAGAGAGAACCACCTAACCAACCACTCCTTGGTAGAAGACTCAAGGAGTGGTCCCTGACTGATGGCAAACAAGAAAAAGGAAAGCCATTCCTACAAACACAAGGAATTAAATTGTGCCAACCAACAGTGTGCCTGGAAGAGGATTCTGAACCTCAGATGAAACTGCAGCCCTGGCTGCCACCTTGATTTCAGCCTCTAAGACTCTGAGGACAGGACCCAGCTAAACCATGCCCAGATTCCTGACCTATGGAAACTGAGATTGGCTGCTAAAATTGTGGTAATCTGCAATGCAGCAATGGAAAGCTAATATAGATGCCTCCTTTGATTTGAGGAAATATGGCTTATATTATTTCTCTCAAAGCCTGTTAATCTTTATGCTCTCGTCAAAACAATATCTAATACTTCACATTATTATGAGTGAGAAGATTCAATTTCACAAGTCAGCAGGATAAGATATTACTACTCTCAAAACTTTACAGGTAAAAAAAGCTTTATAACGCCTAAAAGTTTATTTCTTCCATCAACTGAGCATGAATACACTGCTATAAACTTAGTATATTCGTTTCCATCTTTCAAAATCAACAACATACAAAAATAAATACATCAACCTCAGTCCTTATCCATTTCTAATGGAATGAAAGTAAAATTGAATGTGTGGTGAGAAAAGCTAATTTTGAGATCTAACATGGCCATATACTTTTGACAATCTAGTTTCTAAGAACCTCAGGGAACTCAGCTATCTTTAAAAAAGGAAATAAAAAAACTGAATTAAATCTGGAGTCTAATTAATAGAAGAAAAAATACAGGGGCAGCTGGGTGCCTCATCGGTTAAGCATCTGCCTTCAGCTCAGGTCATGATCCCGGGGTCCTGGGATCAAACCCCACATTGGGGCTTCTCCCTCTACCCCTGCTCATGCTCGCTTTCTCTCTCTCCATCTCTCACTCTCTCTCTTATAAAGAAAGAAAGAAAGAAAGAAAGAAAGAAAGAAAGAAAGAAAGAAAGAAAGAAAGAAAGAAAGAGAAAGAAAAAGAAAAAGAAAAAGAAAAAGAAAAAGAAAAAGAAAAAGAAAAAGAAAAAGAAAAAGAAAAAATACATACATATATAAATGGATAATAGGGGATCCCTGGGTGGCTTGGCGGTTTGGTGCCTGCCTTTGGCCCAGGACATGGTCCTGGGGACCCAGGATCAAGTCCCCCATCGGGCTCCCTGCATGGGGCCTGCTTCTCCCTCTGCCTGTGTCTCTGCCTCTCTCTCTCTCTCTCTCTCTCTGTCTCCCATGAATAAATAAATCTTTTAAAAAAATAAAAATAAATGGATAATAATGTACACTTTGCCAGCCTTATAGAGTACTTAATTAAATGCCATTGAAAACAGCCTGTACTTCTACAGACCTTACTATGTGTCAGGCACTGTTCAGTAACTACTAGGTAAGAAATAAATTTACAGATGATAAGTATAGTATAGAACAGTGATCGAGGTCCCAGGGTCTAGAACCAGACTACGTGAATACAATTCCAGTTCCACCACTAACTAAAGGTGAGGTCCTGAGCATGTTTAACTTCTCTGTATCAAATTATCAACTACAAAATAGGGACATTAACAATACTTACCTCAGAGAGCTTTGGTGAAAATTTTAAAAAGTTAATACAAAGGATACAGAAGAGTGCCTGGCACACATTAAGCACTCAAATGTTGATATCAATATTATTTTTATAAGTGTCATATTAACATTCATTTCAAAGAAAGGCAATCCAACATAAAAGAACACTAATGAGCCAAGCTTTAGAACCCTAAAATATTAACAAGATTATCTAATTCCCTGTGACCCAACTCCTAAATTCTTTATCTACCAAAATTCAATTTTATTTAGAATTTTTAATCTTTACTAGAACACCATTCAGCCCACTGCTCTTAATGTTTGCAAGTAACTTTTATAAAATTTTAGAAAAACATAGAATTAGGGACACCTGGGTGGCTCAGCGGTTGAGCATCTGCCTTTGGCTCAGGGGGTGATCCCGGAGTGGAGTACCAATATCGGGTCCCACATCAGGCTCCCTACATGGAGCCTGCTTCTCCCTCTGCCTGTGTCTCTGCCTTTCTCTCTGTGTGTCTCTCATGAATAAATAAAAATATTTAAAGAAGAAAATTTTTTAAAAACCACAGAATTTAAATTCTGAAAAGGGCAAAATTCAAATGTATATAACTAAAGTTACAATACAGTATTTAAAATGCAATCAAGGGGGAGATCCCTGGGTGGCTCAGAGGTTTAGCCCCTGCCTTCGGCCCAGGGCATGATCCTGGAGTCCCAGGACCGAGTCCCACATCGGGCTTCTGCATGGAGCCTGCTTCTCTCTGCCTATCTCTCTCTCTCCCCCTGCCCCCCACTCTCTGTGTCTCTCACGAATAAATAAATAAAATATTTTTAAAAATAAAATAAGATCAAGAGGAAAAAGGAAATCCTTTAAGGAGCATTTTAGATTTAGGTAACAAAATAAAATTGTGAAAACTATTTAAATCTCCTATGAACAATAAAAATAATATGCTCTATATTTATTAAATATAAAACACCTGGGCACCTCGGTGGCTCAGTAGTTGAACATCTGCCTTTGGCTCAGGGTGTGGTTTATATTTTAAAATAAAATCTTTAATATATATCGCTATATACACATATATTTATGCATGTATTACACATATATATATATATAACACCTATGAATAAACTAACTCGGTAAGGAATACTCCTGTACAAAGTATGAAAAAGCAGGAAAAAGAATTTAAGATTTTATATATTTATTTATTCATGACAGACACGGAGAGAGGCAGAGACTAAGCAGAGGGAGATGCCGGACTCGATTCCAGGATCCCTCTGGACCTGAGCCAAAGGCAGACGCTCAACCACTGAGCCACCCCAGTGCCCAAAAGAATTTTTTTAAATGACAAAAATAGCTTAAGAAATCACATAATGGAAACATGCAACAGATACTTATTGACTTGAACAATTTACACCTTAGAGACTACCAAGTGCTGATTCTTAAATTTTTTGCTATTCCTTCCAAGCATGCCATATTACACATTTTCAAATCCTAAATAATAGATTTCTGTGGCTCATCCTCAAAATAAGAATCTCTTCCAAAAAGAGTTCACTGTAACTGCAAAACACATTTTGTACACAGAAAAAAATAATAAAAATCACTGTGCTCCATAATCTTTCAGACAGATTTGGCCTAGACCGATTTCTTCTACTGCTGAAGACGTATCTGGGTCCTGATAGCCATAGCAAGAACAAGACTAAATTTAATGACAAATGCAGGTTTAGTGCAAGTCAATTCAAATTACAGGCTTAAATTTCACAATTATATCGTATAAGGCCATAAACCTGGGAATTGCTTCTCCAGGAGTCTGTTAATCGTCTTCCTTCTGACAAACACACACAGAATGAAATCCTATTACTTTCCCCCCTATCAGTACAGCTGATGACTTCCATTTTCAATAGAAAACTCTTCCACTGAAATTTAAGAGGCAGCATGCATGGTGATTAAAACAGACCATAGATAATATGGATCTTGATTTGAATCCCAGTTGTGAGTTCAAATTCCTATCTAGGGCAGCCCCGGTGGCTTAGGGGTTTAGCACTGCTGTCAGCCCGGGGTGTGATCCTGGGGACCCGGGATCGAGTCCCACGTCGGGCTCCCTGCATGGAGCCTGCTTCTCCCTCTGCCTGTGTCTCTGCCTCTCTCTGTATCTCTCATGAATAAATAAATAAAATCTTAAAAAAAAAAAAAAATTCCTATCTATATGTTCTTAGAAAACCCTCTGAATCTATTTCTTCTGTCATAAGACAGGCTTATTAATACCTATTTCATATGAACTGGTGTGAGTTAACTAGTTAACACAAAAATCTTTAGCATAATGCCTGACGTATAGTAAACATTCAGTAAGTGGTAATAAGGGTTATCAATACAATAATTATCAAATTACTTATTTATCAAATTATCAAATCTGTATCTTATCCTCTAGATTCACACCCATCTCCCTTCTAGCTAATTCTTTATAAATAAATGGAAGCAGCCCTGAGGCTAAAATCAATCATCATCAAAAGAAAAAGAGACCTAGTAGGCAACTTCCACACATCCAATCACCTTTTTTCTCTTTCATGCCTGAGTCATTATCCATACTCAACAGAAAATACATAATCACTCTGTCTGGGCCTAAATGTACAGAGGAGAACAGAGGCCTTTTACTTAAAGATACCTCATCCATGATGTAGCACTAATAGCACACATTTACCTTTTCAACAAGCTCAGCACTAGAATGACCCCACAGGTGAAATAGAAATCAACTAAAAGTATTTGTTAGATCAAAAGTTTCATTACTGAGTCAGGAAAAGAAAGGTCAACTTAATGCATCATATGTATCAAATACCTAGGCTATTTCACTTTTAGGATGTGCTTCCAGAATTGCAGAACAAAAAAGTTGACACAAAATCTCCATCAACTTGCACCTGGCTTTCTAAGCCATTCAATAAATATTTGTTGAGGGCAGCCCCAGTGGCTCAGCGGTTTAGCGCCACATTCAGCCCAAGGTGTGATCCTAGAGACTGGCATCGAGTCCCACGTTAGGCTCCCTACATGCAACCTGCTTCTCCCTCTGCCTGTGTCTCTGCCTCTCTCCCTCTCTCTGTCTCTCTCTCTCTCTCTCTCTCTCTCTCTCTCATGAATAAAATAAGATCTTTAAACTAAATATTTGTTGAACACCAAAGATGACATGATAATGTCCTCCTCTTACAGAGCCTATTAAAAAATCTTTCTAATCTTTATTTCCTCTTTCATTCATTAGCAAATTACATGCCTACTAAGTAAGCAGGAAATATTAGGCACTTGGGGGTAAGAGATATTAATGGAAAGATGAATAACACATGACACTTGCCCTCAAAGAATTGACAGACCAGTAGAAGAAAAAAAAAAAACTTTTTAAGTGCTATAAAAGCCACACAGAAACTGTGGATAACAAGGAGAAAAATCGGGATCCCTGGGTGGCGCAGCGGTTTGGCGCCTGCCTTTGGCCCAGGGCGCGATCCTGGAGACCCGGGATCGAATCCCACATCAGGCTCCCGGCGCATGGAGCCTGCTTCTCCCTCCGCCTGTGTCTCTGCCTCTCTCTTTCTCTCTGTATGACTATCATAAATAAATAAAATTTAAAAAAAAAAAAAAAAAAAAACAAGGAGAAAAATCAACAAACTTCACTTACATTAATGAGGACAGGTTTTTCTAGAAAAGATGATATTTCAGTAGAGTCTGAAGAGATAAATATTGTACAGGCTGAGGAAATAGCAAGGCACAGAGACAAATATACACGAAAGTATACACATACACACAAATATGCATTAAACAGTACTGTATGTGTATATATGGATATATAATCAGTGTTTAGATACAAGTGAGTGAAGTCACAGAACTAAAAAATACAGAAAATGATGTGTCTCCCAAAGATGATACACAGCTATATAGAAGAAAAGTTACGGACGCCTGGGTGGCTCAGCAGTTCAGCATCTGCCTTTGGCCCAGGGCATGATCCCAGAATCCAGGATCGAGTCCCACATCAGGCTCCTTCCTGGGAGCCTGCTTCTCCCTCAGCCTATGTCTCTGCTTCTCTTTCTCTCAGTGCCTCTTATGAATAAATAAATAAAAGTCTTTCCAAAAAAAAAAAAAAAAGAAGAAGAAAAGTTAGTTCATTCCAGTTCCAGCCATAAGGCATTAGCACTTAATTCTCTCCTAGAAATAAAGGGATGATGCTGGGACGTCTGAATGGTAGACTGAATCCAGACTAGAAAGGGTCTCCCTTAAATCAGGGTCAATTCGGTCAGGAATCTAAAGGAGAGTGGCAAAGAAATCAATTTAGAAGCTCTTGAAATAGGGAATGGTAAGCGTGCAATTTTAGATAGGAAAAAGAGAGAGAGAAAGAGAGAGTAGTCCTCAGTTAGACAGCCCTCAACTTAGTAAGTAATAAAAGAAAGAAGAAATTTAGATGTGATCCAAGGCTCTCCCAATGATGAACTTTGATACTTGCTTTTTCCATTAGTATATATTTGATTCTATGACTATTTTACACATTATGGCATTCATATCTCATATCTCATAAGCCTCCTACGCTTTTTTTTTTTTTTAAGAAATGTATCCATTTATTTGAGAGAGAGAACACATGTGAGCACCTGAGCAGGAGGTGGGAGAAAAAGAAAAAGAAAATGATCTCAAGTAGACTTCCCACTGAGCACGGAGCCCCACAAGGGGCTTGATCTCAGGACCCTAGGATTACAACCTAAACTGAAACCAAGAGCAGGAGCTTAAGGAACTGAGCCATCCAGGGGGCCCATAAGCCCCTCTACTCTTCATACTCTTGATATTCAGTTTTACATGAATAGTTTGCCATTTAAAAAAAAAAAAACAAATCAGTAAAATCCACCTGAAAATCTTTCCTAGTGTCTGAATAATAAATGGAAGCACTTTTGGATTACTTTTGGAGTAATTGCCCTATAATCTTAAAAAAAAAATTAAATCTATTAATTTTCCTTTATATCTGTGTTTTCTGTGACTTATCTTTATCAATAATCTGTATTTATACAGAATCTAACTAACAGAGTACCCTAAAAAGAAAACATCCAAATGAGAAACAGGACTTTTTATAAAGTAGGATTATCCAACTTCGGCATAACTGACATTTTGGACCAAATAATCCTCTGTTGTGGAGTGCTAGGCTGTACATTGTTTATACCTAGCCTCTACCCACTAGATACACATACCTATCTTCCCTAGCTGCAACCATTAAAAACACCTCCAGATATTGCCAAATGTTCCCTGGGGCCCACTGTTCTGTGCTTCCATTTATTATCTCATTTAATCTAACAACACAGTAACCACAAGTTGGTTATTATTTTCCCCATCTTCCAAATAAAGAAACTGAAGCCAACAGAATTAAGCAACTTGCCAAAATTCACACAACCAATAAGTGTGGTAGTCTGATTTGAACCCGCATGCTGATGGCTTGAGGCCCTGCTCCTAGTCATTGTTTTGCCATCTCATATTAATGTCTCAGCCTTTATTATCTGATACTTGAAAAGTGATATTTTGAATCTCATCTTGAGTAAAAACTAAAATTATCCACACAAGTGGAAGTTAAATCAAAAGACTCCCAACCTCAATCCAGAATAACAAGTATTTTTTAAACACTGACTAAATGCACAATATCAACTTGAAGAACTAGAGTGGTTCGAAGAAAAAGAAACTACCCTTTATTAAGGATTTAGCTCAGGACCTTTTTCACACATTAGCTCTCTAAAATCTCATAACTTCCCTGTGAGATATCTCTTTATCAAGTGAGGAAGCTAAGTCTCAGAATAGAAAAGTAGTCCCTAAGCTGAAAAAGCTTACAATTTAACTGAAGAGATGAGAAAAATCTTTTTTTTATTTTTGTGTTTTGTTTTTTGTGTTTTAAGATTTTATTTATTTATTCATGAGAGACACACAGAGAGAGAGAGGGAGAGACACAGGCAGAGGGAGAAGCAGGCTCCCTGCAGGGAGCTTACAGGGGACTCGATCCCGGGTCTCCAGGATCATGCCCTGGGCTGAAGGCAACGCTAAACCTAAGCCACGGGGGCTGCCCAAGAAAAATATATATTTTTTAAAGGCAGAAAATAAACTAGTTAAATGTCTCAGGTAACAATACATAGAAGGTGGAAAATACAGAAGAGATAAAGGAAAAGTATAGTTAGATTAGTCAGGGACTATTTCTTTTAAAAGGTTTCTAATATCCCTTCTCTTAAGAGGTGATATGGTTGAGCAACAAGTAATGAACTGGGGAGGAGCATCCCTTCTGTAAACAATGCAGAGCAGAAACAGGGACCGTGGGCACCTGGGTGGCTCAATGGTTAGGCATCTGCCTTTGGCTCAGGTCATGATCCTGATGCCCTGGGATGGGAGCCTGGGATCTAGTACTCCATCAGGCTTCTCATAGGGAGCCTGCTTCTCCCTGCCTATGTCTCTCATGAATAAATAAATAAAATCTTTTTAAAAAAATGAAATGAAATGAAATTTGAGGATCAAAAGGGAAGTTTGTAACAGCCAATTTAAGTAGTAAGTCAAGGAAATAAGAGGAGTGTAAGACTGCCTTATAATAAGACTGAGCCATAGCTGGAAACAAAGAAACTAGCTCCATGCTTTTAAGGTGCTCCTGGCACCAAACATTCTGAAGCACAGCAAGAGAAACAAAAAAAGATCTAATGGTGAAGACTGATAGGACTGCTTAACACGGGCTTCAATATACAAAGTCGAATACCAAATTTCAATAAGATGAGTGATGGGTCATCTATTTTGCTTTGTGCAGTTTGTTTCCTTAAACAGAAGTTCCAAGAAGGCAGGGATTTTCATGTCTTGCTCACTTAGATCAATGCCTGACACAACAGGTGTTCAGTAAATACCTGCCACTAAAAAAAAGGCAGTATTCAAAATCCTGACCTATTCAGAAGATCACAAATACCTTTAGCATTCCAAAAACCAGCAATCTCACAGAAACAACAATAACTTAACATTATAATATCAATACTATTAATGCAACAACTAACATTTACTGGTCACTAACTCTGAGCCAGACCTCGTGACGCATTAATTTATATAATCCTCTTGACTACCCTATGAGAGAGGTAGGTACTACCTGGGAATATTCATATTCCCAGTTTTACAAAGAACACACAGGGAATAGATAACTTGCCCAAGGTCACAAAGCAATACAGCTGGAACCTGGGGCTCTCATCTCCAAAGCTTGCCTTTCAACTACTATGTCACATATACAAAATTACAAGCATCCCTGTTAGGCAAAGCTATGGAAATGTGGCCAAAGAGCAGGTGGGGAAAAACAAAAAAAGAAATTCCAGTGCAGGTGAAGAAGTCCCTTCTCCAAGCAAGTACTACAGAAATTTTCCCACCCTACGATACATTGATTATCCCAGACAGATTAAAACTTCAATGGCTTAAAGAATCCAGATGTTGAAAAGCTAGGGACTAATCTAATCAACATTTCAAAGGATGGTAGATAACATGTGGTAACACCCCATGTCCACAACCAAAAGAAATAACAGGGTGTGACCTCTAAGACTGACCTCAAAACTTCCTGTGCCATTCTCCCTGGTATCTGCCCTTCCCTCCCTCCTTTGCTCTATGTCTCTCCCACTTTGTACATCCCACCTCTCCTACTAAATGCCTGGCCTTTACAAAAAATTTGAAGTTTTGTTTCCTGCTCTAAATTTCTAATCTAATAAATTAAAATTTTTATATTTCTTTTATGAAAAGAAATCTGCCTATGTAATATTCCGTAGAAAAAGGCTCCCTAACACTCATAGCAGCATTCCAAAGTTGGCAGTCTCAAATTCACATGGTAGTCAATTAAGAGACCACCAATCAGGGCAGCCCGGGTGGCTCAGTGGTATAGCGCCACCTTCAGCCCAGGGTGTGATCCTGAAGATCCGGGATCGAGTCCCAGTCAGGCTCCCTGCGTGGAGCCTGCTTCTGCCTCTGCCTGTGTCTCTGCCTCTCTCTCTCTCTGTGTCTCTCATGAATAAATAAATAAAATCTTCAAAAAAAAAAAAAAAAAAGAGAGACCACCAATCATGCAAAAGAACACCGATAATCCATACATTCATTTACCTTCTGGTATTACATGCACAATAAATGGACAGGAATAAGTTAAAGTCACCAGAGAGACTATGTTCTCCCATCTACCCAGTAGCCTAGTCATAATCATAAAATCCTTCTTTGAAATATCTCTGAAATGGAAAGAAGCATAACTGCTACCAACACAGAAAAATATTTAAAATACCTGAATTTTTTAAACTAGAATAGTCATTAAATTAACCACATAACTTAACAGATCCATTAATTTATAAGCCAATCTAACTTCTGCATTTACAGTAAAATCTAAAGCAAACTTGCCTTAAAAGAAGAGAACGAGGACAAGAGTTGGCAAGATAATCATTTACTAAGAAATATATCTCAATATGTTCTTTGTGCCTTTGGATTTTTTTTCATATACTTATCTTAAATATACAATTCTATTAAATAAACTGATTATGAAGGCATAGCCAAATTGTTCTCAAAATAGAAATACTTTCCAAATATAAAAACAATCAAGAAGCATTTGTTTTATACTGGCCAATAGAACACTGATTATCCCAAACTTGAAGGAAAAGTTATTTCTGAAAATTGGTTGTACTTAATAAACAAAAGCATGAAAACAGAATATCAAACATACATACCAATCATTTTAAGAAAGGGAGAAAACTAAAATTTAGTTAAAATTGAATCATATAAATAAAATCCCTTCAATCAATTTGAGGTGTAATAAAATGATACAGATAAAACTTGTTAAACATCATAATTTTTTAAAGCATTTTGTTCCTAAGCACTAAAGAGATGGACAGTTAAGAGACTTGGTAACTGAATTACATCCTGATATTTCTAAGTAAACAATTTAAACCACAGTCACTTTCATAGATAATCAATGAATTATTCAAAGAGTCCCTTCTGATCCAAGTACTTCTGAGGTCTTTGGAGATGATTTCAAATTCTAGTTATGTTCAAATCGGTCCTTCTTTCCTATAAATAATAAGCACAGCAGTCCATCATTTCTCTAGTTTTTAAAATTTTTTAAATAAAATGTTCATAAATCATACACTAGTTCAGATACTTTTGAAAACACTGCAGAATTACTTCAGGATTATTTGTCAAACTCAAGGGCTGAATTTAAATGCTGGACAATATAAGGCCTAACCTAACTTTAGCCCTCTGTCTACATGACACTTTAAAAGATCTTTAACTCAATAAGCAAAAAAGGGATGGATCATGTTCCTATATGTCAGCCACCCTAAAAAGTCTGATAAGATACACACATTCTTCCCAAAACAAACCAGCAATTTGCCTTAAGACTTCACAATTGGCACTAACATACTTTAATGGGTTCACTCAAGATGCTGTAGGATGAAAAAGCCAGAAGGAAACATAGTATCTTATCCAATGATCTGATCCTCTCAGAGGAAAGGCTAAATGACATTAAAATATTTTGTACTGGGAACCTGGGTGGCTCAGCGGTTGAGTGTTTGCCTTCAGCTCAGGTCATGATCCCGGGATTCCAGGATCGAGTTCTGCATCCAGCTCCCGCAGGGAGCCTCCTTCTCTCTCTGCCTATGTCTCTGCCTCTCTCTGTGTGTCTCTCGTGAATAGACTAATAAAATCTTTTTAAAAACATATGTTTTGCACTATCTCTTTCATATTTCCTAAATCCAAGAGCAGTCATGCAGAAAGGTGCACCTAACACAATACACCTGCACACTGAGACACACACACACATAATACATGCTACCTCCTTCCTAAAGCCACCCAGATTTCTAGTAGCTATCCCCCAGCTGTAAAGAAAGGGCAGACGCAATGCAGCACATCAACAGAAACTGCACAATATCCAATCCACTAGTTATCCCTTAGGTGATGGAGAAAGGGCAAAAGATACTCTTGTGCATTTTTGTTTATTATTTTTCAACTACGTGCCTTTCAGAATAATACAACATATACTGGCTCTCATCTTTTCTCGTACTAGCTCACTGTTTCAGAGAAATCCAATGTTACTCAAAAATTTTAAAGGAATATTTTAGAGAAATTGTTACATATTAGTCATTCAAATCCTGACCAAGTACATACATTCCCTCAAATAATTCACAATTCTGAAGGTGGAATGAGAGAAATTTTAAATATACGTATGTGTAGTAATAGAATTATTAGAAAATTTATATCCCATAGTGTTCAGGAAATGTCATATACATTTAGAAAAATACACTCTGAATATATTATACCAGGTTATCATGAGAAAGTAACAATGAGGTCTAAAGAGAAAGTATCAAAAATCTAAAAGTACACGAAGACATAAGACAGACTGGTGATTAAAACCTGCTCTTATAGGGGTCCCCGGGGGGCCCAGTCAGTTAAGTATCCAACTCTTGATTTTGGCTCAGTCATGATCTCAGGACCTGAGATCAAGCCCAGGGTCAGGCTCCACACTCAGCAGGGAGTCTGCTTCTCTCCCTCTGCCCCTTCCCCTGCTCTCTCTCAAATAAATAGATGTGGTCCACACAACCTAAAATATTTACAATCAATGAAAGAAAGAAAAGAAAAGAAAAGAAAAGAAAAGAAAAGAAAAGAAAAGAAAAGAAAAGAAAAGAAAAGAAAAGAAAAGAAAAGAAAAGATACACCACCACCCAATACATGTAAGTATCTGTTGACATACAAATGTTTTGATATTAGCTATAATGTAAAATTCACAAAGTGAATTATTCTTTCTAAACAATACATTTGAGATAAATTCACCTAATAAATAAATTAATCCATGCTACATTTACCCTTAAGAATACAGCAATGATTTTTTTTTTTTTTAAGTACACATTTAAATTATCTAGAGGGGGCAGCCTGGGTGGCCCAGTGGTTTAGCACCACCTTCAGCCCAGGGCATGATCCTGGAGACCCGGAATCCAGTCCCACATCAGGCTCTCTGCGTGGAGCCTGCTTCTCCCTCTGCTTGTGTCTCTACCTCTCTCTCTCTCTCTCTCTCTCTCTCTCTCTCCCCATGTGTGTCTCTCATGAATAAATAAATAAAATCTTTTAAAAAATTAATAAATAATCTAGAGGATTTGTTACAAAAAATACTTAACAAAAATTGTGCACCCAATAATTCTACACACTGAACTGGTCATTGTAAGACATTAAGACTTTAAAGAAACAGAAGTACCAAGTCTTAATGTTCTTATAATTTGACTAATATCTTCACCTGATTCAAAACAACCATAAATACTTATAATTGTACACCTAAGGTAAATGCTTTATAATTTATTTTCAGTACCACTCAAAATTACACCCTTAAGTTTCTTCAAAGATACTTTTGGCTATGACACCTAGCCAGTAGATCACTATATGCAAATTATTTATCTTTGATCAAAAAATGCAAGTAGTCCCTACTTTTTAGCTGCTATAAGCAGCACTGTCCCTGTTCTTCAACTCATAGTTTTCATCACTCTGGAGGCAAAAGTAGTTTGAACAGCCGACTTTACACACAATCATTTTAAGACAGCACCCAAGGAATATATCTCATTTAGAAAACAGAGAGACACCTGGGTGGCTCAGTGGTTGAGTGTCTGCCTTTGACTCAGGTCGTGATCCCAGGGTCCTGGGATGAAGTCCTGTATCAGGCTCCCTGTGAGGAGCCTGCTTCTCCCCTCTGCCTATGTCTTTGCCTCTCTCTGTCTCTCATGAATAAATAAATAAAATCTTTAGGAAGAAAAGAAAAGAAAAGAAGAAAAACAGACAACACCTAAAACAGCCAATCCAAGTGTTGTAATGGAATGAAGCTCATACTGTATTGTTGGCGGATTTGGCAGTTGTCTACTCTAGCGTTCCATAAACTACAGGTCAAACCCAACCTACCTCCTATTTTTATGTATAGTTGACCTTGAAGAACAAGAATTTGAACTGCACTGATCCACTTACACATGAATTTTTTTCCATAAATACAGTACAGAATTGTCAATATATTTCCTCTTCTTTGTAAAGTTCTTAATAACATTTTTTCTCTAGCTTAATTTATTGTAAGAATGTGGTATATGATACATATAACCTACAAAATATGTATTAGACTATGTTATCAGTAAAGCTACCAGGCAACAGTAGGCTATCAATAGTTACATCTGGAGTGAGTCAAAGGCCTACACAAATTTTCAACTGCCCAGGAGGGCTGGTACCCCAAACCCTTGCATTATTTGAGGGTCCGCTGTTTACTGGAACACAATCACACTCATTTGCTTATATACTATCTATGGCTACTTTCACACCACAAGAGCAGAACTCATTTATTGCACCAGATGTGGTCCACAAAATCTAAAATATTTACTGACTGGCCCTTTGAAAAAAAAAAAAAAAAAAGCTTACCAACCCCTAAAACGTCTTCTCCACACAATGAGATGTTAGAGGCAACACATAATGTCTCCAAGAACCATCTCTAAAGTAAGTGAATTGGGCTGCTCTCAGCCTCGGTGTAGGTTTTTAGATCATCTGGTGCTAAAACACAAATGTACACCCAAGCCTCTTTAATCATCCAGTATCAACCCCAAAGGTGCCAAGGCAAAGCACAATGAGGTTATCACTCCCTCCTACCAGAGTCACACCTTTCCCACTATCTTTACTAGTAAATCATGTCAACCTGAAAATGCTGTCCTTAAAGTTAATCTAAACATGGTGTTTCACCTGCATAAAATATGTTGCGGAAAATAGAGGGTGGAGAAGGCACCCATATGGCACGTATTCCAGTCCTGTACTTCATCTTAGGATCAATTGAGATCTAGCTCCCTACCTAAATACATCTCTTCTCCAGAGGGTTCTGCCATTTGAATTAAACTCTGAAGAAGAGACCAAATAAGCTAGTAGGAAGGTGACAAACTGAATGAATTAAAGAATACAAAAAGTGTGGATGTGTATATATTACTGACCTTACAGTCCATACTCTTTGTTAGAGTCAACACTAAAAACAAGGCCCATTAGGGGCAGGTTTCACCACACACACACAAACAAAAAATCTTCCAGTGTCTCATGCTTCAAAGACAGATGAATTTTGTCAATGCCAAATTGTTTCTGTTTGTTTTTTAATAAAAAGGTTTAAAAAAAAAAAAAAGGCATTTTCAGCACTGCTGTGCCAACACAGGGATATCCCCTCCATTGTATGGGACACAAAGACACATCAACTGCAAGCAGGGGAAGCAGCCTTCTCTGCCAGCTATTTTTAGCCCTACTTCACTCGTCATGTTAAAGACCAAACTTAGGATAATAATGCTGGGCAAACTTTAAAAGCATGAATTTTATGAAAACAAACCTGTCCTTTTATATAGAAGTTCCTTAACAGTGAAATCCTATATACTCTTCTGAACTTAATCTCAAGGGACCTATATACTCTACAGAAAGCTTGTTAGCTCCTTCACAAATATAGACTCACATGTCCAAACACTGAAGTGGTAGCCATGTTTAAAGCCTGTTCCTCCCTTTTGAACTTCAAATCTTACACACTTCTAAAATATGTTTCGGGAGAGTCTCATCCATTCTCTGTTCTTACTATATCTTTGCTAACTTTAAACAGATTCCCCTCCCCGCCAAAGTAAAAATACACGGGTTTTCTGGCTCTTTATTCTCTTCTCAGCTCTCCTGAGAAGCCTTAGTACTGTGAAAATGACTCCTAACTTTACATTTTCAGCATATCACTCATTAGTTTAACTATTTTTCTGTCTTCAGATTGCATCAGCACCAACTTTTTGCCCTAAAATGTAATGTCAAAAACAAAGTCCATTGCCCTATTTCTGAATTGTTTTCTATAAGAAACCACTAGCACCAAACTAGAACATCTCCTTTTTCACTCCTCCAGTTGTAGAGCTCTTTGATGACCATGGTTTAAAAATGTTGGTTCACTAGAAAAACAAAACTACTCCAGGTATAATGCCTCTTGAACTAAAAATACAATTTCTCCTCAATCATCTAAAACTACCCTCTCGGAACATTGTTCTCAATTGCTTCTTTGGGCTGTATACATGTAACTGCACAAACACAAACTGACTCTAAGCCCACTTAACAACCTCCCTCCATATTCCCATCAAGCTAACTTCCTGATTACATTTGTCCCTCACACCCCCCAATTCCAAAAGTCTTAAACACTACCTCCACCTGTATCTTTCTTCCTAAGAGAGACCTTCTTTCCCAGATTTGGTTCAGACATTCCAACTGGGTTTGTATAGTCCAACACCAACATTTTGCTAATGGAAAATATACAAATACATTTATACCTATAAGGTACCAGAGTAGTATGACATATAATGATTGTAAATAAATATTGGCTCATTCCCCCCTTTTCCTACAATTTTGTAGAATTTATGTTTCATAGCCTATGCCATAAGTAAAAGCATCTCAAAGGCAGGGACCCCAAATACTTTGCTATTTCTTTGCTACCCAAATATACAATAAAACGTTACCATGCTTTTTAACCAATCTCCAGTCAAAGCAATAAAAAATAAGTCTTAAAGTTAGTAAGCAACTTTGACAGAGTACAAATCTACACTCAAGTTACAGTTTGCTAGGTATGGCTTCCCTTCCTCCCCAGAAAACAGCCTATGCCCAGACTAGATATCTCTTCCTCCCATCTTTTGTGAAACATGGGATACAGGACTTCCTCAAGGTCTCAAAATAAGATAACAGATCCAGAGACATTTGCTTTTGATTCAACATCTAACATTACATCTACTCATCAGAATTTTCATGTCATTGCCCATTTAAAATAGATAGAACTTAAGGTTCCTTACAAAAACATCCCAAGCACAAATATATAAAGAGAAACAAAACAGCTGGAAAAGTTCCAGGAGAGGCAAAATGATCAAGGGATCAAAGAAATCATTCTAAGACTGACACAGAAAACTAGGCATGATGATGGTAAAGAGGAACAATCGAAATCTAAAAAACCGGGAAAAGATGAACTCTAGCCTGTCCTAGCATTCTCAAAACAAAAACGCTGGAGGTGCCTTGGGACTTTAAAGAGACAGGTTTGGGATAAATAAATGAAATGTCAAATATTTCAGGGGCTAGTACACTTGTATAACCCACTACCTCGAAAGAGAAAAAGTACAAACGAAAACCCTATTTGAGAAAGTTTTAAATGTATGTAAAATCAAGATCCTGAATGGAGAAGTTAGCACAGACAATCCCAGCCTTTCATTCATTCCCACAAAGCTTCTCTCAGCAGCGGCTTCACAGGTAGTGAGCCTACACTGTTGTCTGGAGGAGTCACAATTCTCAGTATGGTACTGCCTATGTTCTGTTAAATAAAATTCCACCCTATGCTTAACACTTAAGGTCTATTTAAATACATGGAACGGTCATTACTTTCCTGCACCTCACCTGGCCACTATGACGGGATACCTAAACTTCACCTTCTAATAATGGAAGGGAAGAGAAAAGAATCACTCTTCAAATAATCAAATATCAAAAAGTTTCTCCCTGTTTGGTAGCAAAGTAAAGATAACTCAAACAAGCAAAGTTTCAAGTCATCCTGCCAAATTAAAAAGAAGAAAAAAAGTGCTGGCAATTAAGATAGGCTACTCAAAAATTAAAAAAAGAAGAAGAAGAAAAGAAAAAGAAAAGGCATTTAGGTAGGGGAAAAAAAGGTAACGACTTTTATAAACTGGTTGAAGTACTAGATGCTCTTCCCCCAAGTAAGTCATGATTGCTAAGAGTCAACTTCCTGAGTACCTGAAATCTCTTACAGTATCCTGACACGCAGGAGTTGGACCCAGGAAATGAGAAGGTTAAAAAAGAAATAAAGAAAGAAAGAAAAAAAAAAAAAAGAAGAAGAAGAAGAAGAAAAAAAAAAAAAACTCCTGTACCAATAGGTACTGAAATGAAAATCTCTCAAGGAAGACTGCAAAAACAAGAAAGGAATGTCACTGAAAGTAAAATTCAGGGGTTCACAGGGTAAAAGGTTCCCTCCCAAGAACCCAAAGAGTCGCCCCGAAACAAAAACCACAGGGCTGTTTCACACCCGGTGTACCAGGAAAAGGTGTATTACAGAGATGTCCTTTGTGTGCACATATGCTTCGGCTTCCTCAATTTCCTTTTGCCGATTACTGGCCAGAAAGGTGCAAGTGTCCGCTCTGGACAAAGACGCAACTCCCCTGCGAGAGGGACCTGTAAGCTTGCGCATTACCCGCACAAAGAGGCAAAGCGCCCTGAGACCCAGGGCGCCCGATACCTGCTCCCCCGCTGTAAAAATACAGACGCGCCGCGCCTCATCCACACGCACACCCCGCGCCCCGCGCCCCGCTCCAGCAGCGCCTCCCGCCCCTCCCGCCCCCCCCCCCCGCCCCGCGCCCTCTCCCCGGGCCACTCACACTTCGCGGGAGAGCCGCGGCGCTGCGAACCGGGCCGGTGCCCGTCCTCCGTCGGGGAGGCGGCGGCCGCGGAAGGCTCCGGCGCGGCGGAGGGAGGAGCGGCGCTCGCGCGGGGCCGGGCGGCCAGCCGGGCTCTTCCGCGCTGCCGGGGCCCGGGAGGCGGCGGCCGCCCCGCTTCCCTCCTGTCGCCCTCTTCCTGGGTCTCTTCGGGCTGGGTCTCCCGCCCGCCCCGGGCCGCTGCTCCCGGGACAGTCCCGTCTGCGAGGCTCCAGATTCTGCTCTTACCAAGTTTTCCTGTTGCGCTGAGGCTGAGGCTGAGGCTGCGGCCGGCCCCCCGGGTCCCCCCCGGCCCCGCCGCCCTCGGGGCTGGGGCGGGGGAGGGGGCTCTGGGAACTCCTCCCGGAGTCCTGCCGAGGAGCCGGGGGGCCGGCGGCCGACGAGGGAGAGGGCCCCCCCGCGAGGGGGCTGAGGACGGGGGAAGGCGAGGGAAGGACGGCGGCGCCGCTCCCGCTCTCCCCGCCGCGCCCGGGCCGCCGCCTCACATCGGGGTCCCCGCCCCCCCGGCCGGGGGGTGGCTGCTGAGCTCGGGCCCCCGGCTCATACACTCCGGGGCCAGATGCTACGGCCCCGGGCGGGCGGCCGAGGCAGCGGCGAGGGGGGGGACCCGGCCGGCTCCGCTCGGCGCCGCCCCCGCTCCCGGCTCCCGCATGTGTCGCTGCGGCCGGGACCCCCTCCCTACACGTCGGGGGTCCCTCGCCCCGCGGCCCGGGACGAGACGGAAGCTCCGGCCCGTCCTCGGCGTCTTCGCAGCGCGGAGCGGCTGACGAGTCCCGGCCCGAGGTAGCCGCCTCCCTGCCCCCAGCCGCCGGCTCGGGCTCCGGCTCGGGCTCCGGCTCGGGCTCGGGCTCGGGCTCCGGCGTGTGCAGCCGCGGCTGCCGGCCGGGAAGGCGAGGGGGGGAGAAGAGGGGCGGCCGCGGCTCCCGCCGGTCCGGGTCAGGACGGAGGTCTCGGCGGCGGCCGGTGCCCGGGGGCCGGGTCCCGCGGACGCTCCCTCGCTCTCACGCTCTCCGCGGCGGCGGCGGCGGCGGCGGCGGCAGCGCCCGGAGCTCCGCTCGCTGTCTCGCTCGCTCTGTGCGGGGCTCTCGCCTCACTCCAGAGAGGGGCGGGAGGAAAGCGGCGCGGCCGGATGACGCAAGTCACCTAGCAACCGCTCCCCTCACCCCCTCCCTGTGCTTTCCGCCGGGACGTTTCCTCCGCTGGCCTTTTTTTTTTCCCCCGCTCTAGGCACCCCGCCCTGGGTGTCTGCGGCGCGCTCTGATGACGCGCGAAGGGAAGAGGAAGTCGGGGCTCCGCGAGCGGGTGGGTGCGCCTCGGGCCGCGGGACCTGCCGCCGCCGCCGCCGCCTCTGCGGCCGCGTCAGAACCGAGGAGAGGAAGGGGAGGAGCCGAGGGGAGCCTAAGCTGCCGCCTGATCTTACCCCTGACCCGGCGGCGGCGGCGGGGAGAGCTCGCTCCGCAGCGGTCTCCTTCGGGGCAGGCGCTGGCTGCTCCTTTGGGAGCGAGGAGGAAGGCCCGGCCCGCGCGGCCATGCTGGGGCGCGCAGCACCCGAAGGTGAGGCATCCAGCCCCGATGGGCCTCGGGCAGCCACACTGAGCGCGGGCTGCCCCGCCGCGCGACCCGCTGCACCTGCTCCGGGGAGCGAGCGCCCCTCCCCCTGCGCGGGGCGAGAGGCGAGAGCCGGCCCGCGACACCCGGCAGCGTGCGGTCGGGCCGAGCACATGCTCGGGGATGAATGGACGCCTCCCTCCGGGCACCCGCGGAGCGCAGGGTACTCGATGGGGCGCCAGCGCTCCGTAAGCTGCGCAGCGTTGTAGAGAGGAGAGCGGCCCGACGGCCCCTCTCCGCACCCACCCCCACCCCCACCCCCACCCCCACCCCCACCCCGCGGGAGCACGTAGGGCTGTGGTTGGAGGCCCGAGTCCGCATCTGAGCCTTCTGCTCCAAAGTGGGGGGGGGGGGGGGCGACTGGCCGGGACGAGGGAAGGGGGCCATCCTCCCGGAGATTGTGGAGAGATTTTTTTTTTGACTTTTTGCAGGAGGAGATGTTAGTAGTGTCTCCATTTTAGGGATCATTCCTGCCTGCGTGAAGCTTTGGAGAGCTGATTTTTTTGGTCGTTAGGTAAGTGTCCACAACCGTCCTCGAGAAAACGTTGGCCTGCGTTTCAGGTCTAATTCAAAGGCTATTTCCTTTCTCAAATAAATATTGTTACTCTTACGCAGCTTTTCCTACAAGGTGTGACCCTGGAAAGTAAATTCAAGTAAAACTCGTGAAGTTGTAAAGTGTAGTTAGTTCTCTAGGAAAGGAAATTTTGAGATGAAAGTGTCAGAATCCTCGGAATCTGCCTTGGACCTGTCCGGGTGAATAGCGTGGAGACTGAGATGAGAAAGCAGCAGCCAGGATGGAAGGACGCAGATTCCAAGAGCCCCGCCGCCTGACCCTGGCACACCCCACCTGCTCCCGAAGCGGCGTGAATGGATGTTACAAGTCTTTCCACTTTGGGAAATAAGGAGCGAGTTTTTATAGGCAGATTTTGGAAGCTCAGGGTTTCTACCAGCATCATATGCAAACAGTAGACCGAAGAAGGTTCTAACTGGGCGAACCCAAGGGCTCATTTTCATTAAAATGCTGCAGAAAGAGTGATAGGAGTGGGGAAGTGGGTGTTGCAGAAGCAAGAAGAGACTCACAAAGCAGAACTTGCCCAGGTGTCCTTGATGGGAAGTTCCAAGAGCCAGGCTAACTATACTGTTTAAGCTACTGTGGATTTTACTGCGTTGTCATGATCACTGCTTTACCATGTCCTTCCCAGTTAAGACTCACAGAGAATCTGATCCCCAAGTGATAGCCCCACATGGTTTTGCCTCTCCCGAATTTCCTGGCAGAAATTGAATGAGTTAAATGCACAAATTTAAGAGATTTTTGTGAAGCTGAGCACCTCAGATTTTAAGCCCTTTGGACACTGGATAAAAAGTGAAAACATGAGAGCTCTGCAACCCAGCAGGGGACACCTCCAGAAAAGTGTGTACTGTACCACATGGGGTTTTTCAGCAGCCTGATGTGTTTTCATTGTAAGTGGCTCCACCTTAGAACCTTAGTACTGAGAGACAGAAAAGCACTCAGGAGAGCCCTCATCCAGCTACTTATGAAGAAATAGAAGCACTAAACTTGGCAAAATCCACACTCCTCACCACCCAGTACGGTAACTGGAGGAAACAGATGGAACTGGCAAGTGGAGAGGAGGAAGTTCATGCATTTCCAACTTGGTCTGCATCTCTTTAGTTCTTTTACTTATTAATCCAGAGGAGGAAACAGCTAGTTTGTTCCAAAATTCCAAAAAATCTGAAATTTCAGGTAACAGTTCTTTTCCTGCTTCATCAGTTTGTGATAAAGATCTGCCTACAATGTTAAAATATAACAAAGGAATGTTTGTATAGGGTCTTTTCTCCTGCACTTGAAAGTGATCTTATGAGAAACTATTTTAATCAGCATTTTATTATCCCACATCAGTGGTTTTTACTGTCAGAGATTTCATAAAGCTAAATTATCTGGTAAAATTTGTAGAAATGCCATCCAGAGTCTTCAATTACTTTTAGCATTTTTATTGTGAAATACACATTAAAACGCATAAAGCAGTTATTTGTTATAATAAGTGGTTATAAAAGAAACCTCCCTGTGACCAGCCAGGTCAAGAAATGGAACATTGCCAGCATCCTAGAAGCTCCCCTGGTGACCTTCCTGAGCACAACTCTCCCTCTCTTTTAGAGGTAGCCATTATTCGAACTTTTCTGATAATCATCTCCTTGTTTTTCTCTATTGTTTTTTCACAAGCAAGCATCCCTAAACAATATGTTTAGTTTTGCCCTTTCTGTTGAACTTTATTAAATGGGACAACATAAGGATGTAATTTGTTTGCTTGCTGCTTTCACACATCATTTTTAATCCATATGTTGTTCAGGTTGTTCATATAATTGTAATTTGTTCAGTTAATTGCAGTGTTCCATTGTAGCAATATGCCATAATTTATTTAGGCATTCTATTGTTGATGGACATCTGGATTGTTTCCAGTGTGGAACTGTTAAAAAGGCTGCTGTGAACATTCTTCGTATGTGTAGTCCATCACATTTATATCAGTTTCCGTATGGCATATACCTGGGAGCTGCTTCTAGAGTCTTACACCAGCCATGTAGGTGAGTCCCATTCCTCCACCCCCTCAACCCACTGAGTGTTGTCAATCTTTTTGCCAGTCTGGTGGATGTGTATTAGTATGTCATGGTTTTTTGAATTTCTCTTATTGGTGATGTTATTGAGTTCCTTTTCATATATTGACTAGCCATTCAGATTTCCTCTTATGAAGTGTTATTACTTTTTTCATTCCCAGTATTTGAGATGCCTGATTTTCCAATATCCTTCTATAGTCCACATTTGAACAATGTATTTCAGGTAAGGTAATGCTACCAGATGAGTTACCAGATTTGGGACAAGATCTTTCCAAAATACAATTATAGTTTACTTAATTATCTTCTATGAATTTGATTGCAAGCATCTTAAAAATAGGAAAAGATTATTTTATATTTTGATTTTTACCTTCCAGAATAATCCCATGCTTTCATCTTCCATTGCTGGAATTTCTCCTGGTGGTTTGGGGTTTTGTTGTAATTTAGTTTCCCTCAAGTATCTAAAAGGTGATTTTTATTCTCTCCAATCTATGTAACTGAATTCTGTTCTGTTACTTTGTATGTTATAGGCAACTCTGTAACAAATTCTTTTCCCAGCACAGGGGTTTTTTTCATTTCCCAGTTTCATTCATTTTATAAAAGTCACAGTGACTTTTTTCATTTCTTTTTTTTTTTTTTTAAAGATTTTATTTACTTGAGAGAGAGAGAGAGAGAGAGATCATGAGCAAGGGTGAAGGGCAGAGAGAGAAGCAAGACTTCCACTGAGCAAGGAGCCTGATGCGGGACTCCATCCAAGGGACTCCAGCCAGGATCATGACCTGAGCCAAAGGCAGACGCTTAACCAACTGAGCCACCCAGGCACCCCCTTTTTCTTTCTTCTGAAGTCCCAGCTAAAATACATGGTTTGTTGGGGTTTGTTTGTTAATTTCACTCAGTAATATCAAATACCATACCATACATGTCCTCTACCTGGCAAATTTCTCTTTGGTCGTCTTTATCATTTTCATATCTGTCAGTTCTTTGTGTAGAATCAGTGACATTTTAAAGCTGGAGGAAGATGAGACCCAGGGAAATTATTTTACCTAGGGTCAAAAAAGCAAGTAAATAGAATGCCTGGATTCCACCCCAAGTCTTCCAATAAGTATGTTTGCCATTATATCACACTGACTCAGTCTTCTGGACCAGTAAGATAAATTAATTCCAGTGGTCTATAGAAGATTGTTTACTTCCAGATGGCAAACCTTGTATTCTATCATTTAATAAGATTGTTTCATTTTGCTCCAATAGCTCTAGGATCAGATTAAGGCCTATATAAATAAAAATAAATAAATACAATTTTAATAATTATTATAAATAACTTCTAAAAGGGGATTACATGAAAACTTTTTTTTTTTTTTTAAGATTTATTTATTTATTCATGAGAGACAGAGAGAGAGGGAGAGAGAGAGGCAGAGACACAGGCAGAGGGAGAAGCAGGCTCCCCTCACGGGGCCAGTGCAAGACTCGATCCTGGATCCCAGGATCATGACCTGAGCTGAAGGCAGGCGCCCAACCGCTGAGCCACCCAGGTGTTCCACATGGAAGCTTGTTTTTAAAAAAAGGTTTCTCCACTCTTTCCTCAAATAAACCCATTACATCTTCAGAGAACCACCATGCTTCCTTAATATCTGAGAAAATAATTGCACAAAAGACAGCAATGGTTAGTAGTGTCAGATAATTCAGGAAAGGCCCTTGGATTTGGTGATCAGTTCCCTAATACTTTTGTAATGCTGTTAAAAATGTTGAATGTCACAGGGTACCTGGGTGGCTCAGTCAGTTGAGCATCTGTTTAAGCGTCTACCTTCAGCTCAGGTCATGATCCCAGGGTCCTGGAATCTAGTCCCTCATTGGGCTCCCTGCTCCCTCTCCTCCTGCCTGCCACTCCCTCTGCTTGTGTGCACACGCTCTCTCTCTCTCTCTCTCAAACGAATAAACAAAACCTTTAAAAAGAAAAAAAATGAATATCAGAACTTAATGACATTTTGTAAGTCTGAGAATGAATCAACCTAGAAAACCCTTTCCAATCTTGATGAGATTGCCCCTCTGTTGCCTTTACCATCAACTGGATTTCAAAAAAGACTGACTATAAAAATGAATTATTAATGAACACTAAACTAGTATTAATAGAAAATAAATAAATCACTTGTAATCTGATAATTTAACCTCAGAGTTTCAGAAAAATCCTTCCTTTGGTTTTGTCCTTAATAGTCACAAAGTATTTTTATCTAATAAAATCCTTCCAAGGTAGGATTGGTTGTAATTTAACCCTGAAGACCAAAGGCTTTAAAATGTTCTGGCTTGAAATTAAAAGTTGAATTACTGAATTAACAGTAGGGAGTTGCCAAAGGTACCAGATACAAAAATATTAACTATTTTTACCATAACTTCCAAAATGCAGTGGTATATAGAAAATATAAAGGTGTTAGAATATCTATCATAAGTATAGACTTTTCACATTTAATTCACAATTCACTGAACAAAAATTTATTTATCACCTACTATTTCCCAGCACTTAACTGATGAAATAATGATGAAACAAGCCTAATCCCTAGCTTCATGGTGCTTACAGTCTACTCCTTAGTATGTGCCGGGTTTGACATTTGACTCCAGTCACTACCATCTAAAACTATTTGATCTATATACCATCTAATAATCTATAAGTAAATGAGTGACTGCTTTTATTCTCTTAGTAAGCAAATAAATGATCACATGCTAGAAACCTTCAATCCTATTGTCATTTTTCAGAATCTCATTATGACTTTGTTTTTAAAATACAGAAACACTGAAAAGTCCCCTCAATTCATTTTGCTGTATTTGCTTTAAGCACTTTTTCCTGAACCATTTGAAACTAAGTTGCAGGCCTCATGTGGCTTCACTCCAACCTAAGCAAAAGGATATACCTAACTTCAATCTTTAACCTGATCTAAAACGTTAACAAAAATCTATATCTAAATATATAGTTCATATTCAGATTTCCCTAGTTGTCCCAAGGAGTTTTTCCAGTTTTATTGGGATATAAATGACAACACTGTAAAAGGTTAAGGTATACAATGTGATGATTTGATATACATACATATAGTGCAGTGATTACCACAATAAGGTTAGTTAACACATACATCACCTCACATAGTTACCTTTTTGTGTGTATGACATTAAATATTTCAGATCTCTCTTAGTCAATGTCAGGTATAAATTTTTGATAGCTGTGCTGTCCCCCAACATGGATCCAATCATGTTTCACACATTGCATTCTTCGATCATATTTATTTATTTATTTATTTATTTATTTATTTATTTATTTATTTAATGATAGGCACACAGTGAGAGAGAGAGAGAGGCAGAGACATAGGCAGAGGGAGAAGCAGGCTCCATGCACCGGGAGCCCAACGTGGGATTTGATCCCGGGTCTCCAGGATCGTGCCTTGGGCCAAAGGCAGGCGCCAAACCGCTGCGCCACCCAGGGATCTCTCTTCAATCGTATTTAAATGTAAATATTTTTAGAGAAACTAAAAACTGGACTCTGATAATATTTGGAAATAATTGTTTTTACAATATATTCTTTCTCTCTTTAACAATGTTATATTTTAAGTCTAAGAGTATTATGTATTTTTAATAGAGGATGGTCTCCCTTTAGTAAGTAGCTTTTTACTCACCTTCAGCATCACAGTGAAGCTTTAATAAGTGGGGAACTCATTCTCTGAGATATTGAGCATTCCCCTATTTTCTGAAAATTACCTATACATTTTCTTAGACGCTGCTTTCTTCTCCTTTCACCCCACTGTGCTTTTCCTAGAAAGCTCTGATTTTTCTCCCACCTAAAACCCTTATTAGCTCTTTTCCCACTCCCTCAATTTGTCTTAACTTCCTAGAAACCCTTTCCAATAGCATCTAACTACACAGTTCTTAAATCTCTTATTCTCTACATGCCTTTCAGGTTACCACAACCTCTTCTTAGCTCTATGGGCATCTGCACCTGATTTCCTTTACCAAAACCCTTTCACTAGAAGTCCTTTGCATCAGAATCCACCACCGCAAAGGAAAGAAAAGGCATGACATCTTCAAGAACCTAGAATGTGCCGTTATTCAATCTTCACGAAACCCTGCAAACTAGGTGCAAGATACCCACATTCCTTTTTCCTCTCCTTGAGCACATGAGAAGACTGTTTCCCAGTTTCCCTTGCTATTAGCCTGGGGCAATGTAATTGGTCTGGCCAGGAGCTATGGGCAAAAGTAATGGGCCTGGTTCCCAAGCTTGACTCTAAAGTCTCCTGTGAAACAATCAGCTTGTGACTTCTCCGTTGTCGACAATGCTTAAAAGCAAAGGATGTTAAGATACTGGATTACGTGTATCACAAGAGTTCAGATTCTTTAGTTGTTGCAGCAACAGACAGTGAACTGAGCAGAATGTAAAGTTGTATTTTCTGAGTTTATTACCAAGTTTGCATTTAGACACATAAAGAATAGCAAGTCATTGTGTTTGTAGTCTAGTGAAGTTAGGTTACATAAGCTTTCGCGACCTGACGTCAAAATGCGATCCCCCTTGTTAAACTGTTTTTATAGAAACGTGAGCTCTGAGTTCCAGTCCAAACTATAAAAGAACTTTCAGAGAAAAGGAAACAAAAACTCTAGGGATTGGTTTTTCTGTGAAAGAAGTACCACACATTAGAACACCAGTACCCTTGAGGTATCTGTTTAAGGCAGCCTTTTCAACAAGTAGGCTGCCATTTCAAAGATGAAGAAATCCTCAGGTTCTCCAGCCTTTTATTTCAAGGTTGACATTTCTTTTAATAACCAAATAAAATGTTATGACCTACCATCTTACATGCTATGAAAAGTTCAGAGCCAGTTCTCTCCACTATAGCTGGCTTACTCAAATTATTTCAATGCTGTGCCCTGCACTGAACACTACTATTTAATTCATCAACATGAGAGTGTTCTATGTAGTGGACTTTTAGGTTGAGGAGTAACAACTGGTTATTATAGTATAAGAGCCAACTTAGAGTACAGAATACAACTTCCAAAAATCAATGTCAAATAAAACTTTCCCTAAAACTATTGGCCAATTACAACCTGAAGGATTTCTTTTACTGATTGTATCTTTCCTTAAGTCTCTTCCCATCACCCTATATTTGCTACTCTAACCCATACATTCTCCTCACATCCCTCCAAAGCAATCTCTTTAAGTACAAGATTCCTTTTATTTTATTGAGCAAGCCATTCAACTCTCTTGGGTTTCAACCTCATGGAAAGCCCATTAGGGTGCCCCATTAGGGCTCATCTGCCTTCAGCTCAGGTCATGATCAGGGGGTTCTGGGGTTGAGCCCAGCTTTGGGCTCCCTGTTCAGCAGAGAGCCTCTCTTTCTGCCCCTCCCCCCTGCTTGTGCTCTCACGTACATGATAGCTCTCTATCTCAACTAAATAAAAATCTTTTTTAAAAAGCCCATCAAGCTCGTTATCAATAACATTCACAGATGTAAATAACAGAAAACCCAACTGGCATAAAGATTTAGAGGATTCATTGTTTCTCTCAGTGAATTCAAGATTGTTTCTCAGTCTGGAATTCAAGATTGGCATAGTAGCTCAGAATATGATCAGTTACCCGGGCTACTTGTCTTTCTTTGCCATCCTATTGCCATCCACACCACACTGACTTTTATCATCGTGAGTCACACATCAGCAGCCATTCCTCAGGAATCACATTTAAATTGCAGACTAGAAGGAAGAGGAAAGGGTGGTGCCTGTAGGAGGAAATGCTGATTCTTTCCTTGATGTTTCCAGCACACTCCTGTTTAGGTCTGGCTGATAGAATGTATCTTGGGTCCATGCCTAGATCTAAAGAAGGCTGGGAAGTCTTTTTACTGGGCACTATGGCCCAAAGTGAGGTCGGAATTCCATTAATAAGAAAAGTGGGAAAAACAGATAAGGAGTAGGAAATTAGCAGTGTTTGATGACACACTTGTCTTAGTCCTGACTGCTATAAAAAGTAACCAGCAGTTGGGTGGCTCATAAACAACAGAAATGTACAGTTCTAGAAGCTGGAAGTTTGTGATCAGGGTGCAATCATGGTCAGGTGAGAGACCCTCTTACAAGTCAACTTTTTTGTAGCCTCACATGATGGAAAACAGAGAACATCAACCACTCTCCTAACTTTTATAAGGGTATGAATCCCATTCATGAGGCCTACATCCTCATGACCTCGTCTACTCCTAATTACTCCCAAAGGCCTCGCCTGATAGTACTATCCCACGGTTGTGTAGGAATGGGGCAGGGGGCAGTAATAAGATACCAACCTGTAAACATTCAGTCCATAACACCCTTAGAGATGTTTTTCTTAGAAGAACCATGTACCCCAGAGATGAAATGCCACTTTCTAATCCCAGAAATAGCTACCATTTTTATTTTAAATGGTATTTAAATGTTTTTATATTATGTATTTATTTTTGACATTTTATTTATTTATTCATGAGAGACACGGAGAGAGAAGAGGCAGAGACACAGGCAGAGGGAGAAGCAGGCTCCATGCAGGGAGCCCGATGTGGAACTCTGTCCCAGTACTCCAGGATCACGCCGTGAGCCAAAGGCAGACCCTCGACCACTGAGCCACCCAGGCGTCCGTAAATGTTTTTATTTTAAATAGCAATTTTCCTTCCTGTTGAATCTTTTTTGCTTCTTGTAGCTTAAAAATTCTAGCAATTAAATTTCAAGAGCACTTTTAAATAAATGAATTTGTGATCTCCAGATGGTTGGCTTTTAGTCTCTTACATCATCATTGCAAAAGACATATCAGTGGCATTTTTAAGCTCTTTTTTTAGACGTATGTCTAAGAATGATTAAATTTTCATTTCCCTATTAAAACCAAAAATAACCATTCTACTTATTTTCAAACAATCAAACTCACAGAAAAGTGGAAAGTACTGTTTAAAGAACTTTTTTGTCTTGAGCCATTTGGGAGTTAATTGCCAACCTGATGTCCTATCACCCCCAAATACTTAAGCCGATATGTACAGGACATTCTCCTACATAATCACAGTGCAGCCATCAAAATCAGCATATCAAGTTGATGATTTCTATCTAATCCTGAGACTTCCATTAAATTTCATCCCTTGTCCCAGTAATAACCTTGATAGCAAAATAAAGGGTACACTTTGGAATGTGTGTTGAGTTCAATTGTCACATCTCTTTAATCTCCTTAAATCTGAAGTGTTTCCTTAGTCTTTCTTTGGCTTCCACAACTTTGATACTTCTGAAGATTATGGTTAGTTCTTGTGGAGACTATCCCTCAACTTGAGTGTGTTTGTATTTAGCAGGAATATTACCAAAGTAGTGCTATTCTTATATCTCATTAGGTGCCGCTCAATTTGTCCTACTACTGATGATGTCCAGTTTAATCACCCAATTAAAATGATGTCTGCCAGGCTTCTCCACAACTAGGTAACTCCAAAATAAATTACTGTTTTTTCCACTTGGAATTAATAAGTTTTAATTTTGTGAGGAGATACTTTAGATCTAAATAAATATCTCGTTCCTTATCAGATTTTCACTTTTTCATTTATATCAGCATGGGCTCATGCTTTTCTCTCTTGTTTAATGAGTTAAAACCTGTTACTATTGTTTTTTTTTTTTTTAAAGGAATTTGACTGATAGAAGACTGGATTGTTTTTTGTTTTTTTTTTTTAATTTTTCATTTATTTATGATAGTCACACAGAGAGAGAGAGAGAGAGAGAGAGAGAGGCAGAGACACAGGCAGAGGGAGAAGCAGGCTCCATGCACCGGGAGCCCGACGTGGGATTCGATCCCGGGTCTTCAGGATCGCTCCCTGGGCCAAAGGCAGGCGCCAAACCCCTGCGCCACTCAGGGATCCCCTATTGTTATTTATTTTGATGCTTAAATTGTCCTATATTTGACTAGTGGGAACTCCTCCAGATTGGCTTCTATGTCATTTTGTCCCATCATTCTTTTAATACTTTTTTTTTTCTAGCCCAACAAAATGTTCCAGACCCAGTGTTGAAAGTGTCCCTTTCTCCAAGGAATAGGAGTTACCAAATAAAATAAAAGTTAATCAGTTAAACTGAATTTCAGTTTATTTTGGCATAGGTATGTCCCATTCAATAATTTCTTATTTACTAAATATCTGCTATATTTTTATATGATAAATGTGGCACCATACCTTGGTTCCTTTAAAAGGTGAATGGTAAAAAAAATAAAATAAAATAAAATAAAATAAAATAAATAAAAATAAAAAAAAAATAAAAGGTGAATGGTATTTAGAAGCCACAATCTGGGTGGGTCTGCTGGTTGCAATTTGAGTTCACAGCTCTCAGACTCTCTTGAGCTAAGGAACACACACACACACACACATATACATTTACATCTGTATTTATATATCAATATTGATGCCATATAAATATGTATACAGTGTAATCCATAAATTCACATTGATGGTGTCTAATTCCAATCCCACACCTGGGAGTTATTCTGGTTTTTTCCTTTTCCATATTTATGACTTCAGTCTCCTAGAGAAAAAACCCTCGCTTGTGTTATCCTTCATACACATACTTATTTGATGAGTCCCTTGGTATATAACCAAACTCACACAATTACCACTGCTCCCTTGCCCTCCTCAGTTGATTGTGCTAGGACCCCTGTGCCAGGCTATCCCCACAAACACCCTCTTCAACAAACGTGGGCTCTGACCTCACCACTGGCCACCCCACAGTATGGATGCCCTCTTCACCTTGCTCGGGATCTGCCCCACCCCCCACCTCCAATGCTGCTTCTGACAACATGCCACCCCTCTGCATGGATCTTCTCCTCCCCCTGTTCAGTCTTTGCTACCACATGCCTCGGCCTGCTCAGAATCCAGCTCCACAGTGCTCCTCCCTGTGTGCTCACCCTCCTCACCTGGCTCTAAGCATAAAAGTCTTTAAAATAAGTGATCTTTGGGGTGCCTGGGTGGCTCAGGGGTTGGGTGTCTGCCTTCACCTCAGGGCAAAGGAATACCAGGAGTACCAGGATCAAGTTCCACATCAGGCTCTTTCATGGAACTTGCTTCTCCCTCTGCCTTTGTCTCTGCCTCCCTCTCTATCTCTCATGAATAAATAAATAAAATCTTTAATAAAAACAGTAAGTGATCCATAAGTATGAAATATCATATTATTCATCACTCATAACACAAGCTGAAGTTTTCAGTATAAAAGAGACTTTGACAGAGGCACCTGGAAAAATAGTTATTCATAGATATTTGTATTCATTTGCATTGAGCTGATACTAACCATTATTTATTAACTAATAGTAAAATTCTGAGAAAAGTCAAAATTAGAAATGTAGACTACTGTTTAAAAACATGTCTAAAAAAATAAAAAATAAAAATAAAAAAAATAATAAAAACATATGTCTGTTCTCTATTTCTTCTCAAAACCCCCTAAAATAATAGTAAAGGAATAAAAAGCTATAAAAAGTACATAGAGAACAGGAAATAAGGTAATAGGAGAAAAGAGATGTCAGGAAATTCTAGAAGATAGTAGGTGGACAGGAGCAACTAACTCACTTCAAGAAAAGGAAGCTAGAATTTAAGTCTCTGCAGCAGAGTGTCCTACAATAACCAGCCAATTCCTGATATGGAACCCTAGAAAATGGCAAAATTAAAATCACTAGTTGCCTCTGAAGGCACAAATGCAGGGTAAAGCAGAAAACAGGCTTTTTCTTAAATATAATGGAAAGCCAACGACCACCAAACATGAGGGAAGTCTAATACGAAAGTAAAGAAAATTAACTTGGAGGAAACAGATAATACGGAAGAAGAAAAAAAGTATCAAAGACGGTGATAAAACTTTTTAAAGACTAACGGGAATGGGATAACTGTGTGTGTATGTTGAGATAATGAAAGACTCATCTTTAATAATAGGAACTTAATAGGTGACATCTTGGCTTGAAAAATCATGACCTACCTGTATCCGCATATTATTTAGACGCAAATACTAAAAGGAAAAAGCAGCACCGGAAGAGTTGAAAGTAGTTGCCTCTAAAGAATTCATATTAGTTGAGAGGAAATGCAGGTGCCCTTGATTTTTTTTTTTTTTAATATTTATTTATTTGGAAGAGAGAGCACAAGCAGGGAAGTTTCAGAGAGAGAGAGGGAGAAGTAGACTCCCTGCTGAGCAGGGAGCCTGATGCAGGGCTGGATCCCAAGACCCTGGGATCCTGACCTGAGCCAAAGGCAGACACTTAACCAACTGAGCCACCCAGGTGCCCCACTGTTTATTTCTGTGATTGTTCTTTATGAGCCCATAAATTACTTTGATAAAAATTAAAATTTAATTTAAAAATTAAGTTTGTACAGATTAAAATATCTTAATGTAGCACAATTTGAAAAGAAGCAGGCTATAGTGGAAAGGACCAGAATTTGATATCTAGGTTCATGGATAATTCTGCCCTTTTATTGCTTATGCAAATCTGTGAGTCTTAAGCCTTGAGACTCAGTTATACATTTATGACTTGGGGAAAATAATACTTGCCCTACTGTCTTAGTTTATAAAGCTTGCCATAACAAAATACTGCAGACCAAGTAGCTTAAACAAGTTTTCCCCCACCCATTTCCCCATCCCCCCAACCCGCACCCACCCCAACCCCCCTACCCGCAGTTCTGGAGGCTGAAAGTCCATGATCAAGGGCTTGGCTGGGTTGATTTCTCTTGAAGCCTCTCTCCTTGTCTTGTAAATAACCCCTCCTTGCTGTAACCTCAAATGGCCTTTCCTCTCAGGTAGTTCATCTTTAGGGGCTCTTCCTCTTCTTATGAGGATACTAGTCAGATGGGATTGGGGCCCTACCCCAATGGTCTCATTTTAATTTAATCACCTCTTTAAAGACCTTATCCCCAAAAATAGTTACATCTGTGGTTCTGGAGATTGGGATTTCCACATGTAAACTTTGAGGAAACAATTCAGTCCATTATGCCTACTTTCTACATTCACTCATTTGCTGAGATCTATTGGAGTTCCTTCATGTTCCATCCTGTGCTAGGCAATGAGGACTGAATGAGAGGATCAAATGAGATAGATGGCCTTTTGAAACTAAAGTATTTTTTTAAATGAAGGCAGACCCCATCCGGCATAATTCTTTGCTTACAGGAAATAATTAAAGTGGAATTAAGTGAAGAAGATGGAAATTTTCTAAAAAGGAAGAAAAGGCAAGTGTGGACAAATTTATTGAATAGCCCTGATATGTGCCAGGCACTGATTATAAGATTTATATAAATTGTCTCATTTAATCCTTACTTCTATCCTGCTGGAAAGACATTATCAAAATAAAATCATTTTCTAGACGCCTGGGTGGCTCAGCAGTTGAACGTCTGCCTTTGGCTCAGGTTATGATCCCAGGTCCAGGGATCGAGTCCCACATCAGGCTCCCTATGAGGAGCCTGCTTCTCCCTCTACCTATGTCTGCCTCTCTCTCTGTGTGTGTGTGTGTGTGTGCATGTGTGTGTGTCTCATGAATAAAGAAATAAAATGTTTTTTAAAAATCATTTTCCTGGTGAGAAACCTATTAGAAACTCAGTAACTTCCCTAAGGTTGTACAGCCAACCTAACTTGAATTTGGATCTATCCAATGCCTCTACTCTACTGTGAATCACAACTGAAAGGAATCACGGTTAGGCTTTATTTCTTTAAACATTTTTTGTTAAATATTGAATATATTCAAAAAGTATCATTTATGTGTATAGAGAATAATGATAAAAAGAATACCTGTGTACTTACAACCTGACTTGAAATAGGAAATATTACCAATTCCTTAGAAGTACTGTTATACATCTCCCTTCATCCCTATTCTTTTCTCTCTTCCTTCCAGAACCATTATTCTAGTTTCTTTTTAAGTTTTTTTTTCCTCTATTATTTTGGGTGGCATGGGAGGAAGAGAGGTAAAAGGAAAGAATCTTTTTTTTTTTTAAGATTTTATTTATTCATGAGAGACAGAGAGAGAGAGGCAGAGACAGAGGCAGAGGGAGAAGCATGCTCCATGTAGGGAGCCTCACATGGGACTCGATCCTGGGTCTCCAGGATCACTGAAGGCAGCGCTAAACCGCTAAGCCACCGGGGCTGCCCAGGAAGAGAGAATCTTGAGCAGACTCCCCACTGAGCAAAGAGCCCAACTCAGGGCAGATTTCGCAACCCAGAGATCATGACCTGAACTGAAATCAAGAGTCAGACACTTAACTGATTGAACCACCCAGTCGCCCCTATTCTAGTTTTGTGTTTACTAATCTGTCGCACACACATACATTTACATTTTCATTTTGCATGTTTTTAAAATCCAAACAATTTATGTGTTCTTCTGGAACCCACCCACCCACCCCCTGTCAACATTAAGTCCCTAAAATGAATTCATGTTGATGTCCATGACCATAATTGCATCCCTGTTGCCTCTAATGGCTTAGTGCTGCCAACCTGGCCTCTAGAATCCTGTTATGTCCATTGACTCTGAAGCATCTCTTATCAATCTTGATCTAGAGGACAAACAATTCTGAGCTTCTCAGAATGTACTTGTACAATACTTAGGGTCTTTTGAGCCTTCCCAGGGAATGTTGCTAGCTAGTGGGTTCACTAGTATTAAATAATAAATGTTATCCTAATTCTAATCTATTTGAATTTTTTTACCCCTACCTCATCTTTCTTCTAAGAAATTCCAGTACCTCTATCTCATCATTGTTTTCAAGTTTCAAGGAGCCACTTTTGCAACATACTAGGTACAGTTACAGGCATTCTTCCAGAACATAACGTCTTGAGTCACTGCATAGTGCTCCCTTATTAAAAAACTCTCGCCTATCTAGCCTTATAGTCTGTCCTCCCTGATCCAGCACCTTTAAATTCCATTTCCAGGCAAATTCTCCTAGTTCCTGCTGGTACATATTTGCCAGGTTCTGCAGTGCTTTTGGTGAATAATCCCTTTCTTCATATAGCAGTATTTCTCTGCTTGGCTCATAATAAGACTTCTAATTACTGGTCTAGAAGCAATAAAGAGAGACAAGGAAAGATCTTACAGACAGGCATCATCTTGCAAGGTATCTGCCCTAGGTAAAGTCTTTGCACAATCTCCACACAATCAGAGACTGGTTTCCTCTAGCAAGAGGAGGGGCTCCAGAGAATTCTGGCCCAGAGTATCCAGAGGAATCTGGGGAGTTAAGTCTTTAATCCCATTCACCCAACCATTCCCATCAGGAGTCTCAGGGCTCCTGTTCTTTCCTTTCAAGTCCCTGACTTTAGCATAAGAAATCTTCTGGACAGTGAATTCAACTTCCTTCTGCCGTACTGAAGATCAAATTTGGGGTCTTGTTTTTCAACTTAGTGTTCTCTGTCTACAGGAGATGAGACTCCCTTTAAAAGATGCCAGGGAAGATTTCTGGCCTTCTTTCAAACTATGTTCTAAATTAATGGTTATCTGATCAGAGCCTGTTATTTTCTTCCTTCATGGCTCCTCCAAAAGCTAACAACAAACCAACCTCAAAATTCTAATAATGCAAAATTCTCATATATTGCAGTTCAAGAACTATTCTATAGGCCAGTGCATTTTTTTAACTCATGCTTGTACATGATCCCAATTCATCACAGGTGAGACTTTAAGTAATAATGATGCAAGAGTATGCCAGAGATTATCAACAGCAATTGAGTCTTCATTGCCATCTGACCACCAAGTGATCTAGTTCTAAAACCTTATTCTGATTGTCTCCTTCTTTGCATCACTTCTCAGACCCACTGACTTAGGCTGGGTTTCTCCAAAACTAAGGATCTGAGTACAAGTAGCATGTTTGAAAGGGAAAATGTGACATCAGGAAGTATTGGCAAAGGAATGAAGTAATACTGAAAGGGAAAGAAACAGTACAGAACACTTTAATGAGCAGGATATGCTGAGGGCAACTGAGGATCAATCCCATAGGGCATCCCTAGGAAACATGTGGAATACATATCAGAGTGGTCCCACCCAAGGAGGCAGGGCAGCTAGGATATTTGTCCTTCATCTCCCATTCCCATTGGCTGAGGTCTCTTCCCTGAGCATAGACCTGCCCCCACATTCAGATAAAGAAAAGCGATAGGCAAAGAATCACAACTGCTTCCAGTGAGGTTGGCTTGTACTAGATCATTCCAGAGTACCTTGGAGAATTGGGTGAGGCACCAGTGGCTGTCAGCTAACACCTTCTCCAACTTCCTTTCTAAAATAACACACACCCCAACGATAGAATATTACTCAGCCATAAAAAAAAGAATGAAATTGGGGCACCTGGGTGGCTCAATGGTTGAGCATCTCTTTGGCTCAGATCATGATCCTGGGATCCTAGGGTGGAGCCCCACATCCGGCTCCCTGTAGGGAACCTGCTTCTTCCTCTGCCTATATTTCTGCCTCTCTCTGTGTCTCTTATGAACAGATAAAATCTCTAAAAAAAAAAAAATGAATGAAATCTTACCATTTGTGACAACATGTTTGGACCTAGAGGGTATTATCCTGACTGAGATTAGTCAGACAGGGAAAGACAAATACCATATGATTTCACTTATATGTGGAATCTGAAAAAACAAAACGAATGAGCAAACAAAACAAAACAGAAACAGATTCATAGATACAGAGAACAATCTGGAGGTTGCCACAAGGAGATGGGAGAATGAGCAATACAGGGGCAGGGGATTAAAAGGTACAAACTTCCAGTTTTAAAATAAAGTCATTGGGATAAAATGTACAGCATAGAGAATGTAGTTAATAATATTGTAACAACTTTGGTGACAGATGATACCTAGATTTATTCTTTCATAATGTATATAAATGTCAAAGCACTATTTTGATACCTGAAACTAATACATTATATGTCAACTACCCTTCAAAATAAGTAAATAAATAAAATAAAATAATACACACCACATCATCACCCTTTACTCTTCTATTTTTTTAAATTATTCACAGTAATATTTCTATCTGGAATTCCCTTATATTTATTTATAGCATCCCCCCACCACATAAACATCTACTAGAGTATAAGCCAAAGACTTCATCTGATTTATTCACTGATATGTGCTCTGTGCTTAGAACAATGCCTAAAACATGGCATGCTCACAATAAGTATTTTTGAGTGAATGAATGAAAAGAAGTAATATGGGATCCCTGGGTGGCGCAGCGGTTTAACGCCTGCCTTTGGCCGAGGACGCGATCCTGGAGACCCAGGATGGAGTCCCACGTCGGGCTCCCGGTGCATGGAGCCTGCTTCTCCCTCTGCCTGTGTCTCTGCCTCTCTCTCTCTCTCTCTCTCTCTCTGTGACTATCATAAATAAATAAAAATTTAAAAAAAAAGAAAAGTAATATTTTCAATATAGCTTAAAAACAGCAAAAAGGAGGTCAGAGTCTTAGAAGAGGGGCTTATTGAGCAGAGCCATGAAGGATAAGCTCTTTCGCAAATATTTTCTCCCAACTCATGACTTGTCTTCTCATTCTTTTGACATTGTCTTTCACAAAGCAGTTTTTCATTTTGATGAAGTCCAGCTTCTGAATTATTTTTTTCATCGATTGTGCCTTTGGTGTTGTATCTAAAAAGTCGTCACTATAGCCAAGGTTATGCAGGTTTTCTCCAGTATTATTATTCTGAGAACTTTTTTTCCCCCCTATATCAATACTTTATTCTTTTTCATTGCTAAGTTCTATTGTGTGGGCATATTGCAATCTATGTATTTACCTGTTGCTGGATACTTGAGCTGTTTCATTTCTCTTAGGTCAATATCTAAGGGTTGAATGATGGGTCATTTTTGTTGGTATACATTGAACTTTAAAGAACTGATTCAGCTGTTGTCCAAAGTGGTCATATCATTTAGTATTCCCACTAATAGTACATGAGAGTTCTAGTACTCCACATTCTCCCAAACACTTGCTATCATTAATCTTTTTAATCTTACCCATTCTAGCAGCTGTATAATGGTATCTCATTGTGATTTTAATTTAAATTTTAATTTTTGTGAAATCCGATTTATTTTTTTATATTTACGCATTTTTGCATGTGTTGGAGAGATCTGTGCCAAACCCAGGGTTCCTACAATTTTCTTCTCTGTTTTCTTATATAAATTTTATAGTTTCAGCTCTTACAATTAGGTCTATGATCAAATTTAAGTTAATTTTTATATATGATCTGAAGTGAAGGTTGATATTCATTGTTGCTCTTGGTTAGAATATGTGCTTATTCTAAATCAGATGTGGGGTGATAAAATTGTATATAGAGAGGATAGCAACGAGAGATTTAGAAGTAGATAAAAGATGATGACTGACGATAGCCTAGATTTTTCAGGAGAGTCTTGATTTTTCATTTTCTGTCCTTTCCCCTTCCCCTAGCTTTTATTATTAAAAAAAAGTTCAAACATACAGAGAAGTTGAGAACAACTTTTATAAACACCCTTATACCCAGCATGTAGATTCAGTAGTTGTTAAAGTGTTTCCATTGCTTTATTTAATTATATTTCTGAGCCATTTGAAGGTAAATTGCTGAAACCAAGACACTTAGACCTAACACTTCAACATACTTAGGATATTCTTTTACATAAAATATGATTAGCATGTCCACATCCAAGAGAATTAATAATTATTCCCTATTTTCATGTGGTATCCAATCCTATTCAGATTATACCCAGTGTGCTCTCTAGTGTTTTCAAACCAGCATCCAACCAAGTTTCACCTATTGCATTTGATTGTTATGGCTCTTTCATCTTTCTAAATCTAGAATTCCTCTACTGTTTTAAAACATGTCTTGAGGGACACCTGGGTGGTTCAATCAGTTAAGCGTTTATCTTTGGCTAAGGTCATGATCCCTGGGCATGCCTCTCCCTCTGCCTCTCTCTCTCTCTCACTCTCTCAATCTTGTCTCTTATGAATAAATAAATAAAATATTTTTTTAAAAACCGTGTCTTGTAGAATGTACTATATTCAGGACATATTGTGTAATTCCAATTATATAAAATTCTGAAAAATGAAAACTAATCTATGGTGACAGAAAGCAGTTGATGTTCACCTGGGGATGGGGACAGAAGATGAGAAAGTAAATTGCAAAGGACCTGAGCAAACTCTTGGGGTGATGATATGTGCATTATTTGATTGCAGTGATGGTTTCACAGTTGACAACATATGTTAAAACTGATAAAGTGTACATTTTAAATGGACCATTTATTCACCAGTTACAACTTAACAAAGCTGCAAAAAGTTGGGGAGGGGCTAAATGTACAAATGAAAATAATAGGACAGAAAATTTTAAATTGAGACTGTCCTGGAAAATCTAGGCTCTATAGGAATTGTGCTTATTATCAGTCACCAAGTCTTCATCTAACTTGCTCTTGAATTTCTCTCCAATATCCTATTTTCACTCATATCACTTTACAGTGGATTTAGAAGAATAATATATAGCAAAAATACGGTTTAAGTTTTAAACTACCTCTATGTAAGTGCTTGAAAATAAAGAAAACATCAAAAATGCATTTTAATTTAAAAAACAAAAAATTTTCAGTAGCCCCCCATTGCCTCCTGAATTAAACAGAGGCAGTTCACAGAAGGATGTAAATCTCTCTCTTCAGCTTCTGCTTCCATTACTACCTATATGTATTCCATCCCCAGATTGATAGGCTTGCTTGAGTGCTACTTGCAGACCTCATGCCTGCACTGCTCATGCCCTTGGCCACATTGTTCTTTCTGCATTTCCCTGGTGCTCTCCTCTTCTTCCTTCAACTGTCTCTGACAAGCAGAAATACTCCTCATTCTTTAAGGCTTCTTAAGGAAATGGCTGATTCTCACTCTAACCCAGCGTGCCTTCCTCCACCTTGGACCACAGCAGTTTACACTTCCCCATGTGTCCTTGCCAGCCCTGGGGCCAGAGTGAGGCCAGCGAGGCACCCACCCAAGATACAAATTTTAAGGGAGCAGCAAAAAACTCAGCAAGCAAGTACTTTCGAGTCAGCACCTAATCAAGTTTCACTCTTTGCATTTGGTTGTTACTTATTCAGTATTTTTTAATCTAGAATATTTTCACCACCTTCTAAAAATGTATTTTATGGGATATACCTGTACATATCTAGTACATTTTGTAATATTTGTATTATATATTCATGTGATATTAAAACATTTTTATAATATTTATAGTATATATAATGTTTTTTAAAGTAATGCAAAATATAGATGATAGTTGATGATATAGAAATTTTAGATAAAGACAGGATCAGGATGACTGATTTTTCCAGAGCCTCGGGCTCTAATATGGCTCCAAGGGGCCCTGGCTCAATCCCACACTGCCTGCATGAAAGGACTGACTCATCCTGTATCCCCTGCAGCTCCCATGCCAACGCCTGGCAGGTCCTGCACACCCATTCACCTGACCACAATTTTCTGCTTCTTGCATATAAAACTTACCTCATCGAGGAAGGAAAGAAAACAGCAGCTGCAATGAGATGTCTAAGGGTAGAAAACTAATGAAGGAAAAAGAAATGCTAACAGGTTTGTACTCTAAGACAATACAGATTGTCTCCAAGACAAAGAACTTCAGCTGCACCCTGCGTGTCTTGAAGTTAGACCACAAGGGGAAGACAAGCTATTACCTTAAATATTTCTCATTTTAAAATGCTCTTTTTTATACCAATCATAACCATCCTGAATAATTCAAATCACCATGCCCCCTTCTTATCCTCAGTATAGAATTTTTTTGTCATAAACAGATGCATATTCTTAATACAAAACTAATAAAGTAAAAAAAAAATTAAGTCTCTTTCCAGTTTTTATCTTTCAGTTGTAGATGTCTTTCTTGCAGTAGGGTTGAAAAGAATCGTCTGTTCATGGGTGTCGACAATATTTGTGATTTAATAACCATTTTGACAGTCCTCTTTTGTGGGCCTAAGACTTCAAAATAAAATCTGTGAAAGTATTTGCTGACAAGTAGAGTATCTCAGTATTCCCATTGTGTTCGTATATTAATCACAGATTTAATTATTCATTTCTTCAGGCATCATGATATCATCATATGTAGTCCCTTTCCTAATCTGGTTAAAACTAGTTTGGTTCTCATGACTGTAAATACACCATATAGGACAGAAAACCTCAAGGCATAAAGGGGGGGGAACCCTGATGTAGTTTACCGATCTGCTGTACAATTTCATGTTTTTAGCTGTATTGTTTCTAATTATATATGTAATACTGCTTTGTTTGGCAATATATCCTATTTCAAACATTGGTCTTATCAGAATATAAATACCTTAAATTAGAGTAAATTATACCCTACATTCATGGAAAACTTAAAACTACTATTAACTATCATGAAAGTCCATAACTTTAGTTCCACATTAGGAGTGAATAATAATAAACAAGCCAAAAAAAAGTCCCCTGAAAATGTGAAATATTTTTAAATGAAATAGACCTGATTTAAGATTAGGACTATATTCCTCATTTTGTTCATCTAATCAAATATAGTATATACAAGATGAATCTTGCTAATTTAGGGGAAAGAAATCAATGAAAGAGTTGTAGGATGCCTTATATTTTCATGTGCAACTACATTATTGGTGACTCCTAAGTTATCTTTTGAAATTACAAGTACAATTTTAGATTTCAGGTACAAATTTAGATTTCATTACTGATTATAGGCAGAAATAAATTTCTGTATGTTAGTTGTTAGGTAGGGAGGAAGATCTAGATATGCTCCAAGCTGAGAAAACAGGCAGAAACCACCTTTTGGGACAGTTGGTTTCCTCTTGCTTCATTGAATTTCATAGTCAAGAATTAGATAGGGATCTATCTGAGGAACTATCTATCCAAAGAACTCCTGTCACACTAAGGAGGGAATTGGTGAGTTAGGAACATGGTAAATCACTTGTGGATACCACTGGTCTCCTCAAGTTGATGATGTAAGCAAATTGACTTCCTCAGGGAAGAACAAGAAGACCTTCAAAACAACAGGTAGAGTACTTGTTGCTGTGTTGAGGACAGACTATCTGACTAAGATTAAATCAGGGGCAGCAACCTTGCCTGTCTTGTCTGCTGCAATATATTCAGCACCTATCACTGTGCTAGCACATAGAAGGTATTTAATACATATTGTTGATGAATTTTTGGTTTTCTTATTTTTAATTTTTTTAAAGATTCTTACATTTTATTTATTTATTTATTTATTTATTTATTTATTTATTTATTTATTTATCAGAGCAAGAGTGCGAGAGAGCACAAGCAGGGGTAGCAGCAGGAAGAGGGAAAGGGTGAAGCAGACTCCCCACAGAGCAGGGAGCCCAATGTGGGGCTTGATCCCAGGACCCTGGGATCATTACCTGAGCCAATGGCAGATGCTTACAGACTGAACCACCCAGATACCCCTGTTGATGAATTTTTAAAAGTCTATAGGCTTGAAAAGGCACAAGGGACACTTGAATGCATATTTCTAAGTGAAAGAGGCCATAATTCCAACTATATGACATTCTGGCAAAGGGAAACCACAGAGACAGTAAAAGATCAATTGTTGCCAGGGGTTCTGCAAGGAGGGAGAGATAAATAGGTAGGACATGCAGAATTATTAGGGCAGTGAAACTATTCTGTGGGGTACCCTAATAGTGGATACATGTCATTATATATTTGCCAAAACCCATGGAATGTACAATACAAAGATTGACCCTAATGTAGTATAATGTAATGGACCTTAGGTAATAACAATGTATTGATATTGGCTCATCAACTATATCAAATGCATCACAATGACGCAAGGTGTTAATAATAGGGGAAACTGGGGAAAGGGAAGGAAGAAAATTGGTAACTCTTTTTACTTTCTGCTCATTTTCTGTAAATCTAAAACTGCTCTAAAAAATAAAATCTATTAATTACAAAAAAGAATCTTTAAAACTTTATCATGCTTTTTACTTCCACTCCAGGACAATATAAAAGAAGCTACCAGAAACTAGATGAATGAGGACGCCTGGGTGGCTCAGTGATTGAGCGTCTGCCTTTGGTTCAGGACATGATCTCAGTGTCCTGGGATCAAGTCTCACATCAGGCTTCCTGCAAGGAACCTGCTTCTCTCTCTGCCTATGTCTCTGCCTCTGTCTCTGTCTCTGTCTCTCTCTCTCTGTGTCTGTGTGTGTGTGTGTGTGTGTGTGTGTCTCATGAATAAATAAGTAAATCCTAAAAAAAAAAAAAAAACTAGATGAATGAATGAATGAATGTGTTTGATATTCCTTAGAATCCATTTTGAGTAAATAAATACCTACTGAGTGCCAACCAAACCAGCGCTAGGCAGTGTACAGTATAGAAAGTAAAGAAACTGTTCCTTATTTTGCCAACTACAAAGAAGAGCTTTTTGTTCTCTTGGCCACAAGATTCTACAGGAGAGAAAGGAGAAAAAATAAAAACTTTAGGGAATGTGACAGTTAAATGGGAATTTCAATGAAATTGAAATGAAGTTGGAACAAAAACAAAGATTCAAAGACTAGGTAAATGTGTAAAGACAGGAAAAAGAACCCAGTAAAACTGAAGTTGAAACAATCCATGTTGGGATCCCTGGGTGGCGCAGCGGTTTGGTGCCTGCCTTTGGCCCGGGGCATGATCCTGGAGACCCGGGATCGAATCCCACGTTGGGCTCCCGGTGCATGGAGCCTGCTTCTCCCTCTGCCTGTGTCTCTGCCCCTCTCTCTCTCTCTCTGTGACTATCGTAGATAAATAAAATAAAATAAAAAATTAAAGAAAAATAAACAATCCATGTTGCATATAAATGGATATAAGAATTATGATCTCCGGAAACAGAAAGCTTGTGTATAGTTTTGTAAGTCATTGGAGATATGCTATAATCACATAGACACACATACGCACACACACACACACATACACACACACAAGCTATACTCTTTCTAAGGATCTCCAAATCAGCCAGTTGAATGCAGCTATGGAAGGTAGAGGAGAAGGAGTTATCTAGCCTGATGCTTCCACAAAACAATGCAGAACAGAGGCTTGTACAATTAGGACATCTTTCTCATCACCAAAAGATAGAGAAGTAGTACTGCCCCTTCTTGATTCCATACCCAACCCTCTGGGTGAGCTTTTATGACTTCCTTCATTCTTCAAATCTGGTATGGGTGTATATTTTAAGATGGTTTTGCCTGTACACCAGTCACAATATATCAAGTGGTAAAGAAAAGTGATAAAAGGAAAGCAATAGGGTTTTCCCTAAATCCTACTCCACACAGGAGAGCTCCAGCTTGAACATACCTTTTGGGAACTACAGCCTTCTGAAGATAGATGTAAACACACCCACATACACACACATGCAATTGCCCAAGATTCCAGACACTGGACAAGCATCTTAAAGGGTTGGACCACAGGGGAGCCTGGGTGGCTCAGTCAGTTGGGCGGCTGACTCTTGGTTTCAGCTCAAATCTCAGGGTCCTGGGATCAAGTCCCATGCTGGGCTCCATGCCCAGCACAGCGTCTCCTTGGGATTCTCTCTCCCTCTCCCTCTGCCCTTTCCCTCTGCTGACTCACTCAAATAATAAATAAATAAATTAATTAATTAATTAATTAAATATTTGAAAAAAATTATAAAGATTCAGATCACATCTAATTGGAAGCATTCTTTCAATATTCCTAAAGGAATAGGTGACCTGGAGGTTGGCTTTTGTGGTCAGAAGGCTCAGTCCTACTACCTACTAGCCTGGAAGGTCAGATAGTCTGAACCTCATTTTCCACATCTCTAATACAGAGGTTTAAAAGCCCTTGTCTTTCACAACAGACAGTTACAATGAAGGTAAAATGAAATAATGAGAGAAAAGTTATTGGTACACTACCATCATCATTGTCATCATTATTCCTTCCCTCCTGGAAAAAGAGATTGTCCAAGAGGTACTCAGGAAAGTGCCTAATGACTTTAGGGTATAATTCAACCCTTGGTGGGATTTTGGAAGGAAATAAATAGACTGCTTTCAAATTCAACAGACTGTTATCACCAAGGCTGTAGCATATGGCCATACACTGCACAACTCCACAACCATTAATATAATTCAGGATCTGAAGCTATAAATTAAGGATTACTGGGTGAAGATTGCAGATCTCACTTTCTGTAATATACTCATAAATAATTAAGCAAACCAGAAACCAGGTCTCCAAACAAGTGGCACATGACCTTCATATTTTCAAGTAACTTTGAAAAGTACAATAAATTTAACGAATGAATGGGATGATCACCCTGAAACTCTAAGTCTTTTTGTTAGGTGCTAAAAGATCTATTCAAATACTGAAATTAAAGAGAGAAAACATATAGGAATTTTAGTCCAAAACCTATCGATAGAATTTAAGTCCCACCTTCAGTTCAGAGATCAACTACAAAAGAAGTATTTTCTAAAATACAAATTTTAAATTAAGGGGATCCCTGGGTGGCGCAGTGGTTTGGCGCTTGCCTTTGGCCCAGGGCGCGATCCTGGAGACCCGGGATCAAATCCCACATCAGGCTCCCGGTGCATGGAGCCTGCTTCTCCCTCTGCCTATGTCTCTGCCTCTCTCTCTCTCTCTCTCTGTGACTATCATAAATAAATAAAAATTTAAAAAAAAAAAATAAAAGGATTTGCTTTAAAAAAAAAAATTTTAAATTAAAATTCCACAAAAATCAGAAATTTCTTCTGCATGTAGATGAATTTTGCTCCCCACAAAAGAGCAACTGGATAGAGGAGAACAACATATGAGAACCCTGATCTACTTGATGAGAGGAAACTCTGATCCTAGCGTGGATACTATCCAGAAGTTTTCTCTCTAATTTTATGCAGTTCCAATGAATAGCTAAACAGGGTCTTTTTTTAATGTTTATTATTTATTTATTTATTTATTTTTTTATTTTTTTTTTTTTACTTTGGAAGTTATCCTAACCTTCATCTGGAAGAATGACCAAATGAAAATAACATGGAAAAAAAAAAGAAAATAACATGGATATCATGGATATTCTAAAGAGAAATGAAGTGGAGAGCTAGCCCTACCAGATACTAAAACATAAAGCAATTAGAACTAAAACTTTGTGGTGCTGGGATAAGGATTGAACTGACAAATCTCTCAATGGAACATAGTAGGTTATAAATGGGTTCGAGCATGCATAAAATACATTAAATGTTGTATCACAAATCAACTGGGAAGGAAAGATCAGTTCATAAATTGTAATGGGTTGAATAGCTAGCATTTGAGAGAAAAATCAGCTCATATCTTCATCTCACGCTATAAATAAAAAATTGGGGATATGTAGAAAAATGAAAACGAAAAATCAAACTTTAGATGAACTAAAGTACAATAGTATTAAATATTTTTGAATCCTCTGGAAAAATATGAATTTCTAAGCCTGAAAACAATAGATGAAATAAAAAATTGACAACATAAAAACAAATAGAATTCTGAAATTTAAGATAAAAAAGTGAACTGCAGGGATGCCTGGGTGCGTCTACCTTCAGCTCGGGGCATGATCCCAGAGTCCCGGGATCAAGGCCCATATCCGGCTCCAGGCGGGAAGCCTGCTTCTCTTTCTGCCTATGTCTCTGTCTCTCTCTCTGTGCTTCTCATGAGTAAATACATAAAATCTTTAAAAAAAAAAAAAAAGTAAGCTGCAAACTGGAAAACATAATCAACTGATGGGAAGGGACTAATAACTTTAGAGTTCAGATAAAGAGATACAAAGATTATTGAGGTTCTAATAAATAAATCAGCAAAGGGCATGTTCAGAACATTTACAGAAGAGCTATTACAACTTAAAAAAAATTTCACCAGCAGTTGTGATTTTACAAAGCAACAAACGAAACAAATGTATGTCATTTTCACCTATTAAACTGGTAAAATGAAAAAGGGATCATACTCACTAATGTAGTGGGGACAGAAAAATGTATGTGCTTTACAAATTCCTACTGACATTTCTCATGGACAAATCCTTTTAGAAAGTAATATATTTTTTAAAAAATAGAAAGTAATATATTTGACAAAATGTATCAACAAGAAAAGAAGGTCTCATGCCTTTTTATCCAGGGTCCCTTTTCTGGAGATGAAGAAAACAAAAGGTATAGAAAAAGTCGCATGCACTAGGACAGTCATAGAATATTGTTTATGATTATAAAAGATTGGAAACAACCAAATTATGGAACAACCAGGAATTGTTTCAGTAAGGTATAGAACTTGGCAATGGTCATTTGAACAAAAACATTAAATGAATAAAATATACAAATAGTGAAATATTACTTAGCAAAAAAGGAAAGAAAGAAAGAAAGAAGAAAGAAAGAAAGAAAGAAAGAAAGAAAGAAAGAAAGAAAGAAAGAAAGAAAGTTCATTATGTAAATTGAATGACCATGCAGTACACCTATTGATTGTTTCTTTTTTTCCTCCCTACTCTGCCCAGCATGGTTATGAATATCCTGGTAGCAATATCTCTTTCCTTTGGAGACTCCTTCCCAATCTTGTGTGATCCTGTGGGGGTGTATATCATGGTAGCCCAACCTCATCTCTGTCAAGTGGTAAGTGAGTATATGATGCAGGCTGGACCAGTGACAATGTAACATCCCTCTGTATATGGTAATTGGTCAAAGAAAAGACATACTCTGCTTGCCTGACCAATTTGAGTCTTCTCCCAGATTTTTCCAAAGAGTAGATAGAAGCTATCTTCCATTTGGAGGACCTCAGGTTACTGGTAGCTATACTCCTTGTTGGCTGGGTTCAAGAGTTGCAAAGAGAGGGTGGGAAGCAAAATTAATGAGACAGAAAAGAAAGATCTGAGGACATCCCCTGGACCCCTGGGAATAGCCCTACCTAAACTTCCTGTACTTCCCACTATACATGAGCATTCCTGACAAACAGTTTGAAATGGTTAAGGTGATTTGAGTTGGGATTTGGTTCTTAGCATTTGTGTCCTTTACTCATACAGAAATAATTTCTGTATAGTATCTTTGATGACTAGAGTACTCTTAAAAATGTAGGTCAGACATGTTGCTGCTCTTTGTAAAATCTTACAACAGCTTCACATCACTCTTAGATGAGGAAATAATCTCTACCATGCTTTCTGAGGTCCCACAGGATCCTCTCTTCCTCTCTCTTACACACACACACACACACACACACACACACACACACCTTCCTTTCCTTCCCCCAACCATCATTGTCCATGCATGCTCCTCTTGCTCCTCTCCTCCGTCCACATTGGCCACTTTGCTATTCCTCAGAGTTCATTCCTGTTCTCTTTCCCTGTCTTTGCTCCCTCACGTGTGAGAAGGATGTGGCTCAGACAGTTCACAAGACTGATTCTTTCTTGTCCATCAGGTTCTATCTCAAATGACACTTTTGTGAGACCTTTCCTGACCACTCCTTCTACATCTGTCTCCTTCATTTACTTCCCCTTAACTACATCCATTTTAAATTATCTAATTTTTTTGCCTTCTGTTTTAGAATGAAAGATTTAGGATAAAAAACATACACACTGAAATTGCAACTAGAAAACAATAAGCATGTGAGAAAATAAACATGATTTGTAACATGAGGGTCATGGATATTGATTATGTTTGATTTCTTTCATCTTTTTTCTTATCTCCCAAATTTTCTGTAATGTATTTATGTTGTTGGATTAATTAAGACACAGCTAGAGAAAAGTCATGTGCTCTTCAGGACCCACAGGCTTCCTAGCATTTTTTTTTTTTTTTTTAGTGATTTTGTTTTGTTTTGTTTAAAGATTTTATTTATTTGAGAGAGAGAGAATGAGCAGGGAGAGTGGGAGAAGGAGAAGCAAACTCCCCACTGAGCAGGGAGCCCAACATGGGGCTGGATCCCAGGACCCTGAGATCATGACCTGAGCTGAAGCTTAACCAACTGAGCCACGCAGGTGCTCGCCTAGACTTTATGAAGAATTTCAGTTACCCTAATATTAATTTTCAGAAACTATAATGATAGGTTTTGCTAACAGCTAGCCTCAGAAAATCTCTTGATGAAAAAGAGAATGAAATTAAAAGGAGTGTTGGGGGGCAGCCCCGGTGGCCCAGCGGTTTAGCGCTGCCTGCAGCCCAGGGCGTGATCCTGGAGACCCTGGATCGAGTCCCACGTCAGGCTCTCTGTATGATGGTATGATGCCCGCTTCTCCCTCTGCCTGTGTCTCTGCCTCTCTCTCTCTCTCTGTCTCTATGAATAAATTTTTTAAAAATCTTAAAAAAAAGGAGTGTTGGGCATGACAGTGCTCCTAATTATAAGAGATACATTTGCATTGAGTCTTTGTGAAAGATGCCAAGCACAAAATATAACCATGATGGGTTTTCTACACATCCACATAAGCTCACATTCAAGACATATCAAAGATCAAATATAATACTAAAGGTTATTAAAATTATTTGTCCCCATGCCATAGCCAAGTACATAATGAAAAGGGTCCTTTATTTATTATCTGTAACATGGGAGTAGTTAATTGAGAATAAATAGGCTAAGGTCCAGGAACGCTACAATTTTTATTTTTAAAGTGGTATTTACAATTTTTCAAAATGTAGCCCTCCATAAAAGTATTCCCAAAGCCTAAGGTGATCACATCTGTTTCTCAATCTCCACAATGATCTTCTCCTTGAAATCACATTTCTTTTGATTCCCAGCTTTTCCTGGCTCTTTGGTACTCATGGATCTTAGTGTGTCTGCCCTTCTAGAGATCCCACAATCACCCTCACCAGTTTATTTGAGAGTCTCACCCGCTTTTCAACCGTTTAGTCACAACATGATGGATAACTTCGACTGTTCCCATGAATAGTTACAAAATGCCTTTAGGTGGTAGCTCCTGGGTGGAAATAAGGCATTCTTCCCCTCTTACAGTGTATTGGGAAAAACAAGTAAACAAAAAAAAAACAAAACAAAACAAAAAAAATTACGAAATTGGTTAGGTTCTAGGGAGGAAATAAATAGGATTTATTCCTAAAATGGTTAGGAAAGGTCCCCCTGGAAAGGTAGATTGAGATCTGAAGCATGAAGAGGAGTCCTCCTGGGGAAGAGAAAAGCAAGTTTACTTAAAGGTTAAAATGGCTGAAACATCATAAGCAAGGGGTTAAGTGCCATGAAATAAGATAAATGTGTTCAGAAGATGCCAGATCAAGCATGGCCTTCCAGATTGGCTTTTATTTAAAATGCGATTTAAAACAATTGAAAGGTTTTAATCTGAAAAGTGACATTCAATTTACTTTTTTTTTTTTTTTTTTTTTTTTTTCCCCGCGCGCTCCTGCTCAATTTACTTTTATTCTTGGTTTATTCTTCCCCTTTATTTACTGGTTTTCAAAATAATGAGTGAGTTCCTCAGTATTGAAAAGATAGAAACTTTACAATTGACATTGATATTCATAAAATAACTGGCTGAGATTTTGATTTGGATTGTGTTGAATCTATAGATCAGGTTAAGAACTGACGCCTTGACAATATTGAGGCTACCTGTCCATGATCATGAAATAGCTCTCCATTTATTTAGATTTTTCATTTTTTCAGCAGATTTTTATAGTTTTACCTATGTAGAACCTGAACATATTTTTTTAAATTTTTATTTATTTATGATAGTCAGAGAGAGAGAGAGAGAGAGAGAGAGAGAGAGAGAGAGAGGCAGAGACACAGGCAGAGGGAGAAGCAGGCTCCATGCACTGGGAGCCCGACGTGGGATTCGATTCCGGGTCTCCAGGATCACGCCCTGGGCCAAAGGCAGGCGCCAAACCGCTGCGCCCCCCAGGGATCCCAAACCTGAACATATTTTGTTAGACTTACACCTAAGTGTTTCTCTTGGTGTTAATGTAAATGGCATTGTGTTTTGATTTCAAATTCATTGCTGCTATATAAGAAAGCAATTGGCTTTTGTATATTAACTTTTTGTCCTGCAATCTTGCTACAATCACCGATTAGTTCTAGGATTCTTTTTTAAATGATTCTTAGGGATTTTCGACGTAGATAATGACTTAGTATCCTTCAAAGGTTTTACATATGTGTGTGCGTATAATGCTATGAATTCATGATATCATGAATTTATGGATCTAAATGCCTTAATCTGTGTCAATCTCTTGTGATTATTTTTATCAATACATAATCATCTCATATGGGGCCAGTGGAAGTCTCTGCAGGTTGATTCCTGAGTCCTTCTGACATGTCTTGGATTGCTTCACTTCTCTCTGGTATGGCAAGATGTGCCAGGCTAGTCTTTCACATTTCTTGCCCCAGACCTGCAACCGATTTACTCTTCAAGGAGCCCTGACTCCTCTTATTGGTAGTCCCAATTGACCATCTCACCATCTTCCAGTCCATTTCTCAAATTACACTCAGCTTGCTTTTATTCCGTTCTCCGTTTAAAAGTAAGGATGACTTTAAAATTGCACCCAGAATTGTAACTCCTAAATACCACGTCCCAATAAGAGAACAGACAGACTCGAGAACAACTTCCAAGTTTTGGGTGAAGACTGATGGCGGTTATCAAAATCAGAATAATGAACATTCTGAGAAAGATTTGAAGTGGGATATAAAATCACTGCTTCAAAATGCCAGAGGTCTAAATTTCAAAGATATTGTATAAACAATGTTCCCAAAACTCCCATGCCCTTTGTAACTGTTTACATTACTTTGAATCCCCTTCTAGTCCTTTTTGACTAAGTCTACAATTTAAAAGTTACAAGCAATATGTTCATTCTGCTCTCTGGCCTGCGTCTTTCCATGCAGATAATCACTTTAAAAGATATTTAATCATGCTAACATACCATAATTTACTTATTTTCTTATTTGGGTCACGTTGCTTCTGACTTTTTGTTACTGTGTGTTAGTTAAGCCTTTGGTTATAAGCAACAAAAAGTGATTCAAGTTACTTTAAGTTGAAAGAGTAATTTATTACAAAGATAGAGAGGTGTGTCACAGAATCAAAGGGTAGAAATGCAGTTTGGGCATCGGGAAGGAGCCAGAAAGTTGACAGTCCATTCTTTGTTTATCTCTGTTTTTCTTGGTGAATCTGCTTCATTCTTCTTTCCTTTACCCTGATTGTCTCTCCTTGCAGGGGAATAGAGTTACCTCATAGTTTATTGTATCACTCTGACCACATGCAGAGATTAACCTGCAATTTTCCCTCCCAGTTCCACATCCTGGCTTGCATTATTATATTAGATCCAGTCCTGGTTGAGTTGTAGATCATGAGGGGGATTACCCACTACAGACATGGATGCCATCTCCAGGGGGTGGAAGGGAGGAGTTCCTACAAAAGTGGGGCCAGCTCACAGGCTGGGGTGACCCCTAAAAGACATCACTACAATTTAAATGATGCCACAATGAACAAGTTTGTGGAAGTTATGTTTCTTCTTTGTCCTTAGAGTATGTTCTTCAAAGGGGAATTAGTGGGTCTCAGAGTAGGAACAGTTCATGACTTATCCTAAGACAATGTGAACTGGGCCAGGCTGACGACAGGAGAGGAAATAAGTGTGTTGGGAAATACTGGTCTGGCAACTCTCAAGAGACTCTTCCTTATCTCCATGATATGCCGTTTAAGTCATTGCCTGTTCCACCTTCAGAAAACACCAAAATGAACACACTCTCTTCACATTCCTTCTGCTTTTTATCTTTTGTCCCTTTGGTAGTATATTTTGAACAGAAGCTATGAAAGGGCAAGAAAATCCAATGCTCATGAAGTATTATCACATTTTTTAAAAATTTATTAATGAGAGAGAGAGAGGTAGAGACACAGGCAGAGGGAGAAGCAGGCTCCCTGAAGGGAGCCCACCACGGGACTCGATCCTGGGACCTGGGATCACAACCTGAGTCAAAGGCAGACGCTCAACCACTGAGCCACCCAGGTGCTTCGTAACATCATATTCTTTTTTTCTTTTTAAGATTTTATTTATTTATTCATGAGAGACACAGAGAGAGAGGCAGAGAGCAGGCTCCATGCAGGGAGCCTTGATCCCAGATCCCGGCATCACGCCCTGAGCCAAAGGCAGATGCTCAACCATTGAGCCACCCAGGCGTCCCAACATCACATTATTAAAGGGAGTTATTAACTTGCAAATTAATTCCTTCACACACACACACACACACACACACACACACACAATGCCCCACATCCTTTCATCTTTCCTGTCAGTTCCATTTTCCAAAACTTTTCACGTTTTTCTGGCCCTTGCCACCCTCTGTCTGCTTTCTCCCCTTAGACTGAAGATCCAAACGAAGTCCTTCCAGCATACAGTGCTGAAAAATACCCACCACTTAGGCTATTAATTCCTCGGAGTAAATGATAACTTTCAAGAATATGGATTACATGAGTACTTTGCATTTGTCACCCTTTAAAAAAAAAAAAAAGATTTTCTTTAAGCATGAAAGACACACAGAGAGAGAGAGGATGAGAGAGAGAGAGAGACGCTCAACCACTGAGCCACTCAGGAGCCCCATTTGTCATCATTACATTGTTCTTGTTTGGCTGAGGTCAGAATTTCGATGTATCTTTGGATTCCTTAATTCATGAATTTGGGAACTGGATAGGAGTCAGTTCAAGACTGCAGGAAACTGGGGGTGGGGAGGTGGATAGGCTAGAGGGAACCAGGACCCAGGATGTCCCAGGTCAGCATTGTCCTGGCTGATGGGCAAAAGCCACACACAGGAGGGAAGGGAGTGAGGTGTCAGCCAGCATGAGATGGGAGGCAGCTCACTGACCCAGGGCGAATGACAAAGTATGGCCTCTGAGCAGGGCAGACTAGCTGTGGAAACCAAGGGTCCTGAGTGCGCAAGAAGGCAAGATAAGCCTGGAGCCCAAGTGTCCAGATAGAGGGTCTGAAAGTGGATGAAAAGTATGTTCAGCATAAGGTGCCAGAAGGATAACCAGAGAGGTTTGGCTCCATACACGGAGAGCAGCATTTGCCATGTGTTTTCAATATATTCTAATTCCCCCAAATTGCCTTTTTTTCTTCATTCTCTTGCAATGTTCCCATGTTGCTTGTTTAAAATGGTACCATTCACAAAGGTCATGTCAAAACATGATTCTTGATTAGAAATCAGAAGCCTCATCCTCTATTTTATTTTTAAATGCAAGTGACAAGGGTTGGCATTACCTGGCAGGTGTGTTCTCGTCCACAGTGAGATGGCATTCTGCAGGTGCCACTGGCTGGAGGGCAGCCCAGGCAGGGGGGCAGGGTCCCCTGGAGGATCCATCTGTCCTGAAGGAGCTCTCCCACAGGTACAATGGGAAAGTCAGGAGCTCTTTCCCATGTCATTCATTGTTTGACACACTCCCACCTAATTTTAAGGGTATAAAGGGAATGGCAGCTGGTTTCTGAGTTTGCAGAGAAAAGTGCTAAAAGAAAATAAATAGTTGGGAAATTGTCTTGGAGTTCATGGAGTGAACAAGGCACTAATATGTAATAAAGGAGCTTTTAACTGTTCTGGGAACATTCTACCAGTGTGTTAGAGAGATGGTTGGCTATTGTTTTGTTTTGTTTTGTTATTAAATTAAAGAATATCAAAAGCCTCTCTCTAGTAGTTTTTGAGGGAATGCTGTGGGCAAATTATACAAGAGAGGGGGCAGGGGAGCGCATGAGCACCATTAAGCAGCTGTCTGTTAGGGAACATTTAATTTAGAATAAGATAAGCATCCATTGTACTGTAAAACAAATATTTTTGCAACATTTCCATCTCTGACTCCTTGCGCTGCTGTTTTCAGATTTTGCTAGAATGTAGGATGGGAAAACAATGGGAAGCTCGGAATATAGCTCGATCCCATTCATCAGTATTGAAGGAAGTGTTTGGCATGTGTTTTCAATGCATTTTAATTCCCCCAAATTGCCTCTTTTCTTCACTCTATTGTAATTTCCTCCATGTTCCCTTATTTAAAATTGTACAATTCATAAAAGATTAATGCTTGTTCCAAAGAATATGCCCAAATTTCTCATTTGACATAGAATTGCATGGGCTTTTGTCTTTGTTAGTAACTAGCCCCCTTTGGGTACTTAATTCTTAATAAATATTAAGTGATGTATGTGCTTTTATGTTCTTGGCTAGAAATTACATGACTATGCATAGTCTCAAACTGTGTACCTTTTTGGGTAATGTGCTTTTGTAGTAATGGATCAAAACAGATTTGTATTAAACTGTTTCCCTGAGTTCAAAATAGAGATAAAGGGATCTTTCTCTTTCTAGGATCTTTAAGACACTGGGGAGATGTGGATCCACAATGGAATTGAGTCAAATGAAACCTCTAGGATAAACTGAGGAATGCTTTTCTAACTATTAATTTTGGAAGTAAAAAGAGAATTTTTTTAAAAAAAAGAAATATCTCAAATAAGGTATTATTAATTATAACAATTATTTCAATTACTCCAGTTTATGTATGATAACTGAGTCCATCAAAATGAACATAATGGACTTGGATTTAACTAGATGTGACCACAGTTTTTCAAAGCGGTGAACTCCAACTTTTATTTAGTAGAATTTTTTTTTACTATGCTGCTGACCTACTTTCAGATGTGGACTCACAAATCACAGGCCCCTTAGGAGAGTAGGAAGAAAAGTTACTTGCTTATATTCTGCAATTTATTACACCAATTTACAGTCCTTCAAGTCTGGGCAGGGGATGGGCTGTTCTTGTTTTATAGAAGAACCTTTTTGTCCTTTGTTGGGGATGTTTCCAGCAATTTAACAATTGACTCTAATAGAATCTTATGAATAAAACTAATGAAAACATGAAGAAATGAACTCTAGAGACCAAACATACAGTGGCTTATTGTTCACTCTCTGGAGAATAGAAATACCTTCTCTAACAAGGTACAATGGTGCAAACAGGAACTAACACTCGAATTTCAACGGATAAGGCATTCAGGGTCAGGAGAAGGCCAATATTGCTGACCTTAATCTGGTCAGTAAAAATAAACTCCATAAACGGGTATGAGCAGAGGTAAATGATTCAGCTTTGGGCTGTGTTCAGATGATTATTAAAATTGTTCTAAGGGAGAAAAAAATTACAAAATCTAGTCTTCTGTCCTTTGACTCATCTCCATATTTTTTTGAAGGGGCTATATATGGTATATAGTGTTCTCTCATTCACTAAGGCCAATCCTTATTTTGACTATTCTCTTGGATTCTATGGAGTATATGGGAAACATGAAAAGGAAGAATTGGCACTATTGAAATACCTAGATGGTTTGGTTTTTGTTTTTTTGTTTTTTTTTGATTTATACATTTGTTTGAGAGAGAGAGTTTGAAGCTGCATGCAGGGTTCCATCTCACAACCTTGAGATCATGACCTGAGCCAAAATCAAGAGTCGGACACTTAACCAACTGAGCACCCAGGCACCCCCTTAGATGGTTAATTACCAAATTCTCATATTAAGCCTTTTATTAGAGTTGCAATCACAGGCTATGGGCAAATCACATCAATTCCTTGAGTCTCAGTGTCCTCATAAAATAGAGGGGCGTATTTGATCAGTGTTTACCCAAGTGTGCGATCCTCCTGATACCACTCGTATGAAGTACATGAGATGATTTTAGTTGGGATGTGGACAATTGCTTTAAATTATGTACTTATTTTACTAGCCTATCATACCTGTGACATTGATGAATATTACTGCTCGGAATCATTCTGTTTTTTAACACAATTGACCTAAAGAAAAATTAAGTAAATGATATAGGATTATGACAAAATAGTGACATGTTATTTTTGCATGGGTCACATCTAGAATATGCTAGACTGGATAATCCCTAAGGTATGTTTTAGCTCTAAGTCTAAACTGTCTATGATTTTTAAGCCTTTGTTCCAAATCTTACTCACATTAACCATAATAGACAAAATTAAGTAAAACAGAGGAGGTTAAACAGCAAAAGTAGAAAGAAAGAAAACCAAAGTGCTTGAATGATTTTTAGACTTGATCCTCCCTCAAGAATTAAAACTGGATACATTTCCTTTGATCTTGAATTTTCACTTAACTGTCTGAGCAGCTTCATGAAACACTTTCATAAAAGCTTTTAGGGACACCTGGGTGGCTCAGTGTTTGAGTGTCTGCCTTCGGCTCAGGGCCTGATCCCGGATCCCGGGATCGAGTCCCATGTGGGACTCTTTGCATAGGGCCTGTGTCTCCTCCCTCTGCCTGTGTCTCTGCCTCTCTGTGTCTCTCATAAATAAATAAATAAATAAATAAATAAATAAATAAATAAATAATTTTTAAAAGATTTTATTTATTTATTCATGGGAGACACACAGGAAGAGGGAGAGAGAAGCAGAGACACAGGCAGAGGGAGGAGAAGCAGGCTCCATTCAGGGAGCCCGATGTGGGACTCGATCCCAGAATCTGGGATCAGGCCAAGTCAAAGGCAGAAGCTAAACTGCTAAGCCACCCAGGGATCTCCAAAATAAATAAAACCTTTTTTAAAAAAAGCTTTTAAAAAGACCCCCATCTTGAATTATAAATTCTGTAAATCTGCTCCAAATGTTCATGTTACATTCAACACTGCTGTTCTAAAAAAGTTGCAAATTCTGTTTTGGTTGTCCTTTAACTGCTTGTTGGACCAGAAAGATCATAACATACATACTAACTTCATTTATTGCCTTCCCAGCAATGGCCTTGCACTTTTATAAACTTTGTCTTATGTAATTCTCACAACAACCCTACGAAAGAGGTATTATTTTCCCAATTTTCAGGTTAAGAGACTGCTGTTCTTTGAGATTCTTAACTCGTTAACTGTCTTACCCAAGGGCTCACAGCTAGTCTGTGGTGAGCATTTAAAAAAATGCTACTCAGGTCTGTGCTTTTTCTTAAGCACATGCTTTTTCCACAACATGGAAGTTTTAGGTAAGAATTTTAAAGAAAGATTTCTCTCCACCTATGAAATAAAGAGCCCTTTGGCCCTGACTAAGAAAAGCTTTTGGAAGAACTCGAAGTCTCTAGATCAGACACCTAGGCTGACGTTGCAACTACAGGGTGGGTCATTTGGAAGAAACCAATGGTTACCCTGGAGATCTGGCATCTTTCTTGACAGTTTATGCCTCATTCTGGGTCCCCTGGACTTTGACTCTTCCTCAGCCTTTGCAGAGAAACCCTTTCACCAGGGTGAAAGTTGGTGTCTCCCATCACTGCTGACTAGTCTTTCTTCCCCCACAATTTATCTATTTGGATCCCCAGCTCAGAGCCTATCCTCTTACTCCCTCTCTACCAACTTAACTCTCAGCAAAAAAGGACTCCGTGGTTTGCCAAACCTGTTCAAAGTACCCCCGTCCCCTCAGCCCTTCTCCCTGTTGATCGTGAAGGAGTCCTTTCTGGAATGCCCTAAGGACTCCAAGGAAGACTAGCTATCCGTTCCTCTTTCCTTTGGAATTCTCTCTGTCATCCAAAATCAATGTGGGAAGATCTGAGGTTAGAAATGAAATCTACAAATAAAATGATCAATCTCTTGAGCCTTCCAAATAAAGAGTTTTTATGTATAAATTAATTTTTTAACCACAGTAAAAGAAGTATCTTATCAAATGGGGGAAATATAACTCAAAACATTGACAGTATTTGGAAAGCAGTCTTAGTCATAAAGGTGCTAAGAAGAGAAGGAAGCTCCCTCCAAGCATACCTTGTTTAAAACACAATGGCCTCAGTTATTACAGACAGCTGATGGGTGCCCAGAGCAGTTTGCTCAAGGGCAAAGAACCCAGCAAAGAAAATATGGATGTAAACCCTTGGTTTAATCCCACCACCAATTTCCTTTGTTATCAGCACCTTTTCCCACTAACAGACTCCTAAATGAGTCTCCAACTTGGCAGTGGAGAGGTGGGACCTCTCCAACGCCAAGCCAACCCACCTCTTAGTTTCAATAGAGGAGATTGGTGTTTTGCAGGTTAAAAAAATGGCCAAATATCAGAGATTTTGACCTATATATTTCCTTCCCGTAGAAGGAAGGTAATGCTCTTGTCCAGTACTTGGTCTTTGTTTCGTTCATTTTCAAGGGATGACCCTTCTAGATTGTACCTTTGCAGGCCAACCCCCACATCCAGACACCATCTTTAGTTAAGATGGATCCTTGGGCTTTGGCTTGGGTAGGAGCTCTGCTCTGCAACTCGTGCCCCTACCCAATTTGCTTGGGAGACAGTTTTAACTTTAAAAGACCATATCCTGGGATCCCTGGGTGGCGCAGTGGTTTAGCGCCTGCCTTTGGCCCAGGGCGCAATCCTGGAGACCCGGGATTGAATCCCACGTCGGGCTCCCGGTGCATGGAGCCTGCTTCTCCATCTGCCTATGTCCCTGCCTCTCCCTCTCTCTCTCTCTCTGTGACTATCATAAATAAATAAAAATTAAAAAAAAAAAAGACCATATCCTGAGAAAAGGTATTCCTCAGGAATTCCCACCGCTGAACAGGCTCTGGGCCCCAGAGGCCACTTAGTGCACACATACATCCCCAAACACAAACAACCTCAGCCCTGCTGCAGACAGTGCACATTGACATTTTCTATTTTAATTTTTTCTATTTCAATAAAAAATGTCAGTGAGTACTCACCAAATTTATTTTGTGACCCAAGAATGGGTCATAACTTACTGTTTGAAAAATACTTCTCAGAGACCTTCTGGATAATTTTCTTTCTTTCTAGAGAAAGAGAGAAAGCAGAGAGAGAGCACACATAAGTGGGAGGCTGGGGGGTGGGGGTAGGTGGAGAGGGAGAAGCAGGCTCCATGCCCAGCCAGAAGCACCATGCAGGGCTCCATCCCAGGACCCCAGGATTATGACTTGAGCCAAAGGCAGATGCTTAACTGACTGAGCCACCCTGGAGCCCCTGAATACATTCTTTGAATAAAACAAACAAGTGGGCCGCCTCAGAGACTTGTTTTCTGGGCTCCATGACTAGTCCTTAGTCCTCCACTCCCCAGGCTTCTTGTCCAGAGTTTCTTGCACCTTCAAAATGTATCATGTTCATGATATGAAGTTGTAGCTTCAGAGATTCATCAGTTTGCCGTTTTAGTGAGTCCATGCTTTAATCCAATCTTGAAAATTTGAGAAACAAATTTGGTACAGTTTATCCTAACAAAAAGCGCCACACACAAACAAGTGAACCCAAGCACTAACATCATAACTATCCATTATGAGATTGAGAAATGGCAAAATTCTACTTCTTAAGTATTTTTTCCAATGTTTCTTCTATTTTCCAAGATTTAAAAAAAGTCAGAATTTTTCTTCATAGCTTTTCTTATAGAATAGACTGCACTAATTATTTGTGGTTATTTGGTCAATCACAATCTCCTCTCCATTAGATCCAAGTTCAGTGAGGTCAGAAACTACTTAGCTCACCCCCTAGCACCTAGCACAATGCTCGGGATATAGGAGGTTTCAGTAACTATTTGTTGAGTGAATAAATGAATTTTCCTTTACAAAGACATCAGCAAGATTTCTTTTTCCACAAAGGCTTTAAACTTTCTCTCGTGTCTTATAAACTAGAATACTGAGTATAAATTTGTCACTGACTCAAAAAATACATGTACAGCCCTATAGGTTTGAATCATTTTGGGGTCCCATTGGTTTATATTCCCCCTGCAAAATAAACACATAAGCATCCAATCCCAAATGTACTTCCTTATAATAACAGCTGCCATCCTTGCACAGCTCACAGTAACTCCAGGAGGTGGGTGCTATTATTATTCCCCATTATACAGAAGAGGAAACTGAGGCTCAGAAAGCCTTAATCTAGGTCTCTGAATTCCATGCCATTTGCCTTTATTCTATCCTCTTATGAAGCATCTTGTTATCCTTTTTAAAAAGTGGACTCTCCCTCTGAGAATCTTTTGTGAAAGAGAACATTAAGAATGTCATGGAAGGGGGTGCCTAGGTGGCTCAGTCAGCTGCTGTCTGACTCTTGATTTTGGTTCAGGTCATGATCTCAGGGTGGTGAGATCAAACCCCGAGTGGAACCCTGCATTAAGCCCCAAGTTGGGCTCCTTTGAGTATGGAGCCTGCCTAAGTTTTTCTCTCTCTGTCTCCCTCTGCCCCTCCACCCACCTTCTCTCCCTCTTTAAAAAACAAAAAACAAACATAACAGTCATGGAAGAGGAGTGAGCTCCCAAATCAGATTATTCCAAAAGAAAATGTGTAATGTCATCTTGGAGCAGCTCCTTAAAGATGTTTACACACGTTTTGAATGGGCCATTTAAAAAAATTGTCTTTTCTCCATGTGAGTAAATAATCAATCTTTCAAATAACATCACCACTGCCTGATATTTGGTTATATTCTTTCAAATATATACAGATGTCACAGTAACCGAGACAAGAAGGAGCTGGTCCTAAAATAAAACATTTAAACTGATGAAGAAGAAATAATAATTCGTAGTGGTTTTTTTTTAAAAAAAGTATTCTAGAAAGTTTTTTTTTAATTTGAAAGAGAGAGATTTGTTCATCTATAATTCTATGAATAATTTCTACCTTGGAACATGGAAAGGGTTCTTGAGATATATTTTAATCTGCAAGCTCTATGCCTTTCATCTCACCAGTTTCCTCTAATTGAGTGGATAGGGTGTGCAAAAGGTGTTAAATGGGGCTCAGAGGAGCAGGGTCTGAGTTCTCTGATTTTTACAAAAGCAGTGGCAATTTTTATTACTTTTCTCAGAGCTATTTGCATTTCAAAAGGACACACATCCCGATATTGTTTTGTCTCTCATAATTGATCATCACGGTGAGGTGCTTTAAAGAATCTGGGCAGCAGCAAACACGGCGACCAGCCAAAGCACTCCATAAATGCTTAGTAAGTAAAGACTGATGCTAAGATTGACCTCAGCAAGCACCGGGCTGAGAGGCTGGTGAAGATCAATCCATATTGCTTTTGCTCCTTGCTTCTCTTGCCCAACCCCACCTTTGACCTCAGGAACTAAGTCAAGATTCTTTCTAGTGGTTCATGGTGGGAAGATGCCAATAATTAAGTAGCAAAGTATTGGCTAATAACTGCTTCCCCGGCCCCCACCCTGTCTCCATCCTTGATTTCTGCCTGCAGTCAGTACAGCTGGGGCCTGGACGGCAGCCAGGGAAGCCATGGTGGTCCAGCCCCTCTGACCATCCGGAGAAACAAACCCCCAGAATCATGTTTAGGTGTACAAATCAAAATGGGAAATTACACAGATAAACAATGGTGCTTTGAGAGCCAACTGCGGTCTTGTCACAAATAAGAAGTTAGGGAATAAGATGAAAAGTAGATTTTAGAGTTTTAGGGGTTGGTCATTTTGTAATACCAAAGGAACAGTGGAAAAAGAAATATGCACATCGATGAGGGAGACCTGTTAGAGTTCCTCCCACGCCGCTTCACTGTGTGGTCTGGGGTCGTTTCTTACCTGCCTGGTCTGGAAAGTGTCTGCCAGCCAAAAAATGTACACCTGTTGAGCAGAAACTGTAGAAACCTCAGTTCCTTACTTTTCATGTCATGGGAGAAAAATTGTCTTCCTTCTTTTAGAAAAAGATGATATAGTAGCAATATAAATATTATTTTCTGAAATCATGTCAACATCATAACTAACAAAACTTCATTTTTGCCTGTTACCTCTCACATGCACGGTTCAAATATAGTTGCACTCGTAGTGTACATACATTTTATGGAGGACTATTTAATAGTAAATAAATCCACCCACTTGAATAACAACAACAAGAACAAAACCCTGTCCTTTGATTTGTTTACTGAAATTTACTATATACATTGCCAAATCTTTTATGTGACAAGTTCTGCATAAGCTTTGTTATTTCCCTTTCTTTCCAGGAACGAAGGATCCTGCAGGACATTTGACATTTTGCTTGACTTTTGGATGTGCACCATCAGTGGGATTTTAGTTTGTAAACAAAAACTTTATACAGTTGGACTAAACAGGCATTTAAAACCACCACGACCTTTGGGTCCTTCCAAGCTTCCATATGGCTTTAGCTTCTGCTGTGCTATTGAAATTTGTCCTCCTGACATGAGGGATCACTTCCATCTATGGAAATCACTCTCCTGCCCGCCTGACTCCACACGCTTCTAGCACCCCTCCTACCTCTTCAACCACGCCTTGGGCTTCTTTGCTGACTTGTCTTCCTCGACACCATCTTTAAATGTTGGAGTTGTCGGGGTTCAATCTTGAGGCCTAATTTCTTCTCTCAAATATCCTCTTCCCAGGGCGGTTCATCTACACCCATGCTTTTAGATAGCTCCCCAAGCCTCTCCTTTAAGCTCCTATACACCATATATTCAGTTGACTTATCAAACTGCCTCTGCCATTTCCCCAGCTTAACTGAGGTTTGAAGACGGTGATGGAAATAATCACTGGAGCATCTTAAAGCATGACTGTCCTTAAGAATGCAGAACTTTCCTAACAGGCACCTCAAAGTCAATGTCCCCTTAGCAAAACTCTTGATCCAACCCAATCCCTACCCCAGATCATTCCCATCATGAGTTGTCTTCCATCTTATTGAATGGTACCGTCTTCTATCCAGTTGCTAAATCCAAAAGACCCTGTCATACTGGGTTCCTCCCTCTTTCTTTTCTCTTACTTTCCATAAATCTTGCCTTTTCTATTTCCTTGAATATTTTTCATCTTCCAACAGTTTCTGTCCAGCTGTAAGCCATTCTCTACTCTTCCCCCAGATCATTGCAGTAGCGGTCTGACTTCCCTGTTCCCAGCAAAAGATAGCCAGAGTTATTTTTAAATATGAGTTGCATCCTGATCCACCACTGTTTGACAACCTCAAACAGATTGTGCTTCCCCATAAAATCTAAATTTCTTTCCTGGCCTACATGCTCTGGCCTCTTCCCCTTTTCCTATTTTGTCCCACCTGTACCCTTGCTCTGCACATCTTGGCCACACTGAAATCCTTTCTCCAACTGAATATACCAATATCTTTTTTCCCTTGAGGCCTTGTACTTACTGTTTCTCCTAGTTGGGGCCCTGCTTCCCTTCTCTTTGCTTGTCTACTGCCTGTTTTTAGGCCTTCGCTTAAGTGTGACTGACCTCTCCCAAGAGGCCTCTCTCTACCTAACTACACACACACAAACACGCACCTCCATGCACACACCGGTAATATCCCACTGAATCTTTTCATTTATAACATTTATCACAAATTTAATTATGCATTTTCCTTTTGCTTATTCACCATTAACTGCTTCTGCCACTTATCTTTTCAGTAGTTAATAGCATATGAATATTTGTTGAATGAATAATTTACCAAACGTGAACACAAAATAGCTGGCCTTTAAAAAGGGGAGAAAACTATTTTTTTTAAAGATTTTATTTATTTATTCTTGAGAGAAAGAGAGAGAGAGGCAGAGACACAGGCAGAGGGAGAAGCAGGCTCCATGCAGGGAGCCCAACATGGGACTCGATCCTGGATCTCCAGGATCATGCCCTGGGCTGAAGGCAGGCGCTAAACTGCTGAGCCACCCGGGCTGCGCGAGGAAACTATTTAAACCTAAAAAAATTTTTTTTAAATATTTCCTTTGCTTGGAAGACTTCAGGTTTATAATAATTTGAGATATAACTTCCAATAAAATAATTTTAAGTAACAGTGCTCTCCGTAAACTGGCCTACAAGCAAAAAAAATTAAAAAGGGCAGTATCTGTATATTTGTTGGGAATATAGAGCTGAAGACTGAAGAGGTTGGTAGAAATAACCATGCGAGAGCAAAGAGCATGCCCATTCTTAGTAATTCAGATTTTTCCTCTACTGGCGTTTATGGGAAAAGTAATGTTAATTATGGAATTAGCCAAGGCTGCTCTTGTGCAATTAACAGTCGCAATAAAGAAGTCATTTGACCTGACAAATGAGTAGCAAGAGGGTTTTATCATCACAGTTCAGATCAAATGGTCAAACATCTGGGATTCTCTCAGAGTTTAGGATCTTTTCCTGGTTTACAAAGAATGTATTTTTTTAAAGCTTCTGGTTTGGACTTCTTCCAATTCGGTAAACAGTTTAAAATATCACATAGTGAGAATTGGCCAATCTATTCAAATATTTTGAAGGAAAGGAATCTGCAGTGAGTGATATTATGGACTTAAAAAGCAAGATATTTTTATACTTTTCTTTAATAAAAGTAAATATGCCAATTTTTGGTTATCCACACCATGGCCTTACAGATGGAAAGAAATATTTATTGCTTGAATTAATTAGACAACTATGGCTTGAGTATTCTATTAGCATGCATCTATTGATCAAGGAAGGAAACATTCAGATGCAAAGTCAGGACTAAGGAGAACGCAGATGAGAGGCCAGGTGAGGCTTCCCAAGACCTCTCGGCCTTTCCTTTAAATGCTGTGACCCCCTCAGCCCAAGTGGCATGTGTGCCTGTGTACATGCATGCGAGCTTACTGCCACAGCAGAGGCCCAGCAGCGACTACACAGAGAAGGGTGAACAGCAAAACCAGGGTGTTTGTATCAGCCAATGACTTCTGAGCCGGATAGAGATTTTTTTTTTGAGTTAATACTAAAACAAGAAGTTATAAACATCCTCTTTACTTCTCTGAGAGCTCACAGGAACAGCTCGACACAGAGCAAAGAATCAATTGAGAGGAGGGGCGGGGGAGAATTTCCCGGATAACAGGTGGCCACCGCAGGCCCTGGTGGAGCAAACACTTGCCTTCTGCTCTGCATGCGTTCATAGCTGGCCTCTGACAGAAACACAGGGGACGAAGATTCTCTTCTTAAAAGGAGCACTTTGGGCCACTGCAGCTGGAGAAAGAAACTGAAAAGCCTTCATGCAAGGAAATAACCATTATGGTGATGACAAGCATGGATGAAGAAAAGCACGAAGCCAAGTAGGGAATTACTTAATAAGAATATCCAGGGACAGGAAAGGAAAAGCTCCTGACCGGCCAACACAGATATAGTGACCTCAGTGAAATCTGGTTAAGAATCACATTGAATGCTCAGTGAGGAAGGAATAAAAGTTAACACCAGAACTGTTCCATGTATTTTTATATATATAATTTTTTAGAGATTTTATTTAGTTATTCATGAGACACACAGAGAGAGAGAGAGAGAGAGAGAGAGAGAGAGAGAGAGAGAGAGAGAGGCAGAGACACAGGCAGAGGGAGAAGCAGAGAAGCAGGCTCCATGCAGGGAGCCCGATACCGGACTCGATCCCGGGTCTCCAGGATCAGCCCTGAGCTGAGGGCAGACGCTCAACCACAGAGCCACCCACGCGTCCCTATATATATAAATTTTGATTGGGTCAACTATTTGGTTAACTCTATAGAGTAGGGATTCAATCCATCTCAATTTATTTATTTTTTTTATAAGTTCCCAAATTAAAAGACAATCTAGGGGTTTGGTTAAAGGAAGAAAGCTGTCCTTCACAAATCCACCTGCTGGTTGCTGTTAAGGTTCCAGAGCGGGCAGACGGGGTCAGCAGCATGCCCCTTAAGGAACAGGGGTATGAGGGGCAGGAACGGATGTTACTGGAATATGAGTGCTTCGGATCCTGTGATGAGAGGTTGAGCAAAGCTGGTGTTTGTTCACTAGGCTACAGTCTTCCAAGACCACTGGTGGCCAGTGCCAGGGGTAGCACAGAACGTGTTATGACCGTCATTCCAGGGGAGGGATGACAGGACTGAAAGCTATGAAAACTGAATTCAAGAATAGAACCTGTACCAGCAGCCGGCTGAGTGACCCTGCTCAATGCTCCTGCTTTCCTTTCTCATTGTTGACAACATTCTCCCCCTCAGTCCTAGAACCTTCTCTTGCTCGACTCCATCTACCCCTCACTCCATGGCTCATCGATTCCTCAGCTCTTCCTGGAGAAGCTCTCAATGGTTTGGACCAATAAACTCACCGGCACTTGGGCTTCTTGAGAGAGGTAGATCCTCTCTCAGCTTGCAGAGGATCTAAGACACTTCTCCACCTGTGCCCCCATCCCATCTCCCCATACCTATCTACCAAAGTCCAATCCCTTTGAGGCCAGGCGAGATCCTGAATTCACCAAGGAATATCCTCAAGTCCTCTCAGAGTATTTCCCCTGCCCCCCAGAGTTATTTATGCATCTATCTCCCTCCTACCCCTCCTTGATTATGGGTTCCTCTGAGAAGAAATCAGCTCTTCTTTGCTACAGCCCCTAGCATTCTGCTTTGTTGAGTCTGTTGGGTTGCTTTGAACAAAATAATGCGAAATCTTTATTAAATAAATATGGGGATAAGTGTAAAAGAATTTCTGGTTGGGCTATTTCATACACACACAACACACTCTGACAAGTGTTTTATTTAAAAAAAAAAACTCCCCTTGTTGAGATATAATTCACATATCATACAATTCACCCACTTAGAGTACACAATTCAATGTTTTTAGTATATGCACAGGCTTGTGCAACTGTCACCACAATCTAATTTTAGAACGGTTTTGCTTCTCCAAAAAGAAACCCTGGACCCAATACCAGTCACTCCCATCCTCCTCCCCTCAGCCCCTGGCAACTACTAATCTACTTTCTTTTCTCTAGATATTTGCCCATTTTGGACATTTTTATGTAAATGGAATCATACAATACGTGGTCCTTTCTGATCTAAGCTTTATGCTATTGAAACATTCAGAGATTCTTCTTTTTAAAAGGTTGGCTCCTTTAGAGGGGCACCTGGCTGGTTCAGCTGGTATAGCATACGACTCTTGATCTTGGGGTCATGAGTTTGAGACCCATTCTGGGCATAAAGATTACTTTAAAATATATTGTAGTTTAAAAGTTTGGCTCCTTTAAATAAACCTCTGGCAAAATCCAATCTGAAAGGGAGAAATCATTAATCAGGCAGTGACACTGAATGACCTTTTTAAGGGCATTTGTATTTTAACAGAGAATAACAATGCCATCACACAAATAAATGACTCATTCAAGGGGACAGCACTTTGGGAGAATGTAAAACACACTGCAGGAGAAGCTGTCCTCTCCCGAGGCTGGCTCTTGTCTCTGGAAACTTCCGATCCTCCAGCATACCCTGATGGGAGGAATTGTCAAGTTCTTGGAAAAGGCCACACCTTTGCTGCATATCTTCTAACAGGATGAGGTACCATTTTTCAACAATCTTTAAAAAGTTATCTGAGGATTAAACCCATCCTCTTAAAAAACAAGTGTAAACCTTTATTACCAATTCATGGATTCTAAGACACACATTTTTTTTTTTTTCCACATGTGAATGCTCTTTCATTTGGGACGCATCTCACAGTTGCTCCTGGTCTGGTGGCAGTCATGAAAGAGTTGTCATTTCTGGTACAGGCACAAACCTGTCCTAGCTGTATGTAGAGCATTTCAGTTGAGATGTGGCATGGTTGTCACCACCTGTGCTGAGTCCCCAGGCCATCTCCAGTGTCTTCAGAAATTTACACTATGATTTGACATTGACTTTCTACATACCCATTGCCCCTGACAACACAGGGAATGACACCACCCGAAGGGACACGGATATTTTGACCGAAGGTCTTAAAAAAAAAGTGATCCGGAAGGCTCAGACTCGGCATGCCAAAGTTTTAGGAATACCCTACCCTGATATTTTCCTTCTTATGTATTTACATATTTCTGTAACAGTGAGGTGTGATTTTTAAAAATCGGTTTAGTAAGTCCGAAGGAGTATTTTCAAACATTTTTTTTTTAAAAAAAGCTTGTGTTAGACTTTAATTAGTAGGTATTCCTTTCTTAATGATACATTCTGCCATCTTAAATTCTGCATCTTAAATGTGGTGATCCCTGGGGGCTTCTGTCACCCCGAGCTCCCTGGATTAGAGGCAGGGCTGACCACGGGAGCCCACTCCCCAGAGAGATGCGAGCCAGCAGGGCTAGAAAAATGAGCCTTATGTACGGAACTTTTGGGGTCACTTCTTCTCCAGCCCTTGTACAGGGGACAGCAGCAGCGGAGGCCACGGTGGGCACAGCAGGTGGCGATGCCCCGGATTCACGCGCGACCCCGTGTTCGGGGCGGGGTGGGGGGCGGCCTGGGGCGCTCCGGGGACCGCAGGAGTCGGGAGCTCTGCAGAGTCCTGGCTGCCTGGGCCCAGGCGGCCGCAGCCCCGAGGAGGGGGGGGGGGGAGGGCCTCGCGGAATCCCAGGGAGGCAGTGGGGGCGGGCGGGGCCTCCCCCTTCCCGGGTGGGTAACTCCCCCCGGCGCATCCCTGGCCTGCCAGGCTCCCCCGTAAAGGCGTCTATCACCTTCTGTTCTGCTCTTCTTCCCCAATGTGAATCAGAAACGAACAGTACCGTTTAAACAGGCACTTTCAGGGGATCCCTGGGTGGCTCAGCGGTTAGCGCTGCCTGCGGCCCAGGGCGTGATCCTGGGGTCCCGGGATCGAGTCCCGGGTCGGGCTCCCGGTGCATGGAGCCTGCTTCTCCCTCCGCCTGTGTCTCTGCCTCTCTCTCTTTCTCTGTGCCTCTCATTAATAAATAAAATATTTAAAAAATAATAATAAACAGCCACTTTCAGCAAATCCAATTATGCCCCCAAGCACCTTCACGCGGAGTGAGTGAGCTCCGCTGCATTTCCCTTCGTGGCTTTATGGGCGATCATAATAGGAAACACTGGTTTGTGTGCCCGGCGCGCTGCCGAGGCTTTCGTATCGATTATTGCCGCATCCAGTCCTTGCAAGAATCCTACGCAGCAAGGCCTGCGATTGCACTCATGCTACAGAGGAGGAAACTGAGTCAAAGAGAAGGTGAGAAACTTGCCGAAGGTCACGCAGCTCTGGACCGAAGCAGAGAGGGTCGAACCCAGGCGAGCTGGCTCCAGAATCCCTGCTCCAGCCCCCATCGTGTTTGACCATGAAAAGAGATGAACAGGCTCCTCGCTTTGCCCTTTTTTTTTTTTAATTGTTTTTTTTTTTTTTTAATTTATTTATGATAGTCACAGAGAGAGAGAGAGAGAGAGAGGCAGAGACACAGGCAGAGGGAGAAGCAGGCTCCATGCACCGGGAGCCCGACGTGGGATTCGATCCCGGGTCTCCAGGATCGCGCCCTGGGCCAAAGGCAGGCGCCAAACCGCTGCACCACCCAGGGATCCCCTCGCTTTGCCTTTTTGTAAGCAAAGAACGTGAAGGCTAGATAGTCTTGTGGTTTTTACACCTTTAAAATCAATCTTGCTTACACCTCGATATATATATATGCATGAAGGCTCCAAGTTTGAAATGGGACCAAGAACCTGTGAGTATAGACACTGTTTGGCTTTCCTCCAGACCCCTGGGGTGGTCTTGGGCATTTCCTTGGGACCTCGGGACTTCTGGAAAACACCTGCTTGAATGCCTCTTCTTCTTGACAAGTTCCCCGAGCACTCAGAGAAGCGGTAACCTCCCCAGGCTGCAGGCAGCGCCCAGCGCCTGGCTCCCTGGCCCTGCCCCAGCTCGCTGCCTCTGCTTGTCGGGGAGCGCCTGCTACTCTGCACTTAATGAGGACAAACAAATGTGCTCATCGCATGGAGCTCAAGTGTGAATGATGTGATCATTCTGCTCCTGCCTAGCAATCCTTTTTCTGGAAAGATCTAGGACAGATGCTGCAAAGCTTTGGACATAAACTCCCAGATAACAGGGGCAAGTTCAGAGGGAAGTCCTGAGAATCAGAGCCACGGGGTGGCTTCGTTTGCAAAATCAGTCTCGGTTGATCTCGTCTTCAAGGGAGTTTCTTGTCCAGCCATTACGATTATTTCATCCCAGATATTGTTTGGAAGTCTGGCCTTCTAACCTATCCCTAATAAGATAGGGGACAGAAATCCTAAACCACCTGGGAAATTTTGAAGGGTTCATTCAAGTTGGTAATATCTCTTTCTGGGGGTGGAAGTCACCAACTTCGTCTGTATGAATCACTTTGTATCTGCAGAGAGCCCACAAAGCATCATTGTTTTGAAAGCACTGCCGCTTGAAAATGAGTCTGTATCCTTTCCTTGAAAATGAATCTGAGTCCTTTCCTTCCCAGCAGGTGCTATCAAGACCTTCTCTGAGGGCTCAACCCAGAGAGATGGAATCATTGGCCATGAAGTAATAGTAACATACAATTACCACTCTGTATGTCTAAGCTAATAAAGAAATGATCCTTTGATTGCAACACTTTCCCTTGTGTTAACTGAACGTTTACTACCTGACATGGTAGTTTGACAACTTTTTCAGAACTCTGGTCATATGTCAAAAAAACCCAGGCGGCCTTGCCTCCCTTTCTAGCCTTGTCTGATACTGTTTTGGTAACCTCAATTCTGTGTTGCATTTATGTAAGATGGAGGGGGGAGGGGAGAAAGAATTATGTTCTCACCCAATGCTGATAAAAACAACAACAACAACAACATTCTATCTTCCTCTCCGTGAACAGATGAGTAGTTAGAGTCAGATGCATCCACACTATTATGTTCTGCATCTCTGGGCAGATTGTCTGCCTACATCCTTTGTACCCTTGGCCAAGTTATTTATGCTCACACTTAATTTTTCTCTAGAAATAATGCCATAATAGTCATTAACAAATATGAATTCCCTCTTGCTCTGGCTTGAGATCAGGAACTCAGCCTAACTTGGAGAATTGTAGGGAAAATGAGCAGCTCAGTTAGGAAAGACATTATTAACAGAAGAGACTCCTTCCACTTTCAGGTAAGATGTCTCCTCAGATCTCATGCAAATCTTAAATCAGGAGTCTGGGGCAAGAATAAGCAGGGGGTAAACATCTTCTTGTCTAGATGTAACCAAATATAAAAGAAAATAATATACCGTCGTTCAGAAAATACTTTACTGACAATAAATGCTGTTAGAACTGCCTCATTTCTTCCAGTAATTCTTCTAATGCAGTCTCTCTTAAGTGAATCATTTTCAGTATGCCTCTGTGCCTTCTCCACCCAGGACCTACCAGGTTAGTCTCTGGGGATGTGATCCAATCAACATTTGAAAAGGCTTCATAAGTTTTTGTCGTGTCTACCCTAAATAAGAATGACTTCTCTCAAACCATTCAATTAAGAATGATTTGTTCTTGCATTCTAATTTTTTAAAGATTATTTATTTATTAGACACACACGGGGGGCGGGGGGGAGAAGCAGGCTCCATGCAGGGAGCCTGACGTGGGACTCGATCCCGGGTCTCTAGGATCACACCCTGGGCTGAAGGCGGCGCTAAACCGCTAAGCCACCGGGGCTGCCCTTGCATTCTAATTTTTAAACATGGAAGCACTCCTGTAATTTTTTATATTGTTTTATTTGTTTCACTGATGGCAAAGTTAATTTCCCCAGTTAAAACATCACAACCCCAGAGGGTGATTTGAAAGGTAAAGTTCACAGCAAATGATACTTGGGGGAGGGCAGATAGGATAAAAATTTGGGGGACTTCACCAAGTCGCAGTCTGAATAAAGCACAGTCTGTGTGGGTTAAAAACTCTTACCATGAGCTGACTTGATGCAATGACTTGGTATCAAGCCAGCAGCACAGAGTTGCTCCACTGCCACCAATACTGACCTGGCCATTATGGCCAATAGGTCATCTGACGTGCAGAGGCCCAGCACTGAGCAGACCCAGCAGGGTCTCTGGCCTGTGTCAGTGTCCCTTTTTCCTGGGAAGGACCCTTGAAGTCTTGCAGAAAACTGTGCTGAGCATCCATGGAGCAGGCCTTCCAAAGCTGAATCCTAAGCAGCACTCAATTCTATCTGGAAACACACATTCCTGCACACAGCTGGCATTGCTGATGAGCCGGTCATTACCCCAGAGTGTGGGTGGTACAAGGCAGAGAAGTGGTTAAAGAACGTAGAAAAGGCCAGATTGTACCAAGTCTAGGTTAATATATTGTAGTCTCATGCGTCTCTATAGTCATTTTACCAAAGAGCATTTTCTCTTGGGTAAAACGACACCCTTTGAAAATGGCAAAGCAGGAAATCAGAAGGAATCGCAATAGGTTAAATCTTCTCTGAGCTATGGCTTTCTCTGTGCAGATGCCCGTCGTGAGTAGCTTGTAAAATCAACCACTGTGACCGTTCATGCATAGGCTCTGCTGATTTTACAAATACATAGTAATACAGCCGCCTCTCCAAGGGCAGGCTCCAGCCTGACGTTTGCACAGCCAGCAGAAATAATTTCTTGCAGGAGATAGAATTTCATCATTTAGCAATATTTCATCAAAGGAAGCTGCACCCTCAGCCACACACGCTGTCTATTTTGGAGGAGGTGGCTGCCCTCCCCTGGCTGCTTCCCTTCAAATTAATAGGCAGCCAGCAGGTAATCAATGCCTTTTACAGAGGATGGCAGAGAAGACTCTGTAGGTCACCGTATTGGGAATATTTATCTGTGAGGCAGACATGAGGCTTTAAAAAAATAACATGTGTTGTTTTTTCTTGGTTATCAAAGTAAATCACATTCAACACAGAAATGCTGAAAAATAGAAAAGCTTGAAAAGGGGGGAAAAATCATTCTTAATCCAATCATTCAAAGGTAACCTCTCTAACGTGTTAACATAGTTTACAGCCTCTTCCACAATCGGCATCACACGTATACTCAGGCTGCTGCCTGCTTTCCCACTTAATATATTGTGCATGCGAGATGTTTCGTTGCTTCTCTTTTGTGATTATAAATACTGTTTCAGTAAATCTCCTCGTTTGTAATTTTTTTTTCCTCATGTGTAATTTTTACTCTGATTATTTCCATAAGGTAGTTTCCTGGAAGTGGGATTTCTAGATCAGAGGATGTGAATAGCACGGCATTTAAACAAAAATTATCTGGGTTAATTTGAAAACATACCGCTGTGTTTACTGGTTGTGTATGGTTGTTTCTGGGCAAGGGGAAAACACCTGCCACTAGCTTTTCTCATTCCAAGGCTTTTTTTGATGTTGTTCTGGTGGTGGGTTTGATGCTTCCTCGAGAGAGCAGATGATTGAGGGATGGGACCCACGCTATCCAGCTGTCTTTTGTCTCTTCAGATCTTCTCTTCTCCATCCTGTTTTGTGCCCTGCATGGCTGATCTTCACGAACTACATCAGTGGGTCCCCTTGCTCTGTGCATTCCGGTTGGGTCCAACTAGTAAGGATTGGGGGGTTGGAGGAACAAAGAAGCTGGACCTGATCCCTGAGGAATTGCTGTGGGTTGGCTGCATCCTGTTTTTTTTTTCTTTTTTCCTATCTGCACTTTAAAAAATTGTTGTAAAATACACATAACATAGCATTTACCAATCTAACCATTCTTAGGTGTACAATTCAGTGGTGTTAAGTGCAGCCGTCACTACTAATCCATTTCAAGAATTGTTTCATCATCCCAAACAGAAATTCCATACCCATTTAACAACTATTACTCCTTCCCCTTAGCTCTTTGAAACCTCTATTCTACTTTCTGTGTCCATGAATTTGCCTATTCTAGGAACCTCGTATAGGGGGAAATCATACAATATTTGTCCTTTTGTGTGTGGCTTGTGTCACTTAGCAAAATGTGTTCAACCATGATCCACGTTGTAGCTGTGTCAGAATTTTATTTTATTTTTTGAAGGCTGAACAGTATTTCACAGCACACCATATTTTGTTTATCCATTCTTCTGTTGATGGACATTTGGATTGTTTCCACTTTTTGGCTATTGTAAATAACGCTGCTATGAACAATGACATACAATGGCTGCATCCTTTTACAGGAACACAAATTCTGTTTGGTGGTCCTCTCCATATGGCTACCGTCTGTTTGAATAACCACGGACTCTCCTTGGCTTTTTAGGCCTAGAGTGGTAGTGATCCCTATGTTGCTAGTCTCAGGGTGCTATACCATCCCTTGTGGATTTCCCTACACTCTACCCATGCCTTTGTAATTCTCCTCTTTGTTGAACTTTCTTCAAATTACCCAGTTTGAGTGTGCCATCTATTCCCTGCCAGGATTCTGACTTGCACTGAACTGTACTGAACTGTCCCCTCTACAGATCTGAAACAACAGAGTACCTCTCAGAGAGTACCGGGGCATATGGCTGATGCATCCCACCGATAAATACTGACAAACATCTGGAAATGTAAAATAATACGCATGCCCAGGCCCCACTCTACTTCAATTGATTCAAAATATTCACCTAGAAATCTTCATCTTAAAAAAGTTTCCCCATGACTCTAATGCTGTTGGTCCAAGTCGAGCATGAACCCCTGACACTGGGTTCTTGTTTATAGCTCTGAACCAAGATGTAGTTCTAGATCTGCTTTAAGAATAGTTGAGGGAGGGATCCCTGGGTGGCGCAGCAGTTTGGCGCTTGCCTTTGGCCCAGGGCGCGATCCTGGAGACCCGGGATCGAATCCCACGTCGGGCTCCCGGTGCATGGAGCCTGCTTGTGTCTCTGCCTCTCTCTCTCTCTCTCTCTCTCTCTCTCTCTGTGACTATCATAAATAAAAAAAAAAATAGTTGAGGGATGCCTGGGTGGCTCAGCAGTTGAGTATCTCTCTTTGGTTCAGGGCATGATCCTGGAGTACCAGGATAGAGTCCCACATCGGGCTCCCTACATGGAGCCTGCTTCTCCCTCTGCCTGTGTCTCTGCCTCTCTCTCTGTGTCTCTCATGAATAAACAAATAAAATCTTAAAAAAAAAGAAGAAGAAGAATTTAGTTGAACATTTTTTGGGGTGTCTGGCTGGCTCAGAGTGGAGTGCATGATGTTTGATCTTTGGGTTGTGAGTTTGAGCCCCACATTGGGCATAGATATTACTTAAAATAAATAAATAGATAAGCAGAGGCATTACCTATTAACACAAAAAAGAAAAACAACAACAAAAAAAGAATTTAGGTCAACATTTTTGAATTAAAATAGCCAAAATATATTGAAATGAAGGTATCTAAAAAGTAATCACATTTTATTCACTAAGTTAACTTTGTTTCCTATTGGGTGACCTTCCAAATGATCAAGTTTAGGAAGGAAGAACAGAGAATGATGTTCACCTCAGAGATTGTCTTCTAAACTGCCACCATCTTGTCCATCTTCCTCCATTGTGCACTAATTTTTTATGTTCAAGATTCTGTAGTAGTAGCAAAAGGCTAACACTGAGAAGCTACTAGCGTGCTACCTTCATATTTCTAAAGCTTACTTAATTACCAGTACTTTTTGTAGTCTATTTTCTGAGGTATACATTTCCTTAAGTGTAATACCAAAACCTACAGTAGACGGGCTATGATTGCATTACCAGTCCCTCTTGGCAGACAATGGCTCCAAAGATTGGTACCCAGAGAGACGTAGGGAGCTGAAAGGCAAGAAAACAGTCTTTATCTTCCTCAATATTTTGCCAAAGACAACTATGAATTTGGAGTATTCAGTAAGTTACTATATCCTTTGCTTATTACTTTATTTTTATTCTCAATCCTATGGGGTAGTAGTTTTAGGCAATTCATTAAGCTTCCCTAATCTTCCATGTCTTCATCTGAAAAAAAGAGAAAGAAAATATTTTTGCTATACTTTAAAAAAAATTTTTTTTTTAAGATTTATTTATTCATGAGAGACAGAGAGGCAGACACATAGGCAGAGGGAGAAGCAGGCTCCATGCAGGGAACCCGATGTGGGACTTGATCCCGGACCCCGGGATCACAGCCTGAGCCCAAGGCAAACGCTTAACCACTGAGCCACCCAGGTGTCCCTATTTCTGCTATATTAAAAGGCATCTAAGATCTCATCAAATTCAAGATTGGTTCATCAATTCTACATTACAAATGAGGAAGTGAGGTACAGAGGACATTAAAGGATGGGCCTAAATCCAGCAGACTACATAAGAGGGGGATTAAGTTTCACCCCAGGCCTCCTGGGTCTTAGCTTGGTAGATTAGCCAAAACACAGCCAGTCCGAACATTAGGAGGAATTTCGTTAGCAATAAAATAAACAAAAACCAAAAAGAGAGAGAAAGCACACAAATAAGAGCTGCTGCTACAAGCACCAGACTTTCCCCACCACTGGGGAGACTGAGCAGGAGTGTGTTCACTGGGGCACCTGGGAGGCTCAGTGGTTGAGAGTCTGCCTTCAGGTCAGGTCGTGATCCCAGGGTCCTGTGATCGAGTCCCACATTGGGATCCCCGCAGGGAGCCTGCTTCTCCTTCTGCCTCTCTCTGTGTATCTCTCATGAACAAATAAATAAAATCTTTAAAACAAAACAAAACAAGGAGTGTGGTCACCACAGTTAATGCAACCAGTCAGCCCTGATGTTAAAAAAGAGAAAAAATTTTGCAAAAAAAAAAAAGTGAAATATCCCAACCTTCAGTGAGCTGGCCAGGAGCTAAGCACAAGGGAGGTGTTAAAAATGACGACAAGGCCCTTGTCTGGTTCATGGTGGCTTTCAGCTCAGGTCAGCCACTAGAAATACCCCGCAGCTCTGTGCACAGCACAGGCCACTCAGATGCCAGATGTGAGCCCTTCACCAGGCTAAAAAGCCTCCCTTCTGGGGCTGATAAATTCGTTCAAACTTAGTTACAAACGTCCTTTCCCCTCTCATCTTTAAGATAAGAAGCTAAATCACTGGTTTCTTCCTGCTGCTTAACTAAAGAAAAAAAATCAATAATCTTTATTTTCTAAGCATCTTTCTAGATTCTGCTGGAAGCTACTCTATGGTTGACTCAAGTGCTTTCATAATAGCCCAGACTATGAACTGTTGGTAAGTTGAGCTTTGAATGTTTAATATTTCGACGTAATTACATTTGAGATGATCTTATTTATCTTTTGAAGAACTTGACCCTAAACCGCTGTCATAATCACTATAGTAAGTTGCTGTTTTGAATCAGAAATGTTTTCTTTTTTGCATAGATGACTTCATTGTCAGCACATAATGTACAACTTGTGTTTACTTCAAAATCAGAAATGGGGTTCTCCTGGGGGTGGGGTGGGGGGTCCGTCTCCTTCTCATCAGGCAGCGGTTTAAGAAAGCCTGCTGCAGATTGTCCCAAAAGCAAAAACCATCCTTCTGCTTCCACGCTGTATGCAGCCTTTGCTCAGGCCTGAAATGTCCATAAATTTGAGCCGGTTTTCTAACTCACCACGCCCTAGCTTTGAGCTAACTGTTGGAGCCTCTGTAGGGACAGAATCAGAAGTCAGTGCCTGCAAAGCCCTAATGTTTGGGGCAGCGGGGAGCAGATAAAACAAAGCTTGTAGGCTCAGGACAGCTTCCTGGAAGCCAGGTGCGAACTTCTACTGCTGTGTCATTGTCACATTTGTCTTCTACGTGTTGCGGGCTAATTGATTAACACTGTGAGTCAGCTGTGGTCACATCGCCTTCACATTGCAATGACTGTGTGAAAGAAAAGAAACAAATGTTTCTTACACTCACTAAATTCAGTTCCTTTTTTCTTATTCACTTCTTTAATGGAATGTCTTTTTGATTAGAGCAGTGAGGAAATGGCTAAGAGAGCTAAGAATGAGTCTGTCGACAAGTTATAGGGGGGATGGGATGACTATTCTGACCAGAGACTGTCCTCTCCAGCGCAGAGGATATAATGGATGTTCCCTCCCCTTGCTCCTGGAACTGCAGGCCTCAGGGTGTGATCCCAGATTTATTGTGTTGTATTAGGATGTAGAAGTCCTGTTGAGATGAGGGGAGAGGACCACAACCACTCGGATAAAGGGGGGGATTTTCCCAGTAGGATATGTGTGTGGTCATTCCCAGGGAAGGGGCTGGACCTTAGCAGAGAGCCAGGAGCAGGAGGCCGGAAGAGCAACCCCTTCTCCTGACAGCCTCTCCCTGCCTTTGGGCCTGAATGTAGACATAATTTTCCAACCTCACCTCTGGGGAAGAGAATAAGAGGGCCTCCATGGTAGAGCAAGCCTGGGAGCAAGGTGGCAAGGCGCATCCTGAGGGCCAGGAGCTGGGGCATGCTGCCCTCTGTGTTACGGTCGAGGCTTGCTTTGACCATTTCAGCTCAGTGGTGGGGATGCTGAGGAATTACAGGTGGAGCTGTGAGTCTTTGCCTGGATCGGTGTGTTCTCTGGGGGAGCTTCAGTCACAAGTGGGTTAGTCCCAAACGGAAGGCGAACGCTGGGAAGCAGAAGATGGCATGCGGCTGCCAGCCCCAGTAGGGCCTTTTTGTCTGTGGCTAACCTTGGAAGCAGTTTGCACTGCAGTTACATGTTAGGGCTCTTGAGCCAGACTTTGTGGGTTCCTGTCTCAGTCCTGTTACTTAGTGGTTGTTGACTTTGGGCAAGTTCGCCTCTCTGGGCCTCAATTTTATTGTCTGTAAAAGAAGGATAGTAGCAAGCTGGTTGTGAGAATTAAATAAGTTCCTAAATGCGTAAATGCTACCTAAGTGTCCCCTTTCATTTTTAGGTTAAAGATACAGTTGGAGGGACCCCTGGGTGGTGCAGTGGTCAAGGGTCTGCCTTCAGCCCAGGGCGCGATCCTGGAGTCCCGGGATCGAGTCCCACGTCGGGCTCCCTGCATGGAGCCTGCTTCTCCCCCTGCCTGTGTCTCTGCCTCTCTCTCTCTCTCTGTGTCTCATGAATAAATAAATGAAATCTAAAAAAAAAAAAAGGATACTGTTGGATTTCCTTCCATCAGAATTCTTAGGATCATACCCACAAAATGGGTATGCAGCTGCATGAGGCAAGGCCAAGGAAGGATGGGAAGAAGATCAGAGAGAAGGATGACGTGGCTACCACATGGAGATGACTGTGAAATAGTTACAAAGGACACCCTGAACTGTCACCTCCAGGGGAAGCTGTCACAGTGTCCTTGTTTCCGCCCCGTGGGGAAAGGACAGAGGTGAGCTTTCAGCTTGGACTCAGGACTCCTTTGATGGTAACAACAAGAGTGGATTCAACTCCCCCCGCCCCATGAAATAAAAACTTTCTGTATTTCACAATACAGCGACCTCAAGCACCAACTCTAAGGATATTTGGTGTCAAAACTTCACAAAGGAGCTAATGAGCTCTTAGTCCTAAGGGGACTGTTTGGCCTTCACCTGGTGTCTTCTCAGCCGCCTGGGGTGCACTGGTACCCCACTGAATTCGTTGCCTAGAGCTGCCCTAACACATCACCACATGGAGTGGCATGAAAGAAAAACGCATCTCCTCACAGGAGGCCTGACGTCCCAAATTGAGGGGTGGTCAGGATTGATTCCATGTGAAGGCAGCAGTCAAGGTTCAAGATGAGCTCGATGACCCCCGCAGAGTGTCCAGCTGCGAATGGGGACCTGCAGAGCCGCCCTCACCCCACCCCTGCACCCTGACGCAGGGTGCTAAGTCTATGGCAGGATTAGGCTTTGCATGGACTAGCCCTGGGGCAACCGCTGGAGGGAGGGGGCTGCAGAAGACCCATATCCGCGGGGCGCTGGTGGCTTGTGGTTGAGCGTCTGCCTTTGGCCCAGGTTGTGATCCCAGGTCCCGGGATGGAGTCCCGCCTCGGGCTCCCTGCGTGGAGCCTGCTTCTCCCTCTGCCTGTGTATCTGCTTCTCTCTCTCTGTGTCTCTCGTGAATAAATAGATAAAATCTTAAGAAAAAGAAAAAACCCAACCAACCATATCCGCCTGTTTGCGCTGCCCTCCCCGCGGTGGGCGGTCGGGGGTGGCCATCCCCGGCCTGCGGGGCGCGTGGTGCTCGCGGGGACTGTCCTCGAGCGCGGCCCGCGCGGCTGCAGCCTGGGGCCTCGGAGGTGCTGCGGCCGCCAGGTAGCGATGCTGGGCCACAGCCCGGGGGCACCGGGGCTGTTCCGCAGGGTCACAGCCCACAGCCGGGCCCGGCACGACAACCCCCAGAAGCAAAGGACAGAAAGCCTCAGGCGACCCAGCGGAGCGCCAGCGGGCCGAGCAGCAGGTGCTCGTGGAGCAGCAGGTGCCGTCGGTCCCGGGGCTGCACCGTCAGCACAGGCTGGGGGGGGGGGGGGTGCCCAAAGGTCACCGGACCCACCGGGCCTCAGGGGGAAGGACCGGCATCCCACGTGCAAGTGTGTCCGTGGGGAGAAAGGGAAGCCGTCTGCAATCGCTCGTGGAGACAGCAAAAAGCCCAACATCTTGGCATTTGGGATTTTCAGGGAAAGAGATGCTAAGGCGGAGAAAAATAAAGGCAGTTTCTAGAATTTGTGCAAATGACTTCACAGAGGGGGGATCCCTGGGTGGTTCAGTGCTGCCTTTGGCCCAGGGCCTGACCCTGGAGACCCGGGATTGAGTCCGACGTCCCGCTCCCTGCGTGGAGCCTGCTTCTCCCTCTGCCTGTGTCTCTTCCTCTCTCTCTCTCTCTCTCTCTCTTTCTCTCTGTATGTGTCTCCCATGAATAAATAAATAAAATCTTCAAAAAAAAAATGACTTCACGAAGCCGGTGGAGTGGAGCAGTTCCCCCCCCACACACACACACCTGAAAATCTGGTTCTGTAGGGCTCCGAGACTGTGCTAAGCAGAGCTGAATTTATTTTACCAATTTTCAAGCTTACATGATAAAAAAAAAAAATAGTGCCGGGCAAGGCCCATCCTCATCACGGCATAGTGAAGTGCTCATTTCACAATTGGTTGTTTAAAGTTAATAGTAGATCAACTGAGCAACCACTAAAAAGATGATGCATTGGCTTCATTCCGCGCCGTTCCAGAGCCCAGCAGCCGAGCGAATATATATATGGAGATGTTGGCAGACGGCTCCTTTTGGTAATAATATTCATTTTTATGAATGGCTCATTTATTTTTTATATGTTCCTCTTTAGCCCTGCCCTCATTTCTCCCCTCCTACTGAACCTGGCTCCCAGGACTCTGAAGGTAGAGGACGAAGGATAGCTCTGCATTTTAATGGAGACAATGAACAGGCTGCTGCCTAGGACGGCCCCCAAGCAGTGAATAATGAAGAGAAAAAAAAAAAAATTAGGAAAACGAATCCGTGGCAGCAATGGGTTTCAGAAGTGCCAGTCGGCTGGTTATTTACTGAGTCTACACCCTGCGTCTCTTGGTAGGTGTGTTTGTTTCAAATCCAGGTGGTGACTCATCATTACAGTGAATCTCTCCCATCCGCTCACTTCCTGCAGGAGGAAGCTGTATATGTGCAAGGCATTTTATCTTTCTATCTAATCACCTGAAGACTAAGAGGAGCATGCTTACTCGGGCATAAAGAAAAAAAAGGACAACCCTCAAAGGAAGATGCACTGGACCTTTGCCTTGAAAGTTATTGGAGCGCGTGGAGAGGGGCTTACAGCTGCTCCAGCTTCTCACTTGCATTTGCAGGTCTGTTTGTAGCAGGGTCCCAAAGGGTCTGATCATCGCTGCTGAGCAGTTCCAGTATGTTCTCTGCTTACCAAAGCTATCAGCTTTTCCCAGATTTCTGGGTGTTTACTGTGAAGGAAGGCATCGAGGCTGCCTTCCGTTATCCCAAGAGCATTATCCCTCTCTGCCCGGCCCCCTCTCCACACAGCCCGCCTGCACACCGATGATGTAAACGGAAAAAATAGGAAAGGAATGGGTAGGGAGCTCTTTGTGGTCGCAGGCCACAGCTGAGGGAGAGCTGAGACTCCCCAGAACATAAGGGAGGCAGTTGAGCTGCGGAGTCAGGCTGCCCTGCCCGGAATCCTGGGTCTCCTGCTTCCTAGATGGTGGCCCTCAGCAAGTTATCCAACCTCTTCACGCCTCGGTTTCTGGAAACTGAATACATTCACGACACCCCTCTCGCAGGTTTGTGGAGGGGTTTAACTGAGTTAGTACAGGTGCTTACTTAGGATGTTGCCTAGCACAGAGTAAATTTTAGCCACTGTCGTCAGTGTTTCAACTTCCTGTACTAAGCAGTCCCTAATCTAAATGCCAAAAAGTGGGGCACCTGGGTGGCTCAGTAGTTGAGTGTCTGCCTTTGGCTCAAGGAATGATCCCGGGGTCCTGGGATCGAGTCCCACATCGGGCTCCCCCAAAGGGAGCCTGCTTCTCCCTCTGCCTGTGTCTCTGCCTCTCTCTGTGTGTCTCTCATGAATAAATAAATAAAATCTTTAAAAAAATAAAAATAAATGTCAAAAAGTGCCCAGTTGTGCCCATCACCCTACACTAGCAATAGGAAGACCTCGTCAGGGAAAATGAAGCCCCTCCTCCCCTCCCTCTCAGAGCCATATGTCAGGCAGCTGGTCTTTGAAAGTACTGCACCTGGGTGCTGAGAGGGCCGTGCTCGAACTTCCCCACGGGTTGAAAACCGCGACAGACCTGCTCTTACAGAGCTCAAAGCTAGGTAGGCCTCCCTTGTGTTGCTATCTCATTGAGTCTTGGGGGGCTCTCACTTGACACTGAGGAGGGGCTGCTAAAAATGCCCAGTAAGTCAAAGCAGACCCCGCTGCCAGAGGTCTTGAACTTGGAAACAGATGAGACATTCATTCCCAGGGAGCAGTAAGCTAGTGGGAAAGGCAGCCCTGCTGGACCTTCCCGTGCACGGGGAGCTGCAAGGGCTCAGGAGCTCAGGGCAGAGAGGGGCCAGGGCCAGCAGCTCGGCCCTGAGGACCACGGGGCTTGGCCTTCAAACCTCTGCCCCCAGGGATAATAATAGGGTTCTTGATTATTCTTTTTCTTCCTCCTTCTCCATCTTCTACTTCTTTGAGAATTCTTTTTAAGATTTTAGTTATTTATTCACAAAAGACACAGAAAGAGAGGCAGAGACACAGGCAGAGGGAGAAGCAGGCCCCATGCAGGCAGCCCGGCATGGGACTTGATCCCGCGACCCCAGGATCATGACCTGAGCCAAAGGCAGATGCTCAACCGCTGAGCCACCCAGGTGCCCCTTCTTCTTTGAGAATTTACTTGCAATATATTTCAGAGGAAGATACAGCATACGGGGGCTGAATAAGGGCTTGTGGCAGATTTCTGTGAGGTCCACAGGTTCCCTGCTTCTGAATGATCTGACATGCTCTTTAAAACTGCTGGTTCATGGGCCAAACCCCCTTTGGCCTGGTGACCCAGGACTTCAATTTTTTAAGAAGCTGCTCAGAGAGATGCTTTTTGTGCACACTTTGGTGTGAGAACTGTTGACTTGAAATGATTTAATCTAGCTGCTTTGTTTTGCAGATGGGGAAACTGAGTCCCAGGGAAGCGAAGCAGCTTTCCCAAATCACCCAGCTAGTTCATGGTAGGAGAGGAAATTCAGGAGTGTTCTGACTGCAGAGAGGGATTCAGGCTCTCTGGATGTGAAGCCCTCCCAGACAGGCAAATTCTGAACTGTTTCCTCTCCAGCTGGCATCTCGTCCTGGCCACAGCAATATGGGACTTATTGCCATATTTTACAACAGACATAAATTCTGCATTTCCAAATCAAACTAGAACCCGGTATCTGCCCAAAGAGAATAAATTAATTTTAACGAGAATCTCACATAGTGTTTACAGATTTCACATATTTCATTTGGTAACTTAATGCTATTTTACCTTGAGCGTTGATACTGAATTGATGAAGTATTTTTTTTTTAAGATAGGAAAGAAGAGATCATAAATATAACTATTTCCCAGCCCTTAAAATTCCACACGAATTAATAACCCAAAACTATGTAAAGTATCAAAGAGTCGATAATGACAGCGTTGGGGAAATGTCAGCAATAAAGGGGGAAGGTGGGGAAAACACGGCTCCGGCACAGCTGTCTGCATCATACCTCAAAGTAATGATGCCTTAGAAAATGTCATTATGGCTCACGCATTTGTCATCATACTGAAAACAATTCAAGGCCAGAGTCTACGACTATTGTCTTCTTTTTACTGTCCTGAAGCACTAAGCTCAGTCTTGTGTCAACACTCAAAATGTGCTGCCTGTTGGATGGGAGGGGAGTTGGGGGGCAGGTGAAATCGTGAGAGGGGATATGTGAAGGTGGGAGAAGGAAACTGAAATCAAGGAGTGGAGGAAGTCTGTGTCTAGCTCATCTTCCATGGAGTCAGTGTGTTTAGAAGTGGCACTGGTGTCACGGGGTGGGGGGGGGAATGGCATGGGCTGGCAGGCAGGCCTGCGTGAGTCCAAGGAAGCACAGATGCCAGTAGGGCACACGCAGAAAGCCAGAGCAATAGAATAACATACAAGGGCATAGAAGACACGAGCTATCCAGCTCTAAAGCTCTCAGCCAACAAACAACGAAAGTGGCGACGACGGATAGCTGTCTGTTGTCACGTTTGGTTTGTTCACTGATTCACTGAGTTATTCTAAAGACATTTCTTTTTAATAACAACGATAATAATGACTACCAGTGATAAAGTGCCTATCCCGTGCCATCGCCCCATTACATGGAAGAGGAGCTGAGGCTCCGAGAAGCTGGGTAACTTGCCCAGGCTCACACAGCTGGGATTTAAACCCAAGACTGTTCCATGCCCGCCCCTCCTTCGAGTCGCTCCAATGCTCCATGAAGGGAGCCCTTACTCGCACATGAGCTGGGGCTGCTACAAACTCTCCGCACAGTCTTAGATGTGGGGAACCTGGTTCTGGCCCCAATGTGCTGTGACATTGGCCAAAGCTCTCTGTCTCTATGGGTCAGGTCTTCGTCCGCAAAATGCAGGGATTGCATTAAGTGATTACGGAAATTCCTTGCTCCTCTAAAATCCCACGGACCTGTCACGGGACACTCATTCCGCTCAGCTGGATGAACATTTATGAAACTGCACACTTCTCGCATGACCTCCAACATCTCATCTAGGCTGTGGCTTCCTGTGGGAAGCCATTGCCCATCGAATATACATTATTCCTAGTAGAACCCCTGAGTTTCTTCAAGATAGCACCCACCTAAAGGGGTACATTCTCAGCTTTACTTAAAGCTAGATGCCCTGCTTTTCTAGGGGTTTGGCCCAATGAGATGTAAGTGCATCAGCCTTTTAGGGGAGCACGTGTCACCTCGCTCTTTTTCCCTCCTGCCAGCGAGACAGGCTGGATGACCAGAGCTCCAGCAGCTATCTGGGGCCAAAGGCAGCTTTGAGATAGCATCCACGTACCACGAACAGTGGCATAGAAAGCTAGAGCGTGGTCTCAGACCACCACAGACCTACCATACCAGTCCTGGGCTTCCTACCTCCAAGCTTCTTTTCGGTGAGGCAACAATAAATCCTTACAAATTTAACGCCTCTTTTCTTTCGGATTTTCTGCTACATGTAGGCAACTAATTCTCACTAATATACCCCCAAACTTGTCCCTCTTTCTTTCTCTAGCTGTGATATTTCCCTTAAATTGTACTGTTAAATTTGCTGTGGCCTACCAGACAAATTGACGACCTGATGGCACCTCCAAATCAATTTGTTCGATGCTGGGTTCATAATCTGGAAAACATAACCTGTAAAATGGTTCCTCGTGTGTTCCCTGTTGCAGCAAATGGCAATACCACGTTTCTTGCCACTGGTGTTCAAAGCCTGGTGTTAGTTTGTATTCCTCTGAATAGTCAGTTACCAAATCCTGTAGATTCTCCATTCATTGATCTAACATTTCGAGTGTATATTAGCTCAAGAGATGATTGGTGCTGGGGGTATGAGAATAAGTCAATAGATATTTATTGCTTCTCATGATGCTTGCAGTCAAGGGCAGGGATTTATCTGTTCTCACAAAGCTTATGACCAAGACAGCCATTAGTTGACTAATAATGCAAACAAATGTAAAATTGCAACGGTGGCACATGTGCCACAAAGGAAAGGTACTGAGAACACACAGTGGGGGCCAGGGAAGGCTTTGACTAAGCTAAAATCTGAAGGTTGGATGGAGCTACTGTGGCAAAGGATGGGGCGGGGTACGAGGTGGTGGGGTGCATTTCAGGCAGAGGAAAGAGCACGTGAGAAAGTCCCAGGAAGGAAGGGGCAGGGTATAGTCCATGAGTTAAGAGAAGGCTGTTGGCTAAAGCACTAGGAGACATGAGGTATGCAAGAGGCAAAGGTGGTGTTCAGGCCGTATTAAGGACTTTGAGCCCATTTGAACATCAGTGGGAAGCCACCTCAAGGTTTTTAAGCAGCTAACGGAGTGGGGGCCGTGACCTGATCATATTTGCTGCGTCCTTCCTCTTTCTTTTCTCCTCCTTTCCGAATTCCCTCCGCTGCTGCACCCATTTCCTGTTACTCGCATCTCTCCCTGAAACTCACCCTCCACCTGTGAGGATCACTCTTCCAAACCCCAGTGCCGAGCATTTGTGCTCCTTCCCAAAGGTCTTCAAGAGCTCCTTATTCCTGCTAAGCGACATGCAACCTCCAAGCCAGAGGTCAAGGCCCTGGCTTCCCTCCCTCCTCACCTGCCACTCTCTCTCACATGCCTGGCGTGCTCTAGCCAAACCATGCTGTACGGCGCTCCCGGTTCCGTGCCTTTCCTCATACTCTCCCCTAGCAACCAGAGTGCCATTCTCTTAAACGACCATTTGTCACAACCCTCTGTCCCTCAAGACCTTGTTCCAATTCAGTTTTCTCCGTCAGGTCCTGCCTGCTGTCCCCAGCCCATCACCCTTCCTCCTCTGTGTCTCTGAGCCCTACATCGACTCCTCCCCGTGAACTTGTCACTCTGCATTGGGGCAGAGGCCTTATCTCTTGCAACAGCTTGATGGGAGGATCCTGGCTTCTTTTCTGCACCCACTGTGCTCTACTTAGAGCAAGGGGCTCAGAAGATGTTAACTGAAGGAACAAATGAATGAAACTCAAATAAGGGGACAGAATGCCATCCAGGGTCACCCTTCACACAAGTCCTTCCCGGTCGATGAACGTGGTATACCTGCACGGAGAGCCTGGTAACAAGCAGACCACTTTTGGAAACAGACTAGTTGGGTTCAGACCCCAGCTCTACCACACGCTACCTGTGGGCCATAAGCCAGCAGCCTCGTCTCCCTATTAATGGGTGTCATGGGGGCACCTGGATGGCTCAGCTGGTTAAGCGTCCAACTCTTGGTTCTGGCTCATGTTACGATCTCAGGGTCATGAGGTGCCCCACATCTGGCTCCATACTCAGTACAGAGTCTATTTGAAATTCTCTCTCCCTTTCCCTCTGCCCTTCCCCCAGCCCTCTCAATAAATAAATAAATAAATAAATAAATAAATAAATAAATAAATTGAGGGTAATTATGATATACTTACCTGGGGACTAAGAATCCAGAAGGAAGAATGGGGAGAAAGGTGGTGCTAACACTTCTGGAACTGGCCACAGAAAAAGGCAGTGAAGCCACAGAGCTGGGCCCAGATCCATGGGACCCTACTCCTGGCCTCACCCGGGTCCAAAGCCTCCATGTGTCCAACTGTGAAAGAGAGCTGAGGATCCTGGCTGCTTCCCCCCTCCCTTCTATGAGGAAGGGGATGGAAGGGATATTGGAGATGAAGACCTTTTATGTCAGCTGGGGAACAGACGTCTATTGCTCCCAGGTGGGCTTAGAGCTGGGACATCTTCAGTGGCTCCTTCCCCTCTGTGGAAGACAGGGGAGGACTAGGTAGACAATTTGAGGAGTTGGGGGAAGAGAGTATTGGAGAGAGTGGATGAGCCCCTCCCCCTCTATCCCATGCCTGCCCAACTGAGACAAAACAAAAAACACAACGGCGCTCCCTTCCCTCCACACTTCCTAAGGGAGAGAGCCTCCCTTCCCCCCAGCCAACACAGCTGCTCTAGTGGAGGACTTGTAAAGAATATACACACCATGGGGGAGGGGGTTAGGGGTGGAATAGAGGGAGTCACAAGCACTAGGATGGCAGGCCAGAGTCCTTAGCGACTTAGTTCACATGAACACACAGAAGAGTGTCTGTCACAGAGTGTGTGCTCCAGAAAAGTCTTCATCATCATACTGTCATTCCCAGTTGGAATGGCGCTCACTGGGTGACAGTGCCTTCTGTGACCCAATTACCTACAAAATGGTGCCTGGGGACAGAGTCCTGGGCAGCGTGATTTCCTACAAGCCGTTCAACCAGGGAGCCTCCCAGCAACTCTGCATCTTACCAAAGGAGTCTGGTAGGTCTTTCATCTTGTTCCATAGACTTCCAGTTTGTGTCATGGCAGCCTCTGGACTGTGATCTCCTTAAGGGCAGAGATGACAACAGCAACAGCCAGCACTATACAATCCTTTCCACACACTCCCTGTTCACAGCGCTCGCATGGATTGACTCATGTGGTTTTTTCCAAAAGTCATATGAGGCAAGTAGGGCACAGAGGGGTTGGGTAACCTGGCCAGAAGCATGGGGCCAGCATTTAACCCCAGCCAGTCAGGCTCCAGAGCCTACGGCCTTTCCCACACCATCCCACCTCCCCTCTGTACCCTTTGGCCCAGCACAGAGTAGGCTTGTAATAAATGTTTGCAAAATGAATGGATCCCAGTGACATCTTCAGGGAAGCCTTCTAGTATTTTCTCTCTTTGGGGTTTCTGACTGGCTCCCTTTTCCTATGGACCCCTTGAAACCCAGAACAGCAGCTGGGAAGTGCTCCCACTCTTCTCAGGAAAGCGTGCTCCCTCCAGGCTGCTTGAGGAAGTGACCCCATGTCACCCTCATCACGGTTCACTCCCAGCCTTCTTCTCACATTCCCTTTCTTAGAAACAGTTGGTGGAGACTCCATATCACTCCTAAGAATACAGATTGCCTTGCTAGGCTGGTGGAATTAAGAATGATTTTGGGGGGGCGGGGGCGGTTAATTGGACTTTATTTTTGATATTTTTTTTTTACTCTATGAAAAGTGTATATATTAATTGTAGAAACTGTGGCAACTGTAGAAATATACAAGGGAGAAAATTTTAAATGGAGGATTTTTTGTTCTTTATTCAAAATATTCTTTAATATTTAATGATCCTTATAGTAAAAAAAAATATGAAAAGAGCCCAAGTGATTAGACATTATGCGTTATGGGGAAAGAAAATCTTTCTAATGCTGGCTTGTTCTCATTCATCTTCTTAGGATCTTGACAACTGCTTTAATACCTTCTGCTCCTGTCCTAAATAGTGACATGATCCACAAGATAAATGCAGAGTCTCACAAACTGCCCTGATTCTCCCATAGGCCCTGAAGAGAAATGCACAAAGTGTGTCCACTTTCAGCCTGGGATACAGGAATGCATGTAGAAAAAACCCAATACATTCCACACTCCAGAGCAAGGCTTTCAGGGCTTCTTATTTTTTTTTTAATTTTTTTCAATTTATTTATTTATGATAGTCACAGAGAGAGAGAGAGAGAGAGGCAGAGACACAGGCAGAGGGAGAAGCAGGCTCCATGCACCGGGAGCCCGATGTGGGATTCGATCTCAGGTCTCCAGGATCGCGCCCTGGGCCAAAGGCAGGCGCCAAACTGCTGTGCCACCCAGAGATCCCCAGGGCTTCTTATTAACCTCTGTTCAGAACCCCTCTTCTTTCCTACAAAGAGTGGTCCTGGTCGTATAAACCTAAATATATTCATTAGCTTTGCAATCAGTTTCAAAAGACATTCTTAGGCATAAATAAATACATATAATCCATATCGAATCATAATCCATATTGGATTTTCCTGTTTGAGTTTTTAATATGTTTATCTTCCTTAATCAAAACTTACCCAGTCTATTTTTTATAACATAATTACAAAGATAATACATATTTACTGTAGAGCATTTAGAAATTACTAAAAATGGCACAAAGAAATGAAAAGCACCAGTAGATCTGCCGTCTTGAAAGCCTGGCCTGCTCTGGACTTCTGACTCTGAATGTGGGTAAGTGGAATGGGATAGAAGAGCACATGTGGTGGATATGCATGTGCTTGGCTGGTCCTAAATGCCCTAACATCTGGTCATAGCACTCTGATTCCCTTTAAAAACTGCTTCCTCATGAATCCTCTTCAACCAACCAACCAACCAATGAACTAATCACCCACCCACCCCATCAACCAACCAATGTGTGTACCAGATACACCCACACCCACACCCACACATGCACACACACTTCAACCTGTGGTTGTACAGGGAAATGTCAACCCCAGTCAGTCCCAATACCATTTCACAGGGTTAGGCATGGAAGTCCTTTGGGGACTTTTCTTCATTGGGTAAAGGAAAGAGATTCCCTTCTACTTTGGTGGTAAGGTCAGAAAGATAAGCTCCCTGAAGCTACTACCTGCAATAGTTATGGCCCCGTGGAAAAAGTTTTCAGACAATGAAGGAAAGATAAAAATACGAAGGAGCCTTGTGTTTGAGAACCTAGTCTGGCTGCCCTTTCTTGTAGCCTAATCTGCTTCTGTTTGTTTCTGAAAGCAGCAACTTCTTGCCTTTGCCCAACTTGGTTACCTGAGCCCCTAAGTTTGTTTGTTTGTTTCTTTCTTTCTTCTTTCTTTTTTTTTTTTTTTTTTTTAAGATTTTATTCATGAGAGACACACAGAGAGGCACAAGCAGAGAGAAAAGCAAGCTCCCTGCAGAGAGCCAGATCCGGGACTTGATCCCAGGACCAGGGATCATGACCTGAGCTGAAGCCAGATGCTCAACCACTGAACCACCCAGGTGCCCCCTCTTAAGTTTCTTTTGGTCTGAGGTAGTTTGACTTGGAAATTTTCTCATGGAATTAAGAGTCTTGTTTAAACAAACACACTAACATTACACATAAGGGCAGAAAATTAGGAAAAGTATATTTATTTAGGATAAATTTTAAGAATCTATTCAAAAGAAAGTATTTATTCAAAAGAAATTTATTCACACCTTGTGTTGCCTGCCTGGACCAGAGATGTAGGTGGTCTGCCCTTCTCAGACAATCCAGTTGGCTCCCACCACTCTCACAGCTCTGATAGGAGTCAGGGTACGGGTCCCAGTGCTGTGGGAGCACAAATCCTAGCCCAGAGTTTAATATTCATGCTGTTTCTCTAGAACTGAGTTTCTCAAATTAACAGGGAGGAGGGGCAGCTCTGCCATAGAGAAGGTATTATTACCTAGTGTCCTTTCTGCCCTTCCACCAGCAAGGCAGGCTGACCACCATTCCCTGTGCATCCAGTGGCCAATGAAAACAGACTGGACAACTCAGCTCCATTGTGGAAATCACCTCCACACCCTCCTCACTGCCAACACTTTCTGGTCTGCTTCTGTCTACCTCCTGCCTCAGACTTGTGTCCCAGGTTTTGATTCCTATCCTGCCCCTTTGGTCTTCACAACCAATCTTGGTTTCATCTGTTGAACCAGAGAACCCCCCAAGAGCTTTTTCTCACATACTCCTCACTCCCTTCTCCAGCCCCACTCAGAACACAACTCCTGACATGAATTCACTGGGCTCCTTCTCCAGATATATCTATTCCAGGTCTCTGAAGGCAGAGTGTTGGGCAGTATAAGCAAAGAGGAAAAATGGAGGTCCACCCAGAATGGAACAGGGACAGGTTATAAACAGAGAGGCACATTCACATGAGGCGAAAGTCAGGAGTCACCACATGGGACAAGATGGAGGAATTTCTGTACAGATTCATGGAGGTGGGAAATAAATGGGTCCCCTAGTCCACCATATGCTAGAGCATATGCATCATACAGCCACCCTGAGGATGGGAGCTCCACACTGATGGAGGGGGGAGAATTAGAAGGAACCCAGGTGACCATGCAGTTACCACCACAGCTTACCTCTGTACTCTTTGATGCGTGAGAAGAAAAGATCTTGCTTAAAACAATTGTGTTCTGTGTGTCTACTCTTAGAAGCTAAACTTAATTCCTGAACTGATACACACAATAAATGCTAGTTACAGTTAACATTATTGTTTTCTCTTAGCATCATTTCTCTAATGCCAGAGGACTGTCGCTCTTTGGGTCCAAGCCATCTCCAGGCCGGTCTGTCCCACATTCGGTCCCTTAGTTGTTCTGCTTAGGAGAGGAAGGAAGCACACCCTGCCACAGATTCTAGGGGTACAATGCTGCCATCACTGACCAGGTTTTATTTTTGCTGGGGCCTTTTATCCTTCTGCTCTCTGTCAATGTGCTGACTAGTTTTTCTGGCCTGCAAGAATGCATCCTCATTCAAAGACGTCTTCGTATGGCCTATGTGTTATGAACTTGCTCGTCAGTCCTGCTCTAGCTATCATAATGCCAACGTGTAGAAAATGAAATTAGAATCAAAGGCATGAAGGAAAGTGAGAAATCAGGCAAAAGAGAAGGCTTTAGCTCTGAGCTGTTTCTATTTTTATTAAAAATAATTTTAAAAATTACATTCCATTGACAATTAAAATCGCATTTCTCAATTTAAAAATATTTTGCAAAGAAAAAAGACAAGAATGTGTTATAATATCTTTTAGATATGTAGAAAATCTAATTAATTTTTAGGGTAGATAATTTTGTATAAGGCAGTTTCAATTCTACAAGAACTTTTAAAATTGGTATTGTTTCATTTATTTAAAGGGGTATACAGATCAAGAGAGCATAATTATCAAAGGTAACAATCCTTCTTTTTCAAAGTCACAGAAGTTAAATTAAAGGAATTTCCTTTAAAAAGATATTTAAGTCACTCCTCTACCCTTAGCAACATTTTAGTAAACAAATCCCTCACCTTCAAATAAACATTTACTTTAAATCTTGATATACGTTAATTACATAGAAACTAATGTCAAAAATATTCTTTACTCCTATCTTAGAGTGTTTTATTTTTCAGTTAAATTTAGAAATGCTTTTAATTCTATCACTGTGGAGTAAATAAGTTAGCATACAAGCATGTACGGATTTATTCATTTTTTCTAAAAAAAAAGTCATGCAGCTGAGAAGAGAGCAGTTTATACATATATACATGTATATCTGACAAATCTAAAGCCATAAGCTGTAAAGGAAAAATATTATTACATATATTATTCCCAGCATACAAGGCAGGAGAAAAAAAACCCTAAAACCTTTCATCAGTCTTAAAACTAGAATAGTTTGGGGGCACTTGGGTGGCTCAGTTGGTTAAGCGTCTGACTCTTGATTTCAGTTCAGGTCATGATCTCAGGGTTGTGAGATCAAACCCTGTGCTGGGCTCTGCACTGGGATTCGATCTCTCCCAGTCCCTCTGTCCCTAACCTCCTCCCTCTCCTAAACAAACAAACAACTTTAGGAGTTTTGCAAATCAGTTCTAACCAATAGTGATGGGACCATTTCTTACACGGGGCTTACAAGGTAGGATTTATACATTGAAGCCAAGTGGTAAATACAACGTCTGATGATCTCAGTGACCTTCTGAGGAAGTACTTTACTGCTTGAAAAATGAGAGAGTCTAATACATTTTTTACACTCTTTTCACTTACTTTTAAAAACAAGATGTATACATGCTAAGTTACTAATGATCCAGCAGATTATTTTTTAACTTGTTGGAAAACTACAATCTCTGCCCTTTCTGAAGTCTGACATTTATTAAACATGCAGAGTTTTCCCGTGTTCTTGATGTTATTTATAATTTCAGGGGTTTCACCTAAGTCAGAGTAATCTAGTGATCACTCTCCATTGATCTTTACACTAGAAAAATGTTGCTTACTATTTGTAGTTTCTACGTATCTTTCATTGAATTCTTGACATGCAGACCAAAGAGGTGAAAAATGTGAAGAATATGCTTTCTGTAAAAGGTCCAATTCCTTATTTATAAAGCACCAAAGGCCAGTGATGATACTGTGATGGGAAATGAGGAGTATGATTACCTGAGCCCTCTACACCTGAAGTCTAATGGAAGCGAATCTATTCACCTTTGGTTGTCTTAAATACTTCAGTGTTGTATTTCTAAACTTGTATGGCACTGGAATTAAAGTCTTCACATTATTGGATGTACTTTGGTTTATAAATTTAACTTTTTAAAGTATTTCAAGAAGAGCTTAGAGCATCTATAGAATTGATTTTGAAAAGTTTTAGTTTCATATATATTTGCATGGATTGGTATCTCATGAATATAACATGTTATTTAGAAAAGGTAACAGGGCAAAAAACAAACCAAAAAAACCCCACCAAGTATCTACAAATAGCCACCCCCAAAAGGACTAGGAGGAAAATAAAATTTTAGTACCAGATGGGACAGTACCAAGGTAATGTCACAGAGCTGCGCAAACAAATAAACAAATCTAGGCAATTCATTGTTTGGATTATGCAATTATTAATAACCAATTTGAATAATTTCACTCCACACTGTTATACAGTGACTCTTCTGGTTACTTTAAGATTGAGGAAATGTAATCTATGAGTGAAGCTACCCTGGTCTGCCTGTTGTACATATTAAATGGAACCCCAGGATTTACCTTGAGTATCTCCTGAGAGTGAAAACATAGCATGTGTAAATTTAATTCAGTATAAAATTTCAATGTTTTCCCCACAGTGAGAATTTCAGCAGTGTCTTCTTAGTATAAAACGGTGTCTTATCACTCCACTACATTCCGAATTTGTGTTAATTCTGACAGATATTGGAACTAAAGTCTATATTTTATGTTTACTCATCATAGGGGCCTTCTTCCGGAGACCGTACAAATTGATAAAATTTAAAAATAGACAAAAGCATTTTTTAAAGCATCCATTTACATTGATAGAAGCATTTGTTCCCCCCATGGATAAGAAGTTGGATCCGTGCTGTATGTGTTTGGGTAACAACGAGCTCCTCAGAAAGAGGAGTCACATCACTGAGTTAAGAGTAACAGATTGATATTCTTACACATTTATTTAAATAAGTTTCCTGAGGAGTTCGACTTGACAATATTGCTAACCTAGTTTGCTTAAAATGTACAAAAATGCAGTGAAACTTACATATCTTTAAAAAATTCTGAAGCCAGATTTTGTTCTGATCGGCTATGCAATTAAGGCCGATTAGTTAAATTTTTACTAACAATAATCTGAAACATAAAATTAACTTTGGGTTTAAAAGCAATTCTTTTTTTTTTTTAAATCAATTCTTGAAATCATCCTCAATATATGATACCTATTAACTGAAAGTAATAAAAAGAGGGTGCTAGGATTGACCCTTCACAGCTTTGGTTAATACACCTTGCCAAGAATAAACTGCCTTTAAAACAAATGCCTTGTGTACTGTGCACTTATAGACACCGGTACATTTTTCAGACATAAATTGAATGGCGTGTTGCTGAAGTTTCTCTTGCTGGAATTTGAAGTGATTTTAAATACTGAACGATAACATCTTTATCGTATCATAAAATATTGCTTCATCAAAACGAGATTCCAAGGCCCCTTATAGTTCTCTGAACTTCTCAAGTCTCCATTATTTGATAGACTTGGATAAAATGTACAGGCCTCAGAGTTCATCAAAAATCTTGGATACCTAGAGAGAGAAAGAAGCGATCTGAGACTCTTCTGAGAGCCAAAATGTTGAGAAGAAACAAAGCAACAAAATAGATACGATGATTCAGAAAATGGCAATTTTGGCAGAAATATCTGAGAGTCACAGTGGACTGCAGGTTGAGTATGAATATGCAGAACAGGGGTGAAAACAAAAATGCCATATTAGGATGTGCTAACGAGAATATGACAGATCAATCTGTTGAAATTATATACCGCGAAGACTGTCCTTCGCCAAGGCCCTGCGAAGTCTCAAGCTAGCATAAGAGCAGTGGTTAAACACAAGCAGATAGTTTTCTTTTATTGTGTGCAAAGATTTCCCTGGCTTGGAACCCTGCCTTCAGAACGAGGAGCCCAGGTCAGAAGGCGGATGCCAGCTAGAGGGTGGAGAAGGCCCGTTTCTGCTATGCCTCAAGGCGGCCTTCCAGACACAAGCCCCCCGTTCAACAGCAAGAGTTTGGTGAGCCTCATCTCCCTTCAGTTGATATGTGGACAGTAAAATAAATAAAGGTTTCATTCTTCTCCCCTGGAATAAAATACCAAGTGTTGTAGAAGACCTGAGGACTCCGATTTGCTAGATTGCTTTAAAGGTCAGAATTAGAAAATTAAGGATTGAAGGAAGATTGATTTTACGTGAGTGGGAATGATAAGCAGGCCCTCCTGCACGGTGCACTGCTGCTACTCGTGCGAGGGTGTCAACAGAGACCGCGTTGAATGTCATCTCTGATGGGCTGATAGTGGCCTCCCAGAGAGCCGTGTCGAGGAGGACACCAGGCTTGTCCCAGCCTGACAGGAGAGTGCGACGAGTGATATCTGCCACAGGCACAGGTATTTCCTATTCCTATTCTGTTTGTCTCAAATGACCTTAAAGATCTTGAAAACATAGGAGGCTGACAGATGACCCACCCTGTGCCCATGTCCTAGTCACAGACCACAGGCGGGGGAGGTGTGGTGAGAGTCAGAACGAGCTTTGGGGAAATGTGAACAAGCCGGTGATTTTAGCTGAGAAGGAAATCACTTTGCTCTGTCACTGAAGATCCCTTTTCCTCCAAGAAGGTCCCAAGGGCTCTGGCCAACTCGGAGTCCCCAAGGCCCCAAAGAGCGTCTCCTCCGGACGGCGGACTCTCCCACTACATCTTCTTGGCAGGCAGATGAGCTTACCAAGCCCCTGGGATGATGTACACAGTGAAACACTCGCTTTGTTTTCTGTCTTTTCCATGATGTAACTCGCCTTGAGGAAAGCTGCTGCCGAATGCACATGACCTATCAGAGGACTTGACTAATCAGAGGAAATTATCCAGCGCTAATTAGGTAATAAGGTGACCCAGAAGGAAGCCATATATAAAACAGCTTCCTGATTTAAACTTTGAGGAATGAGCAGAAAGGTAACAAAGACCTAGAGAGCCTGGCCCAGAGGACCGGGCAGCCAGAGGTAGGCCTGGAGGAGAGAAGAGGCGCTCCCGAGGGCTGAGAGCCCGCTTGGGTCCTCCTCCCTCAGAGGCCCAGGACGGCAGCCAAGCCTCTTCCCTCGCGCTTCTCAATCTCAGTCGTGCATTCTTCCAAGTACAGGTGATGCCATCATTAGGAAGAGTGGGCGTTGGGGGAAACAGCCAAAGGTTCTTGTGTCTTTGTTGATTTGAAATTAATTAAATTCGCATCCTCTTCACCCTCTGTTGGCAGGCTCGGCAGGCTCCCTCCGGGGCTGCTTCTCTTGGAAAACATTAGCACCATCCAGGCTCAGGATTCACTGTCACTGTAAAAAAACAGAACCATGGTATATTTCCAAGAAGCTACCGAGAGCTGGTCCCTCCACTATGGAGGGGACTCAAGAGAACGCACACGATCAGGAAGCCAACAGGGTCCAGCTTACAATTTCTGAAACAAAGGTTGGTTTGGATTTTATATTTGATCCCTGAGGAGGAAATCCATGAAGGCCAGGAAATAATCCCTAGCTCTTGCTCTAAGATCCCTCCCTTGTGCTGATGTGGAGAGAACCAGATGGAGTTGGGGGTCCCCCCCTTTAATTAGATCTAATCCCGTTCTCCTATGAATACATGCCAAATTGCTCCCCACCCCCAACTTCCTTTTTTAAAAAATTTCCATGCATTGTTTTTTCTCAGGAGTTCGTGGTCCTGGCGTGTTTTCAAAAGTCCATTTTGCTCACATCCACAAAGGATCTAGAGATGCCTTCTCGGTGTCATTTAGAATTCAATCCTAATGATGCCTAATGCATCTTGGGGTGTGAGTCGACATAAATTAGGGACGTGGTATTCGGACATGACTGTGCTGGCTCATTTGTGCTTTTGTTTCTGACTTGGCTATCTTGGCCACATATCTGGCTCTGCAGCTTTTCCCACTGAGACCATGCCTCCACCCCCATCTCCTGGAAAGCAGGCCACTCTACCTCTCCTCCCACTTCTTTCTTCAGTTTTGTGTCCCTTCGCTCCAATTCCAGAACATCCCTACTTGAAGTGACCTTTGTCTCCAAGAAAGTGCCTGGATGATAATAATCAACAGAACCTCACAACTCCTTAGCTCACAGGTGTGTACAGTCTGCAACAGCTAGGTTCTCCTGACACCTGCTTCAGAGCTCTCCTGCTCAGGGAACCAGCATGTGTTTCTAAAAAGACTGAAGCAATTTGATAGATAAATAGATCTATCCATGGAAGGAGAGGGAGATAATGTGTGTATGGTTATGTGTTGGTGTCTGTGTTGTGAAGAAGCTGTGATAAGGTCGGACCATCGATGGGAAAGGAGGAGGCGGGCAGTTGTGAGCAAAAGACAACTTCTGTAGCAAAACTTATTTGAAATGGAAAGCTGATGGAAGATTAAGAAACTTTTTAACTGGGATTCCTGGGTGGCTCAGTGGTTGAGCATCTGCCTTTGGCTCAGGTCGTGATCTTGGGGTCCTGGGATCGAGTCCTGCAACAGGCTCCCTGCAGGGAGCCTGCTTCTCCCTCTCTGCCTGTGTCTCTGCCTCTCTCTGTGTGTCTCTCATGAACAAATAAATAAAACAAAATCTAAAAAACAAAAACCAAACAAACACCAATCCATACTCTTTGTTGAAAAAATGAATACGAATAAGCAAAACGAAAAATACTAACAATCTTACCAGAGTTAACATTTTGGTCTGTACTCTTCCAAACTTCCTTCCTCTGATCATGATATACATTCTCTGGTACAAAAATGGAATCATATCATGCATATCACGCTGTGATCTGCTTTTCTCACTGTCATTCACATACAGACATCATTCCTTGCTAATAAAAATACAGTATCTTTTTAGTGGCTACAGAGCATTCTAGTGTCTCATCAGACCAAAAACCATTTTTTAAACTACATCCTTATTGTTAAACATGTAGACTACTTCTGATTTTTAGTTTTTATTTAGTATAAAAAAATCTTTGCACACTCCCAGTTGCTACCTTTGCATAAACATACCTAGAAGAGAAATTGCCAGGCTAAAATGTATCTCATATTAAAGCTTAAACAGCCCTTTGTCAAATTACCCCTTCCCTAGATTTTTTCCTCCCCACATTCTCTTTAGGGAGATTTCCTTTCCAATCCTGGATATTATTATTCCCATTTTTTATTGATCCAATAGGTGAAAATATCGTCATATTTACCTTTACTTTTTATGATTTCTAAGAAAAATAAACATTTTTTAAAGGTCTATTGGTAATTTTGATTTTTTTCTTTTGCTAAATTGCTAATATTGATAATTTTTACTCATTTAAAATGAGACTACTGGACAGGCCCAGTGGCCCAGCGGTTTAGCACCGCCTTCAGCCCGGGGTAGGGTCCTGGAGACCAGGATCAAGTCCCGCGTCGGGCTCCCTGCATGGAGCCTGCTTCTCTCTCTGCCTGTGTCTCTGCCTCTCTCTCTCTGTGTGTCTGTCATGAATAAATAAAATCTTTAAAAATAAATCAATAAATAGAATGGGACTATCTTTTTATTGGTTTGTGTATTAATAATTTTTGTTCATTATACATATATTGCCAATACTTTTCCCCAGTTTTCCTTTTCCTCCTCATTCTATTTGTTGTGTTTTTTGAAGTAAAGAAATTTGGAGCTTTTAATGTAGTTTAAATCTATGATTTTCTTTCTTTTGAAAAAATATTTATTTATTTAATAGAGAGAGAGAGAGCAGGGGGGAGGGCAGACGGAGAGGGAGAGAATCCCAAGCAGACTCCCTGCTGAGCGTATAGTCCCATGTGAGCCTGGATCCCAGAACCCTGAGATCATGACCTGAGCCAAAACCAAGAGTTGGATGCTCAACGGACTGTGCCACCCAGGCACCCCTAAATCTATGCTTTTCTGATATGGTTTTTGATTCATGTGTCATGCTTTCAACTAGTCCCTACCTCAAAGTTATAATAATATTTATATTTTTTCTGTACTTTTTTCTTTTTTTAACATTTAATCTTATTTGGCGTCTATTTTAATCTATGGCATGAGACAGAGCTCTAAATTTTAATTTTTATTGCATTGTGGAGTCTTTCAGGAGCACAGTATGTGTCTCTCTATTTTAAAAAATTTTTTATGTCCCTCAATAAAATTGAACCATTTCTTTTTATATTATGCCATGCATTTTTTGGTTAAGTGTATGCCTAGGTATTTCACACCTCGTGTTGTTTTTATGGCAGTACTAAGGTTAGTATGTGCTAACAGTGGCTCTTTCAGCATAGTAGATAAGAGCACAGGGTCAGACAGCCAGAGCTTGAATCAAGGCTCAGCCACTTCCTGGCCGTGTGAACTTGGGCAAATTGACCTTTTTTTAGGCTCAGTTTTCTGTGTTTATCTCATCTGCAAAACACACATAATAATACCATGTATCTTACAGGGTTGTTGTAAAGGATAGGTGAGCAAATCTCCGTAAGGCACTATACTAGCGGCCAGACACACAAACACACGAATGTATGTTATTCTTATTTTGCAGATTCTATGCTAGCAAATGTTTTTTGGTTAAACACAAGCTTGAACACTGCTTCATAATGCAAAGTCTTTAAGAAAGAATCTTCCAAAACGAACTTTCCATTTCTTTTTTTTTTTTTTTAAGATTTTATTTATTTATTTGAAACAGAGAGAGAGAGAGAATACATGGGGGGTGGGGAACAGCAGAGGCAGAGGGAGAAGCAGGCTCCCCTCTGAGCAGGGAGCCCGATGTGGGGCTCAATCCCAGGACCCTGGGATCATGACCTGGGCTGAAAGCAGATGCTTAACAGACCGAGCCAAAGTTTGGCGCCTCCAAACTTTCCATTTCTGAGGAGAATGTACTTCAATGTGGTTTGTTTAAAACGCCCTACAAGCATTTTGAGGGCTTGGCGGGTGGCACCGTCACCAACCAGAACTTGTTTACTTCAAGCACCAAGGAGCCCAGAGCTCACACCTGGCCCTCTCTGCTCGGCTCTGTGGACTGCGAGCAGGGTGACAGGCCCTGCCACACAAGACTGTCCCAAAGTGGATACCAATTGCCTCAGCCGTGGGGACATCAGGTCATTCCTAGTGTTGCAACTCTCACACGCAAATTTTCACTGGAGGTGGCGCAGTGGCCGTCAGGCCCGTGTGAAAGTCAGCAACCTGGGCTCCGGCCCACGGCCTGCGCCTGGAGGCATTCTCGCTGCTCGCTCATTCCTCTGTCTAGGTAGACGTGCTCCCTGCTGTCTCTGTGGCTATTTATCATCTCTGTGAAATGATCAAGTAAGCCCAGGCGTTCTCGACTCTGGCAAATCCTAGGGTTCCCTGTTAAAAATATCTTGGCCCACTGCCACACAACTGCACCAAATAACATAGTGATCCTGCCTCAGACTTCTATGGCTTGCCTCCGTGCTAACTCGGGCAGTGTTAGCGTCTTGTCTACGACAGCGGCATCAGAGAGTAAGTTTTCTGAGTGTCATGTAGATATTTTAAGAATGTGGGACAGCTTTCGCATAAGCCTTTATAGTAACAGGCCCACAAACTGTAAAAACAAATTGAACTGATGACAAAGCGTCATCTTATGATTTTTAAGAAAGCATTAAATTGGGAAGCTAACAGTGACATGAGGACAGCTCCGAAGGCCTCTTTCCCGAGTGCCCCCGGGCGCAGCCATCTTTGTTCTCCTGACCAGTTTATCTTCTCACACTTCCTCTTCATGACCACAGCTAATGTTTCCTCGCTCCAAAGATGGCAATAAACCTGCATTAAACCTTTGTTGTGTGATGATGCTTCCTAACTTGGTTTGGGGGGAGTACAGAGCTCAGCCCAGCACAAAGTCACCTCACAATTAGATCATGTTTCCTTTCTCTTCAGCAATATAACATCCCTTCTCCTTCCCGAAGTAGCCCTGGCCCTGGCCCTGGCCCTGGGGCAGGGAGGGGGTGGGAGGGAGGTGGGATGGGTAGGGAGAGAGTTATAGAGGTCACACATCTGGCTAACATCACGCCCAGGCCTAACATTCATCCAACACACATAGATCATGCCCACAGCAGACATAATCTGGGCCACTATTCAAGCAATGCTGTGGTTTATTAAATTTAATACATCTTCCCTCACCACCACATGCACACGCACGTGCACATACACATACACACCTGCATTTTAACAATGTTATTTGAAGGTATCATCCTGCAGGATTATAAGCGGTTCCTTTTTTTTTTTTTTTTATAAGCAGTTATTTCGTATCCCTCAAAATACAGAGCTCAGATTTGAGGGAAACCAGTTGGCACTCAATATACTTCTTATTTATTTATTTATTTATTTATTTATTTATGTGCTTCTTATTTAATACTTACTGAGTTTTAAAAGGACTTTTGAGAAACTAGAAAGGAAAAGAGGAAAGAAACTTATAGAGAAAATAACTGGAAGGGGCCACAGAGATTTACTTGAGCCGAGAGGCCAACACAGTTCACCAAAACTGCTGTTTTCTTGCAATTAATGGTTCAGTCTCATCCATGAATACATGAGGTGATGGATACATCATTCACCAAATACTTTCATGCATTAGCCTCATGGTGGTTGCCTTTCTTGATGTTGAGTGTTCCTTCTATTTTTTTTTTGATCTCTAATTTGTGGAATATCTCTTAACTAATTAATAAAAGAAAATGAAAATGTAGTTTTTGGTGTTTTTTTTTTTTATAAAGATTTTGTTTATTTATTCATGAGAGACACAGAGAGAGAGGCAGAAACACAGGCAGAAGGAGAAGCAGGCTCCCCACAGGGGAATCCCGAGACTCCAGGATCACGCCTTGGGCCAAAGGTAGACGCTCAACCACAGAGCCACCCAGGCATCTCGAAAATGTAGTTTTAAAAGAAACATTGAGTTTTATCATAAACCTGCTGTGTAAATTAGACAAATTATTGAACTGCTCCGAGCTCCAGGTTTACTCATACAGTTTATTTCATTTTTAGCTGGTTGAACTGATGTGATGTAGACAATGCCAGGCACATATTAGGTTGTTCAGTAAATATATTTTGTAAAATTACATCATCATACTTTTCTAAAAAAATTTTAAAAAGACAAAGAGCAGAGACAGGAAGAAATTCACGAAATTCTTTATTAAACTAACCTAGATTTTCCCGAGAAATACTGAAGTGATCCATTTTTATGTCATTGAGCTCAGACGTGAATCATAAAATAAACAATAGAATTATCACAAAACCAGAACAGGTATGCTGTTATTTACCCTCTCTGACTACTCAACTTCCTACGTGATAGTACCCAGGCATCCGGTATGTATAAAATGCTATATAAATGTCTTATTATTTTTTGTTATTAATGTGCTTTCAAAATTATAAATCCACTTGGATGGAACCAAATCAATTTTTTCCCTAGTCTTTCCCAATGCTATTACTCAATATAAACTCATCACTGTGGCCAACTGGCATAAGGGAAAGAAGATGGACACTCGGCTAATATTTGCCATTCCTTTTCTGTGGTTCGTCACCTAAGCTTGCAGAGACAGAAACACTACGCTTGCAGGAAATTGTCTAACTATAAAGGCCTCGGGAAGAAGGGACAGGCTGGCTAGACCGTAAGCACTATGATGAAAGGGAGTCTATCTTTGTGGTTACTACTATCTAGCGGCATTCAGGAAGGTGCTGGGAGGGGCAGACAATAAGGCAGTGCATTCTTTACAGAGAATTTAAACAATAATATAACCAACTCAATAGATCTGCTCTCTGTTATCACAGAGTGCTGGCAAAGCTTAACAATGCCAGTGATGAAATTCTCTTCGACTCTAGGGCAGACCTCTCCCACTGCCCTGCCGCAACCCTTAAACAGCATTCCACTTACAATGTCTCACACATAACAGATATGAATTATGGGAGAAATGCTAAGGTAGGAAATATGAATATAAAACTCCCCCTTGTACACAATTCCTTTGTTGTCTCTTCTTATTGATTTTCTAAAGACATGAAAACCATAGTATAAACTTCCCATAGTGCTTTGTGTGTCTCTGGCCCTTAATAAAATCCTGTGCTAAACTTTAGATTCCACAACATAAAAGAAAATGTCCATTCAATGAGGACAGGGCAAAGTAATGAACAATGGCTGGTCAATGGGATATGTGGGAAGAGTTCTAAAAGACTCGAGACTATGGATCCTGATGAGAAAAGTCTTTACACCCCACATGGTGCATTAAGTGTAGGGTGGTGACCAGATTGACTCCTTTTTCCAGAAGTACAAAGACTTTACATATAACAGAGGTTCTGTGTCAAGGTGTCTTTCTAGCATCAAGATGAATTGAATTCTTTAAATGCATTCTGGAAGTCTTAATTTAGCAAGAGGATGGAGAAGTATGTTTTCTACTAAGTTCAATCTATAGTGACTGTTACATACTTTCTAAACCAGTACAGTCACCTGTTCACTGCTTAAATGGCAGAGGAAGGATGAGTCTCAGACATTAAAGCCAATGGGGAACTTTGGGAGAACTGATGTGTCAAAGTAGGTTAACCTATTGCGACAAATGTACCACTCTGGCGTGGAACACCAATAGTCAGGGAGGCTGTGTGTGTATGGGGGTAGGGAGCATATGGGACCTGTCATTTCTGCTCATTTTGCTGTACACCTAAAACTAAAATAGAAAGCTTTAAAAAAAAATGCCCCAACCACTAACATGGATGTGCCTGGGCCTTTGGACACAGGCTTATTAGCCCAAAGGGCAGTGAATTTATGTCTATGAATTTTAATAATAATATCAATATTTATTGAGAGTTTGCTTTGTGGCAGGCTTTGTTCTAAGTGCTTTGTATCTTTCAGAGTTTTTGGTGACTAAAAATTAGATTTGCTTTATAGTATTGTACTGCTCTTTGAGTAATCAGAAAGTCCTTATAGCACCAAGGCCCTGGGACTTGCCACTGCTGGTTGCATAGCCCTGGTTCTGACATCGCTGAGCGGGTAAGGCCTGACCAGTGTCCTCTGAATCAAAGCCAGATAGTTCTGGACCAAGAGAAGAATGTGGACATTCACCTGAAAAAATAATAGTTTAGCATAAAGCAGCCCCCCAAATCGGTTAAGGCTTTTTGTCTTATAGGCAGAAATGAGCTACAGCTCATTTCAAAGACCAACCTTTCAGTATTTCAGAAACGTGATTTCTAAGATGCTGTCATAACCATGTAATTCTCTAACATTAGGTCTCTTCCATGTTGCCAATAATATCAGAGATCAGGAGGCAGGTGTATAAAACCCCCTATGTTTCGCATCATTGGAGGGTACCCGTCAGAGATATGGTAATAAGATATTTATAGGGTTTTGGTGGTGATGTGAGTGAACCCTACCCAGAAATACACAGTGACTCATCTTTAGGTAAGACTAAACTGCAGAGAAAATACTGCTCTGTGATTTCCTTTGTGATACTCCCCCTAGAATTTTTCTCTTTCATCTGCTTGTTAATATCTGGTATCTCACTTAAATAGGATAGAATCTTTCCTGAGCCAGTGATGCGACTTTAAGAGAAACATTATTTTAACTAATAATGCCTGATATCTTCAATACAAAGTGGACTTCGACGTCAGAGCCTAGGCTTGGCTCATTAGGACTGTGAGGGCCTGGGATCCCTGGGTGGCTCAGTGGTTTAGCACCTGCCTTCGGCCCTGGAGTCCCAGGATGGAGTTCCACGTCAGGCTTCCTGCATGGAGCCTGCTTCTCCCTCTGCCTGTGTCTCTGCCTCCCTCTCTCTCTGTGTCTCTCATGAATAAATAAATAAAATCTTAAGAAAAGAAAAAAAAAAGACTGTGAGGGCCTGATGTGTGAGATGTGGGGTGACCATCTCTCCGATAAGGTTTCGGGGAAGGTGCAGAAGAAGAGTCCAGAAGACAAACATGTGACTGCCCCAACCACATTCTACTCTCAATCTTCCCCTGGGACGCTCCAGCCTTGGGACTGCCCAGTGACCAGTGACTGCACTCTGGAAGCATTTAAGATGACTGGCACAGCCTTTGGTTAACATGGAGGGAGAGAAGATAGTATCCTGCTCTGAAAGTTTATTCTAATTTTTTAAAATTTTTATTTGTTTATTTGAGTGAGAGCAAGTGAAAGAGAGAGAGCAGGGGCAGGGGTGGGACAAAGGGAGAGGAGAAGCAGGCTCCGCCACCACGGAGCAGGGACTCCAATGTGGGCCTCGATCCCAGGACCCTGAGATCGTGACCTGAGCCGAAGGCAGATGCTCAACTGACTGAGCCACCCAGGCGCCCAGTTTATTATAAAGTGTCAGTCACAGGCTCAGTCAAGTTCTCTGCTCACTGATCACCTCTGAGTCACCCCTACCAACAACTTGGTGCCCCCCAAATCACAGTACTGTTGTGTGGAACAGGTCTCTCGAATGCTGAATCACCAATCCTTTCTCCTATGACACTTCCCATGTCCTGACCAAATAATTCTCCAATCAAAACCACCCCAAACATGCACATTTTTATCCTCATAAAAGATAACAAAATTTAAACAAGATCATGGTGTGCTGAAAAACACCCAAGCCCTAGACACTAAAATTTTCTATCAGGCAGAGCCACCTAGTGGTGGAATGGAATGTGCTTAGTAAATTCTCATTTAATTTCTCTCCTGTAACAATCCAAGCCAGGTGGGGTTTTCTTTTGTTTTGGTTTTTAGATGTTCATTTTGTCCGCTCTTATTCACAATTATCCCCCTTAAGACTGCCACTTCCCATCTGTTTTCCTGACCAAACATCTATTCACCCAAGCGAAACAAAACTATAGTTTGATATAATCGTCAAGTTTTACGACTAAAACAGAAGCCACTTGAACGGTGTCTCTTTAGAAGGGCAAGAAAATGCCAGTCCTAATTTACTTCTAAAGACTGTATCTATATATAACAAGGATATTTACTTTATATTTTTCTATTTGCCATGCTTTCTTTTCCCCACACTACGCACATATGTGAATTGTCACATAAAATGTACAGGCACAGAGACGGTAAGCAAAAGTGCTCTACCCTGGTCTCCAATTCCCTCCCCTACATACATATAATCAATGGTAGAAATTAGAAGTACCTTGGGTTGTGGTTTGATTCCTTCTCTTCCTTTAAAGTAGGTAAACATTCACAGTCCGCTAGGATGGAAAAAAAGCAAACTTATGGTTAGTCACCAAAATTTTCTTTTTCTTTTTTTTATTTTTATTTTTATTTTTATTTTTTTTATTTATTTATGGTAGTCACAGAGAGAGAGAGAGAGAGGCAGAGACACAGGCGGAGGGAGAAGCAGGCTCCATGCACTGGGAGCCCGATGTGGGACTTGATCCCGGGTCTCCAGGATCGCGCCCTGGGCCAAAGGCAGGCGCCAAACCGCTGCGCCACCCACGGATCCCAAATTTTATTTTTCTATCCACAAAACCCCTATATTTGAGCATCGCCTGTCCCTGATCTGTCCAGTTACTTGTGCAGAAATGGCCTCACTAGGGAGTTCCAGAGGTTAAAAGATTAATGATGGCAAGGCTCTTGAAATGGAAAAAGCATTAGAAGCACAGATACAAGACTTCAACATGCCTCTGCCCCTGTTGGAAAGGGCACAATTCATCACTGCTTGGTTATTCAGTCCCTGAAGAACCCCACTGTTGCTCCAAAAGCTAGAATCTGCATGTTTCAGGTTAAACACTGGAATAAAATAGCTTTACCGGAGGTCCTGACATGCCTGCAGCATGACTTCAGGCAGGACGCACACTCCAAAAGCAGCAGGGAAAGTGAGGAATAACTAACCTTCTTAAAGCTGTCTGAGTTCTCTCCTATTAGGGCCAGTGATTTTTAAGGAAAAACAAAATCCATCGGCTCCATCACTAATGTGTCAAAATAACTCTCTGCTGTAGTCGTTAGATAGAAAGGCCTTGTTCCGAGTTTCTGATTTAATGAGTGTAACAGGGTCCTGATTTTGTATTACGTTATCTTAGGCACAAAAGGAACTATGTCAAATTATTCAAAGAGGTTATCTCTGGGTGGTGTGATGTTTTTCTTCTTTCTACTTTTTTTTTTTTTTTTGCATTTTCAAAATTATGTTATGTATATTTTATAAACTAAAAACAACAAAATGAAACTACCTTAAGGATTATCTCAGTGGCCTGCCCCTAACCTTCAATGCTTTATGGAGTCATTCTTTCCTCAGTAATGGGCTATGAAAAACTGTTCTGTTGGGATGCCTGGGTGGCTCAGTGGTTGAGCATCTGCTCGGGTTGTAATCCCAAGGTCCTGGAATCGAGTCCCGCATTGGGCTCCCTGCAGGGAACCCGCTTCTCCCTCTGCCTATGTCTCTGCCTCTCTCTGTGTCTCTCATGAATAAGTAAATAAAATCTTTTAAAAAAACTGTTCTGTTCAAAATTGTACGAGTTAATTGAATGGTTCTAATCTTCTGGAAAGCTTATGTTGATAAGCCTCTGGCGCAATAATTCTGATAACAGGTCTCTGGATTTGGACTTCGTTATTGCTGAATCTGACCAACCCCCAGGGTATTTTTAAAAGATGAATGTTAAAAAATACAAATTATATGACAATAAAAATGGTGGAGTTTGTTAATTTAATCTGAGCATTAAAAATAATTTATTGACCTTTTAAAGGAATTTTAAAAAGAGAAAACATAGGTACCATCATTTTTTTAAGGATTTTTTTTAAATGTATTTATTTGACAAAGAGAGATAGAGAGAGCACAAGTGGGAGGAGCAGCAGAGGGAGAGGGAGAAGCAGGCTCCCTGCTAAGCAGAGCGCCTCTATGGCTTGATCCCAGGACCCCAGGATCTTCGATTTCCATAACAGAGGGTGTGTCTTCCTCAAAAATGGGCCTAGAGGAAGAGCAAAAACAGTGTTGAAACAAAAATCCACTGGTGTGCCCAGTTCATTTGGGAAGAGCCTGGACTGTTGAATGGGAGAAAGATGAACCTGGTTTCTCGTGTGACACTCCAGGGCAGACTGGGGATTTGCCCCATTCGCATGTCCCAAATTCTCAAAGAAGGAAAGGCTAGAACTCAGATAGGCCTTCATCCATCACTGATCCAAAGACGGAGGCCACACAGTCCAGCTCTCAGGCTGAAAGGGAGCCCAGGAGACTCTGCCTCCCAGAAGGTACAAAGTTGAGCTGCCAGGCTTCCACCACGACCATCCTCAGGGGAGCTGCCCTGTATAGCATTGGGGCCTTGCTTAATTTCACTTCCCTTTTCTTGAGGTTTCTGACCTGTGCCCCAGGTCAAGTGGCCACTGAGAACAGGCTACTTTGATCACCTCTCCTGTCAACTCCCAGGCTTTTCCATGGTGGAGACATGGAACCATTGCTTTCAGAAACCCACTGCCTTCCCTTACCGGGGCTCAGAGCACACGGTCATGGGAAAGAAGCCCCTGGTTAATGTAAATGGGGCTGGGGTGGAGGACCACCCACTCTGAACCACAGCATGGGCGTGACCCTGTGCAGAGGAAGTGAGCAAAGTGTCTAAACAGGCAAAGTTGCCGGGGAGATAGTGGGGGAGGAGGTGGTGACATTGCCCCAGAGCACTCTTCTGGTGGAATCTTGTTTTCTCTTTCCCTCTTTTCCTCTCTCTCTCCTTCTTTCCTTCCTATCCCCCTCCATTCCTCTTCTTTCTCCCACCCTAATGTGGCTCTGCTGCATGAACTTTATGCTTCTACCAAGGCTCTCCTGCTTTAATACCAGTGAACATTAGCTTTCCTGGTGATAAAATTTTTAATCAGAATAAACAAACCGATGTCTGTCAAATACACCCAGGGTCGGAATATTTAACTACAATGCATTTGGAACTGATAGCAGTCAGACAAGATGGTTTTTGGAAGAGGACCCTGTTCAACACCCAGATCCCCCACTAAATGGAGGTTGGGGGACTAGAGTGCACCACCCCCCCTGCAGCCTGCTGAGGGCCCTCTCTTGGGGCCCAGGAAGCCAAGAGGCCCCTCAAGGGTATCAGAACAATGATTCTTAAAAAAGCAGGTGGCTCTCTACTCTGCCCCTCTCTCTGATACCCTTGTCTACACTGAGCTGGGTTGGAGGCAGTGGAGACTTACACTTTGATGTTTTCACTTCCCAGTTCATCTAAAGAGAAAAAAAATATATAAAAGTTATGTTAGCTTTCATTGTCTTATAACAACTTTTTATTTCACCAACAGCTGAAATCTCTACAGAGACAAGAGGGGACTTTAAGTCAATAGCATTTTTAAGGGAGCAACAATTAGCCTCTGAGTCAAACATGTGCCGTTTTGAAATGAGGTCCTAATCCATATGGAATCTGCTTGTTTGTTTGTTTTTTTTCAAGATATGATGGCCCTCTGAGAGTGTTTATTACCTCAAATCAGATGTTTATTCCTTTTTATTTATTTATTTTTAATCCATATGAAGGAGAAAAGCTTCATGGTGAGAGAAAGCAAGGAAGAGTCAGACAAGAAGGACTGTTCCTTGGTTCCCTACCCCAAAATGTCCCAGTTCGAAATATCACTACTGTATCTCCTTGTGACCCAACAAGCCCAACACTGTGACTGTCTCTTTGTCCCGGGGCAGGCTGTGGTGTATTCCATCAAGGTCTCTCCTTGGAACTCTGCTCTCATGCCCTTCTGGTCTCGGTTTATACTCAAGGAGCACCCTCTAGCTGAAGCAGGGCTCACCCTTCCAGTTGTTTCCCAGCTCAGCACCTTGCTTACTCCTTTACTCAATTGTGCCCTTGGCACAATTTGCCATTGGTCAATCCACCTGCTTAATTTTGTCTGTCCCACCCACTAAAACATAGTTCCAAAAGGACAGAGATCATGCCTGTCTTGTCTGTCCTGATGTCCCCTCACTTCCCATCTAGCTGGCACAGTACCTGGCAAACATCCAGTAAACATGTATTGAATAAATGAGCAGGTCTTGATCTGGATGGTCCAACACGGGTTAAATTCATGCCCAATGTTTTGGACTTAGTCATATCATAAAAGTGAAGCTTTGAGCAAACCCACTGTTTGTTGCTGCAGTTGAGGTGAGAACCAGCTAACTGTTTGTCAAATGCCCATCAGACTCCAGATGAATGTGTGGCAGGAGTCAAGAGCCCAGTGCCCCAGCTCAAGCTCTGTTTTGTTTTGCCTCCAGAGAAATGAGGCAGCGATGTCAAGTAAGTGCATAGCATCGGCCCACAGCACCTCTTGTGACCGGAGAGGCATTGAGAAGCGAACCACTTCATAGAGGCCGGCCCAAGAGCCAGATGTTCCTGATCCTTGGCAATTAGAGGTCTCTTTTCGCCAGGCCTGCAGAAATGCAGGTCCCCATCGAGGAAACAGAACCAGCAGGCACCTGGAACTGAGCTCCTGGCAGCCGAGAGCCACCGTAATTTCCTGTGGGTTGGCAAGCTCTCACGGCATCGCTGATCCAGGACAGCTGGGCACAGAGGGAAGCCTTGTGCCATCACCACTCACCTTCCAGGGGCTCTGGGCTATGTCTTTCTGCCCCTGGTAGGAACCTGAAGCTCCCTGCAGGCACCTGATCCTCAGACACTTGGACTGGGGAAACGGGTGTACGTTCATCTTATATTTCTATATTAATACTTTTAATCTAAAATTGATATGCTATTTCCTTAAGGGATTTTACTATAAATAAAGTCCCTGCACAATTGAACCTCCCCTAGATGTGACCCCTAAAGATCCCCCTGTTTTGCCTTTCCCTTCCCTTCTTTTCCTGCTTAGTAACCTCCTCCCAACACACACACACACACACACACACACACACACACATACACACTCTAATTTCTCAGAGAACAAGTGGCCCCACAGCCCCACTGACGAGGGTATGGATTTATCTGTATTATTTGAGTGCCTGCAGGCTTTGTGGTGAGCAAAACCTAACCCTGCATGCAGATGATGGAAAAGTTTAAAAACCCATTACAAAAGTGCTCCAGATGCACCAAATGCGAAGCTCCTGTAATCAGTATTCAAACAGAGCAAAAAGCCTTCTGTGGCCTCGTCTCCCCGCTCCGAGACCATTAGCCCTGCCCCAGCCACCATGGCAACAGGAAAACATCTGGGAGAGCTCACTAGAGCAGAGCATTAAACCAGGAGGGAGACCAATTACGTGTCCCCAGCAATCAGGCCCTGCCCTCTCCACTCCACCTGGCCTGGATCTCTTTATTAAAAGCCATCTACTCCCTCTGCAACCAGAGGGCAAATGTAGCTCCCCCGCAGCCCCCACCTGCGCTTGATTCCACCTCCCCTCCCACAGTCCCTCCATTTCCTACTATCTGACCCACTTAGTCCTCTGCCTGCAGTTCCCAGTTACACCCCCTTAGCCTGCCGCCGCCCCCACCGTCAGCTACTCTCCCCTGTGCCCCTCCGGCGGGGCGCTTGCTGGGCAGGCAATGGGAGCAGGAGCCCCGCAGGGGATGGGCTCGCTTCTCTCTCTTTCCAGGCAGAACACTGAGCAAGAGAGAGAGTCTCTTTCTGGAGATGTCCTGAGCTGAGCCAGGTGTCATGTAGCCACAGCCTATTTAGAGCAATGGCTTATTGCCAGCTCTTCTCCCTGCAGCTCTCAGAAGGACTGGGCACACCAAGACCCTTAATAAATGTTAAATAATAACAACTGCAAATGCTCTACCGCTTGGAGGCCTAGGAAGAGGGGCAATGGAACTTGGCATTACTGTCCAGCACCTCCCTTTTTCCTGGATTTGAAACGGACAGGCCCAAAGGAAAAACGTGATTGCCAGTCGGAAGAAGGGTTCTTTCTGAATGTGTGGGCCAGGCCCTCCCTAGTCATCAAAGGTACAGGCTCACCTCCTGGGGCAGAAGAGCACACCAGGCTCTGCTCATGTGGGGGGAACGAATATGTCTAATTCTAACTCTCTGGGCGGACATCATCCATGCCCTCCCACAAAACATTGTTTTGGAGTCTTTCCAAGAAAAATGCTGGTCTGACCCAGTGTGACTGTTTTATTTTTTCCTGGAAATAATATTTAAATCAAATTTTGTTAATTGGAATATTCTCCTTTTATTTATTTTTGAAGATTTGTTTGTTTGTTTGTTTGTTTTCTTAGAGAGTGAGCTGGGCAAAGTGGAGGTAGAGGCAGAGGGAGAAGGAGAGAGAGAATCCTAAGCAGACTCCCTGCTGAGCATGGAGCCTGGCCCTGGGGCTCCATCTCACAACCCTGAGATCATGATCTGAGCTGAAATCAAGAGTCAGATGCTTAACAGACTGAGCCACCCAGGTGTTCCACTCCTTTTACTGACTTGTATTATAATGTAAAATATAAACGGGTGGACTTTAGCAGACAGTAGTTGTTAACTTTTCAGCATTTAGTCTGAAGAGATATCTGTGTGTTAAGCAATTAACCAGCTGTGTTTATCTTAAAGAAAATATTCAGATAAAGCTCTCTCTCTCCAAACTTGCGATAAGGAATTGTTTTGAAATTTTAAGATTTCTGTGTTGTGTTCTCTTAAAGTGAGGCATATTCAAACCAAACAGAATGTGCAAATTTGTATTAAAAATGAGTTGCAAATTTGTTTTTTCCTCTGAGAATAGGGAGGTGTTCTTAAAAAAAAAGTTCTAACACTGTTTGATTAACTCATTCATTCAACGGCATTTACTGAGCAGCTAATATATGTGTAGGGCTAGACACGATGTTAGGCCAAGGGTCAGTAATAATAAGAAGCAGCAGCTAACAATATGCCAGCTACTCTTTTTCCTCAGTGGCGTACTCAGATGAATCCACTTAATTGTCACAACAGCTCTGTAAGCCAAGTGTTGGATTTACCCATTTCACAGAATAAAGAAACAGAGTCTCAGATTCATAGCTGGGAAAAAGTCGACCAGGCAGTGTGGTTCCAGAACTTGTACTCTAACCTCCACACCACACTGTTAAACAAGATAAATAAGACAAGCTCTTGGTTCTCTTGGACCGTAAAGAGAACATACTGTAGTAAGAGAGATAAAAAAAAAAAAGAAGAAAGAAGAAAGAAAGAAAGAAAGAAAGAAAAGTCACCAATTTATCCCAACATAAATACATAAATACAGTGCATGGTAAGTGTCAACATCGTCTGTAAAAGCACAGAAGAGGCGGTGATTAATTTTGCCCGGGGAGTGATTACTCAAGGCTTCATAAAAACTTCAGAACTGGGCATTGAGGAACAGGGTGGCAGTTTGCCAAGCAGACAAGAAGGAAACCCCAAACAGAAGAATAGTGTCAACCAGGCCTGAAAGCATCATGAATGTGTAAGCCTGGCTCCGGGAACAGCAAATACTTCGAGTGTGGCTCCAGTGTACGATGCACGAGCCATCTGAGAATGAGGCCAGTTCTTGATTATGAATGGCTTTTGAACTTTGAGATTCTCACAATGAAAGTCAATGAAAAATCCTTTCCTGGATTTAGAGTCTAAAAGCACACACATTTGAATGGGCAGCCCCATCCTCCCCCCCCAAGTCCTGTGACATCATTAGGTAAAACTGGCTCAGGTTATGGTTTAAGCAGGAAATTCTTACTTTCCCTGAGGTTAAAAAAATAGGGGTACAGACAGCCCTGTTTGCTTTATCTTTTTCTTTAGCTTACAAAGGAGCGCCCATGTGACCCTGAAATTTCAAGCAGTGGAGAGGCGTGTATATTTTGTGCTCCCTTGGAATCTATTATATTGGTTCCTGCCAAGAAAGGTAATGCACATCGGTGCTTCTTCCCTAGCTCCTACTTACCATACCTGCTGGCCTAATGGAAAATGATCATTGATAGCTCCTGCTGAGAACTTAAAGGCTCTCCTGGTGCAAGGACAGTGAGCCGGGCCTGCAGGCCAAGGGCATGATCTCGAAGCCAGGGGGTCCTTAGTAGCGAGTGGGAGGTATGTTGAGTGAGTTTTGTATGCACGTATCAATACGTAGCTTATTAGAGATGGTCTCAGCCCCCAAGTGATTTTTTGGAATAACCAAAGGCTTCAACTTTTTTAAAAAACTTATACAAATCTAATTGGAGGGACACCTGGATGGCTCAGTTGGTTGAGCATCTGCCTTTGGCTCAGGTCATGATCTCATGGTCCTGGGATCAAGTCCCACGTCGAGCTCCCTGCTCAGCGGGGAGCCTGCTTCTCTCTCTGCATCTAAGCCTGGTTCATGCTCTCTCTCTCTCTCTCTCTCTTTCTTTCTCTCAAATAAATAAATAAAATATATTTAAAAAATCTAATTGGAGTCACTTTTAGCAGAACAAGCCAAAATTACTCAAGTCTACTGTGGACTTAGAAGCACCCTGACACCCAGTGTTCATTGCTCCTAGATTTAGAACTGAATACTCACGGGGGTATCTCGGAGCTAGGGAACTCCCTATTGGATTGGTTTCAGATTGTTGATGGTAATCTGCAGCCAATTGGGAATTTCATACAAAAGTTAGCGTGGCTTTAATGAGAATAAGAACAATGCTTTACTCTAGCCTTTGCACAATCAAATTGGGATGTGGCATGGAGGAGAAAACCATATCTTCGACAGAAATATACACAGAAGAATGCTCTTCTGGTGGAGATGAGCCCAGGTCTCACCCCCAGCCCCAATGTGACCCACCGCTTTGCCATCTTCCTGGTTTCCTACACCGTATGGAATGTTGCATGGACCTGTTGGCTGGTATTAGACAGGGCCCTCATCTGGATAAGGTACAGAGACAGCAGCTGTGTGTTTTAAATCTCAATTGAGGTTGAAGCTATTCTCTTTTTGAAATATAAGGGAATATTCATCACTTACTACATTATGTAGTCCTTGTTGCTCAACTTAAAAAACTCTTGGTTCTTTCCTTCCCCATCCCCAACTCCAGATAGGCGTCAGGATCATACTCACATGTCTGTAAGGCACTCTGAGATCCTGGGCTATACGGCTCTGTGTAGAAGCAAGAAGTATTTTGTTAACTGATTGTTCATTAACACATGAAGCAATTGTCTGGAAATGGGAACATATGAAATAGTTACCTTGTTTGGCTCTTTTTCTCCTATAGCGTGTTACAAGGATTATCACTGATAAAAATAGGAGGGCAAATAAAATCAGTGGGATCAACACCATTAATATAAATTCTAACTGATCTGCATCATCGTCAAAGTCGATAAAACTTGTATTTGCAGGTAATGTTTCTGTGGTCACCGTGGGAAACGTAGCATTAGTATTAAAATCTTCTCTGCCATCCACTTCCAGGGGCATATCCCCTGACTGTTCTGGTTCCTCAGGTAAATCTGTAGGGACACACACAAAATTGAGATTGCCATGGAGACAAAGCTACTATGTTATGTTTTCAATGATTTTTAAATATATCCTACATGCATCAAGTGGTAAACTTGATCCACTGCATTTGGTCTTCTCGTTCTGTGTGACAGAGTATTGATTTAACATAAATAGAGCTCAAGCTGAGAGTATATTGAACATGGAATCAGAGCCTAGAGATAAACTTCCACAAATGCAGGCAGTTTAGCCTTGACCAGATAAATGTATGTGGCATTGAGAAGCTTTACTATGTCAAGGGTGATATTCCAGAACATCTCCTATAGGGTATCAGGCTATTTCAATAACATTTCTGGATAAATCTAAATCCATATTTACTAACAGTTAACTACTTGCCATGTAACACTTGGGTAGAAGGGAATGCACACTGTCCTGAATTTTTCTAGAATTTTATTTATTTATTTACTTGCTTTAGAGAGAGCGCACGTATGCTCGTGTGAGCAAGGGCAGGAGCAGAGAGAGAGGGGCAGGAGGAGAGGGAGAGTATCTGGAGCAGACTCTGGCTGAGTGCAGAGCCTGACAGTAAGCTCGATCCCACAACCCTACGATCACGACCTGAGCTGAAACTAAGAGTCCAAGAGTCAGAAGCTTAACTAACTGAGCCACCCAGGTGTCCCACACCGTCCTAATTTTTAATAAAAGTTTAGCTATTTCCAAGAATTCTTTCTTGGAAACTGGGGTGACTGATCTGGGGTCTCAGTGTCAGGTCGCACATTCTACGGAGAACTGAGTCTCTCTGAGATTATCTGACAGAAATCTTCCTGGATTCTAAATAAAAACACAGTGCACATCTCATTTGTGAGGCAAAATTCTCAAGAAGGAGATTCCCTTAGAGACTAAGGAAACTGCACCAATATTTAAATGTATTTAAGAAAAAAGCATCTTTAGAACTTTCCCTATATAGAAGCCTAAGCAAGTTCATTCTGTTTGAATGTCAGATTGTGTTGGAAAACCATCACAGGGCAGGGAAGGACCATTAGCCTGATGATTACCTGAGAAATCTTTCCTTACCTGGGCTAGGTAGTGAGCACAGTTAGTAAGCTGGGGGTTACTGTCGTACCGGGGTACAACATTGCCTGTGGTTCAAAGGGGGCCCACCGAGGCAAAGGGCCTATTAGTTTAGGCCACAGAAGACTTATCAAATAACTTATGTGAAAGTTCTTTCTAAAGTGTGAGTTGCTATGTAAACAGAAAAGTCAGCTGCTTCAAGCAGAGGTTAGGCTACCCTGCACACAATGACAGACTGGCCCCTGCAGAGCCAATTCAACCTTATCAACCTGCATGACCAAAGGACAATGGATCCCTCTGATTTAATTTATAAAACTGCTTGTTTGATCACAGTCTAATTTTTTTTTGGTTATACATACGAACATTTCCATTTCCTCCAAGACCAGGGAATCCATTTGATAATCCCATTGGTAAATGCCACCCCAAACCACCAGAATCAATTACAAACTGGTGTTCTTCATCTGTTTTTGCCAAAAGCAGGATTTTTTAAAAAAATATCTACTATTTATTGACCTCTGTCTGGGTTAAGTGGCTTTATTTTATATTTATGTCTTTGAAATAAGGTAATAAATTAATAATAATGACACATACGTTAAAGGCTTCGATGCATCATTTATCACCCTGAACCAGGAAAAGATATTTGTCCACTAGAGCAATCTCCTCCTTAGCATCACCCTTCTTGCAGAAATACTGGGATCAAATAGTATTCTTCACTGATAATCCAGCCAGTGACAACTGGACATATATGGGCGGGGGTGGCAGGGGAGGGGTCAGTGGGGGAGTGGCACAGGTGCAGGTGCACTTGGTGATCCTGACCCCATTCCCTGAGGTCAGTGCTTATGGACCTTCCTCAAATACCCAGACTTGCCTTTTATTTCTTTTGCTTGCTTCTACTACAGCTGAGGCTGCTGCCACTGTATCAGGCTAACCTTTATAGAGAATTTACTAAGCCAAGTCTTGTGCTCTGCCTTTTACCCAGAATATCTCATTTTGTCCTCACCATTTTTCCAGATGGAAACTGGGGAAAGAGGTTACACAACTGGCCTAAGGTCACAGAGCAATCAATCATGGAGGAGGATTTGAACCCACGAAAGCTAGTCACTGAACCTGAGCTTTAAACCTCACTCACATGGTATCTTCCTAATAAGACAGGAATAGAATGGTTACTAGTCATCGCGGGGTGAACAAGAGATGGAACCCCATGTCCTTGCCCCTCTGCCTATAAGGAGGTGGCTTCCTGGCACAAAGGGGAAGGACAGGGGGATGAGTCCCAGAAACCTTGGCTTTGTAGGGCTCCTGCTAAGCGACTCAGCCCAGATGTGCTGTAAGCAAAGCTGCCCAGAACAGCAGGATGTGTTCAGCACCTCTCCAAGGAAGGCTTTTTTTTTTTTTTAAGATTTATTTATTTTATGTTTTTAATTTATTTATTTGAGAGAGAGAGCTCGTGGGAGGAGGAGCAGAGAGAAGGGGAGAGAGAATCACAAGCAGACATGCCCTGAGCCCAGAGCCCAGAGCAGAGCTCGATCCCACAACCCTGCGATCATGACCTGAGCCAAAACCAGGAGTTGGATGTTCAACCAGGTGCCCCTCCAAGAAAGGCTTTGAATCACCACTTGACCCAGGGCCCCAGAAGAGAAAATAGAAAAAGGAATAAGGTGGCAGGAATAACAAGGGCATTTGGGTAGTCAGGAACAAAAGAGAAACGGAAAGAAAGCACACCAGATGGTCCTGGGTTATACTTTTATTTTTAGCATAAGGAGCAGTGCTGATCACAGGTGGCCTTTAGTGACAATCTGCAGTAAAATGGGCTGGGATTTCTCTCCCCAATATCCCTCTCACATACATCCTAACATACATTTTGCATCATTGACTCCCTCAGAATCTCCAGTGACTATCTACATAAATAAGAACCAAGGGGGTGGCCTCTCTCTCTCTCTCTTTCCTTCTCTGTTTTATTTTTCTTTTCACCCTACACACCTTCATCTCCAGATACTTCTCTGATAACCTTCCTCCCAGTCCTCTCTGCCCCAACCAACATTATCGTAGCCAAAAATAATAAATAACAGTAACTGGCATTTATCAGATGCTTGGTATGTGCTAGGAACTAGGACACAGGCACTACTTAATTTCATCTTCACAACAACTGTACTGTACACATTTTACAGATGAGGAAGCTGATTCTCCAACGTCTTGGCCTGGGGTACAAGCCTGTCATTTCTAAGTTCTGCTACATAGGGTCTGGAAGCTGCGCTCCCTAGAGCATAAATGCCAAATAACAGTGAAGGTTCTAGTCACAGCTCTTGTCGCTTCGTCGTCCTGGGAATTTGAACAAATTATTTACCCTTGTGGCTTAATGTCCTAATCTGCACAACTAAGCGGTGATCCCCAGCACCCCATCTATTTCCACATTTCCACACATTCGGGTGCTCATCTTGCTTCTAATTAGAATTTTTGAGTTGGCACTAGACACGTGGTACTAAGCTCTCAGAAAGGAAATGTCACTATCACCACTTCCCCCAGTCACTCACGTTCCCTCCCCAGAGGCAGCCACTGTTTCTGTTGCCTTCCAGAAAAACTCCATGCATATACAAATATCGTTTCCTGTTTGCTTTTTTTTTAACACAAAAGATAACAAAATTTATATGTTCTGTCTCTTGCTTTTTGCACTTAAAAATTGGTCTTCAAGATTACTTTATATCCATACACAGAGAGTTGTTTTTTCCCCTATTACCAGGATGTGTCATAACCTCTTCCTATTGATAGAGATTTAGGTTTTTTCTTGTGCATTGAACGATGCTACAATAAGCACCCCTGCGCGCCCTTCAGCTGGCACACGTGCACGTCCTGTCTGTATTTCGTCTCAAGTGTGGGAGAGCAGGAGCGAGGGTGTTGGGTGCAGGAGGAGAGGGGACAGCAGCAAACTTCTCTGGGTGGTCTGTCCTCACGACTTGTCCAAGATCGCTCCAGTCCAGGCCTCACACAACGAGAACCGGCAGAAACGAAGTCAGGAAAGTGCTGGGTGTGTAGGGGGTGCTGGACGGGAAGGGGGGCAGTTGACAAATTGTGGGGATCAGCCCCAAGAATTTGTGCCAGGAGCATTACACATCACCAAAAGGAAAGCTGGAAAACCAGGGTGGGCCATTGAATCGAATCAGTAACCAAGCATGGGGACAGAGTAAGCGTCAGGTAAAGAAACCAGAGGTGGATGAACCCAAGGTGGGCCCCGCAGGGGAGCCAGGGGGTCACAAGAGCAGACAGGGGGGTGCAGAGGGCAACTCAAGGGACTTTTCCCCAGAGCACTGGGGAGGTTCCTCCTGTGGCCTGTGGGGTAACAACAACTCTTACCCCAATGGACACAGGGCCCCCTGAAACCACTCAAGCTCAGACACATCTTTAGATACTAGCCATTTCTTTCTATTTTTTTTTTAAGATTTTATTATTTACTCTTAAGAGGCAGAGACAGAGGCAGAGGGAGAAGCAGGCTCCCTGTGGGGGGCCTGACACGGGACTTGATCCCAGGACCCCAGGACCCCAGGACCCCAGGGCCATGACCTGAGCCAAAGGCAGACACTCAACCACTGAGCCATCATGGTGCCCAACCCCAGCCTTTCCAAGCAACACTTGCTCATGCCTGTAACAGCCAATGGCAATTTCCCACAGGAACCATCTTGGACTCTTGGGTAAAAGCGACATTCTACAGACCCTTCTTGGGTCCAGCATTACTAGGGGAGAACCCAGAACTCTCTCTCAGGGAGTGGGCCTGGAGCACGTGTGTGGAACAGAATGTGCAAGGCACGTCCTGTGCGGCTCATGGAATTTGCGGGTATCTCCACGGCATCGTGGAGGGCAGGATGTGGGCTCCCACCAGCAGGGCCCAAGAAAGCCCCCCAGGAGTTGACTCCTCTCTTTCCTAGAGGCCAGAGAAGGAGGCCCTTGTCCTGCCCACCCCACTGTGTTCGTATGAAGAGCAAAGGGAGTCACGAGCCTGAGCTGCCAGGTGGCCTGTGGAGCACCCACTCATGCCAGGTGTTGGGAGACTCGCCACCTCCTTTGTGCACCCCCCTCCCCCCACCCCTAGGCTCACCAGGGTCTCTGCTGCTCCCAGAGGACTAACCTGCTTGTATAATGTCTTCATTTTTCCTGTTGTGTCTTCTGGCCCAAATTTGGACATATTTCAGGGTAAAAGATGTATGGCCCCGGGGGTTGGGGGTAAAACTGAAAAAGCTGCAGAAACCAAGAGGATCAAGCAGAAGAGCGAAAAGGGAGCCGCACTGGCCAGCAAAAGTACAGAAAAGAAGAAAGAGCAGGGACAACACGTGATAGGCAGACAGGCCGTGTGAAGGCCACCGGGTGCGTGGCCCTGGAGCCCGCAGTGACCTGCCCGAGGAACCACGGCAGCAAGGGCTGCAGGTGGCTGCTCTGGCAAAAGCCTGGTCTCCCTCCCAAGTGGCCCCAGCGCAGGCCAGCCCCCTCCCACCACATTCTCACTCCCACCATCCCTCTCCCTCTGCCTTACCAACAGATAATGGGAGGGGTCGCGTGAAGGATGACCCCAAGCTGCAGTACTTCACTTGGCTTTTAACCCTCAAATCCTCCAAATTGTCAGATAATCAACTGCACAGTCCCAGAGTCACTTACAAATGATTATTGACAACAGCCATGAAACACATCTGGGATGCACATTCCACACATGTGGCAGGGACTCTGGGGGGCACATCCTCATCTGTGGAAAACTGGCGGAAATGCTTACAGTGAGCCTGGCAGCCCCAGCAGGTGAGCGGACACGTGGCCCCATCACTGCTCCAAACCCCATCACTAAGTGGAAATGACTCTGCTTCCCGGTAAAGCAAACCAGCCAACCTCTTTTCCGAAAATGGGACGAAGAGGCAAGCAAGCTCCAGTTTTTTAAGTTAAAAAGAGAACAACAAGGCTCACCTACCAACTGCAAGAACGCCACGCTGCTGTTATAACGTAAAAGGGAGCAAGGCCGAGAGAAGGGCACTAAGCTCAGGATCGCATCAGGTATGTCGGGCCTCAGTCGGAGGACCCGTTCTTTCACCTGTTACATCGACCCCGGGCACAAACTGTGTCAACTATTTTATTTCCGCTTATTTTCTGATTTTTTAAACAATTTTATAATTCAGATAATGAAACGAAAGAAGACGCAAGTCTGGTGTCAGGCCTTCAAACTCAGCCCTGCTCTGAGGAGTACCTGGAGGATATGGATCTCAAGATATTCAAGGCACCAAAGTCTGCCTACGTCCCATCCCCCTGCACGTCCGCACACGGCAGAGAGCCAGCCAGTGTTCGAAGGGGGAGACAAAACCAAGCCAAGAAGCTCTGCAGTGGTGCTCAGCCTTGGCCGCACAAAGGAATCACCTGGGCACCTTCTCGTACACCTGAGGCCTAAAGCTTCACCTCATAATATCTGCAGTGAACGGAGGCCTCAGTATTTTTTGCAGTTCTCAGGGTGAATCCGAGGCCCCCACCCTACCCACTTCCTGTCTTGCCCTGGGCCACCCCAGCACTCTGCTCTCCTGTGCTGCTTCTCCTTGGTGAACTGGAGAAGAATCAGAGGTCAGGGAGTTGGATGCCAAAGGCTTGCCCGGCAGCTGCCAACTCGATCACCAGAATGCAACCGCTTAAAAATCATCACTGAAGCCTGGAGCCCCTGGGAGACTCTGGCCAGGCGAGGCTGAGAGAGAACTGTGACAGGCATGCATGCCTTCCAGGGGAAGTCTGACTACGAGAGGGTGTGCTGGAGTGTAAAACCCTCTTCTCCAGCAAAGGTCACTGCTGATAGAACAGCTGGGAGGGGTACACCACGGGTCCTCAGACTTTAGCATCGGAATCACCTGGAGGGCTTCCCAAACACAGAGTGCTGGCCCCTGTTCCCAGAGTTACTGCTTAATAAGTCTGGGATGAGGCCAAGAATTGTAAGGCTTTTTAAAAAATATATTTTATTTATTTATTCATGAGAGACACACAGAGAGAGGCAGAGGGAGAAGCAGGCTCCCCAAGGGGAGCCTGATGTGGGACGTAATCCCAGGACCCCGGGATCACACCCGGAGCCAAAGGCAGACGCTCAACCACTGAGCCACCCAGGTGTCCCTAAGGCTTTTAAAAATAAATTTTATTTTTAAGTATTCTCTCCACTCAACATGGGGCTGAAACCCACAACCCCAAAATCAAGAACCACACGCTCTACTGACTGAGCCAGCCAGGTGCTCCAAGAATCTTCATTTCTTTTTTTTTTTTTTCTTTTCTTTTTTTTTAAGAATCTTCATTTCTAAAAAAAAAAAAAAAAAAAAAAAAAAAAATGCTGCTGCTGCTGCTGCTGCTGCTCTGAAGGCCATACTTTGACAGCCATTGGTTTAAGTTGCACAAACAACCTCATTTAGTTGTGCTTAATTATTAATAACACCTCTTGTTCTCAACACTTACTGTGCACCCACATCACCTAGTGGGTTTTAAGCTCCACCCAAAGCAGTTATGTGAGGGTATCTGTGGCTGCACGTGGGCAACAATATGTTTTAAAAGCTCCCCCAGTGAGCTTAGTAAGTATGCTGGGTTGAGAGTTACTGAGTTAAACTGGTTTCTTGTTTTGTTTTGTTTTGTTTTGTTTTAAGAATTTTATTTATTTATTCATGAGAGACAAAGAGAGAGGCAGAGACACAGGCAGAGGGAGAAGCAGGCTCCATGCAGGGAACCCGACGTGGGACTCGATCCCAGGAACCCCAGATCACACCCTGAGCCAAAGGCAGATACTCAACCACTGAGCCACCCAGGCGACCCAAGAGTTACTGAGTTAGACTGTAATTCAGTTGGCTTTATTTTAATTTGTTGCTATTCATGAAGATAGTCCTGACTAGCTTTAAAGATGATTGGAGAACCCTACACAGAAAGAAGCCTCTGAAAGCAAAATTAACAGGTGTATGCATCTGTCAGATAAATGGTCTATCTCTTCAGTTCTGGTATCTTTTGAAAAGCAGTTGTTCAGCATCTGTGAAATCTGGCTGTGATGGGCCAGGGGAAAATGGGAACCACTGGCTTAGCAGACTCATGAGGCCCCAGCCTGTCTGTGGGAGTATAATTGTGTTTGATGCAGGGAGATGCCAACACCAAGTAAATGGACACGGGCTCCTTGGGGTTGGGACACCGACCTGCATGGACCATGCATGGGCTTCTGAAGTGTCCCGCCCTTTCTCTGGTTTGCTTGGTTTCAAGACAGTATGAACTTATTGTTCATTATCTGAGAGCATTTCATTCAGGTGCCTGTTTGTCACCCGATGCCTCCACGGTTTGGCCCTGTATCTACCCCTAGCACCTGGAACCCTGTCTGCTGCTCAGTAGCCACTGGGTACGCGTTGTTCAGGAAATAGAAGTAGGCCAGGCTTGTCTGAGAGACGATGTTAGGGCATCTCTCACCTTTTTATCAAGAACATCGCTGGGGGAGGAAGGACTGGGTGGCTCAGATAGTGAAGCGTCTGCTTTCGGCCCAGGACATGATCCTGGGGTCCTGGGATCGATTCTCATGTCGGGCTTCCCACTGAGCAAGGAGCCTGCTTCTCCCTCTCCCTCTGGCTCGTCCTTGCTCTCTGTCTCTGTCTCTGTCGCTCTCTCTCTCCCCCCACCTCCACCCCTCCATGCTTGCTCTCTCTCTCTCTAATAAATAAATACAATCTTGGGGATCCCTGGGTGGCTCAGCAGTTTAGCACCTGCCTTCGGCCCAGGGCATGATGCTGGAGGCCCGGGATCAAGTCCCTCATCGGGCTCCCTGCATGGAGCCTGCTTCTCTCTCTGCCTGTGTCTCTGTCTCTCATCTCTCATGAATAAGTAAAATAAAATCTTTAAAAATAAATAAGTAAATAAATAAACACAATCTCAAAAAAATATATATATATATACACACATCCTGTCCTCCTCCCTCTGTCCGCCCTCCAAGGAAACACACAGTCCATTCTTGGTCACAAAGAAATAGGGACCTAAGGTGGTTTCCTCAGTTCTCTGAGTTGTAAAGAAAACACTGGAGAAAGAGAGGAACTGCTTAATGCCAAGTAAGAATCCTGAGTGATGAAATTTCATGTTTCTGGTTCTTGTTTGTTTGGGTAGGGGCGGGGGGGGGGGAATCCGGGGTTCCCCATAGTTTCCCACAGGTGACCTGATTCTCTGGAGGCAGGACTAGGGAACTGGATGGACAGTTGTTTTTTAAAGATTTTATTTATTTGCCAGAGAGAAAGAGAAGGAAAGAGCAAGCAGAAGCCCAGGGAGAGGCAGGGGAAGAGGGGGAAGCAGGCTCCCCGGGGAGAAGGGAGCCCAGGACCCTGGGGTCACGACCCGAGCTGAAGGCAGCTGAGCCCCCCTGCGCCCCCCGGTTGGCGTTTCCATCGTGAGCTCTGCTGCCCTACGTAGTCTGCGATGCTGGGTGGACTGTGCGGTGTATCTTCCGGGCCGGCTTAGCTGAAGAGGATGGGGTGGGAAGAAGTGGGCTCATCGGCGGGGGGCAAAGGCCCGAGGGGCAAGGGCAGGGCCTGACTCTAGGGGCCTTGGGCTAGAGCTGCCTGTGCCCCTGCACCTTTCTCCGCAGCCAGCCGATGCCTGGAGGTGACAAGGCCTCACGTTGAAAGAAGGTTGACAAGGTGTCTTGTGCTCGTTTTGAGGCGGGTCACCCGGTAAGACGCCTCGGTCCGGGAGTTCGCTTGTGAGGCTTGTTCGTGTTTCTACCCCGTTGCCCTGAGAAGCACCTGCGGCTGCAATTTACTGTCAGATGAAAACGTGGCCCACAAAGGGGCCCGCGACGCTCTGATGTCTGTTGCGTTTTAAACGTTTTATTTTGATGTCTTTTTTTTTTTTTTTGATGCCTTTTAAAGAGAAGGTTTACTCCTGTTTATTCAGATTTGCCCAGACCCTGAGGCCGTCTCGATTTGCTCACCTGGGGAAGCTGCGGTTCTGACCACCTGACTACCGCTTTGCACACTGCAGACCTATTCTGGCCTGCGGGCACCTGGCGGCTTAAGAAGAATGTGTGTATTTTTATGGGACGCAATATATATACACTTTTGACATTTAGAACTCTCGAGATCCCTGGGTGGCTCAGCGGTTTAGCGCCTGCCCTTGGCCCAGGGCATGATCTTGGAGTCCCGGGATCTAGTCCCACGTCGGGCTCCCTGCATGGAGCCTGCTTCTCCCTCTACCTGTGTCTCTGCCTCTGTCTCTCATGAATAAATAAATAAAATATTTTAAAAAAACCTCTCTCTACTGGGCACCTGGGAGGCTCAGTCAGTTAAGCATCTGCCTTCAGCTCAGGTCATGATCCCAGGGTCTGGGGATCAAGCTCTATGTAGGGCTCCCTGCTCAGCGGGGAGTCTGCTTCTCCCCCTGCCCCTCACCCCACTTGCACACACACTCTCTCTCAAGTAAATGAATCAGATTTTAAAAACCACAACTCTGGGATCCCTGGGTGGCACAGCGGTTTGGCGCCTGCCTTTGGCCCAGGGCGCGATCCTGGAGCCCGGGATCGAATCCCACGTCGGGCTCCTGGTGCATGGAGCCTGCTTCTCCCTCTGCCTGTGTCTCTGCCTCTCTCTCTCTCTCACTCTCTGTGTGTGTGACTATCATAAATAAATTAAAAAAAAAAAATTAAAAAAAAAAACCCACAACTCTACCATTAGTGGGATAATAGACACACGAGTGCTTGCAAATGGGGAAAAAAAGGATTTTATTAAAATGATAGTTATTGTCATTACTAATCTGAATCCTTTTCCGTTTTTATTATACTTCTATCTCACTTTTGAATAGCCAGTTTCAAAAATTTAACTTCAGAGAGTAAGTTGAAAACAAAAGTCCACACCCTTGCCCTCTCCCTGGCCTGCTATCAGCCCCACTCTGAGTAGGGAAGGGAGACAAGGTGGGCTCTTGTGCGGGGCATGTGGGCCCTCAGGTCAGCACAGGCTCAGAGCTGCCAGAGAAGGCCCCTGAAAAAGACAGGGACAAGCCAAAACATGAGTGGAGATGTATGTTTGTGATAAATTAGAGGGCAGAGAGCAGGGGAAGGAGATGTGGGCTGGTATCCCAGGGGCTAATGTACCTTCACTGTGAGCAGCAGGAGGAAGGGGGAGGGGGTGTAATCAGAAGTTACCATCACCAGCCTATGGGGGAGCAGAGAGCAAGAATTTGTTTTATTTTGGGGAAGTGTTCTTATGACAGGAGGCCAAGGAAGGAGGTAATCTCCTGAGGTCTCTGAAGTGGTGTCTGAGGGGAACAAATTGTGGGTTGGATTTTCTGGGGTCAGCAAAGTCCCTTACTAGGTCTCCTAAGCCCTGCTTGCTCCTGATCTTATTTTACCTTGAAAGAGACTCAATCCTGCCCCCTCCATCCTGGACAATCTAACAGGGTTCGGGCACTGAGAATTGAGTGTTGCCGCTTGAGCTGCTGATCCTGGGCAGTCCCAACCTCTTGCCAACCTCCCTTCTGCCCTTATTAATATAATCCTGCACTTTTTTTCTTATCTAGTTTTTAACGTGATGGATTACATTAGTAGATTCTCTAAAGTTGATCCACTCTTGGATACCTGGTTTCAATCTATGTAAGCATTGGAGTGTTTTTGGTTTTGTTTTGTTTATCTCGTGTTTTTTTTTTTTCCCCCAGCACAATTTATTTCCTTGTTATTTGAATGTTTGGTCTAGGACTCAGCCTAAATTTTTTTCTAATATCTGTTAACTGGCTACATAGCCAATATGCCTGTGGTCTTAGTGATACACCAACATAGGGATGATCTTTGCTTGATAAGAGATAATCACATTCACACAGTTACTAAAATCCAGGATGCCCAGTTAAATTTGAATACCAGATAAACAACAAATAATTTTTTAGTATAAATGTGTCCCATGCAATATTTGTGTGGCCTCTATTTACATTGAATTGTATGAGAGGTACTTACACTAAAAAAAAAAAAAAAAAGTGTTTGTTTGAAACTTACATTTAACTGGATATTTTTATCTGCTAAATCTAGTCATCTTAACCAGAAATAAACATAATGCTTAAAAAAATACATGAATTTTTAAATTAATATTTTTGTCATTGGAAGACAAAAACATATGTCAGGAAACCCGAGTAACCACTGGGGCTCCTATTTCTGAAAACTACAATGGAGTAGGGAGGCAGGAAACAATAAAGGTGGTTTTATTCATATACAACAAAGACACATAGAAGAAAAATTCAAATTTCAAAAACAAACTAGATTGGATGGTTTTGTTCAAGGAAAAGAAACCAAAACACCACCACCAACTGGACCCTGCTCCAGTAGATAACTCTCCTTTCAAACCATCTTTAATTAGTCAGGAAAGGCTTCTGTGTTGTCCTCCCCACTCCCACCCCCCAGGCAGATTTTTCTATTCACTTCATGTTACAGAAATTTTATTTCTTTTTTGAGTTTTCAAATGCGCTCTTACTGGCTTGAAATTTATCTTCTATGGAACTTGTATTCCTTTTGTCTTCCTTTCAAAATTCTCCCTAAAATGTTTGTGACCACCTGGACTTTCTGCAAATTGTCATGCTGCTCAATGCATAATTTCTGGGTCTGAACTCCATCCCTAGTTTGAGAGGAAGATAGATAAGAATACTTTCTCAGTGGGGCACCTGGGTGGCTCAATGGTTGAGTGTCTGCCTTTGGCCCAGGTCATGATCCTGGGATCCTGGGATCATGTGAGCATCAGGCTCCCCCCAGGAAGCCTGCTTCTCCCTCTGCCTATATCTCTGTCTCTCTCTGAGTGTCTCTCATGAATAAATAAAGAAAAGCTTAAAAAAAAAAAAAGAATACTTTCTCAATACTACTCATAGATGTGGCTACATAGTATTCTCCACAGGAAGGGAAGCAATAACTGTTGCCTGTTTTAGTTCCAGAAGACAGAAATAAACTATTTATACATAAAAAAGATTCAAGATAGTTAACATTTTGGAATAAGATAAAACAGCGTTAACTAAAAAAAATCATATTATCCAAGTATTACCACAGTTTCATTTTATTATTTGAATGATTATGATTTTGTCACAAATACATGTAAATCTTGGATAAATTTCATGTCATTCTTCAGTCATTGAGTCGTGTGCTTATTATGTACCAGGCACTATTCTAGGCACTATTCTGGTCTTTTTTTCCTGGGATATACAGGTGAACGAGACCAGGTGTATGTCTCCCTGGGAAGACACTGGCAAGTAGGGACGATGGCACATAAATCAGAAACTATAATAGAGTTTACTAGGAGCCATTTGTTTGTGTACAAGGACATGATATGGGAGAAGAAGGCATTCATTTACCTGGGGGTGGAAGATTCAGGAAATTTTCATAGAGGAGGAGATTTTTAAATTGAATCTCAGGAGTTCATCAAGCAAAGGTATCAGGGAAAGACATTATAGTCAAAGCACATAGAAAGCCTCAGAGCTTGGCACATTCAGGCGGTTGTACCATCTCCTCACAGGGGGCCTTGTAATGATGTCAAGGGGTTTGTCCATCTACCTCAAGGAAATAAAATCCCACTGAAGGGGGAAGTGCAGGGGGAAATGATTACTTTTGGTTATAGGGCTAGTGCTCTGGATGTTACATGAAATTGGGTTGGAGAGGAGACTAAAGGCAGGGAGATGGGTCAAGAAGTCAATGAAGTAACTAGGTGAGAACTAACAAGGGCCTACACTCGTGGGGGCTGAGGAGCTCCCCCCCTGGACATGCTGAGCCTAAGGCCCCCTCCTGCATGGCCAAGGAGAGCTGGCGGTGAGAATACGGGTCTAGAGCTGGGCAGCTGGGCCTGGAGGGAGGTGGTTTTTTGGGAATCAGCATGGATCCCATGGCCCAGGAATGGTGCAAGGAATAAGAAATAACAGATGGATGTTACTGTGAAATGAGCAGGTGGAAGAGAAAGACTCCTCATCAAAGACGGAAAGGGAATAATTGGTGTCGTAGGAGATCAACGAGGAAATGGCACTAAAAGACTCGAGGAAGAAAAGTGTTTCTATAATTGATTAATTATGTTAAGTAATGCAGAGGAAAACATGTCATACAGACAGAAATGGGTCCCTTGGGCTTAGCTATTAGAAGGCACTGGTGGCCCGGATGGAGCCATTTGAGTCCTGTGCTTGATCTCAGTGGGTTGAGATGAAGGCATCTCGACTGTCTTTCAAAGAGATTGGGAATTATAGAAGGGAAATATGGAGGAAAGCTTGAGAACTCAGAGGCACTCTCATAATTTTTCATCATGAATGTCTAATACCTAAAAGAATAGAGTAACGTAGCAGATAACTGAATATCTACCAATTATCTTACACTTTTCCATATTGGCCAGAAGATGGGTTGGTAAACTTTTTCTTAAAGAGCAGAGAATAAATATTTTAGATCCAAAAGGCAAAACACAGGCTATTATACAAGCATTTATTTAACCACTGATATATATAAAAACCATTCCAAGCTCACAGATCAGAAAAAAAAAAAAAAAAAAGACACTCACAGAATTGGGCCAGTAGGTCTTCATTTGTTGATTCCAGGACCAGCATGTTTTCTTCTGAAAGAAACACATCACAGATGCAGTTAAAGCCCTCCTTGTACTCCTCCCAGTCTCATTCCCCTCCCTCCCTCTCTAAAGGTAACTGGTATCCTAAAGTTAACTTGTATCAGTCGCAACTTTTCAAATACGCCTATATCCGTAAGCAATACAAGCATAATTTGGAATGTTTTTAAAAACTTCAAATAAATGCAATCATTCCGTGGATAATCTTCAATTGGCTCTCTTGGCCAACACTACATTTGAGATTGAGTCATCTTCATACATTTGGGTCTATCTAGTTCCTTAATTTTACCTGTTGTATGATATCTCATCTTGGGACTGTGTTAAAATTCATGTATTTTTCTTCTGCTCATTTAAGTTGCGTCTATTTTTTCCATCTTTACAAACACTGCTAAAATTAACATCCTTGGCCATGACTCTGCTGCACACTTGTTTTTGATCTGGGGTATATACCTAGGATTAAATTATTGGGATTGTAGGGTATAAACATATCCAGCTGACTAAGTATTTCCAAATTGTTCTCCAGACTGATTATATAGAAAAATTTCCTTTTCAAGTAATCTGGTATAGTTGGTAACCTGAAAAATTCTCCCAATATGCAACACCTAGAGCTACTGAATGAAGTGTAAGAGGCAACTTTTTACATTGATAAAGAAATCTCAAAAAAGCAAGGAAATCCCAAGGACAGAAAATGTTTATTTAAAAAAAGAAGAGGGATCCCTGGGTGGTGCAGCGGTTTGGTGCCTGCCTTTGGCCCGGGGCGCAATCCTGGAGACCTGGGATGGAATCCCACGTCGGGCTCCCGGTGCATGGAGCCTTCTTCTCCCTCTGCCTGTGTCTCTGCCTCTCTCTCTCTCTCTCTGTGTGACTATCATAAAATAAATAAATAAATAAATAAATAAATAAATAAATAAATAAATAAGAAAGGAAAGAAAAAGATGGTACAAGAAATTTAAACTCAGAGATAAATTTACCTATGCGGATTTCCTAGAACAGAGGTTTGGGCCTGTAGGGACATAGGAGGCTATATAATGCTCTCAGGGGGCTCCTGTCCATCTCTTAGGCTAAATGTTTTTTTTTTTTTCTTAGGCTAAATGTTAAAGCTAAAACACTAGGCCATGGGAAGGCAAGAGAAACAAAAGCAAAAATGAACTATTGGGACTTCATCAAGATAAGAAGCTTCTGCACAGCAAAGGATACAGTCAACAAAACTAAAGGACAACCTACAGGATGGGAGAAGATATTTGCAAATGACGTATCAGATAAAGGACTAGTATCCAAGATCTATAAAGAACTTCTTAAACTCAACAGCAAAGAAACAAACAATCCAATCATGAAATGGGCAAAAGACATGAAGAGAAATCTCACAGAGGAAGACCTAGACATGGCCAACATGCACGTGAGAAAATGCTCCGCATCACTTGCCATCAGGGAAATACAAATCAAAACCACAATGAGATACCACCTCACACCAGTGAGAATGGGGAAAATTAACAAGGCAGGAAACGACAAATGTTGGAGAGGATGCGGAGAAAGGGGAACCCTCTTACACTGTTGGTGGGAATGTGAACTGGTGCAGCCACTCTGGAAAACTGTGTGGAGGCTCCTCAAAGAGTTAAAAATAGACCTGCCCTACGACCCAGCAATTGCACTGCTGGGGATTTACCCCAAAGACACAGATGCAGTGAAACGCTGGGACACCTGCACCCCAATGTTTATAGCAGCAATGTCCACAATAGCCAAACTGTGGAAGGAGCCTCGGTGTCCATCAAAAGATGAATGGATAAAGAAGATGTGGTTTATGTATACAATGGAATATTACTCAGCCTTTAGAAATGACAAATACCCACCATTTGCTTCGATGTGGATGGAACTGGAGGGTATTACGTGGAGTGAAGTAAGTCAATCGGAGAAGGACAAACATTATATGGTCTCATTCATTTGGGGAATATAAAAAATAGTGAAAGGGAATAAAGGGGAAAGGAAAAAAAATGAATGGGAAATATCAGAAAGGGAGACAGAACATGAGAGACTCCAACTCTGGGAAACGAACTATGGGTGGTAGAAAGGGAGGTGGGCGGGGGGTAGGGGTGACTGGGTGATGGGCACTGAGGGGGGCACTTGATGGGATGAGCACTGGGTGTTATTCTATATGTTGGTAAATTGAACACCAGTAAAAAATAAATTTAAAAAAAAAACACTAGGCCATGGGAGAAAGAGAAGGAAGGAAGGAAGGAAGGAAGGAAGGAAGGGAGAAAAGAAGGAAGGAAAGAAGAGAGAGAGAAGAAAAGAAAAAAGAAAAGAGAGGAAGGAAAGAAAAGAAAAGAAGAGAAAAAAAAGAAGAAAGGAGGAAGAAGAAGGAAGGAAGAGGGGAAGGAAAGGAGGGAGCAATGATTTTGGCAAAGTTTTAGTCAGAGTCAGGTGTGCCACCCCCAGGCTGATCTCACCAGCATCCTGATGCCATGGACCCTGGCCCCCCCTTCTGATTTTCAACTTGATTTTCTCTACTTCTTTCTCCTTGGCAATAACTTTGGCTTTCTTGTTGACCTGCTGCTGGTGCTGATGCCCCCACAGCAGACTCCGCTTTGTTGGCTTGTACCTTTCATGAGGTTTTGGCACCTGCTTATACAACTCTTGCAGTCTGACCCCTGAGGCCTGCTCAGCCTGTCCCCTCTCCATCCCAAGGCAGGGCTGTAAGCCTGAGGTCCAAGCACTGGCTTTCCTCGAGCCTGGCCCATCCCTGCCTCCATATCTTCAAATACTATTCTGTGGTTACAGGACTAGATCGTATTTGGAAAGTGTTTACAGTAACCTGGTGCTGTAATCAGAGAATCTGGGTTTCGGTCAAATGGAGTGAAGTCACCTTCTGGGTGCCAAATTGGGTCCTCAGAGCCCCCAAGATTTCTTTCACAAATGGGAATCAACAGATACAATGAGCAACAAGATTAGATCTACCTACATGGCCGATCAAAGTTATCAGAAAATACTATGTGTAAAAGAAAAACATAAAAGAAGGAATAACTAACAAGAAAAAATAAAAGCAAGACACTACATTTTTTATTCTGGAAATGAAAAAAATTTTCTAGAGTGAAAAATATGACTGAAGTTAAAAGCCCAATGAATGGGTTAAGCAGCAGGATGGGCTAGGGACTGCACCAACCCTCCCACCAGTGGTGCAGAGTTCCTGTTTCTCCACATCCTTGCCAACATCTGAGGGCGGTGCAAACTATACACAGGTAGGCAAATTGCACGTCGTATTGTTTCTTTGCCCAGTTGGGCCCATCCCAGCCAAGACCCAGCCGTCTTCTGGTTTCTTGGATCAGGCTTTCAGACGTGGAGGGACTTTAAACCCCAATAAATCCCTTTCTGCCTGTTTTTGTTGTTGTTGTTGTTTGGTTTCTGAAGGCTATTTGGTCCTTGGGGTCAGTTCTCCGCAGGACTCTCCCATAAAGAATGACACAAGGCTGTGCTTTCTCTCCCTGGTTCCCACACCCTGAAGCCTCTTACCTGTGACTTCATCATTCCGCTTTTCCTGCTTCTGGTCTTAACTGTGCTAATCCCCAGATGCCCTGTTGCTCACTCTGCACCTTGCAGCCCTTCCCTTTCCCCCTAAAGGCCAGAGTTAACCCCAGCTCTCTCCAACCCTTTTCCTGTAGGCCAGTCTCTGACCCGACCAGATACAGCTCCTTTATTAATATGCAATAACCTTAGACCTTAGACCCCAACTAAGAATGCATGGGATACATCTATAGTTGGAAGGGTACCAGAGACATATTTTTCTTTTCTTTTTTTTTAAGATTTTATTTATTTCTTCATGAGAGAGAGAGAGAGAGAGAGAGAGAGAGGCAGAGACACAGGCAGAGGGAGAAGCAGGCTCCATGCAGGGAGCCCGACGTGGGACTCGATCCCAGGACTCCAGGATCAGGCCCTGGGCCGAAGGCGGCGCTAAACCACTGAGCCACCGGGGCTGCCTGAGACATATTTTTCTAAACCTGAAACTAGACACATATTTCAGCAGAGCCCAGAAACCCAGAGGCATTATAGTATATGCTGGAGCATGGATTCCTGCGGCTGAATCTTACTTAGATCTACTAGTTAGCACTGTGACCTGAGTAAGTCTGTGCCTCCATTTTTTCATACAGTCAGTAGGATGGATTCTACTACCAAACATCTCCAAGATATTTTTTTAAAAATTCAAGGAAATAGGAGTTTGACACCTATCAACTAACTCATATCCTGAAGTCTTAGACATCATTAGCTCATTTTAAATTAATTTTAATTTAAATTAAATTTTAAATTAATTTAAAAATATATAATCAGGGACGCCTGGGTGGCTCAGTGGTTGAGCGTCTGCTGCCGGCTCAGAGTGTGATCCTGGAGTCCCAGGAACGAGTCCCACATCGGGGTCCCCGCAGGGAGCCTGCTTCTCCCTCTGCCTGTGTCTCTGCCTCTCTCTGTCTCTCATGAATAAATAAATAAAATTATTTTTAAAATAAAAATACATAATCTTTCATTTATAAGAGATCACCCCTTAGCTTTGATTCTATAGCTTTTTATGAATGGGCATTTGGGGAGCACTTTCTGACATTAGAAATCCAGACAGGGCCCAATAAGTGTGCTGGATTGTCTAGATAAACCCAGCTTCTCATCTCTGACTTCTCTGCCATTCTAGCACTATCTGCTTTCAGGAGCTCATTGATTTTTAGCGATCGGCCTCAAATCCATTCTAGAATGATTTTAGCATTTATCAGGAATTATGGAGGTCTTTATTTATGCTGATCCCAACTGGGTTTTGGGAAGTCAAGGATGAGCTACTGAGGAACCTTCCTGGCAGCGCTTACAGCCTGGTGGGAGACAGGGAGACACGCACAATTAGGATTCAACATGATCAGCTGTGTTTACAGAAGCCTAGTTTGATGTGGATATGACACAGGTAAAGTGACCAGCCAAGGAGAGATGAGAAGAGACGTCAAGAAGGAGGTAGGGGTCTGGGGCTTCAGGGTTCTAAAAAAGAGAACTTGTTCACTTTTGACAAGAACCACAGAGGCCTGGAGCACACGCTCCATTCGGTATGACTGGCTGGGAGCGGGAGGGCACATGGAGGAGATGCCATGGGAAGGAGGTTGACCAGAGTCTAAGGGGCATAAATGAGGCAGAGCCAAAGGTCTTATTGGGGAAGAGCCACTGATCAGATATCGGTATTATAAAGAAAATTTTTACTGAGTCTTCAGATGATCCTTTTGCATCTCCCAGATGGCAGACACTTCGACTCAGAAACGTCAAGAAAATAGTCAGAAGCTCAAGAAAATACTCAGGCAAGCTCACACATTACTTTCAGGACCTGTTTGAGGCACCTGTGGTAGCCTTGAGACTCACAAGAGGTGGAAGTGGGATGGCTGGGCTCTGCTTCCTGAGATGCCAAGGACACCCTGCAGGGAAAGGAGTGTGGCCCTCTCACTGGGGCAGAGGAGGGAACCCCGGGGTCCCAGGCAGGCCAGCTGACCGGTCCTGGGGCTTGGACATCTGATCTCCCCCTGCCCCAGCTTCTACACCTGTGCCACAGGGCAGCTTGAGCTGCGTCGTCTTCATGCTCTCTCCCAGCCCCAAACTGTGCCTAAGACTACACATTGCCCCCCCCACCCCCCTGCTTGTCTTCATCACCACCTCCCATTTCAATCAGACATCCTTCCAGATGGAATGGTTCGCCTTTCACTTTTCATTTTCCACCTCTGATGCCTGGCAAGGCCATGTGGAGAGCACCCAGGGCAAGAGATCGGTGGGGCAATGTGGGTTGGGCACTCACAGTGAATCTCCAGGAAATTGCCACACTGTGGCTGGGTCAGTGTGGGTGCCCGCAAGCCCCCCTCCCTGGTCCTCCTTAAAGAACTGTAGCTTGAGAACTTTCCTTTTGCTTGAAATACTGACCTGGGCTAGAAGCAGGCAGAAACTGTTGCCCGAAATCATGGGCAACGAGTTTATTTACCCAAGGGCATGTCAACAAGGCTACAGGAGGCAATCAGGCCTTCGAGGGTGATTGTGCTGCTTGTAGCAACTGCCCGGGGGGTAAAAGTCAATTGCTGCTCTTAGCTCAAAACCATGATATCTAATATTTTGTCTTCCCCAATACCTTTGATTTGCCACAATCGCATCACTTTCTGAAATAAAGGTTCATTAGCAACAACAATCCATGCAAAGAACATATGCCCCGAAGTAACAAGATCAAAGAAAAACAGATGAAAGACGTCTCTTGATAAGTTAGAAGGGATGCCGGGCAACTCCTCCGATAATTTCCTGTTTACTGGGTTGTTTTTTTTTTTTTTTTTTTAACAGTTTTTAGTACACTTTCCAGCAGTACATTTCCATACCCCAGTTTTTCCAGGAGGCTTTGGAACTCGCTGATGTCCCAGCCCGCATTCTTAAACGTAAACTCCTCGCTTGTGATTGAAATGTTCTTTTTACACCGACTGCCAACAAGTTTGTGGTTCTCTAAAGGCGCCTGCTAAAGCCGGTCAGCTGCAGGGACCCCAGCTTGCTGGGAGAGCGATACTGCGGGGAGTTACGGGGGTGACAGCTGCTGGGGGCAGCCCCCCGCCCCCGCCCCCCGCACCCCCCACCGCAATTCCAATTTCCTCCCCTTCTTTTGCAGAAGGGCCGGGGGTGCGGGCGCGGGCTGTGTCCCTCCCGGCCGAGCTGCGCATCCCGCCCCTGCCCTCCGCCCCCCTGGTCCCCCTCCCCGGCCCCCCGGCCCCCCCCGCCCCCCGGGCCGCGGCTTACCCTGGGCCGGGCTGCGGGGCAGCAGCGCGGTCAGCAGCGCGCACACGAGGGCGGCCCCCCGAGCCCTCCGCTCCGCGCGCCCCGGCATCGTGCGGCGCCGGGCTTCAGCCTCCCTGAAACCCCAACATTTCCTGTTTCCTGCTTGTTTGGGTCGGTGCTAACTTGAAGGAGAAGTGTTTGCCTGTTTTTTAGGAAGTGATGTAATTCTGCAGGAGCCTGTCAGACCAGCAAGGATTGCAAAAGAGAAGTGGCTCTGCAAGCGCGGATGCAGGGAGCAAGGTCTCTCCAGCCCTTTGCTGCGGAAACTGTCTCCTGGAACCGGCGCCCAGGGCCCCCTTGTGCTTCGGGACCCGGGATCCAGGGGACTGAGGATCCTGGACCGCAGGCATCCTCCATTCGTGATGTTGCTCAACCCCAGGTGAGTCTCTGGGGCTGCCCAGGGACCAGAGCGGCGCTCTCCACTAGAACTTTCCGAGATGATGGAAATGTCCGGAATCTGTCCAGTACAATACCCTTAGCTGCGTAGGCCACTGGGCCCTCGAAGGGAGACCAGTTCAAAATGAATTTGTAGCTGTATTTTTATTAACGTAAATTAAAATAGCCCCGTGTGGCTCGCAGCTGCTGTGTTGGACAGCTGAGGCCTAGAGAGCAGGGGCACCTGTACCATCAGAAAATGCCAGGCCAGTTCTCCCCGGCCAGGCTCATCACTGTCCCCAGGCCCTAAATGCCACCTCCCTCATGGGAAGGTATGGGACATGCTATACACATGCCCAAATGTGCTTTGCTTCCCCACAGAGAAATGATTTCTATTATTTTTACTTTTATTTTTTCCTTATAAAGCCTTTGTTTTTTTTAGAGCGGTTTTAGGCTCACAGTATAAGAGGAAGGTCCACAGAGTTCCCATATACTCCCCCTCCCCACACATGCACAGCCTCCCATTAACATCCTCCAGGGATCCCTGGGTGGTGCAGCGGTTTAGGGCCTGCCTTTGGCCCAGGGCGCGATCCTGGAGGCCCGGGGATGGAATCCCACTTCGGGCTCCTGGTGCATGGAGCCTGCTTCTCCCTCTGCCTGTGTCTCTGCCTCTCTCTCTCTCTCTCTCTCTCTGTGACTATCATAAATAAATTTTAAAAAATTAAAAAAAAAACATCCTCCAAAAGTGGTACAACTGTTACAATGGAGGAATGCACACGGATACATCGTAATCACCCAAGTCCATAGTTTACATTAGGATTCTCTCATGTGTTGCACATTCTATGAGTTGGAAAATGTATAATGACATAAATCCACCGTGATAGTATCCTCCTGAATAATATCTCGGCCCTAAAAATACAGCATGCTCCACCCATTCATCCCTCCTTCCACCCTAACTCCAGGCACTCACTGATCTTTTTACTGCCTCCCTAGTTTTACCTTTCCCCAAATGGCATATAGTTAGAATTATGCAGCGTGGAGTCTTTCAGATTACTGTGTAGGCTTCCTTCACTTAGTAATGCGCATTTAAGATTCCTCAGTGTCTTTTCATGGCACGGTAGCTCATTTCTTTTTGGTGCTAAATAACATTCCATTGTCTGAGTGTATCTCAGTTATTAATTCAAAGACGTCTTGGTTGCTTCCAAGTTTTGGCAATTATAAATAAAGCTGCCAGAAACATCTGCGTGCAAGCATTTGTGCAGACATAAGTGTTCAACTCCTTTGGGAAAATACCAAAGGGCTTGATTGCTGGATCTATGGTAAAGAGAGAGGTGATCTTTTAAAGGGCCCATTTCTGAAGTAGAATATGTCCCCGGGGTGGGGGGATCTGCATCTCACTTTCCTTCCTTCTTACAGAGGAATACATTTCTCAGAGGTTGTTAACTAACAAAATAGGACTGACTTGGTTTTGATTGGGGGTGGAAGTCCTGCCCAGTGGAAACAATGCAGGAAAGAGGTGTCTGTTTAGACCAGCAAGCAGGGGAGAGTAAAGTGTGTTAGGTTTTGTGTTCTAGTCAAAGTCCTTCCTCTTGTTCAGGTCTAGGGCCTAAGCACCACAGGATAACATTTCATAATCATGTTTGTGGTAGTGCCAAGAAAGGCAGAGAGAGAGAGAGAGAGGCATCAGACACCCACCCTGTCTCCAGCTCCCTGCCTGCAGGGACAATGAGTCACCCCCTCCAGTCAGTTCATCTCTGGTGCTCTGGTTGGTGTGAACACTGGAGGCAACTGGAATTCCTCAGCCCTGACACGGCCATCAGTTTTGAAGTTAGTGCATTGTTGCTTTTCAGTGACATTAGTCACTGTTTTGTTTTTTGCTTTTTTTTTTTTAAATTTTTTTATTGGAGTTCAATTTGCCAACATATAGCATAACGCCCAGCGCTCATACCGTCAAGTGCTCCCCTCAGTGCCCATCACCCAGTCACCCCAACCCCAAGCACACTCCCCTTTCCACTACCCCATGTTTGTTTCCCAGAGTTAGGTGTCTCTTATGTTTTGAGTTTTGCTTTTTTAAAAGATTTTATTTACTCATTCATGAGAGACACACAGAGAGAGGCAGAGACATAGGCAGAGGGAGAAATAGGCTCCCCACTGAGCAGGGAGCCCCATGCGGGACTCTGTTACTTCACACAAAAGTCTGGCATTTATAATCAGCCCCATGCGGGACTCAATCCCAGGACCCTGGGATCACAACCTGAGCCAAAGACGGACGCTCAACCACTGAGCCATCCAGCACCCCCATTAGTCATTGTTTATCTCTGTTCTTATGCACAAGAAACAGGTTGGTGATTCATGAAATGTTCAGTTTGATAATGGATCTGCAATATGCATTTTAATGTTTTAAACCAGCTTAAGTCAACTGATAAAACACGCTTTGCAGCTTAGGTGACAATACAAAGCAAACAGCTGAAGAAACTAGATGAACTCAAAACTGGCTGCTGGATTTGAAAACAGCAGGGAAAGAACTGTCCCCGAGGAGAAGCGGGGGGACGGCCTGGTGGGACCCTGGCCTCCCCGCCTAGCGGGCACCCCAGCTGGGACCCCCGCATGTGGGAGACCAGGCCCAGCCTGGGGAGCTGTCATGCTGCCACTCGCACCCCAATAGGACTATGGCTGATGCCAGGCTCCAGGGGCCTGTTTCGCGAGGGCGGGGTGCCAGCCTCAGTTTCTTCAATCTTAAAACTCTAGCTGGGCTGGGGGGGTGGGCTTTGCAGAGTCGGGGACCTGGTACCTGTGGCCCACCACACACTCTTCTGCAGGCCTCGGTGGAGCCCCGCGGCTCCCAGGTTCCCCAGGTGTGCACGCCTTGGCCCGAGCAGCACAGCACCACAGCAGCTAGCACGGTGTGCATCCTAAACGGAGGTCTTGGAGAAATCCTGCATGACCACGCAATTTTCTTTTGAGTCCTGTAATCAGAAAAGTGTAGCACCTCACTGGTCTCTTTGCTGCAGTGAAAACTCACAGGGAGACTCTGTGCTAGGTAAGGGCTGTTTACCTCTGTTTGTTCTCCTTTTACCAACCATTAATTTTGGCAAGTGGCTGCCTGGCCTCGGATTAAATCCTGATACACCTGTACCGGCCAGTCACAGACCATGAGACACCGGGGAGGGAGGGGAGGCCCTGGAGGGAAAGGCAGGCACAAAGGCCAGGGGGTGGGGAGGTGGGGGTTGGGGAGTAGGGGGGTGGGGGGTGTAACCTGGTCCTGGTGCCTGCCATTGGCTTTCAACAATGAAAGGAGGAAAGGGAGGTAATGAAGTATGGTGGCTGGGAGACGCTCTGGTTACAGGTTCTAGGGACTCTGTTACTTCACACAAAAGTCTGGCATTTATAATCAGCTATCTGTATCACAGAAGTGACTCTCATCCAAATCCTCCTCCCTCCCCTCCTGCTTCCTCCCTGCCCAACCCTCCTTCGTATCAGCCCTAAAGAAAGAGAGATATCAAGGGAACCAACCCAAAAGTGATGAGATCTCACAGTGAGTGCAGGCTTTCCCTTACCCCACGACCTTTCATTCCCAACACATGCAAGACACACACACACACACACACACACACACACACAGCTCCCTCACACATGCACATACTCCGGTACACATGCTTCTACACTCCTGCACAGTGTGGAAATACATGAAGATCATCCAAATGAGAACAAGCAAAGACTGTCGGTTCCAAGCTTTCTATAGCAAAGGAGTCAACCACCATCACTTGCATTTTGGCAGAGACCCAAAGGCAAGCAGAGGAGTGCGAAAAACTTTACAGTGGAAAAAAAGAGAAGGTTTCAAGTATGCTCTGATAGGAGGCTGTTGGCATGAGGAACTAGAAGCAAGTTCTAATTATTGCTTCTAGTGACTGGTTGAGGGTGTGTATTTGGCTTCTCTCAATTTGTAAAAAAGGAATAAAAGTAGGGGCCATTGTCACAGGGATTATTTGGCTTCCTGGACCAGTTATGAGAGTAGGGCTCATAGTTCCTGAGTTGTCTGCTACAGACCATGGGTTACAGTTTTATTATTATCTATATGGTCTGGCCTTTGTTTATATATCGTCTCTCAACACACACCCACATGCATGCTCACACAAAAACTCCACCCACACTGAGACACATGCACATACTTTCTGGGGCTTCTTTCTTTGTCCATATGCTAGGTGGTGGTAGCTGATGGTCTGCAGTGCTTGCTTAATAAGAAGGCCAACCCGCAGACATGGTAGTAGCAAGGGGGGGGGGGGAGGTATGGGAGGGGGTCTGTACATCATTCTGAAGCTAATTGAGAGGGTGTAGGGAGAAGGTTAAGGTCCCAAGCTCTGAAAGGAGTGCCCATATAGATAAGTGGGCAGGGCAAGGCTGGGACAAAAGGATTCAACTGAACCCCAGAATGTGCAGAGAGACTACAACCAGGTGAGGGACTAACAGGAATCCTGCTGTGTCTTGGTTAGCTCGGGCTGCCATACAAAATGCCTTAGATTGTGTGGCTGAAACAACAGACTTTTACAGTTGACCTTTGTGCAATGCAGGGCTTAGGGGCATCGACTCCCCCAATCAAAAATCCATATATAATTTTTGGCTCCCCCCAAAAGTGACTACTAATAGCCTGCCTTATGGATAACACAAATAATCCATTAAGATAAATTTTGTATGTATACTATATAGCATATTCTTACACTAAAGTAAGCTGGAGAAAAGAAAAATATTATTAAGAAAATCATGAGGAAGTATGAAACCAGAAAAGACCCTGAATAGCCAAAGTAATACTGAAAAAGAAAACCAAAGCGGGAGGCATCATAATTCCAGACTTCACACTATATTACAAAGCTGTGCTCATCAAGACAGTGTGGTACTGGCACCAGAACAGACACAGAGATCAATGGAACAGAATAGAGAACCCAGAAATGGACCCTCAACTCTATGGTCAACTAATCTTCGACGAAGCAGAAAAGACTATCCACTGGAAAAAAGACAGTCTTTTCAACAAATTGTGTTAGGAAAATTGGACAGCCACATGCAGAATAAAACGGAACCGCTTCCTTACACCATACACAAAAATAAACTCAAAATGGATGAAAGACCTAAATGTGAAACAGGAATCCATCAGAATCCTAGAGGAGAACACAGGCAGCAACTTCTTCCTAGACACACCTCCAAAGGCAAGGGAAACAAAGGCAAAAATGAATTATTGAGACTTCACCTGGATAAAAAGCTTCTGCACAGGAAAGAAACAGTTAATAAAACTAAAAGGCAACCTACGGAACAGGAGTAGATATTTTCAAATGACACATCAGATAAAAGAATTTAACCAAAGCCAATAGCCAGAAAACAAAAAATCCAGTCAAGAAATGGGCAGAAGACATCAACAGACATTTCTCCAAAGGAGACATATAAATAGCTGACACATGAAAAAATGCTCAACATCACTCGGCATCAGGGAGATACAATTCGAAACCACATTGAGATATCACCTCACATCTGTCAGAATGGCTAAAATTAACAAGTCAGGAAATAATGGATGTTGGCAAGGATGTGGAGAAAGGGGAACCCCCTTACACTGGTGGTAAGAATGCAAGCTGGTACAGCCACTCTGGGAAACAGCATGGAGGTTCCTCAAAAGTTTCTCAAAAAACTACCCTATGGCCCAGCAATGGCACTTCTAAGTATTTATCCAAAGGATACAAACATAGTGATTCCAAGAGGCACATGCACCCCAAAGTTTATAGCAGCAATGTCCCCAATAGCCAAACTATTAAGAAGCCCAGATATCCGTCAACAGATGAATGGATAAAATATGTGAGATAGATAGATAGATAGATAGATAGATAGATAGATAGATAGATGATTGATAGATAAATAATGGAATATTACTCAGCCACAAAAAAAGAATGAAATCTTGCCATTTGCAACAACATGGACGGAACTAGAGGGTGTTATGCTAAGCAAAATAAGTCAGTCAGAGAAAGACAGTCATCATATGGTTTCACATATATGTGGAATTTAAGAAACAAAACAGGAACATAGGGGAAGGGAAGGAAAAAGAAAATAAGATAAAAACAGGGAGGAAGGCAAACCATAGAAACTCTTAACTATAGGAAACAAACTGAGGGTTGCTGGAGGGGTGGGGTCAGGAGGATGGGGCAATTGGGTGTGGGCATTAAGGAGGGTACTTGCTGGAATGAGCACTGGGTGTTGTGTGCAACTGAAGAATCACTAAATTCTACCCCTGAAACTAAGAATACATTTTATGTTAACTAAATTGAATTTAAATTAAAAAATTTTTAAATCAATCAAGAAAAAAATCCTAAGGAAGAGAGAATACATTGACCGTACTGTACTGTATCAAAGAAAATCTGTGTCTATGTGGACTCCTCAATTCAAACCCATGTTGTCAAAGGGTCAACTGTATTTTCTTACAGTTCTGGAAACTAGAATTCTAAGATCAGGAAGTCCACTGCTCATGTTCTCAGGAGAGCAACTTCCTGGTTTATGGATCACTGCCTTCCCGCTGTGTCCTCACCGGGCCCGAACAGAGCAAGCTCTTTGGTGTCTCATCTTAGAAGAGCACGATTCTCACTGCGAGGGCCTCGCCCTATGGAGCCCATCAAACCCTAACACCTTCCAAGGTCCCCATCTCCAAATACCTTCATACTGAGGGTTAGGGCCCTAACATCTGAATTGGGGAATGGGACAGTCTACGGCACACCGTCTTTGAAGCTGGAGCTATGCATCTAGGCCCATCCTAATGGGCCCCTCTGCACTTGTTCGGACGCTCAGTGGTCTCTGCCTCTGCATCCCCGCCAACTCCGGGGCCACGCTCTTCAACTGATCACTCAAAGAAGCTGCTGCAGCATTTGAAGGATCTAGGGGGCTTCCACGAGCACCTCCTCCATGACAGAGTCTCCAGGGCCCTGGTGGACGGCCTCATCACCAAAACTGAAAGTGAGAAAGATTGTGGTCGGGGCAGAAGTTGCAATTAGCACACGGGATAAGGTGCAAGTGTCTGGCTGGAGGGGCCTGTGGTGAGCATGAGGGGAAGAGGCTGGCTGGCCCAGAAACCCTGTGGCCCTCCTCTGCCCCCCAGTCTCCCTGAGGGCAGAGGGCCACTCTGTCTTGTTCTCTGCTGCTCTATCCCCAGCACTGAGGACAGCACTTAATATATATTTTTTTGAATGAACAAATGAATGCAAAGTGGATTTTTTTTAAATGCCTTTATAATGGTGTTTTTTTAAGTGGGTGGAAAGAGGAACCTACGTTGGAATCATTTGGGTGAGCTTGTTTATCTCAGAGTCCTGAACCCCACCCCAGAACTACTGAGTCAAAATCTCTGGAGCTGGGGTCCAGAAATCTGCATGTTTCATGATGTTCCAGGGGATTTTTATTCGTGCTAACACTTGAGAATCACTGATCTGGAGTTTCATTTTTAGCCCCTAGAAAGGTATTTCCCTTACTATTCTCTTACTATTTCCCTTACTATTTCTCGTACTGTTCTCTCAAATAGTAAGAGATAAGGAGTACATTATATTTCCCCTTTTGCCTTATTTTCCAGGAAGCCTGGGACCAAGGGTAAAGCTTGGTTGTATACCTCTCCTTAGCCTCAGTTCCCTTACCACTTCTAGGAACATTTCTTTCCTCACCTAATTCAACTTATCTTTCAGGACCTAGTTCGAGACACACCTCCACCATGAAGCCCTCCCAGAAGCCTCCCCTTGCCTCTTGCCCTTCCTCATCTCCGCCCCCGCATAGCTGGGCAGAGGAGAACCGGCAAGTCTTCCCCATCTGACTGCCCCTCTTACTCATCGGGCCTTCCCACGCATGTTAAAAGAAACTCAATTTTCTTCCACTGCTGTTTCGTTTTTGATCAAATCTTATCTTGATAACTTTTTTTTCCCCTAAGTCTTCAAGTAGTTTTTAAGCAGGACATACAACATTATTAAATCCATAGTATCTGTTCCAAAATCCACTTCAGAATGATAAATGCAGATTAGTGCTCTCAATGGTTTTTCTTTTATTGATTTTTCTATTTAATTTGACTTCTGAGATTCAGCTGATGGCCTGGCCAACTAAATCCTCAACACCAACGAAACTAGAAAATACAAAGGCGCAAAGCTTTCAGGGGGAAATTGCAAATTAGAATAAGAAAGATGTAAAGAGAAGCAACTCCCATGCCGAAGTATGTGGGTAGTGCCAAAAATAAGTAAAAATGGAGAGGATTTGTATCAGGTAGGAATGAGTAGTGGAGGACAGGAGGTGTTTGTTTTTTAATTAAAATATTTTTCTTTAAAAAAATAAAATAAAATATTTTTCTTATTACAAAAGTAGTACAATGTTTATTGTGGAAAAGTTTAAATGCATATAAGCAAAACAAAATCATTCCATGTTTAAATTGTTGCAGATCTTTTTCCATACATATTAGCTAACAGGGTTACTCCTACTTTCATTGCCAGTACCAGCAGCTACTAGTATCCTGCCAACAGACTGTAGGTGTTCAAATGCACAGTCACAAACTCAGGTCTGGAAAAACAGTAAGTTACTCCATTTTTCCATTATAATATCAGTTCTGAATTTCAATTCTGGTGGTGGTAAGAGGAATATAGTCACTTGCAAATACAGCCAGTCAGTTTAGTTTATTTCCCATTTATTTGGGATAAACTGGTTATTTTAGGGTCCCTCTATATCCTTAGTTTTCTCTGAGATTGCCCTGGGAATGCCAGAGTTGGTAGGGAGGGTTGTCTCTAAAATGCAGTTCTGGTCCTCGGGCCTTTAGAAGATCAGAAGCGAAGAATTATCTCTTCATAGTTATCTTTGCATTTTAGCTGAGACTTCCCTTTCCTAGACCAAATAGTCTAATTTGTTAGTTTGGGGAGCTGTAGATGAGAGCTGTAGATCCTTGTATTTATAGAGTTTCATCTACTACCTGCCACACATGCTTGTGATAATTTTCTTAAAAATACAACTAAGTCCCACAGGGAAAGATGGAAGTGGTGAAACACTGTGGGGCCCCTGGATTGAGAATAAAAGGTCTGAGACGCCAGTCTTAGTTCCTTCGCTAAATGGACTCTCTGGGCCTCATCTGCTTCATCTCTAAAACAGTAGAGTTGACTAGATGCCCTCTCAAGTCCCAGCTCTCATAGTCTAGGAGGCTACGGATTCCTTTGGAGGCAGGCAGGCTCACAGAAGTATTTTCAGAGGAGAGCTGGACCTCTGATTCCAGAGACAGCACCTGCTGACCAACAACCCAGTCCAGTTCTCGAGACCTTCCTTCACCACCGAGGTTCGGAAGCGCAAGTGTGTATTTACAGCCACGTAGCAGGGCTGGGCTGGATAGAGGTGGAGGGCAGGGGACCGGCAGGAATCCCAACAACTGAGTGTCACTGAGGGCGACAGGGCAGCTAGAAACAGGGTGGCTTGGAGAGGCATGACAGTTGTGCCAGGGGGCGGGGGGACAGGAACAAGCCGGTGAGGGCGCTAAGACAGGATGGGTCTCCTTCACCCGGCATAAAGCTGCAGGCTCAAAGCTTATTTGAGGCTGGGGACAAAAGCCCTCAAAGCCTGCGGTTATGATGATTTCAGCTCCAACCACACAGGAGCACAGGGCACGGGTGTCAATACCACGTGCCAGTACCCAAAGGTCAGCTACAGCTCCACTGCCAGGAAGAGGTCACTTGCTTGTGTAACTCATTGTTAGGGTCTCTCTTTGTGAAAAACAGCAATGCCTTATAACAGTTTGGATCGCAGTTCCCAGAGCTTTATGCTTTCTCTGAATTGCATCAATTACATCATGCCCGGGACGCCTGGGTGGCTCCGTGGTTGAACGTCTGCCTTCGGCTCAGGGCGTGATCCCTGGGTCCTGGGATCGAGTCCTGCATTGGATTCCCTGCAGGGAGCCTGCTTCTCCCTCTGCCTGTCTCTGCCTCTCTCTGTGTGTCTCTCATGAAGAAATAAATAAAATCTTAAAAAAAATTATATCCATGCCCTTCTTGGCAGTTCTGTCTACTGAAATAGGCAGAGATTATTTCCCTGCCTTAATGATGTTGGGCCAGGCCACGTATCCCTTGCTCTGACCAAGGAGATATTGGGAGGGAAGAGGTAGGATGCCAGGTACAAGCAAATTCTTTAAGAGCCATCGCGTAATCTAGCTTGCCTTCCTGCATTTCTGTGATCTTGCATTTCTGTGATCTGAGATCATGAGCCCCATAATGTGAAGCAGGCCTCAAGAAGGTCAGAAGCCTGGAATCCAGCCCAGCTCAGCCAAACCTCAGCTGACTTAAAGACCCAAGGGCATGAACATGAAGGCTTATGATTATAAGGTATGGAGAGATTTAGGACTGTTTTTTATATAGCGTTAGCGCAGCTATAGCTGACTCATGCATCCCTTAAGATTCTTCATTCACAAGTTGCAAACCCGAATGGAGAAAATCAGAGAAGAAAATAGAGCTGTTTTTGGCAAAGCTGTGAGGTTTTGCATAATGCGGCTGTCACACCAGACTGTAGACAGTAATGAGATAGGGCTTGTAAAGATAGGGCTGTTCGCACCTAACTCGCCACTGTCCTCGTCTTCCCTCCCACTGCAAGGGCCACTGCTCAGTCCAGAGCCAGCAAACATATATGCCTGAATCATGCTATGTTACCATTCCTAATATGCCTGGATCTCTGAGTTCCTGAACAGTTGTGCTAGAAACACTGTTCGTGGCAGTGATTAGTGGAGAGGAAGTATAGTGACAGCACCTGCAGCCTTTTAGCTCACTCATGACCTTTATCACAACAGATTTAGATTTTATAATTTAGACAATCTCTTTCTGTCCTAATTGACCGTGGGCTTCTGGAAAGCAGGAATCATGTCTGAGTTAACTTAAGACTTCCTCTAGCTCAAAGCTCTGTGCCACAAGAGAGCCTAAAACCAATTAATACATGTTGAACGAACAAAGGAATTAAAGATTCTAAAAACAGCCCTTATTTAAATGGGATTTTTAAAAATCTCTTTATTGCCTTTATAGATGGTCACAGGTTACCAAATCAGAAACAAAATAATCCTGTTCCCCACAGGAGTTTAGATTCACAGAACCTTTGCAAGGGAGAACGTATACTCCCCAATGCATACTCTGCCTAAATTTTCCTCGTCTGGTGTAGTTGTTTTTCCCATTGCATTAAACTGTCTGTCCTCCATCTTCAGGGTTTTGTTTTGTTTGCAAAACACATTGCCTCTTTTTTTTTTTTTTTAAATAAATCAAACACAATAGAATGGAGGTTTTACTCTTTGGGGGTTTGGATACGAATACCTGAAAGTGTTCACATGGTGATTCCTGGAGATTTGCTTGGGCTGATCTGAAGGTGACTGGCTTGCTCATGCGGTTGGAAAGTGGAGTGTAAGGTTGGAAAGGAAGGCAAAGCCAAGGTTCTAGAGGAATGGAACTGGATTCCATCACCAGTGCAGTAGCAATATGGTTCGACTGGCATTCTAGTTGAGCCCACCCCATGAAGAACATTTTCTTTTAAATAACATTTATTCCCCTGCCCATGTTCCAAAATAGGTTGCTTTTAAAAGCATTGCATTTGATCTTGGTGGGTTTTCACTGAAGACTGGGTGGTTTGCTACAATTTGGATAAACAAGTTAGGGACGAATTGGAGGCAGATAAAAATAGCATCGTGCACAGCTGTCCTTTTGGGTGCAATCTAAATACACAGCAAGTGAAGTCATAGCACAAATACTCAGAAGTAGCCATCATCTGACGCTTACCCAAATGGTTTATTACCACAATTCTAAATCCAAATGAATCAAAATAGGCGACAGTGTGTTCCCAAGGTATCTAGTGTCATTTACATGTGCTAACTCTGGAATGGAGCTAATCACCTTCAAAAGCATTAGAAAAGAAAGCACTTATTTACTCATGGCACCACACTGGGCACTATACCAAATAAATTCCTTTATTTTCCTCTTACTTAGTTACAGTTTATACATTAATGTAACATTTTAATATATATTTTTTAAGGATTTTACTTATTCATTTGAGAGAGAAGAAGAAAAAGAAAACACGAGCAAGAGGAAGGGCAGAGGGAGAGGAAGAAGAAGATTCCCCACTGAGCAGGGAGCACCCAGGACCCTGGGATCATGACCTGAGCCAAAGGCAGATGCTTAACAGCTGAGCACACAGGAGCCCCAACATTTTAATATTTTTGAAGTGATATATGGTCACTGTAGAAACATTAGAAAATGCAGATCAGTAGATGGCAGAAAGTAAAAGCATCACCCACTATTTCTTTCCAGAGTTTTTTTTCAAATTAATAATGAAAAATTATCATTTTTTTCAAAGAATAATTCTGAAATCACACTTGTGTTTTTCTATTTAGAAATTTTTAAATTTCCTGGAAAACAGTCTGGAGGTTCCTCAAAAAGCTAGAAATAGAATTATCCTACAATCCTGCAATTGCACTACTAGATATTTACCCAAAGGATATAAAAATACTAATTTGAAGGAACACATGCATCCCGATGTTTATACCAGCATTGTCAACAATAGCCAAATTATGGAAAGAGCTCAAATGTCCATCAACTGATGAGTGGATAAGGAAGATGTAGTATAAATATAATGGAATATCATTCAGCCTCAAAAAGAATAAAATCTTGCTATTTACAACAATGTGGATGGAGATAGGGTGTATTATGGAGATAAGGGTGTATTAAGTGACATATCAGTCAGAGACAAATACCATATGATTTCACTCATGTGAAATTTAAGACAAACGGATGAATGTGGTGGAGGAGGGGGAAGAGAGGAGAGAAACATACCATAAAACAGATTCTTAACTACAGAGAACAAACAGGGTTGCTGGAGGGGAGGTGGGCAGTGGGATGGGCTAGATGGGTGATGGGACTAAGGAGGGCACTTGTTATAATGAAAACAAGGTGCTGTAAGGAAGCGATGAATTGCTAAATTCTACATCTGAACCTAATATTACACTGCATGTTAACTGTAATTTAAATAAAATGAAAACAAGAAAAAATAGAAATTTTCCATTTCATCAGTGCCTGGGTGGCTCAGTCAGTTAAGTGGCCAACTCTGATTTCAGCTCAGACGATGATCTCAAGGTCCTGGGATCAAGCTCTGAGTGGGGCTCCATGCTCAGCAGGGAGTCTGCTTGAGGATTCTCTCTCTCCCTGTCCCTTCCCCCGCTCAAACCCTCTCTCACTAAAATAAAAATAAACACATCATTTAAAAAAAAATGTTTTTCCCATTTAAGTCCAGGAACCTTATCTATCCTCCAGGTAACTCTTTTTTATTCTTGGTGAAGTTGATGCCAGTATGATAACCTCTTGCTCTGGGAATATAATTACATGTACAATAATATTTGGCTGTCAGGAAAAGCAACTCCAACAGTGCCTCATATACTGTCTTTTATCCTAACAAGCTATTTTAATATTTCTAAATATTGTTAGTCTTTTAGAAATTATGACACTGTGGACTGATGGTTTGTTTCAACAGAGCACATTTTTATTTTAGCCCTGATAACTTAGTTTCCATATACTTTCCCCAAAACAAGTTAAGAATCATTACTGGGACGCCTGGATGGCTCAGCGGTTAAGCTCTGTTTTCATGATCAGGGCGTGATCCTGGAGTTCAGGGATCAAGTCCCACATCAGGCTCCCTGAGGGGAGCCTGCTTCTCCCTCTGCCTATGTCTCTGCCTCTCTCTCTCTCTCTCTCTCTCTCTCTGTCTCTCATGAATAAATAAATAAAATCTTTTAAAAAATCATTACTAATTTTTTTTTAAAGATTTCTTTATTTGGGGCACCTGGTGGCTCAGTGGTTGAGCATCCAGGTGGTTGACCTGACCTTTGGCTCAGGTCAAGATCCCATGGTCCTGGGATCAAGTCCTGCAACAGGCTTCCCCCAGGGAGCCTGCTTCTCCCTCTGCCTATGTCTCTGCCTCTCTCTGTGTATCTCTCATGAATAAACAAATACAATCTTTTTTAAAAAAAAGATTTCTTTATTTATTCAAGAGAGAGAGAGAGCCACACATGAATGGGGAGGAGGGGCAGAGGGAGAGAATCCCAAGCAGACTCCCCTCTGAGTGCAAAGCCCAATGTGATGCTCAATCCTACGTCTCTGAGATCATGACCTGAGCCCAAATCAAGAGCCTGACACTTAACTGACTGAGCCACACAGGCATCCCAATAATCATTGCTAATTTTAAAAGAGAGATGTAGATTCTGTTTTACTCCATTCTTTTGATCTGAGGAGGTAGAGATCATTAAAAGCACTCCACGACATGGCAAACAGCTAGCACAGTGAAGGTGTTGCAACAGCGACTAAGGATACTAGTTCTGGAGTTGTTTTCTAAATAAGCCTTTTAAACCCTTTAAACACGCTAATAATGGTACTTTTCATTCCTCACTTCCTCTTAGAGTTTGGGTACATCAGAGTATGTTATTGTCTTGAGGTAGTCATTGGCTGACCAAAGATGGTACTTGACCCAAAGCGGTCCAGTGATCATGAAGTGCTGGGCCTGAGAGCTTTTTCCCGTAAAGATTATAATATACTAGTATAAGATAAACTTGTCCCTCTGAAACCTGAAAGAATTGTTGCCCCTGTGGCCAGTCGGTTGGTGGAAAGAGAAGGCTAGAACTCACAAAAATAAAAGGAGAGGCCCATGTGGGTCTGATAAGCCAGAGGCAGGGAGAGGACAGGCTCAGGACTCTGAGATGTGAGAGGTCTATCCACACACATCCTCACAATAACTCCTCTGTCTCTAAAGGTGGTCAGATGTCCCGTGTTTGTTTTAAACAACCAAAAGCTGTATGTGCATATTTTCATTTTAGTGTTCCAAGTGATGAGCATAAGCTTGAGACAAAGTAAATCTTTAAATCTATGGAAAAGAAATAATTATGGCAATGAAATAATTAATTTGTTCTCTCAAACTATGTTGTATTTGAGACTGTGAAAAACTTCTGCATAAAATGTCATGAATACAACAGACAATACTAAGAGAGTTGGAAGACTGGGAAAAATATTTGCAAAAGACACATCTGAAAAAGGACTATTATCCAAAATATATAAAGAACTCACAAAATCCACAACAAGAAAACAGCCTGTTCGAACGATGGACCAAAGACCTTAACAGACCCTCACCAAAGAAGATATCCAGATGGCAGATAAGAATGTGAAAAGAAGCTCCACATCATTTGTCATCAGGGAAATGCATATTAAAACAACAGTGAGGGGCAGCCCCTGTGGCGCAGCGGTTTAGCGCCGCCTGCAGCCCGGGGTGTGATCCTGGAGACCCAGGATGGAGTCCCACGTCGGGCTCCCTGCATGGAGCCTGCTTCTCCCTCTGCCTGTGTCTCTGCCTCTCTCTCTCTCTCTGAATAAATAAATAAATAAATCTTTAAAAAAAATAAAATAAAAAAATAAAACAACAGTGAGATACTACCACATACCTATTAGAATGGCACAAATCTGAACCATTTGACAACCCCAAACACTGGTGAGGATGTGGAACAATAGAAATTTTTACTTATTGCTGATGGGAATGCAAAATGATGCAGTCATTTTTGAAGACAGTTTGGCTATTTCTTAGAAAATGAAATAATATCTTACCATATGATCTAGCAAACATGCTCCTTGGTATTTACCCTCCAAAATTGAAAATTAATGTCCACACAGAAACTTCCTGCACACAAATGTTGATAGCAGCTTTGCTCATAATTGCCAAAACTTGAAGCAATCAAGATGTCTTTCAATATAGATGAGTAGATAAATAAATGAACAATAGTGCCCCCAGACAATGGAATAGTATTCAATGCTAAAAAGAAATGAGCTATTAAGCCATGAAAAGACGTGGAGGAATCTTAAGTGCATATTACTAACTGAAAGAAGTCAATCTGAGAAGGCTACAGATTTTCCATTCTGGAAAAGGCAAAACAGTAAAAAGATTAGTAGTTGCCAGTGGTTGGGCGGTGGAGGGATGAATAGGCAGCGCATAGAGGATTTTTTAAGGCAGTGAAATTACTTTGTACGATACCGCCATGGTGAATTTATGTTATTATACATCCCTCCACACAACACCAAAAGGGAACCCTAATGTAAACTACAGTCTTTTAGATATCAGTGTAGATTCCTCAATTGCCACAAATGCACCACTTGAGTGGAAGAAGTTTTAATGGGGAAGGCTATATATATGTGGGGGCAGGGATTATACGGTTAATCTCTGCATTGTCTTAATTTTGCTGTGAGTCTAAAATTACTCTTTAAAAAAATGCATTTTGGAGCACCTGGCTGGTTCAGTCAGGAGGAGCATGCAACTCTTGATCTCGAGGTTGTAGGTTTGAGCCCACGTTGGGTGTTAAAGATCACTTAAAAAGGAAATCTTAAAAAAAAAAAAATGAAGCATTTTTTTAAATACAAAAAAAAAATCGTGATTCCTGATCTCAAGAAATTTAAGATCCATACACAAATATCTGCAGACAAAGAAAAATATAATAATATTCAGATGGCTAAAATAACATACCATTTAGGATGCTTTTGGCTCCAAGAAACAGAAGACTTAACTTAAAATACCTTAAAAAAAAGAGAATCTCACATAACCAAAAGTCTGGAAATAAAGTGGGTCCAGGGTTTGTTAGCTCAGTGGCTCAAGGACATCATCAAGGACCTGGTTTCCTTCCACCTTTCTGCTCTGCCATCTTCAGGGGATTGACTTTGCTCCTGAGGCTTGATCCCTCATAGATGCCAGATGGCTATTTCTTCTCTCAGGATCAAACCCGCACGCAACAGTCTGAAGCCTGGCACGCAGAATGTTCTTGATTCCTGTTCTAAGAAAAACTTTCCCAGGGACCACAGGCTGACTTCCCTTCACATTTCCATTTTTATGCTAGTTGCCGACAAGGAAGTGGAATTATCTTTATTGGTTTAGTCTAATTAAAAGTCACCCCTGATAACACTGTATGGTATAACTGAAATTCGCTAAGAGCGTAGAACTCAAATGTTCTCACACACAAAAGATAAACTTGTGAGCTGATGGATGTGTTAATTAACCTGATGGGAAGAACCCTTTCACAGCGCACACGTACATCAATGTATCATGATGCACACTCAAGTATCTTACAATATAGTTTGCCAAATACATCTCAATAAAGCTGAAAAAAAGATCACCCTTGAGAATTTAGAGGCTCTCATGAGGCACATGACTACTCACTTTTAAACAAAATTGGATGCTGGTTAACAGGAAAGGGGGATATAAAATGACCCTTGAAAATAAATAAATAAATAAATAAAATGACCCTTGAATGGGCAACTAACAGTCCGTTACATGGGCCAAGAGGACAAAATTTTAAAATATTGATAAAATAAAATGGAGTATAAATTAGCATCAAAGGTAGTAAGAAAAATCTAGATAAACTATAAACTAAGGGGCACCTGAGGAGCCCAGTCAAAGATATGACTTTGGCTCAGATCCTGTATCTGGCCAGTACCCGGGCTCTGTGCTCAATGGGGAGCCCGGCCTGCTTGTCCCTCTGCCCCTTGCCTCACTTGTACACACACACACACACACTCTCTCTCTCTCAAATGAATAAATAAAATCATTTTAAAAATACCTATAAATTAAGAAAAAATATAGCATAGTTTAATGGGAAGAAGAAAACAACAGCTGAGGAAAATCAAGATCTAACTGAAATACTAAATCCAGAGAACTAAAATACTAAAAGGATGAAATGACAAAATCAGACCAGCAGTTCTCCAAGTGTGGTTCTTGGAGAGGCAGCGCCAGTGTAACCCCGGGGAATTATCAGAGATGCAAAAAATTGGGCCCCACCTCCAAGCTCCTGAATCACAAATTCTGGGAGTGGGGCCCAGCAATCTATTTTAACAAGTTTTCCTGGTGATTCTGATGTGGCTAAAATTTGAGGATCCAGGGATGCCCGGGTGGCTCAGCAGTTTAGCGCCTGCCTTTAGCCCAGGGCGTGATCCTGGGGTCCCGAGATCGAGTCCCACTTCAGGCTCCCTGCAGGGAGCCTGCTTCTCCCTCTGCCTCTCTCTCTCTCTCTCTCTCTCTCTCTCTCTGTCGCGTGAACAAATAAATAAAATCTTACAAAAAAAATTTGAGGATCCAAAAGGAAAATAGATATCTTAACCCATTAAGACTTGCAAAACTTTAAAAATCGATAGGCAAAAAGGGCAAAACAGAAACCAGTGCCTGGACCAGTTCCAAGGTTACCACCCTTGTGCTGGGCAAACAGGTCCTCTGAGCCTCTTTACTCCCCACCCCGTCCCTCTTCCTCTCCTAACTGACCACCTATTTGGTTGCCTCACCAAAGGTAAAGTCAGTGGTTGTCACCCCAGGTACACTTCAGAATAACCTGGAGAATATTTCAATAATGTGGCTGTCATAAATAAACCAAATAAGCTGGAATCCCTAAAGGTGGGGGCCTGGCATTTGTATTTTTAAGAAATCCTCATGTGATTCTACTGTGTACAACCATAGCTTTGAACCACTGGTTTAGCGGCTCTGGGTTAAGAGCTGAAGGTCAGAGGGGCCACTTACACTTTGTGGCTCCCTTCACTTCCTCACATTTGCTGCTCATATCCCACACAGCCTGGCTGAGAACGATTAGAAAAAAATGAAGCCAACATGTGAGCAGCTCATTTCTTTTCTCTAGTAAGTTTACATATACCTACCCTACTGACACACATCTAACCCTCAAATAAAACCACCCAGCATGGGAAAGCATAGGCCAAGGCTGAAATCCTTGACTGATGTCTTGTGTTTTCTAAACACCTGCTGGGAACACAAGGTCCTTCCTCACTTTCAGCCAGGGCTGGTTCCCTGGCTCGCCAGCAACCTCCCCATGCTGTCAGAGCAGGGCAGCTGCTTTGGATGCCACAGCATGGGCCCCACAGAGGCTGGGCATGGCCATTAAAAGCAAACCATGGTGGTCAATAACTCAGCCAAGCACTCCCTTCAAAAGTGACCCTACCTACGCTCATCTGCTACTTTGCTTTCTCACCAAAAATGGGCAACCCTTTTTTTTTTCAATCTTGGTCATGTGTTTTAGCGAGTTTTCCTTCCTGGCCCATTTTCATCCTCTCCCTGACATGCATGATCACTTATCCCTTAATCTAATGCAGTGGACTCCAGTGGCCCATGGCCCATTCCACTGACTCTTTATTGAATCACCAGTGCCTACAGGGTAAGGCACTTCCCATTGGCTTGGAGAAATGTTTCTGGAGTCCTGAACATTAAAGGACCAGAATCCAGGCCACTGGTCTTGAGCCATTTCCTTGACTTACATGTCTCTACAGACAGATTCCTTCTCCTCTGCATGCCTTATTGCCTACCTGCCCTTACCCACTCTGTGGATAGGACCTGCGGATTCATGTCCCCAGTGTGTCCTTCAGCTCCCTTCACCTCCCAAGGTCCTCCCATCTTAAATGTCTGTATCAGTGGTGATCAATCATAACCTGAGATTAGGTAGATAGACCATGCTTTGTAGTAACGTTTCTTAAGAGGGTGAGGGCAGAGAAGAAACAAAGAAGGCTATAAGAAGGTAACTTAAGGAAATATATATAGAATACATAAATAATGTATAAAGGGATCTATATTAACATATTATTACATATAATATGTAAGCTCATACACATATAAAGGAATTTATGTATAGAACAATTATATATAAATTCCTTTATTTTATGTAATGATAATATCTATATATATGAATTCCTTAAAAATGTATTATATATAATTTTATGTTTTGTATATTATATGTAACAATATAGCTAGTATATTACATAATATATGATATTAATTATATATGTAAAATATACATACAATTACATATTACATGTAATTGTATTATATACAAATTCCTTTAGATATTACATGTAATTATGATATTATGATATTTGACATAATCTAATTATGAAATTAGACATATGTATGAATTCCTTTATATATATCCTTAGGAAATTATATATATGCACAATATAATTACACATATAAAGAAATTTATAGAAAGTGTGTAATATATGTTAATTACATATGATTACATACTATGTTATTACAATATATAAAATTCGTTTATGCAAACTTTCACGTGTAAAAACATACATAAATCCCTTATATACCACTGAGCACCATTAACAGCTCTCTTAGGAACATTGGCTCTTCCCCTGAACCTTTATCTTTTCATCATGTCCCAAAGGCTTTGCTCTCACTCGCTGCCTGGGGAGTGAGCACAGTTCAATGGCCTCTTCACATCTGCCCTCTACTTTTAAGTCTCACTTGAACCAACAGACACAAATGATGCTCCTGAGGCTCCTTCCTGTCCTTGAGCCTCAACTGAGCTGAATCTCCCCAGCAAAGGCAGAGCTGGATACAGGAGAAGAGGATCATAGAAAGACCAGAAGGTGGCCATGGTAGATCAAGTGAGAAGAAGAAGATGGAGAGGACAGGGAGGTGGGTGACCAGCTGACCTGATTTGCCAAGTTTCCGTGCTAAAACTGGGACAGTCTTGGACAAACCAGTCTTATGGCCAAGCATGGCTTTGTATTCTTCTGGAATGGAACCTCGGGTGTGGCAGTGAGACCTTACTTAACGCAAGCATTTCCTATTTGTTGCCCTGTGAGCACGCAGGGAGTTAATTTCCCAATTTTATTTTTTGCTTTCTAAAAAATTAAGCAACTGAAAAAAAATTAAACAACTGGTGCATCAGTCATAGAAAATTTAAATATTCAGAGAAGCAAGAAGAAAACAAATGTCATTGCTTGTAATCTCACTTCCCAAAGAAAGCTGTTTTTATGATTCTGGTGTTTCTCCTTCCAATTTTCTCCCGCACATACATTCTAATTTTCTGTATATATGTAAATATGCTAAATTTATTGTTTTTATTAGAGAAATCAAAGGTGTCAGGGGAGTAGCAGAATCATTGGGCACAAATAAAAGTTGGCATGCTAAGGGAAATGAAAAATAAAACATGAATGATTAGGTAAACTAGCATAAAAATGAAGAGCAACTGAGCTGTGTTGGGGGCCATGGCCTTGTTCTGATTCATCAGCGGAGCCCTGTGCTTGTGGAGGCAGGTGTTCTAGAACCATGCAGCCACGCTCCTAGCACTCTCTGGTGGTGACCTGGGTTCTATGTCCATTCCTGCACTCCAGAACTCAAGATGCCTGGGCAGCACATTCATGAGAGGCTGTCTCATGGAAAGAGCTCAGAGAACTTAAGCGAAGGTGACTAATTGGGAGTACAGAAAGGCCTTGGGGCAGGGCGGGGGGTGGTGGGAGGAGAAAGCAGAACTATTCATCCGGAAAAGCCAGAAGATCTGAAGGACAACTTTTTTTTTTTAATATTTTATTTATTTATTCATGAGAGACACAGACCGAGAGAGAGAGAGAGAGAGAGAGAGAGAGAGAGAGAGAGGCAGAGACACAGGCAGAAAGGAGAAGCAGGCTCCATGCAGGGAGCCCGATGTGGGACTCGATCCCAGGACTCCGGGATCACGCCCTGGACCGAAGGCAAGCGCTAAACCGCTGAGCCACTCAGGGATCTCCTGAAGGACATCTTAATAATGCTCTTCAGGTAGATGAAAAGGCGGCAGCCACAGGGCAGTGACCCACTGTTCCCCATTTTCCCCAAAGTCTGAGAAAGGAGAACGAATAACATAACATAACAAATGTTACCTCTCTTGCGGACTTTTTACTTTGCCACAAAATTTTCATGCCCATTGGATGATCTCATCATCAGAACATCTTTGAGACACCAGAGGTGCATGCACAAGTTGATTTTGATCAACACAAGAGAAAACATTGTGAGGGTTATGAAAGCTTCCAAGATTTTTCATGAAGGACACAGACTCTTCTTTGCATGGTCAATAAAAAATAGAACCATTTTTCTTTAAACGGGGATGCTTTCTACAGTGCCCTGCCTGAGGACAGGGAATAATAAGTATACCTTCCATTTATATAATACATTATCTGAATAGCTTTCATCCTCCTAAATTCATTGTCTTTGAAACAGTCATTTGAGATGGCAGGGATATATTTTTTCCCCATTTTCTAGATGAGAAAATGTAGCATTAAAGAAATAAAGAGATGATGAAATGAGTACTGGGTGTTATAAGTTGGCAAACTGAATTTAAATAAAATATTTTTTTAAAGGAAAAAAGAAAGAAAGAAAGAAAGAAAGAGAAGAAAGAAAGAAAGAAAGAAAGAAAGAAAGAAAGAAAGAAAGAAAGAGGTAAAGTGACTTGCTGAAGATCCCACAGTGAACTGGAGAGCTAGGGTATATACTTGACCTAGGAGTCTCAGTTCCCAGGACTCTTGCAACACTAGCTATTCAGCCATTAGCACACACTGAAATCACCTACAGGACTGGTGAAAACACAGATTGCTGGATCCACCCCCAGATTTTCTGATGCGGTAAATCTGAGGTGGGGCCTGAGAATTTGCATTTCTAAAAAGTTCCCAGGCAATGTTGCTGCAGCTGTCTGGGAACCACACCCTGAGAACCACCATGTTACACCATGCCCGCCAACTAGACTGGCAACGGAGAAAAATTTCTTAAAAGCCACAGGCCCATAAAAGTTGCATTTAACTTGAAAAATCTCCTCCATGGAACTCACTAACTTCCGACCACCTTTACAAACATCTGGCAGCTGTGTTACCAGAGCAACACAGCACATGCATCTGCTCCCAGGTAGGGGGCCAACTCTTCTCAGTTTCCCATCACACAACACAGAAGTGGAGCAAGAAGTTAAGAAATATTGAACACATATTCTACTCTATGACAGGCTTTCTTTAAGGTATTTTATAACACCCTATTTTGTGTTCCTAGTTACTCCTTGATATAGAAACAGTTATTTGCATTTTACAGATTAAGAAACCGAGACTCAAAAGGTTATGCACCTTGAAAAAAGGAAAGAGAAGAATACCCAGCTTCAAAACAATGTTTTTCTTTGACATCATTAATTATTTAGATCCATTACCTGATGTCCATTATACTCATCCTAATTTTTGTTAGGTCCTCAGCACGTTAGTCAATGTGTCTTTCCCCTGCCCTACATAGTTATTCTCTCCCCAGCCTGTGGCCTTATATCTAACTTCTTCCTAACTCATAAAGATCTTTTCTGAACTTTGGTGCCAGAATCAGTTAGAACTTGTTAGTTGACCAATTCATTCGATGTGAAAGACCTACTTAAGAAGGAATTAGTTGGGTAAATTTTGGTTCTCATGATGCTGTTTCAGTACATACCGAAGGATGTGATTGAAGGATTGTGATAACAGAATCAAAATTTTTTTTTATAAAAAGCAAGTTACAAAGGCAAATACCATATGACTTCACTCATGTGTGGAATTTAAGAAACAAAACAAGTGAACAAAGGGGAAATAAAAGAGAGAGAGAGAGAAACCAAGAAACAGACTCTTGAGTGAACAAACTGATGGTTAGCCGAGGGGAGAGGGGTGAGGGGTTGGGTGAAATAGGTGATGGGGATTAAGGAGTGCTCTTGTTGTGACCAGAACCCAGTATTGTATGGAGTCTTGAATCATTATATTGTTCACCTGAAACTAATATCACGCTGTATGTTAACTAACTGGAATTAAAAAACTTAAAATATAAAATTTTAAGAGCAAGTTGAAAAACATGAAAGGTATACCTTTTTTGGTAAAAATAAAATCCTGTAAACACACATGTACACACGTAAATGCACAGACTCACATTTCAACACTCTCAGGAAGAGGATACATCAAAGATATTCACAGTGATTATCTCAGAACCGGAGGCTGAGATATGGTGACTTTTTTATCTTCTACAATTTGCTTTTCTAAAGCTTATCATTTTTCTTCCACGGGTATGTATTATTTTGTGTTAAGAAGGCTTTCTTTGCCAATCCTTAAAATCTCCCTCTTCACACTAAGTTCCTTTTTTTTTTTTTTTCACACTAAGTTCTTTACATTTTCCTAGTGTTTCTCCTCTTAATTAACTCTTCGGCTCTATCTTCCTCTCTATGCCAGAAAATAAGAGTTCTTTGGGAACAGAAAGGGGGAAAAAATCCAGCATGCCACTTACGTACAGTTCAAGGAGAAAACAGGACAGCCACCAAACCTCCCTGGGCTCACATTTTATCTGCGCAGTGAGAGCACTATTCAAGGGCATCTAAGAACTGAACATATATAATAATTATTTCTTCAGGACTCTTGGGCTCTGCAGGGTATGATCAAGAAGGGACTACACCAATTCATAAATCTAGACGATTTATAACAAGAGCGAAGTTACTCTAATAAATACTTAGGGAAATCAATGGACAAAACTTCTATGTTGTCGCAGTGAGTAAACAACATGCAAAAATTAATAGCTGAAGCTTGAAGCCCTCGATAGAGTAGTAAATTCTCTAGCAATTCTCTGCCCCATTGAATCTGCTTGAGGCTCTGGGACGGCAGGACTCAAAGCTGTGCAAGTTTGAAGAAAGATCGTGCTGCGTGAAGCCAGCGCCCTCTGGGGAGCGAGCCTCGGGGCCAGGCCTCTTCCGGTCAAGACCTTTTGCCAGTGAAACAGGAACCACCGGGTGATGCCCCGGGTTCCGATGAACTCGCTCAGTCACACCCGGGTGCCCTGAGTCAAACCACCACCCACTTAAAGGGAGTGAGTGGCTGTCCTCTGTCCCCAAGAACAGAACCACCTCTGTCCTCTACGGACATTCAAGGCAGGAAGGGAAGGAATATGTCTTCTTTCATACGAGTTCATGGGAAGGATGGAGGGGGCGGGAGTCATTCACTGAGCAAAGAGAAGTACTTGAAGCTGGAACATCTCGGAGCCTGCAGATAAACATCTCTACGCCTTCAGAATAAGATCACGAAAGTGAAGGCAACGTCTGGCCCCAAGTGCTTCACCCAGACGACCCTCCTGAGGAAAGGAGAGGAGCCACCCCTCCTGAGGCCTAGCGGGTCTGGCCTGAAGGCCGGTCGCTTAAAGGGATGATTGTTTTCTAAAGAGCCTCAGGGAGAGCCAAGTAATGAAACCCCTTCATGTTTCCTATCCCGAGCCTTGGGCCCTGGCATTCTGGCTGCTTCTCCCCAGCCTCGCCCATCACTGTCAGCATCACACCTGCCGGGTGGGAGCGGGGAAAGCAGAAAAGCCACTTCCCAGCCCTTGCCCTGAGCTTAGGGCGCATGGTGACTACTGGGACACCGGAGGGCCAAGGGCCAGGCACCACGTTGCTGCATCTCCACTGGAGATGGTGTCCGGGGTGTCTCTCCTCGGCCCCGTGGCTGGAATAACTGTATCCCACACTCACGTCCGCTTTGAAGTGATGTTTTGGGGCGTGTGCGTGTGCGTGCAAGGCTCCTGCTGCCTCCCCAGCCTGCCTTCCAGCCCTGGGCTCCAGCCACGCCACCAGCCACCAGGGCGCCGACCATCGTCCTTCTCCTCCCGCCAGCACTCCCCAGGCCCCAGGGAGACCGAGGGGCAGCACCTCGCACACCAAGCCCCGGGCACCGGCACCCTGAGGACGCTTCCTGACCAACCTGAGGTAAACGCTGAGCGGGGCGGCCTCGGCCTCAGCAGGGCCCCAGGCCCGCACCTCGCACCCGCAGAGGGGAGCAGGTTCCTGGAAAGATCCCTTCGGAACCTTGACCAGAAGCTAAATTCATGAGGCGCAAAGTGGGTCTGTGGCCACAGTCTCGCATCCACAGCCACGCCTGTGTGTGAGGTGCCTATCGGCCCTCGCCTCCCACTTCTCCAGAGAGGCCCCGGGAAGCACCACCTCACCGAGCCGGCTTCTAGAAGAGCGGGCCGGTTCTCCCCTCCCCACGCTGGAGGTAGCGTGCCTTTGGCCCCCCTGCAAGAGGGCCAGGCCTTCCTTCCCCCTTCCCGTCCTCCTCAGGGCTGCAGAGCCAGGTGACGAAACACTTACTCTGCCCACCCCCCCCCTTAAATATTTTATTTATTTATACATGAGAGACAGAGAGGCAGACTCCCCACAGGGAGCCCGATGTGGGACTCGATCCCAGACCCTGGGGATCAGGCCCTGAGCCAAAGGCAGACGCTCAGCCGCTGAGCCCCCCAGGCCTCCCTCACTCTGCCTTCCTACAACGGACTGACACACCCTCTCTTTTGGCAGCATTACGCTGATTTGGGGGTTTATTTGTTTGTTTTAAGATTTTATCTATTTATTTATTTGACACAGAGGGCACGAGCAGGGGGAGGAACAGAGGGAGAAGCAGGCTCCCCGCCGAACAGGGAGTCCGATGCAGGACTCGATCCAGGGACCCTGGGATCATGACCTGAGCCAAAGGCAGACGCTTAACAAACTGAGCCCCGCAGGCGCCCCTGCACTGATCTTTGTTATCCACTCTTCCCCCCCCCCCCCAGTTTCTCAGGGGGCACTGTTTCCCCCCAAGTTTCTAAAGCTACTTGTGGAGGCAGATGCAAGGGGAACAGCCTGGTGTCTGAGGAGCTTCAGCCTCACTACAGCAAGTGTAGCTAGAGCCAAACATTTGAAAAGGTCACCTGATAAGCAAGGTGGATGGCACACAGGCCCATGGAAAACTGCTCAGCATCATCTGTTATTAGAGAAATGCAAATTAAAGCCACAGCGAGGTACCACCACACACCTATTAGAATGGCTTTAAGAACAAGGGGCATCTGGGTGACTCTGCGGTTGAGCGTCTGCCTTTGGCTCAGGTCGTGACCCTGGGGTCCTGAGATCGAGTCCCACATCGGGCTCCCTCTGCCTGTGTCTCTGCCTCTCTCTGTGTGTCTATATGAATAAATCTCTACGGAGGGGCCCAACGAGGCAGGCCACCGTCCTACTGTGGGGGCTGGAGGGTACCAGAATCCGCCTTACCTCTGGTTTCTGCCTCGCCCTGGCTCCAGGCCTCCCTCTGTCCATAATTCTTCTCATCAGTCTTTCCTGGCTCTTGGTTACCCTGACCAGCAGCCTCCCCCCAGTGTTACTGATGTATGACTGAAGCACCATAAGCCACATATTCTCAAGTATACAATTGGGTAGATTTTGACACGTACATACATTCAGGAAACCATCACGAAAATCAAGATAGAAAACGTGTCTATCACCCCAAAAACTTTCCTCATGCTCACTTTGTAATCCCACTCTCCTGCCCTTGCTTGCTCACCCCTCATTCTCAGGATCCACTGATCAGCTGTCACCATAGACTACATCACAGTTTTTAGAGTTTTATATAAATGCAATTGTACGAGTATCTCTTTCCCTCTCTCTCCATCTCTCTCTCTCTCTGCTTTCAGAACAATTATTTTGAGATTTATCCATGTTGCTGCATTTATCAAGAATTCATTCCTTTTTATTGCCAAGTAGTATCCTCTCATATGGCTATACCACAATTTGTTTGCTCCACCATTCATTTGCTAGTGGATATTTCGATTGTTTCCAGGTTTGAGGCCACCTTTCTCTTAAGCCAGCTGGGCTGGCAGTTCTTTAGGAAACATCCAGGCTTCTAAGGCTTCTAGATGCTCTGACCTCTCTGGCCATGGTGGGAGTGGTGGGAGTCAATCCACAGAGTATGGGCATAATTGTGGGGAGAACTGGCCTCTCCATAGACCCTTCAACTTCTCCCCTTCTTCCCCACCACCTCCATGCCAGCAGCCTCTTAAATCACAATAGTCCCTTGATTTGAGCCAGGAAGGGCGGTGACCATAGGTGTACTGGGAGGAATGGACAGTTTGATAACAACATCTTCCACGGTGATACCCCCCACCATTTCAACCCTTTCAGAAAAAGGCAAGTGAGTCTCTGCAGTATGGTAGGTGGCTGACAGCTTTTATAATTCTGGCTCTTAGAACATGTTTTTAAGAGGCCAGTATAAAATACCTATGGCAGTGCTTCTTAAACTTTGATGTGGACCCAAATCATGACAGGATCATACTAAATTGCAGATTCTGATGCAGTAGACCTAAAACGGGGACCTCAGGTTCTAGATTTCCAGCAAGATCCTGGAAATGTGATGCCACTGCTCTTCAGACCACACTCTTGGAAGGGTATGTAATCCCTCACAGGTATGTAATCCCTCACAGGTATGCAATCAGTTAATAATTGCTTTTTAACAAGTGTTTAATCACTACCTATAAAACTCCACTAAATATAGGTTAATTCTAGTCCTCCCATCTCCTGAAGATCCCTGCAGCTATTCTGAATTGGCCAGGGCCTCTGACCGAATGCCTCTAATGCTCTCTGGAATCGATGCCTGGCATTTGAGCTAGGTGGAATCAAAATATCTGATGCTTATCTTGTTTTCTTCTTTATCCCTTAGTTTCTGAGAAATACTAAGTTCTGGAGCTAAGATGTTACAGAAATGGGTTATGGGATAGGCTGAGAGACTGAAAAAGAGAAAAGAAACAAGGGTACAAACAGGAAAGAAAGGAACTCCTAATTACGTTCCCAAGGCTGTTCCAGCTAGGGGCCCAAGGACTGGATGGTGGTGAATCTGAGCCATGCGCGAAGTTTCAAGTTGAGCCTAGATCTCCAGAAAAACTCCACATGGGTCTCACCTGGTCCTCTGTTCCCACAAAATACCCCTACCCTTCCTTTCATTGGCCCTCAATAATTCCCATGTTCAAGGAATGGCTCGTTCATTAATTTGACTTATCTTTTTAAAGATTTTATTTATTTATTCATGAGAGACACACAGAGAGAGGCAGAGACACAGGCAGAGGGAGAAGCAGGCTCCCTGCAGGCAGCCCGATGTGGGACTCGACCCCAGGACCCTGGGATCACAACCTGAGCTGAAGGCAGGTGCTCAACCACTGAGCCATCCAGGTGCCCCAATTGGACTCATTTTTTAGGCTGTATACGCTTCCCCAGAGCCTAACTCTAATGCAATCTCTTTTTCTGTAGGGACCAAGTATCACGGACTTCACTAGAGTGGAAATGAGCTGGTGATGGTCACTGTGGAGATCACAGATCTCTTGAGCACAAAGTTTTGATAAGGTGATTCATTCAGTCATGCAAATGAATATCCCCTAAAATGTGCAAAAGTTCTAGGGCTACTGCCCCGTCCATCAAGGGAGGATGAGACAGAAACTGAAATATCAACTCTCACTCGTGTTGGGAGGCACAAATTAAACGTTTGAGGAGATCAAGGAAGTGTCACTTCTAGCCGCAGGAAATAGGAGAAGGCAGCCTGCAGCAGGTGGCTCCTACCTGGGTGATTGCTGGGAACTTGTTAGGGGGAAAGTCAGGATGCTCCAAGTGAAAGGCGCAGAGGTGGGAATGCCTGCTGTCTTTAGGGAAAGGAGGTCACCCAGTCTTTGTGTTGGGAGGAATGGAACAGGAAGACGGGAAGGGAGGCCAGAGGCCCACCCTGACTCTATTACTCCCTGAATTCTATTAGGGGTTAATTGAGGATGCAGAAGTAACAGAACAAAAATGGAGCTCTCGGGTTGACTTGGCCCCCACATGCTCTGATGAAGCAGAGTGAGGTCAGTTGCGAGGTAAGGAGTCCAATTAGGAGGCCACCCTATCAGTCTGGGTAGGAGGGCCTTGGCCAGCAGGGAATAGAAAAGGCAGGTTAGATAAAGGAGTAGGGAAGTAGGATAGCCCAGAATTGGAGGCTCTGAATGTCAGGGACGATGGACGATGGAGAGAAGGCAGTGGTCACATTGTGACTTTGAGTCTCTCTGGGAGAATGACAATCCTGAACCACGAGTTTGGTTTTAGTTAAACTGAGACATTACATGAAATTGTCCAGCAGGCAGTTAGGAACGTAAATCTGTAGCTTTGAAAGCAAAGGCCTTCTGAAAACACACATTTTGGTTATGCAGAGGCCCTTCTAGAGACAAGCAAACAAAAACATGAGAACTGGAACTCCACACAGTGCTACTCACTGGGGCTGAAAAAGTAACAAAGACGAGGTCTTTGCCTTGTGCAGTTTTCAGACCCATGGGGGAAACAGGCCCCTCCTGCCATAACAGATTTCAGTGCCTGGGATGCGGGAGGTGCCGCAGTAGGGGGGCATTCGGGGTGCTGCCCAGGAGGAAACCCCCGGAGTGGATAAGAATTCTGAGGAGGCAGGGGCATGAGGAAGCAAGCTCTTCTCCCACTGGCTACATTTGGGGGGGGGCGGGGTGCTTACAATGTGCCAGGCACGATGTATAGACTTGTGACCACTGTGCCACACTGTCCTACTAAGTAATGTCTGCACTCTGCAGGGAGAGGAGAGAAATTATTTATTTAATTATTTTTTTAATTGGAGTTCAATTTGCCAACATATAGCATATGACCCAGTGCTCATCCTGTCAAGTGCCCCCCCCTCAGTGCCCATCACCTAGTCACCCCAACCCCCCGCCCACCTCCCTTTCCACTACCCTTTGTTTGTGTGAGAGGAGAGAAGTTAGAGGACGTGGAGGAGAAATCGAGATACCAAAATGCCCCCGAAGTAAAAAAAGAAAACAGTTTCAATGATAGCAGTGGTCATCGGTGTTAAATGCTACCAAAAAGTCAAGAAGGATAAGGACTGAGCAGAGATGGGCTGCCTGGGTGGCTCAGTCGGTTAAGGTCTGACCCTTGATTTTGGCTCAGCTCATGATCCCGGGGTCATGGGATGGAGCCCCGTGTTGGGCCTGTGCTGGGCATGGAGCCTGCTTGGGACTCTCTCTCTCTCTCTCTCTCTCTTGCCCTCTGCCCCTCACTACCCCTGCTCCCACATGTGCTCTCACTCTCCCTCTTAAAAAAAAAAAAAAAAAAGAACTGAGCAGAGATGACTGATTTGGGGACTTAGAAGGCATGGTGACCTTGGGTGGTAATTTCAGTAAAGAAGCATCAGAGGAAGTTATATTCTAAAAATTTAAGGAATGAGCTAGTTAACAGGAAGTGGAGGACACTGAGTAGAGAGGTCTTTTTTGAGAATTTTGGTAATCAAAGAGGAAATTGAGTGCTGGTAGTTCAAGGTGAGAGCAATTTCAGATGTGTTTTTTTTTTTTTTTTTTTTAATTTTATGGTAAGAGAGCCTGGGGCATGTTGGTACTCAGAGGAAGAGGGAACCAGTGGAGGGGGAATGTTTAAAGATTGGGGAGATAATAATGACCTAGATCCCCGCAGGAGGGGATCTCAGCTGCTGGCCTCTGAGGCCTCTGCCCTGCACCTGGAATCACCCAGGTGGTGGTAGCCCTTGGTGGGGAGAATGGGGCCCCCCGTCGGTTGGACCCTCAGTCCTTCTGGAACCAGCCTGCCCTGAGCAGTGGTTTCTCCCTTGTGCTCCATTCCCCTGAGGCTGGGTTAGTGCTCTGACACCCAGTTGCTTCTGCCTCTCATCTGTAAATAAACTCTTGACCAGTCGCAAAGATCTCCAGAAACTGGTTTCCCTAGTCCTAAGCACCAGGTTACCCCTGGTATCCAATGACAGCTCCTCACCATTCGTCTAGATTTCTATGAACCCCAGCTTTATTTACACCAACACCCAGGATTTGGGACTTGCTTTGGAAATTTGGCTAGTTGCCCTTCTCCCAGAGACTTGACCGGGAAAACACCTTTTTAACCCATAGGTATTAACAACCTGCCTTATTTGGACCAAATAACTGGCGTTCAGCTGCCTCCAGATTAGCTGAGCCTGCTGTTGGCTCAGCTTCGGTGTCGAGAGCGGGAGAAATTGTGACAAGAGCCTTGGGACTGCGAGAGGGGCTGCATGCCTCCCTTCCAGCAAGTTTAGAGGAGGGAGAAGAGGAAGGAGTTCAGGGGTCTGCCTCCAGCTCCCGGGTCTGCAGCAGATCCACCGTCCACCTGCTCATTCCTTTCCTCATCCCCTCAACCACTTGTTTAGCTGTTTACCAGTCAGCAAGGTTCGTGAAGCACCCACAGTTTTGCCAGGTTCCAGAAACCATAGGCAAAAAACACCAAGAAGCCTCAGGAAAGACTGAAACCAAGCCCATTGGTGACTCAGAGACCTAGACTCACCCAAATTTGCCTTGCTTTCAGCCAAGGAGAAAGGGAAAAACCTGTTTTATGTGTTCATCCTGCGGCCTCCCTTAACCAATTAGGATTTCAGGCCTCTCTCACCTGCCATTCCCCCCTGGGAGGTGTGAACAAAGCCATCATTTGGCAATTCGGGGCCACCCAGCAAGCACAGGGTGCCAAATCATTTAAAGACCTTGCCCTGGTTGCCAAAGCTAGAGGTGGGGATGAATGCTACCTGCCTAATGCATCTTGCTGTTCACCAAGGCAAGGGGAAAATGGGTGTTTTCAACATTTGAAACTCAAATGTAACACCAGGCTCTGCTCCAGCAGAAGCCCCTACAGCCTTCTCAGACTTCCACCGCATAGCGTGCAGAAACCAGTGGTGGCCCCAGTCCCCATTCCCACCCTAAAGATACCTGCTTCCAGCTCCCCTTCCTTCCCACGTGGGACCCAGAATCCTGCCAGCCTTAGGGGCTCCTCCAGGACCAGAAAGGAGCCCAGACTTGGGCCAGGGAAAGGAAGAGGCGAGGCTACCAGCTGCAAGGTGGGGTGAAACTCAAGACTTTAACAAAGGAGCAGGAAGGGTGTTCCACCCCACCCCGGCCCTGTCAGACAAGGGAGTGTGCAACAGGCCTACATCCGAACGTGCTTGTTTAAACATGGATTTGTATTTGTTTTTAAATTTCGGATTAAAAGCAAAAGTATTGTTATGGTGGAAATTTGTAGGATATTGAAAACGATTAAGAAGAAATAAAAGTCACCCAGAAATCAGCACCGTTCACATTTGGTCTGTTTGGTGTGCTTTCTTTGCCTATATACACGCGAATTAGGTATTTACAAAGTTGTCTACAACATAGTTAATGGCCGTGTGGTATCACGGAAAGAAAAGTAATGATAACAGCAGCTGGCCCATAGAGTAAGCAGGCTTACACAAGAGCAACCCATTTAATTCCGGGACTTAATGAGGCAGATGCTATAAAATTATCCTCAGTTTACCAGTAAGGGGAAACTGAGGCACAGAGAAGTTACTGAGTGAGGAGCAAGGATATGAATGCGCTCAGCCACTTACTTGTCATACCACAGTGTAATTTACTGAACCCAATCCCAGTCGGTGCTTCATTATCATCCACAATCCTGTGTCGAACATCCTCGAATGCACACTTTTGTAAATATGCCAATTATTTCTTTATGGTAATTCCTAGGCCAAAGGGAAAATTTACTTTTAAGCCTTTTGATACGTATTGCCAAATTTCAGGAACCTACCAGGTTATATTCTGCATATATGAAAATACTGCGCTTTTTTTATGAATGCTTACCAATGCTAGTAATTTTTTTCTTTGTGGCTTATTTGGTGAAAATGTTCCTTATGGTTGTTTTAATGTACATTTACTTGTTTACTTGTTGTTTCTTTTTAACTTTTTATTTATTTATTTGTTTGAGAGAGAGAAAGAGGGAAGGAGAGGCAGAGGGAGAGAGGAAAAAATCTCAATCAGGCTTCATGCCAGCACGTGAGCCCTAAGCAGGGCTCAATCTCATGACCCTGAGATTATGACCTGAGCCAAAATCAAGAGTCAGATGCTTAACTGATAGAGCCACCCAGGTGCCCTTTGTTTACCAGTTTTATAGAATTTTTTTTCATAAAATTATTTATTTGAATTTTTCTTTTATAAATAGCAGATTTGTTTATTTACATATTATTTCCTATTAGAGTCTTCTTTTATTTTATCTATATATTAAGATTTTAAATCTCATATCTGCAAGGTATGTTGGAAACATTATTCAAGGTGGCCATTCGCTTTTTAATGTTATTTAGAGGGTTTTTAAAAATATACACAGACATTTTTTAGTTTTTACTGTGTCAAATCACTGATCTTTTTCCTTATGTTCTATTTTAATGACATATTTAGAAAGAATTTCTCTATCTCAAGAGTGGGTGAATATTCACTTATATTCTCCTGCAGTTCTTTCTAAACAATGTCCATTCATGACTTTATGGTCCAGTGAGGAAAAGTGCAGAAAATCAGAACAACATATCCCGTGACTTGATTGATTGTCCAGCTCAATATCTACTTTGCTGCCATTTTGTAAATGTTCCTCTCGGGAAAGACAGGACTCAGAGCCGTTTTGTGGGTCTCCTGGGAGCAGCCTATCATTCTGACTCAGCTTATATTCCTCATTCTTACGAGGCTTCATTTCCTATCTCAGAGGTGGCCTGCTTGAGTCCAGATGATTTCTTGCTGCTGTTGATGGGAGCTGTGGGTTTACCATCTGTGTGCACTTGGACCACTTTTCTTTCCTCTCCAGGCTTCTCCAAAGAATATGTTTAAGAAAAACAAATACTTAGAGCTTCCAAAGGCGTTGGAAAACTGGTCCAAGGACTCCATTTCCTTTCTTAAAAAGGAACAAAGAGAGAGAGAGAGAGAATTGCCTTTGTAAATGCTTGGTAAACCTTGTTCCTGCACAAGCAGTTCCACCCGGGGAACTGCCCCTCTACCTGGCTGTGATCCTCACAATAAGGTTTTCCAAGTCCCACCAGGCATTCTTGCTGAGTGATAGGAAGACTCGGTGTATTGAGCTGCATCTTCTCAGCAGCCACTGGAAGTAAGAAAAAGATAATTTAGGTTCATAAGAGTCCCACGCTGTTGGCAGAGACTATCTTGCTAGACAAACATTACCAAGTGCAGAATGAACAAGTTACATCTGAAATGCCTGAGCAAAAAGCTAGCAGTCAAGCAAATGGACCCATTTGTGGGTAAAGAGCCTGCAAATTCAGCCTTTCTCTCTCTCTCTCTCTCTGTCTCTCTTTCACTCTCTCTTTTTCAAGTCTCACAGTTTATTTGACAAAGGGATCAACTGTATATCCCAAGAGTTTTCCAGTCTGGATTTTGCAGACAGCATTCCTGGGATGTGGTTCAGTATTCCTCTGGCCTCTGTAGTTCCTTTAAATTGGTGGTTGGATCCAGAATGATTAGCAGTTTTTAAAGCAGACATCAATTGTCAGTAAATGATGAAACAGAAGTTATCTTTACCTGTTAGTGTGACCAAGGATGGAGATGCTGGTCCGGGCAGAGCCACATTCAAGCCTTTTACCAGTGTTGCCTTGAGGTGGGTAAGTGCTATGGGCCTTCAGAACCTCGTCCTTGCCTGAAGCAGCCTGAAGAATGCCTGCCAGCCATTGCAAAGTGCTATCATACTCACTTAGCACACTCTAATAACAGAATCCCCATAGAATTCAGATTCAAAGAAATCTGCATAGATCTAAATCTCCCATTTCTGAGAATTTTTTAAAGTTCTTGAGGTTCTTTATAAGTAGCTGCTGATACTATTAGTTTCTTAACTGTTAAAATTCCTGTGACCTGTGATCAGAAACAGCTACATAATAGGTATGAAGCCCAGGTATGAAGACATGGGGTCCCTCATTCAAAGTTATTAAGAATTTCAAGGTGGCAATAGCAGAGCATGAAGCTGAGCATCAGATCCCTCTGATGTCAGAGCCTATGTGACTGTGTGGCCTGGGCAGCCAGTCCCACCTGTGATGTTCAAGAGTTATATGGGAAGATGGCTACTTATGTTCATCCCTTATACAGGCGAAGGAAAGGTGTCTCTACAGAACAGAGCACTGCCAACCCCAGAACTCACTGACTTCTTTGTGGAACACCATGGGACACAGACACATTACATCCCTCCACAACAAACCTCTCCTCTTCTGACTCTTGGACACCCAGATGCAGTACTGCAAAGACCTTGGCTATGCATCCGGAGCATTCTAGAACTATTTCACAGCTGCTTGCACTGCATGGCACCAGAGGGGTTCAGGTTCCAAGACCATTATTCCCAGGATCCCTACTTGGTTACATGGAGAAATTGTCTTGTTCTGAAGAGATACGTGCTTAAGTATTTTGGGGTAGACCATCAGAATGCTTGTGATTTATTTTCAGATAGTTCAGATGTGTGTGTGTGTGCATACAATATATTACTATACACATAGGGATATGTGAGCTTAATTATGCACCAGGTATGTGGAAATGTGGGCCAAGAGCATTCTGAGACAGGGAACCACAGGAGGAAAGCCTTGAACCAGCGTGCCTAGCCAGGCAGCCAAGGCAACAGAGCTAAAAGCCTAAATTTCGGGTTCCAAACCCAGGGTACCCTTTACAGATCCCACTTTAAGCCATCATAGCAGAATTTACCACTATATGAACTTACCCTGTCCTTTAATTTGTTTGCTTCTCCCCCAAATAGGATGTAAACTCATTAGAGTAGGGACCCATATTTTCTCATTCACCCCACAGCCCTGTACCCCAGCACCTAGAACAGTGCAACTAGAGTAGAAACTCACCAGGTATTTGTTGACCGAGTGACAACATGTGAGCAAATGATCAAAATGATCGTTTGCCTCAAGAACGTCAAGGGCCCAGTGCTCCATGGTTCCGCAGCTGCTGCCCTGGAAAGGCGTGAAGGAATCAGTGATGTCGGTCATACAGATGGTCAAATGTCCTGCTGCTGCTTCTCAGGAGCATGAGACATTTCAAAGAAAGCCAAGCGAGAGGCTAGCGCTGTTGCTAGAACGGCAAACATCAGTGGAGGAGGTGGTCGCAGGGGGTGGAGTAGGATGAAAGAGGGGAGCTTTCCTGCTTATCCAATCATTCCAGATCAATGGCATTTGGGGTTCACCCTTCCTTTCCCTGGGTGGGCCCTCCTACATGTGTGTGGGAGGGGAGGCTGCAGGAATTGCTGGCGTGGGGGGATGTAATCAGCAGCACTCTCTCATCAGAAACAGGAATTCAAAGATCCGAAGGTTAAAATGCCACGAAGACCCCTCACCAAGCTCCCCAGGGGGCTTCACAACCTGTTGGAATTAATCGCCTAAGGTTTAGCCATAACCCGCTGCCTGATTTTATTATTAAAGTTCTTCACTCTGAAATGCACAGGACATTTGCACTGCCCTGCCTAGAGTGCTGATGATTTAGCAGGACACAGAGGAATCCGGGGCCACATTCTTTCATCATTTTTAGCCTATTCTGGCGCCAAGAAAAAAAGGGAAAGAAAAAACCTGTCTGGGAGATCAAATAAAATGATAATTTTAATTCTTAAAAACCGGAGTTGGATCCATGCCATGGGGCTGAGCACTCCCGTCAAACACGTTTTAGGAACAGCAGGTTTCTTAAGCACAGCACCACATGCGGTGTTGGCAAACCTGCGAGGCTGCTTCCCCGCCTTGTGAAATGTGTGCATTTATTCATCTTAAACCACATTGAGGTTGTCAAATATTTAAAGTAAAAATAGGACATGTCGTGTCATATAAATAGGATTTATGAACCAAATATGATTTGGATGTCAGAGAGCACACACTGGAAGTATCTAGGGAACTAGCTAGAAGCTTGCAAGTCTAAAGGGTTTTTTTATATATATCGTTCCCCAAAGCCAGGAAAATAAAATAAAAATTATGCCAAATTATTCCAATGTTTCTCTCTGGTAGTGAGTTTGAAATCTTTTTAGGGAACAGTCCATCTGTTTAGAGAAAAAGAACAATCCCTTGGCCTTGACACAGGTAAAGCTTCTTAAGAGAGTTGGCCCTTTGCCTCAGGTAAAAACTAGGCATGCCAAGTGCACAGACGCATCAGAAATGGAGGTGATTGCCTTCCAGGAACAAATATCAGTCTAGTTATTTGGCAAATGACTGAGTAAGTGTCCTGTTGGCAGATAGATAAAACTGAAACAAACAGACAACCTAAAAGTTTCTGTAGCTTCTCTCAGAATCAAAGAAACAGAAAGTTAGTTCTATCAACCGGCCCACTATGGACTAGAAAAACAGGCTTTCGATAACCAAGTGCAGCAGAGCCCATGTCACACAATGACCAATGTCACCAATCTAAACACATCCAACAATAGACACCTGCTTCAGAAGAACCGTCATCTAGCTTTCATCAGAAGTCATTGTAAGTTTTAAGAACAAACTTAAAAACTACTAGCAAGATTAAGCAGATTGCTTTAGACGGTAAGCGAGGATCTAGAAAGCACGTAGGAAACTTAAGGCTGAATTCACTGGGTTCTTCTTCTTTGGGTCATTACTTCTGTCTCTTTTGCTTTCAGGTTGGGACAAGTCCTTTCTTAAGAAACTGAACAGGTAAGAACAGATGTGTAACATATGCTGTCAAGATGGTTTCTAAAACACGTGATTTAAATGATAACAATATTTCCAAAAATAGTTTGAAATCTAAAACTATTTTCTAAGACCTATGTTCAGGTATTAGTCATTACTTTTTCAAAGACCAGGCTTTCACTAATTCACTTGGAGGGGGGGGAAAGTGTTTGTTACATATGTAGGTTGGAAGCAAATAACACCTTTAAATTTTAATCCCTTTCCTTAATTTATGAAAATGAAGTGGTAATTTCTTTTTTAATTTTTTTAAAAGATTTTATTTATTCATGAGAGACACAGAGAGAGAGGCAGAGACACAGGCAGAGGGAGAAGCAGGGAGCCCGATGTGGGACTGGATCCCGGGACTCCAGTGTCACGCCCTGAGCCAAAGGCAGACGCTCAACCACTGAGCCACCCAGGTGCCCCTGAAATGGTATTTTCTATCTCATTGTTGCTGCTGGATAGAAAAAATGCCCCACACAAAGATTCTCAGCAAAGAGGGCTGATGGCATTGCAGTTCTGGTTTCTTGTGCTTGTAGTATACACCATTCATCCTCTGACTATTTACAAAACCTACTATGTGCAAAGGAATGAAATAAAGGCTTCTGTGCACAGAGAGAGGGCTCTCCTGTGGATCATTTTGCATGGGATGTCTATGATAAGGAGCACACAGGAATGGGGAGACTTGGAACAGGAAACTGAGTTCCAGTCCCGGCTCTGCCACCAGCTATGTGACTGTGTCACTCTTGTCAAATCACTTCACCCCTGGAGGCCTCACTATAATCCCCTATCAAATGGCAAAGAAACTGTATCAATAATTCTTAACCTGGGGTCCAAGACCCCCCCAAGGCTTTCAAAGGGAATATTTGGGGTCTATAAACTCGTATGGGGGAAAATATTGCATTTAGTTTCCAGTAATCCTTAAAAGAAAATGGGCATTTTCTGTCATTGTGAACGTAGGCAACAAACCACAGTAGTGTTTGCCTTCTATTAACTGTGCTTTGTCACCAACAGAAACCATAGGTATAATGGGGTGCCCGGGAGGCCCAGTTGGTTAAACACCTGCCTTAGGCTCACGGTCCTAGGATTGAGCCCCTCATTGGGCTCCTTGCTCAGTGGGGAGCCTGCTTCTCCCTCTCCCTCTGCCTCCCACTCCCCCTGCTTGTGCATGCTGTCTCTCTCTCTCTGTCAGATAAATAAATAAAACCTTAAAAAAAAAAAAGAAACCATAGGTATCTTCAAATTATATGGCAATTGTTGCAGGTATCTTGAAATATTTCTTGGGCTCATTGTTACTTTGAAAGTCTATGATAATTGTTAGACTTTTTTCGAGTGTTTAATATTAATATGTTAATGAACAGCATATATTCATTACTATACAACACATTTTTTAAAAGATTTTATTTATTTATTCATGAGAGACACAGAGAGAGAAGCAGAGACACAGGCAGAGAGAGAAGCAGGCTCCATGCAGGGAGCCCAATGCGGGACTTGATCCTGGGACTCCAGGATCACGCCCTGAGCTGAAGGCAGATGCCCAACCGCTGAGCTACCCAGGCAACCCACAAATCTGTTTTTAAAAATATGTTGAAAACTCCATCTTATACCCATTACGATGGCTATTATTTAACAAAAACAGGGGGTCTGGATGGCTCAGTGGTTGAGCATCTGCCTTTGGCTCAGGGTGTGATCCTGGGGTCCTGGGATCGAGTCCCACATCGGGCTTCCTGCATGGAGCCTGCTTCTCCCTCTGCCTGTGTCTCTGCCTCTCTCTCTGTGTCTCTCATGAATAAATAAATAAAATCTTTAAAACAACAACAACAAAAAATAAGTGTGGCAAGGATGTGGAAAAATCAGAATCCCTGTGCACTGTTGGTGAGAATGTAAAATGCTGCAGCTGCTATGGAAAACAGTACGGTAGATCCAGTTAAAAGAATTACTGTATGATCCAGCAACTTTACTTTAGGGTATATACCTAAAAGTATTGAAAGCAGGGACTCAAACAGGTGTGTGTACACCCGTGTTCCGAGCAGCATTACTCACAGTATCCAAGAAGTGGAAAAAACCCAAATGTTCATCAACAAATGAATGGGGACACCTGGGTGGCTCAGTGGTTGAGCATCTGCCTTCAGCCCAGGGCATGACCCCGCGGTTTCAGGATCGAGTCCCAAGTCGGGCTCCCTGCATGGGCCTGCTTCTCCCTCTGCCTATGTCTCTGCCTCTCTCTCTCTCCCTCTCTGTGTGCGTCTCTCATGAATAAATAAACAAAATCTTTTTAAAAACAAAACAAATGAATGGTAAGCAAAATGGAATATTATTCAAGCATAAAAAGGAGGGAAATTCTGACCCATGCTACATACAACATGGAGCCTGCTTCTCCCTCTGCCTCTGCTTCTCTCTCTCTCTCTCTCTCTCTCTCATGAATAAATAAATAAAATCTTTTAAAAAAATTATTCTGGAAGGGATCACAAGAATGCCAAAGGGACCCATGATATAAAAAGATTGAAAACTTGGGACACCTGGGTGGCTTAGCAGTTGAGCGTCTCTTTCACTCAAGGTGTGATCCTGGGGTTCCAGGATTGAGTCCTGCATTGGGCTCCCTGCGGGGAGTCTGCTTCTCCCTCTGCCCATGTCTCTGCCCCTCTCTCTTTTTCTCATTAATAAGTAAATAAAATCTTAAAAAAAAAAAAAGATTGAAAACTTAAAAACTTCAAAAGCATTTTTCAGTTTCGAAATTCTAAAATTCTCTGCAATGGAAAAAGAAGAGAAAAAAATCGTTGTTTTAGAAAATGGATGAATGCAGCTATATGTAGAAATAGTTAAACCTCTACTATACATTAATATCTTTTTTCCTAATAAAAATTTTAAGCTGGATTCAGAAATATTAAAAATGTCTTTAAGTCCCAAGAAAGGGCAATCATAAGCTGCCTTTTTCTTCAAAATGCCCACCTTGGGAGTCTGATCAGGTGCTCTATGAACTATGTTAATTACTTATTATAACTAATAAAGTCAGGGTTTTTAACAACATTTAACAAGATACAGTAGCAAGCTAAGAACAGGACTTTTACATCATTCTGCATATAGAAGAAAAGATCACCTCCTACTTTTTTTAGTATCTTGACTTCAAATGGTAAGAGGAAAGCGTCTCAAATCCTGAAGGCATTTTATCTGCTCTGACACTACTCAATACAGGAACTGGGTATGCTTGGTCCAGCCTCCCATCTCCTGCCCCAAATGATCCTGTCACAGGAGGCAGGGGCAGAGTAGGCAAAAGGTCAGAAGAATTTCCTTCCTCAAGGAGAGGCAAAGGCCTCTCTGTCAATTCTGTTTCCCTTACCTGACCCCTGAGGTTTAGGTCTAATTACCTAAAGCTGCAAGTAGGTCATTCTTGGTTGTAAAGGATTTGTATGTAAACTGTTAGATAGTATGTCATTTGTATAGGCTCATAAACCTTATCTCAGTGGTCTTAACCAGTGTGATTTTGTCCTCCACAGGAGACATTTTTGGGTGTTAGGACTGGAAGGTAGGAGCATGCTGGTGGCATTTAGTAGATAGAGGTTATGGCCAGGGATGCTGCTAAGCTCGCTACGACGCACAAAATAGCTCCCCACAATGCAGAATTAGGCAGCTTAGGGTCTCAATAATAACAGGGTGGAGAAACCCTGCTTTATTTGGTTTTGTTAAGAACAAAATGATTCCTGGATATCTCTCAAGAGCCATCTTGGATGAGGGAAGGTGGCAAGGGAGGAGAGCATAAAATCATACTGAGCACTTTAGGCTTTATCATGAGCACTTTAGGCTTTACTCATGAGCACTTTAAAAAATATGTCTTATTTTTAAGTAATCTCTATACCCAACGTGGGGCTTCAACTCACAACCTCGAGATTAAGAGTCACATGCTCTCTTGACTGAGCCAGCTGGGCACCCTTACCTCTGAGTACTCAGTGCTCACAACCATGTGTCTTAGGTATTTTCTCCATTTGTACAAGCAAAGAACTCGGCTCCGCAAACAATCACTTATTTGGGTCATAATGTGACAGAACTAGAATGAACTGGCCTGGTCTGGCTCTGAAGCCTATATGCTGTCTGCTATTTGAGTTGTAAGTACTGAAAATTCAGCTGGAGTGTGATAGAATGGACCTAGTCTTTATTCAGGCCTACCATGCTGTGGATGGAGCTTAGGCAATGTGCATCCTAGCCTAACTCTTTGTCGCTAAAGCAGCATACAGAAGCATGATTAGATTACACTGGGGAGCAGAAATGAATGGAGAAGGAAAAAATGAATCTACATGAAGCTACTGAATAATACCACAATTTATTACAGCACAGTATATTGAATTGAAATAATAGCACAGTATATTGACAAGTGTTGAATTGCTTGGCATCAGCAGTGAGTGCTATGGGAGTTGACAAGGGGACTGTCAGTATGTATTGGAGTGGACAGTGAGGCTTCATGAAGGAACTGAGAACTGAACTTTCAGAGAACACAAGGGTTGAGGACGGAGTTAAATTCAGGAGAGTCAGGCAAGGTATTATCGTGATGAGCGTGGGGTGCTCGGGAATCAGATTCCCAGGTTTAAATCCTACCTCTAGCACTCATAAGTGGTGTGACCTTCGGCGAAGCAGTTAGCCTGTTTGTGTTTGTTTGTTCATGTGCAGAATCCAGATATTACATTTTCCATTAGGTTGTTATGAGAATTAAATAAGTCATGCGCGGAAAGTCTTAGCATAGTGCTCACCCCATGGTTCAATGTTAGTTTTTTAAAAAAAGCAAGATGTGTTTGTGTGTGTGTGTGTGTGTGTGTGTGTGTCAGGGTTCTTAACAGCAACAAAAATCTAGTTAATTTAAGCAGGAAATAATTGTGTCGGAAGGATACAAGGTAATTTGAAGAATTGACAAACAGGAAGACCAGGATCAAGAAACTAAGAACAGCTGGGTCACTAAATAGACAATCAAATCACGTGGTGATGCGCAGGGTCCTGCCTTCTACAAGACTCACATAATGAGGAGGTTTCTTTTTCTTTTTTAAGATTTTATTTCTTTATTCATGAGACACACAGAGAGAGGCAGAGACATAGGCAGAGGGAGAAGCAAGCTCCTCGCAGGAAGCCTGATGTGGGACTCGATCCCATAACTCCAGGATCATGACCTGAGCAGATGCTCAACCACTGAGCCACCCAGGCATCCCTGAGGACGTTTCCAATTAGGAAAGGGATTAAGATGTTAGGTTATCTTAGGTTAGGTGCCTGGGTGGCTCAGTCAGTTTGGCCTCTGGCCTGTGATTTTGGCCCAGGTCATGATGTTGGGGTGGTGAGATCAAGTCCTGGGTCCAGTGAGTGTGGAGTCTGCTTGAGATTCTCTCCCTCTCCTGCCCCCCCACTCTCTCCCACACATTCTCTCTCTCTCATAAATAAATAAATAAATAAATAAATAAATAAATAAATAAATAATTTTTAAAAAGATGTTAGGTTATCTTAGATTAGCAAACACCTCCTTAAGTGGGTGTTGTTTGGGGGAAATAAGAATGGAATCTAGGGGTTTGAACTTGATGGTGAGGATAATAGGAGAAAGCCTCGATTACTGAATGGGCACAGGTTCAGTGGGGAGGTGTTTGGGCGTCCAGACAGAGCCTCCCAATGGTGCTTATGTGAACAAGAAAAATGAAAAGTGGCATGAGTGGAAGGTAGACCTTCTAAATCTTCCACTAAGGCAGCTCAACCAGCAGCCAGAAGAGAATGACCTCTCGCCTCTGAGGGACCAGAAGAAGAAGCCCAGAGGGACCGGCCACACGCTCAGAATTTCTAATAAGCATCCTGTTTATTCTTTAAAGTTCTTGTGAATTTCATATTCTTTTTTTTTTTTAAGATTTTATTTACTTATTCATGAGAGACACACAGAGAGAGACAGAGGGAGAGGCAGAGACACAGGCAGAGGGAGAAGCAGGCTCCATGCAAGGAGCCAGACATGGGACTCGATCCTGGGACTCCAGGATCATGCCCCGGGCCGAAGGCAGGCACCAAACCACTGAGCCACCCAGGGATCCCAATGAATTTCTTATTCTTGTTCACAATGTGTTTGTTTTAATATATTATTTAGGTTACATACTCATTAGATTCTTTAATATTTTCCCTCTCAAAGTTTCAAGTAAAATGTGTGACTTCACACATCCTCACCCAAATTAGCCTTGTACTCTCCAGAGGAATGTGCAAATTTTCAAGCATTCATTCAGGAAATGTTGATGACACACCTCCTATGAACCAGATGCTAGGTACAGAGACGTGAGTAACAACCCTTCTCCCTCATGGAGTGGTAGTCTGTATCCAGTCTAAAGAGCGTAAATCCTAGAGGGCTGTGCACAAATGTGGGTTAGGAAATATGGATGGAGTCAATTTAACTCAACAATCACTAGGCCTCAAAGGGAAAACAGAGGGATGCCTGGATGGCTCAGTGGTTGGCTGGGGTCACCATCCTGGGGTCCCGGGATTGAGTCCCGTATCGGGCTCCCCACAGGGAGCCTGCTTCTCCCTCTGCCTGAGTCTCTGCCTCTCTCTGTGTGTCTCTCATGAATAAATAAAATCATAAAGAGAGAGAGAGAGAAAAAACAGAGTTTGCACCAAGTAAGAGAGGCAGACAGGAAGAGGAGAAAATCAGACTCAAAAAGTGGGCAGAAAACACATAAAGACAGATAATACGTACGATGTAGCTCCTAAAGGATGTATGTCTAAGAGAGAGAGAAAGAGCACAAGGGAGGTAATAATCGACTCCACAGGGGAGGAGATGTTGCCCCGAAGAGGATTTTAAGGGATGACGAGGAGCTGACGAGGCAGCCGAGAAGGGAAGGGAAGGGAAGGGCAGGGCAGAGAGACTCAGCGTTGAGAAGCAGCGTGGTGTGCTGTGTTTCTTAAGTAAGGAGGGAGTGGAGGAAGAGGCCTGGAGAGATGAGCATGTGCCACATGTGGCCCCTTTGTCTGTGACATCAGTACCAGGACTTTATCTGAATGCAGTGGAGAGTCACCAAAACATTTTTAAACAGAGGAATGAAAGAAATCGAATTTGTTTTCAGGAAGCATAACTCTGGAAACAGTGGGTAGGTTGGTCTCAAGGTGGCTGGAAGACAACTCTGGAGACCAGCGAGCTAGTCAGGCAAGAGATAGTGAGAGTCTGAGGGGACAGCTGCAGGGATGAAGAAGATGACGGTTACAGCAATAAAAATACCAGTGAAGATTCATAAAACTATTGCTATATGCCAGGCACAGTTCTAAGAGCATGATGTGGATTATTTTATTAATTTACTCAGTAAATATTTGAGTACCTACTATATCCCAGACAGAGATCCAAATACAGCAGTGATAAAACCCACAAAAATCCTTGCTCTCATAGAGCTTACATTCTACCGGGGGAGACAGACAATATACAGGCTAAATAAATAAAATTTAGTAGCATGTTAGATAGTGCTAAGAGCTAAGGAGGGAAAAAAAATGCTACAGGAAAAGAAACACAGTGCTGAAGAGGGGTGTGAAAAATTTAGATGGCAGAGCCAGGAGAGGCCTCAATAAAAGGTGAGATTTGAATAGACTTGAAGAAATGAGGGGCCGAGCCACAGAGATCTCGGGGAAGAGCCTCCATGCAGAGTGAATAGCACGTGCAAAGTCCCAGAGGCAGGAGCATATATATATATGGTCATTTCCAGTAGCAGAGGGAAGGTTGGTCTGGCAAGTCTCAAGTGAAGGAAGGAAAGATAAATTAAAGACTTGGTAAAATCAATAATAGGGCCCTAATCTCATTGGACCGTGAAAGCTATAATTAGGACTTTGGAGCATCCTGAGCAGAAGAGTGACATGATGGAACTCAAATGTTACCAGGATCATCCCAGATTGCAGGGGACAAGGGCAGGATCAGAGAAATCACCAGTGCTGGGATCCAGGAGAGAGAGGACGACGGCTGAGAACAAAGCAGTTGCAATGAAAGTGGTGAGAGGCAATCAGTTTCTGGTTATAATTTGGGCATCTAGGTGGCTCAGTCGGTTAAGCATCTGACTTCGGCTCAAGTCATGATCCCGGAATCCCCAGATCGAGCCCCAAGTCGGGCTCCCTGCTCAGCGGGCAGTCTGGTTCTCTCTCTCCCTCTGCCCCTCCTCCCAACTCCTGCTCTCTCTCTCTCTCTCTCAAATAATAAATAAAATCTTAAAAAAATAGTTTGAAGATAAAGTCAATAAAAATTGCTGATGGATCAGGTACAGTGTGTGTGTAACATATATATGATCCATGGAGAGAGAGAGAGAAGGCCAAAGATATTTCTAATGATTTTGGCTGAGCAGCTGAAAAATAAATGGAATTGCCCTTAACTGACATGGAGAACACTTTAGGAAGAGCAAGTGACTTTTGCAGGGAGGTGGATATCAGGAGTTCAGTTTGGGACCTGTTAGGTTAGAGATGTCAAGCTGGCATTTAGATAATTTGGGCTGGACTTCAGAGGAGTGGTCTGCATTGGAGAGAAAAACGCAAGGATGATCAGAATGTAGGTGATGTCCAAAGCTATGAGACTAGGTGAGATCAGCTAAGGAGTGAATAATAGAAAAAAGAAGAAGTCCAAGGACAAAACCTTGGGCATGCTGATATTCAGAGGTTGTAGAGTTGAGGAAGAAGAAACTATTATAGGAGATGAAGATGGAGCAGCCAGCAAGGTGGGAAGACAACCAGGCAAGTGTGCTGTCCCGGAACCAAGTGAAGAAAGTGTTCCAAGGAAGAGTGTCAAGCAAGCCTACAATGCTGCTGATCATTAAGTTAGATGAGGACTGGGAAATAATTACTGGGTTTAGCAAATGGGGTCACAGGTACTGTGTTAAGAGCAGTTTCTGAGTGGAGATTTAAGCAATCACAAGAGGAAAGAAGTTGATGTCTGTGAGTGTGGATCATTTTCTCAAGGAGTTTTGCGCTAAAGAATGAGGGGAATACAAAGTGCCAGATGTAGAGCTGGGGTCAAGAGAGATTTTTCTTAAAATGGGAGAAATAACAGCATGTTTGCAGGTTGATGGAAATGACCTTGTAGAAATGGAAAAACTGATGAAGAAAGGAGGGAGAATTTAGTAGTGAGAGGGGTGGGCTCTAAGGCGCTAGGGGTGAGTTGGCCTTAGCTAGGAGCCAACTTCAGGGATACAAGCAGGAGAGCACAAGAACACAAGCACAGAGAGTTGCTTTACATTTAAATTAGTTCAACATTAAATAAAATTTAAAATTTGTTTTCTTCAGTTGCACTAGTCACATTTTGAGTATTCAGTAACCACTTGTGACTGAGGCCCTATCAGAAAGAGTAGAGAAAACATTTCTGTGTTTTCTTGGCAGGAGTTCTCTTGGACACTGCTTGTCTAGGGTAAGGCCATGGGAATGAGTAGCTGAGGTCAGGTGGGTAGAGGACAGGGTCATTGGAAGAGAAGTCAAGGTGCTGGAAAGCTGATGCATGGGTCCTTGGAGATAGCTAAGACTCAAGATGGGGTAATACTGGGAAAGTGAAGGTGAGACAGATTAAAATAATCAAAATGTGGTCACAATAACTGGAGATTGTTACAGTCTGTTGATAAGATCATCAAAGCTGAGTGAGTGTGGTCTAGAGGCAGCAAGGAGGAACAAGAGGAGCCCCATCCCCCCATCTCAGCCCCAGGGGAGAGATCCAGCCACCACTGCACAGGGCCATGGGGAAAGCAGCGTCCCTAGGGGACAGAGCCAAGTTTCAGTTGGGGAGGTGAGAGGAACACTCAGAGAAGCGATAGAGGGAAAGGAAGATTTTGCTGATGACTGACCCAAGTTCCAGAGGGCAGAGGTTGGAGAGGAACACCGGGTGAGGAATGCCAGATGAGGTCAGGAAACAGGGTGGGCGGGGGAGAGGGGGTGCACCCTGGGTGGCACAGGGGTTGAGTGTCTGCCTTTGGCTCAGGTCATGATCCCAGCGTCCTAGAATCGAGTTCCACATTGGGTTCCCCGCAGGGAGCCTGCTTCTCCCTCTGCCTATGTCTCTGCCTCTCTCTCTGTGTCTCTCATGAATAAATAAATACAACCTTTTAAAAGAGAAAGGAAATAGGGTAGGGACTAGACTCTTGAGGATGAGAGGTCACTTGAGAGTCCTGGGTCTTAGAGGATAGAGGACATGGTGAGTCAGTCCTGAGGCTCACATGGCAGATTGGCAGGGACCAAGGGATCTTGACAGGAGCTGGACAGGTTCTGGGATCCCCCTAGATGGCTGCTGGGGAAGGTGTGATAGTGGCACAGGGGTAGCCTAAGACTGGGCATTCTCCTGGCTGCTGCCTCACAGTAGCCTTATTTATCCCCACAGCACTATGAAAAGTATACAGTTGTTATCCCGATTGTACAGAAGAAGACATATTCAGAAGGCAGGTAGGATATAAAATGAACAGGACTTGGTGGATGGAGGGCCTTAATTTGAAGACTGAATCTGGCCTTAATCACTGGTGAGAAAGTTGAGAAGGGAATCTCTTTGGATGTGAAATTGGAGGAGACAGAGGGTCTGGGAAGCGGATTCCCAGATTCCTGTTGAACAGGTTTGGAGTGGCAGGTGCAAGCAGGGGGTGTTGACAAATGGAAATGAGTTGAAGATGCTCACAAATACACAAGTAGACCTGGCTCTTGTGTCAGGGCAGGAGAGGTTGATTTGGAAGTCAGCAGTTCAAGCCAGAGCAGAGTTCTCAGTCTCAGGTCTTCCCAGGTAGAGGTCTTACTACCACAGGGAAAGCGGAATTGTTTTCTAAGGGTGAGAAACAAGAAGAGATTAGAAGTGGATTTCAATTTAGGAACTTGACAAAATTCCAGCTGCTGCCCTCGAACTATCCATATAATCGTGCTCTGAAGGATTCTATCTCAATTTTATTGCTGATGCAAGGCTTATGCTTTTGAAATATTGCTTTAACAGTGACCTCTAGTGTTATAAAGAGATCTCTGCTAACAGACTGAGGCAGGCTGAAAAAAAAATTTCTTAACCTAAGAATCATTGCAGAGATTCATTTTGCCAGAAGGTACCTTAATAAATTATTCAGCCCAGCTTTCTCCCTTTAGGGAGGACATCACTTGGACAATTCCAGGTCACTTCCCTTCAAGGCAGATGTAATGGAGTTTGAGAAAGTTCAGAGAATGGTAACTAGAGTAAACAAGGAGGGAGATGTATTTTCTTGCAAGAATACATTTTTTTTAAGATGAAAAGGAATACACCACAGACTAGAAAGCTGTTGCATCTAAAACTCCAAGCTAATAGAACAAACGGATCTCCAAGTGCAAGATCTAAAAGGCACCCCTTTGAAACTGAGGAGGTTGCTTTAGCATAATATTGGCTACAACTTTGGGCCATTTATTTTGTACCAGGTACGCTGACAGCCACCCCTAAGGTAAGAACTTTTATTATCTCCATTTTACAGATAAGGAAACCAATGTAGAGCAATCAGTTAATTAACCAAAGCAGCACAGCTGGAAGAGGGCAAAATCCAGAAGGGAACCCAGGCTCTTCCATTCCAAGTTTGTGCTTCTAACCTATAAATGCAACAACCCTTTAATAACAAGAATTCTAGTTTAGAAATAGGATACACGTGAATTAGTAAATTGGCAAAAGCTAAAAACATAAATTTGTTCAAGAAAAGTGTGGATGTGAACATGGCAGTTTGGGAATGCAGAGGATCTTTTCTGGCATGGGAAGGGGGCTCTCTTTCTTTTCCTACCCAGAGTTCCTTGGTCCTAGCAAACTCCTGATCTGACCCCATGTGCTGGTTCTCATGTCCTTTTTAAGTACCACATCTATGGGCCTTCAGAGAGGAGACTCCATGCAGACTGAGCCCTGCACTCAATGTTTAAGAATCCTCACTCGCAGAAAAAGATTTTATGTCTACTGGAAATCCCCCTTGTTGATGCTCATTTTCTTTTATTCTGTCATCAGTGAAGATGGAAAGAGTTGACCGTAATCCTGTCTAGCCTTTTCTATAGGTGAGCACCATTGTTAAGTCACTCTCCAGCCTTCTGGTCTATCTGCCTTTGAAATACATAATCCTCATCCTTTTGAATATGACCACAGGTATCATTGTCTACCTTGAGGCTTGGATGCCTCCTACAGGAGTATTTCCAATCTTAAAGAGATGCTTGTACTTATGGACTTAATAAACTATAAAATGTCTTCCTCCATAATGTTTATACGACGCCTCTTATTTTTAGAGGACTTCTATATACCTTACCTGGCTTGATTCTCACTTGTGTGTCCCTGTTTAACAGAAAAGAAAGTGAGGCTCCAGAAAGTGAAGTGATTTGCCCAAGGTCCCCTAAGGGGATAGTGGTAAAAATAACAAGGTTGTCAAGAAAAGATGGTGCATGGTGTCTGATGACTCAGAAAACTAGGGACAACTTTTAGAAGGCATGTAAGGTTGAAAATAATATCTTTGCCTTTTCTGTTTATTTTGGTAGCGATCAGCATCTAGCCATATAAATATCCATTAACCCAAAGCAAACCAAAGTACAGCCTCCCTATCTGCTCATCCTCAGTACCTTCATCTTGAGACTAGAGCCTAGAGCCTTTCCTTCAACTTCTAGGAGAAGTGGGATCAGAACTGTGGGGAAAAAAAAAAAAAAAGAACTGTGAGACAAGACACCCAGCCATAGCAGACCAGGAAAGTCATTAGCTGCCAACTCAGGGCCAACTCAATAGCTGCCAACTCAGAGCCGCCTAATGGTTATTATGGTGCCCGTCACTGTTTCGATCACTCTACATGTATTGACTCATGTCAATGTAATCTTCACAAGGACCCTACGAGGTGGGGGCTAGTTCTACCTCTTGTTTACAGATGAGAAAGCAAGCATAGAAACATTAAATAATTTGCTCAAGATCATTCGGATGGCCCTGGTAAATATAAAGGCAAAGTTTAAGTAAAAGTCATCTAAGTTCTGCTGTTAAGCAGTATTCATTATGGACTATGACCTATTAGGACGATGTAGGGAGGCAGGACAGATATGCTTCCTTTGACACATGAGAAATTTGGATCTCAGCGAGGTTCAGTTATTCAGCGTTGGCTGCACAGTGAGGTGGGGCTGGTATCCATCAGCACCCATCAGTGTGGCCATATCAATCATTAAAAAGATAAATGTTTCTCTACAGGTTAGCAATGGCTGCTGCCCCAGCTCCTTCAGAATCCCACATCACCCCTACTTGGGACCACCCTCCCTGCCAGCCCTCCAGATCTGCCTGTATCCTGGCAACTCTAGGGGTCCCCACACTAGTGGTGGCTGGCTCAGCCCTGGCAGGCTGCTCTGCTGGGAACTGGTGTGGAATGGGGGTGGTGTGCAGAGGCAGGGCAGGAGGCCAGAGAGGACAGCCCAGGACAGGAGGCCTTAAGGTGTGTCTGCTGCATAGCTGGTTGGAATTAGTATCCAAAAGACAAAAATAGGGCTCGGGTACAGCAGAGAACATATTTTCTCCTCTGTTTTTACATTAGCTGGAGGAACTCCAGTGTCTAAGCAAGGAAACAGCTCTGTTTGTGGTGTGATGATACCCTGAGGAATTTAGAGGGCCAGCATTTGGGGAGAGCCAGAGGGCTGGAAAGGAAGACTAAGGGATTTCCCTCCTTTCTAGTGGTGGATACATGATGATTTGTACTCATGAAACCCTCCAGTGCAGTGCTGGGCCCTTACCTGGTGCTTAGTAAGTATGTGTGTACTTTCTTGACTGATTAAAGTATGATGTGAGCTGTTTTAAAAAGAGCAGTGAGAGTCTGCCTTCAGCCTTAAATTTAGTAGGGGATTACTATAGCTCCAGAGCAGACATACAGGGGCCAGGGTCACCAAATAAGGAGACATTGTTTTGGTTAAAAAGAGAGAGAGTCAAAAAAAAAAAAAAAAAAAAAAAAGAGAGAGAGTCTCTGAAGTGGGCCAGTAATTATATATACCGGTGGCAAATGCCTATATACTGATATAAGAGGATGAAAATTAAGAGCGTAAATGTCTTAGAAAAAGACCTGAACATAACTGATTCATCCAAACATAAACCCACTGAGCCGGTTCTGAGCCTCCTCAGGCATTACATGTGGGAAAGAGCAGCAGACAGGGCACCCATGTGCCTGTACAAACACACTCCTGCTAGTTGTCAGGCCACAAGGAAGCAAACCGAAGCAAAAAGCAGGACGAATCGCCCAGGGTGAGAGAAGTCAAGATGATGAAGAATGACCCACAGATGGAGCCTGAAAACCAGTAAGGGGGTTGGTCAACAAAGAGATTAAAGTGTCACTTGGTCAACAAAGAGATTCCACACAGAATCTCTTGCTTAATGTAACAACCTGGTTCCCCGCAAAGGCTATTGAAGACAGAGAATTGAGTCATAAAAAGCAAAAGATGTTTGGATGACTTTCCTGGTCTGCTATGCCTGGGTGACTTAAACACAACAAAAATGTCTTGTCTCACAGTTCTGGGGGCCAGAAGTCCAAAATCAAAGTGAGTGGAGGCTCCCAGGGCCTCCAGCTGCCCAGCCTCAGCTAAGAGTCACTGGATAGGAGTTCCTTTTAGGTACCTAGATCCCACCCCACAGATTCTTTAGGACCCAGGAATAAGGACAGCATCAGAGCTCAGTAAACAGGCTTCAGTTTACACAGAATATTCCATATTGAGGGAAATTCCATTAAAAGCATTATTCCAGTTTTGTTGACAAATCTGTGAGAAACAGAGTTTAATAGAAAATGATAAAGGTAAAATATGAAAATAAATTGAACATTTATATTCTACTTTGTGGTAGCCCATTGAATATATAACCACAAGCATCAAACTAATGATTATATGCAATGTCATCCTGTAAAATAAGATTTCAGGTTGCAATTCTTCTAAATGCAAAAGTGTTGTGTATATTTGTAAAAAAAATATATTTCATCTGTGTTTGTTGTCAGGCTACCAAGTGTCCTTTAGGCTATGCCCTTTTTACTATTTAGATGTCAAATTCTTATTTCCTTTATGGAATAATAGTTAAAATAAATTTCTACCTCACAAAATATAAAGGGGGAACCTTTCTGTTGGATCTGTACTTGAAAAAAATATTCATTGAATATATCTTATATTTCAATGATTTATTAATCGATTGCCTAGAAACAGAACAATCTCAGAAATACGTTTTAGAATATAAAGGTATTTATTTCACTCTAAGAAAATCTGCCATTTTTAAAAAGTCAGACTCAAAGAATACATTCATTACATTATTTATTTAAATAATTTAAAAGTCAAACTTAAAGAATACGTTCATTACAATATTATCACCTGTATTGTTTTTCTTTTTTCTTTTTTTTTTTTTTTTATTTACTTATGATAGTCACAGAGAGAGAGAGAGAGAGGCAGAGACACAGGCGGAGGGAGAAGCAGGCTCCATGCACCGGGAGCCTGATAGGGGATTCGATCCCGGGTCTCCAGGATCGCGCCCTGGGCCAAAGGCAGGCGCCAAACCGCTGCGCCACCCAGGGATCCCATGTATTGTTTTTCTTTAAGGTTAAGAGTTTGCACTTGGAGAAATACACCATAGATGTCCTTTTATACAACAAACTTCGAAAGTGCATTTATAATATGATTTCATCTTATACTTAAATCCAAAATTTCAAGAATATAGACATTTTGCAAATCAAATCCTACCCCTTTTTCCCCAGAGGCAGCTGTCAGTAGGCGAGCTATCCCAAAGGCACTTTAAGATCAGGCGAATAGGGTGGCTGGAGAGGTGGGAGCCATACGCAGACTGGACAAGGTCATTCTGCCCAGGACATTGGCTTTTCCTTTTCCTAGGCCTTTACTCTGACTGACAGCCATGTGACAACAGCTGAGAGCAACGTCAGGGTCACTAGATCCTTATTACAATAGCCTTTGAATGACAGAAGACTTGTCTTGCTTCAGATGGAAACTCTCAGCTCTGTCATTTAAAGGAAGTATTGAGTCCCTACTCTGTCCAAGTTGCTCCAAGGGGAATAGCATACAGTCTAATAGTATGCTTTATCTTCACTACCTCCTTGATGCTTCTCTTGTGCAATTATTTCTGTGCTTCCTTCCCTGTATGCTTAGGGAAAAAAAGATAAAAGTTTCAGATGCCTTACTAAGAACTGGTTTTGTCAGCTGCTTAGAATTAGAAAAGCACTATGTCATGTTTTCTTCTTCTTCTTCTTTTTTGTCGAGCTTTTAGAAATCACGGTCTTATTCATTGTATTTAAAATGTTTTGAATGATAACCTGAGGCCTTGTTTACCAATAACCCAGTATAAAGTCATATTCTTAGAAATACATATGTAACATATCTGATTTTCTTTCTAGTCGGCTCTCACGGAAAGTTAACTGTGCACTGACATATGGGGGTGCAGGTATATGCATATCTCTGGCTGATTCCCAATGGCATTTTTTATCTGCCTCCATGGAGAGACACAGTTTAATATCATGCATCAAACTGCTTGAGTCCTGCATCCCAGAGAAGGAGTTGGCACAGACACAAGGATGGCAAGAGTCTAAGAAGATGAAAACACCAGTTTCTTTTTGGTCTTTCTTGTGCTTCTGCAGTTCATACACAAAATGTATTACGTCCTTGGAAACGTCCTTTTCCCCCTCTCCCCTCCTACCATCGTGTCAGAGTCTAATATATCATACTGTAAGCCAGATATAGGCATCCTTTTGGATTGAGCTGGCCAGTAAATTAACTTATGCTAAACGGCTGTCTGCCCATGACTGTCAGCCCTATCATCCTTGTCTTCTTTTCCCTTTCCCAGACATTGCATTTCACTGTGGATGACATTTCATTTCATTCTCAATACTATTTCATCTCCTAGCAATGTATGAAATTCTTCAGTGAACGGAATACTCATTGACCCTTCTGAAACTGACAAGGATACTTGCGCACTCCAAATAGGTTCATGATACAACACTGTTGGGCTTCTTTTCCAGTCTCTTCCAAGCTAGTCTACACTTCAGAGTTCCTAAAAAGGATCACCTGTCCTACCTGTGCTTGACTTTCAAACTGAACTTAAGCCTTCATTACAGACACCCACCTTCAAGGTTTAGTGGTCACAGGAAGGACCTTTGCGGGCTAGTGAGCAGAGGTCATCTAGGAATGAGAAATCAATAGATATTTCCTAAGGACTTGCAGTGTGACCTTGGATGTTGGGCGGATCGCATAACCACCTTAGGAGCATGTGATTTCTTCCTGCCTTATGAGAAGAGATCCGTATTCTTAGCATAGCAACTTTCTGGAAGTCTTCTACAAATATACTAGGGTTCTAAGTTCTCCTTATCTCTTTAGTTCCAGATACAGAATCACTTTTTCACACAACTCTTTATTGAGGTCCTACTAAGTGCCTGAATATCTGTTAAGTGCTGAGAATACAATGCTGAAAAGGTAGGTATGGCTGGTGATCTGGTTGATGTTTCTTTAGTGCAATTGCTTTCACACTTCTCAGAGCTGGTGGTCTGGTTGAGGAGCTGGATAGAGAAAACTATCAAGAAAAGGGGATGGAAAGAAAGTACAGAACGCTGTGGGAGCACACAGAATAAGCCCTTATATGGGTCTTGGGAATTAGGAAAGTCTTTTGGAGGAAGCAATATCCGAGCTGAGACCTGAGGTAAGCAGGATTTAGATTAGGGGATGTGAGGGACCATGTTAAACTCTTCTGTGGATTACTCACTCACTCACACATACCCGCATGGTTCTCTAAGTATAACTGACATCCTACTATTTCATGCTCTCCTGAAATCTGAGATGCAGGGACTGGGTCCATCGCCCAGTCTCTACAGCTCAAGCCTGTCCTCATCCACTCCTGGCATTATAGATCAGGAGCTCCTCTGAGAAGAAACAGCTATGTCTTTTGTAGAGCAGCAGTTGGCAAAATGCCAAGAACAAACACTTGTAATAGTTTCTAATCTGATGTATGACTCATTTCATTGGATCCTGGCAATTTATTACCCTCATTTAATAGATAAAGAAACTGAGGCTCAGAGAAGTTCACTGACTTGACCATAGTCTCATAGTTTATAAATGGAAAATTGGGACTCAAATCAGGAGTCAGAAGTTAAGAGGGGTTGGTATTTGTAAAATGCTTTGAATAGTGTCTGTATCATAGTAGGTGATACATGGGGAGGGGTTAAGGAAATCATGAAAAATGTTAATAAAATAGGCTTCCTGACTCCAATAACAAAGCTTTTTCTCTTGATCACAATGGTTTCTCTTGTATCCTGTGGAGTAGTAGAGTTCTTTGGGGGCTTATTAGGAGTCACTTTAGGGACTTTGGGAGAAGACAGAGACATTGGGCTTGAAATCCATCCTACTCTACCCCATGCCCCCAGCCCGAATAGTTCCCAGAATAGTTTATTTGCTTGAAGACTTTCCTGTGGGGAGGAAGGGAGCAGCCTCACCAGTAATATAACGTGCATATATTCTATGATTACTATCTGAGGGTGATGGTGGAGTTATTGGGAAATTGCAACCTAAATATGAGAAAGAGAATGAAGAGCTTCTAATTTCCAAATGCATTAAGTCCCATGGGGAAGAATAGGTGCTATCAGGTGGATCACAGACAGAAGTAACCTTATTTCCTGTAAGAGAGAGACCTGGAACTTTTAAATTCGAGAGAATTATATTTTAGCCTTAAGCCTTTCACCAGCTGTGTGAACCCCAGTTTTGTCATTGGCAATAATGGAGCTTACAAATCATTTTTACAGGATTATTATGATGAGGCCCTTGTTTTCAGTGAATATCCCCAATGCCTAGAACAGTACCTGGCATATAGTAGGCGTTCAGTAAATATTTTTTGAATGAATGAAATGGCAATTATAATACTTTCTAGCCCAGCATCTGGCTCATGGAAGATGCTTTATTTTCTTTCTGGGAAGATGAATCAACTGGATAAAATTGAGAATTTGAGGGAGGTGAGCAGTAGAAATAGTAATAAATAACATTTGCTCTGTGTACTAGCTATGACTACATATTCATATTAATTCTGTGCCCTAAAGAATGTTATTTAACTTCTCTCTGCCTCAGTTTGCACATCTACAAAGTGGAAATAATACTAGCTCTGACCCCATAGCTTTGTTGTGATCATGAAATCAGTTAATCCACACATAATTATTGGAACAATTCCTTGTACATAGTAAGTACTCAGTGTGCTGTAACTGTGATCAGGTTGTGAAATCTCAAGTCCTCCATGTTTAACTAATGTGCTGTTCTTCTGAGTTCAACAAATAGATGCTTTATGAGTTCTATGATGAGATCAGTATAGGCAGTAGGAGTATTTACCAGAGGACACAGGATTTAAGCTGGGCCTTCGCTAAATTTGGTTGGGCAGAGTGGAGTGGGAAGGCATTCCAGGGAGGAGGGAGATACATACCTGGGAATGGGGTTAGAATTATCCTCTAACTTTATGCTTAAATTCTAGTTTGAATGTTCACTGGTTTCCCCACCTGTAAAATCATGATACTATCTGCCCAGGGTAATTGCTATTCTGATGTTTATGAACATAAAGTGCTTAGCACAGTTCCAGGCACACCATAAGCACCCAGGATAGTATATCATCATCATCATCATCATCATCATCATCATCATCATCATCTCATCATCATCTTCTTCTTCATGATAAAAGAAATGGAAGGGCAGAGATTGAAGTTTGTGAGACAGTGAGAAAACCAGCTGATTCCATCCAAGAATTCAGCTAGCCCTGACTCCTCAGAATCTATCATTAACTTAGAGATTTTTCACCTACATCAGACCTTATTAATAGCACAAATTTTCTTTAAGTGGAACCTCAAGTCTTAGTGGCTTGCATTTGGGGCAGGGGAGTGGGAAGTGGGTTTGAGTATACTACTTAGGATAAATGTTGTACTTAAATTGGTAAATATTAAAGTTACTGTGAAACTGAATTATTGGAAAGTAAGCCAAATAGTGAGTTTAGTGGAGAGGTGGTTTGTTCTTTCTTCACACCCTTTCCTGCAGGCAGAGTTGTGCTGCTTTGAAGTCACTTGTGGCTGCTGGGGCAGGCAGCAAGGAGAAACATGAGCCACATTACTTTCCAGCCACTCCTTGACATGCTTGATATAAACTTCTAGCTCCCAAAATAATTTTCTTGACCTCAGTGCTCTCTGGGACTCTGGTGTTCCTCACTTGATCCTTTCATGCTAGCTATCTGAGATATTTTACATTCGAAAGCATGAGTCGAGGACTGACTTTCTTTTTATGTCTATGGCAGGAATTGATATTTTAATTATTTGTAAAGTTTCAAGGATTATATGCACATTCAGAAAGGAAAAGCATTTAGAATGGAAGGGCAATTGGAGCTTTATGTAATCAAGGATGGAAGTTGGTGGCTTTATCTACAACCTGCACCAGCCCTAGGAGAATCAAGAGACTCATCTTCCACAATCTACATTTGGAAGCCTTGTAAATGGACTTTCTTTATATCTGACACAGAAAATATCCAACTAAAAATCTTTGGTAATTCTTCCAGCCTGGATTGATTACCCTGCACTTCACCTAAGCTCACACCATGCTCTTCCCGCACTCTGGGAATTCTGTTGTCACAGGGATTGGACACTTAGCATATAATGGCTTGCATCAGCTGGTGTGTTTATTCTGTATTCCCACCTGGATGGCAAAATCCAAGGGTGGAGACCAGGTCTTTAACTCCTCTACCTCACTCCCCACAACCTAAGGCAAGACTGCAGAGAAGGCTCTCAAAATATTTTACCCCTATGTGACATTCTTCCTCCCGGTTCTGAAATAGCTCTGCTAATAATGCTTGTATGACTGAATCATTATTTTCTTTGCTCTGAAAATAGAACACAAGTCATTCCTGGGATGTTAGCTTGGAGTCTGTAACTCTCAGTGATTAAAGCTTGTTGTTTCTGATGCTTCAGTAGAGGACACTGTCAGAGAGTGTCGCAATGAGCCAGCCCTGGCTCTAGAGGTTCAGCCTGGTACACATTCTGGACTCTGTGTTCACCTTCTAGAGAGTACAAGTCCTCAGACTGTCCTATTTATTAGTTGGATTTGGCAAAGGGAGTTAATTCCTTGTAAAAAATACACAAACAAGCTATTAAAATTAACATTCAAAGAAGATAGCTAAAAAATAATGTGCAAAAGAAGAGGAAATTGCTTAACTCAAATGCAAGTTTAGAAAAAGAATTCTATTAAAATGTCTTTAGGTATTGACTGGAAACATTGAAGTGTTTAAAAAAAACAAGAGTCAGATGTGGGATGTGAGCTCAATCTCCTCAGAGACTGAGTTTTTTTCTTTTTAAAGAAAAGAAATATATATATTTCTTTAAGAAGAATATATACATATAATATGTATAGCTTTTAGTGATGAAGACTATATATGATGGGAAGGTGAAGCAGGGTTTCTTAATAGTGAATCTTCTGACATTTTAAGAAAATTTTACATACATGTCCTTTTTTCTGGAGAAAATCCAGTTTTATTTGGATTCTCAAAGGGGGCTATTAATCAGAAGAGATCTAAAAGCATGGGTGTTTTTCCTATCCATTACTCTGAGCTTAACAGGAAGGATGAAGACCCTTCCAAATTACCTTTATTCCAAGTACATCTCAAGTCTTGATGCATTTCTCATCTATTTCCAAGTAAATTTTAAAAACCTCTAACAGTCTCAAAATGAAAAAGAAAAAAAATCCATCGGTGGTATTTATTCAGAGGCTAAAACATGTACCAATCCCATGGGCCTACGGAGCATGACAAGGATTTCTGAAGTTGCTCTTGAGAGCTTTGAACATCTGGAGCCCTTGTAGAAGTGGGACTGCTAAGTTGTCAAAAAAGTGTTAGCTTTTTAGCTTGCCTGATTAAAAATGTAGTATCATTGCCCCTATGTCCCACAGAAATCACTAGAACTACTTAATAGATTCCCATATGGTGAAACCATTCTCTGGGCAGTTAATTAGGAACTGTGCCTTTCCTAGATTCAAAGAAGGTTTCAAACTGCTCAGCACAATATGTCTATTACACACATTATTGAAAGTTAAATTTTTTTTTACCTAAACTTGTGGGAAAAATTCTTAAAGAAAAAAAATCAAAAGACCATCCTCCAACCGAGGCATCATGTGAAATAAATTTAGTTTTTAAGAAGTCTGGTTTCTTGTTAATTAGATATATTGGAAGTAAAGCGCTGTGAGAAAAGTATGTTTTCAGTGGAAGTGATTTTAAAGATTCCTACTCCTGTTAATGTGTTCATCATAAAGCAGCGAATGACACTTCTGGCTGAGAATAGTGGTCACTCCAGTGACAAGAGTATTTGGAGAGGTCAGCAAATCATTCTAAAAATATTTTCTCTATCTTTTATGCTAAGGATAGCTGAAGAATAGGATTAAAATGCCAAAGAAAATATGCCCAAATAAAAAATTAGAGGAAAGAACCTTGCCTGTGATGACTTACCTATGCTAAAACATACTTTTTACTCTTCCTTCTCGACTCCTGAACCGTCTGTTGTATAGAATAGCATATCTTGGTACTACACTAGACAAGAAAAAAAAAAAAGAAGGGGTAAATCATTTATTAGAGAATCCTTTTTTAAAAATAAACATTTATTTTGTCTTTTGTCATTTTTTTTCTCTTTATGTGTTTTTAAATCCCCCTTTTGAGGGTAGAACCTTAAAATATACAGCTTTTAGGTGGATTACTTATTTTTCTTTTAATAGTGCTGAAGATGTGTTATTCTATGTGAGATGTTAATTGCCCGTGAAGCTGTCTGAGAGCATTGGCCCAAATATAACTCAAGCTGTCCCATGAAAAATCACACCTCAAGACAGAGAGTTAGGGAAACCCTGGCTATTATTCTAACTGTGCTTCTTTATTATGCATTATAGTTAAACGTATCTATAGAGAAGTGGCAGAAAGGGAATCAAGAATGTCATGAGAGACTCTTGAAATCAATTGTTTTTGTAAGGATATATGTCTTATAGTATGACCTCACCTCTTTGTTGCATATATTTATTCTTTACTTCTCAGTTGTAATTTATATTATTAGCACAAAGGAAACGGCATCACTATTTCACCATCTCTAGAGGGACTAAAACTGGCATCATCCCTGCAAGGTGATCACCAAGCAAAGTATTGGCCTCTGCTGTCAGAGGAAGGAAGACTTCCCTGAGCAGGTGTGAGAAGGGAGGACAGCAAACATAAGCCCTAGGCCCAGGCAATGGACATTGCCCATTCTGGTGCTCATTCCAGTGGGGTCTGCACGGTCTGCAAAGCCAACTCAGCTCTCATTGTTCTTGACCTTCAAAGAATGTCCCTCCCAGTGATCTTGGCTGTCACCTTCCTCATTATCTTGTGGTCGTGTTGATGTCTCTGCTCTCAGGCTTTTATCTCTTTTCTCCCTGTGGCAGGGACTGCTTTTTATCTTGAGACTCCACTTCCTTCAAATTCCATTTTCTTGCTAACATTTTGAGTATGTTCTAAGTCTCACTACTCTGCTTTGGCCTAGGCTTCGGAAGACCAAGACGGAAGATGTCTTTTCCTTCTACATTTTTTCTATAAATGCTTACCCAGCCCCGACTATAGGACAGTCCCTGCAAGTCCTGGTCTCTACCTACCTCACCACAATTTTCTTCACTCTAGATTCTTTCAATTCCTTAACCCATTCGGACTCCTTCTCTTTCAGAGCCGTTGTCCAGAATGGTCTTCTCCTCTCCTCTCCTTTGCCTAGTGAACTCCTACATAACATTCAAATCTTGGGTCTCAGCTCCTGACACTTCTTCAGTGACTCCTCCCTGACCTTAAGACTACATCGAATTCCCATGTTATATGATTTTAGAGAAACAGGCACTGCCCCTTCAGAGTATTTATTGCATTCGCAATTTTATGGTTGTATCATTTTTTTAAAAGATTTTCATTTATTTATTCATGAGAGACACAGAGAGAGAGGCAGAGACACAGGCAGAGGGAGAAGCAGGCTCCACGCAGGGAGTCTGATGTGGGACTGGATCCCAGGACCTGGGATCACACCCTGAGCCAAAGGCAGACTCTCAACTGCTGAGCCACCCAGGCATCCCTGTATCATTATTTAATAGTGTCTGCCTCCACCACTGATTCCATAATGGCAGGGAATTTTTTTCAGTCTCACCATTAAATCCTCAGTGCCTAGCCTAAGGACTGTGATAGGTTCTTGTGGGATAAACAGTCATTTATCCCTTACTAGAGTATCTTTAGAGTCACTAGGATTGAATCAATTTTATTTGGAAAACTCCTAGAGCAACTATATTAATTAGGTAAAATTAACCTGGATTTCCTAGGATTTTGTATGATTTCTCTAACAGAATGAATGTGACACGACAATGATCAGATTTGGAAGAAAAAGTCTCAGAGTTGAAGTTCTACAGCCTAAGTATAAGTAGATGATATAAAAGATTGTTAGCCTTGTAGTAGATTTAAATTGTATACCCTACAGCTCAGGAATGCAAAAATAAATTTTCAAAAATATAAGCTTTGAGGGGCACCTGGGTGGCTCTGTCGGTTAAGCATCTGCCTTTGGCTCAGGTCATGATCTGGGGTCCTGGGATCAAGCCCTGCATTGGGCATTCTGCTCAGCAGGGAGGCTGCTTCTTCCTCCCCCTCTGCCTGCCACTCTCCCTGGCTATACTTGCTCTCATATACTCTATCTCTCCCTCTCTCTCTGTCAAATAAAATCTTAAAAAAAAAAAAAAAAAAAAAAAGCTTTGATGGACACCTGGTGACTCGGTTGAGTGTCCAATTCTTGATTTTGGCTCAGACCACAATATCAGGGTCATGGGATGAGCCCCATGTCAGTCTCTACGCTCAGTGTAGAGTCCCTCTCCCTCTGCTTCTTGTCCTGCTCGCGCTCTCTCTCTCTCTCTCTCTCACACACATAAATAAATAAAATCTAAATAAATAAATAAATAAATAAATAAATAAATAAATAAATAAAAAGCTTCAGTGTGCCTGGGTGGGTTGGTGGGTTGAGTGATCAACTCTTGATTTCGGCTCAGGTCATGATCTCAGGGTCATGAGATGGAGCCCCAGGTAGGGCTCATCACTGAACATGAAGCTTGCTTGGTATTCTCTATCTCCCTCTTCCTCTCTCATTCCCCCACTCCCTGTTCCCAGGGGGGCAAGTGTGCCTAATCTCTCATTAAAAAAAAAACAAAAAACAAAAAACAAAAACCCTTAGTTTCCCACAAGTCCCCATTTCCATTCAGCAGCAAAAAAACAACAGATTTCATCTTTTCATGTAAATACAACTTTCTTTTGGTTTAAGACTTCATTTCTTAGAACTGATTCAGACATCATAAGATTTAAACTCTTCCCCAGAATTATCTCTTGATGCAGGTGCAAGAAGTTGTTATGAATAGCAAAGGTATTACAAAAAATTAAACTAGTCAATACATAAGAGGGCTTTCCCCTTAGGAAAAAATATGATTAGATCCTTGCCTCTACCATACATAAAATGAATTTAAACATGAAAACAAAACTTGTAAGCTAGTAGAAGAAAATATAAGAATATTTCATGGCTTTCAGGAAGGAACAAGAAAAATAAAATTAGTATAAAGAAAGAAAAATTAAGTGATTTCTATTTATAAACGATAATGAAAAGATCTGACTGGAAAACAGACTTGAATTTATAAGAAACTTTGGTAGTGTAACTACATATAAAGCAGTCAAAAATCATTCACTTTTTTTAGTAGTAATCAGAAAATTGAAAGGAAAATATTCCATTTGCAGTAGCAACTAAAGTATAAAATACTTAGGAATAAATTAAGAAAGTAAAGCATGTATATGGTAATCTGAAGTAAACATGATAATGTTAATTATGTAAATTGGTAGATATTTGTAGTATATGTACTTTTCTGTACTTTTTAAAAAATTTAGAGTATGGGGACGCCTGGGTGGCTCAGCAGTTGAGCATCTGCCTTCGGCCAGGGCCTGACCGCCGGAGTTCTGGGATCGAGTCCCACATCCGGCTCCTTGCAGGGAGCCTGCTTCTCGCTCTCATGTCTCTGCCTTCTCTCTGTGTCTCTCATGAATAAATAAAATCTTAAAAAAAAAAAAAAAGAGTTTTAGAGGATGTCAAATTAATGATTAACACTCTTGTGATATCATACATGAGGTTTTTTCCCTAAGTTTATTGTTGGCTGACTTTACATTTATGTAAGAAATTAACGTAAGCATAAGCCATTGCATAAGTCTGAGTCTTGTCATTATTTCCTTTATTTCGTTTTCTTTTTCAGTAACTAATTTGTTGGTTTAATTGAATTTAGTAATTAACTGTTCATTACATGAATAATACGAAATTCTCTTACTCACTTTTGAGTGTACAAGTGAGGCAATCATTTCTGCAAGAGTTAAGAAACATCACCATTCTAGAGCTTTTTGGGAGAATGGTTCCTCAACTAGGCAGGTAGTGACATGAAAGTGGCTCTTATCTCTATGCTGAGTTACCTATTTTGCAACGTAGAAAATAAGGCTTGGTATCAGCCAATAACACAGGCAGTGACTTTGCATTAACAAAGAGAGTTCAGTGGCATACAAAAAGGAAGTTAGGGAGAAACAAAACAAACAAAACAAAAACCCAATCTTTGTTAACAAATACAGGAAACAAGACTATCTGTAACTTTGCATTTAGTTCTCCAATTGAGCAAATATTTATGTATCAATAGCCTGTTTGTATTTAATAGGTACTGTTGGGAAGATATATGTAAAGTGATTATACAACAGCCCCACCTTAAAAACAAAACAAAACATGATTTTATTGGGTTTGATAACTAAGAAAAAATAAGTAAAAATGGAATGAAGTGGGGCTCTTGTCCTTTCAATTTTTCCCCAACGTATTGGCTAAGAGTTCTCTGAACAAGGAAGCTGACTTCTTTGAACTTAAATTGGGCTAATGCATGGAGATGAACATGTAATCTATAGTACATTAAACCAGTAAATCTAGTTTTCACCAATTCAATACTATGCTATAGATCCTGTTTCACTTGGCAAAAAAATTTCTAGCCTGGCAGTGACGGTAAGATGTTCAACAAGGAGAATCAGAGGAACAGGAGATTTTCATTACAGAATTTATTTGCAAGTCAAATTTAGAAAAAAATCCTGTTCAGGCAAGCAAATTTGCATATACATGCAAGTAAAAGAAGTTAAAAAAAGTTTGGACCTTGACATTATAGTTAATATTACATGTATATTTAACAAGTTTTCTACTAAATAACAAATAGTTTTCAGCCTTTTTAAAAAAGATTTATTTATTTGAGGGGATGATGAGGAGGGGCAGAAGGAGAGGGAGAGAGAATCTCAAGCAGACTCCCCTCTGAGCACGAAGCCCTACACAGGGCTTGATCTCACAACCCTGCAATCATGACCTGAGTTGAAATCAAGAGTTGAAAAAAAAAAAAAAAAGAAATCAAGAGTTGGTTGCTCAATGGACTAAGCCATCCAGGCACTCCTCAAATAGTTTTTAGTCTTTTGTTTTTGTTTTAAGCTACTATAGGACCAAATCTTTTATCTGCATTTTGAAACATGAAGAGTTATTCTGAAAACCTGTTTGTAATTCATTTGATGACAAAAGCTGACCTGATATAAACTCATTTGGCAATAAAAACGATGAAGCTATTAAGCAATTTATTTTTTTTTTTAATTTTTACTTATTTATGATAGTCACAGAGAGAGAGAGAGAGGCAGAGACACAGGCAGAGGGAGAAGCAGGCTCCATGCGCTGGGAGCCCGATGTGTGATTCGATCCCAGGTCTCCAGGATCGCGCCCTGGGCCAAAGGCAGGCGCCAAACCGCTGCGCCACCCAGGGATCCCTATTAAGCAATTTATAATCTTTATATACCTGACTTCATATGAATATGTTTCACTGCAAAATTATTAATGTTTGACAGTGGGATGCTACCCTAGTATCTTCCAAGGGTGTTATATTACATAAAGTATATGCTTGTATATATCATCTCTTTCAAATCTGATAAATTCTTAATTCTGAAACATTTATGTTCCCTGGGTTTTGGATAAGGGACAATGGGCCTGTATACACTGCAACAAACATCCTTAGTATTTTTATTGTGTTAGGATAAATTTATATCATGTACAACATATTTTTAAGTCAATTTTTTTGGGTTTGAATCCTAGTTTTGTTATTTATTAGCTATAGCTATACTTAAATTTTCTTAGCATTGAAATGGGGATGATATAGCTAGAGTTATTCTGAGTTTAACCAGCATAGGCTAAGTACTTTGAAGTCTGGAAATTAATAAGTATTTAATACACACCAACTATAATAATTAAATGTACCAATTTATGTTTCCCACACCAGTGCAGCCATTTCTCTAAGCTCTTGCCTACATTTAGTATTATCATTCTTTATAATCTTGTCTTGTGATAGCCCCCCCAAAAGATGTCCCATTTTTTTGCTTGCATTTCTTTGATTCCTAGTAATGTTGACATATTTCCCTACTTTTTTTTTTTTTTTAAGATTTTATTTATTCATTCATGAGAGACACAGAGAGGTGCAGAGACACAGGCAGAGAGAGAAGCAGGCTGCTGATGTGCGACTCAATCTTGAGACTCCAGGATCATGCCCTGGGCCAAAAGGGAGGCGCTCAACTGCTGAGCCACCCGGGCATCCCTATTTCCATACTTTATTAGTATTTTTATACTTAACTATTCTTGAGTGTCATACCTTTTAAAAGATTTTTAATTTGGGCAGCCCTGGTGGCACAGCAGTTTAGCACTGTCTGTAGCCTGGGGTGTGATCCTGGGGACCGGGTATGGAGTCCTACGTCAGGCTCCCTGCGTGGAGCCTGCTTCTCCCTCTGCCTACGTCTCTACCTCTCTCTCTCTCTCTCTCTCTGAATAAATAAATATATTTTTTTTAAAGTTTAATTTAATATTTTCCTTTCCTCCCTTCTTTCCTTTCTTCATTTTTTTCCTTCTTTCCTTCTTTCATTTCTTTTAGAGTTTAATTCTTTTAGGATTCATTTTGATGTATGATATTTTTAATCCTATATGGTTAGCCATTTGCCCTAATATCAGTTATTAAATAATCCATCTATTTCATCACTGATTAGAAGACATTCCTGGGGATCCCTGGGTGGCTCAGCGGTTTAGCGCCTGCCTTTGGCCCAGGGCGCGAGTCCCGCACCGGGCTCCCGGCATGGAGCCTACTTCTCCCTCCTCCTGTGTCTCTACCTCTCTCTCTATGTCTATCATGAATAAATAAATAAATAAATAAATCTTTTTAAAAAATTAAAAAAAGACATTCCTATCATATGCAAATTCTTTTTCTAGATATTATATATTATACTTTTGATTGACTTATTCTCTTGCCCACACAATATTGTTTAAAATTCTGGTATAGATAAAATATTCCTTATGTTTTTTCAAAATTTTCTGATATACTGATACATATTTATTCTTACAAAAATCTGAATCTTTTGTTTGTTTGTTTTTTAAAGATTTTATTTATTCATGATAGACACAGAGACAGAGAGAGAGAGAGAAAGAGAAAGAGACACAGAGACACAAGCAGAGGGAGAAGCAGTCTCCATGCAGGGAGCCTGACATGGGACTCAATCCCAGGTCTCCAGGATCAGGCCCTGGGCTGCAGGAGGCACTAAACCACTGGGTCACCAGGGCTGCCCAAAAATCTGAATTATTTTACAAAATTTTTGACAAATCTGCATTGGGATTTTGACTGGGATTAACATGGAAGAAATGAATTTACATTTCAATATTGAGTTTTTCCATTTATTCAAGGCCATGAAAAATGTCGTCATGTCTTCTTAAGGTTTTATAAACTTTCAGGACCTTGCTAATAGCTATAGCTGATTAACAAGTTCTGAAATACATGTACTCTTTTAGTTTATAGCAAGTTGAAGACCGATTGATAGAGCACAACACAGATTGATAATATGTGAATTTTGAGAGAGAGAGAGAGAGAAAGAGAGAATGAGCAAGGAGAAAGGCAGAGGGAGAGAGAATCTCAGGCAGACTCCACACTGCACATGATTCTGGATGTGGGGCTTGATCTCATGACACTGAGATCATGACTTGAGACAAAACCAAGAGTCAGACAGTTAACTGACTGAGCCACCCATGTGCCCCATATCTTTATTAGCACTAAGTGGTTATTATGGGTTGAATGTTTGTCACCCTCCAAATTCATATGTGGAAGCCCTAACTGTGATGATGCTTGGAGATGGGGTGGGGGGAGGTTATTAGGGTTAGATGAAATCATGAAGATGGGCTCCCCGTGATGGGATCAGTGCGTTTATAAGAAGAGATGGAAGAAATCTCCTCCTCCTCTGCCCCCAACTCCCTGCGATGGCACAGACAGGTCATGTGAGCATATGGTGAGCAGATGACTATCTGCAATATTTTGCAGAAGCTCTGCACAAGGAAAACTGAAGGTTTCTTTTTTTTTTTTTTTTAATTTTTATTTATTTATGATAGGAACACAGTGAGAGAGAGAGGCAGAGACACAGGCAGAGGGAGAAGCAGGCTCCATGCACCGGGAGCCTGACGTGGGATTCGATTCCCGGATCTCCAGGATCGCCCCCTGGGCCAAAGGCAGGCGCCAAACCGCTGCGCCACCCAGGGATCCCGGAAAACTGAAGGTTTCTAAGTCACTTTTTTACTCCTTCATTCAAAATGAAAATATTTTAGTTCTATAGATAAATTGCATATTTCTAGAAATGTTGACTTCTCTATTTTATCGTATAGAAGAATGCCAATGAGGAAATTGTCATTGATGTTTAGTGATCACCAGGCTATTACCTGGGCATATCTGGAAGTAGTAGCATGGAGGTGCCTTTCTAGTCATTCTTTATAGGCAAGGAACACTTTAGAGCTTGCTAAATGCTTTTGCATGAGAAATTTTCTTTCATCCTCAAGATAAACTCAAATGAAGTGTCAGTCTTATTTTATGGGTAGTACAAACTGATATTTAGACAAATGAAATATCTTTTGCAAGGTAGCATAGAACTAGGGCTAGATTAAATTTATTCCATTGAATGATTTTTTTTTTTTTCTGAGAATTTACTCTATGCCAGCTATGGTCCCCCCATCTAGGCCCCTCTCTCCTCTAGTAGTAGGAATTCTCAGCAATTGGTATAGCTTCTTGGCTTCCTTATGCCACACTGCACCTAGCTAGGTAGCTCTATGTTCCCCCAAAGATCCAGCCCACCATTGGACTCTGAACCTGTTGGCAGATGCGGGGTGCTACCTCCTTTAAGAGCCAAATCTCTCTCTGCCAGTCTCTACTGAGTCCTTACTGAGCCAATGATTGAAAAGGGCTTCTCCTGAGATCTGAGGTGTTTACTTGGGAAGCACTCCTTCAACTCTCCCTCCCCTATTCTTTGCCTCTCAATTCTTCTGCTTTGTATACAGTAAATGGGAGGTTTTACATTTGACCTTAGGTCCCAAATGAGAAGCCAGGCAGGCAACATAAGACCCACAGGCCTTGGTTTACTCATTGTCCTACTTTATCCAGAACCAAACCTTTCACTAGTGAAGTGAAACAATGTCCCAAATTCAATATAAGATTTGTTATTTGGTGAAGTAGACTGAAGGGGAAACATTGTTGCAACAGTAGAAATTTATAAAGCAAGAATGAAAATAACACACCTAACTGAAAAGCAGGTGAATTAAGTGAAGTTCTTTTCCGAAAAGACAAGTGACATTTAGTCTGAACTTTGCATTAACTGTGTATGGAGATGGTAAATCAGGAGTGAGGTATGCCATGATTGTCTGTTCTAGGAAAAGTGAATTTAAAGAAATTTTGTTTTGAAAATTGTTTAAATTTATATAGCTTGTAAATTACACAGAATAGTATATACAACATTAACAACTTAAAGTTTATCTCTGAATTTAAATAAGCAGGCATCTTTTTCTTATTCTCTATAGGAGCCTTGCCTAATTTTATCACCTTTAGATTTATTATGCCCCATTTTTATTTTAATAAAAAACGAATCATGTCATAGAAGAAAAAGAATAGTAAGTACTTTCAGCACTTTGAGCATATTAAAGTTGTTTCAAGTATTTGCCTTAGAACCGCACTGGAACCTCTGTGTTAAGAGTTGTACAGAATTACCAACCCAGAAAGTGTGAGTGTTGCATTAGTAACAGTGTTCTCAGGAGACATCTTGTGAACAGAGCTATCAACATAGATTCAGCAAATTCTTTGAAATATTTCATCCTTCGGGCCCTAAACTCAAGGGAAAAAACAACAGAATTTCTTTTGGGCCCTAAACTCAAGGGAAAAAACAACAGAATTTCTTTTATGGAGTATAGAAAAGCAGCATTGTGGTATAGAGTTAGAGGAACATAGGATAGGTGATAGGGAACTACTGCATTTTGGTTTTGTTTCTGAGATTTTAACCAAATTATTTTTTTTAGATTTCAATTTCCTCATCTATAAAAATGGAGGTAATAATTCTTATGTCATAGAATACTGGAATGATTAAATAAAAATTTGGTATCAAAATGGTATAAAGTAGAGAAACAAAGAGAAAACAATTATTGAACAAAACTCAATATATGCCAGGTGTTCTAGTTATAGAGAGGGCTCTTAAGAGAGATTAAGGTCCATGATTTAGGTTCACAGTTCCAATTATGCTGAAATTTTAAATCAAATCATTAATTAAAATGATTTCAATTAAGTTTAAGTAATCTATATTTTGCTCTACAAGAAGTTTTCTTAATTTAAAATTTTTTTAATGAATATATTTTTAAAGCTTGCTATTACTAACTCTCAAAAGCAGAGTAAATCAACAATGGACAATAAAAATACTTTCTATAAATATTTCCTTCCAAATATGTCTTTTGTTGGCAGACTAATAATGATTCCTAAAATAAAAATAATATGTATAACATTTTACATTTTTTCAAAATACTTTTCAAAAGGTACCCTAAACCATGTATGTTAAATAAGTATGGCATTTAAAATTTGACAACAGAAAAGTCAGACACATTATATTTTTATACTTTCAAAAACTATTTTATGGACAGAGAGTAAATAATTTCATACAATATTTTAATAGTCTGTAGACAAAACTTCTCCAAACAAATTTAATTCAATATGTTAGCCATTGAATTTAAAAAAAAAATGATTAAATATATCAAAATATACTGAAAAGACACTCAGCTTTTCCTGAAAATTCAGTAAAACCAGGAAAATAATGATAGATTAAAAGTTTCAACTTTAAAATTAGAAAACTATCTAAGAACCACGTAAGACACTTTTTCTCATAACTGCATATATATCTTCATATAGCTTTTCAAGAGTTGTCTTATTAAAATAGAAATTATGAGTTCACAAATGTTTAAGTAATGTATTTTTCTATTAAACACATATATACATACAAATATTTAGGAAGAATCCATATCATCTTCCAGTTGTAGATGACAAAAAGTATCTGATAAGGTCATACTCTTTCAAATGACTTTCTACAGAAATAACTGGAAAGTAGTGAGACATATATTTTTAATCACTTTCGTGTAGAATTGGGTCAGACTTTATTTTCAGTACTTTTTCATAATTTCTTCTTAGCAAGATAAGCTAGTTACAAGAAAAATAATTTAAAATTAAACTTGCTACAAGGCTAGAATATATGCCTTTACAAAAATAAATATCTAAGGAATAGATATTTCATTTCTGATATGAGGTAGATGAATTAAAATATTCTAGAACATGATCTGCCTTAAAAAAAAAGTAAATAGCAATCACCAATTCAACCTGTATAATCAAATAGCTGGAGAGTTTTTGATTTTTGACATTTATATCACATATTTCAAGTACAAGGCCTCCAAATATATTTTCTACTCCCCCAAATCTTGCTATATTAAAATTCACACTTTTCATTTACTTACTCATTATTATCATTATTATTATTATTTTTTTACTTACTCATAATTTAATTTACCTAGGGAACTTTGCTGTTCAGGTCAAAGACATATGCAATTAAACCAAAGGTTGGGTTTTTTTTTAAATTTTTTATGTTTCAGTGGTATTTTCCCTTTTATATACCTTATATAATAAAATACATTAAGAAAAGCTATTACTCTTCATTTGTTGTACCACAAATAATTACTTAGATGATGAATTAATAAAAATTTCAAGGTCTGCTAAAGAGTTATGAAGCTCGTCACTCATATCTTGACTTCTAAGAAAATTTTTAAGAGTTTCTAAAGCAGTTATTGCCTCCGTTTTTGATGGTAAAGGGAGTTCAGTGTCTAGAGATCCACCATCATCCTCTTCATCAGAAGTATAAAATCCGGTTTCCTCAGATTTATTTTCTTCGGGCCTTTCTGAATCACCTTTTGGTGCAGCTTCACAAGTTTCCAAATCATCATCGAGAGCAGCATACTCTTCTATAGATAAGCCTTCAGGAAATTCCACGCCTGCTGCCTGAGCATGGGCAACCAAATCAAGACTAGTGTCTGTCTCTGCATTTGTCCTGTCACTTTCTTCCTTTTGAGATTTGAATCCTGCCTCTTCATAGCTCTTGACAATAGTCTCTGGGGTTACAGCCCTCCAACAAAGGTGCAAAGTATCAACTGCATCTAGTAGGGAAAATGTAAATTCTTTGCTGCCTTCAACAGAGCTTAAGAATTTCTTGATAAGGCAATGTCGGTATTTGATTTTAAGGCTTTTAATAACACCTTGTTTCATAGCTATAAATTTGGAAGATAAGCATGATGGAAAGAACGCTAACTCAATGGACTTTAGGTTCTTTACCTCTGGATGTGAAGGAAAAGAATCAACAAAAATCACCACTCTTCGTTGCTGGGCTTGAAACTTCTCATCAAGCTTCCGCATCCATCGTTCAAATACATCTGAGGTCATCCACGCCATTCTGTTAGCTTCATAGCACACAGGCAATGATTTAATACCTTTGAAACAATGTGGAGTTTTGTTTTTTCCAATGACAAGCAAAGGAAGTTTCTCTGAGCCATCCATGTTTGTCCCAACCACCAGAGTTATTCTGTCTTTGCATAACTGTCCGATGGAGCATGTTTCTCCTTTAAATGCAAATGTATTTGTAGGTAACATTCGATAAAGCAGCCCAGTCTCTTTTATATTAAAAACATTTTTAGGGTGATAATCATTTAAATAATAAGGAAGTACATTTTGGTGCCAGACGGCTGAAGGGTCTACTGACACAGCTGTAGCTTCTACAGGTTGAGCTCTGAATACTAAGCCATACCTGGATTTAAAGCGATCCAGCCAACCATTGCTGCACTTAAAGTCATTATGTCCCAGTTTCTGGGCAAAATCATTAGCTTTGAGACGCAACATTGGACCATTAACTGGTACATTTAGACACTGAGCAATTCGATACCACCTCATTAATGCCTCTTCTAGATCTGTGTAAAAAGCAGTTCTCAGTCTTTTTCTCTTCGGATCAAATCTCAGAGATTCAAAGGCTTCTAGAACTTTGTCTTTATTCTTCATAATAGAAGACAAGGAATTTTTCTTTATTCCATATTCAGCTGCAATTTCTGCCTTTTTCTTGCCACTTTCTACTGCGTTTATGATGTCGATCTTTTCTTCAATGGATAAACTTTTCTTTTTCTTCACTGTCACAGGCAGAGCTGAGGCATCCTCAGAAGCCTCTGCCATCTCCACCAGCGCTTACGTAGAGATTGCTTGTCTTTCTGGTGGCTGTTTCTTTAAATTTCTTTTCCAAAATGATACAAATTGTAGCTTTCTGTCCTGCTTCATATATTAAAAGTTGGTAAGTGTCTACTGGTCCTATTTTTCGGGAAATTGATAAGTAAATATCTTTTTTCAAAGGTTCTGAATAAGAAAAATGTTATACGCAGTTATACTCAGCTAGAATATCGTAGAAGAGAAACTTCCTTCCCAGGACGTGCGCGGCTCAGTTTATAGTTTATTCAGTGTTCCAGAAGTCAAGCTAAAATAGAAATCTCATTATGTCAAACCTGTCCAGTCCTGCTGATATATTTTTGGAACTTCAATCCTTTAAGATGATCCATTTTATCCATGCGCGCATTCAACCTCCTATTAATTCTCCGCAGAAGGCCGCCGAGATAAGAAGGAAAAGCGTTCAGCAATTTTCATGCAAAATGTTACCCGTTAATTTCCAAGTCTCTTCAGGGCGGAAAAGAAAGTGGTATAATCCTTCTAGGACTTGATGGTGTATCTTCTGCTTCTTGAAAAGAGAAAAAAAAAGAAAGAAAGAAAGAAAGAAAGAAAGAAAGAAAGAAAGCAAGCTACTTTAGCAATGATGTGTCAATTGAATATCAAAAAGAATATTTATACTAATTAGTTATGCTTTTAATAATAATGAAAAGAATGAGAACATGTTTCTGAAAATATAATAACCAAAGCTCCTAGGAGAAATGCTTACCTCCTAAAGGGCCTCTGTAAAAAGCCCTCTAGCTCTGCTCTGTGCATTTGAATTCTCACTTGCTTTGAATGCTTTGTAATATATACTTCTGAAATAATTCAGGCAAATTTAATCTGTTTTAAAAATGGGCGCTTACCAAAATTAAAGAACTAAAATTGATGCTGGATAGACCTTTGGTGGCTATTTCTCACATGAAGTCACAGACTGCCCCCTTTGACTTCTCTAAAAGAAAAACACAGTCAGACAGTAGTCACAAGGTTTAACTTTTAATAGCACATGGGAAACAGTGTCCCCTTCGTCGGAGTCTGATAGAAAAGGCTTCACTAAAAATCAAATTAAGTGATTCCATTACAAATTTTAAAAATCTAAATCTTATTTTATCTAAATGCTTACAAACCTAGTAACTTTTTATCAACTTGACACATTAGCCAAATGCACAGAGGCCAGAAATAATTGAAAAAATGCATAGGAGTAAGCAAATTACTAAGAGGATATAATAATGCAGTAATAGACCTAGACTAAGACTAAGAAGGAAAGTGACCATGGGCCTTAATGTCTCAGGACCTCCACTTCCTTATCTGTAAGGTAAAGGGCTTATTATAGTGCAAGGATATGGGCTTTGGTGCCAGACACACCTGAGTTGACAAGTGATTCTGCTGTTTACAACTTATGTGATCCTGGGTAGTTTACTTAGCCATTTGAAGCTTCAGCTTCTCACAGGGTTATTGCACATTCAAGAAGATTCAAACGAGTGTAAAGCACTCAGTATAGCATTTAGCACCTTACAAAATGCTCAATAAATGTTTGGTGATGATCTCATCATCATTATCCTCGCTCTAATGTCCCTTCAGCTGTGTCAATCTTTATAATTTAAAGATTTACAAAATTCTACTTGCAAACAGAAGCAAGAATCCCACCTGAAATATATACTGAAAGCAGAGATCCTCTTAAACCAAACACTACTGTAAGAACAGTCACACAGACCTAGATGGGCTTGCACGTACCTTCCCACGTGATACTCATCCTACCAAAATCTACAGGCTTGGGGCCTACTGCAGGCCAAAGTAAAAAGCTAATTTGATGAGCAGGTATTACTACTGTGTGAAATAGTGTGGGCACGATATCCCTCTAATTTTTCTCTCTGTCCTCCCAGGTTTCAAGATGTCATATGAATTTTTTGCACAAAATTTTTTGACAAGACTTTTTGTCAAAATTCCTCTGCCTTTGTTGTCTAAAAGAAGTAATTTTTATCATAGGAATTACAACCAGTAAAGGAGGCTTTTTTGTTATGTTACTGAAAAAAAGTCTTAATAATAATTATGATAGCCCAGGGCTTTAGTTTCCAAACACCTTCACTTCCTGTATTCCAAACAACTCAAGAAGAAGATAAAACTGAATTTCAAAGCTTATATAGTTATAATGCAGTTGAATGCAGTCCAGTATCCAGGCTTCCTAATGTAAAGACTACTATTCTTTTCACTATATTACAGTGTCTTTGAATCACACTGCTGTGGCCTCCTCTGATAATATGCACTCTATGTCCCCAGCACCAAACCAAACCAAGGCGGCGTTTTCAATGCCTATCTGAACCTAACCAAAACAAAAAAGCACTATCAAGCCTCCATGGAAGAGCAGAAGAATAGGCCTTTATGAATTCTGCGAACATGAATAGCAACTCTATCCCACTGTTAAGGTGGGCTGACCTTTCTAAGTAAATAAGCTTTGACCGTTCAATTAAAAAACAAACAAGCAAAAACCCTTGCTTATATATGGGACCTCCCTGCACATTTTTCTGCAATTTCCTATAAATCTAGTATTACTTCAAAATAAGCATTTTTAAATATCTTGCTCTTATGGGGAAGATACAAACCTTCAGAAATTGTGGTAGCAAGAACCAATTTTTTAAGACAAAAATCACACAAAACTACGCCCCAAGAGAAAAAGGGACTCTCCGAACTTTTCTCTTCCTCTGTCTTCTGTTCTTTCTCTGCTGGAGGAACAGCCAACCCATACCCGCCTGTGCTATAGAGGAGCAGGCCTGGCAGCTGCCTGGGACACTCAACCTACTGCCCGACTCTGCAGTGTTTTATGTTTAAAGGTCACATATCCTCAGTCACCCAACCTTCAGGTGCCTTCTACTCCCCAGTACCGAAGCAGCACCACTGGGGTTTCCCACTGCAGGAACTGGGGGCTGGGAATAGCAAGAGGGATAGAAGTCAGGGGGCCTTGGGAGGGGGAGCACTCCTTAGTCTCCCACCTTTGGGCCCACTGAGCTGCAGTGGGATCCCTCACTCGGCCCCTTACTTTCAGGCAAATAACATAGCAGAACCACGTGGGTATTTTAGTACTTTTTTTCTTAATCTATTAAAATAATTCTAATTTGAAAAAAAATTTTTCAGTTGTCAGAAATAAACCCTATCATCTCAAATAAAAAGGATTACAGAAAAAGTCACTTGAATTTCCTCCCATACTCCCTCCCAAATAAAGCAATATAATATACACAGAGATTGGTGATTATCTGGATCAAACTGAAAATAATATGTTTATTTAGGAAGATATTAGTTGTTTTCTGAGCGTTAACAGTATATATTTCCTTCTAAAACAGTAGTGAAATCTACAATTTTCCATGGTAATATACAATACATCTTTATTCCTGAAACAACCACATGTCTAATGTCAATCCAGACAAGCCAGACTTTTTCCCTAGAAAAGAACAAGGCACCAATATCACTTAATCAATGAAGCTAACATTTTCCACTCTCCACAGTATAATGTCTGGGATATTTCTTGCAAGGAGTAATGGCAGGAGTAGTATATCTCAAAAGTACCCATTCTCTTGATTAAGCTCATTAATCATTCCACTCCTTGAAAATATTACAGCAGAAAAATACTGTACTACGTGTTAGATGCTATTTTCTCTATATCAGTGGTCAAGCTAACTAAAGAATAGGCAAGTCACTAAAAAAGACTTACCAACTGAACTCCAAGAAAATAATAGTCAATTCTCCTGGTAACAAGAGAAATGTAAATCTTTTTTCAAAACAGGAGATACCTTTTTGTTTTTTGTTTTTGCCTATCAGAATGACAGTATCTAGTTTTTGCCAGAATGTGATAACATAGGTTGTGAGGAGGTAAATAAATTAGTACAAAGCTTATGAAGGGCAAATTAGTAATATTATACAAAAACCTTAAAAATGTGCACAACTTTTACCCAGGAAGTCCATACCTAGGATGTTAGCCCAAAGAATAATTATACATATAAAAATAACCTAGCTTACAAATGTATCCATTATCTATTGCTGCATTTAATAGCTTAAAACAATACCCATTTATTATTTAACAGTTCTGTAGGCCAGAAGTCCAGGTCAGCTCAACTGGATCCTTTGCTTAGGATCTCACAAGGCAGAAATCAAGATGTTAGTCAAACGGGACTCTTATCTGGAGGCTCTGGGGAAGAATCTGCTTGCGAGTTCATTCAGGTTATTTGCAGAATTCAACTTCCTGTGGTTGTAGGACTGATGTCCCTGAGTTTTTTTGCTGGCCATCAGCAGAGACTGCTCCCAGCTCCTCGAGGCCTCCTTCAGGTCCTTGACTGTGGCCCTTTCCATTTCAGCACTAGAGAACCTTCCTCCAAATCTTTCTCATGCTTTGAATCTCTCTGCCTTCTCTGTTGCAACCAGCAGGAGAAAACTCCCTGCTCTTAAAAGGCTCCCATAATCAGTTTAGGCCCATCCAGGTTATCTCCCCTTTGATTAATTTAAAAGTCAGTTGACTACATCTGCAAAATCCCTTGCACATGTAATATAACATGTGAGAATGATGTCCTATCATGTTCATATTGGAGGGAAATTACACAGTGAGAATCATTGAAAGTCATCTTAGAATTTTACCATACAACAATATTCCTTATATTGTTGTTTTATAATTACAGGCAAAACAGGAAAGAACCTAAATGTGTAAAAAGGATTAAGTAAATAATTTAAGAAATATATATGCTAAAATACTACTGAGCCACTGAAGGAGAATATTTAATGATATGAAGAAAATTCCATAATATATTAAGTGAAAAAAGCAAAATACAAAACTGTATGCCAACAAAACCAATATACACTGAAAGTTACATGAGGGCAGAGGCTCATGGCTATTCCTACAGTGCTTAGTGCCCAGCAAACAGTAGGTTCTAAATAACAATTTCTTAAATAAATGTAGAAAAATATATATGCATAGAAAAAAGATGACAAAATGCTGAATGTTAATTCTAGATAATGGAATGGAAAAAACTTCAGTTTTTTTCTCTTTGTAGTTAAAACAATTTCTACTCTTATGTTCTACTCAAACTACTATTCACGGGCTTCTTTAAATGTTCCACTTATCAGTATCCTATAACAAAGGATTTGTTTCCAAAAAATGACACTGTGCAATCATTAACTAAATATGTCTCCATGAAAAGGGAACCGATGTTGGAGAGTGATAAAACTATTGTGACATTACCAGAATTCCCCTAGAAAGGATGTAAATGTAGCACCTTTTTCTTTCTCTTGAGGAAATCATATTTATAAGCAGCATACAGTATTCAACATCTAAAGCAAAGAAAAAAGGTTGTGTGTACATTTAATTCACTAAGAAGAGAATAAAATAATATTCTTTAACTTTTGGGCCCCTTTCCTTCCTGGTCAATAAATGAAATATAGGCATCAGAGTTCCCACAAGCCAAGTGAACAAATGGCACCTGATTTTTCAAAAGCTGAATAATAACTAATAGCAGTACAAAGGTAAATTGGTAGATAATCCCCATGTCGTAACCATACATGGCAGACAACTATTACCTTTTTTCTTACCTCTCCAAACACAGATGCCAAGTTTTTAGAGAAAAGCAGTAATCTTCTATTCTTCCTAAAGAGAATGGGCAGGAGGAACTCCCCAAACTCTAGGGCAAAGAAAAAAAGAGAGAGAGAGAGGGGAGAAAGGAGAGAAGGCAAGAAGGAAGGGAGGGAGGGAAGAAAGGTAGGTAGGTCTCCATCTAAGCAGGGTTAGATTTTAAAGAAGGTCTTTCTGTCAGCATCAAAAATTTCCCCCAAATTAGAAAAATACCAGCTACTGCTTCCTTTTTCCAAAATAAATCACATAGAGTTTCACTGTCTTCCATCACCAGCTGAAGTAGCTGCCAGTGTTTCCTTCAAGTGAACTTTACGTTCTAAGTTTCCTTGGAGCAGCAGAAATCATGGGAAGACGAATCCTGTGTGTAGCCCTTGCACAGGTATGAGGACTCAGCATGTGCAGTACCAGAATCACACTAGACTGTAGTGCCTAACATGATAAACGGCACCTCCCGCAAACAGAAATTAGCACGAGTTCCAAGCAGTTCTGAATCCATCAGAATCTCTATCAAAAAACATCAGCAGCTGCAAAGGAAACCATCCAGCTAAGGACAAATGATTAATGCAAGTGTCCACCTTTCCAATGTAAGAAACACCTCTGAGTCTACCAATTTAATAGACTGACTCTAATAACGCTAAGCATCCCCAAACTCAAGAGACACCTGGCAGGAATCCTAAAGGTGCCAGCCAACTCAACCAGTTAAGTATGGATCTTTTAAGCACCACTGAGCACTGCCATGCACCTCCTTCCAACTACCCTTCAGAAACCAAGAATACTTGTATTTGGCTACTAAGTTCCATTCTGTTCCCCCACAGGAAGAGCAGTAATTATTCTAGATTGGGATCCTTTTCTTATAACTGAGAAGATTAACAGGATGGCTTTGAACAGAAAAGTCCACAGAAGACTACAGTCCTGAAGTTATAATTTAAGTGAACTGGCACATACATTTGCTCTTTTGGTTAAGGACAGAGCCCCTTAAGATGAGGGTCCTCTCTACACAGATTCATGCGTTGAGACTTCAGTACTGTTTTTGTCAGAGGAAGTGTGAGAGCTCACACTTGGAGAGCTCAGCAGATAAATATTGTTATTTACTTTTGAAACGTTTGTGTCCTCACGGGTGTTTACCGTTCACGGACATGGGGGAAGGTATCTGTCCAGGGATGCATGATTCATTATGCTGAAACTCCCTAGAATTTGTAAAGGTCTCATTACTTGTAAGACAAAAGCAGATCTTCTTTAGCAGATCTAAAGAAGAGTCAATGCCACGGGATGCACAGTTACCCTTCGCACTTCTCCAAGTGAAATGGCTGCAAAAGTGAGCATGCAAGGCCGTCGAAGGAAGGGCGGTCCGGGACCTTGATGAGAGATGTACGTGGATGCAGCAACTGTAGGTTCTGTGTGCAAATGAGCTTCAGGTCTGTGTAGCCCCCGTGCCCAGCCGCACATTCCCTCACTCAGGGCCGGGGATCCACAGCGCAGTGGGGGGCTCAACTTAGCAAACTACAAAAGGGCTCAGAGGGAGAGGCCTGTCCCGCGGTTTCCGTACCCGGGGCAGCGATCTACTTAAGAAGAAACGGGGCTGAGCAAACCAAGAATAAGAAAACAGGAGCAGGAAGGAGAAGTATCGGGGATCCAGCGGCGCAGAGCGACCCCAGAGGCAGCGAGAGCTCAGGGATGCCGCGCCGGGGGGTCGGGTCCTCCCGAGCAGGGTGGGCTGCAAGACGTGGCCGCAGCGGGGCGCTCCCGGCACTGGCGAAGCGAGGGTCGGGCGCCCGCACCCCGCATTCCCGCCATCCTCCCCCCACCCCCACCCCCACCCTCACCCCCCACGGGGCTGGAAAAACTTTCCACTTGCTCTCCGGAGGCTGAGGAAGCTGCTTGGCTCTCCTGCGATGTGCGTGGCGGCGAGCTACGTGCACCTCCACCCTCCCGCCACCGGCTCACCGTCTGCTGGGGGGACGCCCAACGCGTGAAGCTGGGGTGCATGAGTGAGAAGGAAGGGATGCTGAGGGCTCCGGGAGACCTCCGACCTCTCAAGCCCAGGCCCGCGCGCCCTTCCGCAGGCTCCCGGATCCCGCAGGTGCATCAGGAGCCGGGCGCACGCCCCTCTGCGATCCGGCCGCAGCCAGCCCATTACCCGGGCAACAGCGCCCGCGGAGCCCCGGATGTGGTTGCTAGGGCCGCGGCGGGGGGCGGGGCCGGCTCCGGAGGGGGCGGGGGAGGCCCCGAGGGAGGCGCGCTGGCACCATCGAGACGTGGCGGGGCCGCGCCGGACGGAGGGAGAGAGAGGCCGGCCGGGGCCCAGGACAACGCTACTTCCGGCCTCCTCACTTCCGGCTCCGCTGCTCTCGGCGCTGGGGCTGCGGGCCGGGTCGGGAGGCGGCGGGTCCGGGTGTCCTCGCGGTTGGTCGGCGAGAGGCTGTGACAGCTGCCGTGGCTCCCCGCCCCCGCGGATCGAGGTGCGTGGGGGGAGGGGCGGAAGGGAAAGGCCCAGGCCGCGTTTCCGCTCGCTTCTTGCCTGGCGTGAGCGGCCGCAGGGATAAGCCTCGACGGGCGAGCTGCCGGGTGCCCCGCAGACAGGTGAGGGCGGGGCGGGCCCGCGGGGAAGCGGGGGGGGGGGGGCGGGGGGCGGACCTGCGCTAGGCACCCCGGCCCGGGTCTGTGCCGTTGGGCCCGACCCTCGGCGTCCCGCGGCAGCCGGCGCACGGGGAGGCTGGCCTCGCGGGCTGCGCTGCCCCCTCGTTGCGAGCGCTGGAGGGCAGGTCTCGGGCGGGCCGCCGTGGGTCCGGGCCCAGTCCCCACCTGTGCGCCCCGCGCTCTGCGGCCCCTGCTTCCTCTCGGCCGCAGCGGGAGGAGCGGGGGTGCGACGGTCCCGCGGGCGGCTCCCGGGCGGCGGCGCAGGGAGGAGCCCCGCGGAGCGCCCCGGCCTGGCTGCCCGGGGCCGGCGGGGAGGCTGGAGCTGGGGAGGGAAGTCGCGCAGCCTCTGCTCCTCCGTTCCTTCTTGCCAAGTTACTGTTTACGTGTCTAGGAAATGGAAATGCACAGAGTTTTTTTTTTTTCTTTAAAGGAGTTTCTAGACGCTTTTCCCTTTTTACTTTATTGCTTCCTTTTTTTTAAAAATTAAATTTCCTTCTTGAACCCTTTGATCTCAAAAAGTTTATAGTTTACACTTCCTTCTAATCCTTAAGCCACCCCCCCCCCCTTTAGCATTTCTAACTTCTCTTTGTTTTCTCCTGGATTAAAAGAACGTAATTTCTCTAACTCGGTTCTTATTTTTGTTTTGTTTTGTTTTCTTTGCTCAACATGAGCAACACCCTCTCCTGACCACCACGTCTAACCTTCATTATCTGAGAAAATAGAAAATATTTCCAGTTTTTCTTTTTTGAATGAACATCTCTGCCTCAGTTACTGGTATTCCTTTTCAAATTAATAAATTTGTTTGCCTTAATCCTGGGTTATGCCTTGGGCTCCACAGTCATGAGGGGTCTTCTCATCCCACCCCTGAAATTGTGTGCAGAATTTTGAGTGCGTTGGGGGGAGAATGTCCATTTAAAGAAAAAAAAAATCACATTCTCAAAGGAGACAATACAATCTCCAGATAGATTAAAAACCATTTCTCAGCGGCTTGTTCATGTTCATGACACCTTTTTTTGTGTTGCTATTATTTTTTACAAACTGTAGATAGTTTGTGTTGGGAGAGTAGAATGCAGAGATTCTAGCTTTACACTGAAATCTCTTAACTACTTCAAAACGTCAGTGTTTCTAAATTCCATCCTAGACCTAGAGAAGGAAGTGAGAGTGCCAGCTTATTAGTTCCTGATTTGTGGTTTTGAGGTTTCTTTTTAGGGATAGCTGTTTGTGGCCAATGCTGTGGAGATCCAATGGGTTTATAAATTAATGCATTTATATTATTACTTAATACATATTAAATATCACCACGCTAGTAGGTACAGTTCAGATTTTAAAACTTTAATTTTAGTTGTCCTTTGCTTTCATTTTCCTGTTTTATCACTTGAGATTTTGGCTTTGCTAGAAATGGCAAATAAGATGCTTCAGTAGTGTAGTTCTTCAACTTTTGATATGTTACTGCTTGTCATCCCCTTTCCTTCTCTATATTAGGTATTTTAATGATTGTTCTTTCATGTAAATAAGTTAGCATCCCTCCCAATTTACTGTGAGATTAGAGTATGTACTTGAACTTACTTATTTGGTTGCAAAATGTTTATGGGTTGAGGGCTGAAGTTCTAAAGGTTTGGCACTTGTTCCATAGAATGTAAGAACTTGAAGAGACCTATACAGCTTATAGGGTGACCAGATTCTTCTCACAAAATCAAAACATTTTCCTGATGTCTAGGATCCTCACTTGGGGAAGCAGAAAATGTAACTTTATGAAGAGTAGATTATCCTGAATTAGTTTCTTTCTAAGGTAATGACAAAGTCAGCACATAGGTTATATTTGACGCCATACCAACAGTTAACATTTGTTTGCTTATCGTGTGCCAGGCATTATGCTAAGTGCTTTATGTGATTATCTCGTCTAATCCTCGCAGCAACTTTAAAAGGTCGCTAAAATCTCCATTTTTATAGATGAAGAAGCTAAAACTAAGTGATTAACTGAAGCCAAAGTAATCTGCTCAGAGGCACACTGGTGGAGCCAGGATTGAACGTAGGTTGTTTGACTCCAGACTGAGCTCTTAACTACTCTAGACGGCTTCTACCATATTTCCTTTACTTTATTTTTGGCATAAATTGCGGGTATCTTGGCTTACTTCCTATCAGCTATTATGTAGAGTTTTCCCCTTATTAATCTTCAGTAGATGAACACTTTGTTGAATGTCATATCTAAAAGTCATGACAAAAAGAAATGAACTTGACGAAAGTCTATGGAGTGTTTATTTGGTAGAGTTTTCCCATGGGGATGGATATAAAATCTGTGTGTATGTAGAGTGTGTGGGTGTATTATGACATGAGAAGTGGAAAGTGAGAAAAAGGTTTTAAGTAATAAACTTGACTTTGTAGGAGTCTGGAGATATAAATACATCCAAGAATGATGAATTTGGAATGGAGTAAGGAATTCAGGATGAAGGAAGGAATAAATTCAACAGGGAATTTTTTTTTTTTTTTTTTAAGATTCATTTATTTATTTTGAGAGAGAGTGAGAAAACAAGAGGGAGGGATAGAGGGAGAGGGAGGGAGGATCCTAAGAAGACTCCACATTGGGTGTGGAATCTGACTCAGGGCTCCATTTCACGACCCTGAGATCATGACCTGAGTGGAAACCAAACAGTCAGATGCTTAACTGGCTGCACCCCCCCACCTGGCACCCCTCAATAGGGAATTTAAGATAATATGGCTATGGATGAAAAAACTAACAATATATGTACAGACTGGAAAGAGCAGTTGCACATAATATGAAAGATGATGACTTAGGGACCATGAGAGTCTGAAAGTCAGATATGCACCAGCATTAGTTCTAGGATGTATGAAAAAAGACTATAAAACAAAAGAATCTGAAAGTAATTTTGCTATGTTTGGTCTACTAGCGTCAGGCAGCCATGGAAGCCACTGAACAGCTCTTGCAGATTCTCAGCTATTGTCTACAAAAGTATTATGTTTTCTTTTTCTCTTTTATTCCTTTTCGCTTTTTTCTTCCTTCTCTTATTCTCCTCTTCATAATTTTTAAACCTTTGTCTTAGGGTGGTTATAGGCAGCTGTTGCTGGAAATAGCTCAAATCTTTTGTGAAAATATGGCAGTATCTTTGCTATATTCTCATCTAAAAGTGTTTTTTGTTTTTTGGCTTTTTTTTGTTTTTTGTTTTGTATGTCTGTGATAGCATTGGACTAACAGCTCCGTAATGTTTAGGCTTCCCTTCCTTTAGGGAGCTCTGATGCACTGTTTTTGAAGCAGGATCATAAGAACAGAGGAGTTGGTAATAAGGCCTAAATATCCAGAGAGAGGGTCAGTTGGCCAACTCCAGTTTCTGCTAGGATGAGATAGTATTTTAGGCAAGGTTTCCAGACTTTTCTGCATCATGGCACACATAGAAAATTATATACTTGTATGCCAGAGTATAGCCTGGCTCTCCCTGGCTCCCTGAAGGCTGAGGGAGGGGTCAGTATTTTAGCAAATATATAATTCACTCTTGGCACACTGGTGGGAAACCTTTGCCTTAGAGAAGAGGAATATGTTACTCTTTGTTTAATACCTTCTGTTTATTTAGTGTATAATAATTTACAAAGCACATTTCCTTTTAGTTTTACTCCAGCTATATCAAGTGGGCGGCAAAAAAAATATTACCATGTTAGAAATGAAGAAATTAAGGTTTTTAGATAGTGATTTGTATAAGGTCATGTACCTAATAAGGGATGGATCAGGAATTCAAATCCCAGGTGGAAAGAGTCCCTGGGGGTTAAGTCAGTGGCATGTAATCTCCAGGATGGCCATGACCCAATCTGTTGAGTTTGAGTGCTACCTTCAGGGCATCTAGGATAGTGATAGGTACAGAGAAGTCCATGATAGTTGTCATTTATTAAGTGCTATTCTGGCCAGGCACTGTGCTTTATAGATGCTATATATTAGATATTCTTATTTCCTATTAACAAATAAAGAAACAGGTATAGTAGTAATTAGTCACCCAACCTGTAAAAGGAGGAGAGCCACAGACTCACAGCCAAAGTTGCTCTACTCCAGAGCTTGTACTCTTTTCACTATAGTGATAAATGATTTCTGACATTTTAGGATAGAGATTGGGTTCCAGTTACAGTGTGTGACATTGGTGGCAAAAGGTGATACTGATAGTGGTAAGGGGAAGTAGGCAAGTGGACTATTAAGTGTCTATTTTTGGTAGTTTTGAGCTTAAGTTGTAGACATGGTGGCTGTCTTTGTATTTTGTTTTATTTTTTATAGATTTTATTTATTTATTCATGAGAGACACAGGGGAGGGGGGCAGAGACACAGGCAGAGGGAGAAGCAGGCTCCACGCAGGGAACCTGTTGTGGGACTCGATCCCCAGTCTCCGGGATCACACCATGGGCAGAAGGCAAACACTAAACCACTGAGCCACCTGGGCTGCCCAGTGGCTGTCTTTTTAAAAGGACCCCCCCCCCCCAAAAAAAGGAAGGATTTCCAAGGTGTTTGGAGATGCAGGTGGGATAGAAGAGTGAAGTAATAAGACTCAGTTTTTTATTGGGCCGTTGGTGCTATACGTCCTTTTAACAAAAGGGTTAAAAATATAACCCTCTTCATATCTGACTAAGCATTAAGTATAGATTGTTTCTTAAAGGTTTACAAATTATTTTTATTTGTTCTTCTGTATTTCCTAATTTATATGGCATATTAATGACTTTTAAAATAAAAAATATTTTAATTACACAAGTACTACATATTCTTGAAATTAAAATTCAAATAATATCATAAGCAGATGGAATGAAAGTTCCTAGTGCTCTAATCCCTCTATCATCCATACCCACTGTCAGTTAATTCGCAGGGTAACTGCTGGGGATTAGATGGAATAGATGAGGAAGCTCTAAACCAGCTCTGATACCATAGCCACTGGCCACATGTGGCTATTTAAGTTAGTTACAATAGGATTAAAAATTCAGTTCCTCAGTCACATTTCAGGTGCTCAGCCAGCCACGTGTGGCTAAGTGGCTACTTTACTGGATAGCACAGGTATAAAACGTTCCCAACATTGGCCAGCCCTGCTAAAACTTTAAAATATTATATAATTAGTGACATAATTGCTGTACTATTGAACCAAGATTTTAAAAATCTCTGTATTCCCCATGGTGCCTAACAGTTTTTGTTTTAGCTGATGGAAAACATTACTGCCATATTCTCTCATGGCTTTTTGTTTTAACTAAATCCAGATGGTCAAAGTCTAATGTTTTTCGAGGATACTTGGGGATTATAGTTAGCTGCTTTTCTAGGATAAAGATGATAGCTTTTCTGAGGGTATGTTTTCTATCTCCTCTGAGCTCTAGACCTGTATATCTTGCTTTCTAGTTGGTGCCCTCTCTTGAGTGTATTAAAAGTATCTTAAATACAACATGTCTAAAACTAAATTGATTTCCCCTTCATGCCCCCCCCCCAAAAGTTCATCCTCTTTCTTTGTTCCTTATTTCATTGAGTGTCTCCATTATCTTTGCAGTTGTAAAATCCAGAAACTAGATCATTCTTAATAACTCCCTCTCCTGATTACATCCAGTCTGTCAACAAGTTTTATTAATCTTACTTTCCTAATATCTTTTGAATCTGTTTACTTCTTCCCATTTCCACTACCACCACTTTAGTTTGTTACCATCATCTTGCTTGAATTTCTACAATTGCCCATTCTTGTCTGCCCACTTCTATTCTGGCCCCTCTCTAATCCATTAACCATCCTGAAGGCTGGTTTATTTTGAAACACACATCTGAATGTCAGTCTTCTCTCCTCCTCCCCAATCTTTCAATGGCCTCCTGTTGCTTCTCAGGTAAAAATAAAACCCCTTAACAATGTTTAACTCATCCTCATCCTCCAGCCTCATCTTTTACTGTGTTCTGCTTACCTCTCCACTACAACTATGCTGGCCACCTTTTTAGTCCTTTGTACTTGTCTTGCTCTTTGCCTTTACAGAACCTTTGCACGTGCTTTTTTTTCTCCGTGTCTGGATCACTTCTTTATATTTCACTTTTTATTAGCTCCTACTTATACTTCACACTTCAGCAGCAGTTTTGTTTCCTGAGGGAATACTGTATAACCTCTCAGATTAGATACTCTAACCTCCCAGGTCATACATTTACCACAGTTACAATTTACATTTTGTGTGTGACTATATGATTCTCTTTCTCTTCCATTGCCTTCAAACTCCATGAAGATAGGGGTCAAATCTTATTTTCTTTTTTGGCTCATCTTAAATCCCTATGACCTAGCCTCAGTACCTGATACCTAATTTTTTTTTTTTTAAGATTTCATTTATTTATTCATGAGACAGAGAGAGGGAGGGAGAGAGGCAGAGACACAGGAGAGGGAGAAGCAGGCTCCATGCAGGGAGCCTGACGTGGGACTGGATCCCTGGTCTCCAGGATCTGGCCCCAGACTGAAAGTGGCGCTAAACCGCTAAGCTACCGGGGCTGCCCCTAATACCTAAATATTGATTGAATTTCGAAGTAGATGTCAATTCATGAAGTTTTATAATACAGGATTTTGAATATGAATATATATAAATATAGTAGTTAAAATAGTTAAATTGATAGTTATACTGTTCTGTAAGTGCATGAAAAAATTATCATATATGATAACTTATATAATAATATAAAATATAGCACAGGACTCTTAGATTATATTATAATAGTTTTAGATTTCTAGAATTATTTTAGAATAGTTTTAGATTTTTAGAATTATTGCAGGGCAGCCCCAGTGGCTCAGAGGTTTAGCTTTGCCTTCAGTCCAGGGCGTGATCCCAGAGACCCGGGATTGAGTCCCACGTCGGGCTCCCTGCATGGAGCCTACTTCTCCCTCTGCGTGGGTCTCTGCCTCTCTCTCTCTGTGTCCCTATGAATAAATAAATAAAATCTTAAAAAAAAAAAGAATTATTGCAGATAGTGCAGAGATTCCTGTATATCCCCTGCCAGTTTCTCCTATTATTAACATATGCATTAGTATGGTACATTTGTCACAACTCATGAACTAGTATTCATACATACTAATCTGTGTTCAAATTCCATCAGTTTTCTCCTAATGAACTTTTTCTGTTCTTAGATACCAAATTAGATTTAGTGTCATGTGCCATCTTGGTTTTGACTGGTTCTCAGACTTTGATTTTGATTCAGGTTGATAGTTTTGAGAATTACTGGTCGGGTACTTTGTAAACTTTCCCTTAATTGAGATTTATCTGATGCTGTTCTTAGGATTAGACTGGGTAATGTGTTTTGGGGAGGAAAACCCACAGAGGTAAAGGGACATATTCATCATCCATAAAGAGTGAATACTCAGAGTGCCTTACCACTGTTGCTGTTAACCTTGGTCACCTAGCTTGAGATGTGACCTCTATAAAGTTTATCAGGTTTGTCCTCTATAAAGTTACTCCTCCCCCCACTTTTCCATATTGTACTTTCTAGAAGAAAGGCACTATTATAAGAAGTATTACATGGTTAATAAGTAGTAGTAGTTGTATTCTCTATCTCCTTAATAGTGGAGTTTATGTGTGAATTTTTTGGAATTCTTCTGCAAGGGAAATTCATCTTCTTCATTTATTAACTGAGTCAATCATTTGTTTATTTTTTTTTTAATTTTTATTTATTTATGATAGTCACAGAGAGAGAGAGGCAGAGACACAGGCGGAGGAAGAAGCAGGCCCCATGCACCGGGGGGATTCGATCCCGGGTCTCCAGGATCGCACCCTGGGCCAAAGGCAGGCGCCAAACCACTGCGCCAGCCAGGGATCCCATTTGTTTATTTTTTAAAAAAATATTTATTCATGAGAGACAGAGAAAGAGGCAGAGACACAGGCAGAGGGAGAAGCAGTGGACCCTGACATGCAGGGAGCCTGACATGGGACTCTTTCCTGGGGCTCCAGGATCACGCCCCCGGCCAAAGGCGGGCCCTAAACTGCTGAGCCACCCAGTTGTCCCTAATTTGCTTATATAAATATTGACTCCTGGGTATTTACTTTACACTTTGACTTATAATCCAATACAACTTTTTTTTTTCTTTTTCCCCACAGATTGCTTCAGCTTTGGGGAGCTCTTTCAGTTGGTTTTTATATTCCTTTGACATATCCACATCATTGTTAGGATTTTGTTGTTTTGTTTGGTTTGTTGTTGGTGGGGTTTGTTTTTGTTTTTGTTTTTGTTTCTATTTTAGCACATCTTTTACTTTCTGGCACTGTAAGATGTTCCAGGCTCATCTATATTTCCTGCCCCAGCCCTAGACTCAGCCATTTCTCCAAGGAGTGCTGGTTCCCTTTATTGGAGAATGGTATAAGAAATCAATATCTGGGAACTGTGTGTGCTCATTCTTGTTGCTGTTGCTTCTAAAAAATATACACCAACTCACGTAAATGCATATATTTATAAATATTTTATATGTAACAATCTGTATCTATGTTTAAGCTGTATTCTTAGATTATTTACTCTGAACTTTTTTCCACTGAAAAATATTACCTGTGAACATTGAGGGGCTTATTTTATATAGTTTTGGAATTTAGGAACAGAATTAAAGTACTCCAATTCTTTTGGTTCTTGGTTGGCCTTACTGCTAATATTCTGGAACTCAACTAGTCATCTATGAAGAATGAGGCTGCAATACATTAAATAATTGAGGTTTTATTTACACCCAGTTTTCTTTTCAGAGATTAGTTTTGAGAATCCTACCATTTTACTTCTCATTAGTTTCTCTGTAACACAATCTGAATGGGAAAATAAGACTTTTAATTTTATTACTTGATTAAAAATTAGTAATGATGGTAGAGATGGGAATAGTTGAATATTGATTTTTTTAAGTTTATTAATTTTTTTTAGTAATCTTTACACCCAGGATGGGGCTTGAACTCATGACCCCAATGAACAGTTGCATGCTCTTCCAAATAAGCCAGCCAGGCACCCCGAATGTTGATTTTTAAATTGTTTCCCATTATTACATGTAATTGAGAATTAACTATATTTTATCAAAGCTTTCTGTTTTTGAATTATCTAGACTGATGTGTTTATCCTTTAGTGTTAGACTTCTAGTCTTTCACTCATTGGCATCATGAAAACTAAATGCAGTGTTTCTTTTCTGGTATCCACAAAATCTTTTGTTTCTACTTCCAGTATCCTGACAAATCTAGTATAGTACCTTCTGGCTTCTCTTTCTTGGTTCCTAGGAAGAATCTAAATGCATTTAAGTATTGTAGGGTATAGAATTCTTCCTAGTTAAATTCCAGTTAAAGTTCTTATGTAATTTCCCTCTGCATAGATCTAGTTTATTCAGTTTATGGAAATTAAAATGTGATTTTATTAGTTTATGGAAATTAAAATGTGATTTTAATAATAAAATCAAAAACAACCCCAAACAGTTGGATGAATTATAAACTTTAGGTGATATTATTTATGCACTTTTTACAAATACTAATTAATAATTAACTTTATAGGTCATTTGTTCTTACACTCATTAGTTAATGAATACCTCTGGCTGATTTATAGAAGTAGAGCCCCAGAGATGACTTGAGGCATTTTTGGCCTGCAGTACAAGTTGGCTTATGAGACCTGAGCATTAATGATAGTTTTGTAATAGTGATTTATCATTCTGTTTCGAAAAGTTTTATTTTATTTTATTTATTCATTTGAGAGAGAGAAAGGGTGCAAGGGGGGGCAGAGAAAGGGGGAAATAGAGGTTCCCCACTGAGCAGGGAGCCTGAAGACACAGGGCTCCATCCCGGGACCCTAGGATCATGACCGGAGTGGAAGGCAGATGCTTAACCGACCAAATCACCCAGGTGCCCCTTTTTTGAAAACAGTTTTTAAAGATAACTGAATTTATGTAAAGATCAAAAAACACACTACTGGGCACCTAGGTGGCTTAGTGGTTGAGCGTCTGCCTTTGGTTCAGGTCATGATCTTGAGGTCCTGGGATCGAGTCCCACATTGGGCTCGAGTCCCACGGGGAGCCTGTTTCTCCCTCTGCCTATGTCTCTGCCTCTCCGTGTCTCTCATGAATAAATACATCCATTAAAAAAAAAATACTACTTAAAAAGTACAAGTTACAAGTCATTAACTTTTTAAATCTTTTTGTTCCTGTGTATATTAGTTATGAAAGTTGCGAACAAACTTTGAAAAAAAAATGTGAAGAAGGTCAGAGCATTTCAAGAATATGATTAAAACACAGATTTAGTACCTATCTTTGTAATTCTCAGAAATTTGATTTCCTGTTTTCCCTACATGCCTGGGGTTATTTGGCCTTTTCTTGAGCTGAATGATAATGATATATTTTCCTATTTGGTGCTGCTGATAAGCACAAGGGAGCAGATAACAACTCCTATTTCTTAAGAAAGTAGAAGACAGCAAAAGTGAATTGCCTTAACTTTCTTCTGTTTTCCATTCCACTCTACTATCTCCAGGGGTTCCTTCCTCCTCTCATTCTTCCCTCAGTGGAAGAGATTTCCTCCTTTTATCTGAGGGCAGTTCTTCTGCCTTTATTCATAATTTCTTCCTGTTTTTAAAAAACTTTAATTTTGATCTCATTTTAGACTTGCAAAAATAGTATAGTTTCTTTATACTCTTTATCTCACTTTCCTGAATGCTAGCATTTTACATGACTATAATTATCAAGAATAGGTAACTAACGTTGTGATATTACTAACTAAACTACAGACCTTATTAGACTTTCACCAAATTTTCTACTGCCCTTTTTTCTGTTCCAGGATCCTACCTAGGAAACATGACATTTTTAAAGAATATGAATTATTTTGTGAAACATACAATACATGTTTGTGTTAGTCCAATATTTTCTCATGATAGGACTGAGCTTATGCATTTTTGGCAAGTATATCAGAAAAACGAAGTAGTGTCCTTCTCAGTGCAGTGTTTCAAGGGAATTATGATGTTTTGTGATTACTTGGTTAAGTTAGATCTGTTGAGTTTCTTCACTATGAGCTGTAAGTTCCTTCATTTTATTATCTTTCCTTTTTCAGTTCATAAGTACCTTGTGAGTGATATTTGGGAATTAAGTAAATCTTGTTTCTCCTCAAACTTTTGCCCTCTAATCTTTGCATCTATAGTGGATCTTGTCTGCAACATTTATTACTGTGATATTTGCCATATGGTGATTCGGTTTCCCTCTTTTCTGTTTATTAATTGAAATTCTCTTGTATGAAGTATTGTCTCTTTATCCTTGTTTACTTATTTATTTGGCTATTTGTTTATATCAGTATGGACTCCTTTGTTTTAATCTATGGATCTAAATCCAGTAATATCATTTATTTTGTTGCTCAGTTTATTCCAGAATTGGCCATTAGGGAATCCTTCAGGTTGGCTCCTGTGTTCTTTTGATAGACTCTCATGTTTTGTTTTATTTTGTTTTTTTAACTTCTTACTTTCTGACACCAGAAGTAGCTTCAGGCTCATCTTGTATTTTCCCTGCCCCAGCCTTAGAATCAACCACTTCTCCCAAAGAACTGGGGTTCCTTTATTGGAGAATGGTGTTTAGAGACCAAGATCCAAGCACCAGGTATACTCATTGTTGCTGGGTATCAGTCTTTCTAGGCCTTCTTATTGATTAAAGCCTGGAAACCTATAGCACACACTACACAAACATACATGCATGCTAACACACACATACGCACATTAAAAACCATGAGTTTATACTTATAACTCCAATTCCAGTCCAACACCACAAGGTTCATTTTAGCATTTCTCTCTTCTTTGTTTATAACTTTTCTCCAACAGTGAGAAACCTAGCTCTCAGTATCTATGTTCTTTTTACTTATTTGTTCAAAAAAAATTTTTTTAAGGGGAAGAGAGAGAAAGATTGGTGGGGAAAGAGAATCCTGAGTCTCAAGCAGGCCCCTTGCCCAGCAAAGAGCCCAACATGAGGCTCAATCTCACAACCCCAAGATCACAGCCTGAGCCAAAATCAAGAGTCAGATGCTGAACCGACTAAGCCACCCAGACACTCCTTATTTGTTCAGTTCTGGTATACACATAATATCAGAATTATTAACCCATAGTCTTGTGAGAAACCAGATCACTAAAAAAAAAAAAAAGAAAAAAAAAAAAAAAGAAACCAGATCACTCACTAGATTAACGGCATTTAAATATGATTGTTTTTGCCTTTAGCCTAAAGGTATCTAGTCAAGATACTCTTTCCTCCTTCCCTGGCTCCTCCCTTTCTCTTTACCCCTTACATCTTCCCTTCCCATAGTTATTCATTTATACTACTGTTAGGTTCATTTGTTGGTGTGTTTATACTATTTTGAGTTCCCTTCAAATCCTGGTTGGTTTTAATTATTTTTTTAATGATGGGTATGTGAAATTATTACTATGGTCCTAAGAATGAGAATTATTTGCAAATATGTATTCAGAGAAGTGTCATTCCCTCCTTATCCCTGGGACTTATTTCCATTTCCTACTTTATTTCACTCCTTTCCTACTTAATCCCTGTAGGAAACCTATCTCCTTAGTGTTTGGTCTATCCTTGTATTTCTTTTGTTCTAATGAGCAGAAACGTGTACTTTAATATATCCCTTTGTTATTACATGAACTAAGAACAAAAGAGTTATATGAAGTATTTTTGGATTTTACTTTTTTCACTTAACAAAATGTCCTGAAAATCACTGCATATCATAGAGATCTTCCTATTTTTTTTTACAGTTGCATAGTACTCCACTCTTTGGATGTACCATAGTTTATTTGATCATTTTTCTATGTACAGGCATTTAGGGTGTTTCCAACATTTTACATTTATGAAGAGTAATGTTTATGTATTTTTGTATTGTTGGAGGTATATTTGCAGGGTACATTCCTAGAAATGAGATTACTGGGTCCAACAATAAATCCATATATGATATTCTTAGGCATCACCAAAATTCCCTCCAGGATGTTTGTACCAATATGTATTCCTATCAGCAATATATGATAGTGTCTGTTTTACCTTACTTCCTCACTAACAATGTTTTTGTTATATTTTAAATATAATATTTTTTTTGCCAGTCTAATAGGTGAGAAATGGTATCTTGGTGTTGTTTTAACTTGTACTTTGTCTAATTATGTATGAATTTGAACATTTTTATATTTTGGAGGGCAATTTTAATATTTTTTGTGTGTATGTGAATTTTCTGTTCATGACTTTTTTCTGCTCTCAATCTGCTTTTTATATTTTTTTCTTTAACGGTTCTTTAAAGTAGTCTCCCCTTATCTGTGGGGAGTACATTCCAAAACCACCAGTGGATGCCTGAAACTGGATAGTACCAAACCCTGTATATACTATGTTTTTTCCTACATGGACATACCTATGATAAAGTTTAATTTATAAATTAGACTCATTAAGAGTTAACAATAATAAAGGAGAACAATTATAACACTTTTCTATAATAAAAGTTATGTGAATATGGTCTCTTTCTCTCTCTCTTAAAATATCTTATATGGTACTCACCTTTCTTCCTGTGGTGATGTAGATGATAAAATACCCATGTGATTGATGAAGTTGTGATGAATTGTAAAATTGTTCTCTGCAGTATATTTCAAAAGTAAAAATGTGTTTCTTTGCATTATAGTACCGAACATGGTGTCTTGTAATTATGTCTCCCTGACTAGATTCAGAGTACTCATAGAATGTGAATTAGGTTTTATTCTTCTTTCTCCTTCGTGCCTAGCAGAGTTCATATATAGTTGGTATTCTCTAAATGGTGTTGAATAAGTTAGAAGCAAAAATAGCTCATTAAACTTTTTTTTCTAATTAAAATTTTATTTAATAAAATCTTGGTATAGTGTTTCACTTAGAGAATGAACACTCATATCAAAGTTTCGAAGAAGCACTGGCCAGGGAAGTAGAAGAGGTCTGAGTTCTGGTCTAAAACTTTGTGTTTATGTAGGCTATGAATAATATTTTCGCTTCAGATATCTTTGGATATGAGTTTGATCTGTCAAATCAAGTTGACCCTTTGATCTTTTAATACTATTTCATATCTAAAATGATTTTACATAAAAAAAAATAAAAATAAAATGATTTTACAGAATTATTTCTTAGTCAGTTGAGGTCTGTATTTTTACATTCTGCGTAAATACTTTTTTTGGATTTTTGCTTTTTTAGAATTGTTACCTGTTATAATTAGTAGATACTCATGTGATTGTAGATCACTTTGCAAAGCACATTCTGACTGCAAATAGATTAGTATGTTACAGAATATTTGTAAGAATATTGGTGAGATTATACAACTTTTTTAACTAAATTATTTAATATGTGCTTAACACATTTTACTTTTAGGTATGTCTGACTGCAGCAATGATACTACAACTCTTGGTGCATCTAAACCAGGCACAGAAGAAGTCAAGTCTAATTCTGAGGTGATTGGGTGGTATTTCTATGTATTTCTATGAAATCAGCCCACTTCAATCAAAGTTTTAGACTGCCAAACTAACTCAGTTGATCTAAACATGTGCCATTCTGAGTAAATTCTTTTATACACATAGACACAGGAAAGGAGTAAGAAGAGAGATTTCTTCATAATGGGAAGTAAGTTACTCTTTGCCTTTGGGCATCTGCAATTCTAAAATACATTTGTCACATAAAGATGTATGTAAAAGTTTGGGTCAAGCTATAGCTTTTAATTTAAACATGAAATGAGGTTTCTGTTGAAATAGTACAGTAATAGGTTCATATTTGAGCTTCTCTCCCTGTATACTGCATTTAGGTATGCATCAGAATCCAAGTGTAGAGTTTTTTTAAAAAAAAAACCTGAATTCTGGACTTTGCTTTTGACTCACTAAATCTGAAGCTGCAGTGATAGGCACTGGACCATGTAGAGATTTGTTTTTTCCTTCCTTCCTCCCTTCCTCCCTCATTTCCTCCCTCCCTTCCTTCCTTCCTTTCCTTTCCTTCCTCCTTCTTTTTCTTTTCTTTTTTTTTTTTTCGAAGTTCTGCAAGTGGTTCTAACTGCTTCTTTGATGGTTCTGTGAACCCCTAGTTCATTAAAGAGTAAGATATGAAAAAATTAATTTTCTATGAAATTCAAGTTTTCAGAGGCACCTGGGTGGCTCAGTGGTTGAGCATCTGCTTTTGGCTCAGGTCATGATCCCAGGGTCCTGGGATTGAGTTCCCCATCAGGCTCCCTGCTGGAGCCTGCTTCTGCCTATGTCTCTGCCTCTCTGTGTGTTTCTTGTGAATAAATAACCAAAAAATTTAAAATAAATTAAAATAAATAAATAAATTCAAGTTATCAGATGTTTTTGAATACCCAATACTAGTAAAACCTCTCATTTTTATAGTGCTTAATAATTTACAGAGTAGCACTTTCATATTGTTCCTCTTTGAACCTTAGAACAATTTGGTATCATTCAGCAACTGTTATTTTCCCCATTATTTGTTGAACATACTTAACTTTTAGAGATAGTGACTGGCTTAGAGGAATTGGCAAGGCTGGAACACCACGTGGGGTCTTCTGACTCCTGCTGCAGTGTTTCTGAACCAGGTTGCTGTCAATATATATGCACAGTGCCAGGCGCAGTATTTCTTCGACTAAGCCAAGACCCTGTGAATCTGTGTGAAAGCTTTAATATGGGATTTAGAGCTAGATAATTTAATTTTAGTCCAAAAGTCAAAGGTGAGTTCTGGTTGACAAAATATGTATTACCTGTAGAGGAGTCAGGATTCTTTGTGATTTAAAATATTTTGATTATTTGCTATTTGTCAAAGCATTGTTTTAATTATAGTCGTTCAGAGAAGCAGGGAATTATGTGTACTGTATTTATCTTTACTCATGGGTTTGTTTTTTTATGATCAGATTTCTGAATCTGTACTGTTGAAAGATGATCAGACGAAGTTTGATGCATGTGTGCTACAGGAAGGATCAGCAGCCAAGGCAATTACAAGATTCATAATAAATGAAAGTATCGTGTTTGTGGTTTACCACTGTGAGTTCTGGCTATGTGAATGTCACATAGATGCTAAACAAGAAATTTCTTTTTTTTTTTTTTTTTTAAGATTTTATTTATTTATTCTCAAGAGACACACAGAGAGACACAGACAGAGGGAGAAGCAGGCTCCATGCAGGGAGCCCGACATGGGACTCGATCTTGGGACTCCAGGATCACGCCCTGGGCCAGAGGCAGGCACTAAACCACTGAGCCACCCAGGGATTCCCCACTAAACAAGAAATGTCTTGCTTAATAGAGAGTTAAACCTGAGTGGTGATGATTTTCAAGGAAATCACTGCCAAGGAATCATTGTGAAAATTTCTATGTATATTAACATTAAAATACATGTTAAGCATTCCCTGCATTTTTAGCCATACCCAGTGTACAGTGTTCACAGGAAATATTATAATTTGTCTAAAAAAAAAAAAAAACCAGCTGCATAGGTATAGTCTGAATTTATGTGCAAATTTAAAAGTACTGTATGAGTTTATAGTTAACCAAAGTAAGATTTAGGGATATTTTGTGACTAAAATTTCCCATTTATGTTGTGCCTAGGTGGCATAGTCAGTTAAGCGTCCAGACTTGGTTTTATCTCAGATTGTGATCTTGGGGTTGTGAGATCAAGCCCTGCATCAGGCTCCATGCTAAGCATAGAGTCCACTTAGGACTCTTTCTCCCTCTGCCCCTCCCCCCTGCACACTCTCTCTCTTAAATAAATAAATAAATCTTTAAAATTCTCAGTTCATTGGTATTCTAATTTAAATCTGTTCTTTTTCAGAATTCATGATGAAAACATTTTTGGGGAGGTGAGATTTGCTTACAAGAATTTTTCTTGGGGATCCCTGGGTGGCGCAGCGGTTTGGCGCCTGCCTTTGGCCCAGGGCGCGATCCTGGAGACCCGGGATCGGGTCCCGCGTCGGGCTCCCGGTGCATGGAGCCTGCTTCTCCCTCTGCCTGTGTCTCTGCCTCTCTCTCTCTCTCTCTCTCTGTGTGACTATCATAAATGAATAAAAATTAAAAAAAAAAAAAAAAGAATTTTTCTTGAATACATCTCTATGTATTATGGCTGTTAACTTCTTAAGTGTTCCATGTATCAGACTTTTCAGTAATTCAGACTAATCTTTGAGCTTGGTGCATCACTGGTGGCCAGTTTGGTGAATGAATTAATTCTCACTCTACTAATATAAAGGATATATGGTTATTGGTTTCTTAGGAATAGAATATGAGAACATGGGTGATAGTTTTGATTTCTTTAAAAGCAAAACCAAACAACATCAAGGAGCACCTGGGTGGCTCAGTCAGTTTTGTGTCTTACTCTTGGTTTTGGCTTAGGTCATGATCTCACTGTTCTGGGATGGAGCCCCTCGTTGGGCTTCACACTAAATATGGAACCTGCTTCAGATTCTTTCTTCCTCCCTCCTCTGCAGAGCTCTCCCCACCCCCCCTTGCGGGTGTGCACATGCATGCTCTCAAATAAATAAAATCTTTAAAAACAAGCAAAGAAAAAACAAAGCAAAAACTCCAAGCCAAAAACACTGTTAACCCTAAACAAGAAGAGTTTGTTTAGGGTCTCTTGAGGTGAATTGCCTTGCTCATGATTACTCAGCTAGTTTATTGTAGTACCTAGGGTAGTTTTCTAACTCTTAACCAAATGATGTTTCTGTTAAAATATCCTTCTCGTCAGTGTCCACAAAAATGCTTTCTTCTTTTATGTGGTGGTTTTTTTTTTTTTAATGACATCAGGTTTTTTTTCTTTTTAAATTAAAAAAAAAAAAGAAAGAAAACATGAGCGTGGCTTGCTTTGTATTCTAGTCCAGTCTTAATTAGAGCAAATGAAGATGAATTTTGTTCTTTGTGTTTTTAATATTCAAACTTTATACCTTGAAATTTGTTTAAACTGCTGATTCTGTATCTGTAGAAGAAATAATAGGTTAATAGGCACCATTCACAGAGAGTCTATTAGGTGCTAGACACTGCACTGGGTTTTACCTATATATTATCTCATTTATTAGTATAATAACCCTGTTTGCATTTGAGATATTCTCCCTCATTTTACAGAGTAGGCAACAAAGACCTGAAAAGGCTAAAATAGCTAATGAAAAACAGAGCTGTGATTTGAACCCAGATAAAAGTGGAAGATATAAATGAATTTAAGGAACTAAGTAGGAGGGCCGCCTGGCTCAGCGGTTGAGCATCTGCCTTCGGCCCAGGGCATGATCCTGGAAACCCGGGATCAAGTCCCCCATCGGGCTCCCTGCATGGAGCCTGCTTCTCCCTCTGCCTATGTCTCATGTAGGCCTCTAGAAAAAGGGCTTCTTTAATAAAGGATAATATTCAAATGGTCAGTAAGAATATGAAAATTTGCTCAACGTCATTAGTCATTAGAGAAACACATATGAAAACCACAATGAGATACCATTATGCTTCCATAAGGATGGCTAAAATTAAAAGGTATTAGAATACTGGGACACCTGGGTGGCTCAGTGGTTAAAAGCATCTGCCTCGGCTCAGGGTGTGATCCTAGAGTCCTGGGATGGAGTCCCACGTCAGGCTCCCTGCATGGAGCCTGCTTCTCCCTCTGCCTCTCTCTCTCTGTGTCTCTCATGAAAAAATAAAATCTTAAAAAAAAAAAAAAAAAAGAAAAAGTAGGAAAAATTATTTAAAAGTAGAAACAAGGATATTGGGGAAAAAAGCAAATAAGGTATATTTTTAACAACAAAAAGGGAAAGAAAGAAAAGTAGGTTGTTAGGTATTTATTAGCATGTTCTAGGATTATTGCCTGAATTCTTCTTTTCTGTCTGTCCTTCAATATAGTAACACTAATACTAATATAAATTCCTAATATCCAAAAAATATATACAAATATTCACTTTATTATTTTATGATGTTCTAAAAGAATGCAGACCCTGCATTTGAGATATAGGTTGATTAATAGAGGAAATTTTATTTTTTTAAAAAAGATTTTATTTATTTATTCATGAGAGACACAGAAATGCAGAGACATAGCAGAGGGAGCCTGATGAGGAACCTGGGATCACCACCTGAGCCAAAGGCAGATGCTCAACCACTGAGCCACCCAGGTGCCCCAATAGAGGAAATTTTAAAACAAATAAAATGTAGAGTAATAATGTTTTTAGAGTGGTACAAATAAAAATTGTGGCAGTTCAGAGGAGTGTCAGCCGGGAATATCAGTGTAGGTGGCATTTTAAACTGAGTCTTAGAGTGTGAGTAGAATTTGAGCATATGAGTGATGATGGTCACTGATGGAGCAAAGGCATAGAGAAAGGGAATTGAGAGACGTGTATGAGAAAGTGTGAATAATTTTTTATTTAATAGGGTACCTGAAGAAGCATAATTAATTGGTGGAAAGAAGATAGTCCAAGTCATGGAAGGATTTTGAGTGTCCAGAGGAATTAACTTTTATGTTGTAAACATTGGGGAGGAAGACAGAGATGTTAAACATATACATAAAAGGGGTGCCTGGGTGGCTCAGTTGGTTAACCGTCTGCCTTCAGCTCAGGTCATGATCTCCATGTTGGGGCTCCCTGCTCAGCAGGGAGTCTCCTTCTCTCTCTCCTCTGCCCCTCCCCCCTGCTCTCTCTCACTCTTGGTCTCAAAATTTTTTTAAAAACATAAATAATTTTGGGATCCCTGGGTGGCGCAGCGGTTTGGCGCCTGCCTTTGGCCCAGGGCGCGATCCTGGAGATCCGGGATCGAATCCCACATCAGGCTCCCGGCGCATGGAGCCTGCTTCTCCTTCTGCCTGTGTCTCTGCCTCTCTCTCTTTCTCTCTGTATGACTATCATAAATAAATAAAATTAAAAAAAAAAAAAACATAAATAATTTTATAATATAATGTAATCTTTACTGCTATAAAGCAGGATAAGAGGCTGAGGAGTAATGAAAACTGCTGATTTGCCTTGGTTGATCAAGAAAGGCCCCTCTTAGATGATGTTTTAATTTTTTTTTTTTTTTTTTTTTTTTTTTTTATGATAGTCACATAGAGAGAGAGGCAGAGACACAGGCAGAGGGAGAAGCAGGCTCCATGCACCGGGAGCCTGACGTGGGATTCGATCCCGGGTCTCCAGGATCGCGCCCTGGGCCAAAGGCAGGCGCCAAACCGCTGCGCCACCCAGGGATCCCTTAGATGATGTTTTAGCAAAAACCTGAATGAGATGAGGGAGAGAGTCACGTGAAAATCTGGGAGTATGAACTTTCCAGAAAGAGGAAACAAGGGCAAAAATAAGATTGGTGTGTTTGAGGAACAGTGGTGAGGGCTCTGTAGCTACAGCTGAGTGTCAGTGAGGAAAGACTGGAAGGAAATGTGGTTGTAGTGGTAGCTGGCAGATGAGATTGGCTTGATATAGAAATGAGATTAACAGGATGAGAAAGTTGGGGGAAGATTGGAAATGCAGTGTTCAGGTAGCACCTGGTTGAAAATATAAGACAGATTAGGTGTAAATACACCCAATTTAATATATTAAGCCATTTTTAAGGGAAACTTGAAACATAAAATAAAGGTTAAATAAGAAATGAACTCCCATATACTCAGCATCCAGATTCAATAGTGATCTAGATTTTACCACATTTGTTTTAGCCGTCTCTTTATAATAGGTTTTGAGTCATCTTCCTTTTAAAACCACGAAGTTGCCAAGATAGATAGAATAAAATAAAAAAGAACAGGGATCCCTGGGTGGCGCAGCGGTTTGGCGCCTGCCTTTGGCCCAGGGCGCGATCCTGGAGACCCGGGATCGAGTCCCACATCAGGCTCCCGGTGCATGGAGCCTGCTTCGCCCTCTGCCTGTGTCTCTGCCTCTCTCTCTCTCTCCCTCTGTGACTATCATAAATAAATAAAAATTAATAAAAAAAATTAAAATAAAAAATAAAAAAAATAAAAAAGAACAAAGCTACAAACAATAACATTTGGATACAGTTTCAACTCTCCTGATATTCGTCTGTTTTAGAAAAGTGTAGTGAGGATACCCATAGTGAAAAAGTCAGCAGGGGTAGCTGTGCTGGTATGTATTAGTGTTGATGGACCTACTCCAATATTTGTCCTGTTGGAGCTGAGCTGAAACCAGTGTGCTATAATTATGATATCTTTATGCAATATGGTATTTTCAGTTTTCCAAGCAATTTTGTATTTGATTTTTACGATATATAGGTTAATAATCTGATTTTATAAAAAGGAAATTGAAACTTAGGAAAATAAGGTGACTTTTATAAACGTATAAAAAGGGCAAAGCTGGTCCTTAAATCCATGTTTCCTGATATGTTGCTTAGTTCTCCTGAGACTTCATGCAGGAGGTTTATTCACCTAACACTTTTGAATCATGCAAACACTTTATAATAATACAGTAAGCATCTTTTAAAGGTTTTATTTTTACTAATGCAGAAGGAAATTTCAAAGACTGAATTATGAGTTTAATATAATTGCTTTCTCTTTTTGTAGGCAAACAAAAATGTAAATAATTTCATCTGACACAGAAGGCATTTGTGCTTTTTGGTATTGGAACAAAGTATGGTCTCTGTTGACATGCATAGTCCACTAAACACTGGGACCTTCATTGTTTGAAACCATAACTAGAACAATTAGAGTTAAATATTTTTGGCTACTTTCTCTTCTTTTTTGACACTCTTTACTTTCTTTATTACTCTTTAGTCTCAGATTGCCTGAAATTAACAATTTAATCCTTTAAATTAGCAGAAAATGTAGCTACATGAAAGAACAATATACCTACTGAGTATATGCAGCCAGTGAGCTGAGCTGGATATTTCACAGTTTGGTTGTTTTTTGTTTTTGTTTTTGTTTTTGTTTTTAAGATTTTATTTACTTGAGAGAGGGAGAGCTAAGGAGATAAAAAGTGCATGAGTGGGGGGAGGTGTAAAGGGAGAAAGAGAGAAGCAAACTCCTCACTGAGCGGGGAGCCCGATGCGAGATTTTTTTTTTTAAGATTTATTTATTTATTTATGATATACAGAGAGAGAAAGAGAGAGAGAGAGGCAGAGACACAGGAGGAGGGAGAAGCATGCTCCATGCCGGGAGCCCGACATGGGACTCGATCCCGGGACTCCAGGTTCGCTCCCTGGGCCAAAGGCAGGCGCTAAACTGCTGAGCCACCCAGGGATCCCCCCGATGCGAGATTTAATGCCAGAACCCTCAAATCATGACCTGAGCCGAAGGCAGACACTTAACTGACTGAGCCACCCAGGTGACCTTTGCAGTACTTTTCAATGAATTTTCAAGTAACTTATTAAATGGTAGATTTAGGAAAGAATTGGAAAAACTTCAAGTTTATTGTTATAGCACTTTATTTTTGCTTGCTCAGTGGTAAACTGTAGTAAAGAACAATGTTTAAATGTGTGTGTTTTAGGAGATACAGTGCCTTGTATAGTTGCAGAAGTCTAAGGTGACAAATTCTTTTACATCTCTTCTAGAAAATTTCTACCTTGTTTCTAAGCATTGTGGAAATTAGGTTTTACCATTATAATGTAATAAATTTATAACAGCGAGAAATGTATTTCCAATATGCCTTCTCTCTCATTATTAAGATAGATTTTTGGTCTGGGTGAATTTTTGTTAATGTTGTATCTTATTTTCCATGAGATGTTCACCTATAAATGCTGATTGTCATATGTAAAGTCTTTTTAAAGGTTAATGGCAAAGTATATTTTGAATTAGAATTTGAAAGCATCAGTTGTGCCAGAAAAAAATTACAGGAGCTTGCTCACTTGCTTTTTTTTTTTTTTTTTTTTAAGATTTTATTTATTTGAGAGAAAGAGCATGAGTTGAGGGAAAGGCAGAGGGAGGAACATGCTCCCTATTGAGCAGGGAGCCCAGCACAGGGCTGGATCCCAGCACCCCAGGATCATGAGCAGGGCCACCCAGGCTCCCCAGGAGCTTTTTTCTTTTAGCCTAGGTCTTCAGTAACTACAGAAAAGACTATAGACTAGGAGTTGAATAGACAAGGAGGAGAGTTACTGTGCATCCTGAAAGTGAAGGTGAAGTTAATAGATATTTGGTTGCCTAATTGGCCAAGTTGGAGAGAGAGGAGAGAATGGTATGAGAAGCAGCTGGAGGAATAGCTAGGGGCCAGACTTATGAGCCATGTTATAGCTCTTGTTATGTTGAAAAACTTTGCTGGGGTGATGGACAGTGTTAAGTAGCTTGCCAGAGGAGTGCATGGGGGGAGAATTACTCCCCCCACAATGCAGTTGGTCTCGTGCTTTGGAATGGGTTATCTCTATGACATTAAAGTCAGTAAGTATAAAGACTTATGGGATCCACTAGTGTAAGAAGCAGGTTATAGCATCAAGCTATTTACAGTCTTTCAGCCTTGCCACTGTGACATATTTGGCTAGATGGTTTTTTGTTGTGGGGCATTATCCTGTGCATTGTAGGATGTCTGGTAACATCCCTGTCCTGTCCTTTCAGGATGCCAATAACACACCATGCCCACCATAAGAACCAGAAATGTCTTCAGACATTGATAAATGTTTGGGGGAGGGTGTGTGCAAGATCAGCCCTGGATGAAAACCATTGATAACATAACCATCAGGCTCATTGATAACACATATTTTCTGGCAGTTGATGCCATTTGCAATAATAGACTTAGTATCCTGAAGCTCCTGAGTCACACATGTCCTAGCTTAATTCTGCATTTGCCCACTTTGGGGAGTAGAAAGTTCTGGGATACAGCTGTCTCTAGCACTCTGGGGTTAACAGAGTGGTATAATTGGAGGCCGATGCTTCATTCTCAGTTGTTGGAAATGAGAGATAAAGACAATACTACTATTTAATTGTGCACAATGATGTGGAAATAGAAGAAACAACAATAAGTTGTCAACATTAAGAAAGCAAAATTTGACTCAAATATCTGAATGCACATATATTGGTTGGTATGGCCCAGTGATATATTTCAGTCACCTTTGGAAAAGCAGTATAATGTAGAGGTTAAAAATGGGGTCTCTGAAGCCAGACTGCCAGATTTGAATCCTAGTTCATCACTTGCTAGCTGCATGTCATTAAGCAAATTTCATAGTCTGTTTTCTTACCTGTAAAACAGGAATAATAATGGTACGTACGTTAGAGAGTTGTGGGTTAAATGAGACAATGTACACAGAACAATTAGAACTAAATAAATTTTTAAAAATTTTTTAAAATTAAAAAAAAGGAACTAAATAAATTAATATATGAAAAATAGGTCAGCCCCGGTGACCCAGCTGTTTAGTGCCACCTTCAGCCCAAGGCGTGATCCTGGAGACCTGGGATTGAGTCCCACATCAGGCTCCTTACGTGGAACCTGCCTCTCCCTCTGCATCTCTGCCTCTCTCTCTCTCTCTCTCTCTTTCTCTCTCTCATGAATTTATTTATTTAATAAATAAAATCTTTGAAAAAGAAAAACAGAATAGTGCCTGATACATGGTAAGTACTCATTAAATGTTAGGTCTTAATACATTTGGAAGGATACACTATCTAAATTATTTAAATTCTTTAACCTTCGTAGTCCTCAGTTTCCTCATCTGTAAAATTGGGAAAATCCCATCTACCTCACAGGGCACCTGTGAGGGTTAAATGAAATAATTAATATGACATGCTTAACACAGTGCCTGGCATGTAGAAAGCAGTCGATAAAGATCAGGTTTTCAGTTATTGTCGTATTAGATTTGGGAACCATGAAGCTGTCAAACAAGTTTCATAGCATTCTAACATTCTGAAAAGTTTCTAGGCCATTTCATAGTTTTCCCTTGATACTCAGAAACATTCATAAGACAGTTTTCCATTTATTCACTTTTTATAGCTCTTATGTCAGGGTCTTAGGTTGCAAGCAGTGAAACCAACTCCATCTCACTTACATGGAAAAGACATTTACTAGGAGGATATAAGGTAGCTTACAGAATTGTCAGAAAGATTAGAAAACTAGAATCCAGGCTTTATACCTAGAACTATGCCCAAAATCATGGTTCAGCACTGTTTCAGTGAGGGTACCATGCTGCATTGCCTAGCACCAGATGAAGCAGCCAGCACTGCCCGTACCCCTGTCTGTGGTGCCTAGGTGCCACCACTAGTGCTGTGTGGCCACTTCTGACCCAGAATTTGATCTTGCTGCAAGTTATGGCTGCTCTAGAGTGAGATCCCGTCGTCCCTCTTTCCTTCTTATCACTGGTTTCTGATTCCAGGTCTGGGGCAAGTGCCTTTTATTTGACAGAACCCAGATCATATGGCAGTTTCCCCAGAGCTTGGAGAACAAATAGTAGTAACTCATATAGTTCTTCTTATAAGTCAGGCACTTATAAGTCAGGGATTGAACCCAAGTAATCTGGCTCCAGATATTTACTTAATTATCTGGCATTTTGAGCTTTTATATAATAAGACACAGGCACTTTCCCCAGCCTTACCATGTGGAGGCTTTCCCCACTATTGGAGGGGACTGTGGCTGGGCAGCCAAAAGAATGAGATATATATCATATTTGACTAAAATCTGATTTGGCAAACCAGTTATTGCCTCTACTGCTGTTTTTTTTTTTTTTTTTTTTTTTTTAAATTAGGAGAAGGGACACTGGATATGGGAAACAGGGATTTTTTTTTTTTAATGCTCTGACATTTTTTTAGATATTCTTTTAGAAGGCAAGTGCGTATGATTTTCAGACTGGCTTAAACAGGGAATTTAAGTCTGTAAGTGACATTTAGGACTCTGCAGTGATTTTTATAGTGAGAGGTTATTAGTCTAATATATTTTTGTCATGGAGACATATGTTTTGGAAAATGACAAACTTTATTTGCTACTAGGTTGTAGAGCTGCGAGTCAGTCCTTCTTTATAGATAGGTACTATAATCAGGCCATAAGGCTCCCCCTACCATCTTGGGCTTTCTGGGTGGATTTGGGGCTAACAGGAGAAATGGATCCTCTAACATTAGAGAGGACAGAATAGAATTTTCCACTTTCTTAAAAAAGAAAATCAACAGTTTATTGAGATAAAATCTTCATGTGATAAAATGCACCTGTTTTAAATATGAGTTTTGACAAATGTATAAACTTGGGAAACCATAATGATAATCAAGATACAGATTGTTTCCGTCATCCTAAAGTGTCTGTGTCCCTTTGCAGTCAATCCTTACCCCCACCCCTGCCCACCCTCTCCCTGTTTCTCAAGGAAACATCTGATCTGTCTTAATAAGTTTTGTATGTGCTAGAGTTCTATATACATGGTTTTGTATGTGCTAGAGTCACATATATAAATGTGCTAGAGTTCATTTACTATGTATTCTTTTGTGTTGGGCTTTTTTTGGCTCAGCATAATGTTTTGAGATTATAATAGTTACTGCATACATCAGGAACTCATTTCTTTCTATTGCTAAGGAATATTACATTATGTGTACATTCCACAGTTTATCCATTAACCTATCTTTTTTAATCCATTAACCTATTGGTGGGCATTTTTTCCTAGTTGGGGCTCTTATGAATAAAAGCCACCATGAAGATGCTTATAAAAGTCTGTTCTGGACATTTGTTTTAATATCTGTGGTGAATGGTTAGGTATAGAATGGCTGAGTCATATGGTCAGATGTGTATTTACTTTTTTTTTTTTTTTAAGATTTTATTTATTTATTCATGAGAGACACACAGAGAGAGAAGTGGGGACATAGGCAAAGGGAGAAGCAGACAACCCCCCCCCCCCCCCCCCGGGAGCCTGATGTGGGACTCAATCCCGGATCCTGGGATCACACCCTGAGCTGAAGGCAGATAGATGCTCAACCGCTGAGCCACCCAGGCATCCCAACACTGCTTGAATTTTTAAGAGTGAGGAAGATTGCTGGAGGTCACTGAAAAGACATGATGACAGCCGCTGACCCATAAGCTGGACCTGGGCATTCAGAGGCTCCCTACCCCCTTTCTCCATCCTTGGAATGTGGGTTCTGCTTGACTTTCGAGCTCCCAGAGGCTGCTCCAAGAACATATCCTTGAAATAGTGATCCGGTGTTGAAAACACCTGCATGGTATACATATTTAAGGCCTCTTCATAAAATTTTAAGATTTGTCAGATGGGCATGGGAACCTATTCATCTTGCTGCCGCTCAGGATAAGCCTCGTAGGGAAGTTCCCTTTGCTTATTAAAACTTCCACCTACCAACCTCTAGTGGCCTGCTGCTTTCTTCAGCTCTCCCTGTCCTCCAGGTATTTGAAGGGAGGGGGAATTTCAGATTACATCAGGGAAGCAAAACAGCAAGGACACAGGGCAAAATGATGCCTTCAAAACTGAAGGCAGGTGAATATAAAGTCATGGCTTACCACAACAAAATCTCACTAGTAGAAATCATCCTGGGAACTAGTGCTGGGGTAGGAAAACCTGAATTGTAACCAACAAATTATAGAAAGCTCACTGTGGAGAACAGAGAGATAAAAATTCCAGGGTGACCCAGTCATTAAGAGATAATTTGCCCAACAAATTGTGAATTTTACCTCCAAGACCTGGACCAGGTTACCATGATAAATATTGGAGAAAAATCCCCTCATGCTTCCAGTAGGGAGAGATATGGAACCATTTGAAATATACCGGACCAACCACATTGTTCTTCTTTTTAAAGATTTTATTTATTTGAGAGAGGGAAAGAGAGAGAGAGCATGAGCGTGTGCACAAGCAGGGGAAGTGGAGGAGGGAGAAGCAGGTTCCCTGCTGAGCAGGGAGCCCAATGCAGTGCTCAATCCCAGGACCCTAGGATCATGACCTGAGCCGAATATAGACATTTAACTGACTAGCCACCCAGGTGCTTTTCATTCATTCATTTATTTGAGAGAGAAAGTATGCAAGCAGGGAGGGGGAAGAGAGAAAGGGAGAAGGAGGAAGCTGACTTCCACTGAGTGGGAAACTGAACACAGGGCTTGATCTCAAGACCCTGAGATCATGACTGAGCCAAAACCAAGAGTCGGACACTTAATGGACTGAGCCCCACCACTCTTCTTCTTAACAAGGCCTACCCTCAGGAGAAACCAGAACCTAATCTGCTTGGGTATAATCAGCTCCTAACTGACCTCAGGAAGGGAAATAACCAAATCTAGCACACTTTAGCTATCTTGTCCCACCTAAGCGAGAGAAAAACTGAGCCACACTTGTGAAGTTCACAGTCTGGAAGCACGGGCTCACTAAAAGACTGCGACCTAACCATGGTGGTATATAATGCTGCTTCCCTTCTCCCACACTCTACCACCATATTGCTAAAGACCTATTAAGAGCAGTTCCTAAAAAATAAAAAAATAAAAATTAAAAAAAAAAGCAGTTCCTTTTACATCCTGATTATCAAGAAAAAATTATAAGACCTACCAAAAGGCAAAAAATGCAACGAAGAAACAGCAAGCATCACAACTAGATATGGCAAGGATGTGGGAATTATCAGACTGGGAATTTGACAACTATGACTAATATGCTAAGGGCTATAATGGACAAGTAGACAGCATGCATGAACAGATGGGCAATATAAGCAGAGATACCGAAATCGTTGGAAAGAACCAAAAAGAAGTGCCAAAGATCAAAATCACTGTAACAGAAATGGGCTTACTAGACTAAATAATGATCTTGAGTAGGCAAATATTTCTTAGGACACAAAAACCATCAAATAATAAAAGAGAAACGCTGATAACCTGGGCTTCATCAAAATTAAAAACCATTGGAAAAAAAAAAAAATTAAAAACCATTGGAAAAAAAAAAAGAAAAGGCGGGCAGCTCGGGTGGCTCAGCAGTTTGCGCCGCCTTCAGCCCAGGGCCTGATCCTGGAGACCTGGGATGGAGTCCCATGTCGGGCTCCCTGCATGGAGCCTGTGTCCCTGCCTCTCTCTCTGTCTCTCTCATGAATAAATAAGTAAAATCTTTAAAAAGAAAAAAAAAAAGAAAAGAAAAGGCAAGCCACAGACTGGAAGAGAATAGATGTAATACACATATCTGACAAATGACTGGTATTCAAATATATAAATATGTATATAATAATATATGAGCCTTGCAACTTAGTAATAACAACTCAAATAAAATATGGCCAAAATTTTAACAGGCACTTTACAAAGGAAAATATATGAAAGGTAAGTATATAAAAAGGTGTTCAACGTCACTGATCATCAAGGAAATGAAATTTAAACCCACATTAAGATACAAGTACATACCCACTATAATGGGCTGAAGTTTAAAAAAACTGACAAATGTTGGCAAAGAGTAGCTGGAATTTGCATACAATGCTGGAGGGAATGTAATAAAGTGCTTCACTTGGAGAAATGTTTAGCAAATTCTTATAAAAGTAAATACACATTTGGGATGCCTGGGTGGCTCAGTAGTAGAATTGCTGAGTCCTAGGAGAGGTATATATTTAAATTTAATAGCACTGCCAAATAGTTTTCCAAAGTAATTTTTACCAATTTTTACTTGCACCAACAGTGTAGAAGAGTCTAGTTGCTCTACATACTTGCTTAACACTGGTTTTGTCATTGTTTCTAATTTTGGCCATTTCAACAAGTGAATGATTGTATCTGATTTATGGTTTTAATCTAGATGACAAGTTGAACTGAAGGACTTCTAGATCCTTCCCTCTGCTAAAGTTGTGTGTGTGTATTTGTTTAGAGTCTAGGGCATCAGATCAGTGATTCTTTTTTTTTTTTTTTTTTTTCAAGTTTTATTTCAGTAATCTCGGCTCAAACTTAGAACTCCAAGATCAGGAATTGCATGATGCCCCCACTGAGCCAGCCAGGCACCCTGGCCAGTAAGCTTTTAAAATAGATTTATTTATTTATTTATTTATTTATTTATTTATTTATTATTTTTATTTTTTTAATTTTATTTATTTATTCATTAGAGACACAGAGAGAGAGGCAGAGACACAGGCAGAGGGAGAAGATTGTGTCTTGTTATAGTCTTTGTTTAAAAGTTTGTTTTGTCTGATATAAGTACTGTTATCCTGGCTTTCTTTCGACATCCATTTGCATGATAAATGTTTCTTCATCCCCTCAGTCAACTTGTAGGTTGTCTTTAGGTCTGAAATGAGTCTCTTGTAGGCAGCATATAGATGGGACTTATTTTCTTTTGGGGATTTTTTTTTTTTTTTTTAGTAAGAGAAAGAAAGGAGATATCACAAGCAGTGGGGTGGGGGAAGCAGAGGGAGAAAGAAAGAATCTTAAGGAGGCTTTATGCCCATCATGGAGCCTGTTGTGGGCTTGATCTCATGACTCTGAGATCATGACCTGGGCTGATCATGATTGGGGGGATTGGATCAAGGGTTGGATGCTTAACCAACTCAGCCATCTGGTCACCCCTGCATCTTGAGTTTGTTTGTTTTTTTTTTTTTTTAAATCTGTGACCCTATGTCTTTTGACATAGCATATTTAATCTATATTCAAAGTATTATTGATAGATATGTATTTATTGCCATTTTGTTACTTGTCTTTTTTTTTTTTTTTTTGATGCTTACTTTTTCATGGTTTGCTGGTTTTCTTTAGTGATATACTTAGATTCCTTACACTTTATTTTTTGTATATCCTTCACTGTTCTTTACTTTGTGGATACCGGGACCCCTGGGTGGCGCAGCGGTTTGGCGCCTGCCTTTGGCCCAGGGCGCGATCCTGGAGACCCAGGATCGAATCCCACGTCGGGCTCCCGGTGCATGGAGCCTGCTTCTCCCTCTGCCTGTGTCTGTGTCTCTGCCTCTCTCTCTCTCTCTCTCTGTGTGACTATCATAAATAAATAAAAATAAATAAAAAAATACTTTGTGGATACCATTCAATTTGTATATATCTTCTGCATATAGCAGTCAGTATTAAGCTGATGGTTGCTTAAATTTGAACTCATTCTTCTCTCTCCTCCCATGTTTTAGATATTTGGTATCATATTTTACATTTTTTCATTTTGTGCTTGTGATTTTTATACTTTTTCTTTTCTTTCGTGCTTCCTATTTTTCTCACATTTCTGTTGTTTGTTTTCCACTCACAGAGTCCCCTGTAACTTTTCTTGTAGGGCTGATTTAGTGGTCATGAGTTCTTTTAACTTTTGTTTGTCAGAAAAACTCTCTCTCATTCTGTTCTGAATGATAGCCTTTCTGGATAAAGTATTCTTCACTGCAGATTTTTTTTCCTTTGAGCACTTTGAATGTATCATGGCACTCTCTCCTGACTTAAGTTTCTGGGGAAAAATCAGCTCATAGCTTTATGGAATTTCCTTTATATGTTACTCTCTCCTTTTCTCTGGCAGACTTTTAAATTCTTTCATTATCACTATTTTTTGCTGTTTTAGTTACAATATGCATTTGGTGGGGACCTCCTTGAGTTAAATTTATTTGGAGATCTCTGTGATTTCTGAATATATATTTCTGTTTCCCTCTTTAGATTTGGGAAGTCTTCAGCTGTTATTTCTTCAAATACATTTTCTGCCCCCCCCCCCCTTTCTCTTCTCCTTCTGGGATTCCTGTAATGCAAATATTATTATTATGCTTGATGGAGTCACAGAATTCTGTAAGTCTGTTCTCATTATATAGTATTTGTTTGTCTCCACCTGTTCAACTTGATTGCTTTCCATTACTCTATCCTCCAGGTCACTGATAACATTTCTCTGCTTCCTGTAGCCTACTACTTATTCCATCTATTGTATTTTTAATTTCATTTATTGAGTTCTTCAACTGTGGTATGTTATTTTTTTAATTTTTTTCGTCAGAGGTCTCTCATGTCCTCACAGCCTTTTCTGAAGTCTTCTATGATCATTACTTTAAATTCTGTATCAGGCATATTACTTATTTCTGTTTCACTTAGTTCTCCTGTTGAGAATTTTGTCCTATTCTTTCATTTGGGATGTATTTCTCTGTCTCTTCATTTTTTTCTACTTGTGTTCTCTGTGTTAGGAAAGTCAGCTCTTGAAAGTAGTGACTTTATGAAGAAGAGATTTTGTAGTGCCCTGCAGCACAGTGTCCCCTGTTCACCAGAATCTGGCATTTCAGGGGAGCCTCCTCTGTGTGTTTCTGGCATCCTGCTATTGTGTCTGTTGCTTTTCATTTTAGTTCAGACATCTTCCCTGACTCCCTGCCTGTTGTGGGGTGTGCTTGCTGTCTGTGATGTTAGTGAGACCCAGGCAACTGGCTCTAGGGAGGCAGAACCATAGAGGGGCTTCGGGTCAGAACCATGGTGTTAGCAAAGTTTGCATCAAACCACTTGTCCTAGGCAGGATCCCTGGGGGTGCAGCAGTGCACTGCAGCTGCAGTGGCTAGTGGTGTGGCATCTGTGCATACAGTGCCCAGTTACAATATCTGTGCATGCCACATTAGCATAATTTGCACTGCGCTCAGGGTCCAGGCCAACAAGTATGGAGTGGGTATGTCTCTGGAAAACTTGTTGAAAACACACTGCTAACAGGTTAGGTAGCAAGTGTCTGTGCAGCACCCCCTCCCTCAAGGTGGCTCTGTGTTTATGCTGGGGGCAGAGGAGGAAAATGACACCTGCCAACTCCTTTGTGCCCAAAAAAGTCCCCCAGCACACTCCCTTCAAGTTTGCCCAGGGCAAAGTCAGCTGACTGTTAAAGTTCCAGGCTCCCAAGTCCTATGGCTATACAAACTCATGGAATTAAGCCTCTCTGGTTTTCAATTGAGCTTTCTGACATTTCCCCCTCTCCAAGCTGGCAGCTCCAGACCACTGTTTCTGTCCTTTTTAACCTCTCCAATATGGTTCCTCTACATTTAGTTGTGGAATTTGTTATGCCAGTCTTCAGATGGGTCTCCAGTTTATTTACTTGCATGTAAGTGATACCTAGTTTTAAATGTGGTACAAGATGATTTTAGGATCCTCCTACTCCACCAATTTCCCAAGCCTCTCTGCTCTGTGGTGGTATTTTTTAAAAAGCTCTCACCTTAGTTCTAAGATGGAGAGAAGGTTGAGAATCATTGGCATATATGAATGAAACTTTTCAGGGTTTTGCTGTATACCTTTTAGGGATGAAACACTCAACTATAAAATCTTTATTAGGGACGTCTGCCTGTATGGCTCGTTGGTTGAGTGTCTGCCTTCGGCTCAGGACGTGATCTCAGAGTCCTGGTATCGAATCCCACATTGGGCTCCCTGGAGGGAGCTTGCTTCTCCCTCTGCCTATGTCTCTACCTCTTTGTATCTCTCATGAATAAATAAAATCTTTGTTAGATATATGCTATGTTAATTTATCCCCAGTTTGATCCACTGAAAAGACTTAAGAAGCTAGTATCCAGTTGCATGTTTTTGGTTGTAGAATATATTAACTCTCAGGGTGAGTTCTGGACTCGTTATTTTGGTTTTGCATTTCTCTTCATGTTACAAGGCTAATTCTGCTTTTAAAGTGCATTCTAGTACATGTGAGTCAAGAAAATCATTTACTGTAAAAATAAATGCACTTTTACTGTCAGCACACAAAGCAGTATCCCAGTCATGTGTAGTATTTGCTCAGCTTTGCTCTCCTTAATTATCATATGAATTTAGAATGTATCATATGAATTTAGAACGTCGGAAGAGGGCGGCCCAGGTGGCTCAGCGGTTTGGCGGCTGCCTGCAGCCCAGGGTGTAATCCTGGAGACCCGGGGTCGAGTCCCACGTTGGACTCCCTGCATGGAGCCTGCTTCTCCTTCTGCCTGTGTCTCTGCCTCTCTCTCTGTGTCTCATTAATAAATAAATAAAATCTTAAAAAAAAAAAAGTAGGAAGAAAAGGCATGACTTTGTTGTTGCTTTATAAAATAAAAAGTGTGAATAAAATGTGTTCACCTTTTTGTTAATGAATATCGTAGTAAATCTGATCTGTAGATACATAGGTCTGCCACATGAGGATGGTTTTAGATCATCTCCAAACAAATAACACTATAATCAGGAGTATGATATCCATATATTGGATTTTTAAAAATTCTTTAAATTTTATATCTTAGCATTGTTTCCAGAGATTGAACTGTATAATATGTGTGCCCAGTACTTATTTTCTGACTTGGAGATAATACAGTAAGGACGGATCAGATATGTACTGACCTGTTTGTTAGATTCCTACTGACCTGTTTGTTAAATTTCTGAGAACTTTATAAGCCAGTTCTTAAATACAGGCATTATCTGAAAATAAAGATTTATAAATTTATAGTAAAGATATATGTTAAAAACAGTAAATAACTCAAAACTTGTCAGTTCCTAAATATTTTACTGTACTTCACACTATTAGCTGTGCTCTTGAGATTGTGTTTATGGTGTTTCTCTAATGGAAATACTGTATAATGATGTGCTAGTGCACATCTCTTCCCATCTCTAGACATGTTAGAAGCTTGAAATTGCCATAGGGGAGTATTGACTCCCTGAAAATTAATATAGGAAACCTCACTAAAATGGAGGTGGGAGGCCAGAGTGAGAGCTCTTATGCCCTACCATTCATCATCAGTTGTAGACCCCAGCAAAAAGGGAGAGAGTACTTTGTATTCCTGATAGGAAGAGCCTGTACATTATTACGCCAGCAGGAGAAGCAGAGGGAGAAGGAGAGAGCAAGTCTTAAGCAGGCTTGGAGCCCAAAACAGGGCTTCATCTCACAACTCTGAGATCACAACCTGACCCAAAATCAAGAGTTGGATGCTTAAGCAACTGAGCTACCCAGGCACCCCTAAAACTTATTATTTTTAATTTGGAAAACTGGTTGTTAAACATTTACTGGCACAGTATTAGAAGCATCTTCAGTGAATGCTTGCTATGGGCTAGGTACTCTTTATAAGTGCTTTGAATACATCCTCCCTCAAGCATTATCTGAGATTTGTATTTTTTTTTTAATTTGTATGCATAAGAAAAATAAGATTAAGTAACAAAGATCACAAAATAACTACCATATTGTAGATCTGGTATTTTAACTTAAGTCTCATTTCGAAGTCCTTATCCTTCTCATTATATCGTGCTGTCTTTCCAAGGCTCTGGAATAAGTTTTTAAAGAGCTAACATTTGAGTCTTAAATTATGGGCAAGATGTTATTAGATATGAAGATGGAAGAACATTTTAAACATTGGAAACCATTTGAACAAATGTTCACAAAAGCAGAGTGCATTTCATTCCAGAAACTGCAAGCAGATTTAGTAGATCTTTATAAGGGTCAATGTTATGAGACGTGAAGCCTGAAAAGTTGATTGGACCCTATTGTGAAGGACTTTGTCTTACTCTGTTCTGGCTACTATACCAAAACACTGATAGGGTGGCTTATAAACAACAGAAATTTATTTCTCACAGTTCTGAATGTTGGGAGTTTAAGATCAGATACCAGCAAAATCAGGTTCTGGTGAAAGCCCTCTTCTAAAGAGTTCTTTTGGGTCTCTAAGAACACTAATCCCATTCATGAGGACTCTAACCACCTTGACCCAAGCAGCTCCTATCAGACCCACCTCCTAATACCATCACATTGGGCATTAGGATTTTAACATGTGAATTTGAGGAGTGGGGGATACAAACAATCTGACCATAACAAACCTTAAATAACAGGAATCTTAGAACAGAAGAGAGTCTAATTTTATTTCTAAAGGTCATAATTATTCCCCAAAGCCTTTTGTATAATTATTTTGAGTGTTTAATTTAAATTCAAATTCAATTTCAATTTAAAGCATGAGTGAAATACTATGAATGGTTTTTGTTCAGGGAGATGACATGGAGTTTTTGATTTTGAGCCCTGTTCTACCAACTTGTGTATTAGTTATTAATTTTCACTTCTATAAGGTTTAGTAAATGATGTTTCTAAAAATAGGTCATTCTTTGTGGATAAGAAAGTGAACAGGTAATAACCAGAATATTTGTATATCTTTTGGCAAATGAATATTCCTGTTACCTGCTTTATGGCATAAAGTGGTATTAGTTTATCATACTTTTCATTTTCAGAGCATGTTATAAACTAAAACAATACATAGTTTTACTGTTATAATTTTCTCTGCTGTGTCTGCATCATGAACTCTTTTACCCTCTTCTTCATCTCTTTTGCATTACCCTCTACCCCTTAATATTCCATTGGATGCTTCTCTTCAGTTTCTCTTCTCCCTCTTATCAGTCCATGCCATCCTACATCCCTGTATTGATAACTCCCAGACCTAATGTGTTCAGACCTGCATTTTGAAATTCCCGATGTGCTAGTGGACTTGCATACCCCACAAACATTCTCAAATTCAGAATGTCTACAACACAAACTCATTTTTTGACCTTCTCAAAGCCAAATAAACCTCTCCTTTTCCCACTTTGGTGAATGACATATTTGTCTTTCTAATTGTCCAAACCACAAATTGGGTATGGGGTAGGAAAAGGCATAAATCATCCTAGATGGTTTTTACTTTTTTGTCTTCCACAATCCAGTCACTCTGTCTCTTCTTCCCCCCTTTTTTTTTAAGATTTTTTTTTTTTTTAAGAGAGAAAGAGAATGCACACAAGCAGGAGGGGCAGAAGGAAAGGGAGACAGAATCTCAAGCAGACTCCACACTGAGCCCAGAGCACAGCTCGGGGCTTGATCTCCCGATCTCACTCTGAGATCATGACCTGAGCCAAAATCAAGAGTCGGATGCTCAACTGACTGAGTCACATAGGCACCCCTCTTTTTAAATAACTCTTGAATCCACCTTTTTCTATTAACCACAATCTTAATTTAGATCATTATTAGTTCTTATTCGAACTGTAAAGTAGTGTCTTAATTAGATTTTTTTTTTTTAAGATTTTATTTATTTATTCATGAGAGACACAAAGAGAGACAGAGACAGAGGGAGAGGGAGAAGCAGGCTCCATGCAGAAGCCCGACGTGGGACTCCATCCCGGAACTCCTAAGGCAAGAGCTAAACCGCTGAGCCACCCAGGGATCCCCCTTAATTAGTTTTTCTATGTGGAGTCTTTCCTTCTTTCCCCTCAGTCTAATCTCCCATGAGACTATTCTCTAAAATAAATGATCAGGCTCTCTTGCTGCTTTCTTCTTAATCCTTTTCAAAATGAAGTCCACACTTATCTGGCAGTATGAAGCCCGTTATGATAGCGTGCTGCATATTTTTATAGCTTCCTTGTTGCTTTTATTTTAAAAGCTTTTGATAAGATACTATACTGAAAGCTTTAACTCTTCATTTAGATTCACCAACTGTTGTTTTGTCCCATTTACTTGAACAGTCTCTCTCTCTGTAAATACAACTTCCTTTTTGAGAGTACAACTCTCATATTTGAGAGTGATTTACAAATATTTGTCCCTTTTTTCCTAAGAACAAGGATTTTCTCTTACATAACTTCAGTATGTTTATCAAAATTATATAATTAGAAAATTGACACAGTGCTATTGTTTAACCCACAATTGTTCCAATAATGTCCTCTGCATCTCTCGTTCTCCTTGTTTGTGAACTAATCATATTGTACATGTACTTACCTGTCATTGAAATCTCCTCTTCCATGCAAGATTTCATCTCTTCGTTTCTCATGAGCTTAAGCTTATTGAAGTATTAGGCCAGTTTTTGTACTATTTCCTTGATTTTTGGTGTTTATTTCCTTTTTATTTCCTTCATACTGCTTACTTTGAGTTTAATTTGCTCTTTTTTTTGTTTTGTTTTCTTAACGTGCATCCTTATATCCTTGGATTAAGATTTCTTGTTAAAATATCAGCATTTAAAGCTAATTTCTTCTTTGTCCCATTATTTAGATGTGTTATTTAATTTCCAAATTTTGGTGATGTGGTCATGGATATCTTATGATTGATAGTAATTTAATTCTGTGGTCAAAGTACATATACTATATGGTTTTAGTATTTTAAAATTTATTGAAGCTTATTTTATGCTCTAAATATCTGTTTTGCTAAATGTGTCATATTTGTGTGAAAATGATATGTATCCTAACATTACTGAGTTTACTGTTCTATAAAAGTCAAGGTGGCTGATAGTGTTCAGATCTTCTATGTCTATGCAAATTTTCTTTGTCTAGTTCTTTCAATTGCTATGAGATTGGTGGTAAAATCTGTGATTATGGACTTCTGTGTTTCTCCCTTTTAATTCTGTCATTGTTTCATTTATTTTGAAATTCTATTATTGGGACAAACATACATATATCTGGTTATTATATATTCCTGATGAATTGATCCTTTTATCATTATGAAATGTTCCTCTTAGCTATGTTAATGAAGCTTTGACTAAAACAGATATCAATAAAGCTGCGTTGACTTTCTAGGTCACCATCATCTCTTGATTAGATTATTGTTAGCCTCCTGCTTATTCTCTTTGCTGCTGCCTTTGTCCACTTATAGTTTAATTCAATGCAGCAGGAAAAGAGTGTTCCTTTTAAAACGTAAGTCTGATCATTTCATTCTTATGTTCAGAACCCTCAAGTGGTTTATATCACTGAAAATAAAATATGGGTTCTTATGATGGTCTCTAAAGCCACACATGTTCTTGCCCCTGGCTGTCTCTTGACATTTCCTTTCTTCTTCCCTTATCCTCCCCTCAAGCCACATGGCTTAATGTCTTTGCCTGAAAAGCTGAGCTTCTTTTCACCTTTTTGTCTTTGTATTTACTATTCCCTCGCCTAGAATGTTGTACTCCCAAATATTTGCATGACTTACTCCCTCACTTTATTCAGGTCTTACAAAAATATTAATAACTTCTGATGTTCCCCTAACCTTTTTAAAACCGCACATGCATGAACATATGTGTACATATACATGCCCATTAACACTTATGATTGTATGACAGGCATATTTATTTGTTTTTTCACCAACAAGAATGTAAGCTCTATGAGGATCTGTTTTGTTCACCACTCTGTTCTGTGTGTCTGAACTTGTGCCTGGCACATTAAAGTGCTCAGTAAATTAGTTGAACCAGTGAGTATATGAATGGGTAATCACCATTCAGCCAAGTTGCTTTACTTGCAATTTCTAGAATATACCAAACTCTTTTCCTACTATGCTGCTATTATTCCTTCTTTTAGAATCTTCCCTTTTCTGTGTCCCAATCTGTTATCCTAAAAGATTCAGCTTAAATACCATTGCTTATTAAATTTTCCCTCTTAGTGCTCACCGCTTGGTGCTGGGGATCCCTGGGTGGCTCAGCAGTTTAGTGCCTGCCTTCGGCCCAGGGCATAATCCTGGAGTCCCAGGATCGAGTCCCACATTGGGCTCCCTGCATGAAGCCTGCTCCTCCCTCTGCCTGTGTCTCTGCCTCTGTGTATGTGTGTTTGTCTCTCATGAATAAATGAATAAAATAAATAAATAAATAAATGAATGAATGAATGAATAAATAAAACCGTTGGTAAGTGCTTCCCTCTGGTGTTCACCCCCACTGTATTATAATTATTTTTTTGTCTACAGTACACTTTAAGTTTATGTAAGCCTAAGACCTGATTTCTATTTTTGTTTTATCCTATGTACATTGCCTAGAAGATAGTAAACACCTGTTGAATCACCTGCTGTTTTTAGGAAGAAGAAAGTAAGAATATATCTTACAGGACACCTGGGTGGCTCAGCAGTTTGGTGCCTTTCTTTGGCCTAGAGCATGATCCTGGAGTCCCAGGATCAAGTCCCACATCAAGCTCCCTGCATGGAGCCTGCTTCTCCCTCTGCCTGTGTCTCTGCCTCTCTCTCTGTGTCTCTCATGAATAAATAAATAAAATCTTTAAAAAAAAAAAAGAATATATCTTACGGTTTAAAAGAGTGATGATTATTTAGATAGCGAACTCAGTCTTCCAGATTGAATTAGAGACCAAATAACTAGTGTCTCTTATTTGCAAGAAGCAGACACTTAATTCCAACAGCCACAAGTAATCTGGGTATATTGTAAGAATGCAGTAGCAATGAGGAAAGTAGGAATCTCAAAAGAATCCAAGATGCCAAGAACATTCAATGGAAAAAGGAAAGTATTCAATAATAGATGGTGCTGGGAAACTGAATTACCCACATGCAAAGAATGAATTTGGACCCTTATATACGAAATCAGCTCAGAAAGGATCAGAGATCTAAATATAAGACCTAAAACTATAAACATTTTAGAAGAAGATACAGGGGGAAACTATCATGACTTTGGATTTGGCAAAGAATTCCTAAATAAGATACCAGAAGCACTGGAAACAAAAGTAAAAATAGACAAATTGAACTACATCAAAATTGAAAATGTCTGTGCATCAAAGGACACAATCAACAGAGCGGAAAGGCAGCCTATGGAATGGGAGAAAATATTGGCAAGCCATATTTCCAATATGGTTAATATCCAGAATATAGAAATTCAGTTTCCTCCTATGATTCAATGATAAAAAACACAACCCAATTTAGAAAATGGTCAAAGGATTTCAATAGACAATTCTCCAGAGATGATATACACATGGCCAACAGGCATATAAAAAGGTGCTCAGGGGACGCCTGGGTGGCTCGGTTGAGCATCTGTCTTCAGCTCGGCGTGATCCCGCAGTCCAGGGATCAAGTCTCACATCAGGCTTCCTGCATGGAGCCTGCTTCTCCCTCTGCCTGTCTCTGCCTGCCTCTCTCTCTGTGTCTCTCATGAATAAATAAATAAAATCTTTTAAAAAAATAAAAAGGTGCTCAGTATCACTAATCATCAGAGAAATCTAAGTGAAAACCACAATGAGGTATTATTCTTACCTTTTACAATAGTTAGTAACAGGGCATCCCAGGTGGCTCAGCAGTTTCACGCCACCTTCAGCCCAGGGCGTGATCCTGGAGACCCGGGATCAAGTCCCACGTCCGGCTCCCTGCATGGAGCCTGCTTCTCCCTCTGCCTGTGTCTCTGCCTCTCTCTCTCTATCTCTCTCTCTCTCTGTGTGTGTGTGTCTCTCTCATGAATAAATAAAATCTTTAAATAAAAAAATAGTTACAAAAAACAGTAAATAATGTTGGTGAGTATATGAAGAAATTGGTACCTTTGTGCAGTGTTGGTGGGAATATAAAAAGATGCAATAATTATGGAAAATAGTGTGCTGTTTCTTCCAGAATTTAAAAATAGTTATCATATGATCTAGCAATCCCACTTCTGGGTATATTTCCAAAACAATTAAAAACAGAATCTTGAAGAGAGAGCTGCATACCTGTGTTTATAGAAGCATTATTCACAGTAGCCAAGAAGTAGAAGCAATCCAAGTGTCCATTGTTGGATGAATGATTAAATAAAATGTGTATATTCATACGGTGGAATATTACTCAGCCTTAAAAAGGAAAAATTCTGATATATGTTGCAACATGGATGAATCTTGAGGACATTATGCTAAGTGAAATAAGCCAGTCACAAAGTCAAATATTATATGATTCCACTGATAAGGTATCCAAAATAGTCATATTCATAGAAACAGAAAGTAGGATGATGCTTGCCAAGGGCTTGGGGGAGAGGGAAATGCAGAGTTGTTGTTTAATGTATGTGGAGTTTCAGTTTTGTAAGATGAAAAAGTTCTGGAGAGTCTACAGTAGTGTGACTATATTTAATACTACTGAACTGTACACTTAGAAGTGATTAAAATGGGGGCGCCTGGGTGGGTCAATCAGTTAAGCATCTGCCCTCAGCTGAGGTCGTGATTGAGCTCCCTGCTCAGCAGGGAGTCTGCTTTTCCCTCTTTCCCCTGCATGTGCTCTTTTTCGCTATCTCTCTCATAATCTCTATCTCCCTCTCTCAGATCTTTTAAAAAAATGATTAAGATGATAAATTGTATGTTATGCGTTTTTTACCACAATTTTTTAAAAATCCAAGAACAGAAGATTTTTATAAGGTCATAATTCAGAAAGGAAGAACCAGACACAGATAACACTGTCAAAACTTTGATAAGTTTGATTAACATTTCTTTACTAGAGTTTGTGAATTTTTAAGCTGTGACCTGTCATCAACATAACTCTTTCTCTTCTGCTCTCATTTGTCTTCCAATACCCCAGGTGACTAATTCTCTGAGCATCCCTAATTTTTTTTTTAAGATTTTATTTATTTATTCATGAGAGAGACAGAGAGGCAGAGACACAGGCAGAGGGAGAAGCAGGCTCCATGCAGGGAGCCTGGTGTGGGACTAGATCCCTGGACTCCAGGATCACACCCTAGGCTGAAGGCGGCCCTAAACCACTGAGCCACCCGGGCTGCCCTGAGCATTCCTAATTTACACTTCAAAATGAGTCTGATTAGCTCAGGAAATTTCTCTTTCTTCTGCTGGGCAATACTTTTCTGACCTGGTCTTTTAGGTTGTGTGAACTGTGGATCAGCCAGCCTAGTGTCAGTGGTTCTCTGGTTCAGTTAGTGGCCATTCCTGTAACTGGGGACTATAAAAGTGTTTCTCTAGTAGAGATCAGTGAATTTCTGTAAATTTATGCATAAAGTAGATATCCTCTAAAAAAGACATTTCAGGTTCTTTTAAAACAGATAACTACTTTAGGGGGGCCTGGGTGGCTCAGTCAGTTGAGCAACCAACTCATTTCGGCTCAGGTCATGATCTTAGATTGAGCGTGGTGTCAGGCTTTGAGGGCTTTGGTCCCAGAGGGAGTAACTAAGCCACTCAACGCAGCATCCACTTATATCTTCTTTATTACTAATGATTGATTAATTGGGGGAGCAGGGCAGAAAAAGAGACCATGCATGCAGTGGGGGAGCAGAGGGAGAGGGACAACCAGTCTCCAGAAGCTCTGAAACACAGCTTAAAAAAAAAATCATCAAAAAAAAAAGATCAGTATTTTTATGATCTATTTAGGAATGCAAGGAAAGGGCAGCCCCAGTGGCGCAGCAGTTTAGCGCCGCCTGCAGCCCAGGGCATGATCCTGGAGATCCGGGATCGAGTCCCACGGCGGGCTCCCTGCATGGAGCCTGCTTCTCCCTCTGCCTGTGTCTCTGCCTCTCTCTCTCCTGCTCTGTATCTCTCATGAGTAAATAAAATAAAATCTTAAAAAAAAAAAAAAAAAAAGGAATGCAAGGAAATAAGTAAGTGTTCTGTGAAATGTTTTAAGTGATATTAGCAGGATTTTACATTATTTTGAAAGTTCTTTTTTCATTGGCCTAACCAATTTCAATTTGACATCTTTAAAATGGATTAATAAATACTTTTAAAATTTATAACATTACTCTATAATACAGTAAAGATTGATAGATATAACCCACATAAATAAACGCTTTTGGGGAGTACTTGATGATTTTTAAGAATGTAAAGGGGTCCTGAGACCAAAAAGTTTGAGCATTGCTGGTCCGTAGTACTATGAATAGAGTACTTTAAGTCCTGCCTTCATATACTTGACAATATCTTCTGTCTCACATACTTAATGATATAAACACCATATGAAAAATATTGTTAGGTATCATTCAATATATTAATAAGACTTTTTGTTTCATCAAAGTAAAGACTAGGCCACAAACCTATTTGCATTAGTGCTTGCTTTTAGTAGTATGACTTACTCTAATAGAATTCCCTAAATTACAAAGTATAGTGCAGGTTTTTTTTAAAGGTTCTTGGCCTTGATCCTGTCCTTAACTCCTTAAAAACAAAATGAGTAATGCATAAGCTAAGTATGACAGCACTTAATTATTTTAATCTTTAAAAAAATTCTTCTAGAGAAAATCAAAGAACCTCTTAATACTCTTGGCAGTAGATTCAAGTCTAGATTAAACACACACACATACACACTTTTTTTTTTTTTTTTTTTTTTAATTTGACAGAGCACAAGCAGGGGAAGCATCAGGCAGAGGGGGAGAGAAAAGCAAGCTCCCACTGAGCCGGGATTCCCAGGTAGGGCTCCATCTCAGGACCCTGGGATCATGACCTGAGCCCAAAGGCAGATGCTTACCCCATGGAGGCAGCCAGGCACCCACACACACATATATTTTAGTTTGGTTTAGTTTTGGTAATTCTGTACAGTGCAGATTCAGAGGTAGCAGCTGGATTCAGGTTTGAACATTAGAACACGTACTGTTAAATATCAATTGTGTTTCTAACATACTCTGTCAAAGTCTTTATTTTAGTGGGCACTATTGTTAAAAGTGTGTGGAAGTGTGTGTCTGACTAACACTTCTAAAGCCATTATTGGTTTAAAAGGGAGGGGGGCTGGGAGTAGAGTAGAGAATGGCACCTGTTCTCTGTGAAAAGTGAAATAAATGGTTTAGCTATTTACTCTGAACTTTTTTAATTTTTAGAATGAGGAAAAGTAGATCATTTTTAAAATCCTTTACCAGAAAAAAAAATCCTTTACCAGTATAAAATTCTCATTTTAACTTGTAGCCACATATGCTTTTTACAAGCATGTGCAGTTGGAACAAGGAGAGATTTTACCAACGAGAATTAACTTTCACTCCTAACTCTGGGAAATGAACTAGGGGTGGTAGAAGGGGAGGAGGGCGGGGGATGGGGGTGAATGGGTGATGGGCACTGAGGGGGGATCAGTGACGGGATGAGCACTGGCTGTTATTCTGTATGTTGGTAAATTGAACACCAATAAAAAAAAATTTATTATAAAAATAAAATAAAAGAGAATTAACTTTCTGTTGCTGATTAACCATATTAAGTTTCTGAAATAAATTTACATTTTATAGAAAATAATGGTTATAAAATTAAGGAGTTTATTTTTAAACATTATTTTTAAAATTTTATTTATTAGAGCTTGAGCAGGGGGGAGGCACAGAGAGAGAGGAAGAAGCAGATTCCCCTCTAAGAGGGAGCCGATGTGGGGCTTGATCCCGGGACCCTGAGATCATGACCTGAGCTGAAAGCAGATGCCTAATCAACTGAACTACCCAGGCACCCCAAACATTATTTGACTTTTAGAACAGTAAAACCAGAGTGTAAGACTAGTATAGAGATTGAAAAGTTTTTGTTCTATCAGGGAAACTGTAGAAAAGCTGACCTAGAATCCCATTTTGTACAACAGGATAAGTAGAGTTGCTATCGTGGAATTAAAAATCAAGTTTGGCTTTTTGTGATACTTTTTTTCAATTGTAGCTGGTAGTCTATCATAACACTATTTGTGAGGCAAGGCTCTTGCCCACTGGGATCTACAAGTAACTTATTTTTAAACAAGAAATTTTAAGTTGATTGCAGTTTTAAAGGGCAGATGCTTTTTTTATTAGATTAGTGTCATGTTTATTACGTGTTAGATAGGTTGTAATTATTTTTTTAAATGCTATAATAGTGGCTTTTAAGTGCTATAAGCATGAATAGTCTTGAATATTTGCCTTTATGATTTAGTGTTATTTACAGCTGTTTCTAATCTTTCTTTTCTTCTTCCTTTTTTTCAGGAGTCTAGCATGGCTCAAGAATCTCCCAAAAATTCAGCAGCAGAAATTCCAGTGACTAGTAATGGAGAAGTTGATGACTCTCGTGAACATGGCTTTAATAGGGTAATACTTTTCTTTCTCTTAATACGAAGAATCATGCTAAGGCCTTAAATGTTAAGAAGAAAGTAATAGCATTTAATATAGGAATATTTTCTGAGATTGGCTGAAGTGTCAAGAATCTATTGTTACCATGTAGGGATAACTAGGTGGGTCATGTTAGTGATTTGTTAAGATTAATCCCTCAGCCAGTAAGCATTTAGGCTTTAATGTTCTCATTAGTAATTCTTTTTATGACCAGAGCAAGAGTGTATCTGATGACTTTGGCATATAACTTTATAAAACTATTTAGTTTTATTTGTGATAAGAAAAAATATTAACTTTAGATAATCCTTTCAAAAATTGGCACTGTTTTCTATGTGTCCTTAGTATGTAATTCCTAAACAGGCTTCTCCTGAATTTGCTGTTTACTTTCTAAAGTGGCATATTGACTCAGTGGAAAATGAATCTTGAGATGCTTTTAATTTTGATTTGCTTCTCATTTGAAATTAAAATTTAGTGTATTGGGCAGCCCCGGTGGCCCAGCGGTTTAGCGCTGCCTTCAGACTGGGACGTGATCCTGGAGACCTGGGGTCGAGTCCCACGTCAGGGTCCCTGCATGGAGCCTGCTTCTCCCTCTGCCTGTATCTCTGCCTCTCTCTGTGTGTGTATCTCATGAATAAATAAAATCTTAAAAAAAAAAAAAAAAAAGAGGGAATCCCTGGGTGGCTCAGCGGTTTGGCGCCTGCCTTCGGCCCGGGGCGTGATCCTGGAGTCCCGGGATCGAGTCCCACATCGGGCTCCCTGCATGGAGCCTGCTTCCTCTCTGCCTGTGTCTCTGCCTCTCTCTCTATGTCTTTCATGAATAAATAAATAAAATATTTTTTAAAAAAGAAAGAAAGAAAAATTTAGTGTATCATATGGAAACACTATGGGTTTGGAGATAATCTGGGTGCAAATTTACACTATGCCATTTCTAGCAGTGTAACCCTAGGCAAGTATTTATTTAATCTCTTCTAGTTTTTGTTTCTAATCATTATAAATGAGAATCTTACTTTCATGGGGCTATTGATATTAAATGAAATAAAGTAAGCGATATGCCTAGGATAGTCCTAGAAATGATAGTGATGGTTATTATCTCTGGAGATATTTACATTAAATATCCCTTTATATTACATTTGATACATATGTACAACTTTATTTTTTTCCAAAGTGGGACTTGAACTCATGATCCTGAGACCAATAGTTGGACACTTAACCAACTGAGTCACCCAGGTGCTTCTATACAACTTTAACTTTAAAAATATAGTGTTTGGGATCCCTGGGTGGCTCAGCAGTTTGGCACCTGCCTTTGGCCCAGGGCATGATCCTGGAGACTCGGGATCAGGTCCCACGTCGGGCTCCCTGCATGGAGCCTGCTTCTCCCTTGCCTGTGTCTCTGCCCTTCTCTCTCTCTGTCTCTCATGAGTAAATAAATAAAGTATTTAAAAAAAATTAAAAAATAGAGTGTTCATATTTTTGAAAAAGTGATAGTTGAAAGAAATTTGAATTAGTTTATAGTTTAAATAGGACTCTTTAGTTCATATGCTTAAAAACAAAATCCTTTATTTTTAAAAATTTTTTATTTTAATGTGATATTTTAGATCATGATTTCTCAATCTCAGCACTGACATTTTGGGCTGGATAAATTCCTTGTTGTAGAGGGTTGACCTCTGCATATAGGATGGTTAACAGCATCCCTGGCCTGATCCTATTAGATGCCAGTAGCACTCTCTCACAAACAAAAATGTCTCTAGACATTATCAAATGACCCCTAGGGTTGAGGAGAAACCAGTTTTAGGTAGATTGTTTCAATTGATTTTAGTAAATTCACTGGATTTCAATTATTTTTGCCTCAGCAATTTTTTGGGAAGCAATCAGTGTTTCTTCAAAGTTGAGGTTTATTTTAATTGCACGTGTTTTAACTTGGTTTTTAAGCCCCTGTGGCCTAATATAGAATGATTCATATAAGGAAGAGACCTTAAAATATGAGTACACAAAGGAAATTTTCACTTCTGGTTTTAGTCTTCTTGTGTTTGAAAGTACTAAGACAAACCTGCATAATAAGCTAATTCATGCTACCATCATTAGATTCTAGCAATCACTTTATAAACTTCTGTTAAATCAGATAATTCATTATACCAATATTTTAGTTAATGATTGCTTCAATTTACTTTTGGGAACAGCTCATTTTGCAAACTTACTCTGCATTTTTATTTTTTTATTTTTATTTTTATTTTATTCTGCATTTTTAAAATGTTTTTATTTATTAGAGAGAAAGCACAAATGAAGGTGGGGGAGAGGCAGAGTTAGAGGGAGAAGCAAGCTCCTCACTGAGGAGGGAGGACCTTGAGATCATGACCTGAGCCAAAGGCAGACGTTTAACCAACTGAGCCACCCAGGCGCCCCTTGTTCTTCAAATATTTATGGAGTATCTGTTTTATACCTTGCATGGAGATATAGTAGTAAATAAAAATGACAAAAATACCTGCCATCAGGGAGTTGATTCTAATAGCCTAATGACTTTTGTCCAAGAAAAATGCAGTACATACAAAATGTTGTATTGTTTTGGAGATTCACCTGCCACCGAAAGCCTGTTCTTTTTCTTATATTGCTGTTTTAGTTTTGTTTTAAGCTATAGCTATTATACACAGTAAAAAGCACAAACGAATGTGCTCAGTCTGTTGAGTGTCCAACTCTTGATTTCAGCTCAGATCATGATCTCAGGGTTGTGAGATCACATCCCATTAGGCTCCATGATCAGTGAGAAGTCAGCTTCTCCCCTCTGCCCCACCCCCTGCACACATGTGTGTGCACTTGCCTGGTCTCTCTCTCTCTCTTTCTCTCGCTTTCTCTCTCTCTCAAGTAAGTAAATCTTAAAAAAAAAAAAAAAAAAAAAAAAACAACCCGTAGGATCATAAATTAAAAAAAACCAAGCACAAAGTGGAACCACCACCCACATCTAGCTGTAGAACATTTCCAGGACTTTAACTAGGTCTCTCTTGCCCTCTTCTAGACAATATACAACCCTCCTTCCCAGGCTACTCACTGCTACTCTGACTTTATATGGTAGATTGCTTTTGACTATTCCTGAACTACAAATAAATGGAATTATACAGTATGCATTCTTTTTTGCCTGGCTTTGCTCAACATTACTTCTGTGACATTTATTTATTTATTTATTTATTTATTTATTTTGTGTGTGTGTGACATTTATTCATACTGTTGCTTATGGCAGTATTTAATTCCTTTTCATTGTAATGTAGTTTTCCATTGTGTTAATATACCACAATTTATATATCCATTCTTCAGTTGATGGATACCTAGGTTGTTTCCAGTCTGTGGCTATTATGAATGAAACTGTTGTGACCTTTCTAGTACAGGTCTTTTTGTGTACATGATCACCTATTTCTATTGGGCATATACCCTAGAATAGAGTTGCCAGATACATGATGTTTGGCTCTGGTAGACATTAACTAATTTTCCACAGTGGTTGGACCAGTTGAGAATCCTACCAGCAATGAGTGAGAGTTTTGGTGGTTAAACATCCTTACCAAATCTTAATATTCTCATACTTTTTTTTTTTTTTTTAAAGATTTTATTTTTTCATGAGAGACACAGAGAGAGAGAGGCAGAGACACAGGCAGAGGGAGAAGCAGGCTCCATGCAGGGAGCCTGACGTGGGACTCCCTCCCAGGACTCTAGGATCACACCCTGAGCCGAAGGCAGATGCTTTTAACCACTGAGCCACCCAGGTGTCCCAGTATTCTCATACCTTTTAATTTTAGCCATTCTGATGGAAGCATAATGGTATCTCATTGTGGTTTTCTATGTGTTTCTCTAATGACTAATGACATTGAGCATATTTTCATAATCTTATTGACCATTTGAATATTATCTTTTATTAAAGAAGCCCTTTTTCTAGAGGCCTGGGTGGCTCAGTGGTTTAGTGCCTGCCTTTGGCCCAGGGCGTGATTCTGGAGTCCCAGGATCGAATTCCACATTGGGCTCCCTACATGGAGGCTGCTTCTCCTCTGCCTGTGTCTCTGCCTCTCTTTCTGTGTCTCTCATGAATAAATAAATAAAATATTTAAAATAAATAAATAATAAGCCCTTTTTCAAGTTTTTCGCCCATTTTTCTATTGCCTTTTTCTAGTTTATTTGTAGAAATTATTTACTCTAAGTCATTTGTTTGGATATGTGTATTTCAGATATTTTCTTTCAGTCTGCAACTTGCTTTTTCACTCTGCTAATGGTATCTTTTGATGAACAAAAGTTGGTAATTTTTAATGAAGTCCAATTTATCAGTGTTTCCTTTTAGTGACTTTGACCATTTTGAGAAATCTTTGTGTATCCTAGCATTATGAAGATACTGTTTTCTTCTAAATGTCTTTTTGTTTTGCTTCTCACCCTTAACTCTGTGATTCTTGTTGAATTAATTTTTGTGTGTAGTGTGATGTAGGAGTCAGGGTTCATTTTTTTCCCTCATATTACTATCTAATTGCCATTCACTGTTTTTTTAAAAAGACTATCCTTTCTGCACTGGGACCTTCTGCTATTAATCAGGTAGTCAGATATGTATTGTTCTATTTCTGACTCTGTTTTATTCCTTGGTCTTTTATTCTTATCCTTGTAATAATACCACACTGTTATTTAATTACTACATTAAAAAAGGTATTATCTTTAACCTTAATACCTGGTAGTTAATTCCTCTGCCTCTATTCTTTTTCTGGGTTGTCGTAAACTTATTCATGTCTCTTTACTTAAGAACCTTTATTTGCCTTTGGGTTCCCTGGGTGGCTCAGTCAGTTAAGTGTTCGACTCTTGGTTTCAGCTCAGGTCGTGATCTCAGGGCCCTTAGATCAGCCTTGCATAGGGTTCTGTGTTGAGTGTGGAGTTAGCTTGAGATTCTCTCTCCCTCCCCCTTTGCCCTTTCTCCATTCACATGTGCACACATACATGCTCACGTGCCTGCTCTCTCTCACTCTCTCATAAATAAATAATCTTTTAAAAGGGGACACGGGGGGGGGGGGGGTCACAGTAAGTTAAGTGTCCAAATCTCGATTTCAACGGAAGGTCATGATCTCAGGGTCATGGGATTAAGCCTCACCTCAGGCTCCATGCTGAGCGATGAGTCTGCTTGTCCCTCTCCCTCTCCCCTCACTTGCTCTCTCTTGTGCTCTTTCCCCCAAATAAAATCTTAAAAAAAAAAAAAAGACTTAAGAGACAAAAAACCTTTATATGCCTTTGAATGACACTGAAAAAAGTTGTTTTTATCCTTTCAGATGTTAACTTCAGAATCATGTCTTATTAGAGTGAAGTGAATTAAACCATAACTTATCTGTATAAGCTCTTGGCTTACAGTCAAAGCCAGCTAACTTGCTTTGTAAGTTTGCACATTGGTTAATGTCAAATTATCTTTTTGGACATTCCTCTGCAGTGTTATTTCACTTCTATTGGGCAGTAAGAGAAGGAAAAAGGATGTTCTTCTGGAGGTCTCCTTTTATTGGATGTGAACTTTACCTGTGGGAAAGGGTTCCTTAAGAAGCACTAATCTACTTCAAATAGTACACCCCACTTCACCTCCCTGAAGAAATTCAACATCATAAAACTTGTTTCTGTTTGTACCTGCTCTTATTAAGAATATATTAATCATGAGAGTCTCTTACATAGTTAATAACCTTGAATTAAAATAAAATTGGCTGTTTGATTCCTTTAGCCATGAATGAAAACAATATTTCAAAAGCATCTTTCGACCATTTTGAATAGATTATACTCAAGATCTTTTAGGCATATATTTACCTCAATTTTGTCATACTTTCCATCCTTTATTTTCCTGAGCAATAAAAGGAAAATTGCATTTAATCTCATGTCCCTGTTGATATTTTAATATTGATAAAAGTTTATATAGAAAATAAGTATGAAAATGTATTTTTTAGCATTAATTGTAAAGAACATCTTTACAAATCTGTAAAATTGGAGCATAAAAGAGTTTTCTGAGGTATTTCACTTATCTTCCTTTATACCTGTTTGTTGTTTAAAATCATATAATGGTGTGCCTTTGGCTCAGCTCAGGTCATGATCTCAGGATTCTGGGATTGAACCCTGCATCAGGGTCTCTGCTCAGTGGAGAAACTGCTTCTCCCTCTGCCCCTCTCCCCACACTTGTTCTCTCTCTCTCAAATGAATAAATAAAATCTTTTTAAAAAATAAAATCACATGGGTTTTATTTAAAGCATACTACATAATACACTTTAAAAAATACAGTCTTGAATATAATTGTTCATTAAGTTGTCATATCTTGACTGGCCAGTTGGTGTCACTGTGGCACAGGCAGTGAAATTGTAAATGTTTCTGTCCAGGTTTTTCTGTCTCATTGCAGATGTTTCATTCTTCATTTGGCTTCTCCTCTTAGTCTGTCCTGCAGAAGGCCCTGGTTAGAGTCTAACTCAACATTCACATTCTGTTAGAGATTGTAATGTAAAAGCTAGTCCTAGAAATCCATTGGTAGCATATGTTAATATTTTGTTAAACATATGTTAATATTTTGAGGTTTGTTACTCTTAAGATGAGGGATTTAAGATGAGGGATTTTTTTTTAAATTTTTTTTTATTTATTTATGATAGTCACAGAGAGAGAGAGAGAGAGGCAGAGACACAGGCAGAGGGAGAAACAGGCTCCATGCACCGGGAGCCTGACGTGGGATTCGATCCTGGGTCTCCAGAATCGCGCCCTGGGTCAAAGGCAGGCGCCAAACCGCTGCGCCACCCAGGGATCCCAAGATGAGGGATTTATATAGAGGATAGAATAATGGCCTTAGTATTATCACAATTTTTTACGGCAAAAAAATATTTCTTTCTAAATAAAAATTCTTATTTTTTTTTTTACTTTTTTTTTTTTTTAAATTTTTATTTATTTATGATAGTCACAGAGAGAGAGAGAGAGAGAGAGCGGCAGAGACATAGGCAGAGGGAGAAGCAGGCTCCATGCACCGGGAGCCCGATGTGGGATTTGATCCCTGGTCTCCAGGATCGCGCCCTGGGCCAAAGGCAGGCGCCAAACCGCTGCGCCACCCAGGGATCCCAAAATTCTTATTTTTTAAAGATTAGTAAAGTTCAGTCTCAAAGAATACAGGTTATTCTTTGATTTGTAAGCCACATTTTATTTTTAATTTATTCTTTAAAGTGCTGGTCAAAGTATTAGATTAAAACATGCAATTCATGCCATGAATTAAAGAGAAGCAAATATAAGCTCCAAATAGTTGATACTTTTTGTTAATTATGTTTATATTTGACAGATTTAGCAAAGTTATCTTAGTAGATATGGGTAAAACAAAATTTTTTCTGTGGTAGGCCCAAAACTAAAATCCATAATTTAGTTTTTCCACCTGTGGATCTTTTTTCTAGATAAATGTACATATACACAAAACTACCAAATTTTACATTCAGTTTTAAGGGAGTTTAGGACTCGCTGAACCCTGCCTATGGCTCCTTAGTTTCCTGGGTCTTAAAAACGTCTGGTCCACAAGTTTAGATTTTGAGTTAAATCACAGGATTTTAGTTCAGTAGGAGTATTTTAGAGATCTCTGAGTTCCACTGCTTTGTTTTACAGTTGAGAAAAAGGGCCCCTTAGGTTGTGATGGCATTACGCATATTAGCTGGCTATACCTAGAGCTTATGTGACTTGATTATAAGTAAAGTGAGGACAAAAATGCTTCCTTCATTCATTACCTTATCTATAGTGCTGCCATATATAGATAAAGCTTTCATTAAATGTTTGGTGAATAAATGAGTGAATGCAAACACATGTTTAAGTCAGGACTAGAAACACATTTCTAGATTTCTGTGGATCAACAGGAAGATGTATTCTTAGAGTTGATACATCCATCTATATCTTTAATTTCCCAGCATGTATCATCATTGTTGTTGTTATTGAAATTTTGTGTATGTGGTCTTTGTTGTTACTGTTCTTTAAAGGCTTTTAGTAAGCTAAATAGTTTCTCCATTCCCCTGTGTTTATCAGTCTGGATTGTAAACTCTAGCAGTCTGGAGAAGATTTGGGAAGGAACATAAGAATAGAAATTGTCAGAAAACTGATTTTGGGGCAGCCCGGGTGGCTCAGTGGTTTAATGCCTGCCTTCAGCCCAGGGTGTGATCCTGGAGACCTGGGATCGAGTCCCACATCAGGTTCCCTGCATGGAGCCTGCTTCTCCCTCAACCTGTGTCTCTGCCTCTCTTTCTCTCTGTGTCTCTTATGAATAAATAAATAAAATTTTAAAAAAGAAAAAAGAAAAAGAAAACTGATTTTGGATATACTTCCTCCCCTCACCTCAGTGTTGTAATTGTCTATTTACTTATCTGCCTTTCCCAAGAGATTGAAATCACTTTGAGGGCAGAAACAGTGTGTTCACACAGCACAATTTATGATTTCATAGTAATTGCTCAATAAAAAAATGAATTCCAACATAAGAACTTAAAATTTTTTTTTAATTTTTATTTATTTATGATAGAGAGAGAGAGAGAGAGGCAGAGACACAGGCAGAGGGAGAAGCAGGCTCCATGCACTGGGAGCCCGACGTGGGATTCAATCCCGGGTCTCTAGGATCGCGCCCTGGGCCAAAGGCAGGCGCCAAACTGCTGCGCTACCCAGGGATCCCAAGAACTTAAAAATTTTAACATGTTTTCTCCTTCACCCATCCTGTCCTAGAGTTTGAATAGCATGTGATGACAGTTTGTCACCATACTATATATTATTCAATATCACATTTCTGTATTACATCTGAAAAATTTAGTAACTCCATCAGTGGCAACATTGATTTGACAGGGACTTTTTCCAAAGGCCAGTTTTTGCCAACTGTATATCTTGGACCCTTTCAGAGATAATGGCAAATGTTTTTCAAGGATTGCTTAACTCTTGCAAATGTAGATCCATTTTAATATTTACTTTTCAAAGAAAGAATATATTCTTAGTACTATTACCACAAATTAAGTTTTTAGATATATGTGCTTATTATATATACATCTTTTAAATTAATTCTGGATTGGAATTTCTGTTGAAAAATGTGAATAAAATTTTTACTGAGGAGCAGAAGCCTCATCTATGTTAAGATATTGTGCCTATAAGGTAGATGGTAGATTCTCCCTTTACTTATAAACAAACTCTAGCAAGAATAATTTTTTTTTATATCTAATAGGAATTGTTTTGAATGTAGATACATACAAATGTTCCCACAGTGATAAGTCTTTGAATAAATTCAGCATTCCCTTGATGGAGATTGGTACATGATTTCATTCTTAGTGAATTTCAGTACTATTTAGAATCTAGATGAAAGGGGCATGGGGGTTGGAGTGAGGTCTAGAGGGTAGGCAGTAAACCATCAAAAGATAGTGATTCTATCTAAATGTTTGTTGAATGAGGGAGAGAGAGGAGGGAGAGAGAGAGAGAGGAGACTGAGATTTTGCATGTGTGCTGATAAAATAGAGAAAATAGATAAGTCAGATTTGCTAACTTGATCAAGTGGAATAACAGATACAGGAGGCTGTGACCACAAAGTGAGTTATTAGGCTTAACTAAATTCCAGAATTGTTGCTTCCCGAGGGATAACAGGATCCCAAAGCATGGCCATGGGAGTTCCAGTGGCTCAAGTAGAACGGGGCATGAAAGATGAAAGGGTTAATGAAATCTGAGACCAAAGTATAGATTGGATTGTACTTCATTAGTGTAGTATATCTTTTATCTGCCCTCACAATTTTTTGGGACCATTGTCCAACTATAAATTACCAAGCCTGTATCAAACTACCAACTTTGAGCTTCCTACAAGTATATTAAGGAGGAAAAAAAAATCATACACCTTTACAGATTGTTATAACTACAACGCATCATTCTGTATCAACATAGGTAGGCAAGCTCATGCAATAGATTTTATTTCATTTTAAGTATTTCATGGTTTGTATTTTTAAAAAGGAGGGGGGGTACGCCTGGGTGGCTCACTGGTTGAGCATCTGCCTTCGGCTCAGGGTGTGATCCCGGAGTCCCGGGATCAAGTCCCCCATCGGGCTCCCTGCGAGGAGCCTGCTTCTCTCTCTGCCTGTGTCTCTGCCTCTCTCTCTCTCTCTCTCTCTCTCTCTCTCTCTCTCTGTGTGTCTCTCATGGATAAATACATAAAATCTTAATTAAAAAAAAAAAAGCAACAAACTACATACCATGCCATTATAGACTATGTTTTTAATGAGCTTTGAAAACTCATCTTGGACCTTACATATCAGTTAAAAAGGAATTGCAAACTGAACATAGAATCATTTCAATCTCTGAAAGTGTGCCCAAGAGCATGCAAAAGGTTAATGACACCTAGAATAATGGTAAGAGTTGAGGATGTGGCAAAGCCCTCAATAAATACTTAGGATTGACTAGAAAGAAGGTAGATAACCATGTTAAGGTGGAGAAGATGGCAGTGAAGTCCTGTGGCCCACAATGAAATGCGGGATGGGAGTCAATATTGTACAAGTATGGAAAAACAGCTCTACAACAGAGTTCCTTAAAATGTAGGCACAGGATTATCTGCATCAGAATCACCTGGCTTATTTGTTTGAAATTCTGCCTCCTAGGCGTCACACTCCCAACTTAATGAGATCATCATGGACAGCTGAGAAGAATCTGAATTTTTATAGGTTCTCAGGAGGTTCTTACCCAAACTAAAGTTTGAGCCTGGTAATTTAGACCTACCAGTGGAGAGCTGAGAAAATGTTGAGCATGCCTTTTATTCGCTGATAAGTAGAATGTTGGAGAATAATCATCTTTGACTTGAGGTAATTATGGAGGGGCAGAAAGGCCACCACAAGGAAGCTAGGATGTTGCAGTAGTTTACGGTAGGATTGGGGATATGAAGATCTGTTAGAAAAACAGCTTTGCTTCTAGCAGATATTCCTTATATGCAGCTAACTGTTGAAACAACAGGGGGATTTTTAAAAAGATTTTATTCATTTATTTGAGAGAGTATGAGGGAGAGGGAAGGGTAAGAAGCAGAGAAAGGGGAGAGTAGACTCCCCACTGAGGGAGAAACCCACTGTGTGGCTTAATCCCAGAACCCTGGGATCATGACCTGAGCCAGAGGCAGACGCTTAACCAACTAAGCCGCTATGTACCCCAACAAAGGGGATTTTAAATTACCAAAATTCATAGAACATTTAACAGAAATTTTCAGTTTATTTCCTTAAAAATTATGTAAATATTTTGGAAGGTTTTATCCATTTTGAGGAAGGAGATAAAATGTTTAAATGATAAAATTGCTAGTAAATGAAGTATTAGTATTATATCTACTAGACACTAGGAATGAATACCAAAGGGGAACAAGGTAGATAAGCAACCTGGTCTTAGCTTTTACAGTATGCAAGAAGAGAGAATATAGAAATTAATTTATAAATTAATTTTAATATTACATGAAAAGTAATATACTAGGCCAAATGTAGCATGGTGTGAGTACTGGTATGAAGAGTATGGAAAGATTACCTGAGGAATTACCTAGCAAATTGAATCTCAAGGATGAGCTGGCCAAATTAATAAGGGTAAGGGATGTTCCCATCAGAGGCAATTATAGGAGCTGAAGAAGGTGTAAGACTATAGAATTGAAAATTCACTGTTGTTGGCGGTGCCTGGATGACTCAGTTGGTTAAACCGTTAAGTGTCTACCTTCAGCTTAGGTCATGATTCTGGGGTCCTGGGATTGACCCCCCGAGTTGCATTGGGTTCCCTGCTCAGTGGGGACTCTGCCTCTACCCCACAGTTGTGTGCATGTTTGTGCTCGCACTCTCTCTCTCTCTCTCTCAAATAAGTAAAATCTTTTAAAAGATTTTAAATTCACTATTGTTAGTGGAGAATGTGGGGCAGATGTGTGAGAAATGAGGCTAGCGAGATAAGTAGGGGCCAGATCCTGCAAAACCTTAAAGTCATGTTGAGGAGTTTGGGATTTTACCTATAAGGTAAAGGTAAAGGTGAAGGGGTTGGGGGCACTAAATAATGTAAAAATGAAATCAGATCCACATTTTAGAAAGTTCTGCCTGCCTACAGTTTGAAGAATGAATTTCAGGGGTGACAAGTCTAGAGATACCAGAGATGGATCAGTTAGATTGCCAAGGGAAATAGGGAAGTGAGAGTTAAGATTTTTCTCTTGTAGAGAACCTAAACCAGTAAAGAACAGCAGACCATTTTAAAAGATGAAGGTAAGAGGAAAACAGGGAGAACATAGGGTAAGGAAACTGAGAAGAGAGTTGATGTGATATATAGAGTACTTGGAGAATCCTTACAGATTGTTGCTGGTTACAAGACACATTTTGAGAATCACTCTAATTCAAGACTTCTCTCATGGGCAGCCCTGTGGCTCAGCGGTTTAGCGCCGCCTTCAGTCCAAGGCCTGATCCTGGAGATGGAGTCCCACATCAGGCTCCCTGCATGGAGCCTGCTTTTCCCTCTGCCTGTCTCTGCCTCTCTCTCTGTCTCTGTGTCTCTCATGAATAAATAAATAATTTTTTTAAAAAATAAATAAATAAAACATTAAATGCTGAGTGTTAACCTAATGCTTGAATAGAAAGTTAACTTTAGTTTTATTCCATGTTATTGTATAATTGTTAAGCACGACTTTGCTAAGTTCTAAACTTTGAATTGAATGTCATGACATAAAATGCAAATTAGAGATTTTATGTTGTTGGTTATAGTGGGCTCATTGTCTCTGCAATACATTCTGGAAACCATAGGGGTAAATGCAGTAACAGTTATTTAAAAAGTTACTAAGCTAAGCCCAGCCTTATAACTGAAAAACTTTAAAAAAAGAAATTGATCATGTAAAGGCATATTTTAGACTTTTGTGAATTATGCTAAATTATATTACTCAGAGAATGTGTATGTATTTTACAAAAAACAAAAACAGCCAACAGGCTCACAAAATACTGAATGTTATCTTACAAGTTCTACATTCCTGTCACAAAACCCATATCACTTTGTGTTGCACTCAGCTGCTAGACAACTATCAAAATGATAATTCTGTTTAGAATCTGAATGGACCCATTTGTACCACTTTTGGTTAGGCTCCTTCTGTTGGTGACAGTTTAGACATAGAAAGGCCTTAGTGCTTTTCAGATTTCACAGCTGTTTTACATAAAGGACTTTTTTTCCTGGAAGAACTTTTGTTTGTTGAGTAAAGGACCCCTGGGAGATCATTAAGAGGGGTCTGAGGGGATGTAATATCCTCAGACAAGTAGTTGTTTCTTCTAGAGGCCATGCAAGAGAAGGTGGAAAGCATCCCTGTAACTTCTTGAAAACTTAGGTATTCAGAGATATCCATCATGTTTACTATGTAACCTCTTACCAACTACTACTACTTTATCTCCTTTCTGGGAATTTACACAATACTTTGTGATACGACAGATGATTCAAATGAGTTATATTCTTTTCAGATAAGTTTCAAGAATACAGCAAACAAAACTGCCCTGGACCTTTATGTCATTTTTATTTTGTTTGTGTGTGCTTTTTTGTCCTCATATTTTGAGAGGTATCTTTGATAGTTATTTTCTTGGGGAGAGCTAAAAATGTTGTCAAGACTGAGCAAGGCAACATTCAAAGAAACCATTCCAAAAATAGTTAATTTTAATGACCAGACACGCAAAGTTTAAAAAATGTCTTGGTAGTTTGGCAGTATTTATTTTGTGAGTGATATGTCTCTCAGAGAGAAAAGATTATCTGTTTTTAATGCAAATATGAATAAGAAGATTAATATTTAAAACTAGAAATCACTGACTTAGTATATTAAAAAATAAACTAGAGGAGATCCCTGATGGCTCAGAGGTTTGGCGCCTGCCTTCGGCCCAGGGCGTGGTCCTGGAGGCCTGGGATCGAGTCCCACGTTGGGCTCCCTGTGTGGAGCCTGCTTCTTCCTCTGCCTGTGTCTCTGCCTCTCTGTGTGTGTGTGTGTCTCTCATGAATAAATAAATAAAATCTTTTTAAAAAATTATTAAAAAAATAAAATAGAAAGGTAAAGATCATTTATTCTGTGAAATGAACAGACCCAGAGATTTGGTTTTAAAAAAAGAAGTAAATAAAACTTAATGTAATGATTTTTGTTTTTAATTCTAAGTTCTCTTCAAAACAATATTCAAATGAAAAGAATGTTGTCCTGTGACAAGCGGTCTTAAGTGACCCTAGGAACTAAGTGAAAAGGAAAGAAAGAATTAATTGCTTTTGTATTATTAGGAAATAAGTTGAGAATGTATTTGTGTTAGTGTTTAAACTTCAGCAGATTCTGAAGTAATGATTTTTAAAAGGTATTTCTTTAAATTTTTTAGAAAACATAGAAACTAAAATAAATTCCAAGTCTCTAAAAAACTACTTGTAGCTGTTTACATTTACCATACACTACAGTTAATACTGTGTTTTTAAAGCCTAGTCCTAACTATATTACTAGTTAGTGACTAAGTGATACATTTTTGTGTCCTAGTTTTTTCATCTGTAAAGCAGTAGTGATAATACCACTTAGTATTATTGTCAAGATTAAAGAGAGACTATACAGGCGGTTCTTGTTTTGTATAGATTCAATATGCATTAATTTCAGTTACCACAGTTTAATTAAATGATGCCAGTCTCCCGACAGCACATCTCAGATTTAAGTCTCCATGGTGTATTAACTTTAATTGAATAAAGAACAAACTTCACTGCTAGCACTGAAGTCCATAAATCACTATGTGAATAACAGAGGTGAATCATTATTATTGACTAATCATGTCACTTCTTTCACAGTCTCTTGGTGATTGGTCACTGCATATGTGTTATTCAGCTCATACAGACAGCAAACCCTGTGGTAGTATTACCCTCTTGTCTCTGGGTCATAAATCCATGTGACATTTTCTAAAAGTGGATGATCAAAAGAGAATGAATGAATAAAGATGGGAGTGCAGGAAAGAAATGAAAAATGATAACACTGGAAAAAGTGAAATTCAAATCAAACCTAAATGGAGTTTTGGAAGAAATAGCTGACTGTAGGGATGTTGACGCTGCTACTGTTGGAGAGACCCTAGATTTGTTCTGGAAGAACTTAGTGAAGCCTCATTGAATAACATAAACAAAGAGCTTTAGCTGTGACAAGAATTTTTAAAGGTCATGGAATAATCAATATTTTCCATGAATCACTTTATACAGTTTCAGCTTACTTGATCATTTTTACAGTTCTGATCTGTAATGCAGAGTGAGGGCTGCCTGTACATACGTTCATTAAAGTGCTTAAAACAATTCCTAGCATGTAATAATTGTCCAAGAAATGTCTTTCACAGTAATTATTAGCAACAGCATTGATTAGTTGTAACACCAATTGTAGTAAAGGAGAGGGATGCCTAACATTAACGGGTGCTGAAAAATACATATTGGGTGCTTTGCCTAGCTCATTTGGTTTTCATAGATTTTATAGAACTCTGAATTAATTTTTAGCCTCTCTTTACTGCTGAGCAAACATGGGTTAAGCAAGTTTTTAAGTATTTGTCCAGGATCACACAGCCACTAACTAGGAAAGCTGGTATCCAAATTAGGTCTGTCTAAATTATCTTTCCAGGTCTTCGTGTTCTTAGTAATAGTTGATTCTTTTTTTTTTTTTTTTTTTTTTTTTTTTATGATAGTCACAGAGAGAGAGAGAGAGGCAGAGACACAGGCGGAGGGAGAAGCAGGCTCCATGCACCGGGAGCCTGATGTGGGATTCGATCCCGGGTCTCCAGGATCGCGCCCTGGGCCAAAGGCAGGCGCCAAACCGCTGCGCCACCCAGGGATCCCGTAATAGTTGATTCTTGATTAGATTATGATACTCTTAAAAAATGATTTGAGTTTTTGCTATTAATAAACATCTTTAAAATATGCCATAAGAAATTCAGAAGGTAATTCCATAAGAAATTCTAATTAGGATGAAGAAAGCAAGAATAAATATTTGTAGCTTAGTTGTGTTTATTATTTTATGTTTATTAATTTTTTTGTCCCCATAATGATTAGCAGTAAGACTTAAAATTTAAAAAAAAAATTGTTATAGCTTTGCTTGGATAACACATTGGAGTAGGTATCTTTTTTTAAGGCCAATTTGAAGAGATGTCCTTGGTAAAACTAATGTTAATTGGTTTTCTGTTTTGGTGTAGACCTGTCACCTCCATTCAATTTTACAGCAGTTTCTTTTGGTTTTGCAAATGAATAACTCTGCATATTACATATGCATTGATTTTACCACTATTTTTTAATGTTTTTGTTAAATATTAGATATAAAAGAGTATTGACACAAAATGTATAAGATATAAAGAATAACAATACAAATGAAAGGCATCAGGATTGGAAGAGATAAAACTTTCTGCGTGTAAACAGCGTGGTCTTGTATATAGAAAATCCTAAGGAATACACACGCACAAAAAAAAAAAAAACGTATTAGAACTGATAAGTTCAGCAGAGTTATGAAATGCAAGAGCATTATGCAGAATCCAGTTTATTTTTAGGGAATAAATAATGCAAAAAAATTGAGGGGGAAAAATCCACTACTCAGGATTATGTGCAAGACTTGGACACTAAAAGCTGTAGAACATTGTTGGAAAAAATTAAAGATCTAAGTAAATGGAAGGATGACATCTCATGTTTACGGATCAGAAGACTTAACTCATTAAAGTGGCAGTGCTCCCCAAATTGATCATATTCAACATAATCTCTATCAAATTCTCTTTTTTGTAGAAATTGACAAACTGGCCATATGTAAAATCATTATATCCAGAATAGCCGAAAAATCTTGAAAAAGATGAACAGTTTTAGGACTCACTGATTTTAAAACTTACTACAGAGCTATAGCAATCAAACAATATGGTACTAGCATAAGGAAGACATAGGCCAGTGGAGCAAAATTAAGAGTCTAGAAATAGACCCTTACATTTGTGGTCAGTTGAGTTTCACCAAGGGTACCAGGAGTTTTCAATGAGGAAAGGATAGTCTTTTCAACAAATGGTACTGGGACAACTGGATATCCATATGCAAAGAATGAAATTAGATGCAGACCTCACATCACGCTCAAAAATTAACTCAAGGGGCACCTGACTGTCTCGGTCAATGGAGCATGTAACTCTTGATCTTGGGGTTGTGAGTCAGAACCCCACATTGGGTGTAGAGATAGCTTAAAAACAAAATCCTAGGGGATCCCTGGGTGGGGCAGCGGTTTAGCACCTGCCTTTGGCCAGGGGCGTGATCCTGGAGACCCGGGATCGAATCCCACATCGGGCTCCCAGTGCATGGAGCCTGCTTCTCCCTCCGTCTATGTCTCTGCCTCTCTCTCTCTCTCTCTCTCTCTCTCTCTCTGTGACTATCATAAATAAATAAATAAAATTTAAAAAAAAAATCCTAAAACAATTAACTCAAAATCTATCAAAGATTTAAATGTAAGAGCTACAACTATAAAATTCTTAGAACAAAAAACAGGTATAAATCTTCATGTCTTTGGATTAAGCACTTTAGTTTCTTAGGTAAAACACCGAAAGCATAAGCAACTAAAGATAAAGAAAAAAATAAATTGGAGTTCATCAGAATTTAAAACTTTTATGCTTCAAAGAATGCCACGAAGAAAGGTAAAAGGCAGCTCCTAGAATGGGGAAAAATATTTGCAAATCACTTATCTGATAAGGGAATTGTGTCTTAAAACTCACTTGGCTCACTCCCTCACACTGCTTTCAGGAATCTGCCCACCCAAAGTAGCACTTTTTGCTGGTCACTCTATATCTCTTGTATCCCACCTTAAGAAAACAAATTTATTTACCGTTTGTTACTTACAGTATTTATTACCTGCCTTATATTTGTGTACTATCAGGCTGCTCCTCCTTTCTTCCTCAGTGTGAGTCTAATTTGGGCAGAGACCCTTTGCTACACTGTTCCATCTGTAGTGTCTAGAGCAGTGGCTGTCATTGGTGTTCATTGAATGTTGGCATAATGAATAAATAAATCCTTCATGTTCCACAGCTCAAGCAGTACCTGCTCTTGTCATATTTGGTTTTCATAGATTAAGTCCCTGTTCTGAATTCCTCTGATACCTATTGTCTTTACTTTGGCAACAAGTTCTACTTTTACATTAATATTTGTATATCTTGTCTCTCCACTGAGGCAAGAACTGTACCTTACCTTTTTCTTTGCTTAGAAAGTCTAACACAGAGGGAGTCAGCAAATACTCATTAAATTTAAAGATAAATTTATTGCTATAGCAGCTTCTTAATGCATATGGTATTGAATCATAAGTCCTTTAGTTCATTCAATAAATTCATTTATTCATTCAACACATATTTATGATATCTACTATATCTCAGGCACTATTTCAGGTGCTAAACATATAGCTAAAACAAAATAGGCAACTTCCCTGCACTCATGAAGCTTACGGTATAAAGGAGAGCAGATAAAAATAAACACAAATACTGAGTGATATCTGCTATGAAAAGAATAAAACAGAGTAAGCGGACTAAGGAGTTCTAGTGTGAGACTATAAGAGTTGGTATTTTATTTTTTTTTTAAGATTTATTTATTTTGGGGAGAGAGGGGAGGGGTGGAGGGAGAGAATTTCAAGCAGATTCCCTGCTGAGCATGGACCCCCCCAATGAAGGGCTCAATCCTATGACCCTGAGATCATGACCGGAGCCAAAAAGAAAAGTTCAACACTTAACCAGCTGAGCCACCCAGTTGCCCTGAGAGTTGCTATTTTATATGTTGTCCTGGGAAAGTCTCTCTGGCAAAAGAGAGACTTTTTTTTGTTGTTGTTGTTATTATATTATTTTTATCTTTATTATTCCCTGCTGTCTTGGAACTGGTGATTTAGTTGAGCAGACTGAGGCCAGGCCACTCCCTTAGCCATCTGAGGTATTTGGCTCCTCTCAGAAGGGCCTTCTGAAGCCCAATCCCACTTGGAGAAGCCTCTGGTTTGTCTTTTATAGTCCAGGTGGTTAGACAGAAAGTCCTCAGGAACCGAGATGATTGCTGGCCTGTTTCCATTGGGAAGGCTCAGTGGACAGGATGGGCTGAGGGGATGAACGGAGTAGAGGGCAGGATTTTACCCCATCCACGCCCTTCCAATTCCTTTCTCACTCTCAAGGCTGGAGGTAGAGGTGGGGGTGGGGGACGGGTGTAGCTTTACTTCCATTCCCTGAATGTTGGTCTCCTCTAGGGTCCATGTCTTGCTCACTCGGGATGAGTGTCCTAGATCCCCAGGTACAGGGGCAGGGAAGGAGGGACGCCTGGGCCCTCCGCGGGCTGCAGGCCCAGTCTGCGCCCCCCTTCCCCGGCCCTCTCGCCGGGCTCCAGCTGCGGCTGCGGAGCGGTCCCGGCTCGGCTCCAGCTCCTCAATGGCCCTGCTCCTCCATTACAAAAAGGGGCAAAAGAAACAAGCCCTGTAGATGACAGGTAGAAAAGCATTCAGGAAAAAAGAAAACCCAGGAAATACAAGTCTCTGAAACAAAGACAGCTTTATTGTTTTTGAAGGAACTGCATGGCTGTAACGCTGAGGCTGGTAGGAGATAAATCATGTAAATACCTTGAGAACATTTAACAGTCTGGGCTTTCTTTTTTCTTTTTTTTTTTTTTTTTTTAAGATTTTATTTATTTATTCATGAGAGACACAGACAGAGGGAGAAGCAGGCTCCATGCGGGGAGCCTGATGTGGGACTCGATCCCAGGACTCCAGAACCATGCCCTGGGCTGAAGGCAGACGCTCAGCCACTGAGCCACCCAGGCGTTCCTGGGCTTTCTTCAAATGAGATGGGAAGCTATTGGAGAGCTTTTGCAAACAGGATAATTTTGGTTGATGTGTAGATTTAGAGGTGTGTGTCTTGGATAGAAGCAAGGAGACCAATTAAGAGGCTCTTGGAGTAATCCTGTCAAAATATGACAGCTTAGCTTAGATCATAGTGGTAGCTGTGGAAGTGGTGAGAATTGGTTTCATCTTGGATATATTTTGAAAGTGGATCTGATAGAATCTGCGAATGGTTTGATGTGATGTAAGAGAAGAAGAATCAAAGGTAACTCCTAAGATTTGGACTAAGTTTGGTAGTGGAGATGCTGTTAACAGAGAGGAGTGAAAACATAGGTGGTATTATTTTGTTTTGTCTGTTGGGAATTGTGGATTTACTGTAGAACCAGTTAGTTTTGGACACATTAAGTTTGAGATGCAAATTTAATATCCAAGTTGAAATAATAAGTAATGTGACCAGATATACTGGAGTTAAAGAGGGAGGCCTAGGTCAGACACCTAAGTTTGGAAGTTGTCAATGTATAGATGGTTTTTAAAGCCCTAAGAATCAATTAGATCTTTCAAGAAGTGACTGTAGGGGGCACCTGGGTGGCTCAGTGCTTGAGCGTCTGCCTTTGGCTCAGGTCATGATCCCAGGGTCCTACATCGGGCTCCCTGCATGGAGCCTGCTTCTCCCTCTGCCTATGTCTCTGACTCTCTCTCTCTCTCTGTGTCTCTCATGAATAAATAAAATCTTAAAAAAAAAAAAATGATTGTAGGAAAAAAGTCCTCTGACTGAACCCTGGGGCACTCCAGAATTTGGAGGTTGGGGAGATGAGAAATCAGCAAAGGAGAATATAGTAGAATATAAAAGATGATGTAAGAGGAAAGTCAGGAGCATCTGAAGTTAGCTGGAGTATTTAAAGTACAAGGAGAGAACAATTACCTGTGTCAAATACTGTTTGATAAGTCAGTTTGATAAGATGAGAATTAACCTCATTAGTTATTAATTCAGGGTCCACCATACCAATCAAATAATTGCCTAAGACAAAATTAATGAGCTCCTTGAGAAAAATCCTTCTCTACACTTGCCAGTATGTATCTGTTAAATTTAGACTTTGCCAGGGTGCCTGGGTGGCTCAGTCAGTTAAGTGTCTGACTCTTAATTTTGGCTCAGATCATGATTTCAGGATCATGAGATCAAACCCTGTGTCAGGTTCCGTGCAGAGTCTGCTTAAGATTCTCTCTTCCTCTTCCTCTTCCTCTGTCCCTCCTCCTGTGTACACTCTTTCTCAAATAAATAAATGAATAAAACCTTTTTAAAAAATTTAGACTTTGCCAATTAGAAAATTTTAAGTGTTCTGAGTTTTCGAATTGTAACTGTACATTATATGTGATGTGGTACCATATTAAAGGATTTCAAAGAAATATTTTTGTTTCAGTGCATCATTTGTCATTATTGTGGGAAACCAGTAGAATCCATTCATAGATGCTGATTATGAAAATTGGGTAATTCCTCATATCCAAGCCAGAGGAAGGAAAGGACTTTTGGAAATCTGTGTTTCTTGGCTTTCTCTCTATATATATTTTTTAAACCATTTAAACCATAAGACTGAATGTGGAATATTATATTTATTATAGCTAAGTTCCAATTATAAGCTAATTTGCAATTGGGTTGACTAATATCAGTGTTTAACATAAATCTAAATAGCAGAAAATTTCCTTTATTTCACCCTAATGAAATCAAAGGAAAAGTAATATTGCAAGTGAATGACTTGTTTATACTGACCGTTAGCCAGGTTCATCATGATTGTATTAGACATCAGTTTTTACACAATAGACATCTTAATTCTGTTCTTTAAAATGATTTTTCTGATGCATCAATAGCTTAGGAATTTGAAAATTGGATTTTTATATCTGCTTGCTGCTTAGTTCTAGAATAGTGGAAGTATTTTGTATTTAACATACACCATAACCTCTTAATAACAAGTCTTGTGGAGTTTGTTGCTGTTTACATATTATAGAATGTATATAGAATTCCATTACACAATGCCACAACAGCATTCTCTATATAGTAGAGAAAAATATAGTTTAAGATGGGAATAAAAGGACACCATCATGCTGAATTGCTATGTGGTGTGAGAGTTTTTTACAAAGATTTTCTCTTTTATTCAAATGTTGCCAAGGATTTGAAGCGTTCATTACCAGCTGGACTTGGTCTCTCAGAAACCCAAATTACATCTCATGGCTTTGACAGTACCAAAGAGGGGGTTATTGAAGCAGGAGCATTACAAGGTAAGAGCCCACCTATTTTTAAAAATGGCTGGGATGGAGGATGGGAGAAATGCATCAAAAGCTACCTTTATTAATAAAGCATAATGAAGTCCTTTGATTCTGTGATAAAATGCTGATTTTGTAAGCATAATCTTTTTTCTCTTCAATTTAAATAATTTTAATTGTTTTAGTAATCTTCTTTATGTAAATCATTATGTATTTATACATTTATTTGTATATATTTATATGTAATTTATTTCTATAAATACAGCAGAATTTCACTGATTTGGTTTTAAAATACTAAAGTAAAAAATAAAATGCTAAACTAAAAATTAAAACACTATATCAAAAATACAAATTTAAATTATTTTAGCTTTTATTTTTTATTTTAGCTTTTAACTACAAATTATGTAAGTCAATATTGTTTTGTATAAATACATATTTCCTATTTCAAAGCAATTAGAAAAATTGCTTTTATTTTTCCTATTATACATTCCATATAAGAGGTCTCCCAAGACCACCCTCAGATTCAGTAATTTGCTGTGAGTACTCACAGGATTCAGTTTATAGTCATACTCATGGTGATGATTATTACTGGGAAAGTATACCAAACACAGTTAGCAAGAGCAAAGGATGCCTGAGGGAGCCTGGTAAACTGGGCATACTTGAAAGGGTCTTCTCCCAGTGCAGTCACACAGGACATTAGACGGCAGTTGTTAATTATGCTTAATTCCCCCAGCGGACTATGACAACATGTATGAATTATTGCAAACCAGGGAAGCTCATTAGAGCCTCAGTGCCCAGGGTGTTTATTGGAGATTGCTCGAATAGGCACCCTCTGCCTAGCATGTACCAACATTCCAGGCTCCCAGGTGAAAAACAGGCACTTAGCATAAACCACATTGTTTGTATAAACATTCAGGCATAATGAGCCAGTCTTAACCATTCCAAGAATAGAGGGAATCTTCTCAAAATTTAACTTTCCAGATGCCAACCAAAGGCCAGTTGTGTAGGCTGGTCCCTTTAAGGATAAACAGATGTGCTATGTTAATTCTTTTCTGCACACATTTCATATATAGGTCTATTTTTAATATAAAGGAAAAAGTTGCATCCTTTCAATATCCTTGCATTTAGTAACCTTTTTCAAGTGTTTTTTCATTTTCATGTGAATGAAAGTAAAACCATGAAAACAAAACAAAAAATCATGTAAACATTTGGATGTAAAAAGGAATTGTTTTGACAGAGCAATAGTTAAAATAGTTACTATATTTGATGTTCAGTGAAGTATATTAATTTTTAACACTTCATTATAATTTCATAAAATGAAAAAATCTCTGCTTTGCAATCCTTAGCCCTCTTGTAGATAATAGTATTCTGTATTTTTATTATACTAATAGCCAATACTTTATTCAAAAACAACTTCTATTTTGAAATATATTCTTTCCTAAATAGGTCCTGCAAATAAGCATTTAGGATAATCCAGAATAACAATCTCTACTCTAGGCTATAAAATAAATAAGCTACCTAGGGACATCATTTTTTTTTACCTTTTTCATCCTTATGTTCGGAAAAATAAAACCATAGAAAGGTAGCATATGTGTCAATATCTTAGTAGTCATTATATAGCATTCTGGCATTCTTATCTAGGGGATAACTTTAACTTTGAAAGGGTTGACTGAGTGCTTAAAGAATAAAAGGCATATTTTGCATGATGTGACACCATTTTTGGACCAGTCACCAGTTTCCAAATTTAAATGTCAATAGAGAATTAAAAAATGCTTTTACCGTTGAGATGTTTTAAGCATTCTCAGTGAAATTATTTAACTGACATTTGGTTTAATCTTTTTTCCCTTAGGTAGTATAGTATTATACAATGATTAAAATCAACTGACCATTATAAACTGTTGTGCATAAGCATGGAAATGCTGATGAGTTTCACTTGCTAGTTTCACATCCTAGTTCTTCAAAGTGAAATAAAAAATATGTTTCATAATAATGGCAGTAATTTATGTTTCTTTGAATTGACTTCATGTAACATTTTTTAACAGGATATTGTTGATCAGTATATTAAAAAGATAATCATTCTGCCATATGCAGATTAGTTAAGCATTTATTAGAAAGTTGGGGGTGGTTCTTTTTTTTTTTTTAAGATTTTATTTATTTATTCATGAGAAACACAGAGAGAGAGACATAAGCAGAGGGAGAAGCAGGCTCCTTGCAGGGAGCCTATGTAGAACTTGATCCCAGGACTCTAGGATCATGACCTGAGCCAAAGGCAGATGCTCAACTGCTGAGCCACCTAAGCGTCTGGAAAGTTGGTTTTTTTGTTGTTGTTTTTTTTTTTAGAAAGTTGTAGTTGTTTTTGTTTTTTAAAGATTTTATTAATTTATTCATGAGAGACACAGAGGCAGAGACACACAGGCAGAGGGAGAAGCAGGCTCCTCGCAGGGAGCCCGACGTGGGACCCGATCCCAGGTCTCCAGGATCACGCCCTGGGCTGAAGGCAGGCGCTAAACCATTGAGCCACCTGGGCTGCCCAAGATTTTAGATTTTTAAGAATTATTTTTTTATTGGATATTAGTGAATGATTTTAGTAACTAGTTTAGTCTAAATTAGTGGGTTTTGTAAAGGGTTGAAGATATAGAGAAGTGATAATATTTCCCTTGAAAGGAAAAGGAAAAGGCTGAAGTACCCAGTTACCAGGGTACTACGTCTTCTGCTGTTTTAGTTTGGAAAATTCTGTATCATTTGTTACATATATTATACACATCTCCCTCTGTGTCATTGAATTATTTCTTATGCAGGACTAATAAAGTAATAACCAGAACAACAGAGCTCTGTTTCTGGGATCATCAAGAAATGGAATTATAGTAGTTGTCTTTGTTTTTTTTTTTTTAAACATTTGCTCATATAACAGAAACCCTTGTGCCTTAGATTGTAGAGATAGTCTTTGTTTAAAATGGTGATTTGGTGATTGGGGGATGTCTGGGTGGCTCAGCGGTTTAACGCCTGCCTTCCACCTGGGGCATGATCCTGGAGTCCTGGGATCGAGTCCCACATCGGGCTCTCCGCGTGGAGCCTGCTTCTCCTTCTGCCTGTGTCTCTGCCTCTTTCTCTCTCTGTGTCTCTCATGAATAATTAAATAAAATCTTTTTAAAAATAAAATAAAATAAAATAAAATGGTAATTGGATTGGATAACCTTTTAAAATGCCTTCCAACTCAATAAGTAACTTATGGATTGGTATTTTTTTGTATTGAATTTAATAATGGAGATTTTAGGATATGAATTCAGAGCATCTGAGTCTGATAAGCTGTCTTAACCCCTCTGGGTTTAGTTTCTCTTGTAGTTTGTCAGACTTAGTTAATTTCTGTCATCCTTTCTAGTTTTAAATTTTATAGTTAAACAGATTTAAAGAGATAAATATCTCACTTTGGAAGGTAGTGCCAATCTATTTTGGTCTAGTGTATGTTTGGATTTTAATGTTAGATCTAGTTCAAATTAAGGTTTTCATATTATTAAAACTAGTGACTTTCTCCATCAGAACTGAGTATATCTGGGATATAACCAGTTATTCCAAACTCTAAGTAAAGAACTTTGATCTTGATTTCTGTCCTATTAGAACATTTTAATTTTAAATTTGATTCATTATATGATTTCTAGGGAACTGGGAGAGTGTAGTTGAAATAAAAGTACCAGACATTAAAATATTCTTAGCTGACTGTGGAATGACATTTCAAGTGCAGAGTTAATTTAAAATTTAATGGTGTTTCATTGAAAATTTTTTTTCCTTTGGGACACCTGGATGGCTCAGTGGTTGAGCATCTGCCTTCAACTCAAGGCATGATCCCTGGATCAAGTCCCATGTCAGGCTCCCTCTGCCTATGTCTCTGCCTCACTCTCTGTGTCTCTCATGAATAAATAAATAAGTCTTAAAAAAAATTTTTTTCCTTTGATTCTCAAACTTAGTTGTATTTGACAGTAATCTGAGTGGCTTTTTAAAAAACTACAGATGCCTAATGAACAGCATGTAACTAGAGTTAATACTGTATTATATACTTGAAATTTACTAATAAAATAGAGCTCAAATAACCACAGAAAAGTAACCAAAAGTAGTGCTGGATATATTAGTTTGTGGCAATCATTTCACAGTATATACATATATCAAAATATCACATTGTACATCTTAAATATATACAGATATTTTGTTTAATAAATAAAAATAATTCAATAAAAAATGTAAAACTGTAATTAAAAAAAAAAAGCCACCCTACAGATACCCACTGATGATCAGTAGATCTTGTGGAGTGTCCCAGGTATATTTTAAGAGTTCCGTTCTTATGATTAATTAGAATAGAACTCTACCTCAGGACTTCCAAACTTCAGAATACAGACAAATCACCCAAGGATCTTTGTGAAAATGCAGGTTCTAGTTCACTGGGTCCAGGGCAGGGCTTGAGTTTTTGCATTTTTAATGAGCTCTCAGGTCAAATACTTGATGTGGGTTCCTTGCATCTGCACTATGAATAGCAGTGATCTATACTATGTGCTATTGGGTTTGTGATGTGAAATTTTAGACTACAATTCCCGTAAAGGTTGTGACTCATTCACATTTTTGTGGATTTTAATTATAATTTTGATACATTATTACATACCTTTGTTTACTTAAGGAGCTTTCCTTTGAATGTAGAAGAAGCAGGTTATAAAATATTTACTTAAGCTTCAAATTGTTCAACTATGGAGTTTGAATCACATTCTCTTAATTGGTTTGGAAATAGAGTCCAGGTAAAGTCCTGTTTAGACGTGTTCTTGCCAAGTTTCTTCTTATAGTTAATGTGTTTTGTTTGGTTTCAACAGTTCATGAAAAGTTTCTACAAGAACTCTGCCTGAGTAGCATCCATTTATTTTTAGTCCATTCCTGCAAGAAAGCAAATATATTAAAGTTTTGAATCCTAGTTTTTGAATATTTTAAGGGAGATATCAGTAAACTGATATTCAAAACGTGCAATATGTGGAGGAGGAAAAGGATTTTCATAGTTAAATGTCTACCCTTTCCAGGTTCCCCAGCACCACCATTGCCATCTGTTATGTCTCCCAGCAGGGTTGCAGCTAGTCGACTGGCTCAACAAGGAAGTGATTTAATTGTTCCTGCAGGTATTCACTGCACTGATTGGATAAAACCCTTGCTACTTCTGAAACTAAACCAATTTGCTTAGTTTCATAATCCCTTACTTTTATATTCCTAGGTGTGGGTAATATGGCTTTGTCTTTTGGTGGCTGCTTCTTTCTTTTTTTAACAATAATGAAAATAATATTTCTAGCCATACCTATCTTTCTGGCTTTTCAGAGCTATTAACTATATATCTTAAACCTGAAATTTATTTCACTTTAAGATTAAAAAACATTGTAAGATTGGATTCATTTTAAATCATGCTTTCTTTACTCTGGAAAATATATATTCACTTACATGAGCCTCTCAGCTTTGCAGCTCTGCTCTCTGTCTGTTTTCAGTTAAAAAAGGAGCCTTCAACAATTGGGTTGTTCATTATTTGGAATGGGTCAAGTGGAAAATGTTGTATCTTCCTACTTTCAGCCACAGCTTACAGATAGCTTGCAAATTGCAACAAAACGATATATAATTTACCAGTTATGCCCAATGAAAAATATTGGGGAAAATACATTTCTTTACATTGAATTCCCTCTATGCTTTAATATTGCAGGACAATAAAACAGGAAAAAGCTGAACTATCTATTTCTTTTAACATGAAGTGTTAACATTCTGTATTTTGTTTCGATGAGAATTTTTTAAATCTTAAATGTTTTTTACTTTATATACGGTTTTTTATCTTATGTAGTGGTAAAGTTGTGGCAAAAGCTGATCTGACTGTAGGAATGAGAAAATAAGTTTTTGCTCTGACTTTAAAAACCATTTTTTTAGAGATTTTTCTCTTCTCTTTTATTGTTTTTTTTTTTAATCATTATATAGTTTTTGTTATAAGTCAGTAGTATCATAAGCATTTAACTATTTTCTCCTATGAAAAATATTTTACTATAGAAACTCTGTAAGTGTAGAGTTGCTTTTACATCACAATTTCTTAATTGTTGGAGCAATGCACTGTCAGGGCTTTATACTGCCCTTATTAATTATGGCTTTTTGCAGGAGGGTGGGTGGTCTCTTGAGGAAACAAGGAAATACAATGTAGGTCTTGTTTTAGCCTAGCCTTTCATACTTCTGGTTGAATATTTATTTTAATGACTTTGAAATTTGAATTATATTTTTAAATCCTCCAAAATTATAGTAACCTCTGTTGTTGCTCTGTTCTACATCGTATGATGAAAGGAGATCACTGTGAAGAGTACATAACCTTGCCAGATTTTTACTGACACAGTTTTTTTAGGTTCATTAGGTTATATGATTAATTGTGGAAAATTTGTTTGATAGAAGTAAAAATCTTATTTGGAAAAGAAGGCAACCTGGTTGCAGCATTTTCTTTTTTTAAGATGACAGTCAAACCACATAACATTTGTGTTGGGTGGGCAGAAATATTTTTTAAGTATGTAGAAATTGTCCTCAGTGATCCAGTAAGTTGTAGTCTTTCACTTGCATAAGTAGTTTAATTTGGAGTTTTTGGGGAGTTTTTGTTTTTTAAGATTTTATTTACTCATTTGACAGAGAGGCAAAACAGGAGGAGAGACAGGCAGAGTCAGAGGGAGAAGCAGGCTCCCCACTGAGCAGGGAGCCCTGAAGTGGGGCTTGATCCTAGGACCCTGGAATCATGATCTGAGCCAAAGGCAGATGCTTAACCAACTGAGCCACCAGGCATAAGTAGTGCATAAGTAGTTTAATTTGAACAGAATCAATGGTTTGGTTTTTTTCCCCTACTTGTCTTTATCTAGTTTTTGTTTTGTTTTTTGTTATGATCATGCAGGTGTCCAGAGAACACAGACCAAAAGTGGACCAGTTATTCTAGCAGATGAAGTAAAAAATCCTGCAATGGAAAAGTTAGAGCTTGTTAGAAAATGGAGTCTAAACACCTACAAGGTTTGTATTTTATTTTTAATGTTTCCACCCTAACTGGCTCTAAGAATTTTCATTTGTATGTTATTCAAATTATTATTTGCAATTATATAAATATATAGGAGAGAATACCACATAAACATAAAAAATACAATTAGAAAATTAAGTATTTTGTTTTCTTGAGCTTTATATAAATGTAGTTTAAAAAGTCAGTAGCAAAAGAGTAAAAAAAAGCTACAGGAATGCTTATTAATTGATAGCACATAATTGAAGAAGAATCATATTGCCTTGGAACACGTTTACTTGTAGAACTGCTATAGACCTATCTGTCCCTACCTCCTGTTTTTGATGCTTTATAACAGGAAAATGTCAAAGAAGTATATTCATTTTTCAGAATTAGAATTCTCTGATCTTATTGTAATACCTAAGCATTAACTGTACAGACAGTACTACGCTGACAAATGAGTTGGACTTCAAAAATTTATTGTTGTTAGTTTCATTGCATCAGAGTAATTGGCAGCTATTTTTTTGTGTGTGTGGCCTCTGTAAAACAAATAAGCAAATTATTGACTCTGTAGTATATTTGATGTATTAGAAATAGCTCAAGCCACAAATCCACTTAGTACCTTTGAATCCTAACAGGGACAAGACAGTAGAATTTAAAGAACAGTTGGGGGGGACACCTGGGTGGCTCAGAGGTTGAGTGTCTGCCTTTGGCTCAGGGCGTGATTCCAGGTCTGGGGATCGAGTACCACATCAGGCTCCCTGCATGGAGCCTGCTTCTCCCTCTGCCTATGTCTCTGTCTCTGTCTCTCTGTGTCTCTTATGAATAAATAAATAAAATTAAAAAAAAAAAAAAGAACAGTTAGGGGCACTTGGGTGGCTTAGTCAATTAAGTGGCTGACTCTTGATTTCAGCTCAGGTCATGATCTCAGCATGATGAGATCAAGCCCCTCATTGGGCTACGTGCTCAGTGCACAGTCAGCTTGAAGTTCTCTTTTTTTCTCCCTCTGCCCCTCCCCTGCTTATTTTCATGCTCACTCATTCTCTCTCTCAAATAAATAATCTTTTTAAAAATTAGTTTTAGGGATCCCTGGGTGGCGCAACGGTTTGGCGCCTGCCTTTGGCCCAGGGCGCGATCCTGGAGACCCGAGATCGAATCCCACATCAGGCTCCCGGTGCATGGAGCCTGCTTCTCCCTCTGCCTGTGTCTCTGCCTCTCTCTCTCTGTCTGTGACTATCATAAATATAAATAAATAAATAAATAATTATTTTAAAAAAATTAGTTTTAATAACAGTTAAGTGGAAGAAAACCTTAGTTGCTCAAGTTAGAGCATTGGCCATGATACACTTTATATTTGTGAATTGTTTGTGGCTGTAGTGGTTTGTAAGTCAGAAATTGTTTATATTTTTTATACAGAGCCCATGTCTCTTTATGTCTTCTCAAGAGTAATACAGAAGTGAATTTTATTCTTTCAATTAATACTTTTAAAATATGATCTGAAGTAATCTACAAAAGTACAGGTTTTCTTAAGATAATAAAAATGCCCTGAAACGTGCTCATGAATCTTTCCAAAAATTATTTACCTCATGCTAGTATAGCCCTGAGAAGTGCCAGTTATAGTTGTCAAAAATTGATGCCAGCATAAACTGTTCTCATTTAGAACATTGTATTTAATTATTGCTCCTTTTGTTATCAAGGATGTGGAAGGATGTGGATTCTCTTTTTTGGGGGGATTCTCTTATTCTATATATTGTTTCTCATTTTGTATTCTTGTATCACAACAGTTCACCCAGATATTCAAATTTCTACTTCACCTTCTCATTGATGCCACATATCTGTTGTCATTAAATGGACTCTGCCTCCTTAATATTGTTTGACTTTATCCCTTTTTTCTCCATTCCAGCTTTCACAACCATAGTCCATATCTTTGTTACTCTCACATTACTGAAATAGCTTCTTGACAAAATCTGTTAGACTACATTTTCTACACTGCCTAAAATGGTTCTTTCTTGCTTGAATTTGTTCAGTTGATCGCATTGTCTTTAGAATGGCATAGATCTGACCCATCTACCTTCCCAACTTTATCCCCTGTTGCTCCTCTCTCCCACCCTTGAATCCAGTGATCCAACCAAATTCTCCAGAGATTTCCTAAATTGTGCTTTCTCACATGTCTATAACTTTGTTCATGAGACTGTATTTACCTATTGCTTAGAATTCTTCTTTTTGCTTCCTTTCATTTCACTTATGTGTCTTTCATACCAAACTGAGCTTCATTCATTTATTTATTAAATTTATTTGTTCTGCCATTCCTTTGTTCATTTATTCATGAAATTTGCTTCTATCTAGTAACATTCTATGACCACACAATGAAACCTAAAGAATACAAGCCTTAGTGGTACCTGGCTGGCTCAGTTGGTAGAACATGCAACTCTTGATCTTAGGGCCATGAGTTCGACACAACATTGGCTGTAGATTACTTTAAAAAAAAAAAAATTAGGGGCACGTGAGTGGCTCAGTCAGTTAAGCGTCTGCCTTAGGCTCAGGTCATGATCTCAGGGTCCTGGGATTGAGCCCCGCATTGGGCTCCATGTTCAGCAGGGAATCTGCTTCTCTTTCCCTCTTCCCCTACTCATTTTCTTTCTCTCTCTCTCTAATAAATAAAGTCTTTTTAAAAAATTAATCAATTTAACTAATAAAAATAACTATCACCTTAAAAAAAATGCATGTCTTATTTCTGAACCAAGTTGCAGTAATTCCAAATTACAAAATTCAAGATTTTCTTCATTTGAATCTTCTTCTCTTGTGTCCTTTAGTTTATGGTTTCCTGTTTTTTTTTGTTATTGTTTTTTTGGTTTTTTTTTATATATATATATGCTTTTTATCTGTTTCCTGTTTTTTTGTCTTCTACAATAATCTGAGTTGAATCCTTAGGATTCCATATTTATCTTTTATATTAACATACCACATTGAGCCTTTTTAAAAGTTTGTGTTCTTGCTGCTGTGGACTGTGGGCTGCCAGGATCAGTGGAGGATCTCAAGATGCCTGGGCGAAAACTTGCTCTAAAAACCGTTGACTGGGTAGCTTTTGGGGAGATCATACCCCGAAACCAGAAGGCCATCGTCAACTCCCTGAAATCCTGGAATGAGATACTTACCTCCAAGTTGACTACTCTTCCTGAGAAACCACCTGCTATGGACTGGGCTTACTACAAGGCCAATGTGGCAAAGGTTGGCTTGGTAGATGACTTTGAGAAGTTTAATGCCCTGAAGGTTCCTGTGTCAGAGGATAAATACACTGTCCAGGTGGATACTGAGGAAAAAAAAGATCTGAAAAGCTGTGCTGAGTTTTTCTCTCTCAAAGGCCAGAATTGAAGAATATGAAAAAGAGCTGAAGAAGATGAAGAACATAATTCCATTTGATCAGATGACCACTGAGGACCTAAATGAAGTTTTCCCAGAAACCAAATTAGACAAGAAGTATCCCCCACCCACCCACCAAAAAAAAGAAGAAATATCCTTCTTGGCTTCACAAGCCAATCGAAAATTTATAAACTTGAGTTGGGGAGAAAGCCCTGGCCCTCATATTATAAACATTGGAGATTAAAAATAAATAAATGAATGAGTGAATGAATGGTTTGTGTTAATGAAATTGACCAGCATTTAAAATGTTGTACACATGGCATAATGCTATATGAAGGAATTACTGTTCTTCTCAGAATGATTATTTTTAACTGAAAATGTTTTTCATCAAAACTTAAATCAGAATATTACAGCCTAAATCAGAAGAGAGGGGTACCTGGCTGGCTCAGCAGAGCATGCAACCCTTGATCTTGGAGTGGAGAGTTCAGGCCCTATGTTGGACCTAGAGTTTACTTTAAAAAAAAATTAGGCATGCCTGGGTGGCTCAGTTGGTTGTGTGGCCAGCTATTGATTTTGGCTCAGGTCATGATCTTGGGTCCTGAGATTGGGCCCTGTGTCAGGCTCTTCACTCAGCAAGGAGTTGGTTTGAGGCTTCTCTCTCTCCCGTCCTTCTGCCCCTTCTCCCACCATGCATGCTCTCTTTCCTCCTTTCTCTCTCTCAAATAAATAAATCTTTTTTAAAATTTTTAAAATTATTTTTATACTTAAAATACGTATAAACAGAAGAGAAAAAGAACATTCTAACTTTATGATTTTAATGGAGTTTGTAGCCAATGTGCCTGGGCTGGCATAGGCTTCTTAACTTAAAGAAGCTCAAAGTATAATAACCTTATTGGGTCCCCTTGACTGCATTCTTGTGGCTTTTTTACCTTTTCATTCCAAACTGTGAGCTATGTAGGGCATTCATTATCATTTGAATAATCCTTCAAGTATAGATTTTGATTTGGTTAATTTAGAACTGTACTTATTACCCATTTTATTGTTGAGCGACTTGATATTAGCTACAACTTTGATCTTTTTCTTGGACTTCAGTTCCTGCATGGTTTTCTGCCTTTAATCTCTGTTTCTGTTCTCTAACAATTAACACTAAATAATTTTTGGGAAGATTCATGAGCATGTTTCAGGACACTTTTATCATCTTAAGAAAACCTATACTTTTGTAGATGATTTCAGGTCATATTTTTAAAGTATTAATTGAAAGAATAAATTGACTGCTGTATTACTCTTAAGAGTTATGGGCTCTGTATAAACAATTTCTGATTTACACACCACTACAGCCACAAACAATTCACAAAACAGAGAGTGTTATGGCCGCTGCTCTGACTTGAACAGCTAGGGTTTTCATCCACTTAACTGTTCTTTAAATTCTACTGTCTTGTGCCTGTTAAGATTCAAAGGTACTAAGTGGATTTGTGGCTTGAGTTATTTGTAATACATCAGTCACTTAAAGGCTTTTCCTCACAGAGACTATTTAGTACTTCTTTATTGGTTGTTAATTTTGGTTCTAAGAACAGGCTGGTGATTTAAACCAAATATATAATGGGAACAATTTTAAGTTCAGGCTCTGATATATAAGTAAGTATTCTTAGGGGTGCCAATGAGGCACCCCTAAAAATCAAATAATTTTTTTAAAGATTTTATTTATTTATTCATGAGAGACACACAGAGAGAGAGGCAGAGATACAGGCAGAGGGAAAAGCAGGCTCCATGCAGGGAGCCCGATGTGGGACTCAATCCCGAGACTCCAGGATCACGCCCTGGGCCAAAGTCAGGTGCTAAACGAGTCACTCAGGGATCCCCTCAAATTTTTTAAAAAGAATACAGTAGGGGTACCTGGCTGACTCAGTGGAATTTGCAACTCTTGATCTCTGGGTTGTAAGTTTGAGCCCCATGTTGGGTATAGAGATTATTTAAAAATAAAAAAGTTAAATAAAAAAAAGAAAAAAGAATACAGTACTTTTAGAAGTCCATCCTATTATTTTATTTAAGAATAATCTCAGGGCAGCCCCGGTGGCGCAGCAGTTTAGTGCCACCTGCAGCCCCAGGCGTGATCCTGGAGACCCTGGATCGAGTCCCACGTCAGGCTCTCTGCATGGTGCCTGCTTCTCCCTCTGCCTGTGTCTCTGCCTCTCTCTCTCTCTCTCTCTCTCTGTGTGTGTCTCTATGAATAAATAAATTAAAAATCTTTAAAAAAAAAAAAAAGAGAGAGAATAATCTCAGTTTCAGCATTCAGAGCTGTTTGACATGTCTCCCAAACATTAAATATTTTTTTTAAATGTTTGAGAATTTGCCATCAGTATTCACACCTTATCAAACTAATCTTTGTTGCTTTTAAGCCAATATCTTTAAATTTTCATTCCGTTTTTCTTATCCTAATGCCTTATTCATTTATGATTGACCTATTCCCCTCATTCAATTTCTAGTATTTTCTTTTATGCTCCCTTCTTTCCTATCCTTCACTCTTCATAACTCTTTCATCTATCAGCTTTTGCCATGAAATTATCCTTTTTCTTGTACTTAAGTGTTTTTTTGTTCACTTTTTGGTATTACAGAAAAAGTTCTTGGTACTATTTAAATACTCAGAGTACACAGTGACTATCTTATAAACTCATGACCTGTACGATGGTGATTCATAGTTTTTTCTACAGTGTTTATCACTTTATTACATCCACCCTCCCCGAGTAAGAGATCTACATAGAGTAGTAATTTACTTTTGCTTCTTCCTGTCCCTTTAACCTTGCTCCATTTGTCTTATCTTCAAAATAGATTCTTAATTTGTAAGTATAGAATACTGAATAGGACTTCCAGCTCATTGTAAGTCATCTGCATTTTCAGCAAAGTAGGCATTCTGGAGACTCTCACTTCCAGATTACATAGATTGTCCTTAGAATTGTACATTACCTATATTGGAATACAAGGTTGGAAAGGCCCGTTTCAACGCTTGTTTCCAGCATCAAGTTTTTAATATGCTTCATAATCACTGTTGCCTTATGCTGCTTACTACTTTGGCTTCCTGGAAACAAAAAACATTTCCTCATTTAACCTTTGACCATGCTGTCTGCTTGTACCCATTATTTCTGGGAACAAATGGCCACTTAGACAACGGTAGGCATTTCTTTCATTTTACTTAGTCTGTCAAGCTTCTTCAGTGAATTCTAGCCTCTTGACTTGCAACAGACTATTTTATCTGGGTTGCTATGAAAGGTACCATATGCTTTGGCGTTCAGATGGAGTAAATCTCTGATGGAGTAAATCTCTGATAATATTGCAGAGGGAAAGTCTTGGTGTGGATGAGAAGTGGCATATCTCCTTTATCTTGTTACCATTTCAGATATTATTTCTTGCTGATGTTTTCCTCATTAAAATTACAAAGTCCTTCAGTTAAGCTTTTTTCCTGATGTGATTTTCATCTCCTAAGAGTGTATATGTTTGTATGTTTTCCATAGGAATAGTTTTATCTCTCTTCTGTGAGTTTAGCCTCTCACCTTTCCTGTCATTTTCTATATAGTTAATTTCTCTACCTTTTAAAAAAAGGAACTTTATTTTTAAGTATTTACTCACAAAGATCCTTAATTGATGAAAATAGAGAATGTGTCAGGGAATTCATTTTAGTTCTTAATAGAAAAACATGAGTAGTATATGAATTTGATGTACTAGCATTAGAAGAATAAATAAAGATTTATATGTATTGACAAGGAAAAATCTCAAGATATTTTGTCATAGGAAAAATACTCAGGATATTATGTATAGCATAATCCGGTCTCATTTTTACTTGAATAATATTATATATGTGAGTTTATTTTTATTTATTTTGTTTTTAAAGATTTTATTTATTCATAGAGACACAGAGAGAGAGAGAAAGAGAGAGGCAGAGACACAGGCAGAGGGCAGAAGCAGGCACCATGCAGAGAGCCTGACGTGGGACTCGATCCAGGGTCTCCAGGATCACGCCTGGGGCTGCAGGCGGCACTAAACCTCTGCACCACTGGGGCTGCCCTATATGTGAGTTTAGAGGTTTAAAGAAGAGTCTAGACTATCCATCAAACTATTAATAGTAGTTTTCTGTTATTTAGTGGTATTAAAGGAAAGAAGAGGAAATTCACCTTTTATTTCATTCATTATTTTAAACTTTGGAATAGATATCAATTGTGTAATCAAAACTATGAAAGAAAAGATAAAAGAGCAAATTTTCAAATTTTATTTTTTATTTTATTTTATATATTCATGAGAAACACAGAGAGAGGCAGAGACTGAGGCAGAGGGAGAAGTAGGCTCCCTGCAGGAGCCTGATGCGGGACTCGATCCCAGGACCAGGGGGATCATGCCCTGAGCTAAATAAAGGCAGACGCTCAACTGCTGAGCCACCCAGGCATCCCCAAATTTTTTAAATTATAATATTTATGTATTACTTTTTAAGAATATTTTTGTTAAAAAATTTTTTTGTTAACTTTAAATGATGAAGAGTATATTAATGCCCTATATGGTTACTCTCAAAACATATTAAGTAATGAAGTTTTTTATAACTTTTTACTGCTAACAGAAATTTCCCTTATCATTATTTCTGGGGCAAGACAGAATAGCATAATTTAATACCATTCCTTCCGGACAGAAGTAAAAGAATTCAGGAATGTCTAATCTCTACCTCTTTCTCTTCTTTCTTCTTCCCTCCTCTCTCTTCCCTTCTTCCCCTTCCTCTCTCTGCACCCTTCCCCACCTCCTCCTCTTACCTGTTTCTCCTTCCTTTCTTCCCTTCATTCCTCCTATTCACACACATACACACAATTACTTAAGAGGAAGATAGAAGGAAAAAAAATATTTGAAACCAACAGGAGAATAGAATTTTGGTGTGCTTATTATTTCGATATTACAGCCCGCTAATCTTAAATCAATGCCAAGTATCTCAGTTGTTGTAAATAATCTAGTCAAGTTGATAAGCCTGAAATTTGATTATGTGAGGGAGTTCATCTAGAAATAGATAAATTAGCTAAGTCTTTAAACGTCCTCTGATTAGTAATAGTCATTGGAGATGTCTAGTAATTTTGTTTTGAATCTTGATAAACTTCTAAGTGAGCTGACAATTTTCAGTTTTTTAGGGGTAGTTTGTCTGAAGCCAAAAATGGTATATGCCAAATACATTTGTACTTTGGATTGCTATATTATTCCTTTCTCTTTTGTTCTTTTTTTTTTTCTTCCTAAACAAAGTGCATCTTTCCACTTTTAGTGCACTCGACAAATTATCTCTGAGAAGCTAGGCCGTGGATCAAGAACTGTGGACCTTGAACTTGAAGCTCAGATTGATATATTAAGAGATAACAAGAAAAAATACGAAAATATCTTAAGACTGGCTCAGACATTGTCAACCCAGCTTTTCCAGATGGTGCATACTCAAAGGCAACTTGGAGATGCATTTGCTGACCTGAGTTTGAAGTCACTAGAACTCCATGTAAGATTATTTTAAATAACTATTGGAGTATGGAGGAAGAGAATGGCAATAATATTCTAAGATATAATTTGTTACATTTCTGATTTGCTTAACTCTTAATAAAATTGGAATTGATGTTCTTTTAAGATATTTCATGTAATTTTTAAGAAGGCCCAGATGACTAGAGATGTCAGCTAGAGGTTTCAGGAGAAGGGAACTTGGTTAGGGGAAAGGAAAAGGAAAGTACTCAGCTTGCCTGAGTCTAGAAAAAAAATCATAGCTCTGTGTATGTAAGCTTGGGTAAAAAGCAAATTCAGATACCTACTGAAAATCTCCTACCTATTCTCCAAATGTCTTGAACAAATAGTAACTTGCTTGACTGGATTCATGATCTACTTTTACCTAAATCCTTAATATAAATTGTGAGTTTTAGAAATTAAGAATTTTAGAATAATTATTAAATTACATCTCTACCATATCTCTATAAGTATTCAGCAAAGCATTCCTAAGAATTTATGTCTTAAGTGACTTCTTTGATGTCTTTTTTTTTTCCCCTCACCTGAAGCCAAAAGGTATAGAAATCCCTTACCTACGGACTTCTAACTTAAAGAGTTAGATAATTTAGAGCATTAAGTTATGTGATAATATCTAGAATCTTGAAAAAGAAAGTTTGGCTAGAGATGACAATATTATTTCATAATACTGAGATTCAATTCTGAGTCACTAGATAGACGAACTAATCTAATATTTGGGAAGCTAATCAATCGTGTAATAGCTGCAGTTGAGTGTAAAGGGCTGGGTTCTTTATAACCATTATGTTTAATAATTTATCTAACCCAACACTAGAAGAAATGTTATCCCCATTTTATAGATGAGGAAACTGAAGCCAGGAGAGGTCAGGTAATTTTTATCACAAAACAAATAAAAGATAGAGAGCTGTGGGGCACGTGGGTAGCTCAGTAGGTTGAGGATCTGACTCTTGCTTTTGGCTCAGGTCATAATCTCAAGAGTTGTGGAATTAAGATGGTGAAGCTTGTGTCAGGCTCTACACTCAGGGAGAAATCTACTTGTCCCTCTCCCTCCCTGTTTGCCCCTCCCCCTGCTCATGCATACAGCTGTGCCTACTCTCTCTCTCATAAAATCTTTTTTAAGAAGAGGTAGAGCTGAAAGTTCTATATATTTTATGTATATAATTTATGTTTTGTATATATGAACATATACATACTTATTTTGTTTTCAAGCCAAGGACATGTACCAACAGGCCAGAAGGAGGCAGCTCTAGGTGGGGCTCACCTTTGCATGTACATGGGGAGGCCATAACTATGTCTGTTTCTCCATGATCTCTTGCTATGTCTTTTAAATGGGATCTTTAGAGGGTCTGTGATCCAGAGAAAACCCCACAGTATGGAAAGAGGTAGCCCGGGTATAGGGTCTGAGGAAGTGTTGTAGCAGTGTTATCAGCAATGCTGCACTCAATAGACCCTGTTAATTATAATAGTTAATACAGATTGGGGGTTTACTATATGCCAGATATTGTTCTACATGATTTATGTATGTATTAGCTCATTTAATGCTCAGTCTTAGCTAGTAGGTACTTCTGTTATCTTTTCTCGGTGTCAAATCCTTTTTTTTTTTTTTTTTAACAGAACTGAGAGTTTAATCTTCAGTATTCAAGTCCATTAGACCTAGTTTTAATTTTTGAGTTTCTTATTTGAACATCTCTAACCTTTTGTAAGGATTAATAATTCATGAGTTTTATTCCAATGAGAAATGTACTTGTTTTTATTAGCAGAATACAACTTTTTTTTTAAAGATTTTATTTATTTATTCATGAGAAGCACACAGAGGAGGCAGAGACATAGGCAGAGGGGGAAGCAGGCTCCCTGCAGGAAGCCTGAAGTGTGACTTGATCCCAGAACCCAGAGATCATGCCCTGAGCAAAAGACAGACACTCAACCACTGAGCCACCCAGGTGCCCCCAGATGATACAACTTTTTTAAAAAGATTATTTACTTAGTTGAGAGACCAAAGCAAGCTAGAGAACATGAATTAGAAGGAGGGGTAGAGGGATAGGGAGAAGCCAGCTCCCTGCTAAACAGGGAGCCTGTCTTAGGCCTTGATCCCAGAACCCCAGGATCATGACCTGAGCGGAAGGCAGGCACCTCCAGAATACAACTTTTTATCTTGCAACTGCCATACAGGTCCATTGGAAGTAAAAGACACAGTATGGGATGTGATTGATCTTAAAACACTTAACTATTTTATCATCTTGGGAATTATTTCATCATTATTCATCCATTATTTCCAATGTTAAAAATTACTAAGATAATAAAAGAATGATGGCATCACCTTTAAAAATGATGTAATACTCTTTTTTTTTTTTTTAAGATTTTTATTTTTTTATTCATGAGAGACACAGAGAGACAGGCAGAGAGACAGGCAGAGAGGGAGAAGCAGGCCTCATGCAGGCAGCCCGATGCAGAACTTGATCCCGGGACTCCAGGATCACACCCTGGGCCAAAAAAGGCAGGCACTAAACTGCTGAGCCAGCCAGGGATCCCCTGTACTACTACTCTTTGTAGTCTTTTTTTTTTTTTTCTCATGTTTATGCAACATAGTTGAAAATTTAGAATTTTTCATTTTTTGCCTGTAATGGCAAAGAGAAGACAACACCAAAGGAAGATATTTCACAGTTATTAGACAAAATCAGAAGAGAACTGCAGAGAGACAGCAGCATTGACTCAATGATGATGGCAAAATAGATAATATGAGTGAAATCCCAGTTTGTAAGTCTTCTGATGATATCCCAGATAAATTTTCTTAAATTCAAGAGTCACTGAATTTTTAAGGACAAAAAGGAAATGTGGTACTGTATTAGTCCAGTTCTGTAGACAAACAGGACCAACAGGATAAGTAGATATATAGAGAAATGTATTTTAAAAGATTGGTTCACAGGATTTGGAGTCTTGATACATGTAAAACCTGTAGGGTAGGCTGGCAGACTAGAGAGAGACTCAAGGAAGAGTTGCAGTTTGAGTGCAAAGGCAATCTGTTAGCAGAATTCCTTCTTGCTACAGGGAATTCAGTCTTTGTTCTATTAAGGTCTTCAGTTGATTGGATGTGGCAGGCCTACCTCTCTTGTGGAGGGTGGTCTCAGCCTTCTTTCATCACACTCCACCAATTTAAATATTAATCTCATTAAAAAAAACACCTTCACTGAAATTGCCAGAATGTTTGACCAAGATCTATCTGGACATCGTGGCCCAGCCAAGTTGGCATAAAAAATTAATCATCACAGGTATTTTTATCTATCTAGTTAGTTGTTCAACAGGCATGAGTCTATCATGCAACATTTTTTTTTTTAAGATTTTATTTATCCATTCATTTTAGAAAGAGGATGCATGTGCACACATACACACAGGTGAGCAGAGGGTGGGGCAGAGGGAGAGGGACAAGTAGACTCCATGCTCAGTGCAGAGCCTCACTCCATGCTCTATCCCACCACCCTGAGATCATGACCTGAGCCAAAAATCAAGAGTCAGACACAACCAATTAAGCCACCTAGGTACCCCCATGCAACATTTTTCAACAAGAAATTGAACTATTCTATTTTGCTAAAAGGACATGCTATATTCTTCTTTTATGATGGCTTATGCACCAAAATATACTTGATATGATTTGTTAGTGAACAAATACTAAAGGCAAATATGTACACAGAAGTGATTTAAAGGAAATAAACAGGGGATCCCTGGGTGGCGCAGCGGTTTGGCGCCTGCCTTTGGCCCAGGGCGCGATCCTGGAGACCCGGGATCGAATCCCACATCAGGCTCCCGGTGCATGGAGCCTGCTTCTCCCTCTGCCTGTGTCTCTGCCCCTCTCTCTCTCTCACTATCATAAATAAATAAAATAAATAAATAAATAAAGGAAATAAACAATAAAGAAATAGAAAATTTACTGAACTTTCTTTTTTTTTTTTTTTTTTTTTGTGATTTACTGAACTTTCTAATTAGTATTTATAAATATGAAAATAGTGGTAAACTGGAAACTATTAGAGACTATTTGAAATTCAGAATCAGTATTTATAGATGGGTGTTTTTTATTAGGATTTTCCAATGAAATAAAACCAATAGGAGGTATGTAGATAATACACAGAGATTTATTTTAAGAAATTTGCTCCCATAAAAAAAAAAAAAATTTGCTCCCATAGTTGTGGGGCTTGGCAAATCTGAAATACGAAGGGTAGGTTAGTAGTTTAGAAACCAAGGCCAGATTTCTAGTCTTAAGGCAGAATTCTTCTCTGGGAAACCTGTATTTTTGTTCTAAAGGTCTTCAACTAATTGATTGAAGTCCACCCACATTCTGGAAGATAATCTCTTTAAGGTCAACTTTAAATGTTATTTATAGGGGATGCCTGGATGGCTCAGTGGTTTAGTGCCTGCCTTCTGCCCAGGGTGTGTCCTGGAGTCCTGGGATCAAGTCCCACATCAGGCTCCCTGCATGGAGCCTGCTTCTCTCTCTGCTTATGTCTCTGCCTCTCTCTGTGTGTGTCTCTCATGAATAAATAAATAAAATATTTTTAAAAGGTGTTATTTGTAATGTTTATCATTGCAAATGTTAATCACATCTACAAAATCTGTACCTTCATGGTGACATCTAGACTAGTGTTTGACCAAACAACTGGCAAACAACTGGCTAATTTAAGTTGACACATTAAATTAACATCATCACAGTCTACCCTTCATCAGGCTAGCGACAATTATACATATATCCTTAAACCATACTTAATCTCCAAGTAAAGGCAGTAAGAGAGCCTTACTTTCACCTAATATGATATGACTATCCTGCATACTATCAAAGACAGACTAACCTTTTCCCCACAAGAGGGGAAAAGTTAGCAGAGTCCTTGAGTGATGTTCACTTTTTTCCTTGATATCCTGTTAGTTAAATACTATGATGTAAAGTTAATAATACATCTTACGTTGTATGCTAAGGGCATATGAGTGGGAAGAAAACGAAGTTATCTGCTTTATACATACATGCACATAACAAAATAAGGAAGAAATACAATAATTATAGTCTTCATTTCTACAGATAGTCATGAAGTGTTAGCTTCCACTGAAGTCATTCCGTATTATATTGGCTCTTGGTTCACACCTCATTCAGTCAGTTCTTTGCCTGGTGGGGTGACCCAAACCTTCCTTCCTGAAGGGTCCAGGCCATTAGTAGTCCTGACTGAAATGTGGTGGTGTTGTTTTCTATTGACATTAATCACAGAGCAAGATAGTAGTACTAAGAGATGCCTTAAGAGGTTGCCTGTATTCCAGGCATACTCTTCCTTAGCAGTCCAGTTTCCTTTCCCTTGGTCATCAGGATCAATCACGAAAGTCATCGAAGTAACTCTGTTGATTCTTTTTGAGAAAAAAATTTATAGCGCAGTGATGAAGAGCTGGTGTCCACTTCCTCCTACCTTATGATGTATTAACTGAGACTCCTTGACAATAATTAGCACACGTATGGCACATAGTGGCACTGGATAAATTATGATGGTTATGATAGCTGTTTTGGGATTGGGGCATTTGGAAGTTGAAGAATTTAAAGATTAGTTCAGTTCTTTTTTTTTTTTTAATTTTTTTTATTTATTTATGATAGTCACAGAGAGAGAGAGAGAGAGAGAGGCAGAGACACAGGCAGAGGTTCTGAGAATCAGTCTCCGTGCACCGGGAGCCCGACGTGGGACTCGATCCTGGGTCTCCAGGATCGCGCCCTGGGCCAAAGGCAGGCGCCAAACCGCTGCGACACCCAGGGATCCCTTTTTTTTTTTTTTTTTAAGATTTTATTTATCTATTCATGAGAGAAACACAAAGAGAGGCAGAGACACAGGCAGAGGGAGAAGCAGGCTCCATGCAGGCAGCCCGATGCGGGACTCGATCCCAGGACTCCAGGACACACCCTGGGCAGAAGGCAGGCACTAAACCACTGAGCCATCCAGGCATCCCAAGATTAGTTCAGTTCTTTCGTGTTCTAGAGAAACAAGCAGTATCCAGTAGAAGAAAAAGCAAATCTCCTGAACTTTTTGAATGCCTGTCATCTATCAGAAACTTTATGCAGGTTATCTCATCACACTTCCTATCAAACTTGTAAGAGAATTATCTTCATATTATTACTGAGAAATGGACACACAAAAAATTTAACAAAATAGATAAATCCAGTCAGTAGCAGAATCAAGATATGAACTTCCAAACTAGATTTTTACCATTTTATCACATGCCTCTGACCCCCAGTTCTGTTATGCCATGGCACTTCAACACATTAAAATTTATTTTTTTCCTCAATTTAGAAAGTAGCATATACTTCAAGATTTGAAAAGTTCACATGGGGCAGCCCTGGTGGCTCAGTGGTTTAGCGTCGCCCTTCAGCCCAGGATGTGATCCTGGAGACGTAGGATCGAGTCCCACATAAGACTTCCTGCATGGAGCCTGCTTCTCCCTCTGCCTGTGTCTCTGCCTCTCCCTCTCTCTGTGTCTCTCATGAATAAATAAATAAAATCTTTAAAAAAAAAAAAGTTCACATAATCCATATTATTATTGATTATCAACTAGTACCTGTCAGTAGTGTTCTCTGTATTCCTTAATTGCCATGTGTTTTTTAAATTAACCCACTTGTTATTAATTAGGTAATAATTGATAGCACTAAAATTGGATGTTTTAGATCCAGTCAGATGTTTCCGTTATTTAGTCCTGATGTATAAGTTTAAGGGGAGACAGTTGTCATTTATATCTGATAAACATTGTAAATGATGTAGAAGCTGCTAAAGAGAAAAAATTTTCAAATATTTTGAAGCTTTGTTCTCTCTCTCTATAAAGGAAGCAGATATTGAGATTAAGGAATTATATTGGCTTTCCCTGTTCAGTGGCAGATTAGAACCACAGCCCTGTTCATAAAATGACTTTAGGTTTAGTTTATTTGTAATTGTTAAGGCAATTTATAATAATGTATAAAATGTCCCTGTCCAACCGAAAATACTAAAACAACTTATTAACTAAATGAAGTTTATGAATCATGTTTTACTTATTTTCAATGCTAAAAAGCATATTTAACTATTTTTGTGTTTCTTATAATACATATATATATGTATATTCCTTTCTTTCTAGTGCCCCAGTTTATATCTTTTGCTACTATACTATGTCTCATACCTTACTATTTAAAAAAAGCTTTTTTATTCTAGCCAGTTAACTTTCAACTTAAAATCTTAAGTTTTATATTTTCTTCTTTTTTTTTTCTTTTTTTAAAGTTTTATATTTTCTTCACGGAATTACAGGTGGGATTTACATTTATGAAACAGAACAATGGCAGTTCACTCTTCCTTTCTGCTTTGAATATAGGCCTGTTTCTTTATTATAAATATAGTATCCAAATTCTGCTATACAACTTTTCAGTCTGCTGCTATTTCATCTTACTCTGCTCCAGGGTATTTTGTTTGTTTTTAGTAAAAGAGTAGCCTTCTAGGTTGTATAAGTCTCTCTCTGGCTAAATTAGGATTTGTGGCATTCTTAATGTTAATTCTGTGAAATTCTGGGTATTGAGAATTTTTAGAAATGAACAGGGTTGGGGCAGCTGGTTGGTGCTCAGTCAGTTGAGCATCCAACTCTTGATTTTGGTGCAGGTCATGATAGGGTCCTAGGATGGATCTCCAGGTCAGGTTCCGCACTCAGGGGGCAGTCTGCTTGAGATTCTCTCTCTCCTTCTCTCTCTGCCCATCCCCTGACTTGTATGCACGCATATGCATGCTCCTTCTCTCTCTCAAATACATAAATCTTTTTTCAAAAAAAAAAAAAAGAGTTACTTGGATCTCTCTTAAATGGATCTCTCTCTTTATTTCTCTCTTAAATAGTTTTAGCACAAGATAATTTTACTCTCCTGCTATTTATTAATTATTGGCTATTTTATGACCTAGAAATTTAATTATATCTATAGCACTAGCATTCAACTTGCATTTTCTAAGATTTTATTTAATTTCATATTACTTTTTTACAGCTTAAATTAAAAAGTGTTTTATAACAAACTTCAGAATTCTTAAGTTGAAGAATAAATCTTACAATAAGCTATGATCAGATTTTTTTTATTTGTCCAGATGTGTCCTGATAATCTGTTAAAGTTTTCCAGTCTTTCAACTACTGAAAATTTAGTTAGTACTTGCCATATCTGAAGGAGTCGTATGTAATGTTTTCTAAGCCAAAACTCAGTTTATTCAGAGAGAACGAACTCAAACTGGTGTTGAGTGATCCTTCCCCAGCTGTGCACCTACGTAGACCTGAGCTGGGGAGTCAACTAGTCCCTGAGTTTACAAGAAATGTGCATTGTTAATATTTATACACCGAAGAGATTATGTCAAAACACAGAAATTGCAATGTGTCTATGTCTGAAAGTTTTAGTCAATTGTTAACCTAATTTGGTTGTGAAAGTTATGGTTTCTCTGATTAATAATCTGCTATATTTTTCTTCTTAACAGCTGTGCTTACAGTATAATAGAAACAAAACATGGAAATGAAAATATTCTTTCTAGTACAAAGTAGTTTAACTTTTTAAAATTATTTGATTCTAGCTATACATCTGAGCTGATGACAATTTTGGTTTACAAAACTTTTCTGGTAATTATATAGCTAGCTGTGATTTAGATTTGTTTATTTAAACATTAAAAGAAGAAAACTTCTATAGCTAAATATTTTAAATCAGATATTCTCTAAATCAAATATTTTCCCATTAGTGATATGTTTAAGACTTCTTTGCCACATTCACTAATAAGTGGATATGTTAAGGTGATTTTCTTGTTGTAGGAAGAATTTGGCTATAATGCAGATACCCAGAAGCTACTGGCTAAAAATGGGGAGACTCTTCTTGGAGCCATTAATTTTTTTATTGCCAGTGTGAACACTTTGGTGAATAAAACAATTGAAGATACATTAATGACTGTGAAACAATATGAAAGTGCCAGGTAGGTGTAAATTTTCATTATATGGTCTGCTTACATATGGTATATAATTCAGGTGAGGTTTTAGGTTATATATGTTAGAAATCAGCTTTGGCTAATACAGGCAGGAAAAGAATGCAGTAGATAGAACTAAGAGAAAGGCAGAAGAGCAGATTCTAGAAACAAGCAGGAATCAAAATTCCTCAGAATTCCTGCCTCAGAAGAATCTAATTAGGACCCTGATGCTGGGTACCTCTGGTATTTGATGTTGCCATGGCCACCATAAGTCATTTCCAAAAGGCCCCTCAATATTTTGATTCATTGTCTAGAGAATATCTGATTGAGCCTTGGTTATGTGCCGAAACCTGCCTGTTAGAGAATAGAGAGATGGAGGATCTCCTAGTTCCAGCTTCCTTAGAAGAGGATAGGGCCTTGTGTTCTACTAGGTAGATCCTAGGTGCCCTCTATAATCTGGCCTTAAGCCTCTCTTTTCATTCTTATTACTGCTGCTTCCCAGTAGAAGCAGTGCAATAGCCAGATTTACAGTTTCACTTTCTCTTCATTAAAGAAGCTCATTTCTGCTTCCATGATTTTATGTTGTGGATACCAACTTCCTAGCCTTCCACTTACCTAGGTTATAATTAGCTTCAAACTCTTATGTATTTTCATAGCTGTTTATAATGCAGTGTTTTCAGACATTTTATAAACATACACAGATACACTCATTATTAATTCCCTATCTCATAACCATCCTGTTAGGTAAGCTAAGTACATTTTAGCAGATCAGCAATAGCATTTTTCAACTTTTGATTCCAGGCACTATTTTTCTCCCCTTCATTTTATTCTGATTTACTTTGAATTTTTTTCCTCTGAACATTTGAAATCCTTACTTCCTATCCCATTTTTTTTATAGCATAGTTGAGGTTAAGTGCAAACTATAACTTTTGGAAGTATAAATTTATGTTTTGGCCCCTTACCATAGTTTAATAATATGAGAAATGGCTATGAAAACTCTAAACTCATCTAGTTTTTGAGTGCTTATTCTTATATATATTTCCTTATGCTTCACATAACTGAAAGCCCAAAATCCTTGGAAAATTAACTTTTAATCTTTTCACAAGAGATGCTTCTATGTTATTTTGTGTTTGTAATTTTAGGTTTAGTATTAACATGTGGTTTTTAATGACTTGGAAATGAAGGTCAAGATAAATAGCTGTGGTTGTTTGGTAGGAGAAGGGTAGAGATTTGGTCTGTGTCCTATTTAGATCATGGACTTGGTTTTTTGCTTTTCCCTATTTTAATTATTTGCTAACACAGTATTAAAATCAGAAAGTGGTGGGATGCCTGGGTGGCTCAGTTGGCCAAGTGTCTGCCTTCTGCTCAGGTCCTGATCTCCGTCCTGGGATTAAGCCCTGCATCAGGCTCCCTGCTCAGTGGGGAATCTGCTGCTCCTTTTCCCTCTGTCCTTCCTCTCACTTGTTCACATGCTCTCTGTCTCTCTTTAAAATAAATAAAATCTAAAAAAAAAAATCCAAGATGGAAAAAATAAATGGAAGGAATCCATCAATAGGATATCCCTCAATAGGGCAGCCCGGGTGGCTCAGTGATTTAGCACCGCCTTCAGCCCAGGGCGTGATCCTAGAGACCCAGGATTGAGTCCCGCATCAGGCTCCCTGCATGGAGCCTGCTTCTCCCTCGGCCTGTCTCTACCTCTCTCTGTGTGTGTCTCTCATTAATAAATAAATAAATAAAATTTTTTAAAAAAGGATATCCCTCAATAACACTGAAGGAATTTCTCAGGAATTTCTCCTACCCTTCAATAGGAGTCCCTTTAGTAACACTCTTAGTAACTGATTCTCCAGTCTCTATTTAAATCTTTTTGTGGACATTGTATTTTTCAAAAGAATATTCTGTATATTTTTTATTTTTATAAATTTTATTTGGTTCTTTTCCAAATCTGTTCCTTACTTGTGATGTCCTGCTTTGTTCATAATGAATACCCTTTTCCTTTTATCTCTTTAATTCTTTTAAGAATTCTTATTTTCTAGCCTTTCAGATTAATATTTGTGGGGTTTTTTTTAATTTTTAAAGATTTTATTTATTTATTCATAGAGACAGAGAGAGAGACGCAGAGGAGAAGCAGGCATCATACAGAGAAAGCCTGATGTGGGACTCGATCCAGGGTCTCCAGGACCACACCCTGGGCTGCAGGCAGCGCTAAACTGCTGTGCCACCAGGGCTGCCCTATTTGTGGGTTTTGAAGATGAAAATTCTTTGGTTCTAAAACTACCCTCTTCTACCTTCTAGTCAAGAACTACTTGAATCTGACTTCTGTTTCTGTACTTTGTCCACTTATCCTGAAAATACTTTTAGTACCTAAAGTGTATTTTTGTTTAGTATATTTTAAAATACGTTTTGTTTTAAGGATATAATATCTTTCTCTTTGGCCATTATTTTAAGATGCTTTTAAAAACATTAGCCCCCCCCCCCAAAAAAAAATTAGCCCATATTATGGGGTGACTGACTGGCTGGCTCAGTCAGTAGAGCATGCGACTCTTAATCTTGGGATTGTGAGTTCAAAGCTCCATGTTGGGCATATAGCTTAATTTAAAATTTTTTTTAGTTTTTTTTTTTCAAATATTAACCCATAGTAAAGAAAGAAAAATTCATTAGATCATTAGATGAGTCACTGAACAGTACACAAGTTATTTTTTAATTTGTAGAAGAGAAAAATAAGCCTCTAGAGGTTAAAAGGTTTGCTTGCTCACTTGGAGCCAATTTCAAAGCCAAAATGAGAGCCTGTTTGCTTTCTTCCTTTTACTTTTAATCATTCAGTCTCAAATATAAACTAGATTTATCTCAAATTTCATATCTATTTTAAAAATTATGATGTGGGGATCCCTGGGTGGCTTAGCAGTTTAGTGCCTGCCTTAGGCCCAGAGCATGATCCTGGAGTCCCAGTATCGAGTCCCGCATTGGGCTCCCTGCATGGAGCCTGCTTCTCCCTCTGCCTGTGTCTCTGCCTCTCTCCCTCTCTCTCTCTGTCTCTCATGAATAAATAAATAAAATCTTTTTAAAAAATAATAAAAATTATGATGTGTCAGGCTGGCTCAGTTGATGGAATGTGTGACTTGGGATCTCAGGGTTGTGAGTTGGAGTCCCATGTTGGATGTAGAGATTACTTAAAAATAAAATCTTTAATAATAATTTTCAAATAATAATAATTTTCACATCTCTTTTTTTTAATAATTTTTTATTTATTTATGATAGTCACACAGAGAGAGAGAGAGAGGCAGAGACACAGGCAGAGGGAGAAGCAGGCTCCATGCACCGGGAGCCCAACGTGGGATTCGATCCCGGGTCTCCAGGATCGCGCCCTGGGCCAAAGGCAGGCGCCAAACCGCTGCGCCACCCAGGGATCCCTAATTTTCACATCTTATATTGAGTTGTCTGACTTAAAGTAGAGTGTGATAAAAAGATCTTAATCTAGGGGTGCTTGGGTGACTCATTGGTTGAGTGTCCTTGATTTGGGCTCAGGTCATGATCTCTGGGTCGTGAGATCGAGCCCTCCATCAGGCTCTGTGCTCAGCCAGGAATCTGCTTGAGGTTCTCTTCTTCCTCTGCCGTTTCTGCTGCTTATATACACACTCCCTCTCTTATCTCTCAAATAAATAAAATCTCTTTTAAAAATCTCAATCTAATATATGGGTTTATTTGAAACTTCTGAACAGGATTATAAATCAGGTTATATGTATTTGATAGCTGGTTATCAGGAAACCTTTAACGACTTCTCTGTGTAATTTAAAACTAACAACAGGGACGCCTGGGTGGCTCAGTGGTTGAGCGTTTGCCTTCAGCTCAGGGCTTGATCCCAGTCTGAGAATCAAGTCCCACATCAGGCTCCCTGCAGAGAGTCTGCTTCTCCCTCTGCCTGTGTCTCTGCCTCTCTTTCTGTGTCTCTCATGAATGAATGAATGAATGAATGAATGAATGAATGAATGAATGAATAAATAAATAAATAAATAAAATCTTAAAAAAAAAACTAACAACAACAATGACCTCACCCCATAATTTATTCTTGTTTTATTGAAATTACAGTGTGATTTTATTGAAGTAACTGAGGAATTCACTAGTTGTAATAGTAAAATGTGCCCCACAGGGATAACATTTAAAAATAACCCCAGATTAAAAGTTTCTCAGTAGCTGAATTTTCTTCTCTGTCAGAACCAAAATTTACTGGCTTATAGGGCATGGATTAGCTATTTGATCAGCACAAAAAGTGGCAATTTAGGCAAAAGTCTGGGTGGCCTTTTAATGCTCCCTATTATGCATTGTGTACAAGTATTTCCTAGCCCTCTGGTGCTCCGTGTATAGAAAATCTTGTAACAGCCCATTCAGCACTTCTCCACAGCAGCACCAACAAGGGAATCAATTATGGTCAAGACTTTTCAGATGTGGACACCTGTTCTCTACAAGTTTTATGTAAAATAAGTCATATAGTAACCAACCATCACTAACTTTATTGATATGGATTCAATTGAGACTGGCAACCTTGAAGAGTTGCATTTTGAAAATTTAGTGTACTTCTCTTCCTGGTGGTAATGAGCACTGTTAGAGAAGCTCTTATGGAAAGTTTTACTTTGATACCATCAACAAACTCTGGATGTAAAAATTAAGGGATATAAGGTCAGTATCACAACTTTGATTATATTTATATTAATCTTGTTTAGAAGTGTGCTCCGAGGTTAATGAAGGACATTTGTCCTCACATTAAGTCATCATATATCACTATTTTTGTTCTACTTTTTTTCCGTCACTTTTTATTGTTTTTAATTTATCTATTTCTGGCTAGACCTCTTCTAATTTGACCATTATAATAAGCACTCTAAAGATACTAGTTATTACCAGGTATATCCTAAGTACTCTATATTTTTTGTGGAAATTACTAATCTCACTTATAGATGAAAAACTGAAAACAAAAAGAAATAAAATAACTAGATTAAGACATTAGAGCCAGCAAAGGTCAGAGTGAATCTGGCTGAAGGACCCATGGAATTTAACTTAACATTACTAAGTCAGTCTTGCCTCCTAAATCTTTATATCTGCCTCCCCTTCTTAGCCCCACTGCCATTGTCCTGATCCAGTGACTAATTTTCCTTTGCCCATGGTCTTCTAATTGGTTTCCTTGTTTGTTTCTTAATCCACTCCAGTCCATCTTCCATTTCTTACCACTAGGGCCGTCTTTCTATGCTGAATAAGTAGAACATGTTACTTTCTAGATCAGAGTTCTTTTTTTTTTTTAAGATTTTATTTATTCATTCTTTTTTTTTTTTTTTTTTAATTTTTGTTTATGATAGTCACACAGAGAGAGGCAGAGACATAGGCAGAGGGAGAAGCAGGCTCCATGCACCGGGAGCCCGACGTGGGATTTGATCCCGGGTCTCCAGGATCACGCCCTGGGCCAAAGGCAGGCGCCAAACCGCTGAGCCATCCGGGGATCCTTATTTATTCATTCTTGAGAGACAAAGATAGAGGCAGAGACATAGGCAGAGGGTGAAATAGGCTCCCTGAGGGGAGCCTAATGTGCAACTTGATCCCAGGACCTCAGGATCACAACCTAAACCAAAGGCAGATGCTCAACCACTGAACTACCCAGATGCCCCCATAGATCAGAATTCTTAAATGGCTTCCCACCCCTTGACCTACCAGATTAAATCTGATCCCTTTAATGTGGCCTGTATATGCTACTTAATGTCAGTTTGCCTGCTAGTCTGACTTTAATTTCTTCCATTATCATTTCCAACCTGAGGTTCTAACATACTGAATTACTTCCCAAATGTATCATGGTATCTTACGAATCTGTGCTTTTATTTATGCTTGTCTCTTCCTGGATTGCTTTATTTCCCTCCACAGTTCACCTCAGAAGCTTTTATCATCCTTTAAATTTTAATTCTAGTGTTTTAATTCTGTTCGAAGATACCTGATTAGGCAATTCTTTTGACTTCCTCTGTACCTTATTCTCCCTCCCTCATGGCAGTTACCATTATCTCATTTTGTTTTAGTTGTTCAAGAGCTTCTCTCCCCCTAGACTGCAAGTTTCTTTGAGATAAACTTTATCTACTCATCTTTATAGCTCTGGTTTTTAATATAGTGCCTGGAACATAGAAGGGGCTCACTTAATATTTGTTGAATGATTCAATGTATCAGTGAATGAATAAATGATTCTTTTTGACCCTAAAATGTTAAGTTTGTTAAATTCAGTACAAGATAAAAATAAATCCTCAAGGCACATTGGAATATAGTTGATGTTGTTTAAAATATTCTTAAAGGGCACATGGGCAGCTCAGTCAGTTGAGTATCTGACTCTTGGTTTCAGCTCAAGTCATGATCCTTGGGTTGTGAGATTGAGCCCTGCCTGCATTAGGCTCTGCACTCAACCAGGAGTCTGCTTGCCTTTCTCTTCCTCTGCCTCTCCCCAACCCTCCACATGTGTGCAATCTCTCTAAAATAAATAAATAAATCTTTAAAATATTCTTAATTGCCAGAATAAGAGGAGTAGATTGTACTCTAGATATTGAATAAAGAGCTTTAGTTCTAGGACATAAGCTTTGTGATGCTGATTTTGACTAAATCAGAGGTCACGTTCTTTTTTTTTTTTTTTAAGATTTTGGCTCCATGCACCGGGAGCCCGACGTGGGATTTGATCCCGGGTCTCCAGGATCACGCCCTGGGCCAAAGGCAGGCGCCAAACCGCTGAGCCATCCGGGGATCCTTATTTATTCATTCTTGAGAGACAAAGATAGAGGCAGAGACATAGGCAGAGGGTGAAATAGGCTCCCTGAGGGGAGCCTAATGTGCAACTTGATCCCAGGACCTCAGGATCACAACCTAAACCAAAGGCAGATGCTCAACCACTGAACTACCCAGATGCCCCATAGATCAGAATTCTTAAATGGCTTCCCACCCCTTGACCTACCAGATTAAATCTGATCCCTTTAATGTGGCCTGTATATGCTACTTAATGTCAGTTTGCCTGCTAGTCTGACTTTAATTTCTTCCATTATCATTTCCAACCTGAGGTTCTAACATACTGAATTACTTCCCAAATGTATCATGGTATCTTACGAATCTGTGCTTTTATTTATGCTTGTCTCTTCCTGGATTGCTTTATTTCCCTCCACAGTTCACCTCAGAAGCTTTTATCATCCTTTAAATTTTAATTCTAGTGTTTTAATTCTGTTCGAAGATACCTGATTAGGCAATTCTTTTGACTTCCTCTGTACCTTATTCTCCCTCCCTCATGGCAGTTACCATTATCTCATTTTGTTTTAGTTGTTCAAGAGCTTCTCTCCCCCTAGACTGCAAGTTTCTTTGAGATAAACTTTATCTACTCATCTTTATAGCTCTGGTTTTTAATATAGTGCCTGGAACATAGAAGGGGCTCACTTAATATTTGTTGAATGATTCAATGTATCAGTGAATGAATAAATGATTCTTTTTGACCCTAAAATGTTAAGTTTGTTAAATTCAGTACAAGATAAAAATAAATCCTCAAGGCACATTGGAATATAGTTGATGTTGTTTAAAATATTCTTAAAGGGCACATGGGCAGCTCAGTCAGTTGAGTATCTGACTCTTGGTTTCAGCTCAAGTCATGATCCTTGGGTTGTGAGATTGAGCCCTGCCTGCATTAGGCTCTGCACTCAACCAGGAGTCTGCTTGCCTTTCTCTTCCTCTGCCTCTCCCCAACCCTCCACATGTGTGCAATCTCTCTAAAATAAATAAATAAATCTTTAAAATATTCTTAATTGCCAGAATAAGAGGAGTAGATTGTACTCTAGATATTGAATAAAGAGCTTTAGTTCTAGGACATAAGCTTTGTGATGCTGATTTTGACTAAATCAGAGGTCACGTTCTTTTTTTTTTTTTTTAAGATTTTGTTTATTCATGAGAGACACAGAGAGAGAGAGAGGCAGAGACACAGCCAGAGGAAGAAGCAGGCTCCATGTAGGGAGCCCGACATGGGACTAGATCCCGGGACTCTAGGATCACGCCCTGGGCTGAAGGCAGGCGCTAAACCACTGAGCCAGCCAGGGATCCCTCACATTGTTCTTCTTAGCTGAGTACTGAATAATAGAGACTGCTGGATAAATCACTGATAAGCAAGTCCCCAAGTACTGTACTTACATAGGTGCCGTGACAGAGGCATTATGAGATACAGTGTGATCATGGAGTGGTGGTGGTGGGTTAACTATTTCAGTTAGTAGTAGGAAAATATTAATGGGAAGGCACCTAAAGGATCACCAGGTGGTAAGTGCTCTGTAATAGATGCCATTGTCATTTTCTAAATACTAATGTTATGGAAATCCATCCAGAGTTGCTCTGTTTCATATGGTAGCCACTAGCCATATGTGTCTGTCGAGCCCTTGAAAGGTAGTTAGCCTAAATTGAAATGAGATAGGTGTGTAATATATACAGTGGATTTCAAAGACTCATTACGACCTCCAAAAAAGTAAAATAGTTCATTAACAAGCTTTTTACATTGATTACATGTTGCAGTGATAATATTGTAGGTATATTGGGTGAAATAAAATATATTGTTTAAAGGGTGAAATTAATTTTTATTATTTTAATGGCACTACTAGAAAATTTTAAGTTACATATGTGACTTGCATTATATTTCTTTTGTACCTTGCTGGCTAGACTATAGACTATACTTTAAGGACTGCTGACCCTCAGTATAACTTCCTTTTACTAGTTAAAGTGTGTCATCCTGAAGTCTGTGATCTTTCTATGCTTTACCTTATCAGCATTACCATTTTTCCATGAAAAATAGATCACTTGATCTTGTTAGCATTAGATTTTGACATCTGTCTTTTTAAACTGGTTTTTAAATTTTAGAAATTCTACTTGTCAGTTAATACTGTACTTTGGGAGGAATAGTTAATAAGACTAATAGGCAGCTTCCCCCCACACACGCTTATATTAATAGCTCTTTGTATTAAAAAATACATGATTTTAAAAGTGTAAGGCATAATATATGTATGAGAATTGTCTATCAATGTATAATATAAGACTGTCATATATTTCCAACTCACCTCCTGAACTTACTTCACTCTGTTTTTGTAATGTGCATCACTTACTCTGTTCTTTCCAGGATTGAATATGATGCATATCGCACTGATTTGGAAGAACTGAATCTTGGACCACGTGATGCAAACACTCTGCCAAAGATTGAGCAGTCACAGCATCTGTTTCAAGCACATAAGGAAAAATATGATAAAATGCGTAATGATGTTTCTATCAAATTGAAATTTCTAGAAGAAAATAAGGTAAATTTAGTCTTTACCTTCTGAAATAAATTTTTATGGACTTTAAAATAATGTCACCCCAAAGAGAGCTAAATAGAAAGTTTTTTGTTTCTATTAACTCTCTTTCATTACCATTGCATAATGAAATTCCAGCTAGAATCAGTGGTTACGTTTTTAGAAGAACAAAAAATATATTTATCTTTCTGTCATAAAAGTCATCATCAACCCTACTGTCACAGTATTTCACATGTAACAGTTGGCAAAAAATATTAGATGTCCAACTATTGATCTTCAGATTGGAGTTGATATCAAATGCTTTAAAAAATTACATAATTGGGGCACCTGGATGGTTCAGTCAGTGAAGCGTTGGACTCTTGATCTCAGGGTCATAAGTTCAAACCCGTACAGGGTGTAGAGATTACTTAAAAAAAAATTAAATCTAAATATATTTTTTAAAAAAATAAGTAAATAAATAAATAATAAAAAATAAAAAGTTACATAATGATAGATTCTGCTTTGAATATCTTGAGACCTTTTTATTAATGAAAGGCCACAGATTTCAGGAAGAGAAGAACTTTCTTCTTAGTAACTAATAAATGAGGAATACTAAAAGGTGCAGCTTAGAGCTGCAGTTAGTATAATCTAGAAGAAATAAGCCAAGAAATCAATTTTCCACATTATTTTTGTATAACATGAGTCCATCCAAGAACTAGAACAGAAAAATGAGAGCTGAGGTGGATCTCCTATAGCAGATACAGCTTCACTTGGAGATGAATCCATATGATAACAGGCTCCTGAGTTTTGGTAAAGGACAGTTTCTTGTTTTTACCTTTTCTTTTTTTAAGATTTATTTATCTGAGAGAGAGTGTGCATGCTTGAGGTACACAAGTCGGGAGGGAGAGGGAGAAAGAGAGAATCTCAAGCAGATTCTCCACTGAGCAGGGAGCCCAAAACAGGGCTCAATCTCATGACTCTGAGATCTCGACCCAAGCTGAAATCAAGATGCCCAACCAACTGAGCCACCCAGGTGCCCTTATGTTAAATATTTTTAACATGACATGCATACTCAGTTTTGTAAGAGAGATTGCATTCTTGAAACAGGAAAGCCAATAGTGGGCACAGCACAGAGTAGGTGGAATGGATCAGCCTTGTAGAGATGGGGTCTTTCTACTGCGTATTGTAGTCTTCTTGTGCTTTTCAAGTCACAATAAGTCTTCAAATCTACTTTCTTTAAGTACCCTCTTAAAATTATTCTTCACTTGCTATTGTCTGTTGATATCTTCTTGTTTTCCTTAACATTTTTTTAGAAACTCTTCTGGCTACCATAAAAGCTGCAGAATAACACATTCCTTGGGATCTACCAAGTCCTGCACTATCACTCACTTTTTTTAGCTACAGTGGGTGAAAAGTATTCACCAGAAACCATTACAATGGCAGTAAAGGAAACTTCAGCAGAGTTATCAGACAGATTGCCCAGCATCATTCCAACAAGAACGCAGTGCAGCCTTTCAGCATTCGTTAGCTGAGCACGTAAGATGGCATTCCTTTTAGTCCATTCATATATATCTATGTAGATATATCTCTCTATAGGTATATATGTAGAGAGGGATAGATCAGTTACATGGCTTAACATTTTAATAGATAGGAATATATCAATACTTATATATAGATGTTTATTTTTAAATATAAAAATATTTTTCATATACTCCCCTATAATCAGCACTCTCAGGATAGTGCTAAGTGAGGTATGCTAGCTAGGATTTGAGAGGCTCTATCTAAAGCTAACTTGAAATGAAAGAAAGGAATTCACCTAATTTGGGGGTTCAGGACCTCTGCAAATAGAGAAATTTATTTTAGGAAGTCTATAAAATGGTAATGGTGTTCTTTGGGAATCTAATGGTGTGTGCTATTCTCTGGATAGTGATATTATGGGTAATTTTTGTTTTCTACATATTTTTCTATATTTTAAATGATATGTTGTCTTTATAAAAAAAAAAAGAGAGAGAGAGAGAGTGGGGTACGTAGGTAGCTTAGTTGGTTTAAGTATCTGGCTCTTCAACTCAGGTCATGATGTCAGGGTGATGACCAGTTTGCATTCCGCACTGGGTGTTGAACCTGTTTAAGATTCTCTCTCTCCAGGCTGCCCAGTTGGCTCAGCGGTTTAGCGCCGCCTTCAGCCTAGGGCATGATCCTGGAGACCCGGGATCGAGTCCCACGCCAGGCTCCCTGCATGGAGCCTGCATCTCCCTCTGCCTGTGTCTCTGCCTGCCTCTCTCTCTCTCTCTCTCTCTCTCTCTCTCTCTTTCTTTCTCTCTCTCATGAACAAATAAAATCTTTAAAAAAGAAAAGATTCTCTCTCTCCATCTCCCTCTTCCCCTCCCCACCAAAAGAAAAAAAGAAGAGAAAATAATTTGGAAAGAATCAGTATCCCAAAGCACTATGCTTATATAGTCCTTGCAAAACTAAATAAAAATAGGAAATTGGGGATCCCTGGATGGCTTAGTGGTTTAGCATCTGCCTTCGGCCTAGGGCGTGGTCTTGGAGTCTCAGGATCTAGTCCCACGTCGGACTCCCTGTGTGGAGCTTCTTCTCCCTCTACCTGTGTCTCTGCCTCTGTGTGTGTGTGTCTCTCTCTCTCTCATGAATAAATAAATAAAATCTTTAAAAAAAAAAAAAAAAGAAATTTACACAAGGATAAGCAATGGCCATGTGACTGCTACTTGTCCTGCTGTAACTACTTTTGAAACTTAGGAAATACCCAGATATAGACATGAATCAGAGAAGGTACTTCTTATTTGTCAGTTACTATGCATTTTACATATTCTCTCACTTAATCCTACAACAATCTTCATACTTTAATTCTTTCAATAAATATTACTGAATACTTTATATACTGGGAATATGTCAGTGAACAGAAAAGAACAAAATCTCTGTCCTTTTGAGGCTTATATCTTTATCCATCAGATACTCTCATCATCCATATTTCACAGATGAGTGAATTCGTTTTATATCACCTCATGATCATATCTGCCTGTTCTTTCTGATCTTTTGGACCTCTGTCTCCCTGATCTGCCCACTATAAAGTTGCTCCTCATTTATTAGGAAGAGTTGCATGATATACCCAGGCTCTTCCCTTTCATGTGTCCAGGAGAAGTTCCAGATTCTGGGAACCTCAAATCAATATTTGAGCTGTAGAAAGTAGACTGGAAAGAAAAAAAAAAAGGAAAAAAATAGACTGAAGAAATGATTTGAAGCCTGTCTACATCTAGTGTCATTACTGCCTAGGTATTCCTGTGTTGTATCTGAAAAACAGCTCTTGTGCTAATGTGAGAAATAGAAAGGAGGTACAGAGGCAGCAGGTAGAAAAGAAATTGTGTACTTTCTCCTCCGCCCTTGCTCTCCCTCATTTGTTTATCGCTGTGCTCTGCTCTAGCGTTGAGCAGCATAAGCTAATGAATAGGCAAGGTGGACTGTGTCCTTTACAAAAAATTCCAGATTAAGAATGTGAAAAACCTGGGCTCCAAGACCCACTTCTGCCAACTGCTAACTTCATGATCTTGGTTGAATCTCCAATCCTCTGTATTTTTCTCTGGAAAATGAAGATAAATCATGGCTTGTGTTAAGTGAGTGAAAAAGTCCTCTGTAAAGTACTGTTCACCAGTATTTGTAGTATTCTTACTGTATGCTAGGCCCATTGCTAAGTGAAGGGATGAAGGAGAAGGAAAGTAAATTTTATGATCTTAGGGAGTTACAAAAGCATGAGATGGGTTTGTTTTCTACAAGTTATCACCTTCACACCTTCCCCAGGTGGCTTTTAAACTTAACCTGTATCCTGCCTACTTTGTCTTTTTTGCTGATATAAGAAGAAATTGACATTAGGAAAGATGTGGCAGGAGTCATGAACTGTATTTCAGCATATTAATTTGAAATATTAAGTTTATATCATTTGGTACTAGGTAAACAATATTTTCTTAGTAGTAAGTAAGAATAATGAATTGACCAGAAGAGAAATTTTCAAGATCCATAGATGAGATAGGTCTTAAGCCTAGCCATGAAAGATCAGGAAGACAGGCCTGAAGGAAGTGGGAGGAGAACCTGCTTGGCAAGGGCAGTGGCCCGCATGTAAGAATAGAGGAATATTGATGTTTAGTAGAGAAGTAGACTATTGTAATGGGACATAACCTTGACATGTTTTAAAGGAAGAATCAGAAAGATAATTGGAAGCCATATTGTATCAAGCCTTGATCACATAAAGATTGAATTGTGGCCTCAAAAAGGATGCGTGCTGAGCAATAAGGGACCAGCCAGGTTATCTCTGTAAAGTTTCGGTGTCTGTCAGATGCCTCTTGCATCCAACTTGATCTAGTTGGCATTAAAGAATTTGTAAAGTTAGGAGTAACGGGGAGAAAGTATGATTCAAAAATATTCTTCAGGTACTATAGATTAAAGGCAGAAAGAAAAGAGAAGCACGCAGAGCAGTGAGGAATCTTTTATAGGTGAATGTAATGATGAAGAGCCTGACCCAGGGTTGTTGCAGTAGCAGCAGAAAGGAAAGAATCAGTGATTTCAAGGCTGCGTGGCAGGGGTTGGAAATCAACAGAGGAAGCTAGTTTGGCCCGAAGTTTGTAATGGATGAGGGATTGGTATTTGTTCCATTTACCCCAGTGTTTAGTTTGAGACGATGTCAAAATATTCACATGGAACACTTGGTAGGAAGTTAATGATGTGAGTTTGGAGTTTGGATGCGCAGGGTCAAGGCTTCAGAGATAAAGCTTGGAAGTCATTGCCTTTGAGAGTAAAATTGTTGTCACATCTTCTTTTGACCTTTCTTACTATAATTTTTTTTTTTTTAATTTGCCTTTAGGGGCACCTAGGTAGCTCAGTGGTTGAGCATCTGCCTTTGGCTCAGGTTGTGATCCCAGGATCTGGGATTGAGTCCCACATGTGCTCTCCACAGGGAGCCTGCTTCTCCCTCTGCCAATGTCTCTGCTTCTCTCTGTATGTCTCTCATGAATAATAAATAAAATAAAATGTTTAAATAAATAAAATTTGCCTTTATTCTCAAGGATTTATGTTTTTAGAGGGTCTAAGGGTAGTCTTTGTTCTCTTTTTATTCCTTTAAGATTTTATTTATTTATTCATGAGAGATACAGAGAGAGAGGCAGAGACACAGGCAGAGGGAGAAGCAGGCTCCATGCAGAGAGCCTTATGCGGAACTCGATTCCAGGACCCCAGGATCACGCCCTGAGCCAAAAGCAGACGCTCAACCACTGAGCCGCCAGGCATCCCGGTAGTCTTTGTTTTCAGCTTTCCACAGTTGTCATTAACCTAAGTTTTAATTTGAACTCTGTAATCAGAGGTGTCTAAAATAAAATCTTTAAAGAGGGACACCCAGCAGTTGAGCATCTGCCTTCGGCTCAGGGCATAATCCCGTGATCCTGGGATCAAGTTCCACATCGGGCTCCCTGCATGGATGGAGCCTGCTTCTCCCTCTGCCTATGTTTCTGCCTCTCTCTCTTTCTCTGTGTCTCTCATGAATAAATAAATAAAACCTTTAAAAAAATAAACACTTTAAAGAGAGAATATTAATCTCTATTATTTTAAGCAATCAATAGCTGTAATTTGGGTGAAGACTAAAATTTATGAGAAAACTTTTTTTTATTGTTGAGCTACTCTTACCCTTTTATTTTTATCTTTTTTTAAAAAATCTTATTACTAATAAAAAAGCATGTGTCCAAAAAAAAAAAATCTTATTAATTTATTCATGAGACAGACACAGAGAAAGAGAGAGGCAGAGACATAGGCAGAAGGAGACGCAGGTTCCATGCAAGGAGCCTGATATGGGACTCGATCCCAGGACCTCGGGATCACATCCTGAGCCAAAGGCAGACGTTCAACCACTGAGCCACCCAGGTGTCCCACACTTTTATTGTTTAATAGCTCTAACAAAGGGAGGAAAAAGCAAGCTTTTAGGCCTAGAAACTGTCTGTCATCCCTGTTTGCTTTCTTGACAGTGTGTAATGCCTCAAATCCTGTTTTTTTCTTCTTTTGTTAAACTACAACTGAATTCGTACCTTTATATCTCTTATACGTAGTTGTCAGATAATCTCCTTAGCACTTCAATTTTAACAAAATATAATATACTTTCCCTATTTCTTAAATTATGTATATTAAGTTTTAGTGTTTTAAAACATAAGTTATTTGATACATTATTGAGTGTGCTGTTTTGTAATTTGACAATTTCCTAAATGCTACTTCTTTTTTTTTAAAGCTGTTTTTGCAGTTTTAGGGGGAAGGAGACTTTCTCTGGGTTCTTATTTCATGGCTTTTGAAGTGTCTTTCCATAGCAACACTTCTCTTCTAAAATGAGAGGCCAGATAATCAAACAACTAAAATGGTACATAAAGTAAAGGCAGGGGATCCCTGGGTGGCGCAGCGGTTTGGCACCTGCCTTTGGCCCACGCACGATCCTGGAGACCCGGGATCGAGTCCCACGTCAGGCTCCCGGTGCATGGAGCCTGCTTCTCCCTCTGCCTGTGTCTCTGCCTCTCTCTCTCTCACTGTGTGCCTATCATAAATAAATAAAATAAAATAATTTAAAGTAAAGGCAAATAATCACTGAGTAAAGGGCTAAGAACCATTCCTGTGACGGGACTGTTGTAATAAATTTTTGTAGCCAAACATTGTGAGAATGTTTTGTTTCATTCTTACAACTTAAAAAAAAAAATCTTTTTTGAGATGGATTGAAAGGTCGAGTCTTAGCTATATTTTAGAATATTGAATGTTACATTTCCTTAGTCTAGCCTTCCTTCTTTCTGGCAAAATAGAGGAAATAGGTGTGTGAAATACACACATTCTTGTGTTTGTATATGCATTTATGCTGAGTGATAGGTGCATGTATCTCTTGTCATTTACTCTTAATGGAGAAACTTGAACTCTTCTGCTATGTAAAATCCGTACTTTCCATCCACCCACTCCTAAAATATATTGTTTACCTTTAACCTAAACAACTCTTATTAATCTCTGATATTCTCTTTCTTGTTTTACCAAAAAATTGGTTGCATCTCAGTAAGGACAAAGTTAATTAGGCTCTTCTAATGTTTCTTTTTTCATCATTATTTCTCCTTTTCCAGACCTTTGAGTAATGTAACATGAGTTATTTTGTGACTTAAGGCAGTTTATTTGCCTTTTATTGTTCCTTTCATGGTTCAAAACAAAATAAAGACTACTTTAGTGAGGAGAAGAAAATAGACATTTCTAATGTTTTGTAGACTTTGTGAGAAAGGTACCCTGCCTCCTTTTACAGCCCTCATGATGCCTAGCAATGATGTTAAATATATAGTAGCTATTTTAGCAAATGTGTGTTTGCATTTCTTCCCAGAATTAGAGGTACACTGCAGGGAAGAGAAAGAGATGGAAGGAAATAGAGTCAGCCACAACAGGATAGAAGGGCAAATCCTGGTTACTTCATTCTTTGCTTTCATGAGGGCAGAGCATACTGTCACAGAAATGCTACTGCTGTCCGCAGTGTATATACTGTTGCATGGAAAGAGGAAGCAAAATATAAGAGAAAAAATATGCACATCAGTGTGAGGAATTGATGTTTACTTTTTAAAAACAGCTTTTTATATGGTTTAGAATCACATAAAACATGAAAAAAGTAGTTTAAGATTAATATTTCCTTTAAGATAGCTATAATTTAACTTGGGAGTGGTAAATCTCTTTTCAGGGCTACCAATGTATTGAGGGGGAAATCATGAATGTATCAAAAGATTCAACAACAACAAAAAAAGATTCAACAAAGCAGCTTAGGATATAAATAAGTGTGAATCTTATTAATTTTATTATATTCTTATTTTAAGAAAGATAAAATATACTCTTACTTTAAGGTGATGTCAGTTAATTGGCTATAACCATTAAATGCAGAGTTTTATCCTTTGTTATAGTTCAGTGACTTAAGGATGGCAGTGGAAACAGAAAAAGATGAGCAGACTTGGGATGTATCCTGAACACATATTTGATTAATATAGTTAGAATCTATACTGGACACCTGTTTGATTAATATACTTCATTTGAATACCTTTTTAAACAACCATAGTTGGGCAGCCCCGGTGGCGCAGTGGTTTAGCGCTGCCTACAGCCCAGGGTGTGATCCTGGGGACCTGGGGTCGAGTCCCGCATCGGGCTCCTTGCATGGAGCCTGCTCCTCCCTCTGCCTGTGTCTGCCTGCCTCTTTCTTTCTCTCTCTCTCTCTGTGTTTCTCATGAATAAATAAATAAATCTTTTAAAAAAAAAAAATAAACAACCATAGTCATTCTGACTCTTAGGTTGATGAAAAGATTTTTGTTTTTACTCAACACCATGTTTCATATCTAATCATACTATAATAATCTTCCTGTATATTAGGACTTGTCTTCTAATATAATTAGTACATTATTTTTTCTAATATGTTATAAACTTATTTCATATGTATCTTATAATGAATTTAACTTTTCAGAGAAAAATCCATGAACTAAAATCAGAAGCAGGAGAAAGAGGGAATACACAGAGAATAAAACACCAAAAACAAAGTAAACATACTTAGGTAATATGAGCCAGCCATATATGTAGTTGTGATGATTCAGTGTCTATGCAAATACACACTGTAATTGGAAATACTTGAAACCTAGTATGTTTTTGTAAAAATAGGCTATAAATGTTTGCAAAAACTTGGAAGACAAAGATATTCTTTGTTTGCTAAAACTTCTCTTTGAGAAGAAAAGAAGTAAACCTCTGAATTTTAAAAATGGACATTTCTTGCCAAATTTTAAGAAGCATGTTAATTATTACTTAATATGTACAAGCCCACACATTCCTGAAATCTTTTTCTCCATTGCCAAAGAAAAAACCCATAACTTCTTACTCTTGATCCTTTTTAAATATTCATGCTAATGACTTATTGTCATCTTTATTTCTATAACTGGAGGTACAAACAGTTCTCTTGGTATTTGCTCATAGGTCAAGTGAAATTAAGTTTCACAGGAAAAAGAACCCTACTGGTTCTAAATAAAAAATAAACATTTATGGACTGAAATGTGTAAGTATGTATAATAAGCAACCTTAACACTATGCCAAATATGATTACCTACATTTAGATTTTTCTCTTACTCATGCACCTTTACTTCAGATTTCATTCCTGAGTTTATTTCATCATATAATTTCATGTTATTGTTCTTTTTTTCATTCATTTAAAACTTTTATCAGATATATACATGTGCCAGGAAGTGTTCTGGATATTGGTGATACCCAGTGAGCAAAAGCAAAAACAAATTCTGCCCTCAAAGAGCTTGTAGCCTGGGCATCCCTGGTGGCTCAGTGGGTTTGGCGCCATCTTCAGTGGGTTTGGCGTGATCCCGGGGACCTGGGATTGAGTCCCACATCCGGCTCCCTGCATGGAGCCTGCTTCTCCCTCTGCCTGTGTCTCTGCATCTCTCTCTCTCTGTGTCTCAATGAATAAATAAATAAAATGATTTTTTTAAAAATTTTTTAAAAGAGCTTGTAACCTAATAGAAATAACAATATTGATCAAACCACACCAAAACATATATGTAAAATTTTAGCTCTGACGAGTGCTCTCAAGGAGAGGTACCTGGTTCGTTAGGAGTGGTCCTGGCAGACTTCCAGGAGAAAGTGATGTTGAGCATTAACTAAGTAAAGTGAGAAGCAAAGAGTATCCAAGTAGAAGAAACAGCATGTGTAACAGCCCTGTGACAGAAGAGGGTGTGGTATATTCAAAGAATAAATAAGACTAGAATCAGTACGACTGAGCACAGAGAGAACACTGAGAGGGAAGTATTTATTTTAGTATCAGTAGGGACCCATTGAAAGAATTCTTGGCAAATGATAAGTCTAAAATATGGCAAATAGATCTTAGAACCTAAGAGTGAATATAGTAGTTTAGACAAGAAATGATGAGAGCTTGTTCAGCGTGGTGGTAATGAAAGTGGAGTGAACTGAAAGTGTCAAGAGATACTTACAAGGTAAAACAGAATACATATAAAATACTAAGAGCAGATAGATGTATAATTGGCATTCCTTTATTCATCAGATATCATTGGTTGCTATTTATGTGCCAGGCTTAAAGAGTAGAAATATAGTGGTCTTTGCCATTATAGAGCTTATGGTCAAGTAAGAGAAATAGGCATTAACCAAATAATTACATAAATACAAACTATGTAAGTGTTGTAAAGGGGAAATAGAGGAGTCATGTGAGAATACAAAGAGGACTTGGCTTGGTGTAGGATATTGTGGAAGGCTAGAGAAAGTGACAATGGGGCTAAGCTTCAGAAGGATGTAAAGGAGGGACGCCTGGGTGGCTCAGGAGTTGAGCGTCTGCCTTCGGCTCAGGGCCTGATCCTGGAGTCCCGGGATCGAGTCCCACATCAGGCTTCTTGCATGGAGCCTGCTTCTCCCTCTGCCTGTGTCTCTGCCTCTCTGTCTCTGTGTCTCTAATGAATAAATAAATAAAATCTTTAAAAAAAAAAAAAGAAAAGGAGGGATCCCTGGGTGGCGCAGCGGTTTGGCGCCTGCCTTTGGCCCAGGGCACGATCCTGGAGACCCGGGATTGAATCCCACGTCGGGCTCCCGGTGCATGGAGCCTGCTTCTCCCTCTGCCTATGTCTCTGCCTCTCTCTCTGTGTGACTATCATAAAAAAAAAAAAAGAAAGAAAGAAAAAGAAAAAGAAAGAAAGAAAAGGATGTAAAGGAGCTGACTAAAGGTATGTAGAGGAAGCGGATTTTCAGTGGAAGGAATAGAATATGCAAAAGCCAACTGAAGGTCAGTAAGGTCCGTGAGGCCAGAGCATAATGGGGATGGCGGCAGAACAGCTCTAGTAGATGAAGCTGGACAGGTAGGTAGGGCCTAAACAAGGAAGAAGTGGCATGTATAGAAGGTTATTCGGTATAGCACCATTTACTATCAAAAGATGAGGAACAACCCAACAGTTCATCATTACAGGACTAGTTGAGTAAACTGTGGTTCATTTATAGAATGGGTTACTTTGCAGCTGCTAAAAAAAGAATAGGGATGCTCTTGGTAGAATGATCCTCAGGATATACTGTTAATTGAAAAGAGCTAGGTGCAAAGTAGTCTATGGTACAATAGCTTTTGTGTGAGAAAGGAAGGAAATAAGAATGTATAGTCTTTAGCATAAAGATTTGTGCTTAATAAGAAAACCTGGAAGAATTAACTAAATTAATTAAAATCTGTTACCTATAAGGGGCTGAGTGGTAAGAGACAGGAGTGAAAGTGAGACTTCTCATTATATACTTTCTATATCCTTTCAGTTTTGATCCTACTTATTGCAATAAGATTTAACTTTTAAAAGAAAGGAAAATAAGAACAGCTAGAAAATGTTTGTTTTTTAAGTAGTATATATACCTTATCTTTTTCCAAAATGAGACTCAACTAGATTTCTATTTTTCAGACATGGTCTAATATATATATATATATATCCTATAATTTTAGCTTAAAATCAAATGATCAATTTTGTATTAGAGAGAATAGAAAAAACGGTAACTTGCCAGGATATGAGTTCCTACTTTACCTTATATGACAGATTTAAAAAGGTGTATATAGTACTTTTTATTTATATCAAAATATTTTCATGTACAGTACCATGTGCTGTTACCGGTTTGGCTTCCAGATCCCTTTAAAAATTTTGCTAGATCCACACAAAGGAAGAAAAAAATTGTGGTTTGCATTGCCTCCTTTCTTTAGAAAAGAGGCAGAAGGGATCCCTGGGTGGCTCAGCGGTTTGGCGCCTGCCTTTGGCCCAGGGCATGATCCTGGAGTCCCAGGATCTGGTCCCATGTCGGGCTCCGGGCATGGAGCCTGCTTCTCCCTCTGCCTGTGTCTCTGCCTCTCTCTCTCTCTCTGTGTCTATCATGAATAAATAAATAAATCTTAAAAAAAAAAGAAAAGAAAAGAGGCAGAAGTTAACTATCTTTATATAAACCGTGCAACCAAAAAGAATTGTGAATTGTGGGTTGCTTTTGATTAGCATCACCTAAGGCATACCTATCCAGAATCAGTCTGAAATTTGTAATCATCAACTGGTGAATGCAAGAGAAAAAGCACACCTAGTCTCTCTGTCATGTAGTCTGTCAGTTGTGCTGAGATTTTCCAGCATCCAGTTTTTGTGAAGAAAGTATTTTGTACACAAAACTTAAAAGCCTTCCAGAAGGGATAGCTTTATAATCATGAACTGCTGTTTTTATTTAATTTGGTTCTCTCTCTTTGGCAATTATAAGATATTTATGTTTTGATCAGAAATGATCAGTTCATTTGGAGGACAGAGTTTGTGTTTCATTTTTCTTGTGTGTGTGTTAGAAGGGAATGGATTGTTCGGTCAATTTAAGATTCAAACAGATCAGTAGTAATCTGCACTGGTTTTGGTGGCAGTGGCATTTCTGTACTTTTTTTTAGTTCTCAGTAGTTAGAGTCTCTTTGATTTACTTAAAAATAAACCTTTAATTGGTGTTTCTGAGTAAAATTGCAGAAGACACTAGCAGTATTTGAGAATTTGATTTTGCATTGTTCTTTTTAACCTTTACTTTAAGTCCTCTTAATAATGACTCAACACTTTGTTTTTGACCATATTCCTTCTATGATTCATTTGCTTTGTTAGATTAAAAAAATCATTTGATAACTAGGTTTTTTCCTTTAAACATCACACTTTTTTTTAAGAGAGCGAACAGGGGGTGGGATGTGGGGAGAGGGAGAGACTCAAGCAGCACCCTGAGATCATGATCTGAGCCTAAATCAAGAGTTTGCCACTTAACTTACTAAGCCACCCAGGCGCCCCTAGATTTATTCCTTATTCCTCTTATTCTTCAAAACATTCTGGCTTTCTTCTATCTATTTCTTCCTTTAAATTTTCAAAAAATGCACTTTTCAAAAATTATTCAGTAAGTTAAAAAACTTACTATTTTGGGCTATTGTAATGCCTAACCCTAAAGAAATACTGTGTAAGGGTTGTGACAGACTTCTTGCTAATAAGCAGTATACAGTATAATGGATGATATTTAGTAAAATCTGTTATATACAAAATGCTGAGTTCAACATGAGAAAAAAGAAAGAATTTGAAGAAGAACATTAGTGTGGATTCTTGGAAGTACCTGCTAGGCCAGGTGGCATGACCTGAACAGAATGAGTAATGTGAGCATTGGTGGGAAAGAACAGGGGGAAAAAAATCTTTTTTTTTTTTTTTTAAGATTTTATTTATTTATTCATGAGAGACACAGAGAGAGAGGCAGAGACATAGGGAGAGAGAGAGAAGCAGGCTCCCCACAGGGAGCCCGATGTAGGACTCGATTCCAGGATCACGACCTGAGCTGAAGGCACACACTCACCGCTGAGCCACCCAGTTGTCCCAGAAAAAAAATTCTTGGAGAAACCCAGGAACATAGGGGTACCTGGATGGCTCAGTTGGTTGAGCTCCTGACTTTTGATTTAGGCTCAGGCCATGATCTAGAGTTGTGGGATCCAGCTCTGCCTCCAGCTTCACACTTAGCAGGGAAGCTGCTTGAGATTCTCTACCCACACCTTCTCCCCGCCCCTCCACTCTACACTCACTCACACCTCACTCAAATAAATAAATCTTTAAAAAAGGAAAGAAAAAAAAAAGAAAATAAAAAAGGAAAGAAACCCTGGAATGTATGTTTAAGTTATCTGTAAAGTTTTATTAAATGTTCTGTTCTTTTAAAAGTGTATTATAACTGTGTATGGATTTTTTTAAAAGAAAAATAATGGTTCTATCATAAATTTTGATAAAGCTTTTCTATTAAAGTTTATAATCAGTTCTTAGGTACACAGAACCAGAATTTTTATAAGTTGTATAAGAGATTGAATTCTGAATCTTAAAGAAAAAAGTTAGTTTTCCAAGGTACAATACAAAAACCATACTTTGACAGAAAACTATTTTATCAATGTAAAGATGAGTGTGAACAGGGCATTGGTTTAACTGTAGGTTTTTGTTGCCTGGTGTCCAAAGGCCAGTAAGAACAGTTACCTAATAGATGAAAAGAAATATTCAGTTCCTTAACTACTCTTCTGCACCAAAATTAACTTTTTACTTTATTTCTTTAAAGATTTCACATATTTATTTGAGAAAGAGCATGAGGGGAAGGGGCAAAAGGAGAGGGAGAAAGAGTCTTAGGCAGACTCTGCACTGAGCACAGACTCCACTCGGCTTGATCTCAGGACCCTGAGATCACAACCTGAGCCAAAACTAAGAGTCAGAACACTTAACTCACTGTACCACCTGGGTATCCCTGTACCTAAATAAATTTTTATCTAGGAGCTCAAATGTTATCTTGAATGATTTATGGTACATAATATGACCCCTAGCAACTTGAAAGTTTCTTTCTTCCCCTTTGTGTATTACCCTCCTACCCAGAGCTTTCTCCAGTAAAGCACATACCTAGCATACTGTGCTATGAATGTATATTAGTCTGGTTTTTTTTCCCTAGAGGTTAGCTCTGTGTATACGTATCTGTAGAGCATTCATTCCCTTTCTCCAGTAAGTAAATTGGCGGACACTGATCTTTGAGTAATCTGTATATAGAGGAAGAAAACCTGTGCATTGAACATTTTACTGAACTATTGGATAAAGAATTATAGGACCTTAGCACAGGTCTGAAACCTATCATACCTAGAGCTTGTGTTTCATCAGTTATCTGCTTTTCAAAACAGGACTGCCCTTTTTTCCCTCTCAGAAGCTTTTTTTTTAACCTGCTTGTCCATGATTTATTGAAACCTATCCCAATGAGTCAGAAAAATAAAATCTGTTCTTCCACCTCCACTTGTAGTTCATATTTGTCTTTCCTTCTCTTGCTCCCTTCCCAATGCCCACACCCATATTTTTGATAGTGCCTTTTTCTCAGCTGGTAATTGCTTTGACATGACAGGCATTTCCAAAGCTATTACAAAGTAATAAAATTATACTTCACAAACCTAATAAAAAGCCAAGACAGATACACTTTTCTGTTTGTTATTTTTCTGGTTTCTTACTGGAAAAAAAATCAGTGATGGGCAGAGAAAGTATATAATTATACATTTTTAAATAATTGGGGGTAAAGAAAGAAGTTAATTCTTTACCTGTTAGTGGTTGGAGACTTCTTACTAAAGGATGATTTTAAGGGCATCTGACTGGCTTAGTTGGTGGAGCATGTTACTATTGATCTTGGGGTTATAAGTTCAAGCCCCACATTGGGTGTAAAGATTACTTAAAAGTAAAATCTTTAAAAAAAAAATAAAATCTTTTTCAAAAAGAATGATTTTGCTTCAGTTTTTCCTCACATGTTTAAGCCAAGCTACTACCCCAATATTGTTGTTTACTTAATATAAACCCTTATTTTATAGAATTATTGGGAGAGCCAATAATTGCTTTGAAGAAACTTATAAATATATTAAAACTAGTAATTTTTATTTGAACTAGAAATTGCCTCTTTTAATCACTTCAGTGTCTCTGATAAAAACGTGTGTAAGTAATCTGGGGCACCTCCATGGCTCAGTTGGTTGAGCATCTGACTCTTGATTTGGCTCAGGTCATGACCTCAGGGTCCTGAGATTGAGCCCAAGTCAGGCACTGTGCTCCGCGGGAAGTCTGCTAGAAATCCTCCCTCTCCCTCTGCCCCTACCCTGCTAAAATAAATAAATAAATATTTTTTAAAAGAAAGTATGTAATTAATCTAAATTTGATTTGGAAGAAAAGTTCATTTGATAGAAATAAAGTGCCTTTTATGGCTTTGATGCCTATGAAGTAATACTTTAAATTTTTCAGTCAGTAAACCTTATAAATGGTATTTATCTTCTATTGATATATGCTGTGTAGGCAGGAGAAAAGTTTTCCGTGTAATCCACTTGGCATCAGCTCTCAGCCTGCTTTTAAATTTCTCTTACCCAGTTTCTATTTAAAACCTCAGCTTGAAAAAAAAAAAAAAAAAAAAAACCTCAGCTTGTCTCTGCCTTAGTAGTCAGTGTTGAAGTTTGTTTTGCCCTTTAACAATTAAAGTATTGTATGGCATATTTTAGGTCATTCACCAGATGTTGCTGTAGTGGTTTTGCTTATGTCTGAACTGGGTTGCTCATTGTTTGGCAGATCTTTATGAAAGTTCTTTGTAATTGAGTTCACAATGATTTAGTGTATTTCTAAATTGCTGTAATTGTTTCTGATGTTAGGTTTTGAAAATTTGTCAAATTTGTCATCATCCCATTTCTGCCTGGAGTTGTTATCTCTATCTTCTTTTGCTCCTTTTTTAAATCTCTGCTTTTCTGTTGTATTTCACTTATCCTTATTAGCACTATAAATCTTTTCTAAGTTAGGACATACGTAAATAGTTCAATATAGATTTTTTTACTGGCTCTGTAAGTATGGAAAGAATGTTTCAAAGTTTAATATTGGATTATTTTAAAAAGAATTAACTTTTATTTCTCTTATCTGCTCCAACCCGTTGTGTTAGATACTTGTCCCAGTGATATTTAAGTGTAACATTAGAGCCAACAGCAAAATTAGGAAGGTGGCTGAAGCATATCTTCTGTATATTTCTCCCCTTCCAGTGTTCCTCCATACCTTTTTTCTGTTTGTTTCAAACTTCATTTAAAAGCTTTCCAAAATGTGTATTGTCTTATGAATAAAGAGGTTAGAATAGGTGAGGTGAAAGAACGTGGACCTGTCTTAGGATAAGACATTCCACATCCCAGCCCATCTGCTTCCTAACTATCTAACCTTAGGCAAGTAACTTTCTGAGTATTTTATTAACCGTAACACAGATAGAACAGAAGCCCTGCAAAGAAGATATAAGGGTAACATATTCTCTGTCACACAGAAAGTGCTTCCTAGGGCTCCTGGGTGGCTCAGTCCATTAAAACCTCTGCCTTAGGTTCAGGTCATGATTTCAGTGGAGAGCCTGCTTATCCATCTTCCTCTGCACCCCCCACCTTCGTGCTTTCTCTCTCTCAAATAAATAAATAAAATCTTAAAAAAAAAGTGCTTCATAAAAATGAGTGTCACCTACCATATCAAAGAATAATCTGCCAAAAATGTTTGGCTGGTTTTTTTTATTTTTTTATTTTTTTTAAGATTTTATTTTATTTACTCATGAGAGATACAGAGCGAGCGAGAGAGAGGCAGAGGGAGAAGCAGGCTCCACGCAGGGAACCCGATGCAGGACTCGATCCTGGGTCTCCAGAATCAGGCCCTGGACTGCAGGCGGCACTAAACCGCTGTGCCACCGGGGCTGCCCGGCTGGTTTTTTTTAATTCCGTGTGCTTATTATCATTTCTCATTATCTGATTGTATAAATATAAACAAATGGAAGTTGAAAAAGTATAATTTCCTCAAACATTTTTGGCTTTTTTCACCATCTTCTAAAAGTACAGTTTGACCATTCCCCCACCTTACTTTCTTCATCTCTCTTCCTAAGCCAATTTTGTTTGAGAAACCAGAATCTTTCCTAGATTGACCTTCACAAGGCCAAGTAATCTAGTAAAGTGAACCTGATAAATAAGCCAAGTGACTTAAAATAACACTTTTAAGTCTCATTAAAACTACTTCTCTATAGTGACAACAGCACAGTCATTACCAAGATTACAAAATTAGTTATCTTTAAAATTGGATTTGCAATAAAAAAAAAATCGGATTTGCAAAAACTAAAAATAAAATTGGATTTGCAACTGTTTTTCTAATGTTACTTAATTGTTCTTAAACATCCTAATGGGGCAGCCCTGGTGGCGCAGCGGTTTGGCGCCGCCTGCAGCCTGGGGTGTGATCCTGGAGACCCGGGATTGAGTCCCACATCGGGCTCCCTGCATGGAGCCTGCTTCTCCCTCTCCCTGTGTCTCTGCCTCTGTGTGTGTCTATGAATAAACAAATAAAATCTTTAAAAAAAAAAAAAAAAAACACCCTAATGGCTAGGGATGCCTGGATGGCTCAGGGGATTCCTGGGTAGCTCAGTGGTTGAGTGTGTGCCTTTGGCTCAGGCCATGATCCCAGAGTCCTGGGATTGATTCCTGCATCGGGCTCCCTGCTCAGTGGGGAGTCTGCTTCTCTCTCTATCCCTACCCCCTGCTCGTGCTCTCTCTCTGTCTCTCTCAAATTAAAAAAAAAAAAAAAAAAAAAAGATCTTAAAATAAGGTTATCTATTTTGGCATAAAAAGGCTTCTGAGATTAAAATAACAAAATTGTATACTTTATTTCCATAATTATAATTGAAAAGCTGTGAATCCCCAAAGGCTCTCTCTATACCAGAAGAAGTATATACTCTGAAGTGTGTATTTTTAAAGGCTTACACATCAACCTTCTCACAATTACTGTAAGAATGTTTTTGTGAAAATGGGTATTGTGTCATTTTGTTGTGAAAACTAGAATTCAGTCTTAAAAAGCACCCCCTTTCCTTGATTTCCCACGGGTTAAGTTTGATCAGTGTTGGGGAACATTTAGCATACAGGTAGTACACTGAGCTTGAGGCTTTGTTAGTGGGCTACCAACCTACCTTAGCTACAAGAAGATGTGTGTCTCTGTGTTGGGTTTGTCAGCTACCTCAGGGGGTGAAAAACTACTCTTCAGTTGACATATGTGACATTTGTGTTGACATTTGTAGGGTTAGCTAAAAGTGGTGTGATGCTTTCCCACTTGTTTTCTGGCTATAACTTTTAGACTGTTGTAACAGAATCAGAGTTGTGTTCCCCCTCTCGTCCTTTTATTCTGAAACATTGGGGATTGAAATGCAGGTCAAAAATTCTTATGACCCAGGGGCACCTGGGTGGCTCAGTCAGTTGGGTGTCTGCCTTCAGCTCAGGTCATGATCCCGGGGTCCTGGGATCGAGTCTCACATTGAGCTCCCTGCATGGAGCCTGCTTCTCCCTCTGCCTGTGTCTCTGCCTTTCTCTGTGTGTGTCTGTCATGAATAAATATGTCACCTACCAGATCAAAGAATAATCTGCCAAAAATGTTTGGCTGGTTTTTGAGTGTCTGTCATGAATAAATAAATAAAAATCTTTAATAAAAATAAAAATACAGAAACCCCCTAGTTGCTCTGTAACTCCAGGAGCCAAGGATCATCCAGAATTTTAAAAATAAAAAACAAGAAAGGTTAACTCATGCTTAGCAGGACCAAGTGGAAAATTACTTTGTCACCTAGGTATGTTACTAGTGCAAAAAGCCTTAAAAACAAAACAAAAAAAAAAAAAAAAAACACCTCTAGGGGCACTTGGGTAGCTCAGTCAGTTAGGCATCTGCCTTCAACTTAGGTCATGATTCCTGGGTCCTGGGATCAAGTCCTGCATCGGGCTCCCTGCTCCGTGGGGAACCTGCTTCTCCCTCTTCCTCTGCCTGCACTCCCCCTGCTTGTGTATGCTTGCTCTCTCTCTCTCTCTCTCAAATAAATAATCTTTTTTTTAAAAATACCTCTAAGTAGGGAGTATTTAGTTAATGGGCTGGTTCATGAACTTGTACATAAACTTCCAGTTGAATTTCACAAATCTCTAAAAGAGAAGCTAGTTTTTGTCCTTAATAGTAAATAGAATCAATGTTTTTCTATTGAAAGCCTTTCCAACTGAAAAGCTTTTTGAGAGCCATTTGAGTTTCCAAATATATATATATATATACACCTATATTTAGAAAGCAAGTTTCTCAAATTTTAGAAGAAAGGAACCATAAAGATTGTATCTGACTCCGTTTCTTCACTATACTGCTATCCTGAAATCTGCCCAGTCTCAAAAATAGTTACTTAGAGTTTCTATGTGTCTGCCTGCAAGCCATGCCACATCTGGCCCATACCGAGCTCTCGATGATGTCCTTTCCCTCTGCACTTGACACCCTCTCACAGCCTTTGCCGTATCAGTGTATGGTAGCTTCATGCTTTCAGTTGCTCAGGGCAGAAGTCTTGGCATCCTTGTGCTTGATCTCTCATGCCCACAGCTTGGTCTGTGGGCTCCACCTTCACAGTCTATTGAAGATGCTGCATCCTCTCACCACCTCCTCTGTTACCACCAGTATCTCATCCAGGCCACCAGTATCTCACTGGCTTCTCGCCGTGGTATTCTAATAGGTCTCCCTACTTCTACCCTTGCATGTTTATGAAAGTAAATCAGATATTGTCATTTTTCTGCTCAGGATCTTCCTATGCCTTCTCTTCTCACTAAGAAATGTAAACCCCAGTCTCTGTGATGATATCTGAAGCCCTGCATCCTCTAGCCCCCCATTACCTGTCTGACCACATCTTGTACCAGACCCCTACGACTCTGCCCCAGCCACATTGGCCTCCTTGCTGTTTCTCGAACACACCAAGCACAGCACCCGCCTCAGGACCCTTGTACTTGGCTGTTTCCTCCATCTAGAATTGTTCTTCCAACCTCACTGGAAAACTTAAAGCATCTTTAAAGCTCATTCCCTCACTTCTTTTGGGTCTTTATTCACATGTCACCTTAAACCAAAGCTAGACCAACTCTAGTCTTCCTATTTACATCACCATGCCCTCTCCTATATATGAATCCCATATTCCCCATTACTGCTTAATTTTTCTGTGTAAAACATGCCATCATCTAACATACTGTATGTTTCACTTACCTTGTTTCTCTTTCTTCTCTCAATAGAACATAAGCTTCTTGAGAGCAGAGTTGTCTTTTTGTTGATTGCTTGCATTGCAGCCTCTAGACTAGTGCCTGACACCAGCAGACCCTTGGTAGTATTTATTGAATAAATGAATGTAAGTAACATTTTAGGTCTGTTTTTATTTTTTCTCAGAATGTAAAGTGGGGATAGCTGTAGTTCATTAGAACACTGAATAATGCAGATCCTCAACGAAGTTATGATATAGACAGGCTTATCTTTCATAACCTTTCCTTTTTTAATAGTGTAAAACTGTTAAGTATATTCAAAAGAATGTTTAACACAGAGGCAAAATATAAAGAATAACGACAACAAAAAATAGCCATGTTCCCACCACCCAGGTTAAAAAACAAAACCATCAGTATTTTTGAAGCCTCCTCTGTGCTTTCCCTCACCTCATCCTCCCTCTTCTCCCTGCAGAACTCCTATTCTGAATTGTGTTTATTGGTTCCTGTTGGTTTTCTTTATAGTTTTGTCACATGTGAATGTATTCACTCAATTAGGCATAGTTTTGAACTTTATATAAATGGAATCCTACGGCGGGTGTTCTTCTGCAGGTTGCTGCTTTGCTCTGATGTTTCTGACATTCATCCATGTTGACGCATGCAGCTGCAATTCATTTATTCTCACTCCTATATAATATCCCCATTGTGTGAAGAGGCTGCAGTTTATTTATACATTCTCCTGTAAATACAAGTTTTGAGTTGTTTCCTTGTTTGTTTGTTTGTTTGTTTTGTATTTTTTTTCTAAGATTTTATTTATTTATTCATGAGAGACACAGAGCAAGAAGCAGAAACCTAGGCAGAGGGAGAAGCAGGCTCCATGCAGGGAACCCGATGTGGGACTCAATCCTGGGACTCCGGGATCACGCCCTGAGCCAAAGTCAGACGCTCAACCACTGGGCCACCCAGGCGTCCCAGTTTCCTTGTTTTTTAATGCTAAAAACAGTTCTGCTATTAACGTAATTGTACCTGTCGCATAAAACACACGTGCAAGTTTCTCTATGGTGTATTTTTAGGAGTCAAGATGCTGTTCAGGGACGTGTATGCATCCTTCATTTTATTGATTAATGCCAAATCATTTTCAAACATACTTGTACAAATATATATAACAATCAACTGAAAGCCTTTCCAACTGAAAGTGCACAAGAGTTTTAATTGTTCTCAGTTTTCTTAATGTAGAGGATATAAAATGGCATCCCATTATAGCCAGGGCCGAGAGCTGCAAGAAATGCAAAGGCATAGAGACAAGTAATGGTGAAAGAAGAAAAGAATTTATTTCACTGAGTCCAACACCGGGAGAAAACATCTCAAAGACTGTCTCCAAAGTGCTGAAAATACTTCTCGGTTTTATATAAGGAAAATGTGGGACAGAGGTTGGGTGGGTACGTGCCAGTGGGCAGTAAAGGTCAAGTCAATCATTGTCTTGGGGTCAGTCACGTGGGATGTTGCTGGATGTTGCAGTCCTTTTTGCCTGAGGGGTAGTTTCGGTTCCATCACGGGATGCTTTGCCCCACAGGGTATTTTGCCTGAGTTAAGAGATAAGCCCTGAAAGAACTTAATCAATGAGAAATTTTGAGGTCACAATGGAGGTAGTTGAAGTCTGCTTTCATCAAGTTAGTTTTAATTTGCATTTTCCTGTTTTCTAATAAGGCAGCCTATCTTTTCAGATTTAATTGGCCATTCCTGTTTCCTCCTCTGTGAGTGAAATACCTATCCATGTTATTTGCTCTTTTTAACTGGATTGCTTCTGGTTTGTTGGAGTTCTTCACATTTTCCAGATACATACCCTTTGTCAGTACATGTAATGCAGATATGTTTCCTCAGTATTTCACTATCTTTGGATGAATAGAAACTAAATTTTAATGAAGTTAATTTCTCAATCTTTTCCCTTAAGAAGTTTTATCTTGAAAAGTTCTTTCCTACCTAAGGTCATCTGGGAACTTTTCCACCCTCTGTCAAAATATACTGCTCTCAGACCAGTCCTTTGACCAATCCCTGACAGCCAGAACTCCAGAAGTTCTCAAACTCAATCACACAGATACAGGTGACTGAGAAGAGCTCAGTTTCAGAAAACACTTTTACATAAATAGGAATCAAATGAAAGCTAACTCGCAGTGTTTTATTTTACTTCTTTTTTGCTAATTATAATTTTAATTGACCAGTATATTGCAAGAAAGAGATCTGTGGGGGCACCTGGCTGGCTCAGTCAGAAAAGCATAGGACTTTGATCTCAGAGTTGTGAACCCACATTGGGTATAGAGGTTACTGAAATAAATAAAACTTTATTTTTTTAAAGATTTATTTATTCATGAGAAACACACACAGAAAGAGAGAGACAGAGACACAGGCAGAGGCAGAAGCAGGCTCCATGCAGGGACCCCGACAGCGGCTTAGCTAAACCGCTGAGCTACCAGGATGCCCAATAAATAATTTTTTTTTTAATTTTAAAAAAGAAAGATTTGGTCCTGAAATCAAACTCCACTCATGTAAGGTGAACCCGGGTTATAACCTTAATTAAAATAATCTGACCTTTTCTTAGTAGATACTAAGGCAGATGTCAGTGCTTCATTTTAAAGCTTGTTTTGAAAGTGATTGCAATGTAAAACTTTTCTGTCTAGACATAGAGGGAGGTCAATATGAATTAGTAGAATTAGTAGAAGTCTGTATTAAGAATGTTTTGAACAGGGCAGCTGCGGTGGTGCAGCGGTTTAGCGCCGCCTTCAGCCCAGGGCATGATCCTGGAGACCTGGGAGATCCTGGAGACCTGGGAGTCCCACGTCGGACTCCCTGCATGGAGCCTGCTTCTCTCTCTGTCTCTCTCTCTCTCTCTCTGTCTGTCTCTTTGTGTGTCTCTCATGAATAAATAAAATCTTTAAAAAAAAATGTTTTGAATAAATTTTATATGTGATACTACTAACTTGAATGGTGCTAATCAGTGAATAATTGGAAGAAGTGCCTCTATGGTGCTTGAAAATGTGTTTATTTTAGAAGCAGAGAATCATGAGGTTATAAAGCGATGCTTAAAAGTTCTTAGTTGCGGCGCCTGGCTGGCTCAGTCGAAGCATGCAACTCTTGATCTCAGGGTTGTAAGTTCAAGCCTCATGTTGGGTATAGAAATTACTTAAAAATAAAATCTTAAAAAAAAAAAAAGAAAAAGTTCCTCTGAGGTGATCTGTCAAGCAGAGGAATTCCTTCTGCAGCATCCCATGCTGTCTTCTGCCCTTGGATTTAAGGCCCTGTGAAGGCAGTCAGTGTTGATAAGCCACCTGTACCCCTGCATCTTTTCAACACAGTTTGCTTAGCACACACCTTTTTTTTTTTTTTTTCATTGTGCTAAGGTAAACTTCACAGCAATTTCTGCCTTTGAAAAGGAGAAAACTGTCTCTTCTTTTACACTCAGTACTTTTCAAACACTCCTGACACCAGATGTGTGGAGTTTTTCCCACACCAACTGGTTCTTGATCCTGGACACCAGCTGGGTATTCTACAATTCAGTTCAGTTCTGACACTGCCCCCACCCTCTGCACCTTCTGACATCAATCACTAGTCAGGTTGTCACCTGTGCTTCTGACCATACATGGAAGGTTAGCACAGCGCCCTCCTCAACTTGGATTGCATGCTGGAGTGTCTCATAGAACTCAGGAAAACCGTTCACTTACTAGCTTACCAGTTTATTACAAGGACTATTGGAGGACACAAATCAACAGCCAGATGAAGAAGTGCATAGGGGTCAAGGTCTGTAAAGTTCTTGAGCAGAAGAGCCTCTGTCCCCATGAAGTTGGGATACTCCGCTTTGCTAGCGTGTGGATGCGTTCACCAACCCAGGAGCTCTCCAAATCTTGCACTTCACAGGTTTTTAGGAGGCTTCATTACATAGGCATCATTGATGAAATCATTGGCCCATGGTGAATTATTCAACCTGCAGCCACTATTTCCTCCCCAGAGGTTGACAGGTGGAGCTTGAAATTCCCACCCTGTAATCACAATTTTGTTCCCCTGACTAGCTCTTACTCCTGGTTTTCTAGGAACTTTCCAGAAATCTCATTAACATAAAGTCAGGTGTGGTTGAAAAGAGCTTTTTATGAACAGAAGTCATTTCACTTGTATAGGGCTAGGGCTATTTCAAGAACAGGACAAGACGCTAAATATGATAACAAAAGGTACTCCCTTCATTGGTCACTTAGGAAATTGCAAGGGTTTTAGGTGCTTTGTGCCAGAAATGAAGACAAAGACCAAGCATGTATTTGTTATTATAAATCACATTATCACAGTCTTCTTACAAGTTCCAAATCATTTTCTAAATAAATGAAATTTTATTTTACCAAGAAAAGTCAGTGTGGTTTGACTGTCCAACAGGTAAACTTAGATTCCACTGAAATTGACTGAGTACTTACTTTGTGTCAGACAGTGTGCAAGGTAGTATCTCATTTCACTTAACCCTTACAATGATACTACGTATTCAGTTTGGTAATGGCATCCCTGATAAACAGATAAAGACCTTGGCCCGTGAAGTTAGAAGTAACCTGTACCTGATATCACAAAGAAAACTGGGAAGTGGTACAACTAAGATTGGCATGCATGCCTCCTGATTCCAAAGCTCTTTCTGGCAATTGCTGTAAAGGAGCAATACTAATAATGGGGATATTTTACTGATGACCTAAGTGAATAACAAAAACAAATTTAGAGAGGCTGTGACCAGTATCAAACTATGCCTAATGCAATTGTTAGGTCTTCCTAGAACATTGGAAGTAAAAGTCTGGAGAGATACTGTATTATATTTACTCCAAAAATGCAGTTAGATCTTGGGCCTAATTAGTAGCATTTGCCTCTCGTGTTTGAATCTCTGTTCCCTAACTGCTTTTCCTCTCCATTTCTTTCATCTCGCAACCACCCCTAACTCCCAACCTCCCCGAGCACTTTCTTCATTTTCTTTATCACCCAGCTTAGCCTACCTCTTTCTAATAAGCCTGTCCTCCCCCTTTTGATTTTCCTCCTTTTCACTTTCTAAAACCGTTACTCATTTCTAGTAAACTTTGGCTGCTCATTTATACTGTCATTTTCTGCTGCCCTGTGGTTTGTATTCTTATATCCCTAGTTATAGTGCCTAACACATGGTGTTTAATGTTTCATGGTTGTCCTTATTGCACCTGGTACCAAAGATTTTCATTTAGAAAGGTTGCGGGCCTTAAATGGCCAGGTAAATTCAAGATATACCTCTTTTGGTTTATACAGACATTTTTTAGTTTTCATGCTATGTGGTCCTCTTAAACTGTATCCCTGCTAGAATTTTTGTTTTTTTATCTTTATTAGAAGACGAGAAAAAGTTTCTTTTGTTTTTTTTGTTTGTTTGTTTGTTTGTTTTGTTTGTTTGTTTCTTTTGTTTTAAACAACTTTTAGGTAAATCAGCAATGTCAGATGCCCTTAAAGGTCTGTGAATTAGCCCAACCTCTTCTCAAGGCTTAGGATACTAATTTCCTGCGATGTCAATATTATTTTTATTTCTGGCCTCCCTTCTCTCTTTCCCCACCCCCTAAGGATAGAAGCTCATGAGGGAAGGGATTTGTTCCTATTTTCCTAAAACCTAGAACAGTGTGTGGCACATAGAAGGTACTTAATACTAGTTGAATGAATAAATGAATGGAATAAAAAATATCTAAGATATTTTGAGAAAACAGCATTACTGGAAGTATGCTTAGTGTAGTCCCTTTGTGTTTTTAAATATTATGTATATGCCCAGAAAAATTCTCAAAGGAAACACAATAAAATGTTAGTAGTGATTTTCGGTGGCCAGGGAGGGGAGTGCAAAAAGTATGGATCAGGAGGTTTTACTTTGTAATCCTGGAGTGTGTTATTTTTATAATATTTTATTAAATTTTAAAATAAAGACTTTACAAATAAAAAATATCCAGTATAAATGTTTGTGTTGTTTCCTTTAGAGGTGGATGAATGGAGAAAAGGCTAGAGAGACTGTGTGTTCACGTGTATATAATAAAATGAATGGAAATGTCATACCATATATAAAATACCATGTCCTGTTTTTCCCTTAGCATAATATGTCAGATATTTTTACATCACTAAAAACTCTTAAAGCTCAATTTTAATAAATATTGCAGTAGATGGATAAGTCAGTATATTTTATACTGTATCATATTGAACTCTTGCAGTTATAAATGAGAGCTCAGGAAATAACTTTATTCATAAATCTTTGCAGTGCTTTGCTGACTTTAATAAAGATTTACAGAAGTAGCGTTACTTGGTTAAAACATACCTTGTTATCACTAGAAGTGCTAAGTATTTAAAACAGAGTCGTATGAACTTTAAGTAAATTGCTTTCTGGGCAACACTTCCTGCCACTTGGCTTGATTCTTTGCAGAGAACTGCTGCTTTTTCACAGTATCTGGCCCACTCTGTTTCACACAAAGTTTAGCCTTAATGATGTCCATTTTTGGTATATAGCATATACTGTATAATAATTATTTGTATATAATTTTCCCTCTTTAATATTTGATTTTGAATATACTCAGTTTGAAGGGGAATTTAGTGATATTTTTAATGAATGCCACAAGTGTTTGAATATGGTTAACAGAATATCCAGCTTTGTAAGCTGACCTATTGCCCTTAGGAAAATTTAAAAGTCATCAAAGGCCCAGTGACCCTTACAAAGTAATGTGCAGTCTGTGAGTGTGTGAAATACTTGGTTGTTATTAAAACCGCTTTTCCCGATGAGAGATACACTATTTAATGAGGACTGTGATAAGTCACCTTGCATTTCGCTGCCACTGGTGTTAACGCTTTCTCTTATGGCTCTGCCCGGTCCACAGGTAAAAGTGCTGCACAATCAGCTGGTCCTTTTCCACAACGCCATTGCTGCTTACTTTGCCGGGAATCAGAAGCAGCTTGAACAGACACTTAAGCAGTTCCATATCAAGTTGAAAACCCCTGGAGTGGATGCCCCATCTTGGCTTGAAGAACAGTAAAATCACACGGGGGGGGGGGGGGGGGGGGGGGGGGGGGGGGGGGGGGGGTAAAAAGTCACGTTGTTATATTTCTAAACAAACCTAATAAGAATTAAGCAGAGTTGGGTTAAGATTAGGGAAGCGGTGACCACAACCATTGTAGTGATTCTTGCACAAATAGCTTTAATTTCTCCCTTTTTCATACTTTAACAACTGAACTGTTAAATTTGATGGGAAGGTGGGTGATTTTAATGTAAACATAATTTCTATAATCTGAACACAATAATTTTCCTTTTTGAGAAATCCTTTTGTATTGTGAGGGTTGATGGCTATTTCTGTAGTTTGAAAACATCTAATATAGATTTGCACTGACCAGATAGAAATTCAAGATTTTTGGTCCTGGAAATGAGGGCCAGTTGTAACTTTTCCAAAGGGAGGTTTACATAATTTGTATCAACATCAGATATTTTATATATGAATATATTAAACATCTTTAAGAGATTCATTTTCATGTATTGTCTTAAAGAAAAAAACTATTTTGCAGAGTAAAATTATATGGTGTTCCTGCAGCATCCATGCAGAGGCGGCAGCTCTAACGAATGACTGATTGGCTTGTGGAGTTGTGGCAAACACCTTTTTAAAAATGATTCTGTACTATTGTAATTTTGTTTAGACTTTTTTTTTTTTTTTTTTTTTTAAGACGCAGGAAATCACACTGTCATTTCTGTGAGGCTTTTGAGCTTAAGAGTTTGCATCCCCCAAAGTCACTGGGCATTTAGGTTAGCAATTTTTTTTTTGATTCATAATGAAACCTGCTTAAGAATTTTTTTTGCAGGTGGACTTGGGAGTTGAAATTCTTGATGGTTTCTATGTACTTAGCAAGTTTTGGGGTAAATTCCATTTTGACAGAAGTGAATTCCTAGACAGCTTTCATTGACTTCCATGTGTAACAATACCGGTTAAGCCTTAAATCACAGATATGTGCCTTCTCAGATACAGTAATTCTTATTCAACCAATGTACATAATCCATAAAGAAACCCCTTTCAGATAATGTTTGACGTATCTGTTCCTTCCTTAGAAAGGAACACTGTGTATCAGTGTTGGGTTTCTTTGTATTCGTTAAACCGCATTTAAGGTTTATAGTAAAATCAACTTTTGAATTTGCTGTTTGGTTTTTCTTCATTCCTTTCATGGAATGAGAAGACAGAGGAATTTTTTTTCATTTGAGTAATGGAAAGGTAGTATGGGACAGTGTGGTGGTAACAAGAAGAAAGGGGATTGGAAAGGCCAGTACTGTTTTAGTTGTTCAGCACTGTTGGTTTCGTGTTATGTGGTTGACCTGTCCGCTGTGTGGTTCTATCAGTCATGTAAGCCTTTGAAATATAAGTTCTCTTGATTTTTGTTGTAGACATAAATTAATATGTCTTCATTTCTTTTGTGTTGAAATGAAGTACTTAAAAAATTACTGTTATACATGAACTTTGTGGACTGTAAGATTTGTTATATATGTTCAGATGCCTTTTAGCTGGCTTTTTAATTAATATGCCTGTTTTCAGTGCTTAATATGTACAATGTAATGTGACTGTAAATCATAAACCTATTTTAAATCATTCCTTCCTGTATATTTGTACTCTGACAGAGCCTTATTTTATTCTTCAGCAGAATTACTACTTGTGATAGTTCTTTACATTCCCCAGAATGTGCCTCTGGTGTGAATTTTGTATTCTTATTAAAAGTGTTTGCTGCACTATCTTCTTTCTCTGGGTCTTCATACTTTAAGAAGCAACTGTTTGGACATTCTGAGGACAAATTTGTCTTTTTCTGACTTTAAGAACAATAACCAAAAAAATGGTGCTTCTGTCATTTATAATTGCTTTTTCTCAATAACTTAATTCTTTTTCTCAGTTGGAGTCTCTTTTGGAAGCAGAACATGTCCACTCTTACACATTTTGGTAACAACTTCAGTAGGTAAGGAATTAAACAGTTTTAAAGACTAATGATTTTTTTTTAAGATTTTTTTTTTTTTTTTAATATTTTATTTACTCATTCATGATAGAGAGAGAGGCAGAGACACAGGCAGGAGAAGAAGCAGGCTCCATGCAGGGAGCCCGACGCGGGACTCAATCCCAGGTATCCAGGATCATACCCTGGGCCAAAGGCAGACACCAAACCGCTGAGCCACCCAGGGATCCCAAGATTTATTTATTTATTCATGAGAGACACAGACTCAGAGAGAGAGGCAAAGACATAGGCAGAGAGAGAAGCAGCTCTTCACAGGAGCCCGATTCAGGACTCAATCCCGGATCCCGGGACCACAAACTGAGCCAAAGGCAGCCACCAGGTGCTGGGACTGATGATTTTTTTTAGAATAAACTAAAAATATCAGTGATTCTGAGTAGTGGGTACATGTACAAAAGAAATAATTAACATATTAGCCAGTGGTATATTTACTTTGTTAGGAAAGTAATTTATATTCATCATAGAAAAAAATCAGAAGATAATGTCAAAAAATTGAAGATAAAATAACTTCCCATGTCACTAAGTACTACATGGAACCACCTAACTCCCCTGAAGTTAGATCTTCTGGATACCGATAATATTTATATTACAAGATCTAGTTTGAATATCCTTTAACATGCACCCATTCAACTTTATATTCTTACCTAGTCATTTCCTTAGGTTAGATTCTTAGAAATGAAAATGAGCCCTCAAAGTATATATACACTTTCAAGACTTTGTTAAGTAGGGCTGGTGGCTTTCGAGAAAGATTTTCTCGAAAATCTCGAAAATCAGCCTGCCTGACTGGCTCAATTGGTAGTACAGGTGACTCATGATCTCAGGGTTGTGAGTTCAAGCCCCACATTGGGCCTGCTAAAAAGAAAAACAAGAGTTTATTTGAACAAAAATGGACTCAAATCAGGCAATGCCTAATTAGAAATGATTAAGATCTCTCCACCAACAGGAGCTGGGGGGAGACTTTAGAGAAGTGGAAGCAAAGTGAGGAAATTATGACCTCCTTGTTTGATTAACCCCAAAGCTTCCAAATCTTAGGGCCCAGGAAGGACTGGGGCTTACAGAAGCAATTCAGCTGAAATCTGCTAGACTTTAAGAACCATCGTTTCCATATTCAAAGAACACCACACTGATGGTGTTAACCAAAACTAGGGAAGCCTGGGTGGCTGAGTGGTTGAGCATCTGCCTTAGGCTTGGGTTGTGATCCCACAGTCTTGGGGTGGAGTCCTGCATCTGGCTCCCTGCAGGGAGCCTGCTTCTCCCTCTCCTGCCTCTGTCTCTGCTGCTTTCTATGTCTCTCATGAATAAATAAATAAAATCTTAAAAAAAAAAAAAAGTGTGAAACTAGAAGCTTCCTTAGAGATAAACTGTTGAAGGTCCTTTTTTTTTTACAGGTAAAGACATGAAGGTCCAAAAATATATTAAACTGGCTTAGCCAACCCCAATTACCAAATATAATGTCAGGTAAGTTACTTGCAACTAAATTTATTACATCCCCTTTAAATCCTGCCATTTCAGCTGTACAATTAAATGTGTCAAAAGTGTCATTTCTTCTCCTAAAGTACAATGTGTATTAAAATGTCTTTTCAGTTGAAAAAATAATCCATTCAGCCCTAAATGGATTCGTAGTAGGTATATTTCAAATATATATGATATACTTCCAATTTACTGTTCTTATTCTGAAAACGAAATGTGAACCTGGAAAGTGAGATATCAAGTAAAATAAGCATATTGGAAAAGCTAAAGATAAGTGTCTTTTAATCATGGCACTGTTAATTTAAAGAATAATTTATCTACCTCAAAATGTGTCCGGTCTCCTTCCTTCACTGGATGTGAAAAATAAAAGCAAATTATCTAAATCAATAGTTCAGTGTAACATCTGTATATAATTTGAACTAATCTTTGTGAAATACCAAAAATGCCTGTATTTTGTGGTATTTCAAAGTCTCTTTTGCCAGGTGGCTTTTCTTTTGAAACTTTCAGTTGCCTGGGAGACTTGAGACCCTGTGAGATCCTTCATCACTCAATTTTTTTTTTTTTAATTTTATTTATTTATTCAGAAGAGACACAGAGAGAGAGAGAGAAAGGCAGAGACACAGGCAGAGGGAGAAGCAGGCTCCATGCAGGGAGCTCAACATGGGACGCGATCCCAGGACTCCAGGACCATTCCCTGGTCCGAAGGCAGAGGCTCAACCGCTGAGACACCCAGGCATCCCTATCACTCAATTCTAACCAAATTTAGGCATTTAAGAAATCTGATTTCCCGTTAGATTGCAAATTTTTATATTGGCTCAGAATGTCCAGTTGTGAATAAGCTATTTTCTGATCAAAAGGCCAGTTATGATTTGCATTGGTTCACAGCTTTTCAGAGACACTGAATTCTCCAGAAACCAATATTGCATTGTATGTTTAAAATTTAAATTAAAAAGTGGGAGGGGGAGCATCTATCTGTCTTAGTCACTTAAACACCTGACTCGATTTCAGCTCAGGTCATGATCTGGGGGTTGTAGGATGGAGCCCCTCTACCCTCCACCCTCAGGCTCTGCTCTCAGTGGTGCAGAAGTCAGCTTATCCCTCTCCCCCTGCCACTCTCTTTCAAATGAATAAATAAAATCTTTAAAAAAAAAAAAAAAAAAAGCTTTCGCAAGGGCTACAGGCCTTTTACTACTGTTAAAAATAGCAAGACCTATGAAAATAGAATGGCGATGCAAACAACTTTCCTCTTTTGAGGACTTTCATTAAGTTCTGTGTTCCCACTTGAAGGTTTCCTGCTCAACAGGTTTCCTGGCATAAATGGGCCTTTATAATAAATTGCCAAGTGGTTGTCCTATTATACAGAAAACTATGAAGTTCAGCTTTGTGTGGTGAAATAAAAGTTAACTCTTAATAGTTTCTGTAAATTAAACAAGAACCATTTGTTATTCTAGTGTTAACTCTGATGTGGGAGGAGAAACTATCAATATGAGGAAGGGAAATTAGACCATTCCGAGAACTGGGACGCTAACTGTGCAGTTAAATTGGATTCATATTTTATCAGAGCCCAGAATTTCAAGGAGATTTTTATAAATGAAACTCCAGAGAAGAGATGCTTGGGTGGCTCAGCGGTTGAGCGTCTGCCTTTGGCTCAGGGTGTGATCCCGCGGTTCCGGGATCGAGTCCCACGTCACGCTCCCTGCATGGAGCCTGCTTCTCCCTCTTCCTGTGTCTCTGCCTCTCTCAGGAATAAATAAAATACTTTTTTTAAAAAAAGAAAAGAAAAAAAAAAAAGAAAAGAAAGAAAAAGAGACTTCCATAGAAAAACAAAACCTTTTTTTGTTTGTTTGGACCCAATCTAGGCTTTGCCATAAGTATTCTCTGTCCAAAAATGTGAATTTGCTGCAACTGTAGATTATCATGAATTGTTGATTCATAAGAACAATGAAAGGGACAAGATACCGTTTCATTGATCTTAGACAAAAGTAACTTTCTGTAATTTAGTTTCATATCACTTTGGTTATGTAAAGCAAAAGTTGTGTATGTTTATATAAATACCTTAGGGATGAAATCTACAATGCTGGCACGGGGGTACATAAGAAAAATGTAAACCATATTAGTCTTCACATTATTTTGGAGCTTTAATTATAAAAATTCTTTTTTAAGATTTTATTTATTTATTCATGGGAGACACAGAGAGGCAGAGACACAGGCAGAGGGAGAAGCAGGCTCCATGCCGGGAGCCCGATGCGGGACTCAATCCCAGGACCCCAGGATCACGCTCTGGGCCTAAGGCAGGGGCTAAACTGCTGAGCCACCCAGGGATCCCCAATTATAGAAGTTCTACGTTCTAAAGAAAATGCAAACTCTCACTGTAAAAAAATTTTTTTTCAATGAGTGGTAGTTTTTCTGGGGTAAGGAGATGGAAATGTAACTTTAACCCTGTTGGCCTTGCTGAAAAGTTTTAAAATCATGAAATTTTTAGAATAACAACATGCTCAGGTTATTTATATAATATGACTTGACTTCTGTCCTCCTCATAAATGATTTCTAGTTTATATTAGGAAGGTCTTTATGAAAAACTACCTTAAGTTTTAGGCAGATAATTACTATTGCTTCCCTTTGAAGAGTGTATACTTAGTTTGGCTAGTCTCTAAGCTCTTGAGGAAGACACAGTGCATGCTTTTATATTCACCCTATATCCCCCCCAACTCCATGCATAGTTTTTGAGAGGAGCCATGTAATAAAAATTTATTCCGTTTTTTTTTTTTTATTACAAAATTCAAACACAAAAGCAGTTGGTGGTTGCACTGCCATTTCGTTTGAGTTAACAAAGGCAGTACACTTATAACTTACTCTAAATAAATGTCAGGGGATCCCTGGGTGGCGTTGCGGTTTGGCGCCTGCCTTTGGCCCGGGGCGCGATCCTGGAGACCCGGGATCGAATCCCACGTCGGGCTCCCGGTGCATGGAGCCTGCTTCTCCCTCTGCCTGTGTCTCTGCCTCTCTCTCTCTCTGTGTGTGACTATCATGAATAAATAAATAAAATCTTTAAAAAAAAAAAATAAATGTCAGGCTGTTACTTTAGACACTAGTATTATTTATAGAAGTATGGCTAGTTAAAAAGTATAGAAAGATTGGCAAAATTAGAAAAATCACCATTTTGCAGGCCCCACTGAAATATTGATTCACACAGGGATTACCAGTGGATGCTAAAATCATTAGAGATTGCAGGAAAACAGATTATGTCATAATACTAAAGTATGACCTTACATATTAGTTTGAAAAGGGAAAATGTTGGGATGCCTGGGTGGCTTCAGGGTGTGTTCCCAGGTCCTGGTTTCCAGTCCCGCATGGGTCTCCCCACAAGGAGCCTGCTTCTCCCTCTGCCTATGTCTCTGCTTCTCTCTGTGTCTCTCATAAATAAATAAAATCTTAAAAAAAAAAAAAAAAAAAAAGGAAGAAAAGAAAAGGGAAAAAGTACCATTAACACAAGACTTGGGCTGAGGCACCTGGCTGGTTCAGTGGGTACAGTATACAATTCTTGATCGTGAGGTTGTAAATTCAAGCCCCACGTTGGGTGTAAGGATTACTTAAAATCTTAAAAAAAAAAAAAAAAAAAAAGATTTGTGCTTACTGTCCCAACTCAAATGATCAAAGTTAGGATTACTAATAACCTGATGATCATGTGCCTCCGGATACAAAGTAATATAAATTATACAACCTCACTCATGAGATACTGCTGCTGGAATACTCCTGTTGATCCTGAATCTGCTCAAGCTGTTTGTCCTTTCTTTCTAGTGTAGAAAACAAAGAGGGTTAAAATACAAGTTTAAATGACACCATGAAGAATCAGTTGGACAACTCCAGAATCTGGGACATTCTCCAAGATAATTAGCTCGGTTTCTTCAAAAAGTCAACCACAAAAAAAAAACTATTTTAGAAATACTGTTATAAAATAAAAGAGACTTTAGACGACAGTTCAAAAAATAACTTTAGAAAAAAAATAACTATAGAAAAACATCTGGGGAACAACTGAACAATTTGAGTGTGTGTTTGTTGATAATAGGGACTTTTTGTTAGTTTTTTTAGCTGTTATTATATTGTGGTAATGTAGGCAAATGGCCTCACAGGAGATGCGTGCCTAAAGTCAGAGGTGAAGTGGCATGATGCCTCCAATTTATTTTTAAATGGTTCAGCAGGGACCCCTGGGTGGCTCAGCGGTTGAGCATCTGCCTTTGGCTCAGGGTGTAATCCCTGTTCCGGGATCAAGTCCCACATCAGGCTCCCTGCATGGAGCCTGCTTCCCCCTCTGCCTATGTCTTTGCCTCTCTCTTTGTATCTCTCATGAATAAATACATAAAATCTTTAAAAAATAAAAAAATATAAAATAAAAAAAAATAAAAAATGGTTCAGCAAAAATAGATACATTCATATATATTCACATATATGGAAAGAAAGCTGGAGAGAAAAGGAAGATGAGAGACCTGTCTTGAATATGAGAAAGAGATGTCTTAAATATGGCATTATGTTAGCAATGGAAATGGGTAGGTGTGTGTGGTTTATTTGTACTCGTCTTTTAACTCTTACCTTTTTAAATTTTTCATAATAAAAAAATTTTTGTTAGGATATTTTGACCAGAAAGGCTTTCCTTCTTGCACCTGAGTGGTAATCGGTATTTTTGGTAGAGCCAGTGACACCAGTGGCCTTACTACTGCAAATAACAGAATCCCTTGTCCAGCATGTGAAAGAAACTGGTTTATATTTGGAAACACAGAGATGCAAGAAAGTATAAAGTTGAACAATTTTCTGTTAGTAAGAATTATAGAAACAGGGCAACTGAAGAAGCAGAACTAGTTTAAAATATAAAACTAGTTAGAAAAAGGGGCACGCGGGTGGCTCAGCGGTTGAGCATCTGCCTTTGGCTCAGGTCATGATCCCGCTCTGGGGATTGAGTCCCACATTGGGCTCCAGGCAGGGAGCCTGCTTCTCCCTCTGCCTGTGTCTCTGCCTCTCTGTGTGTCTCTCACAAAGAAATAAAATATTTTTTAAAAAGTTTTAACTAGTTAGACTAAGAAATCATATAGGAAAATACACATTTCACTAAACTAGATTAGTTTCACTCCTTTTTCTCCTCAACTTTCTTTTTTTTTTTTTTTTAATTTATTTATGATAGTCACAGAGAGAGAGAGAGAGAGAGAGAGAGGCAGAGACACAGGCAGAGGGAGAAGCAGGCTCCATGCACCGGGAGCCTGATGTAGGATTCGATCCCGGGTCTCGAGGATCGCGCCCTGGGCCAAAGGCAGGCGCCAAACCGCTGCGCCACCTAGGGATCCCTCTCCTCAACTTTCTAAATAGCTACTTGAAGCTGTAAGAGAAGTTAAGCTCCCAGATGACACACTTATTTTAGCTTAATATCAATGATTTTTTCTGTCTCAGTTTTTCCCCCTCTTCTCATAAATAAGCATATACTACTCTATTCCATACTACTAGTCTGGATTTCTTAAATCTTAGCTGCTTATAGTTCATCTAGTGTAACCACTTAGACTGCTTAAAATAAATTGTACATTGGTAATTTTGAATAACTTATTTTTTTAAGATTTTATTTATTTATTCATGAGAGACACAGAGAGAGGTAGAGACAGAAGCAGAGGGAGAAGCAGGCTCCATGCGGGGAGCCCAATGCGGAACTCAATCCCAGGACCCCCAGGATCACGACCTGAGCCAAAGGCAGACAGAGACTCAACTGCTGAGCCACCAGGCGTCCCTAATAACTTATTTTTAATCTGAAAAGATATTTTATGAGCGGCCAAATTTTCCCTAATGCACACTTCCTAAAATAATAAAATAGCTTAAGTCTTTAAAGAATTCCCCCAAATAAATCATAGATGCTGACATTGTTGTCAAATTCTGTTTCCTGCTTCCTCACCCCTGCCTTAGGTCAGAACAAGGAAAATGTTGTGGATTAAAATTTTCTAACTAGGGACTCCTGGGTAGCTCAGTGGTTAAGCATCTGCCTCCCGCTCAGGGCGTGATCCCAGGGTGCTGGAATTGAGTCCCGCATCGGGCTCCCCACATGGAGCCTGCTTCTCCCTCTGCCTGTGTCTCTGCCTCTCTCTGTGTGTCTCTCATGAATAAAGTCTTAAAAAAAATTAAATAAATACATAAATCTCTTAAAAAAATAGATTTCCTATGGGGTGGTCTTTAAAAAAAATGTTTTTGTATTCTCTAAACTTTATTTATCTAAAAAGTCTCCCTCTATTTTTTTTTTTTTTTGAAGATTTTATTTATTCATTCACGAGAGACAGAGAGACAGAGAGAGAGAGAGGCAAAGACACAGGCAGAGGGAGAAGCAGGCTCCATGCAGGGAGCCCCATGTGGGACTCAATCCGGGGACTCCAGGATCAGGCCCGGGGCTGAAGGCGGTGCTAAACCACTGAGCCACCTGGGCTGCCCCTCCCTCTATTATCTTTGTAAAGTTCAGTTAGCCTTTTCCTTCAGTTAAGGGAGTCACAAACTGAGAGAAATTAGAAATTGCAAATGAATAGCTGCAAGCCTACTTATATACATATATATACATACATACATATATATACACAAGTGTTTGCACGTGTGTGTGTGTGTGTGTGTGTGTGTGTGTGTGTGTGTTTAGAGAGATCGAGGCTTTGCCCAACTCCCCAGGAAAGGGAAAATGTAAAAGCTTCATAGCAGCCTCTGGTCTTAACTGGCAGCCTTAAGAAAAAAAAAATAGGGATCCCTGGGTGGCGCAGCGGTTTGGCGCCTGCCTTTGGCCCGGGGCGCGATCCTGGAGACCCGGGATCGAATCCCACATCAGGCTCCCGGTGCATGGAGCCTGCTTCTCCCTCTGCCTGTGTCTCTGCCTCTCTCTCTCTCTGTATGACTACCATAAAAAAAAAAAAAAAGAAAAAAAAATACAGTGACATAATAAGAGGTCGTTGTGCTGTCTTTGGCTTTTCAAGCTTTTGGAGTCGTTATGCTCATGATGAGAGCAATGAAAACAAGTCTTTTTTCCCCAAGACACAAGTTTCTTCAGTTCAATCCACTCCAGACTTCCTTGCCAGTGACCTCAACGCTGACCTTGACTTCTTCTAGGAAGAGCTCTTTTTGTTCAGTCCTGTTAGCTCATTTTTATGTGAATTTCTGTTCACTCGCTGTAGACCAAGATCACCCAATTAATTAAGAAAAACTTCATGATTGGGCAGCCCGGGTGGCTCAGTGGATTAGCACCGCCTTCAACCCAGGGTGTGATTCTGGAGTCCCAGGATCGAGTCCCACATCGGGCTCCCTGCATGGAGCCTGCTTCTCCCTCTGCCTGTGTCTCTGCCTCTCTCTCTCTCTCTCTCTCTCTCTGTGTGTGTCTCTCATGAATAAATAAATAAAATATTTTTTAAAAAAGAAAAGAAAAACTTCATGATTAATTAAATTGCTAGTGTGCTGACCATCATTTTAGCCCGTCTTTTCCTTACAGCAGCCTCTTGGGACCCTTGTGCACCCACCCACAGAAGCGGCTTCCCCAGGCAGTGACAGCCAGACAGCCGGCTTCCCGGGCAGGCTTAGTCTCCTGTCTTTTGAAATGGGGAATCTAAAAAATAAGAAAAGAAAAGAAAAAAGAAAAAGAAAAAGAAAAAGAAAAGAAAAGAAAGAAAAAAGAAAAGAAAAGAAAAGAAAAAAAATAAAGAAAAAAAAGAAGAAAAGAAATGGGGCATCAGCATCTCTTTGGTGCAGCCCTGAGAGGAGCAGAGGACCCAAGCCCATAGCTGATTCTCCATCCTCTGTATCAAATTCCCGAAGCGAGGGCCTGGTCCCCACCAGCCTTCTTCCCACGTCAAAGCTGGAGGCGCTCTCCGCCGGCCGCCGGCGCCTGGCTTCGGTGGCCCGTCAGCCTGTCTCTGAAAGGGCGCGCTCGACTGGCCTGTGCAGGCCTCCACTTCTTCAGGTGACAGACACCGGGCCGCTCCCCTCAGGGGTCTTCCCTCTGCCTCCAAGAGTGGAGTCTCCTCCGGGGATTCGCTCCTGGATTACAGAAGCCTCTTGAGGGCAGGACTGGCCCGAACTGTGCCTTGTCACCGACGGCCTTGAGGACGGTCAGCGATGAGGGCTGGCGCTGCTGGGGCCTCCAGCTTTGAAGGGTGAGGCCCACCGGTGCCCTTGGCTGGTGACGAGGAGCAAGCTTAGCTGCGGACCGTGCCTAACCACCGTCAGAGTCCTCAGGGTACACACCATGAGGTAGGAAGATCAGTAAAACAGCCCTGCCCTCACACTTTCTGATCTTCTGATCAGATCCGGATCTGGAGAAAGTCTATGCAGATCCTGGGACCGAATGGTGGGGGGTGGGGGGAGGGGGCAGTAGGCCCAACATGCAGGTGGGTGTGCAAGCAGCCAGCCTTCAGCCCTAAATTGGAATGTCACCTGTGCGTTTCTGTGGGTCTTAACACTTTTTTTTTTTTTTTTTAAGATTTAATTTACTTACTCATGAGAGACACACAGAGAGAGGCAGAGACACAGGCAGAGGGAGAAGCAGGGAGCCCAACGCAGGACTCGATCCCTGTTCTCTAGGATCAGGCCCTGGGCTGAAGGCAGTGCTAAACCGCTGAGCCACCCGGGCTGCCCCACTTTTTTATTTTCTTTTAAGATTTTATTTATTTATTTGAGAGAGTGAGAGCATGAACAGGGAGCTTGATGTGGGGCTGGATCCCAAGATCCTGGATCCACGCCCCAAGCTGAGGGCAGACGCTTTACCAACTGAACCACCCAGGTGTCCCAAATCTTCACACTTCTTTTCCCTACCAGTCATTTAAAAGAAAGCTTGACTCCCTCTTACCGACTAGCACTGGAGTGTATTTGGACAAAAGGGCAGAATTTATCTGTATCTTCCAGGCTATCAGGGGAGAATTGTTGGCCAGAAGATTTAGCAGCTTATTGTGTGACCTTATGGTCTGACCATCTGGGAGACCACCTGTGCGCTCTCATTTTTGAGAAGGAAAAGAATCGACAAATTAATAACTAGTTACCTGGCGCTCAAATGTGTGGGTTATATGTAGGCACACAAGGCCCGGGGCGCCGTGAGCGTTTCATGGTCACAGGAGTGGGGGGCAGAGGGGTTGAATCAGCAAGAGTGGCTCTCTGGGAACTTGAGTACGATCCTGGTGACCTTGTTTATTGCAGTTTCAATTATCACAGCCTGATGAAGAGGCAGTCAGCTCATTTTGACAGGCAAAAAATGCCTTTGTTGGCAATCTCAGGGGCTTTGGCTAAAGAGGAACAGGTGACTTGTTAAGAACCTTGATGCCGGGGCACCTGGCTGGCTCAGTCAGTGGAGCTTGCGACTCTTGATCTTGGGGTCGTGAGTTCGAGCCCCACGTTGGGTGCAGAAGTAACTTTAAAATTTATTTCTTAAAAAAATATTAAAAATCTAGATGCCAATAAAAATTTGGGAGTGAGTCATGATCCTTATTGCTCCCCCCGTCATCCCCTTTTGCCCCCACCCCCGTCCCTGCTCTAGCCTTCTGAATTTGCCCCTCTGGTTTCTTTATGGTGACTCTACCCAGCCTGTCATACAGGACAAAGGTCTTTGAGCCATCAAGTGACTTCTGTAGACTCTGTACCATGAGCAGAAGGATCACAGGGGCCCCCTTTTTTATGAGCTCCTGTTCCATGAAGCTGCCGGGGAGATTTCCTTCCTCTGCCTTCCACTCCAGTAGACAAGATTTAACCTGGTTATGCCCAGCAGCCAAATAGGTGCCCTTGGAAGTAGTCTCCTTACTGGGACCGACTGGGAAGAGGGCATGCTCGTCACGGAGAGAATGCAAAGCTAGAAAAGATGTTCAAATCTTTGATAAGGGGTAGGAGGAAGGGGGAGAAACAAAGATATGTGAACATCTAGAATTTTCTCTGCTTTCCCTTATTCATACTCCCTTTAAAATTACAAATGTGGGCACCTGGGTGGCTCAGCGGTTGAGCATCTGCCTTCGGCCCAGGGCATGATCACTGGGTCCTGGGATCGAGTCCTGCATCGGGCTCCTTGCATGGAGCCTGCTTCTCCCTCTGCCTGTGTCCCTGCCTGTGTCCCTGTCTTTCATGAATAAATGCATTCTTTAAAAAATAAATAAAATAAAATTACAAATGTGATGTGTCTTTGTGACTCCAAACTTGGGGTAAATAAGAATCCATAGTGATGATTTTCAATCACCCTGGGAAAGAGAAATAGTCCTTTTTGGGTGGGGTTGGGGGGGAATTTCCAGCATAAAGATAATCCCATCATACACTGTAAATTAAAGTCCTGTGTTCAGTGGCGTGTTTGCCCTACATCCCCTCTCCCCCTGTGTAAGACGGACACCGGGAGAGACACTGCTGGCTGTCACTCCACAGGAAGCAAGACACAATTCAAACCTCAAAAATTCAGAAATTCCCTGCACCTGTGCCTTCAACAAAGGAGTGCCGTGGAAAGAGAGCCCAGGGTTTTACCTCGGAAATCAGCAACATTTCAAGAAAAATTAAAAGTAATTTGCTCTTTTCTGGAGCCTAGTCCTGAGAAGTCACCACCTATAGAAAAATCCTTTGTGTAGATGTTCTATTCCATTTTATGGCTTAATATCCAATTTGACACACAAGAGGTAATCACATGTACAAAAACACCAGATAAAGAGGAACTTAGAAATGTGAGGGTAATGTCTTTTTTGTTTATTTTAAACTACAACTGGCTGAATGTTTAATATCACCTCTCTGAGGTAGACTGAATACAGTAGCCTCTTTCTTCTGGAAGGAGCCAGCAGTTAGGAGTGAAGACGAAAAGAGAAGTTCGGGGTTTAACCCCAAAGCAGCCTGGTGCCGGGTTAGCCGGATCAGGCCCACAAAGGGGTGCAAAATGTGAGCTAATTGTGATGCGAAGTGTTTTGGCAGGGATCCCCTCTGTGGCTGAGGTCAAAACTTGAATAATAATGGTATTTCCACCAGAAGGCTTACCTACCCTCTTTCTCCAAAACGGTCCATTTGAATTATTTCTATGTATCTGGCTCGAGAAATACTAAGATGCTAATTGCTGTGGGCTAGCTTTATTTGCTATCATACCCAAAGTATTTGCCTTCTTATTAAAAATAGAAGCTTCGTGCAAAAGTATTTGTTCGTAACTGGTCCCTACACTAAGTACAAACTCGATTTTCAAGAGGGGTAAAAAGGGCTTTACACATCGCTAAGTCACCAACTTGTTCTTCTGCCCTACAAAGTCTTGTACAAGATGTGCACATATTATTCCCCGAGGGGAAACCCCCCCCACCCCCCACACCACCCCCCACACCCACTGTCACCACTACCACCACCACCACCACCACCACATACCAATATTGTTGATTCACTGGGTTTGTTTGCGGACTGCCTGTACTGTGAGTGTTATGGTTTCGAATTACTGTTTGCTCCTCTACCTTTTTCAAAGGGTAAACAATCTGAAACAGTTAAAACCAGGAGCAAAAGAATTGGCATCTGACATCCTCTTCAACTTAATTCCTCTTACTGAGACTCACGTGCTTTTTTTTGGTGATGGGTGGTGGAGAGAAGGGATGCACTTTCATGTTACATATTTTTTTAAGATTTTATTAGTTTGAGAGAGAGAGAGAGAGAGAGAGAGCAAGCATGGGACAGCACAAGCCAGGGGGGCAGGCAGAGGGAGAAGCCGACTCCCGGCTGAGCAGGGAGCTGGATGCAGAGGCATACTGGATCCCAGGACCCCAGGATCCTGACCTGAGCCCAAGGCAGACGCTTAACCGACAGAGCCACCCAGGTGCCCCTCATGCTATATTTTAAAGGTATCATTCTTCTCAAAATTTGCATGTTGACATTTATAATTCATATTCATCAGTTGTCTAAGCACTGTATCAATTATAAACTATTAAAAAATAAAAAAGCCTAGCTGAGGATTTCTGGGTGAGAACCTCAGCAATGTACACGGTGTATCTCTTACCTTAGTCTCCACATACATTCCTGCCTCCAACACACACACACATACACACACGCACACACACATCTTAAAAGGGAGCGAATGAACAGTGGGCTCTAAGGAAACAGGAGGAGAAAGAGGTCTTCAGTAGTCTAATTACCTCATTCTTACCAGTTGGTAAGGATTGTCTATAATCTCTCTTGCCCTCAAACAAATCAGGCACTGTTGCTGACGAAGTACCTGTATTTACTTCTGGCCAGGAAAATACTTTGTTGATGCTACCACGGATAATCAGCATCACATGCATCCCATGTGAAAGTATTTTCTTTCTTTTTTTTTTCTTTGTTTTGTTTTGTTTTGTTTTGTTTTGTTTTGTTTTGTTTAGGTAGGCTCCACACTGGGTGTGGAGGCACGGGCTTGAACTCATAACCCTGAGATCAAGACCTGAGCTGAGATCAAGAGTCAGACTCCTGACTGAGCCAGCCAGGTGCCCCTACCCGTGAAAGCATTTTCTACTTAAAATTTTCAGAAATTACAACTTAGCACCCAGAAAAAAAAGTTTCTCCCCCTTAATGATCAGAGCCTAGTCATTGTGTACTATACTTCAAGGCAATTTACTATTTACATTTCTTAGCCTGCAAAAAAGAAAACATAATTTTCTCAGTATAAAGTTGTTTAGAAAACAAGAGCAATCCAGTGTCTGCATTTTGTCAGATACTTGATGCGAATTTGCATTCATAGTGACAACAGCAATTCTGTTGATTTTGTTGATTTTATTGATTTTATGCTTTTTAACCTTTGAAGGGAACAAGGAGGTCTAGCAATTTCTTTTAGAAATGGCTGTCATTGGGGGATCCTTGGGTGGCTCAGCGGTTTAGCGCCTGCCTTGGGCCCAGGAATTTTGGGGTCTTGGGATCGAGTCCCACATCAGGCCCCCTGCTTGTGTCTCTGCCTCTCTCTCTCTTTCTCATGAATAAATAAAATCTTTTTTTTTAGATTTTTAAAAAATTTATTTATGATAGACATAGAGAGAGAGAAAGAGGCAGAGACACAGGCAGAGGGAGAAGCAGGCTCCATGCCAGGAGCCCAACGTGGAACTCAATCCCGGGACTCCAGGATTGCGCCCTGGGCCAAAGGCAGGCACCAAACCACTAAGCCACCAGGGATCCCCATTTTTTTTAAAGATTTTTTTAAATTTAAAATAAAATCTTTATTTTTAAAAATATTTTATTTAGGGGATCCCTGGGTGGCGCAGCGGTTTGGCGCCTGCCTTTGGCCCAGGGCGCGATCCTGGAGACCCGGGATCGAATCCCACATCAGGCTCCCGGTGCATGGAGCCTGCTTCTCCCTCTGCCTGTGTCTCTGCCTCTCTCTCTCTCTCTGTGACTATCATAAATAAATTAAAAATTAAAAAAAAAAAGAAAAAAATATTTTATTTATTTATTCATGAGAGACACAAAGAGAGAGAGAGAGAGAGGCAGAGAGAGAAGCAGGCTCCATGCAGGGAGCCCGACGTGGGCCTCGATCTCGGGTCTCCAGGATCACACCCTGGGCTAAAGTTGGCACTAAACCGCTGAGCCACCCGGGCTGCCCCAAAATAAAAACAAACAAAAAAAAGAAATGGCTGTCATTAGAAGTCGTGGTGCGTCTTTGCGTTTGTCTGCAAACCTGTTTATAAAGTTGGTATAGTTTCTTTTGCAGTTTCCAATTTTAAGAGCAAAGATACAGCTTATAATCTAAATACTGAACAACTGATCTCATCAGATATGTTTTAACAAGATACGTTTTGGGACGCCTGGGTGGCTGAGCGGTTGAGTGCCTGCCTTCAGCCCAGGGCGTGATCCTGGAATCCCGGATCGAGTCCCACATCGGGCTCCCTGCATGGAGCCTGTTTCTCTCTCTGCCTATGTCTCTGCCCACCCCGCCCCATGTGTGTCTCTCATGAATAAATAAATAAAATATTTTTTTAAAAAAGATACGTTTTAACAAGAACAAAGAGTAAGAAGTTTCAGTCTGCATCACCGAGAGAAAGAGATTTAAAAATCAGTTGGATGCCTCAATCCTGTGCCAGACGGGACTTATTTCTGTGGGTGCATTGTGGTTCCTTAGAGGGCCCATGAAGTCAGCTCACGCCTTAAACCTATTCCTTAAGCAAATAAGTCTGTTTTAGAACTGTGAGGTATTTTTTAGGATGGATTCTGAAATTTGACTTATTTTGGTTTGAAGCTTTTGTTTAGTAGCTCCGAATGACAGATTCGAATACAAAATCCTTGATGTAGAAGATACTAAAAGCTTCTCGGGGCTGAAGAAGTGAAGCCAGAAGAGAGAAGATGAACTGGGCAAAGGAAAAGGAACAATCTGGCAAGGACAGTCTGGGAAGAGGGAAGACAAGCTGCAGACGGAGAAGTTCTTTGGCAGGGGTTGGCGCTGGCACCCGTGGGGCCCATGGCCTAGGCCACACAAAGATACAAACGCACTCCCAAGAGGTTCGGCTGGCTTGGAAAAGTGCACACTGGCCACACTGGCTGCTGCTCAGGCACCCCTGGGGTCCCAGCAGCAGCTTCCTCTAGGTCACAGATTCCAGGGGCTTGGCTGACTTTGGGCACACTTGGCTTGAGGCGTCCTGCTGGCCTTCCTCCCAGACAGAGCTGCTGGTATTTCCCGGACACAGACAAGCAGGGGACCTTAAGTCCCAAGCACAAACTCAGGTGAGATGGGGGGGGGGGGGGTAACCAATCAGCGTATTAAAAGTTGAAGAACAAAGTGTCCTTTCGATTTACAGCCTTAGATTCAGATCCGTAGAGACACTGACTCTATTTGAGAGCTGTGCTCTGCGCCTCTCAACTACTTTTTGGCCACCTAAGGTGGTAACATGCAGCCAGTGTCAGGCTGAAGATTGCCACTTTCTTCCTGTAGGCACGTATCTGCGCTTATGGATGCTTTGAACAGGTAGGTAATGTGATGAAATCAGAATTTTTTTTCTTTAAAGATTTTATGTATTCATGAGAGACACAGAAAGAGAGGCAGAGACACAGGCAGAGGGAGAAGCAGGCTCCCTGTGGGGAGCCCCATGTGGGACTCCATCCCAGGACCCAGGGATCTCAACCTGGGCCAAAGGCAGATGCTCAACCACTGAGCCCACCAGGTGCCCTGAAATCAGACTTTCAAAAACCCTGGTCTGATAGCAGAGTCAGGGAGGAAAGAGGAGGAGACAGTAGACACAGAGGTCCAACTGAACTGTTCTAACCTAGAAAATATAGAATGGTGGGTTTCTAGGGTTGGTGTGAGAATCAAATGTGATGCCTGACACAGGACCAACAGCAAGTAATTATCAGCTCCCCCTTCCTCTAATTGAGGTGAATGGATGTGGATATAAAGCAGAGATGTAAGAGACAGGACTTGTGGAAAGAGCAACGAGTTTGGTGAATACTTAGATATAAGGAACTCAGAGAAAAAGAACTGGAGGAAAGCTGGGATTTCAAATTTTATTTTTTTTTATTTTTTAAATTTTTATTTATTTATGATAGTCACACACAGAGAGAGAGAGAGACAGAGACACAAGCAGAGGGAGAAGCAGGCTCCATGCACCAGGAGCCCTACGTGGGATTCGATCCCGGGTCCCCAGGATCGTGCCCTGGGCCAAAGGCAGGCGCCAAACCGCTGCACCACCCAGGGATCCCTGGGATTTCAAATTTTAAAACTCAGGTCTTAAATAAGAGGTGTGGGTAGGAAAAGTGCTAGTTTTTTTTTTTTTTATTGTATTTATTAATTTATTCATGAGAGACACAGAGAGAGTGAGGCAGAGACACAGGCAGAGGGAGAAGTAGGCTCCATGCAAGGAGCCTGATGTGGGACTTGATCCCGGAACCCCAGGATCACGCCCTGGGCTGAAGGCAGGCACTCAACCGCTGAGCCACCCAGGGATCCCAGAAAAGGGCTTGTTTGAAGAGATGAGTTGACGCTTGGATATTGAATTTGGACCAGAGACCATATGGATTTAAGAGTTGCTGTCCTAGGGACCCCTGGGTGGCTCAGTGGTCCTGGGATCAAGTCCCACATTGGGCTCTCTGCAGGGAGCCTGCTTCTCCCTCTGCCTCTCTCTGTGTGTCTCTCATGAAAAAATGGATAAAATCTTAAAAAAAAAAAAAAAAAAAGTCGCTGACCTAGAGGTAAAATCAGAAGTGGATTTGCCTGGCAGCTCAAGTTTTCTTGCCCCTCACTCTCCTGGACAAGTAAGTCCAAAGACACACATCTAGCGTTGTGTTTGTAAGTTATTGTTTTTCTTTAAAAAGCTCCCTCAAGAGTTCTATAAGCTTCAGGCCCTATAAGATCTGGACCCTTCCCGGTTCAAATCAGAAGGCAGAACCCATGGGATAATGGGAGATAGAGTTGGAAGAACCCAGTTACTGTCCTCTGAAGGACCAAAGGGGTCAGCAGAGGATGCCAGAGGGACAGAGGGAAGGCCTGTAGGTCAGGATGCTGCATGGAGATCAAAAAGACTCACAAAGACTCGGGGTTGAGGAAGGGTCACTGGATTTGACTCTTCAAAAAAGTGGCTGATTTGAAAGTGCATACTTTGTACAGTGTGGGGGAAGCCTAGATGGGGGGTGGGTGTTGAAGAGCAAGAAGTGTGCAGCGGGTGTAGACCTTTCATCTAGCCAGGCCTACACAGAAGGAGAGGATACCCTGCTACTCCTCAATTTTGAAATTCCTTTTTTTTTTTTTTTGTAAGATTTTATTTACTTATTCATGAGAGACCCAGAGAGATAGAGACACAGGCAGAGGGAGAAGCAGGCTCCATGCAGGGAGCCCGACGTGGGACTCGATCCTGGGACCCCAGAATCACATCCTGGGCCAAAGGCAAGCGCCAAACCGCTGAGCCACCCAGGGATCCCCTCGAAATTCCTTAATTAAACTTCTGCCCGTGTGGGCCATATTCCTTTGGAATTAATATGAACTCCCTGAGCATGGAGCGTTCTCTTTTACTACATTTCCCACTCCTTGAGGTTTTCTGTGGTCTCGGTGGGATCTGGTCCTCATTGCTGCACAAGCCTGTTCAACGGCTACTCAACGGGCTGTTGGCTGGCACGGATTTTGGTTTTTGTTTACTGTGTTTTTGTTTTTGCTTCGCTTTTTCCATCTCCTTGGAGGACCAGTTGTGGGAGTTCAGGGGTTGAAGACCAGGGTGGAGAGACAAGAGTCATAGGCACCGGAGGCTGGAAAACTGTGGTCTGTTATCTGCTAACCGAGTCAAAGGTAAGGATGACTTCATCCCCGCGCAGGGCGCCTCCCCGCCCCTGCAGCTGACTTCCCATAGGCTGCCTGGCCCAGGGAAGGCCCTTCTTTGCCTCCGTTTCTCACCCGCTGCCTTCACAAGTCCTCGGAGGAAAGATGCGGCTGCGCTCCTCTCCGCCCGGAGGACTGTTTCGCAGGCAGCGTCGGTTCACGCGCTCGGGCTTCCGCTGGACTTTGTGCTTTGCTTCACGATAACCGAGAGGTTCCCGTTAGCCATCCTCACCGAGGGGATTTACAACAAACCAAAGTAAGTAACAAACCTACAGGTTGGCAGCACCCAGGCAGGAGCCGCCGTCTTGGGGAGCGCCCCGCTCGGCCGGGACTCGGCTTCTAGGGACCGGGCCGGGCCCCCGAACGCTGCCCGGGGCGACGCCAGCGTGGGGCGCAGGGGGCCAGGCGCGCGCCTGTGTGTGCGCGTGCCCGAGTGTGCGCGGTGGGTGCGTGCCCGAGTGTGCGCGCGGAGGGGGGATGCGTGCCCGGGTGCGCGCGGTGGGTGCGTGCCCGAGTGGGCGCGCGGTGTGTGTGCACGTGTCCGAGTGTGCGCGCCGGAGTGTGCGCGCGGAGGGGGATGCGTGCCCGGGTGCGCGCCCGAGTGTGCACGCGGGGTGTGTGTACGTGTCCGAGTGTGCACGCGGGGTGTGTGCACGTGTCCGAGTGTGCGCGCGGGGGTATGTGTGCACGTGCCCGAGTGTGCGCGCGGAGGGGGGATGCGTGCCCGAGTGTGCGCGCGGAGGGGGTGCGCACGTGCCCGAGTGTGCGCGCGGGGGTATGTGTGCACGTGCCCGAGTGTGCGCGCGGAGGGGGTGCGCGTGCCCGAGTGTGCGCGCGGGGGTGTGCACGTGCCTGAGTGTGCGCGCGGAGGGGGTGTGCGTGCCCGAGTGTGCGCGCGGAGGGGGTGTGCCCGAGTGTGCGTGTGCGCGGGGAAGGGCGGCGGGGAGGTTGCGGAGAGGCCGCCAGGTGGGAAGCACCTGCGGGCTCCGGCGCGGCGCGTGCCCGCGCTGCTGGCACGAGGACACCTGGTCTCCTCCACACACGTACCTGTCGGGTTCCCGCCGCCCCTGCCGCCCTCGGGGCCTCCGGGTGCGGGGAGCGGCGTGCGGGCGGCGGCTTCGGGCCCCCGGGCCCCGGTGGGCGCAGGTGAGCGCCGCCGCGCCGCCGCGCTCGGAGGCCGGAGGGGGAAGGGGGCAGGGGCCGGGCAGGGAAGGGCGTGCTGCCCTTGGCGGGCGCCGGCAGCGGCGGGAGCGGGCGGGTCCGCCGCATTGTTACCTGCGGCCGCGGCCGAGCCCCGCCCCGCGTCGCCCTGCCCCCTCGCGGTCCCGAGCCGCCGCGGCTGCGGACGCCGGGAGCCGGCGCCGGGGAGCGGGGAGCGGGGAGCGCGCGGAGCGCCGGCCGCGGTGAGTGGGCCCGAGCGGGCACCCCGGGGGGCGGGGGCGGGGCGGGGCGGGGGCTGCGGCGCCGCGGGCGAGGCTGGGGCGGCCCGCGCGCTCCCTCCGCTCCCCCCCGCCCCCCCAGCGGCTTGGGTGCCTGCGCGGCGCAGGCTGCGAGGACGGCGAGCGGTGCCCGGAGGCCGAGCCCGCGGGTGTGGACCCGCGTCGGGAGGACGAGCTGGGTCACGGGGCGCGCCGCGACTTGCCGCTCCGGAAAGTGGGTGCGGGGTTGGCGGGGACGCGTCCGGGCGATGCGGGCCGAGGACCCGGCGGCCCTTGCCCCTGCACACTCGGCCGGGCCGGGCGAGCCGACTAGAAGCGGCGCCCTCGGCTGCGGGGCCCGGGAGGAGGCGGGGCCGCGGGGCCGCGAGCTCGGGGACTGCGGGCTCTCGCTTTCATCCTCCCACCAAACACCACGAGTCTCTCCTCGACTTTTTTTTTTTTTTTTTTTGCCGGCTCGGCCCCTCCTCGGCTGAGCCGCAGTGCGGCCGTGAGGCTGCCTCTCCCGTCCCCCGCGCCCGGGACCCAGAGCCGGGACCTGGGTAGGTGCCGCCGCCGAGGCTCCAGGGCGGGGCGGAGCCCGGCTGGGCGGACCGCGACAGCCCCGCGTCGGCCGCCAGCACCGGGACCCGTTCCCCGCCGGCCTCGGGACTCCGCGCGGCTGCGGGGCGGGGGCGGGCCGTGAGCCGGTCCTCCGGGCGGCGGGGCGGGGCGGGGCCGGGCGACCCCCCTCCCCCCGGCCCGCCCCGAGCGGCCGCCCCGAGGGGCCCCGGGGGGGCGGGCGCGCCGCGGCTCTGCCCGAGGCCGGGTGGGCGCTCGGCGCTCCGGGGCGCGGAGGCTCGCTGGTTCCCGCCCGGCCCGGAGCGCGCCCTGCCCCGCCGCCGCCGAGCCCGCCGGCCGTGAGGGCGCCTATCTCGGCCGCTCCCGCCGCGGCGCAGATTAGGACGCGCGGCGGGGGGACCTCGCGCCCGCGCCCGCGCCCGCCCCCGCCCCCGCCCCCGCCCCCGCGGCGCCTCGGAAGCCCGCGCGCTCCCTGCGATCCCGGCGGACGCGGCGCCCGAGCCTCCTGCACCGCCAGCCGCGGCCGTGGGGTGAGTGGCGGGGGGGGGGGGGACCCCGGACCCGGGGGCATCGCTCGCCGGTGCAGAGACCTAGGAGACTACGGTGTGTCCCTCGCCCGGCTTCTTCAGGCCCGGGGGTGCGTGCGCTGCGCTCCGCCTGCACAGAGGTTGCCCTGGTGCTCGGCCGTCTGCGACCCTGCGCTGACCCTCGGTTGCCGTCCTGGAAGGAGTAGCGAGCGCTTCCTCCCCGCTCTCTCGAGCATCCTTTGGCGCTCGTTTGCTTTTTTTTTTTCTTTTTTTTTTCCCCTCGGTTTGGGGACCTTGGGAGCGACTGAGCGTGCACGTTCAAAGCCGCGCGTGCTTCTCCCTGCGCCCCGGGCGTTGCGCTCGGCCGTGGGGGGGGGGGGCTGCGGGTCCGCACCCGGGCCCGTGGGGCCGCGGGGCCGAGCGTCTGTGCCGAATGGTCGGGAGCGGCCTTGGAAGCTGCGTGGTCGGGGACTGGACTTTCCCAGTGAATTAGAGGAGAGCAAGAATTCCATTTTAGGCTCGCCTGCACTCTCCTCACCCTGATTTCTCCCCAAACCCGGCTTGCTCTGCCCCCGCCCCCCATTGTCGTCAGCAGGGTGGGGGCCAGCTCTTGGGCTCCCACCTCATCCCTGACACAAGTCAGAAATGAAGGGGAAAAAGCTTTCTGGAGGGTTTTCCTTGACGTTTACTTTTGGTTATTGTTGGCCTAGAGCGTGAGTGACCAGCTGAGCAACAGGGTCCCACGAACCCTCTTTCAGGAAAATCCCGAGCACTGAACTGACTTTCAGGAACATGTTTTCCTCCGAAATACACGTTGAAATGAAACCTATATATTCTCTCTTCTTCCCTCCCACCCGCTCCCTTCTAGGGAGCCAGAGAGCTTCAGGCTTCTGACCCCTGGAGCAAAGCAGTGCTGGCAGTTGAGGCCAGAGGGCTTCTTTGAAGACCCTTAGGAACATTTGCATTCTAAGACTTTCTGCTTGCTGATCGGCTCAAGGCCAAAGACCTGGTCCCAGCACCCTCTTAGTAAAAATTCACATGGTTAAAAAGATGCTTAGTTGAGCTACAGCTTCCCTAAAGGGTCCATCACTTAGACACACCCCTGGTAGGTCATGATTAGCACTCCGGGACTTGAAAAGTTCTCATCTTGAGAGCCTTCCAGTGACAGCTCTACATTTTACTTAGGGCTGGGCATTTGTCAGCCTTCATGGCTGTCCTCCCTGTCGCTGAGGTCCCCAACCTATAGGTGAGATGTTAAATACAAACCTGTCTCTGTCTGCCGTGGAGAGATTGATGGGACGCTTGACATTTTCCAGACAGAGCCAAGGCTAATTCCATTGTTCCTGCTGGCAGTCAGCAGCTGTGAGAAACAGCGTTTTTAGGGCTGCAATGTTGTTTTTAGGGCTGTGGCACTACCTGTGTTCTAGTACGTTGGAGAGTATGCGTTTGCATCTTTACTGGGGCCCGGACCCTTAGTAAATCAAATGTTCTTTATGTATCCTCTGTTTTAACATGTTATAAGACTGTGGAAAGGGTTAGAATGTCTGTCTGCACTCTCTTTTTCCTGTCTGTTTGACATTGGAAATCCTGGCCAGAGGGAAAGCCCTATCAAAGCCCTATTGAAGCCAGTAGTAAAAGCATTAGCATCTTAGCTAATCATTGCTGGAGGATTTATTCATTAGAAGCTGTTGGGGGCCTGGGATCCTTATTTGTTACCCTGGGAAAAAATTAGCCAGACAACATACCAGTAACAGTGTTGTAAATTTTATTTTGTTCTTCTAACTTTTAAAAATAACATTCTTTCTCAAGATGGGGCAGTGGTTAGAATTACACGGCAGCACGTAACTTAACACATGTCACTTTTTTACTTTGACAAGCTTTTATCTGGTACTTTGGTGCAATGCCCAATACTCAAAAGTGTTAGTGTTAGAAACTAGTGCTCGTGTACAACCTGAGGTATAGTCTTTCTCACTCTTTTTAGTGTCTCTGTATTTGCTCGGTGAGGTTTAATGGCACATCCGTGCATATACTTAGGCAGCACTGAGTGAGTTACTGCTTTCTAGGATGGGACTTTGTAAGGTTATTGCCATTCTTAACAGGAATAATCTATACGAGTCAGCATATCTGCAGTTAGAGGTGAATTGGAGGATTAGCAGCTCTTCAATACATGAGATATTTTATGTACAGAAGTGTTTTAAACTATGTAAGGATAAACTGCCAAGATTTCCTGTGCAGTCTTGAAAAAAGAAGAGTTCAAATGTAACTATAAACTGTAATTGACAATGAGTCATTGCTCAAGGGGTGCCAACTATGAAAACAGCCTAGTTATGCCCCTAATGGTAATTATGAAAACTCCTTTTAAAAGTCAGTTGCATCTCCAGTGAGCTGTAAGTTGACTTGGATAAATAATTTCAGTTTTACTTTCTAAAAAATTTTCCAGTGGTGATGGCTACACGACGCTGCGGGTGTTCGTAATGTCACTGATAAACACTTCTACATGGCTAAAAAGATAAAAAAAAAAAAAAAATTCCAGTTAGTAGCTGGCAGTGCTATCTTCTACCCATATATAGTTTTCGAAAGTATTCAGATGTTTCATAAAAACAGTTGTTTAAGGATTTTATTTATTTATTCATGAGAGATACAGGCAGAGATACGGGCAGAGACATAGGCAGAGGGAGAAGCAGACTCCCCACAGGGAGCCCCATGGGGGACTTGATCCTGGACCCCAGGATCACACCCTGAGCCGAAGGCAGACACTCAATGGCTGAGCCACCCAGGTGTCCCTAATAAAAATATTTGTATTTGCAATTTATTATTCATTTACTATGGGGGGGGGGAGGGGCAGAGAGAGACTCTTAAGCTGGCTGGACCATGCCCAGTGGGGAGCCCGATGCAGGGCTCGATCTCTGAACCCTGAAATTGTGACCTGAGCCAAAATCAAAAATTGGACACTTAACTGACTGAACAACCCAGGCACCCCTGTTCTTGTAATTTAGAGATAAAATAATAACATAGTCACTGAGTACTGAAAAAAGGACAAAACTAGTAAAGAATGGAACTATTAAGGGGATTTTTCTAGCAGCCCGGAGTAACTTAGCATTTTATCCATAAACGCAATACATATGTATGTTTTTTAAAGATTTTATTTATTTATTCATGAGAGACGGAGAGAGAGAGAGATGCAGAGACATAGGCAGAGGGAGATTGTGGGACTCCAGGATCATGCCCTGGGCCAAAGGCAGGCGCTAAACTGCTGAGCCACCCAGGTGTCCCAACCCAATATATATTTTAAAGAAAATGTAATACCTGTGAAAGTAAAGAGAAATCCTATGTATATATGACACTGGTTATTGTTAATAATGAACTACGTACTAGGCATCTTAGTACATGTATTAGCTCGTTCATTCTTATGCAAACCAATGAAACAATATATCTTTATATTATAGATGAGGATGCTGAGACATAGGTTCAACAGCCTACTTCACCTCAGGTTGCACATCTAAAAAGTAGCAGAACTGAGATTTGAGGAAAAAACAGCCTATTTCTGGAGTCTCCACTTTTTATTCCCAAGGCAGTCTTGCCTTTTATACGTGGTTCTGTGTAAAGAATTTCACTGTATTTGAATTAGTGCTATCAGACGGTTTACTCCTGCGTAATCTAGTATTGTTTGACCAATGTGTGTTGGTTAAGTGAGCTTTGACAGTGATGCTATAAAAGGGTAATTATGTGCAGAAGTCCAGTCTAAAAAAATCTGGCCCCTTTATGTCCTGGAGGAAACCGTCTACATGTCCACATAGTTGGGGTGCTGACTTCATAGCCTGCATGGGCTCCCTTTTCCCACATCCTTCATTAACCTGTCCTTATATTTGAAGAAATCTAGTTGTTTTGACCTCTGTTTTCACTTCAAGTCCCTAACAACTCAATACTGGAAGAAACATTTAAAGGCCAGTGAAAACACAAGCCACCAAAATAACTCAATGACTGTGTGGATAAGGGGTAGACAAGTGGCAGGTATGATATGGGCAGCATATCATTGTGTGTGTCTCCTCTGCTAATAGTGTCACAGAAGAGGTAGGCATGAAGTTCTGATTGTTTCTGAAAGAGTGGCTTAACTAGAATCTAAAATGATAGCGTTGGGAGCACTGAGAGAAGTCATGGAATGGATCCCAACCTCCTAGTTTTACAAATGACAAAACTGAAGTCTTGTGAGGTGAAGTGACTTGTCTAAAATGTAAGCAGTAAAGCTGGATTTAGAGCTACAGCCTTTAATCTTCACATCTAGTGTTCTTTCATTTGCAGGGAAGCCACGTGACCAGAGGGAGCAGGAACATGGTGGCCCTGACTCTGGGGGAATGAGTTTGGTCACTATTTTATCATTTCCAAATGCCCTATTACATGCAAGGCAGAGGATGCCCTTTGACCAAGTGATTGGTAGGGGACATGTCCATACTGGAGAAAGGCAGGGTCGTACACTAATACCTAATACTTCAGCCATTTGGGTAATTTCCCTGGGGGTTGAGTATCCATTGCCCAAAGAAAATGAGCCAGTTAATGAACAAGTAGTTTATTCATGAAGTGAGCCATACTTGCTGAACTTATAGCAGGTTCTCAATAAATATGTGTTTTATTGATTAATGGAAGGTTTCCAAGTTTGAGTTTGTTGCTGTTGCTTTGCCAGCATTTCCAGGCAGTAAAATTTGTTGGGTTCATGTTTAGAAAAGTATTAGTCCCTTTTTATGCTCTTTTGGATGTGTTGCCTCTCACTGATTGTAATACCCAGCCGCTCGAGGGGGACTGGCACTAGGCTTGGAAGGGAATAGCTAATATTCAGATACTTTCCTGGCCCGGTTTAAAATTGTTTTATCTCTGTAGGTTTGGAAGATGACACACAACACGGTTGGCTTTTTCTCTGGCAGCGGACCAGCGAGTGAAAAAGTATGACACGAGTTTGATGTTTGTGTCTGCTTCCCCAAGGCCAAGAAATTATCTCCTTAGAAGGCAACAGTACTATGCATGTTATGAATTGTGTCTCCTTGGTCAGCGATAAAGAAAATGGGACTATTGGCCCAGGAGCTGGATTCATGATTGGGCAGACACCACCGCCGCCCCCTCCTCCTCCTCCACCCCCTCCACCTCCACCATGTCTGCATTCAGGGGAGGGGTTTCCTCCCTCTCCTCCTCCTCCCCCCCCACCTCCACTCCCTGGGGGGCCTCCGCCCCCACCTCCCCCTCCGGGACTACCCCCAGCCTCTCACATGAACGGCTACAGCCACCTTGGGAAGAAAAGGCGGATGAGAAGCTTTTTTTGGAAAACCATTCCAGAGGAGCAAGTTCGTGGCAAAACCAATATCTGGACTTTGGCTGCCAGGCAGCAGCATGACTACCAGATTGATACAAAGACCATTGAGGAACTCTTTGGGCAGCAAGAAGATACTACCAAGTCTTCCCTTTCTAGGAGAGGAGGAACTTTAAATTCATCCTTCCGGGATGCTAGGGAAGAGGTAAGAACGGATCGATCGTGGAGGGATGATCCTCTGCATGCTGCGTTGTTGTATGTTTGGAAGGGTGTGTGCATTTCACAAGTTGCTCAGTCACTAAGACATAAGATCATGCAAGTAAATGTGCTCTGGAAATGATAGAAAAGGGCCTCATATGATGAGCTTGAGCTGACTAGCAAAAAAGCGTAAGAAGCATGCATGCCACATCCTCCCAGACATCCCGGTGGATTATGAGCTCACGCTGAGAACATGCTATGTGGGGCCATCGTTCTTTGGCCTCTCAGCACTGCCCTGTCTCCAGCACATCTGCTGCGGTTTCCCCTGGTGGAGCAGTTCTGCCGAAGTCCACATTATTAGTCTCTGTCTAAACAAAAACCTGAGTTCCTGAACTCAGCTAAACTGAGATTAACTGGAACTTTTGGAGACAAAATGGCCTTTGTTAAATGCACCATTAACTAATACGCATCCTTAAGATTTTACCCGTGTTTTTCCCTCTAGTTTTCCCTTCCCTAAGTGTTATGAGATAGCCTTCATTCCTCAGAGCTCTGAATTGAACTGTGGCCATTGTGGAATAGAGATTCCAGAGAGTTCAAAACCTAAGGCTAGCTTTAGGTGGATTTTCTAGGAAGCATATTCCCAGTTAGCAATAAATGTCTTACACTGAGAACTAAGGAGAGCTAACAGATTGTAAGAAGTTCACGGAAAGCATAGCTTGAGAGCTCCCAATCACTGTCTATATTATAGAGTTAAAAATTGCATTTGAAAGTACTCTGTTTAGAAACAATAAATTGAGAGGCCTCTGCTTATTAGCAGAAGTACTTAGGAAACTAGAGATGGGAAGGAAAGAGCGTTGCCCACCAAAAAGGAAAAGGGGGAGCAACAAATGTATCATTTTTAAAATCTGTTGTACAGGAGCAGAGAAAATAGGTCAAAGATGGAGTGGATCAGGTAAGAAAGTGGGCAGGGCTCTGGGATGAAGTAGCGCCTCTCTGCATAATTGATTTGTCAAGCTGACAGTATTGACCTCTTTTCTCTGGCTCAGGAACACGTTAACTACTTCTCTCCATGACTTCACTTGGGGGTCCTTGAAATTGGTGGTTGAAATAGTCGAGAGTCTATTAACTATAAAATGTAGAGAATGCTGGGATTAGGATCAAGCATGAACTGTGAAATAAAATTGAGCGGAAGTCTTCAGGACAGTCCCTCGTGCCCTCCCCTGCTGAACTCGGGCTTTCCCTGCTCTTCCCTTTATGCAAGGTCCTTTTATTTCTTAGCGTGCATCCTTTCAGTATTGGAAGGAGCAAGAAGTCATTTCCTTAGTACCCTGGCCTTTGCCCCAGCTTCCAGCAGAGATTCCCTGTACAGTAGGGCATTTCTCACCATTGTTTCCTAGCTCCACTTACTGAATTTCAAGAATGTCGAAGGGAAGGGTGGCTGGGTACGGTGGGACATAGAGCGCAAGTCTCAGGAAAACCCCTGGAACAGACAGGGGCCTAGCTCACCATGCTGCTGGGGAGGCAGCTACCAGGTTAGAACGGGTGGCATCCTTTATAAATTGGAGACATTTATTTTGGCAAATGATAGTTCAAGGGCCTACTAGGAACTTGTAGCTTCATGTCTGCTAATTCAAGGGAGGTTCAGCAGCACTCTGAGAAGGAGCGAAGTAGCAGGGAGTGTGGCATCTTTCCCTGTGTACAGCCGAAGCAGAAATGTCCATTTCTAGGCCACATCTAAATTTCAGGAATAAAAAGTCTTCCTCTCATCTCTCTCTCTCTCCCCTCCTCTCCCCTCCCCAGATACATCTTCACCTTTTTTTCCTTTCCCTTAAAAAATACCTGAAATCAAGTAATAATTTTTAATTGTGATAAAATACACATTCCGTTTGCCATCTTAACCATTTATAAATGTTCTGTTCAGCGTCATTAAATGCATTCACATGGTTGTACAGCCATCCCTACCACACTTCCCCGGAACTCTTCCCATCTTGCAGAATTGCAGCATTGTGTCCATGAAATCGCCCCACTCCCTCCTCCCTGCAGCCCCTTCTACTTTGACTCTGAGAATTTGACCACTCTACGTGGCCTTATAGAAGTGGAATCAGGCAGTATGTGTCTTTGTGACTGGAGTATTTCACCTTGCATAATGTCCCTAACATTCAACCGTGTCGTAGTGTGTGTCAGAATTTTAAGGCTGAATGATATTCCATTGTATGTATATACCACATTTTGTTTATCTAGTTATCCATCAATGGATATTTGGGTTGCCTCCACCTTTTAGCTATTGTGAATCTGCTGCTATGAATATGGGTGTGCAAATATTTTTACTTTTAACACTTGAGGTTCTAATCTGAGAGACAGCTACTAGATAGGAAAATTAAATCACCGTGACCTTGTGTCATAAGATAATTTAACTTCAACTCTTTAACATTCAGGTAGGATAAGTGGTTTAGGTGGATGGATTTAAGTGTGTGTTGGGTAATATTGTCACATAACAGGGTTATCCAGATTATTTTCAGTTTTTCATGCTATTTCCCAACATGGCTAGAAGTATTATATACTTTTTTTTTTTCCTGCAGTAAAAGAATGCAGTACATGCTATTTTCTTCCCTCATTAGACTTTCGTCTAAGGAAATTACAACTCCGCAGAGTGATAGTTTCACAAGATCCAGTAATAAATCTTCCGATTTACTCGGTAGTAAATGGAATCCAGGGTTGAAAGTACTGGTTCTCACCACCTGTGCACATTGAGTGGAGAATACTCTGTTTGGCAGAGTGACCCGTCCTGAGCCTGGAAACATGGCATCCCAACCTGCTACCCCACAGGCCATAATTCCAGAGGTTCAAACATGTCGGGGATCGGATAATGTCCCCTGGAACTATAATAACCTCTTACAGAAATGACCTGCCATTATGTGGTTGGCTCCTACTTTAAAGGGCTTATAAAGCATTGCAAATAAGTTTCATTATACTCCAAAGAAAGAAGTTGCTGGAAGATAAAAAAGAGCTGGGTTCAGGAATGGGTAATTGAGGAAGAACAACACTCAAAATATAGCAAGTTAGAACATATAGTTAAGGGGGAAAGGTTATCAAATATGACTATCCTTGTGTTTTTGATACCTAAAAATCAACTGGAGGAGACCACAAGTGTGACAATAATAATTAAACTGCAATAAAATAATTAGAAGTAACAAAAATATATTACTGGGGATAATAATAAAAAGAGCTCAAACTCCACCTTCTTTTTGGAGTTCATTGATCTCATCCCTGAGAAGTTCCCTGTCTATGTGCTCCCCACTGCTCCCCAGTCCCCTTAGAGCATCATCGGCACTCATACTGGTTAGTGGGGTCTGTGCTTGTTTCCCTCTAGAATCTGAAATGCTCTTAGAGGAAGGCACAGTCTTAGCTGATTGGTATCCTCCAAAGGAAATTAAAAGTTAACAGCTGGCAGAACTGAACCAAGGGAGCAAAGGGAGTATTTATCAATATGAGATCAATATGATCAAAATTGGGATTGACAAAACACAATATGAACGAGGCCTGAGGCTATAATATAAAACATGGTGACCACAGTTGATAACACTGTTGTAGAATTGAAATTTGCTAAGAGTAGAATTTTATTTTACTTTTATAGATTTTATCTATTTATTCATGAAAGACACACAGGCAGAGGGAGAAGCAGGCTCCATGCAGGGAGCCTGATGTGGGACTTGATCCCAGGACCCCGGGGTCATGACCTGAGCCAAAGGCGGACACTCAACCACTGAGCCACCCAAGTGCCCCAAGAGAGTAGAATTTTAAGTGCTGTCAGTGAAAAGGAGGACAAAAAGATCACCGGGAGGTGATGGATGTGGTAATTAACTAGATGGGAATCCGTCCACCATGTTTACATATGTCAAATAACATGATATATACCTTAAATATCTTACAATTTTATTTGCTAATTTACCTTAATAAAAGTGAAATAAAAAAAGGAAAAAAGCCACAAATGTTGGAACATGTGAGATCATTCAATATGGTATCTGTAGTAATGTTTACAATTTACAATAATACCATGTAAGAAATAACTAAAATTGCTTATTAGAAAAAGAGAGAGGAAGGAAGGATGGAAGGTAGATTTTTTTTTTTTTTAATTTCTGGGAAGTAGCATCTTACTCTTCCATGCTAATTCAGGTTATTGGTTATTCTTTCTCAACTTTTCCCCCAAACCCAGGCTGGGACATATCCCAATTGGCAGCCAACCAAAAATAAAAAGAAAATGAAAACAAACAAACAAAAAAAGCCACATCGGAAACCAAAAGCTATGTCTTATATAAGAGGATATGGGAAGATTCTTTTTTTTTAATTTTGCTTTTCTGAATTTGATGTAGCATTGAAATAACCACTACTCAGTGGTACTTAAGTAGTCAAGGAAGCCCTCTTTGACATATTGAAACAAAAGTAGGTTAAAAATTTCTTCTTCTACCTTGAGGACGTTACACTAAGTGAAATAAACCCATCACAAAAGGACAAACATAATATGATTCCACTTATGTGACATTACTAAGAATAGTCAAATTCTTTGCAACAGAAAGTAGAAGGGTGGTTGCCAGGAGCTGAAGGAAGGAGGGAACGGGGAGTTACGATTTAAGGGGTTTCAATTCTGCAAGGTGGGAAGGGTTCTGTAGATGCGTGTACCGGGGGGATGTGGGGATGGTTGTACTGAACAATGTGGATGCACTTAATGCCACCGACCATTTAAAAATGGTTAAGGAGGGGGACACCTGGCTGGCTCAGTCGACCCTTGACCTTGGAATCATGAGTTTGAGCCCTCTGTTGGGTGTAGAGATGACTTCAAAAAGTAAAAATGGTTAAGACGGGAGATGTTCTGTATATTTTACCGCAGCTAAAACACAAGAGCTGTTTCTTCCCTTAAGGAATATGGGAGGCAGACTGGTGACTCCTTAGGAGAGGAGCGAACAGAAATTGTAGGAGACACTAGGCCCGCTTATTTGGAGGCTGGACCAAAGGAGTGGTATAGCCCAGCACACCCTTGACCGGGTGCTGTGGCCTCAGGGCTTCAGGGGGAGGCACAGCAAGCCTGGCCACCCTGGCAGTCTGCGGGGAGACTGCTTCTGTCGCAGGGCCCCCTCACATCCTGCTGGGAAGTCCTCAGGATGGCGTGAGTTGAGCATATGACCTTATATTCTTCTTTCGCTAGGGATGGCGTGTACCTCTGCAGTGGCCCGTGACGGGAAAGCCCGTGAGTCCGTAGTGCCCCGACTCTACCTGCTGTGACAGGCCCTGAACTTCAGTGGGGGTCCTGCCTCCCTTTCCTGCGGTGTCCAGAAACGTGGGTTTCTGTTGATTGGACCTGCGGGCAGGGGGAGAGCCGGGTTGGTTCATGCTTTTCCCTGGGGCTGTCTGTCTCCCCCCTGCGCAGCCAGCACATGCAGAGGCCACTGCTCTGGATGATTCCCAAACACCACCTGGGGGCACTTGGGGGGCCTAGTTGGTTGGGCGTCTGCCTCCAGCCAGGTCATGGTCTGGGGGTGTTGGGATCGAGCCCTGCCTGAGGCTCTGCTGAGCCTCCCTCTCCCCTCTGCTGCTCCCTCTCTCCTATCTCTCTCTCTCTCTCTCTCTCTCTCTCTCTCTCTCTCTCTCTATCAAAACATATAAATAAAATCTTAAGAAGACAAAACAGAACACCACCTGGTCCCACATCCAGGGGTTCCTGAATTGCCCAGCTTTGAGATGGCAAGCATTTGGGGAGTAAGATAAGCTAATTTACACGTGAAACGATAACCCGCTTTAAAGGGCTTGAACAAGCACTTGTGCAACACCGCTTTGGAAGGTTCGAGTGGGGGAGCCTGGGAGGAAGAGCCGCCCGGGCACTAGGCAGACCTGAGGACGTGGGGAGAGAGGGACTGTCCCCGGATCGCCATTAGTAGTCTCGTCTTCCTGGTGGTAGGATGAGGCTTTGTTCGCCCTGTCAGGTGCCCAGCGACGGCCAGCCCAGGTTTTCCCTTAGGATTATTGCTGAATCCTCGTAAACTGGTGACCAGTTTCTGAAGCTCTGCCTAAGCGTTGGAGGCAGCTGCTGCCCAAGCCTGACAGCAGCTCGTCGAGGCTGTCTTCACCGGGAGAAACGATTTCTACCCACCGTCCCGCACACACAGCCCTGGGCCCCCAGAGGCCTTGGCCGGGCCCCATGGATGGTGTCTACACAGCTGCCCCCATTCCCGGAGAAGCGCATGGGTGTGGATACCAGTCCACGGCTGGTGGGGGAACAGTGCCACTGCTCTGTGCTCCTGTATCCTCAGCGACATGGAAACTCCCAGGAACCAGACAGAAGGAACCAGAAAGACCCAGGCTAGCATTTGTGTTCTCACGTTACTCTGGGGAAGGTATAAAACACGACGAGGCATAAAACATGATGCGTCGAGGCTCGGTTTCCTTATCTGTCAAACAGGGGACAGGTGTCAAATAGGTGGTGATTTAATGAGCCGAGTAGCAAATACGTTTTTTTCTTCATTCTGGGTAGACGTGAGTCCCGAGGAAGTGCTTTGGATCAGTATGTCTCTATATCAGTATACGTGTTCTTACTTGCGGCTTTTTAATTGATGAATTACAATAATACACATAGTTTTCTGTCTCACTAAATGTAGGTTCCTCTGTCTCATGTGGGCTTTCCTCGTTAAAAGGTGTTGGGTGTGACAGGTTTTGATTCTCCCCCTCCCTTCACCCTAAACTTGAACTGGGTAGGATTCCAGTAAGGAGCCTGCCCTGTTCACTCGGGAGTTTATTTTATGGCTGGCAGGTGATTGCAGGAACATGAGATGAAGCCCTAGGATAGTAAATAACGTGATTGTTTAAGATTAGCCTTCAAAAGAAGGCAGCCATAGTCCTGTGACAATTTAACCTTATAGTCAGGAAGTGCCATTAAGTTTGGTTAACAGTTCATGCTGCTGCTTATAAACTTCGAAGGCCTGGAGAACAGGAATTTAATTTGAAACCCGATTCTCTTTTGTTCACAAATGAATCACATCCATTTGGAAAGGAAGAGAATCATAACATTCCTGTTTTAGCTAGTCTCCCTTCACCAAAAAATGGGTGAAAACAAAACAAAAAAACACACTGTGGCAGTTTTTAGGTGATCTTTCCTCCCTGCATCTTGGATATTTCCTTCCAGAGAAAAGAAATGGCTTCTGCGTTTAATAATAACATCCTCCTCACCCCCTGCCAAAAAAGGTTCTAATTTCCAGACTGATAAAATCCTGTCCAGTTACTAATTTTGAACAGCTAAAACCTGTTGCAGCCCCAATCTGGGTTTGGCCGGTACATTAGAATGGCACCATATTTCCTTAAATCAAAGATGCATCCTGATTCTGGAGATGTTAACAAGCGTCTTAGACTTGGTGAAATACAGCACAAGAGTTTTCCTTTTTAAATTCTGAGTAAATAAAATATAGGAGACTTTCTTACCTCCCCCTAAAGGGCATAAATATTCTTTCTCAATGGAAAGAAATTTTTGTTTTAGAAAAAAATTAATTTTATTACATTTCCGAAATAATAGTATTGGTCCTCTTATATCCCTAAATCAGGGTTGGGACTCTGCAATATCTTGAGTTATTTATTTACTTTCTTAGTTCAAATCCCATATGATCTGGCTATGACTAAGACCCTTGTTTTTCAAATTTGGACTTTACACAAAGGCTATGTTATTCTAAGAGGAAACTGCTAAATTAAAAAAAATAATATACATTGTTCATTAAAAATTATATAAGGTTGGGGCACCTAGGTGGCTCAGTCAGTTAAGCATCTTTTTTTTTTTGAAGATTTTATGTATTTATTTGACAGCGTAATGACTTTTTTTTTTTTTTTTGAAGATTTTATGTATTTATTTGACAGAGAGCGTAAGTAGGGGGAGCAGCAGACAGAGGCAGAGGGAGCAGACTCCCCACTAAATAGGGAGCCCAACATGGGGCTCGATTGCAGGACCTTGGGATCATGACCTGAGCTGAAGGCAGATGCCTAACCTACTGAGCCGTGCAGGTGCCCCACGACTGATTCTTGATTTCGGCTCAGGTTGTGATCTCAGGGTTTTGAAATCAAGCCCTGGCCAGGCCCTGCACTGAGTGTGAAGCCTGCTTGGGATTCTCTCTCCCTCTTCCTCTGCCCCTCCCCCAGTTTATGCACATACATATTCTCTCTCTCACTCTCTCAAAAAAAAGTTATATAAGATTAAAATAGACCTGTATAGCTATTATAGCTAAGGAAATAGATAATTGCAGTAAGTTTGGGAAAATGATATTTTAATATTTGCAAAACTATATTAGATGTATTGACTAATAATCAGATTTACATATTTCTCTTCTAAAATAGTGTTTTTTTTAATAGTGTTTTTTTTTGATAGGTTATAATTCTCTCCTTCCATCCAGCTCTTCTAATTTGTACTTTAATAGTCTTACATGTATCTGTTTTTTTCCAGATTACTATCGTGGATGCAAAACGGAGCATGAACATTGGGATATTTCTTAAGCAATTTAAGAAGTAAGGTTTTTTGCACGCATTTGCAACTTTAGTCACATCCATGCTGTCAGCATCAGTCTATGGGTGTGGCTGAGCTGAAAATTCAGCTTCTAATATGAGCGAAAGTCATTCTGCAAACCTACATATCCTCCTTAGACACATGGTGTGATGAGTATGCAAGTGCCTGTCACTCTCTGCTGTTTCCCTGCATGAAAACATAACCTGGTGGCTTGAAGTACAGGCAGTTGCCTGAGGGGATCTGCTCAAGCCTGTCATGCCAGGGAATTTATAAATTCATCTGTAGTGTTGCCCCTCAGCAAAGGTTGGACTTGTTGGTTGGCAGTGGTTAAATGCCAGTATTCTAGGGGCACCTGGAGGGCTCAGTGGTTGAGCATCCGCCTATGTCTCTGCCTCTCTCTCTCTGTGTGTTTGTGTGTGTGTGTGTGTGTCTCTCTCTCTTTTTTTTTTTTAAGATTTTACTTATTTATTGATGAGAGACATAGTTAGAGGGAGAAGCAGGCTCCTCGCAGGGAGCCCGATGTAGGACTCTATCCCAGAACCGAGATCACGCCCTGAGCCGAAGGCAGATGCTCAATCACTGAACCACCCAGGTGTCCTTCTCTCTGTGTCTCTCATGAATAAATCAATAAAATCTTTAAAAAAAAAAAAAAAAGAAAAAGAAAAAGTGCCAGTATTCTAAAGTGGAAAGGAGAGGCTCCACAGGTTTCCACGTGACCACAGGGGATGGCTTTTCTTCTCCCAGTAAGACTCTCAGTGGTTGCTATCACATTTAGCTTTTCTGGAATGCCCGAGGATGGGCTTCTGGGTAAAGGGGCCCCTGGGTGGTGTGTCAGGATCCCCGCTTCCCCTGGCAGTGGGGCTCCTGTGATCACTTACACAGCCGGTCACATCCCTCAGACTGGAAAGAAGGGTTGGGTGGAAAAAGGATAGAGGTGATTTGTTTTAATTTCTACTGACTTGTGTTTCTTCGGCCCTCCAACAAACGTGAAATGGAATCTGATTATTGCCTCTTCAAGGTCTCCTCAGTCCATTGTAGAAGATATTCATCAAGGAAAGAGCGAGCATTATGGATCAGAGACATTGCGAGAATTTCTGAAGCTTCTGCCGGAGTCAGAGGAGGTAAGGAATTTGGCACATGAGTTTTAGATATTAGGGGTGTGATAAAAGCTGAATATTTTTCAGGGTGTCAGAACTCACATGGGAAGGTCACTCTGCTACCCAGAGCCAGAGTTTTCTCACATAAAAGTAAAAAGTGACCTAGCAGAGAGAACATTTGTTGCCGAGTTAGGGAGTCGATGCTTAAAACTGCACCTGTACCCTTGCTTGGGCCAATTTCCTAACTCCAGTGAACTTAGTTTCTGCGCCCTTGCAGCGAGGATGATGGTGCCTGCCTCACTGAATTGCCAGGATGCTGAAACCCTAGCCATGCATCGAACGTGGCTCTTGGCACATGAGACCTCAGTAAACTTTGGTTTCCCTTTTTTTTTTTTTTTTTTTAATTTTTTTTTTTTAATTTTTTTATTTATTTATGATAGTCACAGAGAGAGAGAGAGAGAGGCAGAGACACAGGCAGAGGGAGAAGCAGGCTCCATGCACCGGGAGCCTGATGTGGGATTCGATCCCGGGTCTCCAGGATCGCGCCCTGGGCCAAAGGCAGGCGCCAAACCGCTCTGCCACCCAGGGATCCCTGGTTTCCTTTTCCATCACCAGTGATGGGTTTTGCCTAAGCTGTACCCAGGTTATTTTATAAATATGTGTACTTTTTATACAAAAAAATGAGAGGGAACCACTTTTGAATAAAGATGCTCTAAAATTTTGGAGAGATAGGTAAACTGTTAATAAATATTGTCTCTGTAATTGACTGAAAGGTAAAATTGTTTTGATAGCAATGTAGTACCGCAATATAAAGTTACTGATTTTTTTTTTTTTTTTTTGGACTGAATTAACTAAACTGTTGAATGGTTAGGAGCTTCATAGAAAAAACAGAAACAAAAAAAAACAAACCAGAATGTTGCCTTTTTTTTTCTGAAGAAGGAGACCCTGAAAAAATTCAGTAAGAAATGACATGAATACCTGTGCTTACAAACATTTGAATAATGTAGACTCTTACAAAGTAAAAAGTCTAAGTTCTCCTTTTACCCATATTGCTGGTTCCTCTCTCTCCCATCCCACTCCTCTTCCCACACATAATTTATGGAATTTGATTTTAGTGCCAGAAATGACAAGAGGAGTATATATCTGAACTTTCTCTTCCACATCAATCAGTGATAAACTCACAGTGCCAGCTCAAGGGTCTTACTAGGTAACTGGGTGTCCTAGGTATATTTGATAATCTGAACCTCTCTCTGTGTCAGGTTTTCTGTTTGCAAATTAAGTGTAATTTACCTAAGCCAAGATTAACTACCAGCATTTATTAATGATAATAAAGGATCTTAAAGTCTTGAGAGAAAGGTACATCAAATTATAATTTACCCTGGATCTTAGATACTTAACAGTCTTTAGTCTTTTTTTTTTTTTTCTAATGTAGAGAATGAGAGTTTCAAAAGTCTTTAATTAGGATAAATAGGGTTTAATTCATTGGAATTTTAAAAACATTGAGTGGTTCTCGAAACCTTATTCCTGCTTGGGCTTTTCTCATGCCCCTTCCTTAGGGCTTGCTCTGGTGCCCACTCCTGACTGCCCTCCTCTCTCCTTTAAGTGACGATCAGATGTGATTGTGATAATACGTGGGAGCGTGCTCCGAAAGGCTCTTAGAAATTTCTAACTGAAGGGAGGTTAGGCGTGAGGGAGGCTGCCAGCTTCGTGCCATGAAGAGGTGGGCGATCAAATACGGTTTCCCTAACATCTTCCTTTCTAATTTTAAATTCAGAGGTGATTAGAGAAGGTGCAGGCTTCGGGAGACTCAGGGATATTTCAAAGCAGCTTAGCTGTGGAGCCTCCCAGGTTTACAAAAGCTCTGAGTTGTGTGTATTGGGGGGGTGGGGGGGGCGTAAGTCAAAGAGGAGATGTCTCGTGGTGGGCAAGGTGACTAAACCCCCCCAGGCGCGCTGCCCAGAGTCCTGGGCCTGTCCCTGACCCCCCCCAGCCCGCGGCCTGCTGGGCTGGAACTGCCCCGGGATCAGGAACTGGCTCCCCCTCCGAACCAGGCCGCAGCTGCTTCTCCTGTCACCCTCCTGCCGGCGGGGTCATCTTCGCTCTGAATATCCGACAAACTTGGTCACACTTCTTGTTTACATTACTGCCTCTTGGCTTCAGTTCACCACACCCTCCACACTCAGCTGGGAGCTTCCTTCAGCAGGAACACCCTGACAGGCCCGGCAGGCGCGCCCCTCCCTAAGCCGCCCAGCGGTGCTGGCAGACAGGCTGGGGGGCCCATGCCCTGGCCTTGCCGCGAACCCCGAGGGGCCCTTGGGACCCCCCCCACAGGGGCCAGCCCCAGGGGCTTGGGGAGAGGGTGGAGCCTGGGGAAGAGGCCGAGATGTCCAGGGCGCAGGGGGAGAGAGGTCCAGGAACGGGGCAGCAGTGTGTTAATACGTGCACAAGTGTCTGCGTAGCTCGTGTTGCTGAGCCTTGTGTAACATCCTGCGCTCACTTTTAGCACAAGAAGGGACTAAACATTTATCGAGGCTGTCCCCGTGTCCCAGCCACTGGGCAGGGCACAATCCAGCCGAGCGAGAGGATGTGTCCCAGCGCGTGGCCCGTGGGAAGCCACCAAGTCGTCGCTCTGATGGTCTTGCGCCCCTTCTGCGCTGACTCCGTGCAGCGACAGCGCAGATGCTGGTCACTTTGCAGCCGGGAAACTGAGGCTCGCACCGCTTAGCTAGAAGTGCTCCAGCGTCGCATGGCCGGTGGGCCGGAGAGGGAGGTGGGCTTGCGCGTGACTCGTGTGACCCCAGAGCGGTTCGCTCGAGGAAGGAAGGGCAGAGGTTCTCCGAGCCCCGCCTCGCGCCGCCCCCCCGCCTTGTCATCGCCCCTCGGGTGATCCCTAATCTTATCTGCGTGTTGGAAAAGGAGCGGAAACAGCCCTCTGCGGCCGCGCTCTCCGCTGACAAGCCGGCAGAAGGTTAATTTGTTTTCAGGATTTCTCCGCCCTGCACCACAGATCTTCTCTCTGGCGTGTTGGTTCACCTTGCCTTCTGCTCACGCTCACGGTGGCGCCTGCCTTCGCCCGGGGCGTGATCCTGGGGTCCCGGGATCGAGTCCTACCTCGGCCTCGGGCTCCCTGCATGGAGCCTGCTCCTCCCTCCGCCTGTGTCTCTGCCTCTCTCTCTCTCTGTGTCTCTCATGAATAAGTAAATAAAATCTTAAAAAAAAAAAAAAAAAACTTGCAGAGGAAGAAGGTAGACCCAGAAATAAAAGTCCTGGGAATGGGTTCGTTGTCCTGAGTAAGTATTCCTGTCCCCAGAAAGGGGACAAGGAGGAGTCTGGAGTAGGAGCTGGGTGGATGGTGGAAGGGAGCCCGCACGCAGCCTGCCGGCCCTTCCCTCCGCTGGGGCCCGTGCCCCATCCTTGCATCGCTGTCAGGGACAACAGGCAGGGCTGGAAGGTGGTAGAAAATTTCTGTTCTCTCCGGCAACAGTTTGGTTGCCTCCTCGGACATTTTCATCAGCTCATCTCTACCTTCTTTGCTGACTCTGCCCCTGAGGGGAGAATGTTAGGGAAGAGGGCCCCCAGGGTCTTCTCTCGGGTGAGTCCACTGGTGGGAAATCTTGCTATTTCAAGGCCATGTGAGTGGAATTAGATGGGATGAAGGAAGTCTGCACTTTGGAATGTGTGAGGCTCCAGGAGCATGCTGCGTGCTATTAGGACAGAAACCGAGCACAGCCAGGTCATAATGAGAGTCACTTGGCTCAGCCAACAAAATTATGCCTAACAATGTTTGATAAATGCTTTTTGATGATGACGAGAATGCACAATAATTATAGGGTTTGTTCACCTCTCTCTTTTACCTCCCTACCACTGTGAAGGTACAGTAATCCCTCTTAATGAACATAAGTCTCATTTTGAAATGGAATTAAGAACTGTATACATGGCATTTAAATTAAATACTATCTTTCCATCACCATTCTCTTGAAATCCATAAACATTGTTAGCTCTTTATATAAGTGAAGGAGATTAATCATTGTTCAGTTACAGTTGAGCACATGTTTAATAGAAATATCTACCAAGTTTATTTAGCATGACCTAGTCTTATGCTTTAGACAGAAAATTGTGCTGTTATTTTCGGAAGCTTTGCACATGCTGCATAGATGGGTCTTATGAAAGGTACAACCTCACTCTGCCCCTGCCCATATATAGTGAATTGCTAAACTCTAGTTCACAAGGGATCAGGATTCATCCTATGGCTTTTTCAGTTCAGCAGCGAGGCACTGATTTGGGTTTAGCTAAACCAGAAATTCCATCTGCCCTTACATTGAGAATGGCTAAAAATGGTAAAAATCAGTTTGGGGCCCTAAAAGTAGAGGAAGTAATGCAGTTCTATAAATGGTTATTTTCTGCCCATTTGGGTGAGGGGGGGACCTGTAGTCTTCAGCACCAGAGTTAAGTCTAGGGTGTGCATCTGCACTGTTAAATTTTGTATTTTCAGGTAGTTGACGTAGATACTTCCGTTGGAGAATCTTTGCAGATATTCCCTCCTCTCTGCTTCTGATTGTCATTTCCTGTCTTTCAAGACACTGAAAAGTTGTGTTATTTTTGTGGGCACCCGCCATGATCCAGGGGATGGAAGAGAGTACAGAGAGCATTGGAAGGTGGTCAGGGCTAACTGGCAGCAGTCAGCTGCAGAGATAAGCGGTCTGGTTGACTCATAGTCCCAAGATTCTGTTTACCATAAAATATTTTTGTCAGAAGACCCTCTACTATGGCAGACGTAGAAAAGTTTCTGCCGCCTGGTTGGTCCAGGTTTCTGCGTGAGGGAGGCACTGACTTGCTCTGATGATGGCAGTTTGAGGACTTTCTCTTTGCTTCCATCCCCACCTGCTAGCTGTTTGGCTGTATTCCTGTGTCAGAAGTCTTTTGTTTTTCTTTGCTACGGTTGAAAGAATCCCTTTTAGTTGAGTTTAATTTTTTACAAGAGTAACGCATGATCATTGTAGACATTTTAGGAAATAAAAACGAGCAGCAGTAGAAAATAATAGTCCCTGTAATCCTGTCACCTCGTTTAGGCGGGTCCTTCTAGTCTTTTCCCCACGCCTGTGGTGTGTGCATGGAGCGTGGACGGGACGGGGGCATAGTGGATGCTTCTTAAAAATTTCTAGAATGACATCTGACTGTCCATCCTGTTTTATTACCTGATCTTTTTCATAGGGGAAGTCTTGACATTAACCCCTCAGCTACTTAAGCCACCTCTTTCTCTCTTTCTCTTGCTGCTGGAGAGCCATGTGTACCCTCCTCAGCACACAGTAGCCCCTTCTTATAAAGCTGTTCTGCGTGTGTGGCAGGGGGACTTGGCCCCAGAAAGGTCTATTAGCCCTCACCCAGTCTGGAGTATTCTGTAGCCAAAATATTTTTATTTTAAAGATTTTATTTATTTATTCATGATAGTCTCACACACACACACACACACACACACACACACACACACAGGCAGAGACAAGGCAGAGGGAGAAGCAGGCTCCATGCAGGGAGTCCGACGCGGGATTCGATCCTGGGTCTCCAGGATTGCGCCCTGGGCCAAAGGCAGGCGCCAAACCGCTGCGCCAACCAGGGATCCCCTGTAGCCAAAATATTCATTAAGGACCTAGAGGACCCAGTTATAATGACGACCCAGTCTCTTCTTTCTTCTCCCAGTGATCTCCCTTCCAGATTATAATTTACAGAAAATTTTCAACCTTAGAACTGACCCTTTAGTAACTTCACTGAGGATTCCTGTGGCTCTGGTTCTTGGGATCGTTTACACTTAGCCACATGATGCAGCACTTCTCCTTCTAATTTGTTTGGTTTCTCCTCATCCAACATAGTGGATGTGATGATTTCCTTTTCCATCTCTCCTTAGGTCTACGTTTTTATTAATTTGAATTTAGCACCGAAATCTTATTTTCTTACAGGAATTCTAAGATGAAATCTAAAATAATGTTACATTTTAATCACAAGTTATTTTCTTCTGTACCCTTTTTTCTGTTTGTCTTTTAGATAAAGAAATTAAAAACATTTAGTGGAGATGTGTCCAAGTTGTCCCTGGCGGACTCCTTTCTGCACTACCTGATTCAGGTGCCAAAGTAAGGATCATCTGTCACTGTTCTTTACAGAGCAAGGTTTTAAAATTAATGACATCAAATTCTACAGTTTTGCTTTTTATTTTCCAGCTATTCACTTCGGATTGAAGCCATGGTGCTAAAGAAGGAATTTTTACCTTCTTGTTCTTCTCTATACACAGACATAACAATTCTAAAAACTGCTACAAAAGGTATGTGAACACATGATGTTTGTTTGTTTGTTTTTTAAGATTTTATTTATTTATTCATGAGAGACACAGAGAGAGAGAGAGGCAGAGACACAGGCAGAGGGAGAAGCAGGCTCCATGCTGGGAGCCCCATGTGGGACTCGATCCTGGGACCCCAGGATCATACCTGGGCCTTTAAAGGCCGGCACTAAACTGCTGAGCCACCCAGGGATCCCTCACATGATGCTTCATGTAATTTGTTTTTATTAATTTTGGTGATAGCACTTTATTTTAGGTTTTATTCTTTTTAGTAAGCAGTCTTCTAATTTTTTTAAAGATTTTATTTATGTATTTATTTATTTATTTATAGAGCAAGAGCAAGCACAAGCAGGGGGGGGGGGTGGAGCAGAGGGAGAGGGAGAAGCAGACTCTACCCTGAGCAGGGAGCCCAGTGTGGTGCTCAGTCCTGGGACCCTGGGATCATGACCTGAGCCAAAGTCAGCTGCTTAACCGACTGAGCCACCCGGGCTGCCTGCATTATACCCTTTAGAGCCATCCCTGTTGTTACAAATGGCAAGATTTTATTCTTTCTGATGGCTGAGTATTATTCCATTGTAAGTATATACACTATATCTTCCTTATCCATCCATCTATTGATGGACACTTGGGTTGCTTCCATATTTTGGCTGTTGTAAATAATGCCCCAATAAATATAGGGATGCATGTATCCCTTTGAGTTACTGTTTTCAGTCTTTGGAGTAAATACTCAGTACTGGAATTACTAGATCATGTGGTAGTTCTATTTTTCGTTTTTTGAGGCACCTCCATACTATTTTCCACAGTGGCTACACCAGTTTGGTAGCAGGTTTTTTTTTTTTTTTTTTTTTAAGATTTTATTTATCTATGCATGAGAGACACAGAGGGAGAGGCCGAGACACAGGCAGAGGGAGAAGCAGGCTCCACGCAGGGAAGCCCAACATGGGACTTGATCCCTGGTCTCCATGATCAGGCCCTGGGCTGAAGGCGGTGCTAAACTGCTGAGCCACCGGGGCTGCCCTGGTAGCAGTTTGTTTTAAAAAACTATTCAGTTGAAATGAGAAATGCAAATTCCTAATTCTGATACACCATAAAAAGGAAAATAAGATATTACCTGGAATAACAATTAAGGTTTATTGCCATTTACTTTCCTCCCTGATTAATTGACCAATTAATTAATTAGCATATTCTTCTCCCATAAAAGATTTCTTTCATCCCAAGCTTTAGAGTAAACCCCTGGTTGCAGCTGGCCCCTGTTGTTCTCCTAGGTCAGTTTTCTGTGTGTGTGCAGTGTGTGTAGTATATGTGAGTGTGCTCCAAGCCCGGGCACTTAGGCCAGCCGCACGCTGCCTCCCATCCTCTGGCTTCTGGTGCCTAGGACTTCCTTTTCCAGAAGCATACCTCCTTTCCTCCTGACTCCTTCTGGACATCTCCAGTGTGACTTTTCTGCAGGTACCTAGTGGTTCTGCTCTGTGTCTTCTCCCACCTGATTCCTCTTACTACTCTAACACCTTATGGGCTATTTACATTTGAGAGGGGCAAGGGGTCATTCTCATTTCTTTGCCAACTTGCTTACCGAGCTTGGGTAGACTCCTTGCGGTTGCTCTCCTGTCTCACTCCATAGTGATGGAGTTTTGCCCTCTGGCATTTATGACACTGAGCAAACAGGCCAAGTACATGTGTGGGCATTCCTCATCTCCAAGACAAATCTCTGGGGCTCCTTAATCTTCACATTTTCCAGTGTGTCCAGTGCCAGCCTGAGTTCCTCTGGGTGGTTTTCTGGATTTCTAGTCATTATAGAACTGTTGATTCCTATTCAGTTTTCCTGTTTAATTGCTCTGGCCTGTGTGGAGACAAAGTTTGCTCTTCAGCCCATCGTATTTTCTTCAGTTTAGAGAGGAGACTAAGAATTAAGGGCAGTTTTTCTTCTTGCAATAGGGAGGCCTTTTAAAATTTCTTCTGTACACACCAGGGCTATTGCAGTCACTTTGGAAGGGCTGTTCCTCTCGTTCACAACGAGATGGAATAGTTTTCATATTGAGCCATGCAAATTTGCGGGCATGGTGGAAACGTTTCTTATCTGGTTAACCTTCAAATACTGGCTTTCTTAGATAACATAATGCAGGCAGTGATCCAAGTATACTTTTTTGCAAGTAATACCACACTTAATGGAGCATATAAAAAATTCATAGGTGACTTTTTATTATCTATGTATACTGTTATTTTAATAATCACCAAACTTAGCTTTTTAAATACCTTAACAATTTTTAATATTGTTAATTTGCATACATGTGTGTACAAAAGCTTCTGTGTTTAAAGAACTAGTTTATGGGACGCCTGAGTGGCTCAGCAGTTGAGTGTCTGCCTTCAGCTCGGTGTGTGATCCTGGAGTCCTCGATCAAGTCACACATCGGGCTCCTTGCATGGGGCCTGCTTCTCTCTCTGCCTGTGTCTCTGCCTCTCCCTGTGTCTCTCATGAATAAATAAATAAAGTCTTAAAAAAAAAAGAACTAGTTTAAAGATATATTACACTGATAAGCTCTTTTATAATCTTTAAGTCAATCCAAATGAAATGTATAGTTTTGAATAAAATAGACTCTCTGGGTGCCTGGCCCCTAAGGGTTATAGTGCTTTGCAAGTTATTTACATGTCATCCCAGCCTGTTTATTTTTTATCTCCTCATGGCTCGTGGACTAAGCAAAATGTTGCTCTCTGTTAGTTTTCATATTCTGTAAATATAATCTCAAAGGCTGGTGGATATGAAGGGAAAAAGTATTGCTGAGAAAAAGGTTGCTCCTATAACGACAGTGTGCTGCTTTTCATAAGGCCTTTGCACTTTCCACTACTTGAAAAATCTTGTTGAAGTATTTTATGATGTTGAAATATCTCATAGATATTTGATTCTCAGTTAAACACTAGGCCATGGATTACCAGTAGCAAATGGTATGTTAGATACACCACAGACTGTGCTGCTTGATTTGCTTTTTTCCAGTGTTTATACACAGTGTGGGTCAGAGCTTGCTTCAGGCCCGCTTGAACTCGGGTAGGGTGGCTGTCTTTGTGCATTTAAGCTGAAGGTACTGTGGCGTGTTCTTTTTTGACAGAACTGATGTCATGTGAGGAGCTACATTCAATATTACACTTGGTGCTACAGGCAGGCAATATCATGAATGCAGTAAGTAAAATTCCAAAAAATTAAAATACTGTGTTTTATTTGTCCATCCGAAGGTATACGTATATTTTTTTTTCTTTTGATTTGTCTTCTTTAGGGAGGGTATGCTGGCAATGCAGTAGGATTTAAACTGTCTTCTTTGCTCAAATTGGCAGACACAAAAGCAAACAAACCTGGGATGAATCTTCTGCACTTTGTTGCACAGGTAGGAAGTGGTGAGTTCAGAGAGACAATGAGTACGAATCCTCCCTGGAGGTGGGGAGGTTTTTCCCAGGTATTAAGGTGGCATCACACAGGAAAGGATGTAGTGGGCTCCAAGAAGGTTCTGTTTGCAAAAGCTCTCTGCAGATTCCTGAGCTGAGCTGTGCCTAGGGTTGTAGGTTAGGAGGGAAGTGGAGGGGTTGGGGGAGGCCGGGGTCAGGGTTGGTGAAGCCCGATTATGAAGGATTAACATCCTAAACACCTAGGAATTTGGGTTCATGCTTTAGCAATGGTGAGCCAGTGGACGTTTATGCATAGAATAATGGCATGCCCAGGTTGGCTTTGTTTTTAGGAAAATAAGGTGGTATGGAGGATGGGCTGGAGTGGAGAGAGAAACTAGAAATGGGACACCTTTTGGCCAAAATTGGCTCTGATCGTTTGGCGAGAGCTGAGAATCAGTCATGGCCACAGGGATGGAGAGCAGATGCCTGGGTGTTGAGACCTTCCCGGGGTTGGGTTGACTAGGTTTGTGACCAGTTATGTGTAGGGAGGGAGGGAGCCAGAGCAATGAAAAAGATCACTTGCATTTGTTTCCCTTTGTGAACCGTGAGTGAGTGTGCCTTGCCACAAGCACAGGGTTCGCACCCCATCCATCACCTCCATCTCTGACTGGGTCTTTGTGAGACCAAAACAATCAGTTACAGGGTGAAAACTCAGTTATCGACAGTCATCTGTGTCTGTCGTTAAATTATCTCAAATTACGAACTGTGCTGATTTGTTTTTCCTTCATTGGATCACCTTTGTTGTTTTGACAGCAGTCACGCAGATCTAGCTTTTAAGCTGGGGAGGAAGCCGGGCTTGTTTCTAGTGTGAGCTTCAGAACAGGACAGAACTAGGATTCTGACTTGCCCTTTATTAGCTGTAATTCCTCAGACAAGTGACTTACACACTAAGACCCTCAATTTCTTCATCTAATCATGGGGCTAGTGATACTTCAAAACAGGTACCAAGAAGGCTGAGGGGGCGATTCCATAAAGTGCTTGCTTCAGTGTTGGGCACATAGGAAGCTCTGCATAAATAATACACACAGTTACCACTCCATTCCTCAGAAGACAGAGGACATGTTGAACTCAGGACGAATTTAAAAGTTAGCTTTCAGGGCATTAAAACCAGAAAATGTGTTCCTTAGCCTGTGTGCCTTGCCGGTAGTCTGGTGGTCCTTTTAGATCCATGTATCCAGGGGCTCCGTGTACCTTGGTCCTTCCCCGTCGGGGGACGTTTCCACAGTTGGAGATTGCGCCCTTCCTTGTATCCCCTGAACTGGTAAAGAATCCACAAACACTTCCATGGCTTGTGCACCTTCTGATTAACTCAGTTTGCAAACTGGTTTAGCAGCTGAAAGCATCTGGGTCATTTAAAGGCATACTCATCGGTATGGGTGGTATTTAAGCAGGATATATTGGATTCTCTTCGAAACAATGGGCCCTGCTAAGCCACCACCCACTTCCATTGAGTATGTGTGCACGTGGAATTGTATTTCACGTTGGGATTGATTGTTCTGGGACGTTAAATCTACTTTGAGAGTAGGGGAGATCTGGTAAATCTTACTAAGAATATCATAGTTCATGTTCCAGTGAATTGCTTTAAGTACATCAAGCATTAAAAACAAGAACTTTAGGGTTCCTTTAAGCCTCGGGATAATTGTTTCCTTCCAATTTTATACATATAGTGAGAGAAAACTCTTGCTTTTTTTTCCAGGAAGCCCAAAAGAAAGATGCTGTTCTTTTAAACTTTTCCGAAAAATTGCATCACGTTCAGGAGGCTGCTAGGTGAGCAAAGAAGACTGGAAATCAATGCTGAGAATTCAGTTTTGGCTTTTTAAAACTACTTTTTAGATTTATTTATTTGAAAGAGAGAGAGTGAGCACGAGCAGGGGCTGGGGGGAGACAGAGGGCGAAGCTGACTCCCCACTGAGCAGGGAGCCTGATGCAGGGCTCCATCCCAGGACCCTGGGGTCATGACCTGAGCTAAAGGTAGGTGCTTAACCCACCGAGCCACCCAGGTGCTCCTAAACTACTTTTGAATGAAAACTGGTGACTATTTTATAACTTTATGATATTTTATAACTTTAAAAAGTTTTGTCTTGTTGAATTTTCAGACCTTCCTTTTGTTTGCTTACAGAGGTGTGTGTGCACCTTTGGAATTTGGGGGTTTTGAAAAATTAATCTTTATTTTTCATCTAAAAAACATATTGCAGTCTTTTCTAATGAATATCATCAGTGTAAAAACAGTATGGATTAAGAACTTCAAATCCCTTCACACCCAAAAGATAGAACTCAAACAAACATAGCCAATTACCTTGGGAGTTGGTATATACCAGTCAAACTTCCAGGGCCATTTCCTTGTAGAATCTAACATGGTACATTTATTTTCTATTGCACTAGAAGAAGTTGGAACCATATCAAGGGTTATGAAAGGATTTAGTTTTAAATTAGTCACTCAACCTTACAGAGAAAGTATCTACCAAACATAAGCTGTGTTTACATCACCTTAATTTGCTTCTGATCCCAGTATAGATGTGTATTTTAACGTAGCTAAAATCTGTGTATAGGAGCTATTTTTGAGTTCTCTGTTTTTAAATTTACAAAACATACCCATGTATCCAATGGTACATGTTTGATAACCAGCTTTTACTGAAAGAAATCCTGATTTGTAGCATTTGCTGAGTTCCATGGTGTAAATACTGCTACCATGGCAGATTTGAAGCTACCAGTGTGGCCTCACTGAGGGAGGAGTCAGGAGAGGCGCCCACACCCACGGTGGCCTCTTGCGAACTGGCTGCGATGCACCACTTCAAGTTGTGCATTTGCTCTTTGAGTGACTATATCCAGTTAGGATAGCTGTGAACCCTGTGCATAGATACATGAACGATAGTTTTTCTTTCAAGCTAAGCCCTGTCATAGGCCAGTGTCTCAGTATTATTGACTGTGAGCATCTAGGCACAGATGACATGTCTTTCCCAAAGTGACATTATCAGTCCAAAGTTGTGAATAGCTCATAGTTCATGTTTACAGATTTTCAGATTACACCCCCCCCCAACCCCAGTGAATGAGCATCATTTATAAGATATAAGCTATTCTGGTTTTAAATTTTTAAAAGAAATTTGTGCAGGAATATTTTTCCCTCCAACTAGTATAGAAATGTTACTAAGAGGTATATATAGAGAAATAACCTTTATATTTTTGAGCTGACACTTCTGATAAGAGTTAGATGGGGAAGTTTAGCTAGATACTGTCTTAGAAAAAACTTTGTAAAGTTTGTTTATTTGAAATGGAAGGTGAAGTACAAACAGATCATAGGTGGGTGCCAGTGGCCAATGAAGGTGGGAAACTATTGCATAAAGAAAAGTTAGAATTCACAATGGAAGTATGAAAGCATCCTAGTTTATGAGTTTGCTAAGTGAATTCCACCTGGATTTTACGTTTCACCTGTTCACTTTACCAGATGGCAGAAACATCGCTCGTGCTCTCCTAGTCCTGATTTGACAGAAGTAACAAAAGCTTTGCAATCAGTCCCGCCATTTCTTTGCAGAACTGTTAGCCACCTGTTAGTTCTCTCTGAAATACCCAGAGTCACTCTGGCTCTTGGTGGCAACATGACATCTGTTTAGTATCTCCTTGTTGCCCTTGATGTGTACACTGCCTTACTGGGCTTGAGTCGGAGCTTTTTGTATTTGTGCCAGAGAAAAGTGGAAGTATCTGAGTTCTGTTTCTGTTTTTTTATGCTGCTTGCATAAAGGTGTTCAGACCAACTTTATGAACAGCTCTACGAGTCTCATGGTTTTGTTATCTCACCAACAAGGACAAAGTTATAGCCTTCTGTCTTTGAACCAATGTGTCTCAAGGAAGAAATGGACTCTTAAAAAAACAGGCGGAAACTCTAAATACAGGAGTGGTAAATGTCATTGTGACCCCTCTGCCTTCTGCTTCTAGGTTTGACCAGCAGTTGGTCTTGTTTACTGTCCCATGACACATGGCTTCCCTGTGGCAACTGCCCACTCTCCCCTTTCTTCTTTCAGATTATCTCTGGATAACACAGAGGCCGAGCTGCACTCGCTCTTTATCAGGACCAGATCTCTGAGGGAAAACATTCAGCGGGATGGTGAACTTTGTCAGCAGATGGAAGATTTCCTTCAGGTTTGTGGGTGATTCGAGTCCACCTGTCTCGATCTGGCTTCCAGCAGCACCTGCCGGGGCTGGTAAAATCTGTCTGCATGGCTTTGGGGAAGTAGCAGGTTCCCATTCCTATTCTTCCCCCCTGAGTCAGTAAAAGGAACTTCGTGTTTCAGTGCCCATCCTTTGCTGGGTTGGTTTCCTAGCAGGGGATGCTGAATGTGCTTTGAACCTAAGGCGTTGGTTGCGGGCTGGCCTCCGTTTATCCCGCTTGATTTACATCATCACACCACGCACGCCATAGTGCATTGGTATCAGCGTACCTTGCTAGCACTTGGCAGCTTGTGCCCGGCAACTCACGTTTTGCTTCTCAACCATGGTGTGGGAGTTTCTGCCTCCTAATCAAACTTCTGGACAACAGAACAAAGTTCTACAGAAACCGTAGACACCTGAGAACTTGGGCTGTTGTTCCTTCACTTGTTTTTATTGAAGAAACAAGCTCCGTTTTGGCATGTTTTATAATGAGAGCGGGAGCACACATGATAGCTGTGCCTATCAACACGCCAAATACATCAGCCCCACAGGGTGTGTCAGGAGCTGCTCTGAATAACATCAACAAAAACCAGCAGAGTGGACATGTTTGTGACAGCTCACTGTGACTCACTAATCACATAGTCTGACATACTTCTTTTATCTTCCTTATTTAAAAAAAAAAAAAAGTGGCGGTTTTTCATGCATTCAATCTTAGGGAAGTGGTGTGCTACCTTAAATATCAGTGCTTGGAGCCTTGGAAGGTGGAGTTTGCATGGAAGGGCTGCCCTTGGTGCCAGGAACAGTGTGCTCCAGATGTTGTACCAACCTAAGCTCTTGCTTGTTTTACGTGTAATTAAGCTACCGCAAAAATTGTAAGGTTCAGCTCCCATCAGCAAACGTTTCATTTGGCTCTGCTGGGAGTTTTACTATTAAACATGTGTTCTGTATTTTCTTTCAAATATAACCAAACGAATATTCTCTTTAAAATGCATAGATTTCTCTCACTTTGAGAGAAAGTACCTAGCAGTAGGTAAGAAAGTACGCAGCAGTAAGCACATGCCGACAAACGAGGGAAAGTCAGAAACTGAGGGAGAAGGCACATCCCACAGTGAGCTGAGAATTCTGGATGTCTCCTTCCCTGGCTCCTAAATGAAATGTTAATATTTTATGCTACGTAGTAGTACAGAAAGGCTTGTGATGAAAAACGGCTCTGTCTCAGCTGCTCTTTAAAGGCAACCTTGTTTTTTTTTTATTTTTTATTTTTTATTTATTTATGATAGTCTCACAGAGAGAGAGAGAGAGAGAGAGAGAGAGGCAGAGACACAGGCAGAGTGAGAAGCAGGCTCCATGCACCGGGAGCCTGACATGGGATTCAATCCTGGGTCTCCAGGATCGCGCCCTGGGCCAAAGGCAGGCGCCAAACCGCTGCACCACCCAGGGATCCCAAGGCAACCCTGTTTTAACTGTAAATGCTTCTTTCTAGTACTCATTTGTATCTGTATAAATAGAATGTTCCCACACACTATTTTTCTTTTTTTATGTTCAATTGCTTTTAAAATAGAGGGAGGCGGGGATCCCTGGGTGGCGCAGCGGTTTGGCGCCTGCCTTTGGCCCAGGGCGCGATCCTGGAGGCCCAGGATCGAGTCCCACATCGGGCTCCCGGTGCATGGAGCCTGCTTCTCCCTCTGCCTGTGTCTCTGCCTCTCTCTCTCTCTCTCTGTGACTATCATAAATAAATAAAAATTAAAAAAAAAAAAATAAAAATAAAAAAATAAAAAAAATAAATAAAAAAATAAAATAGAGGGAGGCGGTATAATTTTGTAAGGTAGGGTAGGGTCAGTACATGCAGGGCTCTGAACGCCAATCTGAAAACTTTGAACTTTGTGCTCTTAGCCAATGGGGAAACATTGAAGTTTCTTGAACAGAAAAAAAAAAAAAGATAAGAACACAGTTTTGCAAATCTGTTTCAGGGTTTTGACCCTCTGGGCAAGAAGCAACGAATAAATTGGTTTGGAACGTGGGTCTGGAGCAGGCAAGTTAGAAAGTTGAATTTGCTAGGACAACTGCTCATCTCTTGTCGATCACACTTGGCCAGTGTAGTTTAGGACACAGTCAGGAGACTGTGTAGAAAACTAACTCTCGGCCAAAAAACCCTCTGAGCTTGGTGTTCACACACATATTCGGAATGTTTCTCTTTCCCAAGTCCTAAGGGCGACAGCAGTGCATGTGAGTTTTTCCTTCCTGGTTCTCTCTCGATCCCCACCGGATCTAGTGATGAGCCACAGGAGGCGGAGCTTAAGCTCCCATGTAGATTCTTGTCAAGAGTCCTATTTTTCTGCAGTTGAGTTATTTTTGGCTGGAATCCACCTTTCCCCCTGTGGAAGAATGACAGGCAAAGATTTATCCTTTCATTAATACCCTTCTCTCCGTAAAGAATAATAGAGCATGAATGCACACACTGCCTTGGGCTACTGACTCAGATGGTTACTTTCTCTGGTATTCAGTTTCCTCAGTGGTTTGGGTTTCTTACTACCTCTTGAATGTATTTGGTGTAAGAAAAGGACTTTTAAGGGGGAAAATCTGTTGGGGTGGGTGGGAGGTCATGAGTCGTCTCAGAGTTGCTCTTCACTCTTCAAGTATGGCTTAGCAGCAGTTCCACTCCTTGAGGGTGGGCAGTTTGTATCTTCACATTTCCGACACCTGCCCCTCCACTCCAAGGAAGTTTCTCAAATATAAGACTTTTTAAAAACATGGTAAATGTGATTTATAAAGTTATATGCCTTGTGCGTTCCTTCTTCACGTAAGCCTTGTTGCCCAGTAAAACAGAAAGATGTGAGTGTAATCCCAAATACTCAGTCCCCTTGGGACTGTGGCTCCTCTAAGGAGCTGCTACCTCCTTTCAGCGTAAATGTCACGCGCTGCTGTCAGGGAAGGGTGCTTGTGCACCTGATAGATCCCATCCTGAAAAAGGCTGGGCGCTCACTGGAAGAAAGCAAACCTCTTTCATTTATCTTTCATCGTGGTGGCGGTACCTGAATCTAATTTATTTTTTTTAAGATTTTATTTATTAGAGAGCATGAGCAGGGGGAGACGCAGAGGGAGAGGCAGACATCCTGCTGAGCGGGGAGCCCAATGCAGGGTTCGATCCCAGGACCCCAGGATCATGACCTGGGCCACCCAGGCATCCCTGATGCCAGAATCTGGAGGCACCAGAGACTCTGTTCTGGAAGGATTAGGAGAAAGTGAAGATGTGAAGAGGATGGGTTTGTGTAGGGCAGTGGTTATTAACCACGAAGACTCTTCAGAATCTCCTGGGGAGTTGTAACAAAATGTTAGTGGTAGTTAACACAGCAGAAGTCCTGAATCGAATGGGTGGGGTGCAAGCATGGACTGTCAACTGTGCTTCTGAGCTAACCGGAATAAACACCACGGTTAAGAAGCCTTGACTGGGGAGTTTGTCTGGGCAAGGGGGCCTCCGGTCCATGGAGGTGACACTGACCCTAATACAGATCATTTGAGATTAGATTTAAACTCCCTTTCAGGTACCTGGGTGGCTCAGTGGTTAAGCATCTGCCTTCAGCTCAGGTTGTGATCCTCAGGTCCTGGGATTGAGTCCCGCATTGGGCTCCCCATGGGGAACCTGCTTCTCCCTCTGCCTGTGTCTCTGCCTCTCTCTCTCTCTCTCTCTCTCTCTCTCCATCAGTACAAGAGACTTCTGACACCCTGAACTCAACCCTTGGCCAGTATAAGATTTATTTATTTATTTATTTATTTATTATAAACAAACATTTATATTTGTATATTTATATTTGTATATATGTTTTATAAGTAAACATTTATTTATTAATAAACATTTTCCTTTTGGCTCTGAGGGCGCTGGACTTGCCATAAGCCTTCCGTTTGCCGAAGCCCGGAGTTGAACCCAGGGGCACGGGCTCCCTGGGCTCCGGCGGGCGCAGACGCCGCCTCGGCTGCCGTTGGCTCCAGCGTGTGCTGGTCTGTTTTCCCGCAGTTTGCCTTGGAAAAGCTGACGGAACTAGAGCACTGGAAGCAGGAGCTCCAGGACGAGGCCCACACCCTTATAGATTTCTTCTGCGAAGACCAAGAAACCATGAAACTGGACGAGTGCCTTCAGATCTTTCGAGACTTCTGTGTCAAATTCAACAAAGCAGTTAAGGTATGGCTGCCGGCGTGGCCGTGCTCCCCGAGCTGGGTGGATTTTTATTTTCCCTCTTCCAGACCCAGCCCGCCGCCCTTGGCGGAAAGATGGTTCAGCGTTTCCAGGGTGTCAGGAAAGTGGTGCGGGCAGCAGCCGCCGCCAGGCTCCGGGCAAGCGGCCCTGGCACCCCAGGCCCGGGCGCCTCCATCGCCGGAGCCCAGCCCTGGCCTCCTCGGCCGCCGGGCCGCTGCCACCGACACTTGCTCCGATGGCCTGGCAGCACTGTGCCCGGAAAGGTCATTTATGGGGCAGCCCTGACACACATTCCTTCGAAGGTCCTGGGTGTCTTCCTCGCCCCCTCTCCCCGGGCAAGAACGTGCTCTCCTAGGCAGTGCTTGCTCGCGGTGGGAGGATCGGAGGGCCTCCTCTCCCCTGTTTCAGGCACCATGGCCATTGCCAGACGGTTGGCCAGAGCCGGCTTCGAAATTCTCAAGTAGTCAGGAGTCTGCTGCCGTCTGAGCAGCACCGCTGCGTTCCTTGCCCTCAGCGTCCGGTTCCAGTAATCTCTGAGTTCAGTAGAGGAGCCAGAGGAGGCTGGGTTGCTTGGCTTTGCAATTGCAACTTCCATCTGTCAGTTGAAAACAAAAACAACATCCCTCCACTTCAGACCGTGATGAGGAACTAAATACTTGGGCGTTAGACCTCTCCCTGTATTTAAATGCAGGTTTGTCTGCAGCTGAATTCCTTTGAGGGACTGATTTCCCTCCAGCCCTGAGTAGGCCAGAGTGACTTGAGTTCTCAACCCCTCCTTCTCTCTCCCGCTGAGAGGAGGCTAAGCCTGTGGCCACGTTTCCTCTCCCTTGTCCAAGCAGTGAGCTCAGCAGTGGGAGGTGATAGTGGGTGGTGGAGGCCAAATTGGCTTTTTCTGAGTTTCTTAGTCCCTGTCAGAATGCTGCAGACCAAGGGGCCACCTGTGTGGTTCTCTCACCCACCTGTCCTGAGCACCAGGAGCTGGCCCTGCCCCGACTCCAGGCAGCCTTGGAGGAGAGGGCCTGGGGGGACCTGGGACACTGGAGAGGCCAGGCCAGAACTGCAGGAGGGGCCACGCATCCCCAGCCAGAGCGTCACAGAAACATGGAAGGGAAATCCACCATTTGAGAAAATTGATTTTCAAGTAAAAAGTGCTGTCAATGACAGATTTGGGTTGGGAGAGCCACACATCTAGGAGACGTCTATATTTTTTTAAGATTTTATTTATTTATTCATGAGAGACACAGGCAGAGGGAGAGGCAGGCTCCATGCAGGGAGCCAGATGTGGGACTCGATCCCCAGTCTCCAGGATCACACCCAGGGCTGAAGGCGGTGCTAAACCGCTGAGCCGCCTGGGCTGCCTGACAAATATATATTTTATAAAATATGTTTTACTTCTTTATGTAAGGGAAAGCACGAGCAGGGGGAAGGGCCGAGGGAGAAAGAGAAGCAGACTCACTGCCGAGTGGGGAGCCCGATGTGGGGCTCGATCCCAGGACCCTGAGATCATGACCTGAGCCAAAGGCCAACGCTTAACTGACTGAGCCACTCAAGGCGCCCCACAAATATAGTTAAAGTGCACAGCCGGGTGGTGAAGTGTGCTTTACGATGTGCATTTGTTCTGGTTTGGTTTTGTTGGGGCAGGGCTGGGCACTTGGAGCAGGGTGGAGGGTGGTGGAAGGCTTTGTAAAGCAGATCCTCTTGTCTGGTTGTAGGAAGGGGGTGGGGCATGAGGGCAGAGCCACCGTGGCACCTCTGGTGTTGCCTTACCAGGGAGTGTTCAGAGAACAGATTTGAAAGGCATCTCTTAGTAGCCTGGGTGTACTTTGACGCATTCAGATCGTGGTTAAGCACAATGTGCTGCACGTGCGTGCACCTGTGTAGGCGTCCTCTGCACAGATGCAGCTGGGAGGTATGATCTCAGGCTCCTCCTGTTTTCTCTCTGCCATCGATTTGGTAGCCCTTTCCCGGAAGTCCTTTCTGTCTCGCCCGCTTAGAAGCCATGCTGGGTTCCTTTGGAGTCGAGGGGCTGGCATGTGTGGAATCACAGTGCCTTGGCTGCCGAGCTGGAAATTGGGCCCAGGGATCTGATGATAGCCGTAGACGGGCTGGTGGGCTGGTGGCGTCCGCAGCCAGCTTGGGGAGAACTAGCCCTCGCCACACCCTCCTGCCTGCAAACCGACAGCATCTCTCTTGGTGACGCTTAGGAGCCAGGTGCCCCCCATGCACGTAGCTCTCGCTGGGTCTTAAGGCAGGTGGCTGTGGAATTGCACGCAGGTCCCTTGTGTCTCATGTGTCTTCGGGCTTCTCTCCACCCCTCCCTCAGGACAACCACGACCGGGCTGTGCAGGAGCTGAGGCGGCTGCAGCGGCTGAAGGAGCTGGAGCAGAAGCGTCGCTCCTGGGCAGCTGGAGAGCTTGGGGGATTTTGCCGGAGCAGCAGTGAGAATGACGTGGAACAGCTGACCAAGAAGGGCACGGAGGACCTGCCCCCCTTCCTGCAACCCAGGCCCGTCAGCCCTTCGTACCGACCTCCTAACACGCGCCGCTCCCGCCTTTCCCTGGGTGCTTTCGCTGACCGGGAGCTGCTGACCTTCCTGGAAAGTTCTACCGGCAGCCTTGAGGAGCCCAGCAAGTCCAACAGCTTGCCCCGGAACAGTCCTCGGCAGGCCCGGCCCACGCTGGCCTGGATGGAGCCTGGGGACCCAAAGGCCCAGGACCCCGGCCAGGCACATAGACCTCAGGCCTCAGGAGGCCGAAAGGAGGACCCCGAGCCGCCCTCATCACCTTGCCAGAGCCAGCTGTCCGCCCTCCGGCCTGAGGACCCTACGCCCGCCTTCCCCCGAGTTCGGCGCAGTGGGGTGAGCATCCTTCGAAAGAGGAATAGCGAGCCCGTGGGCCTGAGCCCGGCCCGGTCCCCTCCGCTCTCGCCGTTGGCTCTGGGGATTAAGGAGCACGAGCTGGTGACAGGGCTGGCTCAGTTCGACATGCAGGGACCCAAGGGCCCAGAGGAGGTGCCCAGGTTGACCGTGAATGACCTCAGCTCCAGGGCGCCCGTGTCTCCGGGGGATGGGAGCGAGCCGTCGCTCAGTGCCAGCCACAGCGGCCTGAGGCCTGTGGGCACAGGTGCCCCCGGCGGTCTCGGCCCAGCCCTGGAGGGGGAGGGGGACCCGGCTGCCCCCGACGAACCCAGTGGCAAGGCTCTAGCATCTGTGGGCAGCAGCGACCCTGAGAGCAAAGACCCGGGGCCTGTGTTCTACATCTCGGACGCCACCGACTGCTCGCTGACCCTGGACTGCTCGGAGCCTGGGGAGGCGGGCGGGGGGGACGGCTCCCTGTCCTCGGGGGCCGGGGAGCCAGGCAGCCAGGTCTCCTCTCACCCCACCTCCAGCCCCGTCGGGGAGGCCTCGGCTCCAGGGTCCGAGGAGAGCCCCCCCGCCCGCAGGGACAGCCTCCCCGGGGACAGGCCCGCCAAGGGGAAGGATGCGGCGGCCGCCAAGAGGAGCTCGGTCAGGGAAGCGCCCCAGGGCGCCCCCAAGGCCAGCCCTGCCCGGCGCAGCCAGCCGGCGGCCCCCAAGGCGGTGCGCACCCTGACGGCCTCGGAGAGCGAGAGCATGCGCAAGGTCGTGCCCATCTCCAGGGCCGGCCGCGCCCCCGGCCCCGCGGGCTGGAGGCGGCCCCCGCGGGAGGCGCCGGGCGGCCGGGGGCCCTCGGACGAGTCTCCGCGGGCCTCGGCGGGGGCGGGGGCCGGGGCCGGGGCGGGGGCGGGGAGGGAGCCCCCCCTGCAGCCGCGGGGCTCGCTCAGGAAGCCCAGCGCCAAGCCCCTGCGGAACGTCCCCAGGCAGAAGCCCGAGGAGAACAAGATGTGCCGCTCCGGCCCGCAGGGCCCCGACGGCCCCGGCCCCAGCCCCGAGGAGGAGCCCCCGGCCCCGCCCGCCCCCAGCGCGCCCCGCGCCCCGCCGCCCGTGCCCAGCTTCGCCCGCAACACGGTGGCCTCCTCGTCCCGCTCGCTGCGCGCCGACCCCCCGCCCGGGGCCCGAGCGCCCGGCGTCTCCCGGGCGTCGTCCCAGCGGCAGCCGAGGCCGAAGGGCGGCCCGGAGGAGGCGGCCCCCAGGGACGGCGGCGCCCTGCGGAGGGCCAGCAGCGCCCGGGCCCCCAGGAGGTGGCCGGAGGCGGGGGCGGGGGCGGGGGCCGAGGCCCCTCCGAGGGCCCGGGCGCCGGGGGACCGCGGGGACCGCGCCTCCCTGCGGCTGAAGCACGCGGAGCGGGCCGCGCTGGGGAGGATGCTCGAGCCCTTGCGCAAGTGACGGCGCCTGCCGCCGAGGGTGCAGCCGCCGAGGCCCGGGGACCCCCCTCGCGTGCACGGGGGAGATGCCGTTCTTACCCACGGAGTGGAAAGGAAAGAAAATCCCGGCCAGTTTTTATACGTCAGACTTATTTTTTAATATCGCAAAAGTATTTTAGTTCCTTTTGCAAAATGCAATGCCTCCTAGGGGAAGAAGCAAACAAACAAACAAACAAACAAAAAAAGACAAAACCCTCAATATGAAGACCTGATTCTCCCGCGTCCCCGGGCCTGGGGGTTCCGCGTCCCGCTCGCCGTCCGCTGCTGCCAACCGGACTCTCCGCAAGCCCCGGGGGTCGGGGTTGGCACCGCCTCCCCGAAGGCGCTCGCCTGGCTCAGCTGGTGTGACTTGGGGTGAGGGTTGCGTGGGAGCAGGAGCGACAGAGCCCGGCCCAGGGACATCACTGCGTGCAGATGGGGTGCTCCCGTGCGTTCAGGATGCTGGGTCTTCCTGCACTTGCAAGTCCATATTTTAATGGAAAGGCATCAGGGGCTCCTGAGCGGAGCACGTCTTCCCCTTCGTGTTTTCCCGTTTATGTATCTGTCCTAAAACTGAGTGAAGGCTGCTAAGACTTGGGTTCACTCTCGTTTCGGGGAAGAATGAACCCTTCCGTCCCTGTCCTCTCCCTCCCTCCTCTCTGCCTGCAGCCAGCCCTCCCTTCTCTTGCCAACCCCACTTGGAGCCTGGAGAGTGTAGATCTGCGTCCCGGATGATACTTGTTAATGTTGACATCTCTTCTTTGGTACAGTGGTTTTTAAATCCTGAGAAAAACCAAACCAAGTTTTTAAAAACAGACCAAAAACAGAAGAAAAACTGCTTTTAGGAGAATTTAGATTATCTGGACATTTTTTTTGGAGGGGGGGGGAAGGCTTTATTCAAAAGAAAGGAGAGGAAAAAAAACATTTACTGTTCCTACTCACTGCCCATTTCACTACTTCCTTTTGAGACTAATTAGGAAATGAGGGGATTCTTGAAACTTTCTTGTTATTTAAAGTTACTCCCTGCCCTTTTCCACTTTTGGTCACTTAGTGAAACCTTAGTGAAACCTTACTTTAGATCCAACGGTGGTAGATGGATTTCAGCAAATCCATGTGGTTGATGTTCCAGTCTTCCTCCTCAAGAATGTTGCCTCCCATCCAAATTAATTGGAAACTTTGAGCTTCCATAAGTCAGCTAGATTGAAACGGTAAGCTTTATGGCTAAATAAGTAAGGCACCTGATCACAAAACCTTATAAAAATGGCCTTGAGTAGATATTTCCTTGGCCCCACAAAAATGGTTATGGAAATCCTGCACTGCTTTTCATCATCTCAAAAAGTCTAAGAAACCATATATTTAACCACGCAGACAACAACATTCAAAACATAGGGCCCATGGGTGGCTGGAAATGGATGAAAGAGGTCAAAAGTTGGTAGATAGTGGGGTGCCTGGATGGCCTGGTCGGTTAAGCATCCGACTCATGATTTTGGCTCCGGTCATGATCTCAGGGTCATGGGATTGAGGCCTGTGTTAGGCTCCTAGCTTAGCACGGAATCTGTTTGGGGTTTTCTCTCCTTCTGCCCCTCCCCCAACTAATGTGCATTCTCTCCCCCTCCTCCCTAAAATTAAAAAAAAAAAAAAAATTGTGGATAGTGGTGGGGTCAGGACCTCCAGGTAGGATCCTGGCAACTGGGGTCCCAGTCCCTGCTCTGTTGCTAATGCTATGTGACTTTGGCAAATCTCTCCCTCTCCCTAAGCCTCTGCTTCCCAGCCAGAGAAGTGGGAACATGGCCTCAGTGATGGTTTCTAGAGGTTCCTCTAGCTCCAAGAGTCCAAGTTACTACAGACAACCAAGGACCCATCTACCCCAGGACCAGCTTCTCCGAACTGACCGCCAGCACCTCCATAGCAGAGGCCTCATGTCAAAGGCCTGCTCAGAAGGAAGCACCTTCAGAACATTGTTGCTTTGAAACCTAATAAGCTGAGTTTCTTGAGAAGCGGGGTTTTACTTACCCTTGTGGAGCTTCTGTGTATGCATCTGTATGAGCAGGTGATCATTCTATTACCTTTTATCGGTAGTAAGCTTTGAAAAATAATTTAAGTATATAATGGAGAAATGTAAATAAGTTTCTATATAAGTTGTTTAAGATGAACTGAATGTATTTAAAGGTCCATTTATATGTTCTTTTATGTAACATGTAGCTTAATAAAGTTCCTGTTTATGGGAGTTGTGGTTTATCTCGACTTACTGTGTTGATGGGTGTGTGTGTGTTTGTGTGTGTGTGTGTGTGTGTGTGTGTGAACCTTGTGGAATAGTATATAATTTCCTGCACACAGAAAAGCCCGGATGCAGGAGGTTTGGGATACAGCGATCTTGTCCTCAAAAGGCTCAAGAGTCAAATTGGGCTGTTGGTGTGTGTCTTCTCTGTGGCCCAGAAACTTTAACTGAAGGCCCAGAGAGCGGGCCTGGCGCCAGACCTGTGGGAATGCAAGCATGCATCTGACATGCAGGCCGCGGGTGGAATGTTCAGCACCTCGTACATGCTCGCATTATTCCATGTTTTGGGCCAAGCTTTGTGTAATCTCTGTGGGGCCAGCAAGTCTGGATCTGCCCCTATGTGTCCTCATGCATTTTGGCTCAGGACACTATTGGGAAATCACAGCTCACTTCTGCGGCTGCCTCCGGAATGAGCAGAGGGAGGGAGGGGTGGTTTGATTTGAATGTACTGCTGGTGCTTAATATGAGAAGAAAGGGCAATTGTTTGGAAGATGCACCTCAAACCTCAGGGGTTCATGTCAGGTGTTAGTCCCAGCTACTCTCTGGCTTTGTCTGAAGTGGTTTAGAGCATGATCCCTGGGTCAGGCACCACCAGAAGAGTAGATGAGGGGCGCCTGCTTGGCGCAGTTGGTTCAGCACCCAACTCTTGCTTTTGGCTCCGATCTTGATCTCAGGATTGTGAACCCAATTCCCACGTGGGGCTCTGCTCAGTAGCTCAGTGCGGAGTCTGCTTCAGATTCTCTCTTCCTCTCCTTCGACTCCTCCCACCCCTGCCCCTGCTCATGCTCTCTATCTTAAATAAATAAATCTTTAAAAATAAAAAAAAAAGTAGATGATGTCCTTATGAGTTGCTATCTGCTCCGTGGACTCTCAGAGCCTGATTTTGCCTGTTAAAAGCTGGTCGGGCTGCTGGACTCCCTACTATATGTTCAACCTGTTAAACCAGGGGTTGCATCAACCAAAAAAAGACTCTTATAGTGGATCTCAAGTAGTTTTCTTTGTACCTTTTTATTTTGTGGCTTTCACGAGGAATCTGTTCCAGTCCTCTTGAAGATGTATGTTGAGTTTGTTTATTTTATTTTTTTTAAGATTTTATTTATTTATTCATGAGAGACACAGAGAAAGAGGCAGAGGGAGAAGCAGGCTCCATGCAGGGAGCCCGATGCGGGACTCGATCCCAGGACTCCAGGATCATGCCCTGGGCCAAAGGCAGATACTCAACCACTGAGCCACCCAGGCATCCCGAGTTTGTTTATTTTTAAAAGATTTTATTTATTCATGAGAGACACAGAGAAGCAGAGACACAGGCAGAGGGAGAAGCAGGCTCCTTGCAGGGAGCCCGACGCGGGACTCCATCCTGGAACTCCAGGATCACATCCTGAGCCGAAAGCAGACACTCAACGACTGAGCCACCCAGGTGCCCCTATATGTTGAGTTTAAAGGGGCCACAGTTGTTCATTCAAGATTCTGCTTGTTTATGTATTATTGTGGGAGGTCCCAGAATAGTCAGATGGAAGTGTTAATTCAACCCTCCAGGGCATACAAGTTCACAAACTTCTGCCTCTAAGGGTACAATATCCTACTGCCTCCCACCTGGAGATATTGATATTTTGCAATTCCACAGAATTTTCTGTTGAAACTTAAACTTTATTCTCAATTCTTACACTTTAAAAAATTTTTTTTTAATTTTTTTAAGATTTTATTCACGAGAGACACACACCCACACAGAGAGAGAGAGAGAGAGAGAGAGAGAGAGAGAGAGAGGCAGAGACACAGGCAGAGGGAGAAGCAAGCTCTATGCAGGGAGCCTGATGAGGGACTTGATCCTGGGACCCTGGGATCACACCCTGGGCTGAAGGCAGGCGGTAAGCCACTGAGCCACCCAGGGATCCCTCTTTTGATTTTTTTTTTTTTTTAAAGCAAGCTCTATTCTTAATGCGGGGTTCAAACTCAGAACCTCAAAATCAAGAGTCTCATGCTTTACTAGACTGTGCCAGCCGGGTGCCCCTCAATTCTTATACTTTTGATTCACATTCCAGTCCTGCGCCCCAATGAAAAAATGAAGAGTTGTTTTGTTTTTTTGGTTTGTGTTCTCAAACAGATATAAGCATCAAACATATAAACTAAATTAGAATAAGGTACTAAGTTTTTGTTTTTGTTTTTTAAGATTTTATTTATGGGCAGCCTGGGTGGCTCAGTGGTTTAGCGCTGCCTTTGGCCCAGGGCTTGATCCTGGACACCCGGGATCGGGTCCCACATCAGGCTCCCTGCATGGAGCCTGCTTCTCCCTCTGCCTGTCTCTCTGCCTCTCTCTCTCTCTGTGTGTCTCTCATGAATAAATAAATAATTTTTTTTAAAAGATTTTATTTATTTTAGAGAGAACAGGGGAGGAGCAGAGTGGTTAAAGAATCTCAAGCAGACTCCGCTGAGCACGGAGCCTGACTCCAGGCTCCATCTCACAACCCTGAGATCATGACCCTGAGATCATGACCTGAGCCAAAACCAAGAGTCGGACGCTTTACTGACTGAGCCACACAGGCACCCCATTCACTAAATGCTTCTTAAAATTATTTGGGCTGTGAACACACAAAAATGGAGGACAGTGGGTCTGCCGGGTCACTTCTCAGTGTCTGTGGAGTAACCTTGCAGAGTTGGACTTAATCTGTGGCAGGGTTGAAAATAACCCAGAGCAGGCTCTCCCTGGCGGCTTTTTCATCTGCAAGTATCTTCCAGTAAAGTGCCTTATGGCTCACTGGATCACCTCAGTGAAAATAAAAGTAACATTCTTACAGTTGAAGAAAATGGCTTTTCTGTCTTCCAGGCCACAGCACTGCATTGAAGCTTTTGGCTTCCTGGTTGGTAGGTAGGACAATTGGACCCCGCTGCAGGAGAGGTCATAGCCACAGGCAGCACTCACAGGCCAGTCATTCATGGGCCTTAGACCCAGAGCCCACCAGGAGCCTGGCACAAGCTGACCATCAGCCTGGGGGATGAAGGTGCCTGAGTCTTTCAATGAGGATCTGCTTGAGGTCTCTATTGGTGCATTCATGCCAGGCCTTTGGAACCAGGCCTGGGTTTGCCCCCAGCCTTCTTGGAAACATTCAAGGGCTGAGTCATAAGCCGATGATATTCCGACAAGGAGTTTGCTTGCCAATTAGATGATGAGGAGTTGAAGAGTTGAGAATGCACTTTCCCAGAGCAACTGTCATGCACCATAGGTAGGTGCCTAGGCCAGCCCATGAAAAACCTACTTAACCCATCCATGGGTGGACCATGGCATCGACGTTTCTATACAAGAGACATCACTCGTAACAGAGTTCCTACAGATCAGTGAAGTGCCGGGGTGCCAGGAACATCCCTCCCCAGCTTTGTGACAGGGAGCAGAGATTAAGGCACAGCAACTTGAGGGCACCAGTAATGTTCACTCTCCACTGCTCCAGAAGAAAAGTCCTCTCCACTCCGGAGGTCAGACACAGAGGCTCCCATCTCCCAGGCTGACTCCAGCAAATGTGGGCCATTTCTGTGTCTGAGACTACCTTTTGCTTGCTCTTCCTAAAAGGGCACAAATAAGCCCAGCGGAAACATGTTCATCTGCTTTCAATTTTCCAGGAGGGAGGCTGGATTCAACCACATGCCCTTGCCTTCTGTTAATCAATGGGAAGATGGCAGGGGTTGTGGGAGGTCACCTGTGTGGCTAAGGACAGTGGGTAGCTGGGCAAGTGGGTCATTCAGGGAGGGCCAGATGTTTGCTGCAGGTGGTGAACTCTCTGTGGTGTCTCCAGACCCCTGACAGTATCTGAGCAGCCAGTGGCCCACAGTCTCACACGCCGTGGAGTGCTTCAGGTGTAGCAGAATCACCTAGGGCTGGGCGAGTGATTCCTGGTTCCACTCTAGGTCAGAATCATTCTGGTGGGGTCCCCAAATTTGCATTTTAACTCCCCAGTGATCCATTTCCCCCCCTGTTGTTGAGAACCAGTGGGTTGGAGAGAGGCCAGAGACTAGGGGTCCTGATTAGGGGCTGATGAGCTGTTCTCTGGGCTGGGCCCCTCTCCGAGGCTCTGTCAGCCAATGCAGGTGCTTTTCTCCCAAACAAGCGATGCAGAAAATTTATTCTGAGCTCAGCGCCCGGTTAGGAGGAGAGCCTTATAGGATCCTGAGGGTTGGTCTAATTTGGATCTTAAGACAGAAGCACCTTCAATCATACTCTTGGCCATTCCTTTGAGTCTGGAGCTCTCAGTGATGTAATATCGGAGCTTCTGGAATGATGGCTCCAGAGGAACATAGGAAGTGACGCGTCCCTCAAGTCTTGCAATGGCAGCCCTTTAGGAAGATTGTAATTTGGTGTCTGCTAAGCGATTTGCTAATACACGCCGAATGATGCCACACCCATATGAGTGCCCACGGTGAGATTAAAAATAAAAATAAAAATAATGTCAGTTTATTTATTTATTTAAGATTTTATTTCTTTATTCACGAGAGACACACAGAGAGGCAGAGACACAGGCAGAGGGAGGGAGAAGCGGGCTCCTCGCAGGAAGCCCGACCTGGGACTCTAACCCAGGACCTGGGATCATGCCCTGAGCTGAAGGCAGACGCTCAACTGCTCAACACTCAAACCGCAGAAAACCCAATCTGAGCCCCCCGGGCGTCCCCCAACGGTGAGATTTTGTCTGCAAACATGCTCTTTGGAACCCTGTTCCCTGTGCTTCTTGGGTTCTGGAGCTTTCCACAGCCTTCAGGGGTGTTACTTTAACTCAGCTCTTGGGAGCTTTGCCCAGTGGCTGCAGTTGCCGCTCCCCCTGGGGGGGGGGGCAGCATCTGTGCTGACCTCACTGGTCAGGGAGGGGCGGGGCAGCTCTCCAGGGTGCTGACTCAGTGTGCGCTGGGAGCCTGGCGCTCGCGTGCGGCCTCAGCAGGCAAGCAGAAGGGGCGTGGGAAAGCAGCTCCCCACCCTGTTGTGGAGTGTGAAGCTCACCCTGGGAGGAGCCCTGGGCTCTGGTTCCTTCCACAGCAGAATAAGTTACCTCTCACCACTTCTTGCTATAAATGGCTCCCCATCAGTCCGAGGCGTTTGCTGGGAGACCAGACAGCCTTGGCACTTTCGGGGACAGCCACTTTGCCAGTTTGGGCAGATGCAGTAGAGCAGTTTGAGTTATGTTTGGATTAAAACGGCAGTTCAGCGCTGGAGGTTGCCTCAACAGAAAGAACAGTACCTGCATTCAGCTGTGGCTGAGTGGAGAGACGTCAGCCTTGCTGGTCAGCTGTATTGTCTCCTTTCCCAGGCCATCAGTGCTTCCCACCTGCTGATTCATCCCCAGGGAGGAGAGAGAGGAGGTGGGCTGTCCGCAGGGCAGGCTTCTTGCCACTGCTGAGAGGCAGCAAAACGGCCTTCCCGCCCCCACAGGGCCTCCTCCTCCCAAGTTCAGATTTGACTCCAGTACAATAGAAAGAAGTCACTAGATAAGCACCTGGCTAAGTTGCCTGATGCTCTCAGCCCTTTCCCAAGCCCCGGCTTTCCTCAACCAGCTCATAATGGATCGAAGTCTGGCTAGCAACTTTTCTCCCCAGAAGCTCACAGCTTTGCGCAGTTACTCACGCACCCACTGTTCCCATGATCCAGTGGGAGGTGGAACTTGTCATTCCCACATTTTGGTAGAGGAATTCATTCTGGGAGAGATGAAAGGGGAGTGCGCGGGCAGCCCGGTGTGGGGGTGGGGGGCTCAGCGGTTTAGCGCTGCCTTGGGCCTGGGGCCTGATCCTGGAGACCCGAGATCCAGTCCCACATCGGGTTCCCTGCACGGAGCCTGCTTCTCCCTCTGCCTGTGTCTCTGCCTCTCTCTCTCTCTCTCTCTCTCTTTCTCTGTCTCTCATGAATAAATAAATAAAATTTCTAAAAAAAAAAAAAAAAAAGTAAGGGGAGTGTGTGAGTCAGGGGTCTCACATGGTTACCCAAACCCCCATCTTTGATCACATTCATGGAATGATAGCTCCCAGCATGAGGTCCAGCTGTTCAGGTCAGTCCACATCTGTCCCCAGTCCTGGGACACCACCTTTCAGGAGGAATCTTGGTGAGCTGGAGTATGAGAGAAGAGAATGACTGGGACAGCCAAGGGTTGGACACCATGCTCAAGGATGAGCCACGAAGACTGTTTAAACTGAAAAAGGATAATAAGAACCTGGTAGTGGGATTAATCTTGTGTTGTTCCAAAACAAAATGAAGATACATCTTCAGGTACAGGAGGAGGTCATGCCAAAGCCACATGTCCACCACCCCTGGCTGGAGGCCCTCCACGTCTCTTCCACCTGGAAGACTCCGAGTCTGTGAAATGATTGCCTCAGATTCTGTAGCTGAGTAGATCCAGGGGCACCTGAGAGCACTATCCCCTCGCAGGCCAGCTGTACCTTATTGTGTCATGAGGAGAAGCATCATGACAGGCAACCTCCTTACTGCCTGAAAGAATTTATCGAATGTCTCTGGGTGTAGGGCCCACTGGGCAGCATCTGTTTATTCTTCTTAGATTTGTCCATATGGCAGGGCTCTGGGGTACAAGGGCCATCACCTTACAACAGATTCTCAGTGTGAATTAAAGAAAAGTTTGTGATTCTGGAAAGCTCTGTGGCTCACAGTGTTCCCACAACAGGGGGCCTGGGATCATGTTATTCAGTGGCTTCTCAGAAAACCCAACCTCCCCCAAATCCAGATGGAATACATCATTCCCTCTATCAACTCTCTTGTGACCCCTGACTTTGGGAATTGATCTTTCCCTCCCCTGATCTCTCATAGCACTTGGGGTGATGATGCCAAACCCCACCTGTCTTATAGAACAGTTGGTTATATTTGTCTGACTCCTGAATGAGGCTATGACCTCGTTGGTGTGTTGTGTAGAGTGGGGAGGGTGAAGGTGTTTGTTTCTTCATCTGTGGAGCCCTCCAAGACCCAGCAAGGGCTGGCACAAAAGTAGGTGCTCAGCATGTGGGGGCTGGAACTCAAAGGGTGGGGGGAAGGCTCGGGGACCCGTGCCCTCGAGCTACCTAGGGGCACCACTGCCCAGCACCCTTCTCTTACCAGCAGGTCTCTGTACCTGCCCAGGCTTGGTTTGGATAGGTAAAGGTGTGGTACTCAGGTACTTCCTCCGGCTGAAGGCCCCATGGCGGGTGAGCTTCTGGGAGAAGAGGGTCCTTAGATGCTGGAAAAGGGACAAAAGCAAAAGACAAGTGTTGAGTGCTCCAGGCACTAGGTCTGTGCTTGACATTGAGAGGAATGGGAACCTCAAGGCCACCCTACAATCCCTCAGGCCTGTTAGAGGGCAGCTCCCCCTCAGGGGGCCAAAGCCCCACTGCAGGGCCACCTGCTTCCACCCTGAATGCCCCTAAGCCACATCATGGGACCCTGAAAGCAGATAGAAGCAGCCCCCAGGCATTTCAAACATGACCCCCTCATCTTTATGTAATAAGAGCCCTGGAACATTTCTGGAGATGGAAGAGATGGGGTGCCCGCCTTCCACTGGCAGCTAGGCCACTGCCTCTTCTGCTATTTATTTATTGATTTATTTGTGAGAGACCCAGAGAGAGAGGCAGAGACATAGGCAGAGGGAGAAGCAGGCTCCCTTCGAGGAGCCTGATGCCGGGCTCGATCCCAGGACCCCAGGATCTCGACCTGAGCCAAAGGCAGATGCTCAACCACTGAGCCACCCAGGTGCCCCCATCTGCTCTGCTATTTAATAGCTGTGTGACCTTGGGCAAGTCGCTTAACATCTATGCTTGAGAATCAGCCTTGTGCAACTAACTGCACAGCACCCCAGAGGGTTAAATGGCTCACTATGTTAAGACAGTCCAAGTGTTTGCCATTATCACTGTTTTAGGTAAAGGCCACGCCTGGCAACCCCTCAGGGCCTCCAGTGATGTGGGCTGGCTCACCAGGGATGCCTTAGAGACCCATGTGAGTCAGGCAGGGAGGCCAGCACATTCCCCAGTAGCCTGCTGACTTGATGCAGCAGGTCCTCACCCGGACTCTGTCCCTATCTGGCTGATGACCTTGGGCAGGTCACTAAACCCAAGTTTGCCTCTCGTTCGGCTTCCTCCTCCAGCAGAGTAAGCAAGGCAGGGCTCCAGGACACCTGACAGCACCTCAACAGCCTGGTTGTATCTATTTTATTGGATCTATAAAATGCATTAGCTTCCAAGGCCCATGACTTCATCCTTGAGGACAAAGTCTTCAGGGGATTCCTTCCCACCTGGGACTCCTGGTGTCCCTTCTCTGGGAAAATGCCCATTGATTACAGGTCCACATCACAGCAGGCAGGTGTTGGTTCAGGGAAGGGCCAAGGGATTACGCCATGCCTGGAATCTCCTTCAAATCAACAAAGCCCTGGAAGCAGGAGGAACCAGAGGCTCCCTCTCCACAGCCCAGCACACTCCTTTCTGATTCTGAAGCAGGATCACTTGCTGCCCTGTGGCCACCTGGGCAGGTGTGTCCTCCATCCACATGAAACCTGCCACCCTGGTTGCCAAGAAGGCAAGACAGAAAGATGTCCAGTGCCCTAGCGTCAGCAGACACTGGCCAAAAAGAGACCACCACACATTGCGGAAAGAGCAGAGACCTGAAGTCATGCTTCTTCCTCATCCTGCTCTGGATGACCCTGGGCCAGTTGCACATCCTCTTTAAATGTCTGTTTCCTTAGGGATTCCTCTAGCAAAGGCGGAGCTCCGTGCTCTCCAAGTTCCCATCAGGGCTCAGGGTCTTTTTTTTTTAATCAAAAAATTAAAAAAAAATTTTTTTTAAGAATTTATTTATTTTTTCACAAGAGACACACACACAGAGAGAGAGAGAGAGAGAGAGAGACAGAGACATAGGCAGAGGGAGAAGCAGGCTCCATGCAGGGAACCTGATGTGGGACTCGATCCCGGGTTTCCAGGATCAGGCCCTGGGCTGAAGGTAGGGCTAAACCGCTGAGCCATGTGGGCTGCCCAGGGGCTCTGATTTTAATACTGTGGTTCTTGTGAGTGTGAGGGACATTGGGGCCACATTGTAGCCTATCTCTCTGCTCCATTTGCCTCCAGTGGTCTCCTCTATATCCTCAGAAGGGTTCAAAGGCTCACTCATCGCTGGTCTTGTGGTTGACCGTCCCCACTGCCACCCCAGGAACCTGTGAAGACCGACAAGGGAACGTGTGCTTTGTTTGGTTCTAGACAGACCTGATTCAAATCCCAACTTTGCTAGTCCTAACTGGGTTAGCTTGGGGAAGCCACTTAACCATCCGAGGCTCCCAGTTCCTCTTCTTTTTTTTTTTTTTTTTTTAAAGAAGTTTTTTTTTTTTTTAAATTTTTATTTATTTATGATAGTCACAGAGAGAGAGAGAGAGAGAGAGGCAGAGACACAGGCAGAGAGAGAAGCAGGCTCCATGCACTGGGAGCCCGATGTGGGATTCGATCCCGGGTCTCCAGGATCGTGCCCTGGGCCAAAGGCAGGCGCCAAACCGCTGCGCCACCCAGGGATCCCCCCCAGTTCCTCTTCTGTAAAATGGGAAAAATGATCTTTGGGGGCTGTCATTAAAGTGGGAAGTATATCCTGATACATAGAGGGTGCTCAGTAAATGGCAAACGGGATTATTAGGGAAGCCTATTTTGTGGATATGTCCTGTATGCCCCGTGAGTGACAATTGGCTGGGGCTCTGTTGTCTGGTGGCACACGTATGAAAAATGGTGGGTCGTCAAACACACTTATCTTTCATCATAAAGATGACACAACCACGAGATAAGAGAACTGTGGCTTATCTATCTGGCTTCAAAGGAATTTCTAAAAGAAATTCTAAGAGTGATTTGAGCATACCAGGCCATTGCTTTCCACACATGCCTCAGTGTTTGGCTGTTTTCCGCAATCTAATGCATCTTTGAGGCTTTGAGGTCTGTCACCATCGAGGCCTCTTGGAGGATAGTGCCAGAAGCTTGTCCCAGGCGCCTATTTCACATCTCAAACCTGTGTGCCCTCCCAGCAGAGCCCAGGTGGCTCAGCAAAGAGCTGCAGCTTGTGGCATGATGCCCACGGAGGTCAGGTGGTGCAGAGAAGCTGGGAGCCGGCCAGGGGCTCTGGCTGAAAGGTCAGGTTTCTGCTGACTTATCCTAGGACTCTGTGACTAAGCACGTCGGCTGTGCCTTGGTAGCCACCAGGATGGGCACACTGACTGCCCCTTGCCTATCTCACTGGTGAACCATGGGGTCAAGTATTAGCAAGGGAACTAATACTTGAAAAGGATTTTAATCAACCAGCACACGATTATTTTTTTATTTTATTTATTTATTTTTCCCCCCTTAAATAGTTGTTTATTGGTAGTGGGCTGGAAAGAGCAACGGAGTTAGCATGTACAGACAACACCACACACCAATGTCACATGGGAGGCCAAAGTGATGGGAAAGAGCAGCCTGGAGCCCCAGGTGAGGCCCTCTCTTCAAGAGTGAGTGTGGGAGGGGGCGGGGCTGGAGTGTTGAGGGGGCAGCCTTAGAACACCTCGGCTTAGTAGGCAGGGTTAGGGATGAAGAGGGACTCGCTGGCTGCAGCCCCGGCCTGACCACTTGGGGTGTACTTGCCTTGCCAGGCGAGGCTGTTGGCCAGGGCTCGCTGATACACAACTCCTGGGCAGCCTTCAGGTTCTCCTTCTTTCCACCCTGGGCCTTCAGGGCAGAAGCCTGAGGGGCTGGGCCATAGGAGAAGGTCAGGGCCCATGGCTTCAGCCGGGGGTGGGGGGGTGGGGGTGGGGTTAGGGGGCCACTTGTGGATGTCCCTGAGGTTGATGGATGCCTCCTCCTCACTCTGGCCTCCAGATAGGAAGGTGATCCCAGTAACAGTGACAGTGCTGTGACAGTTGCCATGGCAATCTCCTCGTGAGAATATTTATGGGTGCAGGCGTGGCCTGGGGTTACCACATTGGGCTTCAGCAAGGTGCCTTCCTAGATGTGGTGGTCACTCAGGGCCTTGTAGACAGCAGCCAGACCTTCTCGGTTCCGTACTGACCGCTTCAAGTCATGGTCCGCATCAGGGAGGATCTCAGGCTCCACAAGGGGCACGATGCCATTCTGCTGGCAGATGCTGGCAGAACGGCCCGGACGCTGGCGTTTTCCATGATGGCAAGGCCTGAGGGGGTGTGTTCCCCACTCTTCAGCACACAGCCCACTTGGCACAGTCAGCCCCGTCCTTCCTGTACTGGGCACAGCGCTCAGCCCATCCAGCCCTTGGGGGTAGTCTGGCCGTTCGATCCTGCGGGGAGGCACCCCACCCTGGTCCCCCTTGATGCCTAGGACACCGCCCTTGGATTTGATGACTTGGGGGAAGGGACGACTGCAGCGCTCATGGAATAGGATGGCCCCAAGGCAGCGCAGCTCCGCCCTCCTCCGTGTTCTCTGCAGCGAGGATGCCCTTGCCCGGGGCGGTGCCGCAAGCCACGCCGGAGAGCTCCTCCAGGGCAGCCCAGGGGCCGGCGGTTTAGCACCACCTGCAGCCCAGGGCCTGATCTTGGGGTCCCGGGATGGAGTCCCGCGTCCGGCTCTTTGCATAGGGCCAGCTTCTCCCACTGCCTGGGTCTCTGCCTCTCTCTGTCTCTCATGAATAAATAAATAATCTTTTTTTTTAATAAATAAATAATCTTAAAAAAAAAAAACCTCCTTCTGCTCCAGGGTCAGCGCTGGATGGGTGGGGGGGAGGGCATGTTGCAGCCAGTCCGATTTTTTTTTTTTTAAGATTTCTTATTTATTCATTTCAGTGAGAGACAGAGAGAGCACAAGCAGGGGGAGAGACAGAGGGGAGGGAGGAGCAGATTCCCCGCTGAGCTGGGAGCCCGACATGTGCTCTATCACAAATAAATAAATAAATCTTTAAAAAAAATTCATATAGATATGTCTCCCTCTCCCTCTGCCTGCTGCTCCGCTTACTTTCTCTCTCTCTCTCTTTAAAGATTTTATTTATTTATTCATGAGAGACAGAGAGAGAGAGAGAGAGGCAGAGACACAGGCAGAGGGAGAAGCAGGCTCCCTGTGGGGAGCCCGATGTGGGACCCGATCCCAGACCCCGGGATCATGCCCTGAGTCGAAGGCAGACGCTCAACCACTGAGTGACCCAGGTGTCCCTCTCTCTCTTTTTAAAAAAGATTTTATATATTTATTTGAGAGGGAGAGAGATAGCATGAGTGGAGAGAGAGATAGAGGCAGAGGGAGAAGCAGACTCTCTGCTGAGCAGGGGGCCCAATGTGGGGCTCCATCCCAGGACCTCAGGATTGTGACCCGAGCCGAAGGCAACCGCTTAGTTGACTGAGCCACCCAGGCGCCCCTATGTTATGCTTTAGTAATTGAACTGGGCCAAGTGCGAGTTGGGGCTATGAGTGATCTAAGCCCCTCTCAAAGGCTGCTCCTCAGGGAGGCTCTCTGAGACTTCCTGTTCACGCCCCCCTCTCAGGACACTTACTGTCCTAAACCTCCACCCACCGCCCACGTTAACACCTTGTTCTTGTTAGCAGCTTTATGGATCTGTGGGTTCCAGCAAAACTGTTGACATCAACACATCGTACCCACATTGTGCAGGGGCTTCTGGACGTGCCAGGGGCAGAGCGAATGCTGAACAGGCTGTGGGAAAGATGAGCCCTTTAAAGGTGTTCCTGTCCCCCCTACCCCGCCCAGCACACCGTGACATCATTTCCTCCAAACACGATGCACTCCCACTAAAGCACTGTCCAGGTTCTGCACTTACCTGCCCAGGTGAGTCGATGAGCTCATCTGTGCTTTGAGGCAGTTGTCCTGGAAAGAGAAAAAAACACTAAACAACAAAGTGAAATAGAACGTGAGCCTCCCAGCTCCCAGTGAGGTTTTCACCTTGACCTCTACTCAGGAAGGGCCAGTTAGCGCCAGTGAATGACTTCAGACAGGGCGCCCGTGTGCTAAGATAAACATGGCCAAGCCCTTTAAACAAACACTGTGGGGAGGTTGGGCTGAGCGGTCAGAACATGCAACCAGACAGAGAGTGAGGCACAGAGTCCCCGGGAGGGGCTTGAATCTGCATCAGTCTTCATCTTGCCACCGGGAGCTGTGCAACTAGGGCGACTGATATGCCCTCTCTGGGCCTCAGGTTCCCTAAGCCTGAAGAGGGAATTGGGAATTTGGTGGGAGTAATTCCTATGACCCCTGAGAGGAACGGAATGAAATCACCATGCCCATGTAAGGTGTCCTGAGTCAGGGTTTTACGGGTGGGCTGATTGGTTTTGTTTTGCTCTGTGTTGGGCCACAGGAGCGGAGAACAGAGCTAACCACACTCAGTTGTTGGCACACAATTATCATCCACCTGGGCAAAGCCCTTTCATGCTGGACATTATTATTATTATTTTATTTATTCATGAGAGACACAGAGATTGAGAGGCAGAGACACAGGCAGAGGGAGAAGCAGGCTCCACGCAGGGAGCCCGACGTGGGACTCGATGCAGGGACTCCAGGATCACCTGGGCCAAAGGCAGACGCTCAACCGCTGGGCCACCCAGGCGCCCCTGGACATCATTTTACTTCCCTGCACCTCTACACTTTCAATCCCCTTCTCCTCAGTGGGCACCCACCACAATGCACTTGATATCTGTTCTTAGATGTGTGTGCGTGTAGACGTGTGCGTACCTACATGTCGACATGGAGACATATCCTTGTACAACATGTAGCATTGTTAGGATGCGGATTTTGAATTTACGTAAGTTAGAGCGTTACTGTGAATCCCGCTCTGTTTCTTCATCCTACACCCTGTTTTTTACGATCTCTCCATGTGGCCGTGTGCACCTGTAGCTTGTTAATTCTTACTGCTGCTGCACAAATTCTTGAGTCTGTGACCACCGCATTGTTCTCTGCCTTTGCTCTGTTGATGGACACCTGGTGACTCACACGTTGTGTTACCACACACAGCACCGCAGCGAACATTTTCACACACATCTACTTCAGAAGCCCAGAGAGAGTTTCTCAGGAACTGCTGCCTCAGACGGTCTAGGTAACAGTCGCTGTCACTAGGGGTGGGGACAGAGCAGACAACTGCAGGGTGCTGGAGAGCCGGAGCCCAGGCCGGGGCCTGCTGAACCGCAGCGCTGCTTGGCTCCTTGTCTGGCGCGGGCTCCAGATCCCGTTGTCCGGGGAAGAAGGCACATCTCGCACTGATTGGCTCCAGGTTTGAGAGCCACCGTCTCCTTCCTGCACAATGGTTTGTCATTAAATGCAATTCAATTTACTGATTGATTGTCTTCCCTGGTCCTAGCCTACAAGTTCTTCAAGGGCAGGCCCGGTGCTTTCTCCCCCGTGGTTGTACTACGCCCCAGGCCTACGACAGACAGAGCGCACGCAGGAGATGCCCTGCAGACACCTGCCAGATTTACTCATCAGTGAGGGACCTCGGGCTGTAAGGAGTAGGAACCGAGCCTCGGCAAGGCCGGGACCACGGTGCAAAATTTAAAAAGACCTTGTGTCAACTGCACTCACATTAAAAAAAAGAAAATTAAATTAAAATTAGGGGTGCCTGGCTGGCTCAGTGGATGGAGCGTGTGACTTGGGATTTCAGGATTGTGATTTTCAGCCCACAATGGGTGTAGAGATTACTTAAAAATAAAAGCTTTAAGGACTTAAATTAAAATTAAAAAATTTAAGAAGGCCTTGTCCTCAGCTGTCAACCTGCATGTACACAACCTGAAATCAAGGGTCTCCCTTGCCTTGTTCTAGAGCTCACTCTGACTTTAGGCTTTTTTTTTTTTTTTTTTTTTTTTAAGATTTTTATTTGTTTAGGAGCGCCTGGGTGATTAAGTGGTTGAGCATCTGCCTTCGGCTCAGGTTGTGATCCTGGGGTCCTGGGATCGACTCCCACATAGGGCTCCCTGCTCAGTGGGGAGTCTGCTTCTCCCTCTCCCTCTGCCCCTTCCCCCACTTGTGCTCTCTTTCTCTCCCTCACTCTCTCTCAAATCAAGTCTTTTTTTTTTTTTTTTTTTTTTAAATCAGCACCTGGCAGGAATAGCATTTGTAGGAACATCCCCTGGGAACCTCTGTTCAGACTCCTAATGAGTCTGGTCTAGGTTCATCAAACTTACCCATCAGAAAGAGAGACGATGCTGTTTCAAAACCACCACCTCTTCCTCTCTGCCTATGTCTCTGCCTCTCTCTGTGTGTCTCAAGTAAATAAATAAATAAATAAATAAATAAATAAATAAATAAATAAATAAATCTTTAAAAAATTAATTAAAAAAAAAAAAAAAGAAGACTACACATTTGTACCAGTAAACACAGGGCCCTGGGGTTCCAGAGAAGAGCTGAGGCATCTGGGAAGCCAGGGTGTAGGGTCTCACTGGGGTAAATAGAAAGAACCAGAGAAATGCCTCCTTTATGGAGTAGGGGTCCCCGGCCCCATAAAGCAAACCACATCAGTGAAGTTGTTTTCCAGAAGCCAGAGAGGCCACTGGGCAAACGTCAGCCTTGCCCAGAAGATGAAAGATGTGTCCCTGCCCAACTAGACCCCAGGAAAGGCCATCCAGTCTCCCTGGTTGTCCTCATTCTTGGCAGGGAGGGGACTCGGCTGACACCTTTCCCCAGGGGCCCAGGGCAGGGGCGGCTCCCCGGCACCTCCAGGAGGTCCCTGTGCTCACCAGCCGGGATGGGAGGCTGTTTCTCTCCTCTCTCCTGAAACTGAAACCTCAGAAAAGCAGCCTTTCAGATCAGTAGGACCATCGTGACACTGCCATACCAAGGAAGCCTCATTACCCGAGAGAGAAATAATTATCTTTCTGCTTACTTCAATGTTCGCTTTGCTGGAGAGAAATTCTTGTCGTTTCCTCTCCACCCATTTTTTTTCCCAAACTGGACTTTCAGGCTCGGCGGCTCTCTGAGAAAGTTTTTTGGGGTGTCCTTCCCTTTAGGTCCTATTCTCCTCCCACAGCCCCCACCACCACCAACTCCCGTTGGTTGGTTTGTTTTCTTTGAATCTCTTCTTTGTCCCCTCACCTCAGATCCCTTGCCAGGTGGCCGAGCTGAAAACCGGTGCAGCCTCTGCTTCTGGAAGCAGCAGCAGCAGCAGGCGATGCCCGGCCAGGTCCCCTCTAAGGGCCGTGAAATCTGTCCGACCAGGAAAACCCCAGGCTACGGCCAGCTCCCCACGCTTAGAAATGGTGCCAAAAATTGGTGTGTAACGTCGTTTCAACAGTGGTGACACTCACTTTCCTCTTGCGGCCCTCTAGCGCCTTCGGGCCTGTCCTGAAGGAGGTCCAAGTGTTCCCAGTCTCCGTGCCCGCAGGACTTGTGGACGTGGTTCAGCCCAGCTTGGTTACAGGGGCACGTAGCTGTGGCTCCCCTCCTCGAGAGAGCGAAACCACCGAAAACTGTGTTTTAAGAAAAAAACAATCATAAATTCACCTTTGTTTTTGTTCAAGTAGGTTTTAAGCCCAATGTGGGGCTCGAACTCACCACCCTGGGGTCAAGAGTCACAGGCTCTACCCACAGAGACAGCCAGGTCCTCAGTTTTGGTTTTTATTATTTTTTTGCCAAAAGTTCAGCGATGACACCTATACTGATCCCCCTTCTTTTCTTCCTCCTCCTCTTCTCCCTCACTAATACTCTACTGGCCGTAGGGGGACCTCAGGAAACCTCAGTAGGATGCCAATCTTGGCAGATCTTCTGGGGAGGGGGTGAATTTGGTGCAACCCGGGGTCTGCAAAGTGCCACCCTATCATGTATTGTTAGTGCACTGTTTGCACAAGGAGCCAGCCAGGTCATTTAGACGCTAAATCTAGGCCTGTGTCTCCAGGGAGTGAAGGCCTGGGAAAGTGGGCAGAAACAAAAAAAAGGAGGCGGTTGCTTGGGGTTGGAGGGGCCATCGGTGTCCATGGAACCCAGCCAGCTATTTGGCGCCTTGGTCAGTGGCACCTCTGACCGCATTCCTCAGGGCCCTAAATACTGGAAGCCTAGACCTTCTCTGTCTTTGAATCCAGCTCTTTTGGCTACCCTTCGGGCCAGGTGTTTTTTTTTTTTTTTTTTTAAAGATTTTATTTATTTATTTATTCATGAGAGCCACACAGAGAGAGGCAGAGGCACAGGCAGAGGGAGAAGCAGGCTCCAAGCAGGGAGCCCGACGTGGGACTCGATCCCGGGTCTCCAGGATCACGACCTGAGCTGAAGGCAGACGCTCAACCACTGAGCCACCCAGGCGGCCCTGGGCCAGGTTTTTGAGTCCTGGGGTCTGCCCACAGCCCTGAGGGTAGGGTAGGAAGAGGAGATGCTGAGAAAGCAGGAGGGGACAAAATAGCTATTTGGATTCTTGGGGAGAATATATTTACTTAGTTATTGGCAGCAGTTTGTTTGTTTTAAACCTCAAACCCGCACGCTGCCCAGGTTTATACAGGGTGAAGCAGGAGTTGCCCTCCCGATCCCCCAGCCGCCAGCCAGCACACGGGCACAGGAGAGCAGGGGCGCAGGGGCACGGGGGTGCACGGGCACATGGGGCACACGGGCACACACGCACATGGGCACAGGGTCGCACAGGCACATGAGCACATGGACACTGGGGCGCAAGGGCACAGGGGCACAGGGGGACACGGGCACAGGGGTGCACAGGCACACAAGTACACCTGCACGCCCAGCGCCCCACGCAGACACAGCCAGCGCCAGCTCCAGGAGCCCTGGCGCGGGGACCTGCTCTGGCCACCGGCTGCCACCACCTCTCCCTTGTCGGCGCTGCCGCTGCCTGCTGGGCAGGTGAGTAACCCAGCGGCTTCCTGCCTCGCGCTGGGTGAGGTCACCTTCCCCGGTGCCAGAGGGAGGGAGGCGACTGATTGACGATGGCACAGGCTGTCCCTGTCTGTCCCGCGTGCCATGAGCCCGCTTCCGGCGGGAGAGGGCCGAAAAGGATGAGCGCTCTCATGACCTGAGCAAGTCTCTGCATTGGGGGTTCCTCCCAAGCACGGGGCTCGTGGGGGCTCCCGAAGGCAGATCAGAGGCCTGGAAAGGGCACTGGACTCCGAGCCCATCGATCGGCTCAGGGCCACTAATCGAGGTCCTCCTGGGTGTCACCGTTCACACACGGCGATGTGGTGGAGATGAGAGAAACGAAGTCCCAGGAGCTGGTGTGCGGGTGGACCGGTGGGCGCAGGAAAGATGGGAATGATCTTGTAAATACGGTCACAGCCAGACGGCACACAGGACAGGGTGAGCCCACGGTTCTGGAAGGGTGGCTGCGGATCAGCAGACTTGGGGCAGCTCTAGTCTCCCGGAGAAGCCACCGTGCCACCTGGGACAAGGCCCAGACGTCACTTTCTTCTATTGCACAGTGAAGGTGTCAGGCCAGGTCACCTCACGTCTCCTCTCCATAGAGACAGCACACAGGAAGTTCAAGCGGGATGTTCTATGACTAACTCTTCCCAGAATCCCTTTTCTGTGGTTACAACCTCTAGGAAGGGAGATCTTTGTTAAAATCCCTCATCAAACAATGGTCAAAGGTCTAGAGAACACGGAACAGCAGGAAGAGGAACCCAGCCTCGAAACCAATGCCTCCTGTATCACTCGAATTGGCCTTGTGCCCTCTGGGCCTCTGCTAAGAGCCCAGGTGGGAGGAAGGGCAGATGGTCCTCTAGAATTTGAGAGCCCTGGACAGCTGGGCTCACGCAGCCATAAATCATGGGGAGGGAGGGAGGAAGAACCCCAGCTGCAGCACACCTGTTGGCTGAGGAGTCCACGTGTCGTATCCCAGCTACACCAAGTAAATCCTCTTGGCATGGCTGTGCTGCAAACAGGACCAGCAGATCTGGTTTTCCGAGTGCTCTCAGGGCCGGCCCGAAAGGGGAACTGAGTTCAAATTCCACCGAGAAAATCCTGCTCTGCAGAGAGGACCAGTTTAGTCCTTGAGAACCAGAGGTGGGAGGAAGGAGTGGAGATGAGCTTTACCTTCCCCTCCCCTCAAAGTGCAGTGACTCATACAGTTTCTTTCTTTTTTTAATTTACAGGTTCACATGTCACTTAGAAAGCGGGCACAGTGCCTGGGGGTCTGGGACCCTGGGCTCCTGGGACTCCAGCAGGCGTAGCGTTGTGAAATTCAACCCATTGAGGTTTTCCTGTCTTGGCTGGATGGGAATGGCACACACCTGACAACACAGAAGTGGTAGGGCCTCTATTTTAGGGGGACGGAGGGCTCCCTGGAAACCTCCTTTCCTGTCTGATTCATGCTCATCCACAGTGCAGGAGGCTTAGGAACCGTGAATGACATATAAGCGCAGGCAAGCAAGCCGGTCAAAGAGACTCATACATCACTGCTCCTGTGACATCCAATTATTCACGCCATTGAGGCTTGTGACTCTTCTCAGGGAACCAGGACGGCTACAGACAGAGGCAGCATGTAGGGGTGCGAGTCAGGTTGAAATAAATGAAGAGGCTGACAGCATCAAACCTCACCAACTTCAGGCTCTGAACCTGGGACTTGCCATTGAAGGAAAATTCTGGATCAGATGGGTCTGCACACAAAGAGCGGGGCACTTGCTCGGAGGCTGTGGGTGAACCTTCCCCATTTTGTACTTCTTTAAGGAGGGGCGGGTGGGCAGAGTGGAAGGGGGTGGGGGCTGAGGGGAAGAAGGGACAGCACTGACCTCCAAACATCTGTCATTTTCCTGCCAGGCCAGGACTCTTGGGAATTCGCCGGACTCCCACTGATGTCAGAGCTCCCCATGGCTTCCTGTGTGTAAGCCGCACAGAGTTCTTGCCTCTGCACTTCTGCCAGAGTCATTCTCATTCCATGACAAATCCACAGCGAGGTGGGGAGGTGGGGAGGTACCAGCAGACGCACTTGCGCTCTGGGAGCTTGGCTGAGGTTTCCAGAGACAGGCAGAGAGGCCTCCTCACACTGCCTCTGCGTCCAAACCACTCTCACTTACTGTGGGAAGATAAATGGTGGGTGCTGTTCAGGCCTGGGGTGCCAGGGACATCTCAACTGCCTGTAGACTCTCACTATAACCAGAGGTGGGAGGGATCCTGGAGGGGTGGCTGGTGGGCCCTGGGACGTGTCTGGTGCTTGTATTCGGCCTGGAGGTAAGTGTGGGGGCAGGTTTATACATTGCGAAAAGTTACAAAATCAGTCCTTCCCAATTCTACCCTGAACCTCTGCTCCCGTATCTCATCTTTGCAGTTATGCCCTGTAGAGGGGCTGTAGCAAAATCCCTTCCTAAAGCTGGGGATGGAGGGATACCTGTGCGAGGGCAAATGAGGGGGAGCAGGTGAAGGGCAAATAGGACCCTTCCATTTCCATCACCTCTCACCCCAGCAGCCCAGGGTCCAGGCAAAGAAAATCACCCTGAGCTTGGAACTGGCCGGCTGCCTCCCCACTCCCCCAGCTGCCTGGAGATCTCACTCAGCCTTGAGGGCCCATTTCAAGGGTCACTGGCTCTGGGAAAGCTGACTTGACCTCCACTGAGGTGGAGGTGACCCAGCCCTCTTTCGTGGTGTTTCTCCCAGCAGCAAAATACACCTCCAGGCTCGCTGTCACTCAGATTAGACAATCTCTTTATGTGTCCCTCTTGGACTCTGTTGGCTTCTTGCACTCCTTTGTGTCCCTGGCACTTAGCTCATTGGGCACCCAGGGCTTGAGTTTGTGTGAGGAGCTTTGCAAACAAGGGTCATGGGGGAAGGGGCACCCACTTAGAGCTTGAGATCCCACAAATGTCATTCTCTGGTTGCATGACTCTGGGAGAGCCGGTGAACTTTTCAGAGCCTCACCTGTTAAGTGGAGAGATGCCCATCTGGGGATAATGATGAAAGTGAAATAGAATAATGTTAAGCACAACAATAAAACACTACCACTGAGTGCCAGCCACATGGCAGGCACTGTGACCAGTTGGAGAAATTTAATATCAAGGAAGAGGCTGGCATGGATAGAGCTCAAGGAATACACCTGCACTGGAGGGTCCCTGGCAGGTGCTTGGGATGGAGTACCATGTTCAGTGTGTGCAACCTAAAGGCGTGGGGTCTGGAGGCCAAAGCTGACCCAGGAGACCCATGAGAACTGACAGCGGGGGCGGGGGGAGGGGGAGTGGAGGAAGCTCTAAGGACCACAGCAAGCCACTAAGAGACACCTCTTTGTCTCCTCCCAATAGCTCAGGAAAGCACTTCCTTGGGATTAAAGAAAGGACTGGAGACTTTTCTATTTTATAATTATGATATTAAAGAAATGCTTTCTGGAACCTCTAGAAAGGACTAGAGATAGGTTAATCTTGCAGCTAAAAGACATTAAGAGATATTCCTGAAAGAGGCAACTGGGTGGCTCAGTTGGTTGAACGTCAGACTCTTGGTTTTGGTTTTGGGTCGTGGTCTCAGGATCATGATCTCAGTGTTGTGAGATTATGCCCCGCATCAGCCTCTGTGCTCCGTGTGGAGCCTCTTGTCCCTCTCCTTCTGCTCCTCGTCTGTCTCTCAAGTAAGTAAAAGTAAGTAAAAAAGTAAGTAAGTAAATAAATAAATAAATCTTTAATAAAGAGAGAGAGAGAGATTCCTGGGAAATTTTGGCCTGAGGTTCTGAAACGTAGCAATGCCCTAAGCCTTTGCTGGTGGCAAATTAAAAAACGTATGTTAAGGGATGCCTGGGTGGCTCAGTGGTTGAGCATCTGCCTTTGGCTCTGGGCGTCATCCCGGGATCCGGGATCGAGTCCTGCATCCGGCTCCCTGTGAGGATTCTGCTTCTCCCTCTGCCTATGTCTCTGCCTCTCTCTGTGTCTCTCATGAATAAATAAATAAAATCTTAAAAAACAAAACATACGTTAAAATAAAATAACTTCTACATCAGTCAAGCATTGATAGAGTCACAAGGAGAATGAGAAAAATATTAAAATAAAATATTTTAAATATAATATTTAATAATAATACTATTTAATAAACTGAAAAACATTACCTAGTTGGTGGTACTCAGGCTTTTCCTCTGGCCCTTAAAGAGATGTCTATGGGCCTCTAGCTTGGTTTATGTTTGAAGATGATCCCTTGCAGCTGTACCAGAGGAAGCTCAGGCTGCAAGGCACAGCGTTCCTGAAGGAGTTACCCACAGTCTCTGAAGCATGCTACCTTCGCAGCCTAGTCCTTCCCAGGGAAGAGCGGTATCAAATGAGGAGCCGTGCTCCTACGGAAGCTACGCCAGTGTTCCTGATAGATTTATAAATCTCAGAGATTCAGTGCATTTGCAAAAGCTCAAGATCCTTGGGTTTAGAAGAGCGGGGCCTTTCCCAGTGGTCCTCAGGGTGATGGGGTGGGGAATGGGTCAGAGCCTCCTGGAGAGCTTGGTAGGAAAGTGCTTGCTTCTTCCCCACCCCATTCTGAATCTCGAGGGTGGAAAGTGGAGGGGACTGGCCTTGGTCGAGGAGGGACTCACTCTCCAACTGCCTAATGACTTCCCACCATCCCCCCAAACCTGCTCCACACACACATTTATTTCTTATTTTTCAGAGAATGGGGTCTGGAGTTTGCCAGCCCTGGGTTTTAGTCTACATCCACCGCTTGCCTATGGCTCATTTTCCTCATCTCCTGACCCTTGCAGACTGGTGGGGAGGGTGGTGTGGGAGACTGTAGGAGCCCGCTTTGGAACAGCCCCCAGTGAGGGCACTGGGCCGGGGTGATGGAGAACCGTCTGGGGGGAAGTGAGCCCAGTCCCCTGGGACCCATCTGCAGTGGGGACGGAGCGCTGGGCAAGTCCTCAGATGTTAATCCTTCGTGAGCCTGGAACCTGCCTAGGGGGCCCACAGAAAACCCCCAAAGCTGGTGTGGCCCTGAAGAAGCTTTAGGGTGACCCAGGACTGAGAAGGTTCCTGGGACATGTGACTTTATTTGTTCAAAACCCGACAGTCCCAGGCAAAGCAGACAAGCTGGTCAAGGTAGCAGCTTTCTAGCAGCTTTTGTCTTACCCCATGTGGCCTGAAGAGGGGGCGGGGTCAGCCATCTAGGATAAAGAAACAGGGTTCATTAGGACATTTAAAACAGCAGATGATCCCAAATGTGACCCTGCTGCCACCAAGGGCTCACAGGGCTGGATGTGGGCAGGCTGCTGGTCTGCTTGGGGAAGGGGACACTGGGGCCTGGGAGGGAAGTTAGTTGGCCTGCTCTGGGGCACTTCTTTTCTTTCTTTCCCTCACTTTTTCATTTAAATCACCACCTGAGGGGGAGGGTGCCTTGGGACAACTGTGTAGAAGTGCCACCACCCCCATGGGGGAGCAGAGGAGAGGGGAATCCACACAGCTTCCTCTGGGGGGCCATGCACATGGGTGGAAACAGGCAGCCCAGTCCTGGGCAGAACCACGCCCAGGCCCTATTTGTCCTGGCCTTCACCCGCTTTGTCTACAGCCAGATGTTTAGCCTGGGGAGTGGGGGCCAACAGGCCTGTGGGCCGGATTGAGGGCCCCCTGCCCTTGGAGGGGCGGCTCCCTCCCGCAGCACCCCCCTCCGGCAACCCCCCCATCCCCACCCCCCACGTGCTGCCTCCCTCACCCCTTCACCTCCCCAGCAAAGCACTCCCTTCCTCCCTGGATCTCCATCCCACTCTCATTCTTTGTTTTTACCACTTCCTGTTTTCCTCCATCCTGATGCCTCAGGTCCCTTGCCCCGGGCCTATTCCCTGCCTCAGAACTTCTTACATGTTTAAGGGAAAGAAAACCTTTCACATAGGAACTGTTATCTTTTCTTCTTTCCCCCTGGGCTTCTGAGTCCCACAAAGGTGGGTGCTGGGTCTTGCCTGTGGCCCACTGTCTCCTGAGCGGGAACCTAAATATTTGTTCAAAGAATATACCAATGCAAAAAAAAAAAAAAAAAAGAATATACCAATGCAAAAGAAGATTTTTTTCTTAAAGATTTTATTTATTTATTCATGACAGACACAGACACAGAGACAGAGAGAGAGAGAGAGAGAGGCAGAGACACAGGCAGAGAGAGAAGCAGGCTCCACGCAGGGAGCCTGACGTGGGCCTCGATCTCCAGGATCAGGCCCTGGGCTGAAGGCGGCACTAAACTGCTGAGCCACCCGGGCCACCTCAAGAAGATTGTTTTTAACAAAGGTGGCATGTGATGACACATGAGGAGAAAGAGAAGGAGAAGGGGTCGTTCAAACTGCTAACTTATTTACAAATTCCTTCTCTTAAACATTTTGAGTGTGGGCAGGCCCTTTAGGCAAGTGGCGAGTAGCCTCAGCTCCAACGTCCAGGTCACCTTGAGGGGTGACTGCAAGGAGGGCCTCCTGGCCTCCAGCTCCTCAGAAAGTCCCATTCACACAGGGAGCAAGATCAGGAAGATTAGAAGCAAGAAAGTGGGACGAAGGTGTAAGTTTAGATGAACCTTCTCTATCGCTCCATCTAGCCAGCATCTGTGCTTTGTCCGTCCTGCCCCAGGAAAAGCTGATTTCTCCTCTAGAATTCTGAGGAGGGGATGAGGAGGAAGGAGCTAATTTTATTGAGCATCTGCCATGTGCCAAGCACTTTACATAAATTATCACACTGATAATTTATAATTCATAAAAATCTAGTTTGATCACACTATTCCTTTTTGGAGAGAATGAAGTTCAGTAACTCTTAGAGACGCCTGGCTGGCTCAGTGGGAGGGGTATGTGACTCTATCTTGGGGTCATGCATTCAAGGCCCATGTTGGATGTAGAAATAAATTTTAAAAAAATAATAAAAATAAACAAATTAATTAATTAATAAAAATAAATAAAAAATAAAGCTTAATAATTCGCCTAATTTATCCCTGTGAGGAGCAGAACCAGAAATTAGCTGACCCTCTGGTTCTTAAGCCTGTGACCTTCTTTCCATGCTATAGTGGTTACTAGTATGAGGAAGATAAGAATCAGAGCAGGAAAGGGGAAAGATCTTTTAAAACTAGAACCACGTTGGTAAATGTTAGGGATTTGCACTAGGCTTTGGGTTCGAATCTGGATTGTGCAACTTTATTTTATTTTTTTTAAAGATTTTTATTTATTTATTCATGAGACCCACATACAATGAGAGAGAGAGAGAGGCAGAGGCAGTGGAAAGCTCGCTGAGAGCAGGGAGCCTGAGGCAGGGCTGGACCCCAGGGCTCCAGGATCAAAACCTGAGTTGAAGACACTCAAGCAACTGAGCCACTCAGGTATCCCATGGTTTATGCAATTTTAAACCAATTCCCATTGAGAATTTTGGTTTCCAACTGTCACTTAGCTACATTTATTTCCATGATTGAGTCTGATTTACACTCTTCAAACTTATTTATAATAACAGCTTGTTTTGGATCTTGAGCTCATGAATTGTTTACCGCCTACCCTAAAGTAGTACTTGCTTTAATCTGACCTACAACTGCTTTTTCCAAGCTTTGAAGAACTACTTGTTCATTCAAGTTTTTCAGAATGTTCTCCTGCTCTGAGATGTCTGTGATCTCTTAGACGTCAAGCATATTCTTTCTCAGACTTTCATCTCTCAAACCAGAAGTTCCCTCCTCCTTGTCCGGCCCAGCTCATTCTCTGAGCTCATCTAAATGCCACCCGTCTAGTCCCCTTCAATGTGACTTTTTGTGCCAATAATATCTCAGGACAGTCTCCCTACTGTGGCATTTGAGTGAGCCTCTGGTTAATAAGATGCTAATGTCAACTTCGCTGATTTGTTGAGGGCCAGCTGGACATTCAATTTTAATAAGAACCCTTCTATTTCTCCTCTGTTCTTTGGGAAAATCAGAAGAGAGAGCTCCAACAGGCCATTCTTTTCCAAGGAAGCCTTGATCACTTCCCCAGAGTGTGTGGGGGAAAAGGAGGAAGGCCACCACAATACTCATGCCAAGCAGGTGCTTGGCTGGGCCTACTCATTGCTCAGGGACTTCCATATGTCACCATACGTGTCAAGTTCGCACTCCAAACAAATGACACATTTCTACATGTCTCAAAGCCTCAGTTCCCCTTAAATATGGGACACTGTGAATGCCCAAGGGCTGCCGAATATCAAGAGAGAATTGATCTTTCCTTCTTCAATCTGGAGGGCAGGCACTGTGGCGTGGTGCCTCCTGCCAGCACCCAGCACTGAGAGAAGGAACAAGCAAGTGATTCTGTTTCTTCTTTGGGCTGGGGATTGGGCTACCCTCTCATTGACTTCTTGAAGCTTCTCATCTGAGCTCCTTCTCAGTTTCCCCAGATGCTTAGAGCAGGCATTCCAAAGGGGCAGCAGTCCCTTCACTGACACTCAGGTTTGGGGAAGTTTCAAAGGGGGCTGTAGGGGCTGATTTTTCCAGTCCAGAAGTGTGCGGAAATCCTGGTGTTGTGGGTTGAATTGTGCCCCTCAGAATGCACATGTTGAAGTCCGAACCCTCAGAACCTCAGAATGTGACCTTGTATGGAGATCAGTTTATTGCAGAAGTTATTAGCTTAAGATGAGATCATACTGGATGGAATATTAGACCCCTAAGCCAACATGAGGGGCATCCTCATGAAATGGGGGAAATTTGAACAGGGACACAGGGAGACGATCATGTGAAGCTGAAGGCGGAGATTGGGATGATGCTTCTTCAAACCAAGGAATGCCAAGGATTGCCAGCAAAGCCCCCACGCAGGGGGCAGGCCCAATACAGATTCTCTCTCTCAGCCCTTGGAAGGAACCCCCCCCCTGCTGACACTCTGATCTCTGACTTCCAGCCTCCAGAAATGTGAGACAAGGAATGCCTGTGGTTGAAGTCACCCAGTCCATGGTACTTTGTGACTGCCACCCTGGCAAACTATTACACCTGAGCTGGACCATTTTCTTGACTTCAGAGCTTCTCAAAGCCTTTACTATAAATTAAATTTATGTGTAATGATCTCCAAATTTGACTTTAGGACACCCCCCCGCCCCAAGAGCCTCCAGGCTGGACAGTGTTTCTAGGGCCACACTTTGGGAACCACAGTTCAGACTCCATGTTAGGAGTCTGGTCTAGGTTCGTCCAGTCTACCTATTAGAAAGAGGAGATGCAGGACGTAGGGGAGGGCGTGTCTCTGCCTTTTGCTCAGGGCATGATCCCAGGGTCCTGGGATCGAATCCCACACGGGCTCCCTGCTCAGCGAAGAGTCTGCTTCTCCCTCTCTGCCCCTTCTCCCACTCGTGCTCTCTCTCTCCCTCTCAAATAAATAAAGTCTTTTTAAAAAAAAATCAGCATGTGGCAGAAATAGCATTTGTAGGAACATCCCCTGGGAACCTCTGTTCAGACTCCTAATGAGTCTGGTCTAGGTTCATCAAACTTACCCAACAGAAAGAGAAGACGATGCTGTTTTAAAACCACTACCTCCGACTTATGTCATGGGTGAGGGCACCCAGTCACTTAACTTCTCCATACCCCGGTCTCCACATCTTACCAACCAGCTGTGACCGAGCACAGGACCAAGCACAGGACCAAGCACAGAACACGATGTATTCCAGTCACTTTTCTCAATAAAGAGAAGTTGGTTGAAAAAATTAAGCAAGATTCAACTTCCAGTGCTAATCCAGCAGGTCCGAAGTTTAGAATTGCCACTCCTCTGTCCTAACAAGTCAAAACTGAATAAACAAAAACCTTAGGTCTGTAAGAAAAGTGAGGTTACAGGACAAACTGCAGCCCCTTAAATTGGAGAGACTGGGAGGCAAATACAGAGAATCATGGGTTACTGGAGCAGAACCCCAAGAGTGGGAATGTCCTTGGAATCAGTGCTGGGGTAGGGAAATCTGAACGATAACTGATGAATTGCTGGAGGCTCAGTGTGGATAATTCTGAGAGCCATAAAACCCTAGGGGACTCAGTTATAGTGATCCCCTATACCTCAGTGAGTTTCACCTCCTGGAGCTCTACAAGATCCTCACAGTGAATATTTAAAAAAAAAATTTCCCCTGGTGCTCTTATCTGGGGGAGAGAAAAAGGAACTGTTTTGAGATACACCAAAGCTCTGCTCGCAACAAGGCCTGCCCTCAGGGAAAACCAGGTAACCAGAGCCTAACCCGATAAGGATTTTATCAGAGCCTAATTGGCCTGGAGGAAGGGAAATATTCAAAGTCTGGCCATCTAGAGCCACCCTGTCCCACCTAAGGGGGGAAACAGAAAAGCACAGTCCAGAGCCATGAGCTCATTAAAACACTGAGACTGAATCACGGGAGGACGCAGTGCTTCCCCTTCCTCCACACCTCAGCACCACACTGCTGGGCACAGAAAGGACTGTTTATAGGAGTTCCTTTCATCCAACCCATTGTGCCCAGCTATCCAGAAAAAACTCTAAGACACAGTAAAAACAAAATTGGAAAAGACAGAGCAAGCATCGGAACCAGACTCAGACATGGCAGGAACTATCAGACCGGGGATTTAAAGCAACAATAATGAATAAACCAACAGCTGTAATAATAAAATAGCATGCAAGACCAGATGGGCAATATGACAGAGAGATGGAAATCCTGGAAAAGAACCAAGAAGAAATGCTAGAGATAAAAACCACTATAACAGAAATGAAGAATGCCTCTGATGGGCTTCTTAGTAGACTAGACACAGCTGAGGAAAGAATCACTGAACTTGAAGATATCATAATAGAAACTTCCCAAACTGAAAAGCAAAGAGAAAACAAAGACTAGGGAGAAAAAAAGAACAGAATATTCAAGAACTGTGGGAAAACTGAAAAGGTGTAACATGTGTAATGGGAATTCCAGAAGGAGAAGAAAGGAACGAAAGAATATTTGAAACTAATGACTGAGAATTTCCCCAAATTAATGTCAGATCCAGGAAGCTCAGAGAACACCAAGCAGGAGAAACGACCAAAAAACTACACTTAGACATGTCATTTTCAAACCACAGAGACTCAAAGATAGAAATCCTGACAGAAGCCCAAAGAAAAAACACCCTACTTAGAGAACAAAAATAAGAGTTATATCTGACTTCTCAGATACCAGGCATGAAGGGAGTAGGATGAAATGAAGTGTTGAAAAAGATAAACCACAAATTCTGTACTCTGTGGAGTTAGCCTTCAAAAATAAGGAGAAATAACGACTTTCTTGGACAACTGGGGCAATTTGTTGCCATTAGATTTGTCTTGTAAGAAACGTTAAAAGAGGGACACCTGGGTGGCTTAGGTCATGATCCTGGAGTCCTGGGATCGGCATGAAGCCTGCTTCTCCCTCTGCCTATTGTCTCTGCCTCTCTCTGTGTCTCTCATAAATAAATAAATCTAAAAAAAAAAAAAAAAGAAACGTTAAAAGAAGTTCTTTAGAAAGAAGATAATTGATATAGATGAAAAACCTGGATTTACACATAAAGAAAGAAAGAGCATCGGAGACAGAATGAATGAAGGGGGAAGATTGTATCTTATTCTAGTTTTAATTGGTATTCCTATGAATACGATGAAACTTTTCCCGATTAAAAAACAGGTTAAAAAAATAAGCAAGATTGACCATGGTTCCTCTGAGCTATTCCTTTCAGCCTTGGTCACCAGAGCTCTGTGTTTGCATCACTTAGACGGGAGTGGGCGACGAGTGGGAGACGGGCAACCCCTTCCTTCCTTTTCTCCTTTTCTGGTAAAGGGCCTCACCATCTCTCACTTGCTTCCCAAGGAGGCAAATGACATCCTAAGAGAGAGGATGTGGAAGACAGACAGGCGCAGGAAGGCTCTGTGTTTACGGGATCTCTTTCCTGCTTTATCTCTTTTGAGCATTAAGACAGGCACATGCGGTTGCAGCACAAGCATTCACCCTATCATGCAGGTGGGTGAATTCGCTGGCTGAAATGTCAGAAGCTGGGTTTGAACGCAGGTCTCTTGGCTCCCAACGGGCCCCTTCCACCCAGGCCGTGGGAGTGGTTCATCTCAGTTGCTGAAAACAGGGAGTTGCAAAGACCTCTGTCAGACAGAGGGGGGTTGTTTGCTTGCAAACAAATGGGAGGTGAGTTCCTGAGGGAGGCAATCACCGGGTTGCTGCTGCTCCTGAGCACGTTTGACCTGCAGAGGGGGAGGTGCTGGTTGTATCCAGTTGCCTTTGCCCCAGTGTGGCCAGGGGATGGGGATGGGCCCAGGTCTGGCAGGCAGCAGCTGGCCATGCTCCGTGTTGCTGAGACCGCTTTCTTCTCTCTACCCCGTAGAAGGTGCCTATGGGAATCCTTGCGGTCGAGGCAAGCACATTCTAGAAGATGCGTTAACTTGGAGTTGTCTGGAGGAGCAAGCTGAGGGGATGGTGGGGAGCGGGCTTTGCTGGCCCTTTCCTCTCAACCTCGGTGACCTGCGTAGCCCAAGACCCAAGGGACCAGAGTCCATGAACTGTCACACTCCTGCCTTCGTTCCCATCTTTGGGAAGATTTTTTTTTTTTTTTCATTTTAATTGCTCACATGGGGACTGAGTTCTGACAAAGATCAGAGCTTTAAGATTCTGACTATTTCAGAAGACAGATTTTTGAGCTCAGGGATTGAAAATGTGTTTTAGAAAAAAAAAATGGATGCATCTTCTTGGTAGATTGTGCACAGGGCACTTGAGAGGGTGACACTTAAAATACTTAATGACCCTTGACCCATAAGCACAGGCCCTGAACAACCAGAAGGAGGGCACCTGGGGTCTTGGAGAGCTCTATCTGCAGCATCAGATGTTAACCCTCTAGTTGCTGAACCGGGGAGATGGCGGAGGCTGTGGGGGAAGGGACAGGGGCCAGAGGAACCCCAGCCCCTCAGTTATTCATTCAGTGATACAGAAATCTCTGTTTTTAGCAACTTGTTTTGCTTTCACCTGTGCAGACAGCTGAATACTAGCCCTGCCCCTCACCATTTTAGGAAGGAGATAGTAAAGCTAAGGGGGGTTGAAAGATCTGGCCACGTCATGCAAAAATATCCCAGCTCAGCCTGTAACCCTTGTCTTTATTTTATTTTTAAAGATTTTGTTTATTTGAGAGAGAGTGAGCATGAACAGGGGGAGGGGCAGAGGGAAAGAGAAGCAGGTTCCCTGCTGAGCACAAAGCCCTATAGACTCTATCCCAGGACCCCCAGGAGGGACCACGACCTTAGCAAAGGCAGGTGACCATGACCCTAGCAAAGGCAGATACTTAACTGGCTGAGCACCCAGGGGCCCTAACCCTTTTAAGATCCTCAACCTGATACTAAGAAAAAGTATCTAACATTCCTTGTCAATACCATAATATTTTGAGCAATTTATGTAGAAAATAGGCTGCCTAAGATCATATCAACATGTGAAGTATTCTCTAGAGCAAGAGTTGACAAACATTTTCCATAAAAGGCCATTGTTTTTTGTTTTGTTTAGAGAGGGAGAGAGTTCACGTGTGTGCACAAGGTGGGGGAGGAGGGAGGTAAAGGGAGAGAGATTTTTTTTTTAAGATCTTTTTTATTTGAGGGATCCCTGGGTGGTGCAGCGGTTTGGCGCTTGTCTTTGGCCCAGGGCGCGATCCTGGAGACCCAGGATCGAATCCCACATCAGGCTCCCGGTGCATGGAGCCTGCTTCTCCCTCTGCCTGTGTCTCTGCCTCTCTCTCTCTCTCTCTGTGACTATCATAAATAAATAAAAATTAAAAAAAATAAAAAAAAAAGAAAAATTTAAAAAAAAAATAAAAAGATCTTTTTTATTTGAGAGAGCACAAGCAGTGGGGAGAGGCAGAGGAAGAGGGAGAAGCAGACTCCCCACTGAGCACGGAGCCCCACATGGGGCTTGATCCCAGGACCCTGAGATCACAATCTGAGCTGAAGGCAGACTGAGAGAATCTTAAGGAGGCTCCATGCCCAGCTTGGAGCCAGATGCAGGGCTCAGTCTCACGACCCTGAGATCATGACCTGAGCTGAAATCAAGAGTCAGATGCTCAACCCGCTGAGGCACCCAGGTATTTTGTAAATCTTATTTGGTTTGTGGGTCAGAAAGCCTCTCTAGCTCTGTCATTGCAGCATGAAGGCAAACATGCACATAAGTAAATAAAGGAGTGTGGCTGTATTCTGACAAATTTTTATTTATGGGCACTAAAATGTGAATTTCATATGGTTTTCACATGCCACAAAACAGAATCATTCTTTTGATATTTTTAGCCATTAAAAATCGAAAAACAGGGTCACCTGGGTGGCTCAGTAGTTGAGCATCTGCCTTTGCCCCAGGGTGCGATCCTGGGGTCCTGGGATGAAATCCCACATCAGGCTCTCCATGGGGAGCCTGCTTCTCCCTCTGCCTGTGTCTCTGCTTCTCTCTCTCTGTGTCTCTCATGAATAAGTAAAAATTTTTTTTAAAAAATTCGAAAAAATTGAAAAACATTCCCTGAAAAAAAAAAACACACCATTTTTTTCAACCATTAAAGAATGAAAAACATTCATTGAAAAAAGAAAACATTCATTCGCTGAAAAACATCCTTAGCTTGCAAGTCATACAAAAACACGGCAGGCTGGATTGAGCTCACGGGCCTCATTTTGCCAACCCCTGGGCTAGATAGTCCAGGCCTCTGGAGATTCCCCACATCCCCAGCACAGTGTTTATATAGAATTAGAACCAACGTGAGGCTGGTTTCCCCATTCGCCTTCCTCTATGTCCCACCTACATGAGTGAGCCCAGGAGAACCCCTGAATTCCAGAAATCTGTGGCTGGGCGGGGGTGTCCAGGAGGCTGTGGGCGCAGTGGAGCTGGCCCGCTCTGGGGGCTGCGAGCACAGAACTGCCGTGGAAGCGGGGCTTGCTGCCACCAGGCCCCAGCTCCCCCCTCCACCCAGGAACACCCCTTAGCCACAGGCCTGCCCTGGTAATTACCCTGTTCTCTCTATACTTACTCAGGAAGGAGCTTGTCCAGAGCAGCGTTCAGATTCCTTCTTAATCTTCATCATCAGGTTATTCTGAGAGGTTGTACAACAAAATTGTCCATCGCAAGGGCTCTGGACTGCCTGGATTAGAAACTCAGCTCTGTCACAGTGAGTGACCCTGGCTGAATTAGTTATCTCTCTGTGTGGCATTTCCTCACCTGTGTCATGAATGGAATAACAGAGTCAACATGTAGAAAAGATTTAAAATGTGTTCAATATGGGGCACCAGGGTGGCTAGCGGCTGAGCGTCTGCCTTTGGCTCAGGTCGTGATCCCGGGGTCCTGGGATCGAGTCCCGCATCGGGCTCCCTGCATGGAGCCTGCTTCTCCCTCTGCCTGTGTCTCTGCCTCTTTCTCTGTGTCTCTCATGAATAAATGAATAAAATCTTTAAAAAATACAATAAAATGTGCTCAGTAAATTTTAGTTTTTAATATTCCTATTTGGCTTCTCTTCTCTCTCTCCCCTGAACCCACCCATCAACGTGCCAGGCTCTGTGCCGGGGAGGGGAATGCAAAGCCAGGGGAGGTTAGTGTTGTTTCAGTTCGTTTTTGTTACATAACAAAACACCCAAAACTTAGTGACTAAAAACAACGACAAACGTTTATTTGCTCACAGCTCTGCAAGTGAGCAGGGCTCAGGGCTCAGGGCTCAGGGCTCAGGGCTCAGGGCATGGGGTCTCCGCTGTTCGTAGTCTTGGCTGGGTAGCTCCAGTGGGGCTAGAGGTAGCCTGGTAGCTTTGCTGACATCAGGGGCCGGCTGAGCCGCCCCTGTGCCCCCAGCACCTCTCTTGCCATGCGGCCTCTGTCTAGCAGGATGGATGAGGAGAAGGCCCAGGTCCCAAAGTTACGTAGTGTGACCTCCACCACATTTTGTGGTCAAAGCAAGTCATAGGGCCTGCCCAGATTTAAGGGGAGGTAAATGGCTCCCATATCTTCATGGGAGGAACATGCATAGGAATGGAGGAACTGTGGGAGGCTAATTTTTGCAGGCAATCTACCACAAGGACAGGGATGGATAAGCGTGAACGGCCCAAAAGCCCACGCCCGGCCTGGCTTCTTTTTCTTCTTCTTTTTTTTTTTAAGGACTTTATTTATTTCTTCATGAGAGACACAGAGAGAGAAGCAGAGACACAGGCAGAGGGAGAAGCAGGCTCCCTGTGGGGACCCTGCTGTGGGACTCGATCCCAGGGCGCCGGGATCGCGCCCTGAGCCAAAGGCAGGCGTTTAAGCCAGATGCCCCTCAGCCTGGCTTCTTCACCTGTTATCACCAGAACCTAGAACAATGTTTTTAAAAACCCTTAAGAAAGATTTACTTCTCTCCTGGTTTGGAAGAGTTCTCTTCCTTTTGAAATTTATTATCTTTATTTTTATTTTTTTAGCAAGCTCCACACCCAACGTGGGACCCAAACTCATGACCCTGAGATCAAGAGTCACTCCACCGGCTGAGCCAGCCAGGCGCCCAAAATAGATTATCTTTTAAAAACTGTGTCCATCTCACCGAAAAGCCACTGAGATAGTGTGAGTGAGAAAGAATAGTTTTAAATCGCTCATTCTACCATAACTCAAAAATTTTGCATATCACTATTTGTAGACATCGCATTTTTATAATGTAAGTTACATAACATAGACATGACAACCAGAGAAACCTTTTCTATAGTCTGTTCGCATATATAATTCTGTATTCAGCTATTTTTACTTATCACAATATCCAACAGTTTTTGTCATGTCCTTACATGGTTTTCATAATTCCCCTTTTTAAAACAGTTCCTGTAATGTTCCATTGTGTTGATCTGTCATGACCCATTAAATCTTTCCTCTCGCCGTCATCTAGGCTGTTTCTGCTGTACAACACTTTTCCATATTTCAACACAGCCTTCCTGATTTTTTTGGTAGCAGCTGAACGATATTTCATCGTGTTTATCTACCATATTCTATAAACACACCTTCCTCTCACGGTGGCCTCGTGGCTGTGGGTACACAGTGGATCTGAGCGAAGCTGCTCACAGGGACACATGCTGGGACAAGGACACACTGAACTGTGACAGAGGCAGAGGTGAAAGGTGCGCCGGAGGCCAGGGTTGGGGTGGGGGGACCAGGACTCCAGGGGTTCAGTCTCAGAGTGCTTCTCAAACACCTCTTGCTTCCTCTCAGCTTCCCATTGTTTTGTACGTGCTACAATAGACCTGTGGTAGCATAGTTCTTTTGTCTTTTTTTGAATTATTTTATTATTTATTTATTTATTTATTTTTTAATTGTATTTATTTATTCAAGAGAGACACAGAGAGAGAGAGGCAGGGACACAGGCAGAGGGAGAAGCAGGCTCCATGCAGGGAGCCCGATATGGGACTCGATCTCAGGACTCCAGGATCACGCCCTGAGCTGAAGGCAGAGCTAAACCGCTGAGCCCCCCGGGCTGCCCTGAATGATTTTATTAAAATAAATTCCCAGGAGTGCATGACTAGGCCAAGAAGCATCAATATCTTTTTGGCTCCCGCTGAGCAGGACTTAACAAAACGACTTTCCGAAGCTGGCCCTACACTCTGGCGCTGCTGTTGGATGTTAGCTTGAAAGTCAGCCCAGGTGCGAATGGGAACATCCAACAGGTGTTTCTTTGGTTCTCCTCCGTGGGCTCTGATCACAATCTGTGATTGAAGGCTCACTGTCTACCTGCTCCTCTAGTTTCCAGGTCCCTAAGAAAAGGGAAAGCAACTTGTCCACCTTTTTATCCCAGTTCTATTTAGCACAGTACCTAGCCCCACAGGGTAGAGGTAAAATGCGTGATTACCTGCAATAATTATGTTCTCCGACTTGGGTCCAAATTCTATCTCCCTAAGCTTTGTCCACACTCCCTGGGCCTTAGTTTACTCATCTACAAAATGGGGATGATAACACCTGCCTTGCAGGGTTTGTATAGGGATATGAGACAATGTTTCCAAAGGGCCTAACACAGAGCCTGATGCAAGAAAAACAACAATTTTATTATGATGTCATGTGCTCATTTGTTGAATTTTCCACTGTGAAAGCCATTCATATATTTCCTCCATTTATGTTAGGGTCTAGCTGTTTTTCTAATAAATTTGAATGAATTCTTCATTTATTTTTTGGCTTTATAGTGTTTTGTCACATAAGCTTTAAATATTTTAGTTTTGTCATTTTCATTATAGAAGCTTTGCGATTTTATATGTCCACATTTGTAGATTTTTCCCCCTGAGACTTTTTTACATTTCTTCAACTAAGAACATCATTACACTCTCACAAGTGTGATTTATTTCCCATTTTCTACTGTTGTTTCAACAATTTAATTTCTTTTAAATTGTAATTTTTTAAAAAATTGTGATTTTTTTTAATCCACTAATGTATATAATGTAAGGTATGCCTCTAACTCAATATTTTCCCCCAAGCTGGTATACTACTACATTCATTTGCTAGAGCTGTCGTAACAAAGTATCACAAACTGGGTGGCTTAAAACAACAGATATTTGTTCTCTACCAGTTCTGGAGGCCAGAAGTCCAAAATCAAAGTGTTGGCAGGGCCATCTCCCTCTGGAGGCTCCAGGGGAACAAGGATCAGTTCCTTGCCTCTTCCCACTGCTGGCCCTGGGTGCCCCTTGGCCTTTGGCTGTATTGCTCTAGCTTCTGCCTTCATGGTCACATTGCTTCTTCTTCTTTTTTCTTTAAAGATTTTGTTTATTTATTCATGAGAGACACACACACACACACACACAGAGAGAGAGAGAGAGAGAGAGAGAGAGAGAGAGAGAGAGGCAGAGACACAGGGAGAAGGAGAAGCAGGCTCCATGCAGGGAGCCCAATGCAGGACTCGATCCAGGGACCCTGGGATCATGCCCTGGGCCGAAGGCAGATGCTCAGCTGATGAGCCACCCAGACATCCCAACTTCTTGTTCTGTGCCTCTCAGAACTCTACTGGTGATGGCATCCAGGGCCTATTTAGATAATCCATTCTCAAAACCATTGATTTAATCACAATTGCAAAGACCCTTTTCCCAAATAAAGTAACATTTTCAAGTTCCAGATTGAGGCTTTGACATCTGTGAGTGGCCCCTAGTAAACCTACTTACACACTTAAAAAAAACTCAGTCCTTATTCTTCAGTGAAGAGAACAGTAGGCAGCCCAGTGACTTGACTATACAGGAGTAAAGTAGGGATAACTGAGGAGACAAACCTTAAGAGCATCTTAACTCTAGGAAACAAACTGAGGGCTGCTGGAGAGGAGGGAGTGGGCGATGGGGTAACTGGGTGATGGGCATTAAGGAGGGCACGTGATGTAACGAGCACTGGGTGTTGTGTGCAACCGATGCATCACAGATCTCTACGTCTGAAACTAAAAATACACAATATGTTAACTAATTTAATTTAAACAAATTTAAATAAATTTAAATTAAAAATTTAAATAAAATAAGTTTGGCAGCCCGGGTGGCTCAGAGGTTTAGTGCCTGCCTTCGGCCCAGGGCGTGATCCTGGAGACCCGGGATCCCCGCATGGAGCCTGCTTCTCCCTCTGCCCGTGTCTCTGCCTCTCTCTCTGTGTGTGTCTCTCATGAATAAATAAATAAAATATATCTATATATAAATAAATAAATAAGTTCAAAAACATAAATTTACGTTAAAAAAAAAAGTAGGGACAACTGAGGGTAGGATCTGTATGTGGGGTGGGGGGGCAGCCAGCCTCTGAGTTCTAATTTACATCACTGATGCCACCTGTGGGGAAGTGGCCCCATCTTAAATTCTGTATCATCCATGTGGCCAACAGCAGCTCATGCTCTCGGGTCTGGAGCAGAACTATCTTTTGGCCTCTGGTGGCAGAGATGACTAGTTAGCCACCTGATACATCAGTGACAGTCCCCAGCTAAATGACTCTCTGCCTTCCTTTTGTTCTGTTGCCATGGACTAAATTCTGGTCAAACAGCTGCAGAGGAGAACTCACTGAATGGGATTTTCAAGGAAGTTCCTTCAAAGGGAGACAGATAGTTAGGCAGTGCCCCAGTTGTCCCTTTCTCTTTCTTGTCTTCCTGCCTGGAATACAGATGCAATGGCTGGAGCTCCAGCACCAGTCTTGAACCACAATGTGACCAGCAAACTAGAAATCAGGCTCTAGAAATGGCTGAACAAAAATTAGAAAGAGCTGGCGTCTGATGTGCTACCGACCTAGCTGGGGGCTACCTACCTTTGTACTCGTTTTGCTTGGGAAAAATAAACCTGTGACTTACTTGAGCCACTTTGGTTATTTCTTGTTAATATCAGTTAATCTCAGTTTCTAATTGATGCAGTATCAGAACTGTATTCTCTATTCTTTATTGACTTTTGGCATGAGTTTATTTTACCTATAACTTTCAGCTCAAATGTCACTTCTTCAAAGCTACCTTCTCTACCATCCACCATATCTAGAGCCGCCACCCCTCACCTCGTCATTCTTTATCATGTTGCCCTGGTTGATGGTCCTTAATGTGCCACCTACACCAGGAATTATCTTTTTTCCCCTTTCTCCTTTTTTTAAAAAAATATTTTTAATTTTTATTTATTTGAGAGAGAGATTGAGTGAGAGAGAGAGCATGCACAAGCAGGGGGAAGGAGAGGGAGAGGCAGACTCTTCCACGGAGCAGGGAGCCCAATGTGGGGCTGGACCCCAGGACCCCGGGATCATGACTCGAGCCCAAGGCAGACATTCAACCATCTGAGCCATCCAGGTGCCCCTTCTTTTTCCCTTCCTTACTTGTTTGTTGTCCTCTTTTCCTGGAGAATGTAAGGTGCATGATACCAGCGACCACGCATGTCCTGCTCTCTGCTGTCACTAGGAGAATTTTTGGTGCACGGTGGGTGCTTGACAAGTATATGTGGACTGGATGAGTCTGTGCAGGAATGAAGATGAGACTCCCCGAGTAGGTGGTGCTGTTGAAAAGCCTCCTAAGGGGAAATCCAAGAAGCTTGAATAGAAGACCCGATGATGCAAGTGGTTGAGAGTCCAGAGTACTGAGAGGGAGGGAGATGTTGACTTTCCCTAATCCCTCTCCTTCAGAACATAAAACACACTCACTTGGGGCCCCTTTGCCAGGGCAGAACATGATTTCACATTCGCTGCTGGATCCATGGTTGTACTACCTGCTGGACTGCGCAGCGTGAGCTCAAATTCCTAGAATTTGTCCAAGTCAGCCCCTAGCTTGGTCCCATGGGAAGATAATCAGCTGAGCCTCCAGGATGATGGCTGTTAATTGACTGAGCCCCAACATCCCTCCCAGCACCGGCCTTTCCCTCCCTAGAAGATCTTCAACAGAAATTGTTCTGGCTTCACCCTCTCCCTACTTGGTTCAATGCGGCTCAGCCTCAGCCACCCAGTTCTTTTTTTTTTTTTTTTCTTTCTTTCTTTCTTTCTTTCTTTCTTTCTTTCTTTCTTTTCTTTTCTTTTCTTTCAAGATTTTATTTATTTATTCATGAGAGACACAAAAAGAGGCAGAGGAAGAGGGGAAGCAGGCTCCCCTCTGCAGGAAGCCCAATGTGGGACTTGATCCCAGGACCCCAGACTCACACCCTGAGCCGAAGGCAGATGCTCAACCACTGAGCCCCCCAGGCGCCCCACAGCTGCCCAGGTGTTATTCCTCTGTGGAAACGCCCCTGGTTGCTTTGGTTCACCTGGATCCTTTCTGTTCCTACTGTCAAAATGACTCTCGTTTTGATATGTCATTCATTCATTTATTGACTCTTTCGTTCCTTTACCTCAAAACTATTTAGGGTTTCTCCTGAGTGGGGTGCTCCACTGGTTCCTGGGCTATACCAAGAACGAAAATAAACTTGGTCCTTGTTGATTCATGTATTAATTATTGAACAGATGTTTCCAGTTTTCAGTGCCTTGGGGATCAGCACAGAGGCCAAATAAAAGCCCCAGAGGGAGGTGACATACCCAAAGCAGACACGGAGCAGCTTTCAGCCTCAACTACCAGCACTTATCTCATGACCAGCACGGTGGTGGCTGCAAACAGACGTTTCCTGTGGGGCACACCCGCCGAACCCATTGAATACAGCAGATGGATGCATCCACATCCATGGTCTGCTGTTCTGTGGTCCTCCGTGGGGCTGGAGATGCCAGTGGGACTAGTAGGAGGTGGCCGTCGGCAGTGGACTCTGAGGGGCAGCCTGCTTTCTGATAGCCGCTTCTGAGTGGAAGCACAGGGAAAGGAGAAATTCTGTTATCCCACAGAAAGGTAGGACAAGGGCCAGGGGCTTACCCTGCAGAATGGGTGGAAATTGAGATTTTTTTCAGTGAATGCCCATGAGCCCATAGCAAGATGGTCCAAAGTGCAGTCAAAGAGTCACACAGGGTCTTAATGGTACCATTCGATGGCCAGAGGGGTTGCCCTTCTCCTGTGGGTGGGTGGGGGCTCTGTGGGTACAGATCCTGCCTTTCCTAGCCCAGTACGATCAAACATGCACTCACCACAACTGGTCAATCCATGAGCTTGTTCTTTGCCCTCACAGGCAGATGCAATCAAACGTCCATTATCATATTGCTTCCTTTTTTTTTTTTTTTTAAGATTTTGTTTGTTTACTCATGAGAGAGAGAGGCAGAGACATAGGAGAGGGAGAAGCAGGCTCCCCACAGGGAGCCTGATGTGGGACTTGATCCCTGGACCCAGATCATGACCTGAGCTGAAGGCGGGTGCCCAACCGCTGAGCTACCCAGGCGACCATCATATTGCTTCTTAATCTGAAACCCAAACAACTACAAGCTCACATGACCATTATTTTCTATCCTGACCTGGGAGACCGGGAAGCCACTTCTTCATTATATCACAGGGTCAGCAAGATGTCGTCAGTCCCCGCATCACTCACAAGTGCAGTACTATATCCATGGATGATTCACACTCAAAATGATGTCCTTGGGGGCACTCCTGGATTCTGAGAGGGTGATTGAATGAGAATAGATGACCCATGTGGAGTAGCATTTGAAATGTTGGATGTATTTAATTGAATCATGACTCTGAAAATGGAATGGCCTCTTTGGCATTTGGTTAATTAGAACGCTGAAGCAACCAGGCCAGCCCATGGTCGATCTTGCTGGGCAGGCCCAGGGTTACTGAATGTACGTGGATCACCTTTCTTGTGATGATCTGTCTGTTTTTGTTTTGTTTTTTAATTTTTTTAAATTTATTCATGAGAGACAGAGAGAGAGAGAGAGAGGCAGAGACACAGACAGAGGGAGAAGCAGGCTCCATGGAGGGAGCCTGACATGGGACTCGATCCCAGGTCTCCAGGATCAGGCCCTGGGCTGAAGGCGGCGCTAAACCACTGAGCCAGCCGGGCTGCCCGATCTGTCTGTTTTTAATCCCAGTCTGCCTGCCACCTAGAGCTCTCCAGGCTGCTCCTACGCCTTGCTATGTGCCCAACAAACTTAAATTCATTTTAGAGATTAAGCAAAGCATAAATAAGAGGACAAACCTTTTAGTGGAAGGAAAACCATAATCAGTGATGCATTCTGGCCCACAGTACCTGCTGCTTGAACCACCCTCCCCTTGGCTTAGCTCCATGAGCACTGGGAGCTGGCTTTCATGATCCTTGGGTTGTGGATACATCCACACGGTATTTTCTGGGGTCAATCTGTGCCCATCGTGTTTTGCCAGCTTGTGGACTCTCTGACCCAGTAACTGGTGTCCTTAGAAGGCCATGTGAAGACAGTGACCCATGGAAGGTGCTCTGTGATCCACGGAGGGAGCAGAATAAGGTAGCTGCAAGCCAAGGAATGCCCAGGGCTGCCCTCAAAGCACTGGAAGCTGAGAGGAAACCAGGAGGGAGTCCCTGACAGGTCTCAGAAGGTGTGAAGCCCTGCCCACACTGGGATGTCAGACATCTAGCCTCTGGAACTGTGAGACAGTCCATTTGTGGCGTTTGAATCCACCCAGTTTGTGGTCCTTGGTTACAGCAGCCCTAGAAAATCGGTAGCCACATTTTCCTGCTTTTTTGAGGATCGTACCAGAGGCAAATTTACTGTAAAGCTAATGAAGCATAAGGTTCAGGCCCCTTACCTATGTGAGCTCCTTCCAAACTTGTACCTCATTTTGTCCTCATAATTTTAGATTATTTCTCTTAAAGAATGTTCCCCAAATAGTATAAGATCTGGGCTCCATGAGCTCTAGCTCTGCTGCTGCCCCATAGCCACCCCTCCCACTTGTACTCTACCCCAGTTGTGGCCTCAGAGGGGGCAGGACTGCAGTCTCTCTTAGGTTTCCACTCCCATTCTGCCATTCTTCCATTCCCAGGAAGCCTCACCAGTCTGGAAGGCCTTGGAAGGACAGGCCAACGGTAGGTTGTTTTATCCATTTGAGGGCCAAATGGCTGAATTACAGGTGTTCTTGGGGTCTCTCTGGCCAAGCACCTCCTGGGTAACTGCATAAGAACACTTTCCTTTGGAGCCTCAGTACCAGAAGTTGACATTTCCAACAGGCTGTCTCAGTTTGAGGGGAGCCAAAAAGCCTGATGGGAGAGTCAAGCCCTGGGAAAGGCCTGTCACCATTCCAGTCTGGCTGCTCTTACTCCTGGCTGTCCTGATATGTGGCTTCTCCACCTCCACCCAAGCCCGTCTTCATTCTCTACATTCAGATCATCAGAGAAGGCAGAAATGGCCCCTCAGGCCCTACGCACATATGCACACAGGGAAATGTCCCTTGTCTCAACAGGACTTCTGTCTCATCCTGTTTCCCCACCTCTAAGCCAACCCTAATTCAAACCAATGTCACATGTATGTGGCATTTAGTCTGTATGAGGCGCTGGGGAACCCTGGATAAAGGGTACACAGGCCCTGGGAAGGGGGAGACCTGAATATAAATGACCTATATAACAGAAATAAGATGAAAGACTGCGGTAAATGCCCAAAGTATAAGCAATGTGCTATCTGATTTCTCAAAGGGCAATTAATTCTGATTGGGGTGTGTGTCTGTGTGACCTTTTACAGAGGAGGTGCTACAGGTTGTGATGAAAAATATTTACCATTGTCTAAGACGGTGGTGTAGGAAGGTCCTGACCCCACCTCCTCCCACTGGACACACTGAATCTACAGGCATCATTCTCTGTAAATCAATCAGTGTGATATACCACATTAACAAAACAAAGGATCACAACCTTATGATTACCTCAGTAGATGCAGGAAAAGCATTTGACAAAATTCAACATCCATTTATGATAGAAGCTCTCAAGAGGGAATATAACTTAACTCCAGATAATAAAGGCCATAATGACAAGCCCACTGCTTACATCATACTCAACAGTGAAAAGCTGAAAGCTTTTCCTCCAAGATCAGGAATAGACAAGGATGTCTGCTCTTGCCATTTTTATTCAACAGAGTACTGGAAGTCCTAACAGAGCATTTAGGCAAGAAAAAGAAATAAAGGAATTCAGATCAGAAAGAAAAAGTAAAATGGCCACTATTTGCAAATGGCATAATTTTATACATTGAAAACTGTAAAAACCGCCAAGAAACCATTAGCACTAATAAATTCAGTAAAGCTGTAGGATACAAAATTAACATACAAAAATCTGTTGGACTTATATGCACTAACAATGAACCATCAGAGAAATTTAAAAACCAATCCTGTTTACAATTGCATCAAAAAGAATAAAATACTTAGGAATAAATTTAATTGAGGAGGTAAAAGACCTGGTTGTTGAAAACTATAAGACATTGATGAAAGAAGTCTAAGATGACACAAATAAATGGAAAGACATACTATGCTCATGAATTGGAAGAATTAATATTGTTAAAATGTCTATACCTCCAAAGCGATCCACAGATTCAATGTAATCCCTATCATAATTCCAATGACATTTATTGCAGAAATAGAAGAAACAATCCTAAAATTTGTATGGAACCACAATACAACCAAAGTGATCTTGAGAAAGAAGAATGAAGCCTGAAGCATCGTGCTCCCTGATTTCAAACCATATAACAAAGCTATATGAATTAAAACAGTATGGTGTTGGCATAAAAACAGACACATAAATCAATGGAACAGAATAGAGATCCCAGAAATATGCATGGGGATATATGATCAATTATTTTACAACAAAGGAGCCAAGAATAGACAATGGGGAAAGTACAATCTCTTCAATAAGCAATGTTGGCAAAACTGGATAGCTGCATGCAACAAAAAGGTAACTAGATTACCATCTTGTGCCATACACAAAAATTACCTCAGAATGGATTAAAGGCTTAAACATAAGACCTGAAACTTTAAAACTCCTAGAAGAAAACATAGGAAATAAATTCTTTGATGTTGTCTTGGCAAAGATTTTTTTGTATCTGACTCCAAAAGCAAAGGCAACAAAAATTAAAAAATAGGACTATATAAAAAGCTTCTGCACAACAAAGAAAACCATCAACAAAATGAAAGGCAACCTAATGAATGGAAGAAAATATTTGCAAATCATATATCCAAGAAGAGGTTAATATCCAAAATATATAAAGAACTCTACAGTTCAATAATGCAAAAACAATTTTTTAAGTGGACAGTGGATCTCAATAGACATTCTTCCAAAGAAGACATACAGATGGCCAACAGACACCTGAAAAGATGCTCAACATCACTCATCATCAGGGAAATGCAAATTAAAACCACAGTAAGATATCACCTCACACCTGTTGGATTGGTTAGTATTAAAAGTATAAGAAATAACAAGTGTTGGGCAGCCCTGGTAGCTCAGCAGTTTAGTGCAGCCTTCAGCCCAGGGTGTGATCTTGGAGACCGGGGATCGAGTCCCACGTCGGGCTCCCTGCATGGAGCCTGCTTCTTCCTCTGCCTGTGTCTCTGCCTCTATCTCTCTCTGTGTTTCTCGTGAACAAATAAATAAAATCTTAAAAAATAACAATAAAAAATAAAAAAAGAAATAACAAATGTTGATGAGGATGCGGAGAAAAAGGAACCCTCTTGCATTGTTGGTGCAAATGTAAACTGGGGCAGCCACTGTAGAAAACAGTATGGAGCTTCCTCAAAAAATTAAAAATAGAACTACCATACAATCTAGCAATTCCACGATTAGGTATTTACCCGAAGAAAATAAAAGCACTAACTCAAAAAAGATATATATGCTTCTATGTTCATTGCAGCATCATTTCCAATAGCCAAGATATGGAAATAACCATAGTCTCCACTGGTGGATTAAAAAAGCTGTAGTATATATAGGAAATGAAATACCACTCAGCCATCAAAAAGAATGAAATCTTGCCATTTGTGACCCATGGATGGAGCGGGACGGTATGATGCTAAGTGAAATAAGGCAGATAGAGAAAGAAAAATACCATATGATTTCACTTACATGTAGAATCTAAAAAACAAAGCAAAACTCACAGATATGGAGGACAGAATGATGGTTGCTAGAAGGGTGGGGGAGGTTGAGGGATGAGTGAAACAGGTGAAGAGGATCAAGAGCTACAAACTTCCAGTCATAAAATAAATAAGTCGGGCAGCCCGGGTGGCTCAGTGGTTTAGCACCGCCTTTGGCCCAGGGCGTGATCCTGGAGACCCGGGATCCAGTCCCATGTCGGGTTCCCTGCATGGAGCCTGCTTTTCCCTCTGCCTGTGTCTCTGCCTCTCTCTCTCTGTGTCTCTCTCATGAATAAATAAATAAAATCTTAAAAATAAAATAAATAAGTCATGGGAATGATACACATCATGGTGACTATAGTCAATAATATTGTAGTGCATACTTGAAAGTTGCCAAGAGACTGAATAAGAAAAAATGTTTTGTTGTTCTTTGCATGATGACAACTGCTAACTAGACTTATTGTGATCTCTTCGCGGTGTACACATACATCCAATCATTATATGGTGCACCTGAAACTAATATAATGTCATATGTCAATTATACCTCAATTAAAAAGAATTGAAGAGTCAGAACTGACAGCACAAGTGAGGGAAGACCAAGTTCCTGGGACGGGTCCTCCGAAGTCGGGCTGTGAGAAAGTCCAGGGACCTGCACCACACGTGCAGAGGTAGGCCCAGGCAGCAGGGGACCCGCTGGGGCTCAGGACAGCCGCTATTTGCCACTCAGATTCAGAGCATTTCAGTATTTTAACAACCGGTTCAGCCGTGCCTGAGCTTACCAGCTGGCTGGCTGCCCTGAAGTGGCATGAAGGTTGGCACTTCAGCAGCACGTGGTTGGCCCCTTCCCTCTGGAAATACATTTCCTCCCATTTCCAAAACAGCCTCTCACGGTTAGACTTGATTCTTCTCACTCTATGTTGCAATGGAACCACCTGCCTCCCATGAAAGAGGGTATTGTTTTCCACCTGGGCCGCCCACGGCTGGGTGGGTAGAGCAGCGGGCGCCCACTGGGGCCTGTCCTGCGTCCTGCCTGGAACAGTTGGGGTGCCGGCCGGGTGTGGGGGCCCCTGGACACCGTCCTCAGGCTTTTAGAGAACTAAACAGTGGGTGTGGCTCACGTCAAATAAACAACTCCCTGGGCATTGCAGATTCAGACACGGTGCTGCAGTTTTCTTCAAGATGTAATTATCGTGGGGAAAACCGCTCTCCTTCCACTTGGCCAGCCCTTGGGGGATAGAATGTTTACAACAGGGAAAAACATAAAGAGATTTTGTTTTGTTGTGTTTTTCTTTACTTACTGTAGCCACCCGCCGTCACAGTTGTGTGAAATAAGATTCCTGTAGCCGTAGCCCACACGAGGGCCAGGGTGAGGGCCCCGAGTGTGGTGGGGTCAGGCCCAGGCCCAGGCCCAGGCCCAGGGTGGGATTGAGGGACGCGACACCCAGTCTGGTAACTGCACCGCTGCGCCCGGGCGGGCTGGGTGTTGTCTGGGGGTGTGGCTTTGTCTTAGAAAAGGCCTGGTTTTTTTTGTTGTTTTTTTTTGTTTTTAAAATAAAGGCCCATAAGACACAGGTTACAGGGCAGAGGGATTTGAGGAGTTTCTAAGTTCAGTTGGGCTTCTAACATGAGAAGGAGACCAGGGGCATGTTAGTTTAGAAGTGAGGGCAGTGTGCATGTTGTGTATACGTGTGTCTGTGTGCTTGTTTACGGGACAGGGAGAGGGAGAGGGAGAGGGAGAGGGAGAGGGAGAGCATGAACCAGCTACTAGGCTTGGTTTACGGGAAGTGGGCTGTGGGGGCTCCTCCAGGCGGCCCACGCCGGCCACTCTTGCTGTCTAAGCCCTGCCACACGTACACTCCTCTGTCACCCCAACTTTTCCACTCTGAAGGCAGCAAAGAGACGGCAAGCTTTATGCTTCAGGTTGTTTTCTTGTGAAGTTCTGGAAAAACATGTAGGTGCTGGGGCCCGAGAAGCGTCCTGTCCGCAGGGCGGGTGTCTGCGTGTCCCTGTGCAGCGTCCCCTCAGGGCCCGGAGCCACCCCTGCGCTCACTGACGGTGGGGCTGTGGCCCCCACAGCGCTGGCAGGCACCCCGGGGCGCCTCTCTTCCTTGTTGTCTTCAAATCTCTCACCTTCCTCCTCACCTGGTGTCTTTCTGAAGAGAGAAGCAAACTGCAGGCCAAGGTGCAGAGCTGGCCACTCACAGGAATTTTCTGAATCTTAAGCATGTTGGGAACAGGTTTTACCTCAAAGGCCCTGACGGGAGTAGCCCCTGGGACAGACAGGAGGGGGCCTAGGAAGGGCAGGGAGCTGAGGGACGCTGTCTGAGTGTCCCAAGCAGGGTGCTGGGCTGCCGCAGGTCAAGAAGAATTCTTCATCCGGGCTGTCCCCTCACAGACCTGTCCAGCCACCGCCATCAATGGATGGGTCAGTGTCACCTCCACCTGTCAGGTCTCAGAAACCAAGACCATCTCATTTCTATTAGGGTCATATCACACCAAGTTGGCCACCATAGACTGAGGGGGTTTCATGCCATGTTTTCTGAAAACGATAGTGTTGTCCCTGGAGGGCCACTTGAGGGGCATGTGGCAGCACAGATGGGATCTTCCACGTTGGGCCGCTGGCCTGGTTACTCTGCCGGCAGTTGCCGGCCCAGGCATCCCCAGATGGGCAGAGCTGAGGAGTTCTGCTAAGTTCCAATTCCCCCTTTACTCACCAGACTTTATGTCATTCTTTGGTGTCGTTGATAAATGTACGTACCCTAAGAAATTACGTGGGGAGGGAGCACACACCAATCATATAACTGTCAAGTGAAAACCTGTCCTTCCGTGCACGAAGGCACAAGAACACATTTGGAGTGCTGCGTATCTTGTTTCATGGGTGTGTTTATGTGCATGAAACTGTAAGTGGGTGGAAAACCAGCCAGGGGAGCAGAGTGTTGTGTGAACGCATTTCCCATCCACATCTGTGCTCTGCCTCCGATAACCTGCCAATCAGCCAGTATTTCTTATGAGCTCGAGAGAACCCATTATGTGCCTAACGTCGTCCTCCAGGTGATTTGGGACTTGGTCCTTCTCCTTAAGGACTGTATGATCTTTGGGGAGAATATAAAACACACATGCATGATTCATTATAGAGTTGCCTCCCCCCTCCCGTGCCCTGGGGCCCCAGAAAAAAAGAGCTGGTATGTGTGGGCTCAGAGCAGTTTAGAAGGGAAAGATGGTGGGGGCTGAGGTTCCTAGAGAAGGCTTCAGGCACAGGCACTCTCAGTTGTTTGGGAAATAGCAGGTGCCAAGGCCCAGAGAGGCAGGAGAAATAAGCAGGGTATATGAGGGGGTGTCTCAGGGGGCTACCTGTCAGCCCCACTACCTGGACGTCTCCATCCATTCACTGGCTCAGGAAGGATCTGCTCAGAGACAGGAACAGGTCACTTGTTCTCAGAGCTTCCATCTCATGAGAAGGAGACTAAGAAGTGACAGTCAAAGCATCTGGCAAATAGGGGTGACTCAGGTACCACCCAATCAGATTTGACACTGGCAAGGTCTCATTTTGGCCTAGCGTTAACCTTTTAACTGCAGGATCATTGGGAGGTGGGGGGAACTAGTGGCAGGGAGATTATCTGGGGACTTAAGGCAGCAACTTTTATAGAAATATTTTATTTTACAGCCAGTACAACTGTACTGGTGTGTGCGAGCCAAATGTCAGCCCTGGTGTGATAATGCTAGTTCTACTGACCTTATATGGCTGTTGTGTGGATCAAATGTCATAATGTACATGAGAACACTTTGAAAGCAGTCATGGGCGATACAAATGTAAATTGTTGCTATCCCAGTCATGACAGTGTGATGTGGTGCAGTATGATACGCTGGGGGCAGAACAGAAAAGCAAGCCTCTACAATAACAGAAAAACCAGAAAGGAATTTTTTTGACCACATGTAATTGGTGGTAGCTTCTTTTAAAAAAAAAATTCATGTAGTTTAACAGAAAGAGCTAAATATTTAAAATTCCTGACATGTCACATTCAGAGCGAGGTTACAAATGCAAGAACAAGGATCTATAATTTATGTAGTTCATATCCCCTAGACCAGTGGTCCTCAAACTTCATACTCGTAAATTAATGAGGACACTTTTGCTTCTGGAATATGGGTAAGACAAAATTTTCCATATTCTTTTCATTTAGTGAGAAGGAAGAGAGACCAACTGGCCCTAGACATTATACATAAAGCAAATGTAAGAAAGCTCTGAAATGTGGAGAGAAGTTGGTAGTCTGACTAAGGACTTAGGAACCCAATGGATGATGCAGTGGCAGGTGTCTGGCTTTACCTTTTGCTTCCTATTCCTATTATCCCCAACTTGGAGTTAAGGGAGCTGTAACCCAGAGACACCAATGTGTGCAGATAAGAGAAACTCCAACAGAAGTCTCCTTTCCCTAGATAAGGGACCAAGAGAGGGGCAACTTTGCTAGATAGGAAACTTTTAGACAATGGCCACTCCACTCCAACCAAAAACCATAGCCCTACCAAAATCCATCTAGCAAAGGCCAGTTGTGCAGTCCAGACTCCTAACCTCAGCAGGCTGTAATGAAGCATCCCAAACCCCCCACCAGGGTAATGTCAGAAAAGGCCAAGTAGGAAGCTGGAACTTTCATCCATGCCAGCCTATAATGAACAAAATATGGATAACTATAATGGGCTTTCCATCCCCCGTTTGTCATCCCTCCCCGGGCCCACTGAATTGACAAAATGAGCCACTTTCTCAAAAAACACAAACAACTATAACTCACACTATATGAAATAGATCATTTGAATAGGCTTATAACTATTAAGGAAATTGAATTCGTAATGAAATCACTCATAAAGGAAATCTAGGTCCAGATGGTTTCTCTGGAGAATTCTACTACTCACTTAAAGTAGAATTAATACAAATTATATACAATCACTTCCAGAAAATAGCCAGAGAGAACACTTCCCAATTCATTTTATGAAACTAATATTACCCTGATACCAAAATCAGACAAAGACAATAGAGAAAAGTTCAGACCAATATGCTTCATGAATATGGATGTAAAAATCTGTTACAAAATATTATCCAATAGAATTCAGCAATATATAAAAAGAATTCTATACCATGACCAAGTGGGATTTATTCCAGAGAGACAAGCCTGGTTTAATATTTGGAAATCAATCAGTGTAACCCATCATATTAATAGGCTAAAGAAGAAAAAAATCATGTGATCATATCAATGTAGCTAAAGCATTTGACAAAATTCAACATTCATTTGTGTTGAAACTCTTGGGCATATAAGAACACAAATGAACTTCCTCAATATGATAAAGAACATATAGAAAAAACCCATAGCTAACATTATACCTAATGGTAAAGGACTGAATGCTTTCCCCTAGGATCAGGAATAAGACAGGATGTTACTCTCACCACTCTTACTCAACTGGCTAGAAGTTCTAGCCAGTGTGATAAGGCAAGAAAGGGAAATTAATGGCATACAGACTGCTCTGCAAAAGATCTTGTTAAAGAGGAAGAGAGACCAACTACAGAACGGAAAAAATATTTGCAAACCACATATCCAACAAAGGACTATTATATAAATTATATAAATATGTAAAGAACTCTTCAAACTCAACAGTCCAATTAACGCATGGATGAAGGACATGAAGAGACATTTATCAAAGAAGATATACAGAAAGCAAATAATCGCATCATAAAAATCTTCAATAGCACTAGCCACTAGGGGAATGCAGACCTAAACTACATTGGGCCTTCACTACAAACATATCAGAATGCCTAAGTAAGAAACAGTAACAACAAATGCTGGTAGAGATATAATCGAAGATACTGGATCACTTATACTTAGCTGGTGGGAACGTAAAAAGGTACAGCTGCTCTGGAAAACAATTTGGCAGTTTCTTTAAAAAATAAACATGCAACTACCATATGATTTAGCAGTTATTCTCCTGAACATTTGTCCCAGAGAAATGAAGATTTATGCTCACACAAAACCCCCTATAACAATGTGTATGGAAGTTTTATTGGTAGTAGCCAAAACCTGAAAGCAACCTGAATGTCCTTCAGTGAATGAATGGCTAACTAAACTATGGCACAGCAATAAAAGAGAATGAACCAGTAATACATGTAAAAACCTGGGTTAATCTCTAAGGAATTATGCTGAGTGATAAAAGCTAATTTTAAAAGGCTACGTATTGGGCAGCCTGGGTGGCTCAGCAGTTTAGTGCTGCTTTCAGCCCAGGGTGTGATCCTGGAGACCCTGAATTGAGTCCCACATCAGGCTCCCTGCATGGAGCCTGCTTCTCCCTCTGCCTGTGTCTGTGCTTCTCTGTGTGTGTGTGTGTCTCTCATGAATAAATAAATAAAGTCTTTAAAAAATAAATAAATAAATAAGTCTTTAAAAAATAAAAGGCTACATATTGTGTGATTTCATTTATATAACATTCTTGGAATGATAAAACTATAGAAATGTAGAACAGATAAAGGGTAGGTAGGAGAAAAGTGGGGTGGTTATGAATGGACAATCCTACTGGTGATGGAAATGTTCTGAATCTTGACTGTATCAATGTCAATACCTGGTGTGATACTGTACTATAGTTTTGCAAAGATGGTACCATTGTTCCTCAGGACACTGAGTAAGAGAAATAGCATATCTCTGTGTGTTATTCCTTTGTATATGAATTTACTTATCTCAACATAAACAATTTAACTGAAAAAATTATTGAAGACAACAAATAGCTTATGTTGGTTATATCTTGATATTTTCCATATTAAAAGTGAAAACAGACATTTAAAAAATTTACTTAACTCATTTGAAAATACCAATAACATATCTAATACATAGCAATGCAAATAGCACAGTTTACGAAATATATATTCCAAAACGAAGGAAAGTTAGTGAGAAAAGTGACATCGTTTTGCATTTTTCAGGCTTTTGTAGTGTTTGGCTTCATAGAAGACAGCTAGATTCTCACACGTGCTTTCACATTCTATTTCTTGCAATACGTTGTTTTAGTTAAAGGATATGAAGACAATCCAACCTCACTTTGATACATTATTGGAAAAGAGAAGAATATATTTTTTTTAAGATTTTATTTATTTATTCGTGAGAGACACACACACAGAGGCAGAGACACAGGCAGAGGGAGAAGCAGGCTCCATGCAGAGAGCCCGATGTGGGCTCCAGGATCACACCCTGGGCTGAAGGCAGCTGCGCTAAACCGCTGAGCCACCCAGGCTGCCTGAGAAGAATATGTTAACAATCTTTTCAAATAATTGTGGTTATTCTTTTCATTCTACATAAAAACTTGACAAGTGATAGTTTTTTAAAGATTGGTTGCAATTTGGAACCTGAAACTGTATCAATGAGCTTTTGATATTGTGTTACATTAAAATACATTAATCCACCTTGCACTTTGAAAGCCAAAATACGGAAAGAGCTCGGAAGTCCTTTGACAAATTAATGGATAAAGAAGATGAGGTACACATATACAATGGAATATTACTCAGCCAACAAAGAATGAAATATTGCCATTTGCAAGGACATAAATGGAACTAGAGAGTATTGTGCTAAGCGAAATAAGTAAGAGAAAGACAAATATATGATTTCACTCATATGTGGAATTTAAGAAACAAAACAGAACATATAAATGGAACTAGAGAGTATTGTGCTAAGCGAAATAAGTAAGAGAAAGACAAATATATGATTTCACTCATATGTGGAATTTAAGAAACAAAACAGAACATAGGTAAAAGGAAGAAAAAATAAGATGGAAACAGAGGGAGACAAACCACAAGAGACTCTTAACTATAGAATATGAACTGAGGGTTGCAGGGCGGGAGAATTGGGTGGGTGGATGGAATAACTGGGTGATGGGCAGCACTGGGTGTTGTATGCAATTGATGAATCACTAAATTCTATCTCTGAAACTAACAACACACTATATGTTAATTAAATTGAATTTAAATTTAAAAATGTGAAAAAAATTTAAAAATGCATTAATCTACCTTCCACTTTGAAATGATCCATGCTTGACTTTTGGCCTTGTGGAGCCCCCAGGAGGTGTCTGAGAGCACCAGGGATTTCTGAACCATACTTGACAGCCACTGCCCTCGAGTTCTTAGCCCTAAGGCCTTATTTAGGTGTCCAATAAATCCATTGATTTGATAATGGATTATTAAAAACCTTGGTTCAAAAGACTGCCCAGAAACTGGGCAAATGAAATGGTTGGAAGTAGAGAAGGACTTCCCTGGGAGATCGCAAATACAAATAGTGTAGAATACATGGTCCTTGCCTCTTTGATGCCTCTCCAGGTGCTCCTATGTTGATGTGTGTGCCACGATGGTGGAGTGAACCCTCAGAGAGCAAGGAGCTCCTCTGTGGATCACAGAGCCTATTAGGTAACATTTCAAATGCCTTTAAAAGACATTCTCTCTTCATTGATGAAGATATCGAAAGATTGGAATAGCTTGTACAGGGAAGCACAATGGGGACCAGGTGCCAGGACTCCTGACCCTCTTCCCCATCCATATTCCCAGCAGAGCAATGAATGGCTCCTTTTAGTGGCTGTTAACCAGCTTATGTGTACTTAGCTTTTCTCTTAGCAGAGCATAATGGCTCCACCATGAATCTAAACCAAAGAAACAAAGAGTTCTTTCCCTTTCACAGTGAATAGTAACCCAGGAGAACTCACTGCCACAAGTTATTATTAGAGCAAATAACTAAGCAAAGATAAAAACAAGATCAGACACTAGTCCGAATAGGGAAAGCCATGGCAAGCTTTTAAAGCCATTTGCTTTGAAGCAGTAAATGGTCACTAACTCAAATCTGGGAAGACATCTCAGTAAGAAATGATTAGGTGTGATTTTGTTTTGTTCTCTCTTTGTGGAGAAAGGTTTGCATCTTATTCTGAAACACTCGGGGAAGATCTAAGAAGAGATTAGCTGCAAAACTCTTATGAAAGCCCTGATAGGTTTTGACTTATAACTGCAGACAACAGGACCCCCTTTGTACTCTCTAGTTTGTCTGCAAGGAGCACGGTTGCAGGGTGACGTGATGGTCTGTTTCCCTGTGAATTTCCCTCTCAGAGAACTGGTCTGTGCCTTAGCCACTGTGCCTGCCACCCCTGCTGCCAGCACAGAGTCACCCAGGGTTAGTGCTCAGCTAGTTGTTGAACTAACCAAGTCACATTTAGCCAGCTAGATGTCGAGCCGGTGTCAAAGTAGTTAGATAGGAACTTGCCATTTTGGGTTGTTCTAGAACTCTGTAGAAAATGTCCTGGGATTCCATTCAGGGGGAAATTCAGGTGCAGGGATGTTGCTTTTTTGCAACATCCTAAATTATTTTTAGTTAATTTAATTTAGTTTAGTTTGTTCACTGAAAGGACTTCTGAGATGAAAATCATGTTTTAAAGGATCTCACTTTGGGCACAAGGAGTAGGCTGGTGAGCCCCAGAGTCAGAAATAATTCGGAAAGATGCTGCTTAAAATCAGAAATTGTCTTCTTGGCATCACATGAGGTCAGAAGCCAAAGGTTCCAGTCCCTCAAGGCATCTTGGAAATGACTGCATGCATTGTAGTTCTGCTAATAGAGAAATAAGGACATGGCCTTATTGTCCTGTGCATTTTCTTTAAGTCTTCATGGGTTTGGGGAGTATATGCATGATTTAGAAGAGCTCTTAAATTCACTTCCAACACATGTAAGTAGAACAATAAAAACTCTATAAAATAAAACATTTCCAAGTCCCAGATGTGGCCTACTTACAATAGCAATTACCCAGTCCTCAGGTTTGTTATAAGGAGATTTAATTCATATTTGGAATCCCTGAAGGATATATGAATAGAAGATTTCACTATGGTTTGTGGCTGTTTCCAGGAGGGATGTATATCATACAACTAGATTTTTAGTTCAAGTTGAATTCATTCATTTACTTTTTTCACTCCTTAAATAGTTACAACTACTATAAAATGGATGCTAGGCTAGGCTACAAAAAAATGAGTTTTTAAACAAGCACTTGTACATACTCTACTATATGCCAGACACTGTTCTAGACACTTTATTATATTGTGTCATAAATGACACAATTGGAGACTAAAGTCTCCTAACAACCTTATACTATACATATTTTATTTGTCCCTGCCAAGAGTGTATACTCTTTTGAGAAAGACAAATACTTAAATAGATAAATATAGAACAATATGGTGGATGTAATGGTGGCGTTGTTCCAAGAGAATTATAGGAACACGAGAGAGACACATGTGACTCAATTTCCTATAACACTGGGGTTGAGGGGAAGGTAAAGAATACTTGAGCTAAGTCATAACAGATATCTAGTATATACCAGTTTTTCAGTGTATTTCTAAATATTAATGTCTAGGCTTTAAAATATATTTATTTTCTTCTGAAAACATGTGCTGAACTTGGCTTCTGTAGTTTTGGGCAATCTGTTGGTTAAATCTGTATAGAGAGCCATGAGCTTTACTCTTCGAGAAATAAGAATATGTGATGATGAGGTAAATTATTAAAAAGCAAATTTAGGAAACTTAGGGTAGGATGCCTCAAAATTTGCAAAATGGTGCTCAGCTTGAATTCAAAATTCAGAGATGTTTTGTTTGAGTCTACAGTGTTTGTAAAAAACTTGAGGCAATGTTGAAACATCATCATTTTTTTCCCATAAAAATCAGTGGTTTGTCATTGAAACTGAGATTACTTTTAAAAATATTTATATATTTATTTATTTATTTATTTATTTATTTATTTATTTATTTATTTATTGTGAGAGAGAATGAGTGAAGGGGAGAGGGGCAGAGGGAAAGGGAGAAACAGACTCCCTGCTCAGCAGGGAGCCCAACACAGGGTTTGTTCCCAGGACCCTGAGATCATGACCTGAGCTGATGGTGGATGCTTAATCAACTGAGCCACCCAGATGCCCCCAAACTGAGCTTTCTGATTTCTCTTAGGAAGAAATGGAATATTTGATAAACTTGGGGGCACTATTTTGACTTGGGCAACAATCTGCTGGCCCTAAGAAGCAACTGCTTTCTTGGGATATGATATGTTGGTCTTAAAAGGATGAGTGGACACTAGACACTAGAAGCAGAGGATTTGTATGTGTGGGGTGAACTACAAATGGTTCCATGAGTGCCTGCCTTCAGCTTAGGTCTTGATCCCGGATCCAGGGATTGAGTCCCTCATTGGGCTCCCCACAGGGAGCCTGCTTCTGCTTATGTCTCTGCTTCGCTCTGTGTATCTCTCATGAATAAATAAATGGAATTAAAAAAAAATTTGAGAGCCAGGAGGAGTAAAGATGAGGTTAGAGGGTCAAAATGGGCCAGATTCTGGCAAGGTCTGAGTGTGATGCTAAGGTTCTTGAAGTTGATCCTGTAGGTGGTGAGCAGACATTCAGATTTTAAGCAGGGGATTCATGCGGTCAGATTTCTTTTCCAGACAGATCATTCTGGTGGTAAGTGGCAGGGGAAATCAAGGGCACCCAACCTAAAGTCTGGGAGACTACTTAAAAAGCTGTTGTAGATATCTAGGAAAGATATAGAGAGGCTCCAACAGTAGAGATTGGGGGGGAAATGCACAAAAAACTTGAGACATATAAAGAAGTATTGAAAAAGTTCAAGAGTTTATATAATATGGAGCAAGAGGATAAGGAAATAGACAAAGATAACTCCTATGATGCTAACCACTGGGTAGGTGGGTACCGTTTAGGGTGGGAAGAGATCACAGAAGAAAAAGCAATGTGGAAGGGAAGAGATTGCTCATTTCCAGGCCCAAGGCATTTGGGTATCTGCTTGGATGGCCAAGTAGAGATGTCCAACAGGCAGGTTGATGTAGGTGCTGTCATAGTCCATTTAGACTGTTAGAACAAAATTATCATAGACTGGGTCCCATAAACAACAAACATTTATTTTCCCCAGTTCTAGAGGCTGGGAAATCTAAGATCAAAGCATGGCAGATTCTGTGGCTGGTGAGAGCCCAGTTCCTGGTACACGGAGGGCAGACTTCTCACGATGTCTTCACATGGAGAAAGAGGCTAAGGGGCTCTCTGGGGCCTCTTTTAAAAGGCATTAATTCCATTCACAAGGGCTCCACCCTCCTGACCTACTCACTTCCCAAAGATCCCACCTCCTAATTCTATCCCATTAGAGGTTAGGTTTCAACATATGAATTTCAGGGGAACACAAATAAGTCTATCTCAGGAGTCTAAGGCTCAGTGATTGTTTCTCTTCTTCTTCCTCCTGCAAGTAATTACCACTATCCTAAACTTTGTGGATTTTATATACTTTTATCACATGTGATTATCACTAAACAATATATTGCTTTTGGGAGGTGTTTGTGTAAGTGCTATACCATCTTTTTTGGTGCATCCTTGGGGTTAATGTTGTTTCTCAATATTATGCTTATGAGTTTCATCCTTGTGGACACTTGTCCCTACGGTTCATTCCTGTCTGTATATCTGATGAGCGCCTGTGCCTTTAGGGATATAAAATTGGAATTGCTGGATTGTGCTATATGGGCAGCTAGCTGTACTCTTTTCCAAAGGCTTTGTGCTGATTTATAATCCCATCTGGATTGTGCGGATTTATAATCCCATCCTTTCTTTAGGTTAAGAGTGTTTATTTTGTTGTATAGAAACCTATATTCCTTAAATAGTTTTTTAGTAGAAAAAAAAAGCGAAAAACCCATCATTCTAGTACTCAGAGATGAAAAAAGAATATTTTTAGCATCCTTTCTTCACTTGCTTTAACTTCTCCAATCTACCTCCTTTCCATCTTTAAATTCCCTATTTCTTTTTCCTTTCAGAGATTCGTTCAAAAGGCCAAAGTGCTCTGCTTTAGAGTTTTAAGGTCTGTTCTACTCTCTGCTTTTCTTACTCATTTTCCCTCCACCCTATTCTCTGCCACAGACACTCGAGAAAGGCCCCCCAAATTCCATATCCCGAAGTTCCCTGTGGATCTATGGGCAGGAACAAAATTCTCACCATCAGAAAAGCAGGAGAGGGCAGGGCACTGGTGGCCTCTAGAAAATCCCAGGCTTGGGCTTCCTGTGACCCAAGTGCAGCTTGGGTTTTTCTTTCAATGTTTGTCATCAGCATAATTAGCCTTTGGGGACTGCAGATATTGGGTCTGTTGAACTCCCTCTCTGTTTCCTGGGCATAAAGGTAAACGGCCCTGGGACCTACTCAGTATTTCCCAGGATTTACCTATGAATGCAGTGGAACAATCTGAAAATAGAAACATTGCACAGTGAGGTGTCCCAAGGTGAGAGGACCAGGGCCGGCTAGCTCTTTGCTAGAAGCAGACAGGTACGGCCTCAATGGGAAGAGCAGATCAGAGCCTGTTTCCTTGCTGGGGCAGAGGGAAAGTGAGCCACTTCCACTTATCCAGGGTGTCAGGAGGGATGCCAAGGCCCCAAGACCCCCCGCGAGGGGTGCAAATGCTTCAGTTGCCTTCCAACCAGCCGGTGCTGGGGTATCTTAGCTCTGGACTGCATGATGCACCTTGGCAATTAGCTCCCAGGGGATTCCTGGAGTGAGGGGGCTCCTCTCTGAGTAGTATGTTTACTGCAGCAAAGGGACAAGTTGCCCTTGGTGGTTTATCACAGCTTCATTTCCAGTGCTTCTTCATTTTTCCCACACAGTGGAATCACCTGGGCAGTTTTTAAAAGCCCAGTATCTGGGTCCCAGCCTCGGAGATTCTGATATAAAGAGGCTGGGGGTGAAGCCTGGGCATCAGGATTTGTCAGTGCTTTCTAGGTGATCCCCATGGGTAGCCAAAGCTGAGAAACACCACCCCAGTTGAAAGCTGAACTTCCAGGGATGTGAAGGAATAACCACCATTTATTAATCACCACCACTTATTAAGGCCCATTATGTGCCAGACAAGGTGCTAAGCTCTGAACACGCATTAACTCAAATGTTAGCTAACCTGGGGTAATGGTAAGTAAACAAAGGCTCAGAGACGTTAAGGGATTTGCCCAAGTTTACACAGCGAAGTTCAGATTTCAATTCCTCTCTTTCCGACTTCACTATTTGTGGTCTAGCCATTGTGCCACACTGCCCCTGGTCACCTCTCCTCTGGGGGAACACCAGGGACCGTTTGGAGAATGACAGCCCTTTCATTCAAAGGAGCAAGTTAGCATGATTTAAAACATGACTGAGGGAGAGAGAGAAGAATGCAAGGGAGTGAGGCAAGAGGAGGGAGTCGCCCAATTTGAATTTGGGATCAAAATCCCCTCTACAATGAAGTCTTTCTTTGTGCAGTCCAGAGGAACCACAGTCATCCGCACAATCTGGGGACCCAGCCTGCTGTGGGGAGGGGCAGGCCCGGGCAGGGCTCTCACTCAGCTTCAATGACAGAGACAAAGGCGCTCTCGTGCCCTCCAAGTCTGCCAGACCCCTTGATGTGGGCCCCTGGGATGGGCACCACGGGCCCTCCAGATCCCAGAGATCCTGGCACAGTCCTGCAGGGCACGACTGGGTCAGCCAGGAAGAGAGAGAGGAGAAAGCGAATGAACTGGCAGTGGGATCTTAATTTTTCTTACTACTCATTTTTGTGTTAGTTTTATGATAAGAAAAATAAATACTGAAGATATTAATGTGTGAGCATTAAGTCTACAATCTGTTGTTCTTGAATTAACAGCATCTCGGATGGCGCTTACTACAGACTATTTAAAAAATCATGACGATCCTGTCTAAGGGAATTTATTAGGATGTAGGCCATTTGGTCCCCTAATTTACATTCTATTTGGGGCATATAAACAGTAGGAATACTGATTTTCTTCTTTTTGAACCCGGACTCTCTACTCCTATAGCCACTTCCCAAATAGTGATGTTTTCCTCTACTTCCCACCACCAGAATTTAAGACAATGATGGACACATAATGCTCAACTGGCTTTCTCTGGGATGGTTGCAGAGTAGCCAGGCCGTTCCCCACACAGTCATTTCCTTCCTGTGGTTTCTGTGCCTCCACCTTTCTAGCTTGAGCCAGAGATTTCCACTTCCTGATTTTGTGACACAGAGATGCATCAGGACCATTATATGAAGGCACCTGTATGAAATTGCTCCCTTCCTGCCAAGGAATTGTTTCTTTGTTTGTTTGTTTCTTTAAAGATTTTCATTTTAAAGTAACCTCTACCCCCAACGTGGGTCTTGAGAATTTACAACCCTGAGATCAAGAGTCACATGCTCTACTGAATGAGCCAGCCAGGCGCCCCGGGAGTTGGTTTTCTTGTCATGTTCTCATCTCTTTGGCTTTGTTACCCCAGACACAACCCCCACACCCACCATCGTGGTGCGTTTGGATGTTTATTTTGGAGAACCAAGGTGTCCCAAGAAGTTGGCCTGCTGCTTCTCATTAAGTATACCAAGTGCCTAGAACAACTTTTATGGAAAGCCTACCAAAGTCTTTCTCATTACATCATAGAAGATCAAAGCCTTAGTTCACAAGTACCCAAAACACTATTTAGTTTTACTGTAATGATTTTCTCAAGTACCTCAATCATCTAAGTCATTGAAAAAAGATCTCAAAAAGAGTGTGCCTTATCTTAAGAACTCTGACTTAGCCTCTGTACGATTGTACGTGTGCGCACACTCACATGCACATACGTACATGCACACACTCATTGATAAGCGCACACAGGTACGGAGAAGAGTGAAGATGGTTGTACTGAAGCTCACGGAATGGGCAGCCATGGTTACAGGGTCTGACCAAGGCTTTTCTGGAGTTACCATTGTGTTGGTCAGCAAACCTGCTTCTCCCCTCCCCAGTAATGGAATGTACTGACTGGTGGGCTAGTAAATTCCTAGAAGTGTTCATTCTTGGCTGCGTGGAGTGAAGGGCTGGTTCTATCTGGTGTCCTACCAGTCTTCTGAGTCCATGATCCTTCTGCTGGAAAGGCAGCTAAAGCTAGATGGTAAAAATGCTGAACCTGGACCCAGAAACCCCATGTAATTATTGGAAGAAGTGCTTTTTCCTTTGGTTGGTTTTGCCCTAGAGAGAAAAGCAATACTTTGGAGGAGATAAAATCACTTTCATTACCACAAGTTAGACTCTCAAGCTTGCAGGTGAGGCAAGCTTACCTCTAAAAGGCCCACGTAACAATGTGGCCTTGGCCTGTTTTTATTCATTCTGTGGAATTAGACGGGAGCTTTTGTTCTAGTCTGAGCCCTGTAAAAGCTACAGAAAGGGAAGGAATAAAGAGTCTATGTACTGGAGGTGTCACCACAGGAGGACATCTGACCCTGTCACGCGGCTCCATGGAGCAGAGTTACAAGGGATGGGGAGACCCCGCACTGCATGGGGACTGGGCTACCAAGTCTTACTGTCTTCTACGGAAACCTAATGGCACCCAAAACATTCTTGAGTTTGACATAATCCTAATCCCAACGGGATTTTAAAAATTTGATCCAGAGCAGCTTTTTTCAAATTGTAGGCTATAGACTCCTAGAAGTCTGCAAACAAATTTTTAGGGAACTATAAACCTAGGAGGACTTTGAAGCCCTGGACCAGCCAGCCCGGGTGACTCAGCGGTTGAACGTCAGCCTTTGGCTCAGGGCGTGATCCTGGAGTCCTGGGATTGAGTCCCACGTCGGGCTCCCTGCATGGAGCCTGTGTCTCCCTCTGCCTGTGTCTCTGCCTCTCTCTCTCTCTGTGTCTCTCATGAATAAATAAATAAAATCTTAAAAAAAAAAAAGTTCTGGACCAAGAGTTCGGATAGCTGTTTAGAACAGAAACATGGGATTACAGTGCCTGTGTTTGCTTTTGTATTTGCAAATCACAGCATTGGCAAGCAATCAGTTAAAGCGGTCATGGTTAACTTTTTTTTTTAAACATCAAAGTAACATTCATACACAAGAGTCTGCCTTTTACCAAACCTATAAGGTGGCTTCTGGTCAACCTTGTCTCTTGGTATTCATTTCCAGGCCTGTGGCCTCACTGCAGAGGCAGTCACATTGGATTTCCATCCTTGGAAAAGCCCTACTGGGGGCATGGGAATGGAAATGGGCCTTGGGGTGGGGGGGGTAGGGCTATAGACAGGAAGGGCAGAGGGGGTGAGAGTTGAAGGCAGGAATATGATGCCCTTCGTGTCCACTCACTTCCAGTCCAGGCTGTCTCTAATTCCACAGGAAGAATTTCAGATGGCAGCAGTTTGATAGTTCATGAAATATCATAATTAATATATTGAATTGTAATTTAAAAAAATATCAGTAACAGCCATGCCTTCTACTCGCCTTCACCTCAGCATAAGGTGAGGAACAAATTCTGCTACAAGGTACACTTGTTAAAAAATTAAACTGTTTCTGTATTGGAATCTTTTTATTTCAGACATGGAAGACAAAAATAGTTCTGCTTTAGATGCCGAGTGATTGACAGCAGGCAACTGGCAAATACCCAGGAGAACTGTTTTGAGTGATTTGGTAACTACCGTAAATCCGTATTTTGGTTTGCTCCATGTTGTTCCCCTAGGCTAAGTTCGACATCCGGAGTTTGGAGAGGGGTTTTGGGGCCTGCTCCAGAACATCACAAGGCGGGGTCCCTGGTTTCCCAGGCTAATGGCAGAGAGCTGGGAATGCTGCAAATGTGCAATTGGTGCATTTATTCTTTTTTTTTTTTTTTTGTGCATTTATTCTAAGGACGTGGTCTCATCTTTCCGCTCCCTCTCTAACTTTTTTCTCATGTAACAATGCATTTCCTTCTGGAACTGTAATATTTGATTCTGAGCCACATCTCCCTCTTATCATAAGCACCAAAACGTCTCATCAGGCTTGTTTGATGTTTTTAAGTGTAATCAGCTAACTTGAGGTAGCATCTGCTGGAAAGTCCTCTCCTGGCAGGGTCTCTTCCCCACCTCTAATACCTTCTTCCCACATCCCCCAGGGACCCTTTGCCTAGACCTCTCTCTGCATATCCACTGCAGAGGCAATCAATCCCAAAACCATCCTTCCACTGCCAAGCCTCCACTTACTTTCATTCTTTCATCAAAGCCCAGGACACAGCAATGAAAAGTTCTGAGCCACACTACCACTAACTAGCCACTTGCATAGCGGTGATCGTAGACACTTAAAGCACTAGACGTGATCTTGCCCTTACTCTCAGATCCTGTTATCTATCTGGCCCAGTTCCAGGATCCTGGCCTGGCAACAGCTCAACCTTCTCACCTTCACTGGGCTGGACCAGTTCCTGCGAGTGGGGTGTGGCCACAGATGAGTCAGGTATAACTGGGAATTGTTCTGGTGTTTGACTAGCTGTGTTGACCTTTAGCAAGTTACTTCACTTTTCTAAGCCTCAGTTTCCTGATATGTAAAATAAGGATAATAATAGTACTACTTTATATGTGTAGGACTATTGCAGATTAAATGGGAATTATATGTAAAATAACATAGTTATTGATGATGATTGTGATGGTAACTCCCAATCCCACTCCACCAGGATATTTTTAAAACTTCAGCCACTGGTGGCCAGGGGACAACCCTGTCTTGGCTCTAGACTGGATTCTCTTCTTCTTTTCTCTCTTGAGAGCTTTATCCATGCTGGTTCATTCTCCTTGATCATATCCTGGCATCCTACTTGACATGCTTATTGCAGAGACCAGTAAGCAGTTTCTCCCACTGATTTACAGAATTCAATATCTTGACTTTTATTTTCCTGCCATTTGTTTCCCTTACTTCTGAACCTCCAAACCATCTTTACTGCAAGGGACAGTGGGATTTTTGCACCTGACTTGCTTGGAATGCCCATCCACTGATGCCTCCAGGCACAGCCTTGGCTCCAGCAGTAGAGGGTTGGAGAGCTTGCACTTTAAGAAGGATGGAGGATCCTGGAAGACTTTCTCCTCTTCACTCCTTCAACCCAATTCAAAAACTCTTTTGGAGTCCAACCATTTCCTTATTTCCCTATAAATTTCCCTCTGCTGAGGCTCACTTTCCTTTGAAACTGAGTTTGCTCCCACTAAAGAGGAGTTTCACTGTTGAACTGGTTTGTGCTCACCAGCGGGTAGATTAGAAGAGTTCTCTGCACATTCTGGAGCCGTGCTTGTGTGGAAGTTTGCCAGTGGCAAGCTACACAAATCAAGTTAAAAATAAACTTTGCAATTCTTGAATCCATTACATTTTTCCCAGCAAATTTTTCCATTTTTTTTCTTCCCATTCATCCAGATCTAGAGTAGAATTCCTCTTTTCTTCTATGTATCAACTAGAGTGCAATAGATTTCTAACTTAAAGTTTTAAAATTTCTTATTGAAATTTTTTTTAATTTTATTTATTTATGATAGTCACACAGAGAGAGAGAGAGAGAGAGAGAGAGAGAGAGAGAGGCAGAGACAGAAGCAGGCTCCATGCACCAGGAGCCTGACGTGGGATTCGATCCCGGGTCTCCAGGATCACGCCCCAGGCCAAAGGCAGGCGCTAAACCGCTGCGCCACCCAGGGATCCCTGAAATGTTTTATTTTATATATACACACCCATACATGCACACTCACGTATATACGACCAGGAGCACAGATATCAAGTGTATGACCAGTGAATTTTTCCATCTCACATATACACATGCACGCATGCACACACACACACACACACGAGTATACACATATGTGACATTTCAATTCAAGATGTAAAATAGCGGGATCCCTGGGTGGCTCAGTGGTCGAGCATCTGCCTTCAGCCCAGGGTGTGATCCTGGAGTCCTGGGATGGAGTCCCACATCAGGCTCCCTGCATGGAGCCTGCTTCTCCCTCTGCCTGTCCCTGCCTCTCTCTCCCTGTGTCTTTCATGAATAAATAAAATCTTTAAAAAAGAAGATGTAAAATAACTTTAACATCCCCAAAGTTCCCTAATGCTTTCTAATGTCCCTTCCCTGTTAATACCATCTGCTGCCACAGGCAAGATGACCCCAGTGACTCTTCCCTCCATGCAATAGTTTTGCCTATTCTTGAAATTCACATGAATGGACTCTCAGGATATGTGCTCTTTTAATGTTTGGCCTTTTTTTTTTTTTTTGCTTATCTCACATGTCTGTGAGATTCTTTTGTGCTGTGTGTAGCAGGAGTTACTCTTTATTGTTTCTAGTGTGTGAATATTCCCTAATTTATCCATTCCACTGTTGGTGGACAGTTGAGTTGTTTCCAATTTTTGGCTATTTTGAATTAAGCTGCTGTGGAAATTCTCTCACAGGTCTCTTGGTGGGCAAGCTCAGTTCTGACTGGATACCTAGTAGTGGGATTGTTGGGTCCTAGGGTAATCATAGCTTAGCTGTAGTCAAGATTGCCAAATAGCTTTCCAAAATGGGTGTACTAATTCACACTCCCACCAGTGAAGTCTGAGTGTCTTAGTTGCTCAATAACCTTGTCAATACTTTGCCTTGTTGGCCTTCTAGTTTTAGTCATTCTGGTGGGTGTGTGATAGTATTTCATTGTGATCTTAATTGGCATCTCCTGGTGCAGTACTGATGTTAAGTAACTTTTATATGCTTTTTGGCCATTTGGATATCCTCTATTGCAAAATGCCTGTATAAGTCTTTTGCTCACTTAAAAACTTGGATTATCTTTTTTTTTTTTAATTCATAGGCTTCTACATAATCTGGACACTAATACTTTGTCAGATATATGCATCGTGAAGTCAGTCTGTGGTTTGCCTCTCTCTTGCTCTCTTAATGGTATTTTTGGGGAAAGACGGTGCTCTTAACTTTTATGTGGTCCAATGAATCAGCCTTGGTTTTAGTGGTTAGTGCCTTTGTTACCCTCCTTGAGAAATCTTTGACTATTCTTAAAGTCATGGAAATATTCTCTTCTGTTTTCTTCTAGAAACTTTGTTTTACCTTTCATGGTAAGATATATAATCCATTTTGAATTAATTTTTATGTATAGTGTTAAGGGAGATCAAAGCTCATTTTTCTCATATAGATATACAGTTGATCCAGGACTGCTTTTTTTTTTAAGTTTTATTTGTTTATTCATGAGAGAGGCAGAAATACAGGCAGAGGGAGAAGCAGGCTCCCCACAGGGATCCTGATGCGGGACCCGATCCTGGATCCCCGGATCATGCCCTGAGCCAAAGGCAGAAGCCCAGCCACTGAGCCACCCAAGCATCCCGGGGACTGCTTATTGAAAGGACTACTCTTTCCCTCACTGAATTGCAGAAACACCTTTGTTATAAAGTAATTGAATATGTGTAGGTCTGTTTCTGGGCTCTCAAGTTCATTCCATGGATCTATTTGAATATCTTGGTGCCAGTACCATGGTGTCTTGGTTACTGTGGCTTTATAATACATCTTTTTTTTTTTTAAGATTTTATTTATTTATTCATAGGGACACACAGAGAGAATGAGAGGCAGAGACACAGGCAGAGGGAGAAGCAGGCTCCATGCAGAGAGCCTGACGTGGAAATTGATCCAGGGTCTCCAGGATCACGCCCTGGGCTGCAGGCAGTGCTAAACCACTGGGCCACCAGGGCTGCCCTTTATAATACATCTTAATATCTGCTATGGTTAATCTTTCAGTGTTGTCCTTCAAGATTACCCTGGCTATTCTAGGTAACAATATATATAGAATGATTTCAGCCATGTTAAAATAGACATAGGTAAAAATAAGAGACATATGCTCTAAAATATTGAGTGAAAATGTCTGGATTTTTTTGTCTGGATTTTGAGAGGCAATTTCAATTTTAATGTTCTTATTTCCTGTATTTTCCAAATTTTCCACAATGAGCATATATTATTTAATTGCATTATAGTGAGAGAACCATATTTATTTATTCTTTGGAATTTGTTGAGACATCTTTTCTGGTCAACTTTATACATGTTTCATTAATGAGTGAAAAAAATATGGCTTCTATTTCCTTTTTTTTTTATTTAAGATTTTATTTATTTATTCATGAGAGACACACAGAGAGAGAGGCAGAGACACAGGCAGAGGGAGGAGCAGGCTCCATGCAGGGAGCCGGACGTGGGACTCGATCCCAGGCCTCCAGGATGAGGCCCTGGGCCGAAGGCGGCGCTAAACCACTGAGCCACCGGGGCTGCCCTGGCTTCTATTTCCTGAATGACAGTTCTCTTCATATCTATTAATTCCCAGAAAAATCATGTGTTTTTAGTAATTAATGTCCTCACCCACCCACCACCATCCTGCCTTCTGATGCTACTGATTGATTTTGCTGAGTTTTGAACTTTTTACAAATAGAATCATGCAACACTTATTCCTGTGTGCCTGATGTTTTATTCAACATTATATTTCTGCGTTTCATTTATGTTCACTGTGATTGTAACTTATTTATTATCATCGATATATGGTATTCTATAGCATGAATTTACCACAGTTTTTAATCCACTCTACTATTGAAGATTTAGGGTTTTTTTCCTAAGTTTTTGGGTACTATGAATAATACTACTACTAGAAGTGTTGTATCAGTGTTTTGGTGAACACACATATGCTTTTCTTTTTTTTTTTTTTTTTTTTTTTTTTAATTTTTTTTTTAATTTTTATTTATTTATGATAGTCACAGAGAGAGAGAGAGAGGCAGAGACACAGGCAGAGGGAGAAGCAGGCTCCATGCACCGGGAGCCTGACGTGGGATTCGATCACCGGTCTCCAGGATCGCGCCCTGGGCCAAAGGCAGGCGCCAAACTGCTGCGCCACCCAGGGATCCCCCCACATATGCTTTTCTATTGGATCTATACCTCAGAGTAGAAGTGCTGGTTCATAGGGCATGCATATAACCAGCTTTATTTATTTATTTATTTATTTATTCATTCATTCATTCATTCATTCATTCATGAGAGACACAGAGAGAGAGGCAGAGATGTAGGCAGAGGGAGAAGCAGGCTCCCTGGGCGGGGGGCGGGGGGAGCCCGATGTGGACTCAACCCCAGGACCCCAGGATCACACCCAGAGCTGAAGGCAGATGCTCAACCACTGAGCTACCCAGGTGCCCCATAACCAGCTTTGGTAGATACTTTCAAGCAGTTTTCCAAAGCAGGTGTGACAATTCACGCTCTGTGCAGTGGTGCTTAGGAGTTCCGGTTGCGCCACATCTCCCCTAATACTTCATATTATCTTTTCCATTTTAGCCAGTCTGGTAGGGGTATAGTGGCCTCTCATCGTGGTCTTAATTTGCATTTAGCTGGTGACAAAAATGGTTGGGCTTTTCTCACATTTTGGGAAGTGCCCATTTAAATGTCTTGCTCTTTTTTTCAATTGAGCTATCTGCTCAATTGATCTAGTGGATTATGCTTGATAATATTGTGTTAGTCACATCTTCTCTATCTTTATTTATTTTCTATATGCTTGATTTATTGGGGTTTTAAAAAATCTTGGAATCACCTAGAAGTGTTAAATAAATGCTGTTGCTAGGAGTGCATCCCTAATTTTTAAAGTAGAATTTCTAACTGGTGAAATCAGTTGTAGCACTCACATCAGTATTTTTTTTTAAGATTTTATTTATTTCATTTAGAGAGAGAGCGTGGGCACATGAGTAAGGGGAGGGGCAGAGGGAGAGAGAGAATCTCAAGCAGGCTCCCAGTAAGCCTGGAGCCTGATGTAGGGCTTGATCCTAGGACCCTGAGATCATGACCTGAGCTGAAATCATGAGTTTGTTGCTTGACCTGAAGAACCCAGGAGTCCTGTGCATCAGTATTATTTTTTAAACTTTGAAACTTTTTATTTCAAACCTACAAAAGAGTTACAAAAATAATACAAGGAATTACCTTACTCTCTTCACCTAATTCCCCAAGATGTTAATATGTATCACGCTTGCTTGATATTATTTATTTTGTTTAATATCTATGTCCAGGTTTAGATCAAGATCGAATTTGATTTTGAAGTCATTGGATATTAAGTTGCAGATATCCTGCCCCTATATCTCAGGGTAGAAGTTTCTGAGAGAAGCTTTTTTTTTTCTTCTTGAAATGGATTGATTTTTACTTTGTAGATTTTCAAACTTATGTTGTTAGGTCTAAGCAGGTTTATGATTGCTAAATCTTCTTGGTGGGTTGTTTCTTGTTTTTTCTCTCCCAATGTATAGTGCTCTTCTTTAATTGTACTAATATTTGTTTTCCTAAATTCTATATTATCTAATATTGAGATTACTACATCATCTTTCTTTCAATTAGTAGCTTCCTGCTATAGATTTTCCCCTGCCATTACTTTTAATGTTCGTGTGACTCTTGTATGCATGAATTTCTTTTTTGTTTGTTTCCATTGAGCGCCTTCATGTGTTAACTAGCAAGTTTAATGTTACTATTATGATGAATATATTTATACTTATATTTATACTTATTTCTTCTATATTACTAGTGGTTTTATTTTTTCTTTCTTGTCTGCTTTTGTATTGATAGAATTTTCTTTATTCTCCATTCTTTCAAAGGGAAGTTTCCTTGTTAAATTTTAAAGTCTTATTAAAATTTTCCAACTAATTTGTTAACAATTAATTTCCTCATTATGACTCTTTGCATGCCATACCTTTTTTACGTTTTGATTTCTTTTTGTTGATGTGCATCATTCAGTAGTTCTTTGACTGATAGTCTATAACTAGTCAATTCTCTAAATTTTTGAAAGTCTGAAAATGTCTTTATTTTCTCTCAGCCTTGAATGATGCTTTGGCTGGTATAGAATTCTAATTGAAAAAGTATTTTCTGGGGACACTCAGGTGGCTCAGCATGGAGCGCCTGCCTTCCACCCAGGGCATGATCCTGGAGTCCAGGATTGAGTCCCACGTCGGGCTCCCTGCATGGAGCGCTTCTCTCTCTCTGCTTGTGTCTCTGCCTCGTTCTCTCTCTCTGTGTCTCATGAATGAATAAATAAAGTCTTTAAAAAAGAGAGAAAAAGAAAAAGTATTTTCTGGGGCACCTAGGTGGCTCAGTCGATGAAGCATCTGCCTTCAGTTTAGGTCCTGATCTCAGGGTCCTGGGATTGAGCTCCCAAATCAGGCTCCTCACTCAGCTGAGAGTTGGCTTTTCCTTCTCCCTCTGTCTCCCTCCTCCCCTGCTCATAGTCTCTCTCAAAATAAATAAATAATTAAAGTCTTTTTTCAAAAAGTATTCTCCACCTGCTTTTTGAAGAAAAAAAATTTACATTTTAGGTATCTACTTTCACTGATAAAAAAGTGAGCTGTCATTTTAATTGTCTTTTAAAAAATACTCTGTCTTAACTCTTTGGTGGCTTTTATAACTTTTCTTTGTGTTTGTTTTGAAGTTTGAATATTATTTGTCTCAATGAGGAATTAAAAGGAAATGTTTAAATAAATAAAATCTTTAAGAAAAAAAGGGCATCCCAGGTGGCTCTGCGGTTTAACACCACCTTCAGCCCAGGACATGATCCTGAAGACTTGGGATCAAGTCCTGGGTCGGGCTCCCTGCATGGAGCCTGCTTCTCCCTCTGCCTGTGTCTCTGCCTGTGTCTCTGCATCTCTCTGTGTCTCTCATGGATAAATAAATAAAATCTTTAAAAAAATATATATATATATATATATTTTTTTTATTTATGATAGTCAGAGAGAGAGAGAGAGGCAGAGACACAGGCGGAGGGAGAAGCAGGCTCCATGCACCGGGAGCCTGATGTGGGATTCGATCCCGGGTCTCCAGGATGGCGCCCTGGGCCAAAGGCAGGCGCCAAACCGCTGCGCCACCCAGGGATCCCCAAAAAAATTTTTTTAAAAAATAAATAAATAAAAGCAAATGTATCCAGCTCATGGTACAAACATTCTTTCAACTTGAAAATATTCAATTCTGGAATATTCTCAGATATTTGAATATTATGTCTCTTGCATTCTTTCCTCTTATAACATAAATTTTCATTATAGGTTCTGGTTTCTACATTTCTTCCAGATTGTTCATTTCTCCTTCTTTGTGCTATATTCTGGTGATATCATCAGATTTATCTTCAAAGTGACTAATTCTCTCTTTGACTGTATCCAGCTCATGGTTCCATCTATTTGTTCATCAGTGTTTGTATGTAAATTATGGTATTTTATCAAAAGTATTTTTTTTTAAATAAACCAGTAGTTTTTATACTCTTGCCTTATGACATTCAACGTTTTTCCCAAAATTTGTTTTAAAGATCTTTTCAGATTCATTTCTATTATTCATAATTCTTAGTTCTCTCCATGGTCGTTTGTCTCCTTGCGTGATTTCTAACTATTGATTATGAAGTAATCCTCAGGAATATGGTTTTAGTAGGTGATATACCTGGCTGACAGACACACCTTTATTTTATTTTCTTTCATTTTAAAAAAGCTTTAAAGATTTTATTTATTTATTCATGAGAGACACAGAGAAAGAGGCAAAGACATAGGCAGAGGGAGAAGTAGGCTCCCTGCAGAAAGCCTGATACGGAACTTGATCCCAGGACTCCGAGATCATGACCTGAGCCAGAGGCAGATGATCAACTACTGAGCCAACCAGGTGCTCCCAGAAACCTCTTTAGCAGCTGGTCTATCTTTGCCTGTCCTGGGATCCTGTGTGATTAATAGATACAAGAGCAATTTTTAATGTTAGTCTTTTGGTCTGTGCTCCCTACATCACAGCCTACTTGACATTGGTCTGGGTTCTAGATTTTGTGAATGATTTCTTCCCTATCCACAGCCCAATGTCTAGTAAATTTCTTTCCATTGTCCTGTTAGTTGGAATTTTTCTAGTTTGTTTTCTGTGGGCAACCATTCTTGAATCTTCATTTTATTCAGGTAACTCAGTTCCAATTCTCCTTGCATATTGCATGGGATATTGCGTGCATATTGCTAAGACCTAAATTCAATCCTGTTATCCCTATTGGCTACTTATATTTCAGCTCTTGCTCACTGTTTGGCTTTGAAACCTTATTTTGTTTCTGAAAGCTTCAACATGTTAGCTATGTATTAGGTAAGTGTTTAAACTCGGAACAGTTCAGTATTTGTCTATATTTGAGATGAGAGAGTGAACATTAAAAAAAAACTTGAAAAAATAAAATAGGTATAAAATCCACCCCCCCTCAAAGTAAAGAAGTTGATCATTGGTTACTATCAAGGAAAAAAGGAAAAGAAATGAGGACTAGATGTGAACACAGTGACAAAAGTGAGTGACTCCTGAGGCTGTTGCTTCACTGAGTCAGAGGAGAAAGGGAGAGTGGTGGTAGGAAAACGGAAGCAGTGGTGTCTTTGCCACCTGGTTGAAAAGTTTGATAGTCATAGGAAGGAAAGAACTACAAAAGTCACTTAAAGGAACATTGGATTGTGTGCACATTTGTTTTTCAGAACAGGAGGCACAAACTAATGCCAATAATTCACCTTTCCATCTGGTGGGACTCCTATCCTTCTAGTGATAAATATTTCGTTTGCTTCTTCTATGGAAAAGTAACACTACTGTTTTATTGACAAGTTTTTCCAGCCCATGTGACCTTCACAAGCTCTCTTTTCTCTTTGAGCCTCTAGGTTTGAATTTGGCCTTATTAACCCCTGTTATGGTTCTGAGTCTGGGCCTTGTCTTAGTGAAATAGATAAGGATGTGATTGATACGGTAAAGGCAAATTTAATCATATCTAAAGATTTTATTTATTTATTTGAGAGAGCATGAACATGAGCAGAGGGTGGGGTAGAGGGAGAAGCAGACTCCCTGCTGAGCAGAGAGCCTGACACAGAGCTCCATCCCAGGACCCTGAGCTGAAGGCAGATGCATAACTGACTGAGCCATCCAGGTGCCCCAAATTCAATCATGCTTAAACCAACCAGGTGCCATGGTAAAGTGTGACCCATAGTGAGTAGAACTCAAAGTAGGGAGAGGGGGTACTATGGTAAATGATGGAGGGAAGTAAAGAGAGAGGGCAGAAGTAGAAGGAAGAGATGAAGAAGGGAGAGAGAAGGGACGAGAGGGAGAGGGTATGCATATACTGATGGATTAATGAAGAAGGCAACCTTAGAGCAGATTACACTTGAACCTCCGAGGGCTACTGATCCTATAATGTCACATGCCTCAGCAGATATACTGTCCAAAGATATTCTCTGCCTGCTTCGAGCTATTCTTAATCACTCTCCTTAAATTTTGATGTATCTAGTTATTGTATCCCTCAAGCAAATCTTCCCAGGCTAAATATATCTGATGTGATTTGGGGCAGTACAATGCCTGCAGAGTCTTCTCATCCAAAAGGGACCCTGAGGCCCACATGTAACAATTGCCCTCCATCTGCTCTCCGTTGGACTGAGATGCCTTTGGGTTCGCATCTCCTTCCTGACATCAATACTTGGTGAGTTCCCTCTTGAGGTTTTATTATATAAGCCTCTTCCAAGAATCTTATCATTGACTCATTTTCAGATATTTTAGTTGGGTTATAATGTTCTCCATGTGTGAATCGAGTGGGTGAACAGAATGACTGTAGACATGGCTGTAAAGAAATGGCTATAGAGGCAGAGGCAGGACAGGGCCTCTTTGAGCCAAGAATAGCCTTTAGGACCAGGCTCTTGAGCAGAAGTGGTGTTGAAAGCCCAGTTGGTGGTCAAAATCCTTAGTTACAGCTGAGCTGCAGAAAATGGAAACCAGCAAACAACTGAGCACCCCCCTAAGCCGCTGGCCTCAAAGGCAGCTTATTCAGTATTAAAACAAGAAAGAATAAATCTGAATGCTCTGGAGAACAACCTCAGTAAAGCTTTTCATTAATTGAAGTTTGGATGGGAGTGCTAGAATCACTCTGGGATTCTCCCAAAATTAATTAACTGCTTGGCTGAAATGAATAAATAGGAAGCTTAAGAAAAGGGATTCCACTTTTCTGTCTGCTCATGGCTGGTAGGTTCACTTGGGGGAGACTCAAAAGAAAGTCTTGGGCCAGAATAGTGGAGTTGATAGAGCTGAGCCAGGGACAGGGGCAGGCCAAGTCTCTACTGCCCCACGTTAACCTTGACTTGGGTTGGCTATTATTTTAGAGCCTTCTCTGCCACAGAAGGGATGCTTTTAACTTGTCATTTGCTCTTTCCAATCTTGCTAGGAATTGCCTCCTTCAGGAAGCCTCCTTTGCCTACCTCTCTCAATCTCTCCACACCTGGGTTGGGGGATCACTGTCCTCCGCGTTCCTACACAGCCTGAGCCTCCCTCTACCACAGCACAAGCCACTCTGTGCTGTGATTGGTGCTGCTGACCATAAACATCTCCATGAGGGGACAGGGCTTAGATGTCCTTATACCTCACCTTCTGTCACAGGGCCTGGTGCTTGGCAGTGCTCAATCTATTTTCAACTGAGTTGCTATTAGAAACCTATTGAGATGTATACATGGCCTTATTTCATTACCACTATAATTGGTTGCAAGAAAAGTCCTGAAAGGAAGAACTGGTTGTGCATGTGGGTCACTGTGTGTGTTTTAATTGTGCCTAACACACTGTCCGTCACCACCTTGATGTGTATCTGAGTACAGTGGAAACACACAAGTTGGGCAGGTATTCCCAAATCTAACCAGGACGCCTGGCACAGCGAGGAAGAGAAAGCTTTTCTTGTGTCTGTCACCGAGCCTTAAGGCCACAAGAGGTTTGCATGAAGTTAGACTAGAGCTACTCATTCTCTAAAGATTTCTCATTTGGGGTTCTCTTCTATCTCCACTCTGGGAATCTAGATACTATAAAAATAGAAGACCAAGGGCAATCCGAATTCTCCATTAAATGAGGAGTCCTTGGGACACCCAGGTGGCTCAGCGGTTTAGCGCCTCCCTTTGGCCCAGGGAGTGATCCTGGAGTCCCGGGATCGAATCCCACATCAGGCTCCCTGCAGAGGATCTGCTTCTCCCTCTGACTGTGTCTCTGCCTCTCTCTGTGTGTCTCTCATGAATGGATGAATAAAATCTTTTAAAAATAATAAAAATAAATGAGAAGTCCTTGAAGAGTTTCTTGCAAATAACTCCTTCCTCTCAGAAGATCTGTAAGGAAAGGGGTCTTGGCAGAGGTGAGCGGTCATCGGCATCTTGGGCTTCACAGCCCAGGGACTGGACAGGCTCACCCCACACCAGCAACATCTCCCACTCTGTCTGGTCACCATCCTTTCTTGATCATTTGAGTCCACTGTTGTGGTGGGGGGAAGTATGGCTGAGAGGAGGTCACATTTTAATCATATCAGCAGCTAACACTTTATCCTTTATCAGTTAGTGCTTGACTAGGATGAGTTAATGACTTGGAAGGGGGCTGCCCAGGGAGGGGCAGGGTAACAAGTGGATGCCGTAGAAAAGGGGGAAGTGCCAAAGATACACTTCCTTATCACTTTGTTCAGGATCTTGACTACACAAAATAAGGTTTCAGTATATATGTTCCGGGCTGCCAGCCTCTCACCTAGGAGGTCAGGGAGCGGGGCAGCCTCAATTCCCTGGGGATGCTTTCTCTTCATAGAGACAAGGAACCTGAAATACAAACAAATGAAATAAGCCAGGGCCAGTGGGGTAGAGTTGCCAGATAAAATACAGGATGCCCAGTTAAGTTTGAATTTCAGACAAACACTGAATTATCTTTTAGTGTAAGTATGTCCCAAATATTGATTGGGATGCAGTTAACATTAAAAAAAAATGTTGTTGTTGTCATGTGCGTACTTAACACTGCTGAATCATACACTTAAAAATGGTAAGGGTGACAAAAAAATGATTTGATGTTATTGGATAGTCTAATTAATGGGTTGTTCTATATTTTTTTTATTTGCTAAATCTGGCAATTCTGAAGGAGAGGCAAAGACCTTGCCTTTCTATTCCCCCTCACTTGAAAGTAGGATCATAAATGTAGTCAGAAAGGTTCTTCTGGGCTCGGCAATTCAGCTCCCGGGGTTGGGAGCCCCTGAGCACCCCAGAGCTTCACTCCTTCCTGCGGCCTCAGGGAGGGGCTGAGAGGGATGCAAAGGTGTGATTACCTGGTATCCCGGGCCCACTGAAGCCACCCTCCAGGGAGGGAAGAGGCTGGGTCTCAGGTAGTGAGAGATCCTGATCTACAGGCCCTGCCAGCAGTCAGAAATCCATGGCCCGAAATTGTCGGTCATCGTTTTCTCTGGCACTAAGAGTCACACCCAAACCTTTAAGCTCAGAGCTATGCCTGGGTGCACTCCCACTTTCAGCCAACCCAGTAACATGTAGAAAAATCTGGATTTGCCAAAAATACAGTAGTGAGTGATTATTTCATCCACCGACAACAGGCTAGGCCACAGGCTTTCCTTAATCAGTGAAATTTCCGTCATGTATTTAACACGGGAAGCCAACTGAAAAAGAGAAGGAACAGGAACATGGGCACACCACCCTGAGGAAGGCCAGCGATTGCAAAAAGCAAGTTATGCCTGAGGAGGGTGGGCCACTGTCAGGCAGCTCCAGGCAGCCAGGACCACAGTGTGCAGGGTGCAGGGTGGTGGGATGAAGAGTGGCCATGCAGCACGTAGACCTCATGGGGAGGGTCTCAGAGGGTCTCTCTGTTTTACAGGCATGCTGCAAGCGTGTGAGCTCAGGCTGCTGCTTGCTCCCACATGAGCCATCACCCTTCACCCGATGTGGTATGCTGGGCAGAAGGTGGAGAGGTGCTGGAGGGCATGGGGAGTGGGGAGCAGGAGGGTCTTCTGGGGTAGAAGCTGGTGGAAAGAAGGGGAGAACTTGCTCTGGTCCAGGGGAGCCCCAGATGGTGAAGGGGAGCCACCAACAGAGGGCTGGGCGGAGATTGCTTGAAGAAACTGCCATGCAGCCAGCATTTGGTGATGCTCTGTGCACAGTGGCAGGTGAACCAGTGTTAGAAAAAAGATGAAAACAGTCATGATAGCAGCAATAGGCAAAATCCTATTACACCCCCTCCCAAGTCGTGGATTGAACTGTGTCGTCCTAGGACACATTGAGATCCTAACACCCTTTACCTCAGAATGTGACCTCATTTAAAAATAGTGTTCTTGCAGATATGATTAAATTAAGATGAAATCTTAGTGAGTAGGATGGGCCCCTAATCCAGTAGGACTGGTGTCTTCTAAGAAGATGGACGTGTGATGATAGATGCGCCAGGAGAACACCACGTGATGTCAAGACAGATGTGGGGGGGAGGTAGCGGGAACACCAAAGATGGGCCACAATCCACCAGCTGCTGGGGGAGGCCAGGAACGGATTCTCCCTCACGGTCTTCAGAAAGAACCCTCCTTGCCAACACCTTCCTTCCAGCCTCCAGCCTCCAGCCTCCAGCACTGTGAGATGGCCCATTTCTGTTGTTTTCAGCCACCCAGTTTGTGGTTCTGTTAGAGCAGCCCTAGCAGACTGATATGTGCAATGACGATAATAATCACCATTGGATTATTGCCCTGTGGTGGGCACCAGAGCCAGTGATTTACACAAATTATGTCACTTATTTTTTACTGTGGCCCCACAAGGAAAGGACTAGAATGATCTCACATCACAAGGGAGGGAAGCGGAGCTTGGAGAGGCCTGAGGTTACCAGGCCAGGGCTCAACCGCAGAAGCATCCAGATCAAAGCCTGGGCTCTACAGCTTGCTGCCAGCTGGCCCACACTTGGCACCAAGCAGCACACAGAGATGGCCCCAGCAGCTGCGTCAGGCCTCAAGGGAAAGAAGGGTAAACTAGTAAGTCCCCATATGAGTCTGGATTGACTAGGTGGTGCTGCAGTCCCGAACAAGCCCAGAAAGCTCTGGAAGTCTCCACCACACACACTCACTGGTAAAGCAAGTGGAAAGGCACATCTAGAGAGCAACTGTGGTCACTTCAAACTGACTGGGGAGGAGGATTTAGAGTCATGGTTTTTTGGTTTGTTTAAAGATTTTATTTATCTATTCATGAGAGACACACAGAGAAAGAGAGAGAGAGAGAGAGGCAGAAACACAGGCAGAGGGAGAAGCAGGCCCCATGCAGGGAGCCCGACCTAGGACTCAATCCCAGGACCCTGGGATCACGCCCTGGGCCCAAGGCAGATGCCCAACCACTGAGCCAGCCAGGTGCCCTGTAGATTCATGGTTTTTTAAATGATAATATTGCTAAGAAAAAATAACTAGGCTTCATGATCAAAGAGGAAGTTTCTTGGTGAAGTGCTAGTGGCTGATCTGTGCACGGATGTATCATGGCAAGTGTGTCAGGGAAAATTCGATAGCCACTTAATACTTTTGTTTTATGTTGTTCATTTCTGCAATGTTCGAAATCCTTTTATCACCTGCAAGGGAACATGACATCTTGACAAAGTTTTTGTCCAACACGCAGTGGCAGCTTATTTGATGTCTGTCAAATGACTAAATGAAACAAAGGTTTGGTGCTTGTCGTTTGAAATAAGATACAGGTGGAATCATCACAGAAGAAAAGGCCAAAAGACAGGCCCTGGGATGCTTCTCTCCTCGGGAATTTGAACTTTCATGGGCTAATAAAATCAGAAGGAAAAAAAAAAAAACCATGGGCAAGCCGGCTGTAAGGGCCTTAGCAAGTCCGAGCACCTACTCCGCCACCAGTAAAGCAAATCAAAACATCAGACACCCCCCCACCCCCCCAGCATTAGCACAAGAGCAATCTTTACATTGAATACATTTAACTTTTTGAAAATCTCACTGCCTCGACCTTCTTTTTCTCATTTTGCCAAAGCAAAACGCTCGAATTGGCCCTGGGCTAAGCCCCCTGTCTTCCCCTTCAGAACCTCCTAGAACCCTGGGCAGGGGCCCAGTGTCAGCCGGAAGAGCGAGTCTGGGGAGAGTCGCTGCCCATTCCTGGAGCATGCAGGGTGCAGGGGAGGGTGTGTGGGGGGTCGCTCCAGGGACAGGGCCCTCCTGGTTCCAAGCTGTCTCCCGACCGCCCCACGACCCTGGCCCCCAGAGCCCGGCAGGACAGGGCGGTGGAATTAGCTGTCTCGTGGGACAGCACCCAGGGGCGGCTCCTGGACTCCTGCCCTTGTCTCCACCGCGCACTGTTCTCACGGGGATTAGCCTGAGGCCCAGCTCCTGCTCTCCCCGCACCCAGCAGGCACGTCCTTTCCTTCTCTGCACCTGAGGCCCAGCTCCTGCTCTCCCCACACCAAGCAGGCCCGTCCTTCCCTTCTCCCTGCACCCAGCAGGCACATCCTTCCCTTCTCTCTGCACCTGAGGCCCAGCTCCTGCTCTCCCCGCACCAAGCAGGCCCGTCCTTTCCTTCTCTGCACCTGAGGCCCAGGTTCCTGCTCTCCCCGCACCAAACAGGCATTCTCCCTGCACCCACCTGGAAAAACTGTCCCCCTCGCAGCTGCCCAGACTGCCTCCTGGCCCTCCTGGCCCTGCTGCTTTCCACAGAACTTTCTGGCAGCATAGAGGTGATGGAAAACAGAAGCACACAGCCCAAAGGGGAGTTCTGGGAGCTGGGCCATGTCGCTGGGATCTTGGCCCATCCCCCTCAGGTTGCTCCCATTCCAGGTGACTCCCAAAGGCTCTGCCACTGCCCCTGAACTCAGGCTCCCTTGCAGGGGGAGGGGGTGCTTCCGGCTGATCAGCAGCATTCAGGGGCTCCAGGAAAGGAGCCATCTTCACTTTCTTGGGCTGAGAGCTGCACCCCTCAGTACTTATCACAAGAAAGAAATGCAAAGATGAGTGCAGTAGACATTTATAATAATTATTTTAAGATTTTATTTATTCATGAGAGATGCAGAGAGAGAGGCAGAGACACAGGCAGAGGGAGAGGCAGGCTGCCTGCAGGGAGCCCCATGTGGGACTCGATCCGGGGACCCCAGGATCATGCCCTGGGCCAAAGGCAGACGCTCAACCGCTGAGCCACCCAGGCGTCCCCATTTACAAAAATTTTCACTTTTATCTGCACATGTAACATTTGAAGGGCCCTGGGAGGCAGCAAGTACTTTTTAATTAGTTGGATGACATGGCCATTTGGGCAGCCAGGACGACACACAGGTAGATGGAACAATTAATACAGTTTTTACTGCTTTACAGGGCAATAAAATAGGGAAACGGGATCCAGTGCTATGGTTTTCTTCTTTTAACTGGGCTCCTGTTTAGATATGTGTGTGTGTGTGTTTTCCCAAGTTTAAACTTTCAGAGTTATATAACCGTTCCCCTTGGCTTATAATCAAGCTTTCAGATTAGCTTGGAGGTGCCATGAAGGAGCGGGGAGCTGGCATGAGGGTGATGCACGTGACCCTGCTGGGCTTCCTGGTCAGGCTGCTCTCTAAAGGAAAGGTGTTCTGTGGGCCAGGGAGGAGGGTTGTGTGCAGGTAGGTCCTGATGCCCATTTTTGAGACTTTCGGGGCAATATTCTGAGCATCTCCAGTTTTCAAAACTGTAACTATTTAAGGTTGGTTGGGGAATCTTGGGTGGCTCAGCGGTTTAGCGCCTGCCTTCCCCCCAGGGCATGATCCTGGAGTCCTGGGATCCAGTCCTGCATCGGGCTCCCTGCATGGAGCCTGCTTCTCTCTCTGCCTGTGTCTCTGCCTCTGTCTCTCTGTCTCTCTCTCTCTGTCTTTCATGAACAAATAAATAAAATCTTAAAAAAAAAAAAAAGATGGGAAATCCATCACCCTTTGCCCCTTGCAAAAGAACCTCCAGTGTATTGAAATGTCTATACTGGCAGGAGCCCCTAGAGAAAAAGTCAAAACTTATTATTCAAGTTCTTATTTCAGTGGTGTGGTAACTCTGGATTCTTGGAAGTGTCTTGTGGGAACCAGATCCCAAAAGTTTCCTTTTTTCTTCTGCTTGCTTCCTTCTGTTAACTGGGTTACCGTCACCTAGCTGCTAATTAAAATGAAAATTATAACTATGTAGGATTTGCATACACGGTCGAGGAGAGATTAGGGGTAGGATGGAACATTTCAAACTTCCTTTGGTGGAATGCTCTGTCCTGGATAGACAGCATTAGGTCTCCCCTAAAACCCAAACCAACCAGTTTTCCACGGCCCCCCGGGGCCTCCAGAATTTGCACGAGAATTCAGGGCTCCCAGCGTTTAGATCCCTAGTGAAAGGCCTATAGAAATGCAAATCACCAGACATCCCTGAACTCCTCAAAACAAACAAACAAAAAAACCATGTAGGAGGTGGGGATGCTTGGGGACCCCAGGCACTGACTTCCTGGGAGGAGGCCCAGAGATCACTGCTGGGGGCGGGGAGGCAGCCTTCTGGTGGCCTCGGTGGTACCATTCCCTGTAAATGCCGCAGAGGCTTTAAGTAAAGCCCAGAGAGCTTCTCCATCTTTCAGGCCTCAATCTGATTTGCGGTTTTAATGGGGGTTAGTAGGCCACGCGGGGAAATGGCAAGCCTCAGAGGAATGTGAAAGTATTACCTGTGACTAAAACAGACCAGATTATTGTCCCATGACTTTTTGTTTTTGAAAAGAGAATACCATTGTTTTTTTCTTATCATAAAAAGTGATGTATTGCTCACTGAACAAATTCAAACATTAAAAAGCATTAAAAAGAAAGCTGAACTTCATGACCCTGAGATAATGACAAAGTTTGGTGGACGTTTTTCCCAGATAGGTGTGTATGTGTGTGTACCTATAAATACATTTACATCAAGGGGATGATATTATGCTTGTTTTTATGTAATTGCCTTTTTAAATTCATCAACATAGGACAATAAATATAGCCATTTCGCATGACTACTTGGCATTCCATTGTATGTGAGTATCCTGATGTATTAGCCAACTCTGATTTGATACATATCGCAGTTTTTTCTTTTTTTTTTTTTTTTATGATTGTATTTATTTATTCATGAGAGACACAGAGAGAGAGAGCAGAGACACAGGCAGAGGGAGAAGCAGGCTCCACTCAGGGAGCCCGACATGGGATTCCATCCCGGGTCTCCAGGATCACGCCCTGGACTGAAGCCGGCGCTAAACCGCTGAGCCACCTGGGCTGCCCCATTGCAGTTTTTTCTAATATTTCACTCTTATAAAGTACAGTACAGTGGACATCTTTTGGATATTTGGGTGATTAATTACCTAAAGGTAAATCGCTAGAAATTAAATTGCTAGACCAAAGGGAAAGCTTATTTTAAATTTTGATACAGATTGTTATTCTGCTCTGTAGTTTATAATCCCAACCCCAGAGTATGAGAGTACCCATTTCTTCATACTCTTGCCAAAACCAGGTTCTGAGATTCTTTTTAAACCTCACCGATTTGATGAACCCATTTATATAATAGTTTTAATTTGCATTTCTTTGATTACTTATAGTATTGAACTTATTTTATGTGTTTTTCTAGTGACTTGCTTTTTTCTTTTTTCTTTTTTTCTCTTCTGAATTAGCTCCTCATGTCCTTTGTCCATTTTTCTAAAAGAGTGTTACTACTTTTCTCTTTCAGTTTTAAGAGTTATTTATGTGTTAAAATATAAGCTCTTTGCTGTCATACATTCTTAGAGTTTATAAATTGTTTTTCCATCATATAGAAGCTATTTATTTTTTATTTTTTAAATGGGAATTTTTTAAAATGATTTTTATTTATTCATTTGAGAGAGAGCACCAGCAGAGGGGAGAGACAGGGAGAGGGAGAAACAGACTCCCCACTGAGCAGGGAGCACGATGCAGGGCTCCATCCCAGGACCCCGAGATCAAGGCAAACCCTTAACCATCTGAGCCATCCAGGTAACCCAGGAGCTATTTATTTTTAATGAGATAAAGTTTATTAGTATTTTGGGACACTGTGATTTTAAAAAGTCATAGGCATAATATGATTATTATAGTATATTTATGATTCCTCTTAAAAATGCAAATTTTGTCTACCAGAATTTTTGTGTCAACATTTTGATATTAGCTAAGTACCCACTCATTACCCTACTTTTACCCCCTCAAATCCCTGAGTATTCTTATATGTTTTATTTCAATTTATTTTAAGATTTATTTATTGATTTCAGAGAGAGAGTGCCCACAACAAGCAAGCGAGTCAGGGAGGGACAGAGGCAGAGAGACAATCTCAAGCAGCCTCCCTACTGAGTGTGGAGCCCTACCTGGGCTCGAACTCATGACCATGAGATCATGACCTGAGCTGAACTCAAAGAGTTGGATGCTCAATGTACTGAGCCGACCAGGAGCCCCTACTTCAACTTATTTTTAAAGTAATTTTCACTGTTGGTTTGATTGAAGCTAGTGCACAAGTCAAAGTATATAATTTGATCAATTTTTAAGAGTTAAAAACTCTTGGTTCTTACGACCGAGATCAAGCAACAGAGCATCCCTAGAACTCCCAAAGTTTCCCTGGTGACTCCCATTCTCTAGCCCCTCACCAAAGGTAACACTGTACTATGTCAATCACTACAATCATTGTGCCTTTGTTTATTATTTTAAAAAGTTTTTAATTATGGTAAAATCATATAAAATGTACCCCGTTAGTCATTTTTACAGTTCAGCAACGTTAAATACATTCACATCATTGTGCAATCTCCAGAACCCTTTTCATCTTGCAAAATTAAAACTTCGTACCTATTAAATAATACCCCTGTACTTCTCCCTACCTCCAACCTCCTACTTCCTGCCTCTATAAATCTGACTACTCTAGGTACCTCATAGAAGTGGAATCATACAGTATTTGTTCTTCTGTGACTGGCTTACCTCACTTAGCATGTCTTCAAGGCTCATCCGCACTGTAGCATGTGTCAGAATTTCTTTCTTTTTTTATTTTATTTTATTTTAAAGATTTTATTTATTTTTTTATTAATGAGAGATACAGAGAGAGAAGCAGGCTCCATGCAGGGAGCCTGTCGTGGGACTCGATCCGAGGTCTCCAGGATCATGCCCTGGGCCAAAGGCAGGTGCCAAACCGCCGAGCCACCCACGCGTCCCGAGAATCTCTTTCCTTTACACCGCTGAATAATATTCCATTGTATGTATAGACCACACTTCGTTCACTCATCTGTAATGGGCAGTTGAGTTGCTTCTACCTTTTGGCTATTGTAAATAATGCTGCTATGGACATGGGTGTACAACTCTCTCTCTCTGATACCCTGCTTAAAATTCTTTTGAGAATATATATACCCAAAAGTGGCATTGCAGCATCAAATAGGAATTCTATTTTTAATTTTTTAAGGAACCCATATTCCCAGAGTGGCTGCATCATATTCCATTCCCATCAATAGCCACAAGAGTTCTAATTTTTCCACATCCTCACCAACACTTACTATCTTCTGTTTGTTGTTGTTGTTTGTTGTACTCTCTGTCCTAATGCATGTAAGGTAGTTGCCTTTGGTGTTTGTATTATTTGTTTTTTTTTTTTTTTTTGATTGGTTGTTGTTGTTGTTGTTGTTTTTAAGGAGGCTCCACACTCAGCATGGAGCCCAACGTGGGTTGAACTCACAACCCTGAGATCGAGATCTGAGCTGAGATCAAGAGTCAAATGATTAACTCACTGAGTCACCCAGGTGCCCCTGTTTTGAACTTTATATAAATGGAACCACTCCATATATATTATTTTGGGTCTGACCTCTTTTGTTTAACATTATTTCTGGGAGAATCATCTGTATTATTGCATAGGACAATATTTAATTCTCAACACTTTATAACATTCCATTTATTATAATTTGTCTAATATTGAGGGACTTTGGGTTGTTTCTAGTTTTTGATTATTATAACTAGTTAACTAGTAATACTGTGAGCAATTATGTCTTTTGTGTACACACGTATGCACATCTGTTGAATGCATGCTAATGAGTGGGATTTCTGAGTCATAATGTATTCACATATTCAGCATTATTGGGCACTCTCAGTTTTCCAAAGTTGTTCCAATTTGCACACCCACCAATAACGTATGAGATTTCTAGTTGCGCCACATCCTCACCAATACTTAGTTGTTTTACTCTTAGCCATCCTGGTGGGTAAAAGTGGTATCTAATTGTGGTTTAAATTTGCATTTCTCTGATGAATAATGAGATTAACCATCTTTTCAGACATGTATTGGCCATTTAGATACTCTGTTGTGATGTGCATGCTAAGTCTCTTGCCCATTTTTCTGTAGTTTTTTTTTTTCTGTTTTTTTTTTCTTAGTAACTTAAAGAACTTCTTTATTCATTCTGAATGAGTCCTTTGTTAGAAATGTATATTGCATATCTCTTTTTTCAGTCTGTGGCTTGCCTTTTTACTCTCTTAAAATGGTATCTTTTGATGAACAGAAGTTCTTTATTTTCATGTAGTCTAATTTATCAATGTTTCCTCTTATGGCTGGTGACTTTCATGTCCTGTGTGAGAAATTTCTGCATATCTTAATAGCTTAAAAATATTCTCCTGTGCTATCTTCTAAAAGTATAATTGTTTTCCTTTTCACATTTAGATCTACAACTCAGCTGCATTTTTAAAAAAAAATTGGTGGTGGTTTTGTCTTTATCATGTGAGGTAGAGATTAAGATGCAATTTTCTCCATATGACTCTCCATTGACACAGAACACGTATTAAGAAGTCCTTTACCCCACTATACTACAATATGGTCCTTGTTTCTGCTTTCTCTTTTTTTGTTCCATTGATCTATTTTTCTCTTGTGCCAATGCCACACTGTCTTAATTACTTAGCATTGTAATAACTTGTGATATCTAATGTAAGTTTTTCAGCTCTGTTTTTCTTCAGGATTGTCCTGTCTATTCTTGGCACTTTGCATTTCCCTATATAATTTAAATGCCACAACTTAAATGTCAAGATCTACATTAAAAAAAAAATCTCGCCAGGATATTTTTGAGGTTTACATTGAAAATATGGATCAATTTTTGGAAATTGATATCTTTATAATATGTGCTTCAAATCACATAGTATATCCATCCATTTAGCTAGATTTTCTTTAATGTTCCAAATAATGTTTGTGGTTCCTGTGTAGATATCTTTCAAATCTTTTGTTAGAATTATTCCTATTCAATTTTTTATGCTATTATAAATGGAATCAAGTCTTAGATTTCATTTTCTAATTATTTGTTGTGGATATTTAGAAATACAATTAATTTTTGTGTATTGGCCTTTTTCCATAGACTTGCTTAATCTACTTATTAATTCTAATAGTTTATTCATGGATTCTATTTGATCTATCAATCCATCTACTCATCAATTTACCTGATCTATTTTTTCTTGCCTTATTACACTGGTTAAGGCCTCCAAAATGATATTAGAGAAAAGTGGTAATGAGATTGTTCTTATCTCATTACCAATCTCAGGAGATTGCAATGCTGCATGAATGACTATAATGTTCCTATAGATTTTTTTTGTATATACCTTTTATCAGATTAAGGAAATTTTCTTCTCTTTTATCATTGATCTGTATTGGATTTTATCAAATTCTTTACCTTTTCTGTTTCTAATGAGATGATTATAAGATATTTCTCTTTTATGCTATTAATATGGTGATTCATATTGATTGATTTTTTTTTGATTTTTTTAATGTTATAAAAACTTTGAATTTCTGAGATAAAATCAATTTAGTTGTAATATAGATTCTTGAATTCAATTTGCTATTATTTTGTTTAGGACTTTTATACATATGTTGATAAGAGAAATCAGCCTACAATTTTACTTTCTTTTACTATCTTGTCAGATTTTGTTATCAACCTTATATTAGCTTCATGAAATGGTTTGAGAAGTATTGACTTTTTTCCTACTCTCTAGAAAATGTTATATGTTATCATAGGGGTTACTGTCCCTAAAATGTTTTGGAAGAATTTAGTTGCAAAGCCAACTAGAACAGAAATGAGAAGGTTTTTTTTGTTTTGTTTTGTTTAAATCAGAGGCAGTCTTTTAAAAAGAAAATAGACTATTCAGATCTTTTCGTTTCTTTTGTTGGTTTTGTTCAGTTGTGCTTTTCTAAGGAATATGTTTTTTTAATCCGCATTTAATCATGTAGTGATATAAAGGTTATGATATCCCCTTATTAGCTTTATAATTCCTGGAAAATCATGGTGATATCCCCTTTTTGATTCCTGATACTGGTAATATGTCCTTTTTCTTTTTTTCTTGATCAGCCATAGCTTGTTGATTCTTTTTCTATTGTATACTTGTTTCCTAATTCATTATTTCTGCTCTTTTATTGTACTTTCTTTGGGTTAATTTGACTTTTTTCCCTAACTTTTAAGATAATGAATTGTTAATTTCCAGTCTTTCGTCTTTACTATTCAAATATCTCCTTCTAAATTATTCATTTTGAGGTTATACATTTTTTTTAAAGATTTTATTTATTTATTCATGAAAGACACAGAGAGAGGAGCAGAGACACAGGCAGAGGGAGAAACAGGCCCCATGCAGGGAACCCAATGTGGGACTCAATCCCGGGGCTTCAGGATCAGGCCCTGGGCTGAAGGCCCTCGCTAAACCACCGAGCCACCCAGGCTGCCCTATACATTTTCTTCTAAGAGTGATATTAGCACATCCCATGTATTTTGTTATGTAGCATTTTCATTACCATCTGATTAAAATATTTTCCAATTCCATTGAGATTGCCTCTTTGAGCCATGGTTATCTAGTAATGCATTGTCTAACATACTAATATTGAGTAATCATCTGCTTATATTTTGTTATTAATTTCTTGCTTAATTCTATTTCAGTAATAGACATAATCTGTACAATTTGAATCCTTTCAAGTTGAATGTTTTATGACCCAGCATTAGGACAATTTAAGTAAAATATCTATGTGAGCATAAAAAATATTCTGTAGTTGTTGAGTGCAGTGTTTAGAACATTTAAGTCAAATTTGTGAATTGTGTTTTAAGTCTTCCATATTCTTTTTTAAAAGATTTTATTTATTTATTAATGAGAGCACAGAGAGAGAGAGAGAGAGAGAGAGAGGCAAGACAGGCAGAAGCAGACTCGTAGACCCCCCATGGAGAGCCCAGTGTAGGACTCGATCCCAGGACCTTGGGATCATGACCTGAGCCAAAGGCAGACATTTAACCACTGAGCCACCCAGGTGCCCCTGGAATCATTTTCCTGTCTCAAACACTACTCCCTCCTGTACTTATTTTAGTGCAGTTCTGTTGGCAATACATGTTCTCATTTTCTGTGTCTAAAATGTTTTCTGTTTTCCCTTAAATTTTGAAGGATACTTTAGCTGGGCATAGAATTCTAGAATGACATTATTTATTTTCTCAGCATACCAAAGATGTTATTGAATTGTCTCCTGCTTCTGTAGTGTCTGATAAAATGTTAACTGTCTCTCTTCATGGCTTCTTTGAGGTTAATGTATAACTTTTAAGATTTTTATCAATATTTTGTTTTCAGCTGTGCTGTGCTTAGGTGTGGTTTTCTTTAGAATTTATTACTTTTTGAATTTATTCTTCTTGGGGTTTGTAGAGCTTGGATCTGTAGTTGAATATAGTTTGTTGGTTTGGGGAAGTTCTTAGCTATTATCTCCAAACATTGCTTCTATTCCATGTTCTTTTTCCTCCCTTTCTGAGACTCCAATTACATGCTCACTAGGTCTTTTTACATTGTGTTCTATCTCTTTCTTACATTCCTCCCTATATTTTCCCATCTTTTTTTATCTTTATCCCATCTTCCTTTATTTTCAATATTTTCTTCTGAACTTTCTTTTAGATCACTACTCTCCCCTTGAGTATATCTAATTTGGTATTAAATTCATTAACTAAGTTCTTTTTTTAAAAGACTTTATTTATTCATGAGAGACACAGAGAGAGAGACAGAGACATAGACAGAGGGAAAAGCAGGCTCCTCAGAGGGAGCTCAATGTGGGACTCAATCCCAGGACCCAGGGATCATGCCCTGAGCTGAAGGCAGATGGTCAATCACTGAGCCACTCAGGTGCCCCCATTAAGTAAGCTCTTAATTTCAATTATTATATTTCAATTTAATCATTTCTGTTTGGTTATTTTCTTTTAATTGAAATATCATTGATATGTTGCATTGTAGTTGTTTTAAGTGTGCAATATAATGATTTCATATATATACATAGTACAATGATTACTACAATAAGTTTGTTAGCATCCTGGTTACTTTTAATACACTCTATAGTAAAACTTTCCATTTTGTCATCTTTTCTTTTCTTTTTCTTTTTCTTTTTCTTTTTTTTTTTTTTTTTTTTTTTTGAGAGAGAAGGAGAGATGCATGAGTCAGAATATGGGCAGAGTAGAGGGAGAAAGAGAATCTTAAGTAAGCTTCACACCCAGTGTAGAGCCCAATGTGATGCTCAATCCCATGACCCTGAGATCATGACCTGAGGCAAAATCAAGAGTAGGAAGCTTAATTAACTGAGCTACTTGGATGCTCCTTGTCATCTATTTTCTGGATTATATTGCTCAGTTATTTTAACATTCCTCTCTGATTAATACCAATGTTTGGTTACTTGTGGATCTGTTTTTATTGCCCATTTTTCACTTTATTTCTGAGCATTTCTGAAGCTGGTCACCAAATTATATTAATTGGGTCAACTACAAGTTCACAAAGCAAATTTTAGATCTCATTCCAACTTTGACAACCTTTTTAGCCACCTCTTTTTAACTCTTTCATATTCTTCATAACTGCTAATTTCTACACCCTCAAGTGTTCAATCCCATTCCTGCTTCTCTCATTGTCAGTTGATGACCTAGATCTCTGAATTTATTAAGGTCTGAATTTATTGAGATCTCCACCTCAAGATTTCTCTATGTTCTTATCTGTCTCCTCCTCCTTTGCTCCTGACTCAGGAAGACAGGTCTCTCTTCCATTGTCACAGAATCTTTGACCTTGATCTCATTTTAATTGACTCCTCCTAAGCTTTGCCCTATCAATTCTTACTCCTCTTTCTTGAATCTCTGAATGTCCTCTGATTGCTTTTCTTTTCTTTCTTTCTTTCTTTTTTTTTTTTTTTTTTTTTTTTTTTGTCAGTAAGCATGTTCAAATCTCCCTATCCCAAAACAAACAAATAAACAAACAATCCTGTTGCTTTCAGTGGTGGCTACTACTAAGCAGTCATGATGGCAAACTTTTCAAAAAAGTAATCTCATTGCCTCAACTTCCTACCACCAATTGACTCCCTGCAATTTAGTCTCTATCTCCCCCATTCTACAGAAACTCTTTTCAATGGCCTCTTTTGACCTACATCCTAAGTCCAATGGCCTCCTTTTAGTGTTCATCTTTGACCCCTTTGTGACATGGTCAATTGCTTCTTGACACTCCCTTCCCCTTGGGCCTCTCTGAGGCTTTTTCTTAGATCTTCTTACTTCTCTAACAGATCTTTCTGTCTCCCTCACGACATCATCTCTTTTTTCCACTCTCTCAGTGCAGATATTCTTCACGTCTGTTCTTAGTCATCTCCTTTCCATCTCTCCCTACTCTTTCCCCTTTTTGCTGCCACATTCATTTCTTTTATTACCTTAAGGCAGATAACTTCCCCAAGTTTATTTCCAGTTCCATTTTCATTCATTTGTCTTATAATACCACCTACCTGCTGACTATCTATTCATGGATGTTCTACTAAATTCTCAAATTCAGCATACCCAAAATGAGATATTTCTCCCAAACTCTGCTTCTTTTTCTGACTATCCTCTCTGTTTAAAGAAGCGTCCAGTAACTCACACCTAAAAATTTTTAGTCATGATTGGCCCCTTCATTTTCCTGTTCTATCTTCCAATCAGACACTATGTTCTGTCAATTCCCAAAATACTTCTTTAAAAAAGATTTTATTTATTTATTTTAGAGAGAGAGAGCATGGGTGTGAACAGGGGGAGGAGCAGAGGGAGAGAATCTCAAGCAGATTCCCCACTGAGTGGGGAGCTGGACTCAGGGCTTGATCCCACAACCCTTGAGATCATGATCTGAGCCGAAATCAATAGTCAGATGCTTAACTGACTGAGCCACCCAGGCACCACCCTCCAAAATACATTTTGCATATGCCCCTTTCTTCCATCATTACCTCTAAGTTATTACTTTTGCAATAACTTAATGTACTTTGGTTCCTGTTTCTACATCTCCTAATCTATTTGGCTTGCTGCCACTAGACAAATGTTGCTTAATATATGTTGAATGAATAAATGAATAACTGAGACATAATTTTAATTACACTATACTTGCTGGTTGCCTCCCTATTGTTCATTAAATGTAATTCAGACTTCTTAGCCTGAGTTCCAAGCTCTCTGAATCTGATTCTAGACTCTATCCATATTTTTCCAGCTTTATTTTTTTATTATTATTTTTTATTATTATTTTTTAAAGAGAGAGAGCTGGGGGGGGAGGCAGGGGGAGAGGGAGAGAGAGAATCTCAAAGAGGCTCCATGCCCAGCTTGGAGTGCGATGCAGGGCTTAATCTCACAACCCTGAGATCATGACCTGAGCCACAATCAAGAGTCAGACATTCAACCAACTGAGCCACCTAGGAACTCCTGTATTTTTTCAGCTTTAAATATTTCATATATCCTGTGTTTCAATCACATATACCATCATTTTTCAAGTTGTGTTCCGCAATATAATAGTGCCCTTCAGGAAGTAGATATTTGTTCCTTGACCAAAAAAAAAAAAAAAAAAAAAAAAAAAAGTTCTTTGATAATTAAATTTAACTACTGTTAAATAGCTTTCCTATACAATCTCTCAAAGCCTTCTTTTTCAAAAAAAAAAAAAAAGCCTTCTTTTTCTAATATATACCATGAGTTTCCAACTTTGGAGGGAAGCATGCAGTATTTCTCAATGCTATTTGACTATGAACTCTATTTAAGGGACTACTACTTATCTCACTAGACACTAATGTTCCCAGGAACACATTTTGAAATAGGCTGATACAGAGCTTCTTTATTCCCCAAACATACTCCATTTCTAACATCATTCTCTTAGATTAGAACAGTAGTTCTCACCGAGGTTGATTTTGCCCTCCAGGGGAAATTTAGCAATGTCTAGAGACATTTTGGTTGTCAGAACTGGGAGGGGTATCTGATGGGTAGAAGCCAGAAGTGCTGCTACACATCCTATAATGCACAGGACAGCCTCCCACAGCTGCCTCAAACTATTGGTAGTGCCAAAGTTGAGAAATCTGGATGTGGAATATCCCCTCACTTCTTCCTTCTGCCATTCAAAGCTGTATTCATTTCTTAAAGTCCAGATCAAATATTATGTCTTCAGTGAATGCTTGCTTTTATCACTGAGATTTTCTCTCTACTGAGGAACAAATTCTACCGCACTTTGTAAACTCCTACAGCATTTGTCAGAGTCTTTCCCATGTCATACACATTTCTGTATATTTAATAACATCTTATACTAGGCCACAATATTTTAGGACACTATCAAGTATCCTATATATAGGGGCAATATTGTAATTATTTTTTTGTTCTCCTAACAGGACAGTAGTAACAGGAAGTTCTTGTTTAAGGAACAAAATGAAACTTTATTTAACTCCCATTTCAGTTACATTCTATACTTCATTGTTCACCCAGTCTTCTCAGTTTTTCCTTCATCTTTTCCCCACATCTTTCTTATCCTTCCATGTCCATTGCCACTGCCCTGGTTCAGGCATTGTGACTCCATGCAATAGAGAGAGAAAAGTGGTGTCGAGGACAGAGCTCCAGCCTGCAGTCTGACAGACCTCCGTGGGACACTGGCTCCGCACCCCCTGCCCAGCTGCGTGGCCTTGGGCAAAGTACTCGCTCTTCCCAGGGATTGTAGTTCTCCTTGCCAATGTGAAGGTGATTATATCTGCCTTGCAAGGTTTTTGTGAGGATCAGAGATAAAGTACATAAAGTCCCAGAATCCACAGTGGCGCTCAGTATATATGAGCTGTAATAGTCAATAGCTCCTGAGGGGCTCTCCTACCCCAGCCTCTGCTTCAAAGCCTTTTCTTTGATTCTCCATCACCCACAAAGCCTGAGCTGCTGGTATTCAGAGATCTGGATATTCATTACCAGTCTACTCAAAGACACTTACCTCTTATTATCCGTCCCAGGGTCTCAACTTCTGACAGACTGGTTTATTCCCTGTATTTCAACCACACCTGAGCATTCCCATCTCCACTCTGGTTCCTGAGATTCTCCCCCTTGGAAACCTCTCTTTTTCTGTACACACATCCTTCCATCTCAGCTTTATCTCTTCATTCTACAAAGTCTCCTTAACCCTCTCTACCTGTAGGGATCCTTTTCTTTCCTGAACATTTGGAGGCCTTATAGTCTTCCACTGCTGAATCAGTTAATTCCTATTGCCTAACAATATTTTTCATGTGGAGAACTATTAAAATACACCTTCTATGATTATGTAGCTTTTTGTGTGTTTTCTTGCTTTCTCATTTTAGATTGTAAACTGCTTGAGGACGGTGACCATGCCTTATCCAAATTCCCTTGCATATACCAGAGGCTCCAAAAATATTCAGTCCAAAATATTTGGCCTTCTCTTAATTTGGAGCATGTCTTAAAATACCTCTTCTCTTTCAACCTCATGCCCATTTTTAGAGGCTCCTCAGTCACAGGCAGAAACAGAGGGTGATATCAAGACTCTGGATTTAGCATGGATTCAACAGGGGAACCAGGGAGGTACAACACACCCAGGCTCTGAGAGAATTCTTATAAACAAGAATAAAGGCAATCCGACACTAACATTTTAATTAATAATTTTAATGGCTTATCCAAAATAATCCTCTTGATTTGGAGGGATTCAATTCCACTTGATAAAACTACCCATCCATGTGGAAAGATGTCTCACGTGCTGCTCTTGTACTTACAGCAGGGTCGTTGGGACAGGAGGGGTCATTCACCAAAGTGTACAGCTGGTGGGAGCCACTGTCCCCAGGCTGGTGGAAACAGCCCTGCATCCTTATTTATGCTTCTTTGTTTCCCAAACATACTCCATTTCTACCATCATTCTTGCAGATCAGAACAGTGGGGCTCACCAAGGTTGATTTTGCCCCTTCTCTTAAATCTCACACATTAGGCATTAGCATCTGAAAACCAACAACAACAATTTGGAAATAATTTGGAAATAATTGCAAACCTACAGAGAAGCTATAAGAATAGGAATAGTACCCGGTATACCCCCTGCACCCTTCCATAGGATTTACCCTTTTTTGCCCATTTTATTATTTGTGCTCCTTCCCTCTTCCCCGTCTTCTCACCCTTGCTCTTCTATTTTTTTCTGAACTGTTTGAGACTGAGTGACATATATCAAGTCCCCTTATTCCTAAACACCTGAATGTATATTTCTAAGAATAATGCTATTTCCTTGTGTAACTACAGTAGAGCTATCCACTTCAGGAAATTAAGCATTGATACTATTCTTTTACCTAATCTGCCATGAGTTCTCTAATTTAGTTAGTTGGCCCAATAATATTGTTTATAGCACACCTCCCATAGAATGCAGTTTAGGGTCAGGGATTTCATTTAGTTGTCATTTTCCTTTAGTCTCCCTTATTCCAAAATACTTCCACAATTTTTCTTTATCTTTTATAACATCAACATTTATGAAGAACCTTTTTTAAAAATAAAATGTTCAGGGCAACCCAAGTGGCTCAGCGGTTTAGTGCCGCCTTGAGCCTGGGGTGTGGTCCTGGGGTCCCGGGAATAGAGTCCCATATCGGGTTCCCTGTGTGGAGCCTGCTTCTCCCTCTGCCTGTGTCTCTGCCTCTCTCTCTCTCATTCTCTGTCTCTCTGTGTGTGTCTGTCATGAATACATGAATAAAATCTTTTTAAAAAATTAAAAATCTTAAAAAGTAATAGAAAATTTAAAAACCCAAAATGTTCATTGATTAAAAACCCTAAAGATTACACACACACATACAAAACACTTCAGAACTAATAATGAATTCAGTAAAGTTGCAGGATACAAAACCAATGCACAAAAATCAGTTGTATTTCCATGCAATAAGAATGAATACAAAAATAAAATTAAGGAAACAATCCCATTTACACCTTTGAAAAGAATAAAATACTTAGGATTACATGTAACCAAGGTTCCACCAAGGAGGTGAAAGATTGATACACTGAAAACTATAAAACATCGTTTAGAGAAATTTAAAAAGACATAGATAAATGGGAAAACAACCAATATTTATGGATTAGAAGAATTAATATTATTAAAATGTCCTGGGGCAGCCTGGATGGCTCAGCGGTTTAGCGCTGCCTTCAGCCCAGGGCCTGATCCTGGAGACTCAGGATCGAGTCCCACTTCGGGCTTCCTTCGTGGAGCCTCCTTCTCCCTCTGCCTGTGTCTCTAAATAATTATAATAATAAATAATTAATAATTAATAAATAATAAATAATTAAATCTTTAAGAAAAAAGTCCTTATTACTCAAAGCAATCTATAGATTCAATGAAATCCTCATCAATATATTAATAGCATTTTTTGCAGAAATGAAAAAAAATCTTAAAATTATTTATATGGAATCTGAAAGGACCCTAAATAGCCACACGATCTTGAGGAAGAAAAACAAAACTGGAAGCCTCACACTTCCTAATCTCAAGACAGTAATCCAAAGAGTGTGGTATGGCATAAATAGAGACATACAGACCAACAGAACAGAATAGAGAGCCCAGAAGTACACCCTCATGTGTATACTCAAATGATTGTCAACAAAGGTACTAAGGTTACACAATAGGGAAGAGATAGTCTCTTAAAAAAATAGTGTTGGGAAAACTAGATATTCACATGCAAAAGAATAAATTTAGATCCTTACCTTATACTACATAAAAAAATAAACTAACAAATGGACAAATATCTAACTGTAAGACCTCAAACTATAAAACTCTTAGAAGAAAACGTGGGGGGAGGGGCACCTGGGTGACTCAGTGGGTTGAGCCTCCAACTCTTGATTTTGGCTCAGGTCATGATCTCAGGGTTGTGAGATTGAGTCCCACATCGGGCTCCACACCTAGTGATTAAAATTCTCTCTCTCTGTCTCCTTCTGCCCCTCCTCCCCCTACTTGTGCACATGCACACTTTCTCAAAAAAAAGGAGAAAGAAAGAAAGAGAAAAAAGAAAACAGAAGAAAACAAAAGGGGTAAAACTTTATGACTTTCTCTTTGGCAATGGTAACTTGGATATGACACTGAAAGAAAAGTATAGGCAACAAAGGCAAAAAATAGACAAATGAGACTAAATTAAGCCTAAAAACTTCTGGGCAGCAAAGGAAACCATTAACAAAGTGAAAAACAACCTATGGAAAGGGAAAAAATATTTGCAGACCATATACTTGGTAAGGGGTGAATATCCAGAGTCTATAAAGAACTCATACATCTCAACAACAACTACTACAAACAATCTGGTTAAAAAATAGACAAAGGACTTGAATAGACATTTCTCAAGAAAGATACACAAATGGCCAACAAGCTTATGAAAAGATGCTGAACAAAACTAATCATTAGGGGATACAAATCAAAACTACATGCCACCAGAATGGCCTTTATCAAAAAAATAGAAAATGACAAATTTGGCAAAAATGTGGAGGAGAGATCTCTCATGGACTGTTGGTAGGAATGTAAAATGGTTCAGTCACTATGGAAACCAGTATGAGGGTTCCTCAAAATATTAAACAGAATTAAATGTGGTCCAACAATCCCACTTCTAGGTATGTAGAATAGAAGGCAAGATCTTGAAGAAATATTTGCACACTCATGTTCATAGTAGCATTATTCACAATAACCAAGAGGGTGAAAAAACCTAAATGTCCATCAACAGATGAATGGATAAAAAAAAATGTGGTATATACATATACATACAATGGAATTTACTCAGCCTTAAAATAGGAAAGAAGGAAATTCTGACACATGCTACAGATGGATGAACTTTGAGGACATTATGCTAGCTGAAATACGCCAGTCATAAAAAGAAATACTGCCTTATTCTATTTACATGGAGTATGTAAAGTTGTCAAACTCTTAGACATAGCCAGTAGAATGGTGGTTGCCAAGAACTTTGGGGGAGGTGGGTAAAGGAGAGTTGCTCAATGGATATAGAATCTCAGTTTTGCAAGATGAGAAAGTTCTAGAGGTCTGTTGCACAACAATGTGCATATAGTTAATATTACTGTAACCTTAAGCATGTTTGAGATGGTAAATCTTTTGTGTTTTTTACACATAATTTTACACAGTAAAATTAAACAGAGAGTGAGAGAGAAATACATTGTTCACCATTTGGGATTTGTTGAGTGGTTTCTCATGGTTAGATTCTGCTTATGCTGGAATATGACCCAAGTCGTGTGTTCTTCTCAATGTATCCTATCTGGAGGCACGTGACGTGCAGCTGTTCCTCATTGGTGATGTTAATTTTGATCTCAACATGGTCTTATTTCTCCACTGGATAGTTACTATGCTTCCCCTTCCAACTGATGAGCAATCTGTGGGGAGATACTTTGAGACTATGAAAATATCCTGCTCCTTATCAAAATTTCCCCTAAAGTTAGAATTTATTGATTTATTCTTGTCTACATAAATCTTCACTATGAGACTTTAAAATGATTTTTCAACATGAAAATGTTCAAACCCTTTCATCAATGATTTCCTTGGCAAGTGATTTATTGGCTGGCACTCAATATTTTGCTATAAGCAAAAGCTTTTCCTTCTCTACTTATTTATTTGTGTTTGTTCATTCCATCGTTTATATATTTGTTATTGGCATGGACTCATGGATTCCTATTGGTTTTAAAGATTTTATTCATGAGAGACACAGAGAGAGAGGCAGAGACATAGGCAGAGGGAGAACCAGACTCCCTGTAGGGAGCCCCAATGCAGGACTCAATCCTAGGACCCCAGGATCACGACCTGAGCCAAAGGCAGACACTCAACCACTGAGCCACCCAGGCACCCCTCCTACTTTGTAAAAATGGTTTTTAATTCATTACTGCCCTCCATTATTTTCATGCTTACATTGCTGTGGAGCCTTTTCCAGCTGCTCCTGTGTCCTTGTGCCCCATCATTTTCTGAGTACTTGCTTTCTGGCAACACAAAATGTTTGGCTTTTTTTTTTTTTTTAAATCCTAGGTGATATCAAGAGAGAGAGAAAAGCAAAGGAAAGAAGAGAAATAAAGTATAAAGCAGGATAAAACAGGAAGGAAAAAAGAGAAATGAGTAGGGGCATTGTGGGGAGATTGTTGGCACAGGTTCAGATCCACTGGCTCCTCTGGGAGAGGTGGCCCATTCCTCCACCATCCTAGACGGCAGAGCTGTGCCTGAGAGAGACCACAGAAGACTCTGTACGCTGGGCCTTTGGAGGTGACAGGCTTTGTGTACTCTTCATGTCTCTGTCCACTGCAAATGATGGAAACCCAACTCAAAATGGGGAAAGTGAGAAGGGGGGGGTGTTGAGAATTTATTCGTTCATATGTCTGAAGATTATGTGGTCAGTTTCAAAGAAAGCTGAGTTTAGATGCTTGAATAGATCCTAGAAATCGATCACTATGTCCTCCCACCCTCTACTCTCAGTTCTGCTTGGCTTTATTCTTGGTCAATCTCTTCTCCCAAGTTGACAGAGGTGCCTCTCGGCTATGCTAGAACAATCCTATTAGTTTAGCAACTCCAGCAGAAATAGAACACCTGTTTCCCAATGACTGTGACAAAAACCTCAGGAGTGTCCCTGACTGGCCAGCGCCTGAACCAATCACTGTGCCTGGGAGGGGCGGTCCTGTCACTGGCCAGTCCTTGGTCACGTGCTCCCTTCCAGGGCTGAAGTCCCCCTGGACCACATGGGTTGAGAATGTTGGGAGGGGCAGCACCCCAAAGAGACCTTGGGAGCACACTTGCCAAAAGGAGGGAAGGGATGTTGGGGAAGCTAACCAGAACCTCACACTGGATGGATGGCCCGTGGTGCACTTAATCGTACCAGAATTTTGACTTTGAGGTACACAAAAAACCCCACAGCCCAGCCTCTGTCATGACAATCTTTCTCCCCTTCCCACAAGTCTCCTTACAAGAAGGAAAATCTTTAACTCTCACGGGGAAGCCTCTGTCCATCTGACCTTGCCTTTGGCCTGGGAAGTACTGGTGGGTCCCTGGTGCCCACCCACAGGGAGGAGAGGAAGCGAACAAGCCCCTAGTACTCTGCGGAGTGGTCCCCTCTCTACCCGGACAGGTCTTGCTTTCATCATTTCACCCACAGCCCAGGCAGGCCCAACAGGGAAGTGTCAGTCACGGTGCTGTGTTACGTCATGTCAGATGGCAATCGAATGCGCTGTGAACATAAGCTGACAGGAAAGCTCCAGCAATCTGCTTATCTGGATGCCACCCTTGCTGAGTAAAGGGTCATTATCAGAATTATTCACACAGAATTATAGCAGTTGGAAGTCTACAGATTAGTCATTACATCACCCTCATTTTAGTCACTCAGCACAGATTGAACCTCAAAGGAGCCTGCCCTTACCCTTTCCCCTTACTCCTTCCCCCCTCCTTTTCTTGGCACATTAGAGGCTTCCCCCACCCACTAGCCACAAGTGAGAAGTTACATTAGGTTAGCCCAGGCACGGTCTTCGCTGTGGCCCGGGATCTCTTTCCTGTGTCCACTGCTCCAAAATGAGTAGGGTCACCTCCCCAGGAGGCCTCTGGGGGAGAAGGGCTTGGGGTGCCTTGCAATTAAACCCATTCCTAGAATGGTCCCGCCACTGCCTTTGGTATCAAAATGTCAAAACAAGCTATTTAATTGAGCTATTAAATTTCAGGTCTGCTTCCCACAGCTGCTGCTGGCTCAATATACATTTTGCAAAAGAAAGGATGCAAGGATTCTGAGAAGGAGGCACCTTCGAGAAGCTGTAGACCCACCAAAATGTTCCCCAGCTTGCTCACATGTGCTAACCTCGGCCTCCACCCTGACCACACCCACCCCTCCCGTACCTTCTCATCCAGCAAGCCTGCACCTGTGATCTGAACACACTCAGCGCTCACCCAGCACACACATCTCCGCGTGCAAAACCCAACCAAACTGATGGTGGACGCTGTGGGAAAGAGGCAGGAATGGAGAATGTGGTTAGCGAGGTAGGTTCAAAGGCGTGGGCTTCTTCATTACTACCAGCCAATAATAACACATAAGAATACTGTGCTCTGAACTTGAAGCGCGGCCAGAGGAAGATCAAGGCTTATGGGCAAGGGAGAAATACTCCCTAGACTGTTTCCCGATTTGCTTTGCAAATGTGCTTCAGATTCCTGAGCATGCACATAGTCTTTAAAATAATGCCTTAGCATCGCCTAGTAGCTCAGTGGTTGAGTCTCTACCTACTGATCCTGGGGTCCTGGGATCAAGGCCCACATCAGGCTCCTGGCAAGGAGCCTGCCTCTCGCTCTGCCTATATCTCTGCCTCTCTCTGTGTGTCTCTCATGAAAAAATAATAAAATAAAATAATGCGTTAGAACCCAGCGGCCATCTCCTGCCTTAACCCCCATCTCTGGGCACTGCTGCTTCAGAAGACCCAATGCTTTGGAACTTGGTGATTGAATGTGATATATGCAGTCAGGGGCTCAGGCCTTTTTAGGGTCTGAGTGGGACAGATGTTTCCTTCGTTCTTATAATCCCAGAGGCCAGAGAATCAGAGTGTTGGGCTGGAAGGCATTCTGGAATGTGTCTGGCCAAATTTCTAATTACCCAGAGCTGTGGAAGGATCTACCCAAAGACACAGCCATCCAGAAAGTACCCAGGGATAGGCCCTGTGTATTCATTTCCTAGGGCTGCAGTAACAAAGTACCACAGACTGGGTGGTGGCTTACACAACAGAGATTTACTGTCTCCCAGTTGTGGGGGCCAGAAGTCCAAAATCCAAGTTTCAGTAGGGTTGGGTCCTTCTCGGGGCTGTCAGGGAGAATCTGTTCCAGGCCTCTCTTGTTGGCCAGGTCTTTTCCCTGTGTGTATCTCTGTGTCCAATTTTCCCCTTGGTATAAGGCCATCAGTCACATAGGATGAGGGCCCACCCTATTGGTCCCAATTTAACGGTGATTGCCTCTGTAAAGACCCGATTTCCAACAAGGTCATATTCTGAGGTACCATGGGGATTAGGAAGCCTACATATACATGCACATATGTATAGGGAGGACATGAGTCAATCCATAATGCTTTGGTTCTCTTGGCCTCTCGTCCAGTTGTGTCTCTGCTCTTAAGGCAGAGCCTGGGTACTAACACCTCATGATTTTTCTGTCAAACCTTCTCAGTGACTAAATACTTTGACAAACTCTCACATCTATAGCTTATGGGGAGTGCTTAAAATCTGAGAAGTCATGAGATCAGAAGCCTGGGCTTTCTTTCTCGCAAGATCTTTGGGGCATAGGCTGCTGAGGTTAGGTGGGGTTGCAAAAGGTAATGGTCTTCCCCTTGAGGTTCCCCTCCTCTCAGCTCTGAGGTGCTCTGTGGCTGGGGTCTCTGTATTCCCGCTGGGATCTGTAGAACAGCGAGTAGCGATGAAGGCAACTGTCCTTGGGTACTTAGTAGTTATTCTAGTTAAGAGAAGCAAAATAATTTGTGGGATCCTGTTACTCTTCACCCCAATTACATGAAGTCCAGGTGCCTCCGGCCTCTTGAAACAAGTGAACTAGTCAACCGTTCTGGCCTTTGGCCTTTGCCGTTGGGGATGCTTTGGTAACTACCTAAACTGTCTGGGGAAAGGACTGATAAAGGAGTCACCCTCATTTCAGCCTTTTCTAGTCCCAGACAAGGCAAAACAAACCAGTTTGTGCCTGAGAAAACATCTATCTGCTCAGTTGCACCCCATTCCTTCCTCCACACCCTGGCCTCCTGCCCCCTCCCCCAACTTGTTACTCCTGATCTGTGAGGTGAATGGCTCCTTCTGAGTTGGGTTCCTGTTTCATCTTCTTCCTGTTAATTAACGTGAAGGACCCGTTTCTGAGAAGTGCCCAACTATTTACTTCAGAACAGGCAAGTCTGAACATAGCTCTACCAACCACAGGAGGAGAAAGAAGAGGTAAAGGCACTTGGCTCAACTAGATGAGAGCCATGGGCACTGGGGTGCTGGCATCAGGGAGAAGGATGTTCATTTTTAGGACATAAAGTTCAGAATCCTTGAGATCCTCTCTGGAAGATTGGCCTTCCCAGTATGGAAAGGAAGGGCTTGCTTCAGGCAGGGTCTATGGTCCATAGCCACTTTTCACCACATTAGCAACCACCCCCATCCCCAAATTACACTATTAGAAATTCTATTCTTTGGCTCATGGAGGTTTTGTGGAGCTCCTTGTGAAATGAAGGTAACCTCAGAGGGTGTTTTACTTTAGCGAGCAACGCTTTTCAGAGCTGGGAGTCGGAGTTCCCATGTTTGTGTTGGGATGGGCGATTGTGGACTTAGGAGAGAGGTGGTCAGAGAAAGAATGGGCCGCAGCAGCTAAGTGGGAGCAAGGGCCCCTGGAGAAGAATTTTGTTGGAGAATTGTGCTCAGGGATAGCCTTGTTCCGTGGTTACCAATCAGAAAATGTCAAGCTGGGGTCACTGTAGTCATTGCCTTCTACAAAAGAGGACAAAGGCCAGTTTGTGGTCAGGGAGCACAGGGCAGGATGGCTGGATGTGAAGAAGGTTAAGTTTGTAATGTATTAGTCTTGTAAAAATGGTCTCTAGTCAGTGAAGGAAGTTTTAAATGAGAAGGGGAACCTGATAGGCAGGCTCTTTTATTTTGTTTCTATTTACTGGGGAGCATTCATAGGGAAAAAAAAATCAAGATTTCTCAGGCATTTTTTTTCCTTTCAAGAACCCTTACAACTAGAGGGTAAAAACATCACAACTGAAAGGATTCTTTTTCTCCTGCTGTGAGAGACCTCCGAGAACTTTCTCCCTCTGTGCTGCATGGTTAGGATGTTGTTATGAAACTTGGGCCTGGGTACTTCAGACTGGGGGGAAGAACTGAAAAGAGGCCCGCGTGTTGTGGAAGGTGGGGCATTCCCAGGCTTTCCCAGGTAGTACAGACTGGTTCCCTGCAGCCTACAAATCAAAAGCTCAGCCTCCTTTGTGCAAGGAATTTGCATCTGAGGCAAAGATTTATAGCGAGTGGCCACCAGATGGTGTCTTAGCCCTCCTCAAGTCAATATTCCGGCTTCCTTTGTTCTCTTGAGAGCTAACATTTCAGAGGAAGAATGGTCAACACCAGGGAACATGGTAGGACCAAAGGGGTCACAAATATGATTTCATTGGTTCAGCCTGCAAGGCTCCAAGCTCATAAATGTGGGGAGCTACAATCACTGACCTAGAGCTAATGTAAGTGCATGTTTCTTCACACAGTGGGATGCAACGATTAAAGTCATATCAGCTCCCAACATGTATTTGGGTCTGACTCAGTGTTAATTGCTCCCACCAAGCGTGTTGATGCTGGATTCATAGCTGATTTCTAGCTCTTGGGGTGTTTGGGTGACCTTGCTGTGGAGGGAGATGAACTCTGTTTTTATGAAACCATCTTTGCAAACTACGCTGACATTCTAAAGAAATCATGTCAACTTAATTTCTTAAAACGTTATCTTTTAGAGACTGAAATATATATTTTTTAAAATTTTCCACTAGGAAGAGAAAACAGGAATCCAAATTGGAAAACTTGGTAGTAAATGAGCATGGTGACCTTTAAATTTTTCTTCTCTTTCGCAGATATTTGTACTGCTTTTCCCAAGGATTTCACAGTTAGCCAGGATAACTGGTCAGGCTCCTCTGAGATACTAGATTTCTCAGAACTTGGAACGTGGGTGTGAGCTGATAGTACAGTAGGGGTAAATATTGGTACTTCTCATCAAATGGCTCTGTTTGCCCCCTTGAGCTGTGTCTTCTGTCCTTGGAAATGTTTGACATCTGGCTGTCACTGCCATTTTTATTATGTAGCGCACATACACACATGAACCTTAGGCAGAGCATAAAGAAGGAAAGATCCTTGTCTCCATCTTTACCCTTTCATCTCCCAAGTCCCTAGGCATCAATGCCTCATGTCTGTTCTCCGCTGTCTATCTCCGATCATGGAGATAGGTGGGCCATGGTTGAGCCAGCCAGGAGGTCATTTACTCCTCCAGCAAGGAAGAGTCAACATACCGATGACAACTCCTGTAGCCTCTCAGTGCCTGAGGTTGTCAGAGAAGAACACGGTCAGACCATCCATCCTTCTGTGACTCATTCTCCCTGAAGAGGCCATTTGCAGACTTGAGATCCGTTTCCGTGGCAGCAAGTCCCTGGCTTTGCAAACTAAGTCCAGTTTCTTTTATTTTTCACTTATACAAACGGGGGCTACTGGTCAGAGAGGCCTCACAGGGATTTCAGAGCCTGGGTTGGGATTTGCTACTGACAGTAACTCTCTCCTTCATTGATTATAGGAACATCCACGTTAGTGTGGCATGCGTCTACTCCTTTACCATTACTTATTTAAGCATTGATTCTACATGCTATTTGCAGAAGACATAAAGGTGTTGCAAAGGAGCTAACAGGAAGTGATGGCTTGACACCCAGATCTCCTCCTGTCTTACCTGTCAACCAAGAGTGGAAATAGAGCAGCTGGTGGAAATATGCCATAGGAGTCAGACCAAATGGCTAAACTCTTGGTTCTGCCACAGGGCGGCCGTGTGGCTTTGCACCAATCACTACTGGGAACGAGTTTCCACTCCATTCCCAGGCCGCAGTAAGAGGGTTGATGGGGGTAGTGGGTCTTGGCAACCCCAATTGCATGTGGGGCCATCTGGTGGTCATTAGGAGGAGAGCAGCCTCCTGAGGAGAAGACAGTTAAGAGCAAGAGGGACTTTTAAGAATGATTTAATCTTGCCCTCTTATTTTCTGTGGAGGAAATTCAGGCTTAGCGAACATGACAGGCTTGTCTGAGTTCTCACAGTGGTAGAGTGTGGTGGTTAAGTACAAGCATTCTGGCGTCTCTGTGTCTGAATCCGGACTTGGCAGCTGGGAGCTAGCGTAACCTTGGGCAAGTTTTGTAACTTCTCAGTAATCAGTTTTCTTATCTCTGAGACAGAGAATAATGCTCACTACCTCAAGGGTTTTAAAGATTAAATTAGGCAATGCATGTGGAAGTGCTTAGCACCGTGTCTGACCTCAATAAGAGATACATCTCTAGAGCCACTCTCTCTTACAGCAATTAATCTGTATTTATAATTTTCCCTACAATGGAATGTCTTCTTCAAATTTCTCATTTTTGACCTGAGTGTAGGAAAATGAAGAATCTCAAAGACCACTGGAGAAAGCAGAAGCAGATATTTGGCTTTCAGGTAGAACATTTGACTTCGGTCATTGAGCAAAGGGGAGAGTGGACATGACTTTTGGGTGCCGTTATGGCTTGAATTCGTTATCACAGACTACATGTCTTGGGTACACTATCAATATTTGTTAGATGAGCGAAGGTAAAGGGTCCCGAGCACAGGGCTTGTGGGCAGGAGTAGCCCTTGTCAGGATCCCTGGGTGGCGCAGCGGTTTGGTGCCTGCCTTTGGCCCAGGGCGCGATCCTGGAGACCCGGGATCGAATCCCATGTCGGGCTCCTGGTGCATGGAGCCTGCTTCTCCCTCTGCCTGTGTCTCTGCCTCTCTCTCTCTCTGTGACTATCATAAAAAATAAATAAATATAAAATTTAAAGGAGTAGCCCTTGTCTCGGAAGTGAGTCTCATTTTGCACTGTCCACTGTGGCCCCGAACACCAGCTGGGAACTACTGCAGTGGAAGAAATCTCTCTGGCTTTCTCTGTTCTTGAAGTAATGACACGTACAAAGCCCACTTACTTAATGCTTCAGATACCATGTTTTTTAAGTAAGTGTGGATACCTTTGTCCTGTCTATGACTGGCCTGACAGTTTTGTTGAAAATAGGACAAGTGAACTTTGCCAGAAGCCAGGCAGATAGGAGAGGAAACAGGAAATGAATACCTCTACCTCTTTCTATTCCTTCTTTCTAATCTACTAAAGGTGCCTCCCATGGGTCTGACCTAAGTCAGAGCCAGGAGGCAAGGAGCCCAGGTGATACAGCCCAGAGATGTCAGCTTTCCCAGGGCAAGGACTGGTGAAAAAAAAAAAAAAAACAATCTGAGAGAGCAATAGAGAAGAATATGCACAAGCAATGGCTTATTGGATGTGCATGGAGGTTTACATTTTTCTATTGCTTATAAATTAACTTTATCTCTCTCAATTTGAAGAGGTTCTTTATAAATTAATCTTATGGGACTGTATTTTCACTGGTACTACCCCCCCCCCCAAAATAGTGGTTTTCCTTCCTTCCCTGTCCTTTTCCCCATCCTCCAAAATTGTATTGTGGCTCAAAGCTAATATCCAATATGAATGGGGATATTAGGAACTTATATGGAAATAGACAGAAAAACAGACAAATGCACCCTTCTAGAACATTCCTCACTTTTCCCAAATTCAGTATATTCTCAGGCACCTGCTCATGATGCTGGTGCCTAAGGGTCAAGGAGGAAAAGGCAAAAACAGAGGGTGAAGTAGAGAATCACCAAGAAGGAAAAGGGTACAAAGCCTCCATTGTGCCCTGACTTGCAGGAGACACCAAAGCTATGGTTCCTTCACTCTATTTCTATATGGCCATGGATGCACTCATTTAATTAATTAGTATTTATTGGAAATATAATTTGTGCCGGACACTGTGCCAAGCACCAAATTGGTCCCTGCCTACAGGGACCTTACGGTCTACATCATACTGGGGCTCATGATGCACAGCAGTTCACATTTACCATGCAAGATAGAGATGTGCCCAAGGCACAAAGGGAGACCAGAGGAAGGCCCTGAAAAGTTAGGGAAGGCTTCCTGAGTTGACTCTTAGGAACTGAGTATGGGGCCAAGAGACAAATAGCTGAAGAGAGGGGAGGGATGGAAGACACCCTAGGCAGAAGGGAAGGGCTTGTGCAAAAGCATAACACAGTGAGATGAGTGTGGGGCCAATTCTGAAAGACTGAAGCAAAGAGTGTAGAAAGCCCTAGAGAGGGGGCTCAGAGAAATAGAGAGGTCCCAGAACAGAGAGCCCTGAGGGCTGAGACAAGGATTGAGATTTTATTCTGAAGGCAACAGGAAGGTACCAGGATATCCTATGAGAGTAGCCTGGTGAACACCATTGGTAAAAACAACCAGGTGGAGTAGGGTGGAGGTTGAACGAGGGCTGAGAAATGGGCATAGCAGGTTTTTACAGTAAATGGAGTGATTGATGGCAAACCCTCACATTAGCTAGCGGCAGTAAAAGATGAAGAATGAGGGATGATCATCAGAAGGAGAGGACAAAGAGGCATGGCGTCTGAGAACATAGCTTCAGTTTCTGCCTCACGCAACTTTGGTTTTCTGCATATACAAGATTACTCTGTGAATTTTGCTACCTGTTTCACTTAAATTCAACATGCACAGGAGAGAAAACTGTTTCTAGATGACTGTCTGTCTATTCCTTACAGGTCATGGGGTCTCCACTGTCTACTTTGTACACAAATTTCTACTCGATATCAAAGAGATATGACACGATCTTTGAGGGCTTGTTCTTGGCAACACTAAGCGCCCTGGAAACTCTTGCTGGGCTGAAACTCAGAAGCAGCATAGAGAAGGGCCGGTGCCCTCAAGATCTCAGGCCAAGGGTATTATGGATGTCTCTGCCTGGACTCTTCTTAGGGTGGGCACCCATGCAGATCATTGCCTTACGTGAGGCAAAGGCGATCCTGACTGCTTTGCTTTGATTACCTCCTTTTAAGTTTCTTCCTGTTAGTCGATGAGGAGCAGCTAAAACTAAAACATGTTCCATAGACTGACTCAGTAAGCTTACCTGACTTCCACTGGATGGCTGCCTGTCCGTCAACCTCCTAAGTTTATACCCATCCTCTGAAGACCCGACATAGCTTCCATTTGGAGAAAAGAACAATTTGGAATGAATGTCACTGCTCACCACTTTCTCTGGGAGCTTCTTCCCAAATACCACGGCAAGTCTCAGGTGGACAGTGTTGGACCTATCCACAGTCCCTGCTCAGGAGGGTTTCCCGCATCTGTGAACCAGGAGACTGGGTTAACATTAGCTGATCTTTGAAGCTGAAGGGTTTGTTTTGAAAGCACCTATTTAATTTTCATTCCGATTGTAGACGGTAGGATTAAAGCGTATAGTTGAGGATTCTGGCAGGACATGTTTGTTAAAAACCTAACTGATGGGCAGCCCGGGTGGCTCAGCGGTTAGCGCCACCTTCAGCCCAGGGCATGACCCTGGGGACCCGGGATGAAGTCCCACGTCGGGCTCCCTGCACGGAGCCTGCTTCTCCCTCTGCCTGTGTCTCTCTCTTTGTGTCTCTCTGTGTGTCTCTCATGAATAAATAAATAAAACCTTTAAAAAAAAACCTGACAAAGAAATAGCTTAATGCAATAGTGTCTTTGCAGTAATTATAAAAAAATGTAAAATTGTCGAAGCAAAGCTATAAGATAGCATATAAATGCAAGACACGTTTATTGAAGTGTGTTTTTGCAAGTAGATTGCTATTTTAACACAATTCCAACAAAAGCTGTGTACAATAATCATAATAAAAAGCAATTACAATACTGGTGCCTTCGAAATGAGAATATTTTGCATTTTTGAAGAATGAAATTACTTTCCTGAAAGAGTCGACATAGAGAAAGGCAAAGGAACATAAGAGCCCCTGCTTGAAGCGTTCAGCTGCTAAGTTAGAATTTGCGAGTCAGAACTTATTTGCATCTAATTCTCAAACAAAGAGGAAGGCCATGAAATATTACTTCCGGGAGAAATGTTAAATATTATTAGGAATTTCTTTGAGTAAACTAGGAGACGGGAAACAAAAAGTTAGGAAACAAAGTGAGACATATGTGTCACTATTGACACATCTGAAGCAATTCTGAAGAAGGCTTATGTGTAAAACCCCAGTGAGCACGATTTATAAGAGGCAGCCCATGCACCTGGCTCTCCAGAAAAGAAAAACACGCATTAGGTGTGGTCCCTATACATTTATTTACCTTGTAGTTGGGAATGTAAGACACTGGGATGCAAGACAAGCATCCACACAAGTGCAGACATACAATTCACACCACTGAGCAGCTGTTGCGTGTGATCCGAATACATCCTTTTCTTCTTGTGAAGCTGAAACTGCGCAAGAAGGCAGTTCAAGCAGCTCAACAAATGGGCAACAGAGGCCTAACAGGTCTGGCTTTGACATTACTTAAAAACAGCTTTGCTGGGGCGCCTGGGTGGCTCAGTCAGTTAAGCATCTAACTCTTGATTTCAGCTCAGTTCATTATCTCAGTGTCCTGAGTTCAAGCCCCACATTGGGCTCTACACTCAGCGGGAGCCTGCTTGAGGATTTTCTCCCTCTCCCTTGCTCTCTACCCCTCCATCTGCTTGTTCTCTCTCTCTCAAATAAATAAAATCTTAAAAAAAAAAAAAAAAAGAATAGCTTTTGTATTTCAGCTTCATTTTTCCTTTTAGGCAGATCCAGAACATTTCCCTTACCTATAGCCTCCCTTAGCTTTCTTCAGCTCTGAGTGGGAATAACAAAGCTGGTTGACTTAGCTGGGTTTGGAGGCAAAGACTCTCCTGTCGGGTAAGGTCTCCGTGGTGACTGGGATTCAGATAAGGATGATTATAGCTGTGGAAAGAGGGGCTCATCAGTTTGGACTAAAACTCCACATAGCAGTGGCTTAAAACAACAGAACTGTGTTCTTTCACTACCCTGGAGACCAAAAGCCTGACACCAGTAACCCTCCAGGGGCTCTAGAGGTTGCTGCCAGCATTCCTTGGCTTATGGCTACATCACCCCAGTCCTCGCTCCGTGGTCACTATGCATTGTCTCCTCTGTGTGTCTGTCAACTCTCTCTGCCTTCCTCTTATAAGGACATGTGATGGCAGTTAGGACTCACCCAGATAATTCAGGAAAATCTCCCCACCTTGAAATCCTTAATCACATCTCCAGAGACTTTTTTCCATATGAAGTAAGATTTACAGATTGTTGGGATAGGACCTGATATCTTTGGGGACTGTTCTTCAGCCTCCCACAAGGACCAATAGGAGTATGATGACAGAGCGTTGTGAACATCAAATAGTTCAATACACATAAAGTGCTTAGAACAGGGTCAGGCATGTCGAAATCATGATGAAAGTGTTGGATTTTGCTGTGCCTTTTATACAGGTAAAGTAGCTGGTGAGATGGTCAAGAAAGGATGAAACTAGGGAACTTGGGTCTGAACCCAGTTCAGAGAGCTTTCCACTAAAATTCTACTAAGTCCCCCTACAAACTCCATTTCTTTTCTTCTCCCCCTCCTCCTCCTCCTTCTCCTTCTTTTTTAAAGATTTTATTTATTTATTCATGAGAGACACACAGAGAGAGGTAGAGATATAGGCAGAGGGAAAACAGGCTCACTGCAGGGAGCCCAATGTGGGACTTGATCCCAGAACTCCAGGATCATGACCTGAGCCAAAGGCAGACACTCAACCACTGAGCAACCCAGGTGCCCCTTCTTCTTTTTTTAAATAAACATTATTTATTTATTTGAGAGAGAAAGAGCATGAGCAGGGTAGAGGGGGAGAGGGAGAGGGAGAAGCAGACTTCCCTCCCTGAGCAAGGAGCCTGACTTTGGGCTTGATCCCAGGACTCCAAGATCATGACCTGAGCCAAAAGCAGATACTTAACCGACTGAGCCACCCAGGTGACTCCCTTTTTATTCTTAAGTAAGCTCAATGCCCAATGTGGAGCTTGAACTCGTGACCCCATGTTGCATGCTTTACCGACTGAGCCGGCCAGCCACCCCCACAGCCCATTTCTGAGCTCCAGGCTTCGGTAAGCAGAGTATGGAATGGAGAGCACTGTAAACACTTGCAAATCAGTGCTTCCCAAATGCTCCAGCACCCTTTCAGAAGGCTTCTCTTTTGCTCCAAGCTGTTTTCCCCACATTTTTGCCTCAGTCTGCACTGGCATGTCCTTTCTCCCCACAAAGAAAGCTAGACCAAGCCACCACCCAATAGAGGCCATATTGTGAGACACGGTGGCTGGACCCAAAAGATGTGCAATTGTTCTAACATGGGAAGTGTGTGTGTGTTCTATACAAGCCCATGTGCTTATCGACAAACACAAAGTTGTGTGTTAATCCGAACAGGCTAGGTAATGCCTGTTCCTCGTTGTGTCCTCACATGGCTGAGAACAGAGAGAGGAGGACTCTACCGGTGCTGGTGCCACTGTGAGGGTTCACCCTCATGACCTCATTCAATCTTAATTACCTCCCAAAGAGGGGGGTAGGGTCCCAACATATGAATTTGGGGGGAATGCGAACAGTCAGTCCAGAACACAGGAAGAATTAGAGTGTACTCCCTCCTCTGTTCTAGAATGGCTTCACATGGGAACCAGGGCCCAGGGCATAGGTTCAGAACTGTAAAACTTGACTGAACTGCTGTCATCACTATCTGTGTCCATGCGCTAGGTATAACGGATATCATCAGATTCGCATTGCTCTCTGTGTTTCTCCCTTAACTATTTTTCTTCACCGTATTTTGACAGATTGAAAAAAAAATCAAGAAAGCACTTTTGGGGGATCCCTGGGTGGCTCAGAGGTTTAGAGCCTGCCTTTGGCCCAGGGCGTGATCCTGGAGTCCCGGGATCGAGTCCCACATCGGGCTCCCTGTATGGAGCCTGCTTCTCCCTCCTCCTGTGTCTCTGCCTCTCTCTCTCTCTCTATCATAAATAAATAAATCTTAAAAAAAAAAAAAAAAAAAAAAAAGAAAGCACTTTTGGTCCTTAATTATTTTCCTGAAACAATTTCCTAAAACAAGTAGAGACCTGTGCTGCAAATTTTACCCTCATCTGGCGAACAACATGTAGAAGTTAAAACATGTCCCCTGTTCGCCACTCTCTGAGAAGGGGTGGGTGGTGAGACGTAGTCAACACTCCCTCTCTGTGTGTCTATCCAGCCTCCCCGCTCACCTCAGCCTCCCCACCCCCTGGCAGCCCATCAGTGCGATTCAGTCCTGCACAGAAATCTGATAACTGGGTTTGCGGTTCTTTCTTTGAAAGAAAGACACAAAAAAACCCTAAACCTGAAACTTGAAAGTAAGAGACTTGAGTATGTTTGCCGCCTCACGCTGCTTGCAAATCATGTCCCAATATCCTCCTTTTCCTTTAATTCGCGAAGTCCCAGTTAAAGCAATTCTCATCTGAGCATGAGGAATTGATAAAAGGACTCCACAGGCAGCGGAGAGAGCTCTGGTCTGTACCTAATTTGGGCCAAAGCCCAAACCCCTTCACGTGGGGTTCTGTAAGATGTTGGCTATGTTGGTTAGAAATAGCTGACTTTAGGGACGTCTGGGTGGCTTGGCAGTTGGGCATCTGCCTTTGGCTCAGGGTGTGATCCCAGGGTCCTAGGATCAAGTCCCCCATTGGGCTTCCTGCATGGAGCCTGCTTCTCCCTCTGCCTGTGTCTCTGCCTCTCTCTTTCTGTGTCTCTCATGAATAAATAAATAAAATCTTTTTAAAAAATTGCTGACTTTAGGGGTGTCTAGGTGGCTTAGTCGGTTAGGCATCTGCCTTCAGCTCAAGTCATGATCCTGAGGTCCTGGGATCTAGCCCTGCATCAGGCTCCCTGCTCAGTGGGGATCTGCATCTCCCTCTCCCTCTTCCTTTGTGCCTCCCCTCCACCTCCTCACAGCTTGTGCTCTCTCTCTCTCTCTCTCTCTCTCTAATAAATAAATGAAATCTTTTTTTAAAAAAGAAATTGCTGACTTTGGCATGGGAGATTTCAACATCTGAGATTCTAAAAAGGAAAGTAGTCAAGAAAAAAGGAAGATTCTCAGAAATAAAATTCCAAGCAGAGAAACATGAAGGAGCCTATTGCTAGAGAAAGAGGTGGAGTCTCTAGAAGCCTGTGGACCTCCTGTTCCTTCTGTTCCCCCCCCCCCCCCCGCCCCCAGGCACTCTTCTGGGACCCTGCTTCTTCCTGCTGTCCCAAGGGCCTGGAATTTGGCCTGGTTACCCTTCCTTGTCAGACTTGTTCCCACCATCTCTTTGGCTTCCCCCTCCCTAAAATCATCTGCTGAGTGGGGCAGCCTTTGAAGCTTTTTTTTCTCCCCCTCTTGCTTGCACAAATCTGCATTTAATCCTTTTTGGGTTAAGGCTTTTTATTGGTAAATCAGTGAGAAAAACAGATGAGGGTCAGGCATATGCAATTATGAAGACATTCCAGAGGCTCCAAACATCTCAGGGGCCTTCAGTAGGCCATCATCAGGAGGTATACTGAGGCACCGCCGTCCCTCCTCACCCCCTCCTGCATAGCCTCTCTGCCCCTGCCCCACAGCCCAAGAACCTGACCCAGGAATGAATGCTTGTGGCTGCCCAGATGTGGGAGGTGGGAGTGATGGTACAGGTGCTTAGAAGTCCCAACTTGTACTTATCACAGATAGTTCACATTTCCGGAGAATTTGAGATGAATGATTTAACATCAGTGAAATATTTTCTCCATAAAGGAATCATCTTTAGGTGCTTCATCACAGGACCTGGAAGTGTATATACACTTTGCAGGAGGTTCAAATTTTAAACATGGGCAGACAAACACAGAACAGAATGGTATTATAAAGGAGGGCTTGGGACCTCCAACTAAGTGGCAGTTGCTAATTCAAATGCCCAGAGCAAGTCAGGTAATGGAACAGGGCCACCTCAGGCCCATATGGCATCTTCATGTCATTTAGGAAACAGGGACCCTTCTTCTGGGAAATAGCTCCTTTCATCAAGGCCACAGCCTGGTGAGCAAAGCCTGACTTTATTTCAGCGTTCCCTTGTGCCCTGGCCAGGTGCCACTCCATGGGCACACCTGTCCTCTGTGGGTAGGACCTCAGGTAGGGCAGTAGGGAGGGCTGTGGAGCTGGCTGGGGCTGTCACTCAGCCCAAATCAAAGTTTGCTTCCTGGGGATGCGGATCCAATGTTGCTGGTTATTCTAATATTTCAAAAGAAGCTAAGGATCCAGACTTTTTTTTTTTAAGATTTTATTCACTTATGAGAGACACAGAGAGAGAGGCAGAGACATAGGCAAAGAGAGAAGCAGGCTTCCTGCCTGGAGCCCAATGTGGGACTTGATCCTAGGACCCTGGGAAGGGTGACGCTCAACCACTGAGCCACCCCGGCGGCCCACTAGGGAGCCAGACTTTAACATGAGTGCTCCTGATAAATGTATAAATATAAGCAACTGTTTCAAATATTTTTAAATGCCACGGGAACCCAACAAAACAACTAATGGCCTCTGAAGCAAAAGGTCAGGAAGCCAGGCCCAGAATGTTCTGATGCTGGAGAAGAGCGCTAGAGGTGACAGCCGCGGGGTTTTAGAGTAAAGGGCAGACAAAGAAGGCAAAAGGAGGAGCAGGCCTTTCACTGGGATGGACCTTGAAGAAACCAGAGTGTGGAATACTCTGGTTTTGTTCTGTTCTGCACCTTCCTTCCGGGGGGGAGCTGGAAAGGGTGAACCACGGTGCTGTGGGCGGAATGAAGCAGCACTCGGCTTCTCCACAGTCCACACTTGTGTCTTGGCAAGTTCATCATAAGAACCCACACACACAGTGTATACCGTGTGTCAGGCACAGCGCGTGGCATTTCACTCAGTTCTGTCAACAAGCCTACCGGTGGGTGTTGTTATAATCCCCATTTTACAGATGAGTAAACTGAGGCTCAGAGTGGCTACATTACTGGCCAAAGGTCACACAGCTATGAAATTGCAAGCTAGGATTTGAGCCCAGGCTGTCTGGCTCCGGAGTTTTAGCCACTACCTCCCTTTGGCGTGAGAAAAACATGCAGGGGCACCTGGGTGGCTCAGTGGTTGAACCTCTGCCTTTGGCTCGGGTCCTGATCCTGGGGTCCTGGGATCAAGTCCCACATCAGGCTCCTCGCAGGAAGCCTGCTTCTCCCTCTGCCTATGTCTCTGCCTCTCTGTGTCTCTCATGAATGAATAATAAAAAAAATTTTAGAAAAAAAGAGAAAAACATGCAGACGGGAAGGACTCTCAGCTTCTCACCTGTGAGAAGCCTACAGATAGGGAGGGAACCAGAAAACTGGAGAGAGTCATAGTCTGTCCTGATTTTGTATAAAATGTTTTATTTTTATTTATTTATTTATTTAAATAAAATGTTTTATTTGTTTTTTCTAATAAAACGTTTTAAATAAGACATTTCACTTAGTAGCCTTCCTCACGTATACAAAAATATGGATGATAACACAATGACTTGCCTGTGTGCTTACCACCCAGCTTGTTAAATAAAAGTTTACAGGTACGTTGCTGCACGTGGCGCGTGGCCCCCTAAGCTCACTCTTTTGCCTCTGCACCCCGTGCGCATTTGAATACTTTTGCCACATCTGTGTGTATCCATAAACAACTCCCCTAATTGTTTGGCTTCATATAAGCCAAATTTGTAGACTTCATATAAGTGGCACTATACTCCATGTAGCCTTCAGCAACATCTGGTTTTCGTAACCCTGTGTCTTTTAAATTGATCCATGATGGCATACACAGTTCACATTCGCCCCTCTTCTCGTGCACTTTTTTTTATTGATGTGCAGTATCCATTTGATAAGACTCACAAATCCTAAAGATATAGCTCAAGGAATTTTTTACAAAGTGATTGCATCTGTGAAGCCACGACTCTGCTTGCAAAAGATCCGCAGAAGCCCTCCTTATATGCCTTGTCACACTCATTCATGTTAATTGTGAAATGGAATTCTATTGGGTAAATAGACTATGGTTTTAAAATCCATTTTCTTAACTGATGGAACATTTAAGTTGTTTGCATTTTTTCTCCTAATAATCAATGATGCTCTGAACATCTGGGTCCAGGTCTCCTTGGTTGTATGGACAAGAACTGGTCTCTGGGCTGCACCCAGGCACCATCTTGTTGAGGCTGGGGCTGCGCGCCTCTAGCTTAACTAGATGTGGCCCCGTTGCCCTCCAGAGCTGCCCCAATTCCCATTCCCCCACAGTGTGAGGAGTCCCCTTCCTCCATGTCCTCACAGCACTTGGAATTGTCTTTCCTAACCTAGAGGGTGACATAGTCTCTCATCATGACTTTAATTTACATTTCCCTGATTGCAAAAGAGGTGGAGCACCTTTTCGTATCTGCATGGGCTATTCGGGTTTCCTCTGTCCTTTGCCAGTTTTTCTATTGAACTATCTTTTTCTTATTGATTTATAGGTCCATACACAATCTGGATCCTACTCCCATATTGGCGACACATCAGGGTGTGATGATTTGCTCCAACTTTCAAAAAAGGAGAGAGATTGGTTTCATAAGCTCTAGACCACGGAGTTTGATATAAATTCCTAGGAACATTCTAAAACCTTATTCAATGGGTAGTTTGTAAATATTTAGAATGGGAAGTCCTGATCAGTGGGAGGGGCACAGATCACCAAAAACAGGTCACACGAGACTCTCAGCCTTGTCTAAGTAGAGCTTCAACTGCCAACCACTACCATTTGGTGGCAATCATAAATTTGGGGCTGCAAAGTGCTTTCACATACATCATGTCATGACAGCCCAAGATCAATATTGCCCCTTGTCCTCATTTTACAGATCAGAAGAGTGAGGTTCTAAGTCTCTGAACAGCGTAGTGATGGAGGAATAACCCTGGCCTTGTAGATCAGGGGAGCGCTGAGATTCTCATGCTGGGATTTCGGTAAGGCCTTTGCCCTTGGCCTTGTCAATGTGTGGAGGACTTCCGGCAGAATCATCCACTTTGGATGGGTTGTTACCATGCCCTGCAAGTGTCAGTCCCTGCAGGAATTTTTTGGAGGCCTACACCTAGTCTCTGTTCTAAGCCCATTCAATAAGCTCTGTCAGTGTCTTAAAAGCGCAGAGACAGCATGCAAATTATACTGGTAAATGGCTTGAAACTGAATTAGGCCAACAATTCTTAACATATGGGCCAATTTGAACCAAATGCAGATTAGTAGAGGCACATAGAAAGAGGACTGCCTCCTTCCACCCCTCTCCAAGTTCAAAGACCTCACTAGGGAGGAAGTGAGAGCGAGAGTCCCTAGGTGTCCAACAGGGGCCTGGGCATCCTCTTGGGGTGGGATGGAGAAGAAGCCAGAGGATAAATCTAAACCCAAGAAGAGTTCATACAGGGTGAGTCTTAAGAGCAAGAACAGTGCCAGAAAGGGCAGCAGAGGCCTAGGGCCAAGAGGGGATGCAGTGCCAGAGGGGGCAGCTGGAGAGGAGTGGGAGCAGCGCTGGGAAGGAGAGAAGGAGGGAGGAGGCTGGGAGGTGTCACTGCCCCAACCTGGAAGCAGCCAGGTTAGTGGCAGAGGAGGAAAGGCTGAGGACCTTGGGCTCCCTGACAGGTATCAGGTGAGGGTAGGCAGGTCTTAGAAAAAAAAACAAAAAACAAAAAACAAAACCAAAAAGCTGGCTGCACATTTGCTGGGTGTCATATCCAAACAGAAATGAGCTCTGTCCAGGAGGCTACTTGTCTGGCACACAGTGGAAGACTCACAGATCCAGAACACCACAGCTGTTTCAACTCCAACTGAATATTTTGATTCAGTGTGGGAGGGGTGGCTAAGGAAGCAGGGCTGACAGGGCGTGAGATGTCAGGGGCAGAGCTGCAGGGGGAGGATGTCTGACAATTACTATGAGCCAAAGGAAGCTGCTAGAATTTTCTTTATCCTGTATTGTTTTTTTACAATTACAACAATTAAATTTACAATTTACGATTAAATTTAGTTTACAATTAAAACAATATCCTGTTTTTTGTTTTTTTTTTTTTACAATTTATTTTCTTACTTGCAACCATTAGTCCCTGAACATTTTAAAGTAATTTCAAAAGTTTCTTTAAATAGCCCTCTCAGAGGTGTGCCTGGGTGGCTCAGTTGACTGAGCGTCTGACCAGCTCAGGTCATGATCCCAGAGTCTCAGGATCGAGCCCCACCATCAGGCTCCCTTCTCAGTGGAGAATCTGATTCTCCCTCTGCCCCTCACCCCACTCATGTGCTTTCTCTCTCTCTCTCTCAAATAAACAAATAAATAAAATTTTATACAAAAAAAAAAAAAAAAAAAAAACCCAACCCTCTCAGAGAGAGGGAGAAACATTTCTTTTCTTGAGAAGTGCAATAGGACTAATTCTCTTTCATTTTGTTCCTCAGATCACAAAAGTGATAAACATTCATTGTCATTTCTGGAAAATCCAGCAAAGTAGGAAGAAAATAAAAATTCCCCATACGTCTATTTACAAAAGACCGTTATTTATAACATTATAGTATAATACAGTCTATTTCCAGGCCTACATAGGCCTGGAGAGAAACCTTTGTTTGTGTTGCCAAATTGGGATCGCATTCTATGCTTTATAAACTGATTTTTGCACTTAACTATTTTTTTGTGAACATTTCCCCATATTCTTCAACCACGTAATTTGTAATGGCCGCATAACCTTCTGTGGTATGAGTGTATCATAATTTCTCTGACAGACCCCTTATTGTTAGACACACATTCATATAAATCTTGAGAGGTAATCTGGCCATGAATCTCGACAAACAAGCTCGAATGCCTCAGCTCTGCCTTTAGGAAATGACTGTGGGGAGTTAAGCCAGCTGCATGTTGGAGCTGAGTGCACCCCCCTCCCTTCTCATCCCCCCCCCCCCCGAGCCCCCCTACAGGTGCTTCTGGGACAAAACCCCAATGAGGGCCCCAAACGAGCCCCCAAGGCCCCAAACAAGCAAGCTGGGTGTTGGGAAGCCCAGACCCCGACCTGCAGCTCGCCTCCCTCTCGGGACTGCAGCCTCCGAGCAGGCCTCCTGAGCGTATCCACTCACTCCTGTGAGAATCTCAACCTCCTGGCAATTGTCCCCTGACCTGTCCCTGTTCTGCCCTCCTTGTCCCCTAAATGGGCCCTTGCCTCCTCTTGCTGGCACCCCCTGCTCTGCTGTGATTGGCAGACACTACACCACCAGCCCCTCTCTGCGTGTTCCATCCATCTCTCTGACACCGCACTCTCCCCCTACCCGCCCCCCCCAGAACATCACTTCCCTGGGATCACTCCCCTATTGCCATTTCCAAACTATTTCTCTTCTCTTCTCTTCTCTTCTCTTCTCTTCTCTTCTCTTCTCTTCTCTTCTCTTCTCTTCTCATCTCATCTTCTTTCTCTTCTCTTCTTTCTCTTCTCTTCTCTTTAAAAACTACATCTTGGGGGGGGGCCTGGGTGGTTGGTTGGGCCTCTGCCTTCGGCTCAGGTCATGATCCCAAGGTCATGAATGGAGCCTGCTTCTCCCTCTGCCTGTGTCTCTCCCTCTCTCTGTCTCTCATGAATAGATAAATAAAAATTTTAAAAACAAACAAGCACAGCTCACCTGAAGCTTGTGCCACCCAGCGATCCCACAGCTCGCTTTGCCCCATTGCTCTTTACCAACCTCCAAGTCTTCTCGCTCTTTACCGCAAACCCCAGCTCACTGATCTCTCCTCGACCTCCGCTCCTGCCCTCGTTTGCAGGGACTTGCGTGTCCACGTGGAGAAGCCCAGCAATGCCACCACTGCGGGGTTCCTATATTATTTCCTAGGGCTGCTGTAAAAATACCACACCCTGGCTGGCTGAGAAGAACAGAAAATCATTCTCTCCCAGGCCTGGAGGCTAGAAGTCCTGGATCAAGGTATCGCCAGGCCACGGAGTCCCTCTGAAGGCTCTGCTGGAGAATCCTTCCTTGCCCTTCCAGCTTTTAGTGGCACCAGACATTCCTGGGCTTGTCGCTGTGTGACTCCGATCCTTCACGTGGCCTTTTCCTGTGTGTCTAGGTCTTCCTCTCTTCTTTCTGTTATAAGGACACTTACTGGATTCAGGGCCCACTCAGCTAATCCAGAGTCCTTAACTGAATTACATCTGCAAAGACCTTTTCCAGGTAAGGTCACATTCACAATTCTCAGGGTATGAACATGTCTTTTGGGGGTTTCCCATTCAGCCTTACCATGTTCCCCCTCAACTACTTCAGTCTCATAGTCACACCAGAGACCTCGTCATAGAAGCATCTCCACCACCTCTAAAATAGCCATCTCAAACATCCTCCTCTCCAGCCACTATCTCCCAGCTCCCAGCTCCCAGCTCGCCTACATGCCCTAGGACCCCACCCCAAGAGCTCGGGGGATTCTTCGATGACCCTACCTTCCTGACCTTTGCCTTATCTGCACCCCCTCCCTCATCATTGCCCTCCTTACATGCTTAAATTAGAAGATCTGTCATCATAACTTCTCCCTGGAAGATTTCCTCAACTCCCATGCTCCTCTCCTCTCTAAGTCATACCTTTATGGCAAAACCCCAACCTTAACAAATATTGACCCCTCTACCTGCCTACCCTTGGGCAGCTAACCCTGATAAGAAAAATAACCACATAATCAGGCTGGTTGGTTTTACTTTAAAGTTATGGCCCCAGATTTCCATGGGCACTACTTAGCTACTCTATTGGTTTCTATCAACAGTTGACTTTCCCCAGGCAGCAATGTCATACTTATCCTCTGTCCTCACAGCTCCCATATGACCGCCTCCTCTCCTAATGTTAGTTGGTGACCTGCTTCACACTTAGCTTCACAGAGAAAGCAGACACCATGAAAGGGGAACTCCATTCTCTTTCCATCCCAAGCCTACAAATGTGCCCACATTTATACCTGTCTTGGTCTTATCAAAAGCCATCCTTTCACCTGAACTCACCCCAGAATGGAGGCTCATGAGAGTGGCAACCTTGTTTGGGTCATGAGGTGCTCAATGGTGGGTGCTTAGTACAGTGCTTGACATGTGGTAAGCACTAAATGTTTGTTGAATGAAACACAACTTTCTTTCTTTTTTTAAGATTTTATTTATTTATTTATTTTTTTGAGAGAGAGTGAGAACAAGTGTGGGGAGGGGCAGAGGAAGAGGGAGAAGCAGACTCTCTGCTGAGCAGGGAGTCCCATGCAGATCTTGATCCCAAGATCTGGAGATCAAGACCTGAGCCAAAGCAGACGCCCAACCAAGTGACTCACCCAGGCGCCTGAAGAACTTCCATTCTCCAGTTATCTCTTCTTCTCTTACCCCATCAATCTCTTCTCTCCTAGGTCATTCCAACTAATAAACAAATATGGGCTGGAACCACCCATCATTTAAAAAAAATAGTATTTCCTTGACCCCACATGCCCTCAGCTTCTCCCCACTTTGTTCTGCTTCATAACAAAACTTCCCCACCAAGTTGTCTACAACACATAATTATCTCTACATAATCCCCCACTGTTAACTCTTCATTTCCCTCCAGTCTGGCTTCTGGCTCCATCACTCTCCCAAAACTCCTCCCATCAAGGTCATCAATGACTACTATGTTGTCAATTCCACTTTTATCTATTGTAACCATCTTGCAAGGTGGAACATGACCATCCATTCCCTTCCCTTAAATCACTCCCTTCTCTCATTTTCCCTGATCCAATACCCTCTAAATTTTCCTCCTATCCCACAAGGCACTTCTAACCCATCTCCACTGAGCCAGTCTCTCCCTGGCCTCTACATATGCCCTCTTATTCTTCCCTTTCAATCTTTTTCCTGGGTGTTTTCAACCATGGCTTTAAACACCATCTATTTGCTCATGACTTCCAAATTTACTTCTTCGTTGAAATACCCTTGACCAAAAAAAAAAAAAAAAGAAATACCCTTGACCACCAAACTCCTATACCAGTCAAAATACTAGCTTGGCATCTCCTTCAGATATTTCAGGAGCATTGCAAACAGACCATTTCCCAAATGTTACCCATGATTCCCACCCCCTTCACCCAACCTGTTTCCTTCACTAGGCCCTAGAAAATGGTACCACCATCTTGCTTGTAATTCAAGCCCAACAACATCATCCTTGTGGGATTGTTTCTGGAGATGAAGTTCTAGAAGAGAAAATGCTAGGTCAAATGGCTTGTGTCATTCCTTAAATGTGTAGAGATCATTGACACACATTTGCCATAAATAACAAATGAGGCTTTGAAGCTTCTGACTTTAACATCTCCAGAACGAGTTACAGATTTCCTTTACCTGGGACCCTTCCTCTTCTGAGGCATTGGTTGAATCAGCTAGGTCCTTAGATGCAAGCAATGGTGGCCAGCTCCAGCTGATTCAGGTAGAAACAATATACTGAAAAGATACTGGGTAGCTCATAGAGCCACTGAGAGGAATGAAAAACTGTGGGGATAAAGGGAGCCCCAAGGCCAGAACTCAACCAAAATCATGCCCTAGAAGCTGGCTGTGAGGTTTCTGCCCACACCAGACTCTGGACATGGTCACTGCTCTGCTGCCATCATTGTCACTGCCTGAAAGGCAGTCTCCTTGTCCCTGACTCTTTGCTTCACTAACTCAAGGTTCAAAACTCTGAGTAGATGGATCTGCCCAGCTGAGTCTAGATCCTGTGTCCTGGCTTCTCAAGAGCTGGGAAAGGGCGTGTGGGCCATTATAACACCCTCCCCCAAGACTCCTATCATGTGTTACCGCCTGGTTAGCCTCCAAGATGACCCATGCCCATGGCATGGGTGCTGAGGGCTTTCCCAGATCTCATCACCTTTCAGCAGAGACACCTCCAGCCACAGCAGCTTTATTACAGGCTGTTGGACTTTGGAGAGGGACTTGACTTGGAAGGTGGTGAGGCAGCGTGTAGAATAAGGATTGGTTTATGTCATTCTAAAGTTCTGGCCAACAGTACCTCTGTCTGTCTCTCTTGCCAGCCAGTTCTGCATTTGGAGTGTCAGTAGCTCTTAATATTCATGCTGGGCCCCTCCTTCAAAGTAGTTATAGTGAACATATTGCCAATTTTTGTCCCTTTCTCTTTTATCAGAAGGCTGAGGGCACTTTGCAAACATGAATACATGATAAGACATGAGTCCACAGGCGTGAGTAAATCGGCAGGAACTTTCTCAGCTGGACTCTTCCTTGTTTTCTCCCTTGGCTCATCAAGAACAGCAGGGAAGGGACTGGACTCCCCTTTCTTTCAAGCATTACCTTACCATCTGACTGCCACCCCTGGCACTTACAGTGGAAACTTGCCTCTTCCATTTCTAACTAAATAAATAATCTACTTTCATTTTGGCGACTAGTCCAGTATTTTTTTTTCCATGAGGCTGGGTGATGAGCCTTGCCCTGGTTTCTGAGATCTCGTGTTAACGAGCCGTAAGCCAGGCCTCCTTTTTTCCCCTGGTTTTTTTCAAAGGAGAGGAAACCAAGGTAGGTATTTAGCAAAGGTGGCCAAAATGCTGAAGTTGTTGTTCTCAAAGTATATTCGACCAGCCACTGACATCAACAACAATTTGAAGTGTGTATTCAAAATAACTTCGTCACCAACTCCCTACCAACCCTCCCAAGTCCCCGAGCCCCCACCCAATCCATGTCTTTGGCAGCAGAGCCCAGGAAACTGCATTTTTACTAAGTTCCCAGAGGACAGTCGTACATTCTAATCTGAAAGGCACTGGCCCAGACTGTCTGTAGGAATCAGGCCAAGGACAGGACTTGAAGTCACAGACCTTCCGTCTACACTCCTCGGGGTAAGTAAGGATAAAATGAATGCAGCAGGCAGCAGGTGAATGCTCTTTAGGCGTCTCCCATCTGTATCACAAGTATTTGCTAATTATCTATTATGTGCAAAACCCATGGCAGAAAGTATTCAGAAACCCCTCAATTTAAAAATTGCATTAACCCCACTATTTTTTTCTGTCTTCTAAAATGAGGGAGCCAAATAGATGGAGTTGGAGGGTCTTCTAGCTCCAGTTTCTTACATTTTGAATTTGGCCATGACCATTTCCTAGGCATACCTCAAAAAGAATTTTAAACACACCCAAAAACAACCTAACAGATACCCACGTGTCAAATGCTAATATCAAACACATTTTTAACATTTGGTAATATTTCCTTCATACATTTTTAAAAGAAACAAATCTTTATAAATGCAGTTGGAGTCCTCACTGCCCTCCCATTTAGCTCCTTCCCTTCCTTCCTCCCCAGAAGTAATGATCCTAAAGCTAGTATGTGTCCTTCACTGTGGTTTTATTTATTTTAAAAAGATTTATTTATTTATTTATTTATTTATTTATTTATTTATTTATTGAGAGAGAGCATGTGGCCGTGAGCAGGGGTACGGGCAGAGGGAGAGAGAAAGAGAATCTCAAGCAGAGCCCCCACTGATTGTGGAGTCTGAGGTGGAGCTCGATCCCAGGACCCTGAGATCATGACCTGAGCCGAAACCAAGAGTTAGCTGCTCAACCAACTGAGCCACCCAGGGGCCCTTCACTTGTGGTTTTATAATTTAAAAGTATAATTTGCTGTATAGTGTGTATGTATTAAACCAGTTATGAAACTATATACCTAGAGAGAAAGAGAGAGAGAGAGAGAAACAACAGAAATGCCATGTTGCATGTATATACACCATACTGTGTGGTTTCTGTTGTTTTTCAGGTACAGAGAACCTTTCCTGCCTTTTTTGATTCACATTTATAGTTCCAAATATATCTACATTAATACATGTTTATCTACTTTGTTTCATTTCAGGTGATATACGGAATCCCAACAGATGACTATTGCCACAATTTATTTAGCCGTCCCCTACTTACTGACGCTTCTCCAGCTTCCATTTGCTCAATTGAGATGACAGCAAATTGCTTCGCCATATGGTGGCGCCACCTGCACTCCCACCAGTGCCACAGAGGCTTCCATTTCCCCTTCCACTTGCCAGTTTTTCTTTCTTTTTTTTTTTTTTCAAGTAGGCTCCAAGCCCAGTGAGGAGCCCAAAGCGGGGCTTGAACTCACGACCCTGAGATCAAAACCTGAGCTGAAATCAAGTGTGACACTTAACTGAGCCACCCACTTTTGCCAATATTTTTAAGTCTTTAACATTTTTGCTAATTCGACAGGTATGAAATGCTCTCTTTATTATGTTAATTTGAATTCCCTTGAGGGTTTTTTCCCCCCTTTTTTAATGGCCGTGCATATTTCCTCTTCTGCAGATTGTTAATTCCATACTCTGCTCACTTTTCTATTGGACTGTCTTTTTTTTTTTTAAAGATTTTATTTATTTGAGAGAGGAAAAGCTAGCAAACACGAGTGAGAGAGAGAGAGAGCAGGGAGAAGGGGGAGAGGGGCAGAGGGAGAAGCAGACTCCCCACTGAGCAAGGAGCCTGATGCAGGGCCCCATCTCAGGACCCCAGGATCATGACCTGAGCCGAAGGAAGATGCTTAACCAGTGGAGCCACCCAAGCACCTCGTTTTTGTCTTTGTCTTTTTTTTTTTTTTTTAATTCATTCATATGAGACAGAGAGGTGGAGAAGGAGGCAGAGAGAAGAGGCAGAGGAAGAAGCAGGTTTCCTGCTGGGAGCCCAATGTGGGACTCGATCTGGATCCCAGGATAACACCCTGAGACAAAGGCAGATGCTCAGCCCCTGAGCCACCCAGGTACCTCGTCTTTGTCATTTTTTAAAAAGATTTTATTTTAAGTAATCCTTACATCCAGCATGGGATCTGAACTCACAACCCTGAGATCAAGAGTATCATGCTCCACCGGCTGAGCCAGTCAGGTGCCTCTGTCTTTTTCTTACTGAATTGTAGAATTCTTTATTTTTCTGGATTCAAATGCTTCATTGGTTCTATGCATTGCAAATGTCTGTGATGTGGAACTTGGAAACTGTTAGAAAAAAAAAAAGTTACCCTCTGCCCTGGGCCCTAGGATTTTGCTAGTTCAAGAATAGTTTTTATGTGAATTTCTTGACTTGCAATTCCCTCATCTCTCAGATTGTGTGAATTTGGGCCTCACACCCACACTGGACACAAGCTTGGGATTTTGATGTCTTGTGAAATTTTTTTTTTTAAATCTGCCCAGGCCAGAGACAAGCTTCCTTGCCCTTACCTGGGCTGCTGGGTACAGCTGCCCGCCAGGGCCCTGCCTAATGCCAGGCCTGTTGTCTTGTGCATGCCCAGACACGTCTCCTGTCCCAGATTGGGAATTAGGCCCTGCATATCCTTAGCTGCTCTTTGGCTCCAATATCCTCTTGCCTGCAGGCCCACCTCCTGTTACTACCCCGCTCACTACTCTGGCCCAGGCTCCAAGCTCTCTTTTTGTTCCTAGCACCTGGGGATTTCTCTCATCTTCCATTTGAGCTCAGATGTGAATGTTATAAATTCATATTAGAGTTTAACCAGCATTCCCATGGAGTCGCAGTTTAGAGGGTCGGCAGGGGTACTGGGATTTGGACGTGTATCAGTTTATAAGAGCCAATTAAATTTTCAGGAATTTTGAGCCCATTGCTATACATCACCACCATTAAAAACTACATTATAAAAACTCACAATTAAATAAGTTATCATAAAAACAAGGCAATAAAAACTCAAAACTTAACACTTGCAATTTATTGTACTTTATTTAGGAAAATCTCTGTCTTGAATCTAGTTTCTTTCTCTTACGGTACATACTGTTTGGACAACATGGGATGTGATTTTCTAAGCCACACGTGGGAACGCAAACAGCAGAATGGAGATGGAAGCTTCCCGGTAAATGTCCTCAGGTCACCATATGTAATAGAACCAAATGCCAAGAATCACTCACCTCCAATGCTCCTTTCACACACACCAGCAGGAGAGGGAGGCGCTGGAGGTGGCTTTGCACAGATGGGCTAATGAATCTAAGATGCAACTAGAAGGTTTTTGGTGTTTTGAAGCATATCGAGTTCTATCAACTATCACTCTGGACAAATTTCTTTTTCTAGTTGGTAAACTAAAATTCCATGGTATGCCAATCTTATGATAAATTTCCCCCTGGTTTTCCAAGTTTGATTTTGAGGTATTGGCCAGGGACAAGGGGGTCTTCTTCACCACCTTTGGTTTTCTAAGTTCGCAGTGGTTAAAGGAGCAGAATTTATAGCCCGATCCAGGGGCGTTTTTACATATCATATTCTGCTAGACAAGAAGTGGCACAAAATCCGAAGTGCCCCACGGCTTGGACTGTGAGTCAGATTTAAAGATGAGGTCATAAAGAAGCATGTCAATTCGACCTAAGATTCACTACATTTCTTTATGGCAAAATACCAAGCAAATCTGGCATTTGTTTATAAAGGTAAAAGTGAAACCTTCAGCCCAAGCCCAAGGACTTTTGAGGGGCTGGGACCCTGCTCCTGGCACATAGTCAGCACCCAACAAATGCTTTGAGGGTGAAGGAAGGAAAGAACAACAGGCAGGCCCGGAGGACTGAGTCTGGAACCTCATCCACACAAAGATCCTTAATTTGAACTCTCACTCCCAAGGAAGTGACTCATAGCTGCTATCTGATGGGGAATAAGAAAAATATGTGTTTCTATTAGCACATTACATAGAAGAATAGTATTCATCACTGGGGCATGATGTGTGTTTTGATAAGTTTAATGTTTAACATAAATATAAAGGCCATCTGTCATCTCAGATGCTGGGCTCTCCTTGGCATCAAGGTTTATCAGGGAACTTGAATTCTTTTCTTCATTGGTGTGGAGGCTCACATGGGACTCCAAAAGCAGAAACTGCATCATCGGGCCAACGTTTACTGAGTGCCTACTGCATGCTGTAGTTGCAATAAAAATATGCCCTAGGGGTACAGGATGAGAGACAGTCAGAAGCATAAACACAGGGTTACAACACAAAACTGCCAGCGTCATAGGGGCAGGCAGTGGCCCTGCTTCCCAGAGGAGGGGCACAGACCTCATGGCACAGGGTAGGGAGCATTTTTCCAGAGGAGGCGAGGAATGAACAGAGAGTTGGAAGAAAAGGTTCAGATGTGCTAGCGTTTCAAACTTTCAAGGCTCTCCCTCCCTCCTGACTTCGTGTGGCCCTACAGTCTTTGGTGAGTGTTAGGGTCAGAGGGGATGACAGTTAATTTTATGTGTCAACCTAAATGGGCCTTGGCACCAATGGTGCTCAATTGTTTGGTCAAACACTAGTCTAGATGTTGTTGTGAAGGTATTTTTTAGATGTGATTAACATTTAAATCAGCAGACTTTAAGTAAAGTAGATGAACTTCCATAATGTGGGTGGACCTTGTCTGATCAGTTGAAGGCCTTAAGAGAAAAGACTGAGGTCCTCTGAAGAGGATGGAATAATTCTTCCAAATGGCAGTATAGAAATTCTGCTTGAATTTCCAGCCTTCAAACTCAAGATTGTAAGGTCAACTCCTGAGTTTCCAGCCTGTCAGTCTGTCCTGCAAATATCAGACTGGTAAACTCCCACAGCAGCATGAGCTAATTCCTTAAAATAAAGCACTTTAAATATATATATATTTGTATATGGCAGCCCGGGTGGCTCAGCAGTTTAGCGCCACCTTCAGCCCAGGGTGTGATCCTGGGGACCCGGGATCCAGTTCCGTGTCGGGCTCCCTGCATGGAACCTGCTTCTCCCTCTGCCTGTGTCTCTGCCTCTCTCTCTGTATCTCTCATGAATAAAATAAAATAAAATCTTTTAAAAAAATAGATATATATATACATATACATCCTATTGGTTCTGTTTCTCCATATGACCCTGACTAATACAGAGGGCTTTATATTTAAACCACAGGGTTGGAGGCTGGGGCCCCAGCTGGATGCCTTCAAAACTGGAACACAGAACACAGCTACCCTGGAGGAAATAAACCCAGATTGTGCATGCCCTAATCCCAGCTCCATTTCTCTGTTTCTTTGCTCTTGTTGACTCACTAACTCTGGGGCATAACCTAATCCCAGGATATCCTGGCAGCTTTTGTTGGATTTCGTCCTCAAGCAGCCCTGCCCAGCCTGTCGCCCTCATGCCCGATTTTGCTCCTACTTTCAATCCCAATCTGCCAAGTGATGGTTCCTGGCAGCCCTGCGCCGAGGGTAGCTACAGCAGCTTATGCTTGCATTTGCATGTTGTATACCCTCAGTCCCTCCGTGGTCCCTGGGCAGGTAGGTCTAGAGAACACACTGTTGTTTTACCTGCATAAATTTGCATTTTGAATCTCGGGAGAAAATTTAAGACGCCAGGCATTAGTAAGCGCCCCTCCCAGTTACCGAGGGCATCGGGCCAACCACTATTGAGGGTCTTGTCACAAAATATTTTAATTAACTGTGATTCCCCACCTTCCACTCCCAACTAGAGAGAATAAATTGGGTCCTTCATCTTTGAATCTTGCTTTGAAAATAATAGGGGCTCCATAAATGCTCCTTACAATGTCAACAATAGGTGAGGATGAGTGTTTAATATGTGTCAGAGCCTAGGCATTATATATTATCCATAATATATAATATATTTGTCCATTTAATCCTCACAGCAAAATCTGAAATGGTGTCTGCTGCTATTATTCCCACTTTACAGATGAGGAAGCTCAGGCACACAGAGTGAGATCGCTTTACTAAAGGCAAAAGAACTAGAATCAAGATTCAAACTCCTGCTCCAGAGGCCTCCCTCCTGACAATACGCTGCTGATATAACTCCTATAAAGTCTAGAACCACTTTGATAACATTCGAGGTCATCTCGCCACATCTTCCTACAATTTCCAGGAGAAGGACAAGAAGGGTTTATGGAAAGAGTCCTGACGGGGAGTGGGGAGACCCAGGTCCTGTAACTTTGAACTCAGCCTCCTCATTTATAAAATAAAGGACTTGGACCGGTTGCCCTCTTGGCCCTTGTGCAGTGCACACACTGCGGGAGGCTCTGTCCCAGTTCTTGGCTCTTCTCTCTACCAAGTCTTGATAACCTGGCTTATCACTCAGTCCACACTTGTTTCTCTGACTTTAGCTCATTCACAATCCCTTTGGGGTGGTTTGCATGGCCCTTTGGGAGCCGTAAGTCCCTCTGAGAGTCCAAGGAAACTGAAAGCTCATCCTCTCGGGGAAAAAAAAAAGTACATTTTAAAAAAAGGATTCATTTATTTTTAGAGAGAGAGAGAGAGAGAGAGCAAGCATAGCGGTAGAGGGAGAAGGGGAGGGAGACTCTCAAGCAGACTCCCTGCTAAGCGCAGAGCCCAATGCGGGGCTTGATCTCATGACCCTGAGATCAGGACCTGAGCTGACACCAAGAGTCTGTCGCTTGACTGTACCACCCAGGCGTCCTCCCCCAAATGTACATTTTCATAACCACGTTGTAGACCGAGATGCTGTCTATCCGTAAGGCCCCAGGTTAAGATCTCAGCCCAAGACAATGAGCAAGAAGTAGCTGAAGTGGATAACAGCCCAGACCGAGGATGTGCTCAGGGGGAAGGGTGAGATCTGGCTGAGGGGGCGCCGGGCCTGGGGTGGGGGCGGTGGCAGGGGTGCCTGGCCTCATCCTGGCCCCCCAGTCAGCCCAGATTGGAAGCCAAGCAGCACAGGGGAGGAAGGTGGAGCAGGGCGCCCCACGGGCCTGCCCGCACCTTGCTCTTCTCAACTTGAAGCAGCTTCCGTGGACACTCTCTGGGCCCTGTCCCCCGCATTCCCCTGGCGGCTACCTGATGGGGCGGAACTCCACAGCTCTAGTGTTTTGCCATCAAGTAGCATTTCCCTCTTAGCTCCTTTTGGACAATCCTGTTGCTCTATAGTTTAAAAACCAGAGCAGGGTCTGGGGCCTGTGTGTCAGATGTGCGGCCACCTTCTGGGTTCTCTGGGGGGCGGGGGTTCTCTGCACCCTCAGTATTTCGAGAGGACTATAGGTGGGAAGCAGCCTGGCTGGGGATCAGAGACTGTCAATGCAGAGAGGGGAGGACAGTCCCCCACACACCGCAGGAGACCCTTAATCTTCAAACCCCATCTCCCCTCGCCTGCCTCAGTGCCTGAGATGCCACCATTTGCACCCCTTTCTGGTTAAGATAGAGACCCCTTATTTCACTGCGAATATGTTTGTGTTTCTCATATAGCCATGTCCGTCCTGAGGAAAGCTGGCTGGCTCAGCTCCTCGTCAGCTGGCATGAGAGCGGTGGCCAGGGCCTGGGGGTGGTTTGGTGAGGAGCAGATACTGACCTCATTTGTGCCCTGACACTGCTGGACACTTCGACCTGGAGAGAAGAGACTCAACCAGGAATAAAAATAGAAAATAAATTATATTTCTATTCTAAAAATAGAAAAAAAATTTCTCCCAAGAAAAAACAAAACAAAACAAAAACCCACCCGAGCCCTCCACCAGGGCCTCACATACCCTGCCCCGGGCCAGTCTGCCCTGGCAGGGGAGACCAACTGCGAAGACAGGCCTCCTCCCAACACACCTGGCCTGACGCACCTGGCCTGACGCACCTGGCCTCTACCAGATGCATTCCAGCCTGTGCCCTGCAAGTGTGGCTGCTTGCTCCATATATGGGAGCCCCTGCTTTTTAAGAGGAGCCTCACTTAATTCAATACCTTAGGGTCCCGCAGGCCAAGAGATAGCCCTATAGATAAAACCCCAAGGAGCTCAAGGCTTTTACCCTAATTGCTTCTAAAAATACTTTTTGGAAAGGCCTGCTCAAGTTCAATGTAATACTTTCAAACAGACCCTAAGGAAAAGCTATAGCGGGATCCTTCTCGAACACTGTAACCGTCCGATTGTGTGTCTCTCGTGTGGGATCTTTAGCCCCAACTCCGTAATGCGTGGCCAGAGCTTCTGCAGCAGAGCTCGTTTTGCGCAGCCAGACTTCGGCCTGTTGCTCCCCACGACACAGCCTGTCAGCTCTCCAGCTCTGCTCACTCTTCGGTCCTTGGAGGGACAATTAACCCATCTTTCTGGAGCAGCAGAGCCTGCCTCTTTGCAGATTAAAGTACTGTTGTTTGCTATAGGGAAGAAAATGCACAGGAGACCTGAGGAACTAATGTCAATGTTAGGAGCTTAAAGACCTGTAAGTAAACAAGGGGTTGGGTTCCATTTGTGTGTTTGCTTTGAGTTGCTCGCTCTGAGATACTGCTTTTTTTGTGTTTGCTGAGGAATATGTACTGTTTTCTTAAAAACAGACCAGGAAAGTGGCTCTGGGTTTTTTAAAAGCATAATTATTTGAGTAAAGCTATTGGTGCGGATGAGATGTGTTTTCCGTGGAGAACAAACAGAGCCAGGGATAAGCCCATGGGGCAGGATTTGGGGGCGTGCTGAGTGACCGCTGGCTTGCAAAACAGGGCACTTCGACTGCTGTCCCACCGAACGTGACTCATGTTAAAATAGATTGTTTTGGAAGCAGCAATGCCTGCATGCATTTCATTCTGGGAAAATAGAGTTCAGGCAAAATCGACCAGTGAATAAATGGGCATTCCTAGGATGGTATTGCTACACTAAACAATGTCTTGGAAAAACCAGTGCTTGCTAGTTTATTTTTAATGCAATATTCGGCCTGTCTGAGACAAGATGTGGTCGAGTTAGAGGCTGTTTGTGGAGATTATGGGAGGCCACAATAAGTACCGAGTTTCTCTTGTTTTTTTTTTTTTTTTTTTTTAATTTACCCTTTTGTTCTTAATCCTCTGGGTGGAATGTGCCTCTTTTGTTCTTTGCTGCTCCACTTCGGCAAGGGGTTCCTTTGAGTAGCCTGGGGAATGAGTGCCCTCTTCTGGAAAATTTACTAATTACAAATTCAGGAAGCGTTGGTCTGGTTGCCAAACAGGACCTGTATTTAAATGTTCTCGGGAGAGAACACAAAAGAAATTATAGTAGGTCTCATGCATTAAAGGGCCTGCATTTATCTTCATAGATACAACAGCTTGTTTTGGAATTTTCAAAGTGATTTGGAGAGACCAGGAGATCAATTATTTTAATAGTTTTTCTTATAAAGGTATGACCTCACTTTCTAGCCAAAATTTCATTTTTAAACCTAGTGATTTATGTTTTGCTCTAAATTACTTTTAAATGTATGATTTAAAACTCCTTCCTTTTAAAAGATTAGAAGCAAGATGAATAATAGCAAGGGCACATAGGACATTTTTTTTTCAGCAAAGATAGGTGGATCTTTAGTATCACTTCAAGAAGATAAATTATTTTTTGTAAATCCCAAATCAAATTATTGTCTTGCCTGTCAGTAATTTATCACAGAGTACTTAGGACAATATCCTCCACTCCCCTAAAGTGCTATTTACCAAAGATGAATCTGTCCATAATGAACATTGAAGAGTGAATACTCCATTATTTTTTTTTTTTTTTCACTCAGCAGAGGAGGGGAGACTAGAATCCTCATGGCCTTGCTATTCCCTTAATCTTATTTGTGCGCATTTTCAGCTTGTGGATCATCAGCAAATTTCAGGTTTACCACTTCCTAACTGAAGACCTTGGATAGGTCATTTGGCTTTTGCAAACCTCAGTCTCCCCCTTTGGGACACGGGGATACTAGTGGTGATGATGGTGGGAATGAAATGAGCTAATCTATGCTTGGTGCTGGGCACTGCACCTTGCATTAAGAAAGTGTTCAGTAGGGGATCCCTGGGTCGTTCAGCGGTTAAGCACCTGTGTTTGGCCCAGGGGGCAATCCTGGAGTCCTGGGATCGAGTCCCGTGTTGGGCTCCCGGCATGGAGCCTGCTTCTCCCTCCTCCAGTATCTGCCTCTCTCTCTCTCCCTCATGAATAAAAAAAAAAAAAAGTGTTCAGTTAGTATTAGCTACCACTACCATCAGCATCAAAATCACTGTCTTTCCTCTGCTCCTTTCTTTTCCACCCTTTTATTATAAAATAAAACTTATAGAAAATCCCCAAAACATGACAGCCCAGGTGGCTCGGCGGTTTAGCGTCTGCCTTCAGCACAGGGCATGATCCTGGAGTCCCAGGATCGAGTTCCGTGTCTGGCTCCCTGCGTGGAGCCTGCTTCTCCCTCTGCCTCTGTCTCTGCCTCTCTCTCTCTCTCTCTCTCTGTGTCTCTCATGAATAAATAAATAAAATATTTTAAAAAAAGAAAATCCCCAAAACAAACGCAGAGCTTAACGAGTCATTGTAAGGTGAACACCCACATAACCAAAAGTGCTGGCCACCCCAGGCTTCCCCTGTTCTCCTGTTCCCACCTCAGTTCTCTCCCTTATGTGAGAAGTAACCACTATGCTGATTTTTATCATGGTAACTTCCTTATTTCTTTGTGGTCTTTTTTTTTCTTTTTAAAGATTTTATTTATTCCTGAGAGACACAGAGACACAGGCAGAGACACAGGCAGAGGGAGAAGCAGGCTCCCTAGGGAGACCAATGTGGGACTTGATCCCTGGACTCCAGGATCATGACCTGAGCTGAAGGCAGATGCTCACCCACTGAGCCACCCAAGTGCCCCCTCTTTTTGGTCTTATCACCTAAATGTGCATACCTCCACACTGTAAGTTTTTAGTCTGGGCATCCCCCTCCTCTCATTTTTACATTTTATGTCTTTTAAGTTTATTTCATTTTTTAAATTTTTAAAAATATTTTATTTATATATGAGAGGGAGGGAGGGAGGGAGAGAGAGAGAGAGAAGAGAGAGAGAGAGAGAGAGAGAGAGAGAGAGAGAGAGAACGAGCAGAGTGAGAGGCAGAGGGAGAAGCAGTGCCAGATGCGAGGCTCCATCCCAGGATCCTGGGATCATGACCTGAGCCGAAGGCAGATGCTTAACCAACTGAGCCACCCAGGTGCTCTTTTAAGTTTATTTTAATCTATAGGTTTCCCTCCATTCCTCTCTTTCTTCTTCAATTTATCTGTTGAAGAACCTAACCTGTAGAGCACCTCAGAGTCTATATTTTGCCAACTGCATATCCATGCTGCAATCCAATATATTTCCTGTCTGCTGTATGTCCTGCAAATAGGTAGCTGGAGCCAGGGGCTGGGTCAGACTTATATTAAATGCTTTCAGCAGGACTGAAGGTGGAGGTGTATTCTTTCATCAGGAGGCAGGTTATCCCTGCTTGTTTTTTCGTGATGATACCAGCTGTTAAGGCTCAATGTCAAGAACCATGAATTCACCGGGGTCTGCAAAATACTGATATTCTAATTTCACCATTTATTTTCATTTACTATTTGGAATTCTTTCATAAAGGTCTGCATCTCTTCACGTTGCTTTTGGTTTCTCAGTGGCACAGATCACTTGGAAGAATTCTAATTTTCTTTGCTTTAATTACCAGTTTTCAAGAAAATGAATTAGTTCCCGTGGTGGTTTTATTGTTTTTTATTATTATTTTTTTTAAAGATTTTATTTATTTATTCATTCATGAGAAACACAGAGAGAGAAAGAGAGAGGCAGAGACACAGGCAGGCAGAGGGAGAAGCAGGCCCCATGCAGGGAGCCCGACGCGGGACTGGATCCTGGGACTCCAGGATCATGCCCTGAGCCAAAGGCAGATGCTCAACCACTAAGCCACTCAGGCATCCCCATTTATTTTTTTAAAAAGATTTTATTTATTATTTGACAGAGAGAAGGAGAGAGAGCATGAGAGCATGACCAGGGATGAAAGGGGGAAGCGGGCTCCATGCGTGCCTGACATGAGGCTCCATCCCAGGACCCCAGGATCATGACCTGAGCCAAAGGCAGACACTTAACTGACTGAGCCACCCAGGTACCCCTCTCCTTCATTTACTTTTATACTTGTTCTTCATCTACATTGTCTGTACATACAGGCATAACATACTATGTACTCTCCTTTTAACCCTCTTTTAGTTCTACAAGTGATCTGGGTATGTCTAAGGTGCCTCACCAGTCCATATATCAATGTATCTCTAGTCATTTTGGTTTCCAGAGACTCATTCTCCACTTGATTCCTCAGGAAAGGCTCATGGAAGCAATATCCCCTGAGTCCCAGCATGCTGACAACAGTTTGTACCTTTTACCTAAAAGTCAATTTTGCTAGCTATGAAATCTTTGCTCACATTTTCCTTCTTCAGGTGTCTTAAACATATTACTTTATTCCAATTTCTTGTGATGAAAATCTGATTTTCTTTCTGAGAAAGACAGCATAGACAGCAAAGGACTCTTTTTTTTTAAAGTCCACTATTTTTTTTTTTACCAGAATATATCTTGGTGTCGGTTATTTAGAGTCAATATTCTGGATATGTGTTATGTCTGTCATTATGTAGTCTTAATCATTTTTACTGCAGGGAAGTCTTTTCAAATTATAGTGTTCTGTACTTGCTCCTTTCTCTTGCTTTGAAGTGTTTCTTTAGAAATTCCTACTCTCCATATGTTGGATCTTCTTTGTTTCCAATATTTGTCACTTTCTCCTGAAATTTTAGGGTATCTTTCATTTCTTTTTGATTCTAAAAAACCCTTCATTTTCACCTTCTCTTTCTAAAGCATTTTCTGTTGTTTTGTTCAATCTATTCTTCAATCTTTTAGTTTAGTCCTCGTTTCTGAAATGATTTTTTTTTATTTCTAATTCTTTCTGAATTCTATCACCTCATTTTTGAGTTTGTTTAATTCTGGCTTACATTGTTCTTTTATGTCTTTTATAATTTTCTTCTCATCAACAAGAGCTTTTTGAGATAAAATTCTCATATCATACAATACACTTATTTAGGTTGCACAGTTCAATACTTTTTAGTATATTTATGGAAATGTGCAGCCATCATCATAACATTAGACCATTTTGCCACCCCAAAAAGAAACTCTATGCCCACTAGTAGTTATTCTTTATTTCCCCTCAACTTCTAAGGCAATCTCAGAATATGTTCTATCTTCATAGATTTCCCTATTCTGGACATTTCATATAAATTAAACCTTTTATAGACAAAGAGAGGCAGAGACATAGGCAGAGGGAGAAGCCAGCTCTCTGTGGGGAGCTTGGTCCTCAATCCCAGGACCCTAGGATCACCACCTGAGCCAAAGGCAAGCACTCAACTGCTGAGCCACCCAAGCACCCCACAATATGTGCCCTTTGTGTATAGCTAGCTTTCCACTTAGCACAGTGTTGTCAGGGTTTGTCCATGTTGCAGCAGGTATCATTAGTTTATTCCTTCTTATGGCCCAATAATAGCCCATCGTATGGATATACCATAATTTGTTTATCCTTTTAGCAGTTGATGGACATTTACATTGTTTCTACTTTTTGGCTCTTACCAATAATGTTGTTATGAATACTCATGTGCAAGTTCTTGTGTAGACATATGTTTTCAGTTTTCTCGAGTCAATACCTAGAAGTAGAAATGCTGACTCGGGGGACGCGTGGGTGGCTCAGTGGTTGGGCGTCTGCCTTTGGCTGGGGGCCTGATCCTGTGGTGCCGGGATCGAGTCCCACGTTGGGCTCCCTGCATGGAGCCTGCTTCTCCCTCTGCCTGTGTCTCTGCCTCTCTCTCTGTGTGTCTTTCATGAATAAATACATAAAATCTTTTAAAAAGCAATGCTGAATTGTGTAGTAACTGTACATTTTACTTTTTGAGGAACTGCCTAGCTGTTTTCCAAAGTGGCTGCATCATTTTACAATCCCACCAGCTATGTATGATGTTTTCAATTTCTCCATATCCCTGCCAACCCTTGCTATTGTCTTTGTGATTATAGCCCTCCCGGGGGTGTGGTTTCGATTTGCATTTCCTCCAGAGCTAATGATGTTGAGCAGCTTCTTTCTTGTCCTTACTGTCCATTTCTATGTCTCCCTTGAAGGAATAGTTACTCAGTTGTGTCATTTTCTTTTCTTTTTCTTTTTTAATGATTATTTATTTATTTATTTGAGAGAGAAAAGGTGAGAGGGAGTGGCGGGATGGGTGGGCAGAGGGAGAAGCAGATTCCCTGCTGAGCAGGGAGACTGATGGGCTTAATCCTAGGACCCTGGGATCGTGACCTGACCTGAAGGCAGATACTTAACTGACTGAGCCACCCAGACATCTCTAGTTGTATCATTTTCTTAATGTATTTTCTTTAAAATTGTATTTATTTCAGGGAGAGAGCACATTTATTTAGAAAGAGAGCAGGGAGAAGGGCACAGTGAGAGGGAGAGAAGCAGACCCCCCCGCCCCCGCCTTGCAGTGTAGAGCCCAATGTGGGGCTCAATCTCACAAACCTGAGCTCATGACCTGAGCTGAGAAATTAAGAATCAGATGCTTAACTGACTTTGCCAATCAGAGGCCCCATCATTTTCTCAATGACTTTTAGCCCATTTTGAGAGAGAAAGTTATGGCTATGATTTTTTTTTTTTTTTGGTGAATTTTTTTTTTTTCTGGCATGCTTACAATGTCTGTAGTATAGCTGTTCCACATTTATTGCCCTTTTTTCCCTTAAGGACTTTATATGGAATTAGACTTTTTCTGTTGTGCATTTTTAAGGAAAATTAATTTTCTTTAACTTTTAGAAGGAGGCAGGGTAGCTTTTCTATCTTCATAGAGCTCCCTCTTGGTTTCTGATTGTACGCATATGTGTAATTTGCTTTCTGGTACTGTCTGGCTCTGTTCCCCTCTACCTCTTTTATCTAGACCTTCCTTCTCTGTGTTGTCTCTATGTAATTGCACAGTTTCTCCTCTGTGTGGAGCTCCTTGCCTGGAGGGGGCTCTGGCTAGACTCTGGGCAGTTCATGGGAGTTAGACTGAGCTTACTATGGACCTCCTTCATTCACCTGTCATTGGACTGGATAAGTCCCTTCCAAGTCTCAGCTACTCCTCTCAAATTGTTCTCAGAGAACACCTAATGGGTACTTTGTAGTTGTGTTCAAAGGTCTGTCCGTCGCCTCATTGCCTCCTTTTGCTTTCTTCTGTACAGATGCCATAAGCCTTGTGGCTATTTGCTTGTGGTTTGGGGTTTGTGGGGATGGCTCAGATTCCAGTCTCATGGTAAAAGATGTCTGTGGATTTTTGGTTTTGATACTTAGTTGCTCAGTCTGTTTTTATGAGGGAATTTGGTGTGACTTAAACACTATGCTATCACAGTGCCTGGCTGGCTCACTGCATGCGATTCTTGATCTCAGGGTGATGAGTTCAATCCCCACACTGGGTATAGGGCTTACTTAAAAATAAAGACAAAACAAATAAATAAACTCTATGCCATCACCACTTCCACCTTCCTAGGAAGACTCCCTCTTGGACCCTTTCACTGATAGTGAAATTTAATTTGCCCTTCTCTTTTGCTCTTTACATTGAACTTAATTCATCTGTCTAGTGCACACTCAGGTTGAGGTTGATAATCATATTCAGGATCATTAGTTACTTCAAATAGCATATGTTCTTCATCACTAGAGCTAAATGCTATGGATGCTCTGGGTTCTTTCAAATCACACACGTCAGTAAGCAATGCTCAAGGCCAGTGATTCAGCAGGTCCACTCAGGGCCTCTGACCAAGAGCTGAGCCACATCAGATCAGGCTGGGACTTATATTTTCTGGTCCTTTTGCATGTCTACTATACATCTTGCTGATATTTTACCTCTTGCTGAGAACTTACTAGGGACATGCTTTGTGAAAATTTCAGGATTTCCCTTCCTAACCCACGTGCTAAACGTCTGGGATCCAGTGGATTCTGTGGACTCTATACAAGCTCACAACCTCCAGAACAGGGATAAACTGAGTCTAGACTAATCTGCTGTGACTGAATTGTTCTTGTAGTCATTAGCTCCATAGGCATTTATCAAGTGCCAGCTATATACCAGACACACAGTGCTGGATGCTAAGAATATCAAGATAAATGTGATGTGCTCTTGCCCTTCCAGGGATAGAGAAGGATGATACACAAATATTAATTGTGATGCAGGGAAATAATTGTTAGGACAGAAATGCAGATCATATGATATGCTATGGGAAAGGTGCAAAGAAAAAGGAGCAACTAACTGCTAATAGGAATTCCTATGACAGCAAATAAAGCTTCATATGTTCTATGTCCTAACATAAAAGTGTGTGTATTTGGCAAAGGTGAGAATGGAATACACAATTATGGAAATAGTTTTTGCATTAGCAGAAGAATAATGGGCATTTTATTTTGTTAAATTTTTATTGTTATTACTTTTCAATAATGGGTACTGTTTTATACATGTACACACGCACACATATATACACATGCATGAACGTGACTCAGCTAGTTTCTTGATGCACTTTTCACGTGTAGATAAGCAAACCTCTTGGCCCTGATGGTAGACACTTAGGAGGGTTTTCCTCCTCTTTCCCTCCTCCTGTATAATAGCTGGAAAACACCATGGGACTTTAAGTGTGTCACCATCGCTATGATTTTCAAAAGAGAAAAGAAGTAGAAAAAGCTGCGAGGAAAACGACTGGTGTAAATCCCAGACAGGACAGTTTTGGAGCAGACGCTAGAGAAGGGAAATGCCAAGCAGGTGTCTTCAGAGTCATAACGGGACCTTTCAACAAGCCTGGCAGGAGGCATCTTTGTGACTGAGAGATTCAAGGGACACTCAGGGATGGTCACGTGCAGGGAATTCACAGGCCCTCCGTGGCAGAGGGACAGAGAGACAGCAAATGGAACTAGCCCAGAGGTAGTTCTCTGGCTGCACCAGACTGGGGAGAGCAGAGGGATTTTAATATGGGGATTTTTTTTTTAAAGATTTTATCTATTTATTCATGAAACAGAGAGAGAGAGAGAGAGAGAGAGAGAGAGAGGCAGAGACACAGGCAGAGGGAGAAGCAGGCTCCCTGCAGGGACTCGATCCCAGGACCCTGGGATCATGAGCTGAGCCAACGGCAGATGCTCAACCACTGAGCCACCCAGTGCCCCCAATACGGGTTTTAGAGAAAATGACCCACGTGCACTCTTCATGCAGACAGAATAAGAGAGGCTGAACTATGTTAGAAAGGGAGAGACACTCGATTAATCTTGGACTTAATCTAGGAGGCTTGTCAACCGGGGCACTAGAAGCTACATTCTGGTCATTGTAGCATCAGCTGAAGAAGTTCCCTAGAGCCCTGCTCCCACCTTCCAGCACCTGCTTGCATTCCCAGCTCTGTGGGAACACAGCCTGCCGTCTGAGCAGTGTCAGGAACTGCAAACAGCAAAGCAGGTGCCTCCCTTCCCTGCCCAGCCAGACTGTAACTCAGAACCATGAATGAAAGTCTGGCCGCCTCCTGAGGCTGACACTCTCTAAACGGTCCTCTCCTGGCTCACGCCCCCGACCCCTCCCAGAACGCTGAGGCCGATTGGCAGGATTTTCAGGAGACTGCTAGACGGAGTGTGGCATCCACTTGGCATCAAACTTACCAAATTACAGATAAAGGATTTCCGTGTGTCTGAAAAATCTGAATTTTTCTAAATCAAATTTGATTGAACATGTCTCAGGGGAGCTCTATATTATTTTTATTTTATTTTATTTTTAAAGATTTATTTATTTATTTATTTATTTATTTATTTATGATAGACATAGAATGAGAGAGAGAGAGAGAGGCAGAGACACAGGCAGAGGGAGAAGCAGGCTCCATGCAGGGAGCCCGACGTGGGACTTGATCCCGGGTCTCTAGCATCAGGCCCTGGGCTGAAGGCGGTGCTTACCACTGAGCCACCCAGGCTGCCCCTCTATATTATTTTTAAAAATGATTTCAGTGGGAGAAAGAAGGAAGGGAAGGTTTTGGGGAGGGGGTGTGTTTCCTCCCATTATTGAATTTTTTTAAGAGGTTTTTTTTCATGGGTTCAGTGGCAGAGTGTAGACAGACGCATGGCAGGTGTTTGACATCAAGGATACTTCAGTCTGATTTACTGGGTATGGGCGTCTCAGGAGCGAGGGTGGGCGTGGGGGGTAAGGGTGAGAGCAAGCATGAGCAGCTGTTTCTCCAGCCAGAGGAGCTGGGAGGCTCCCAAGGGTGGAAGCTGCTCCCCAGATTACAGGGGACGGGCCTGGGATTCCAGGGACCTGCAGCATCTGCCCTGGAACAATTTACCATCCAGCTCCAGCCAAGAATCACTGACCGCGAACACGGGATCAAGTGTTCCTGGGACACAACAAAGGCCGGTGTTGGTTGAAAGGGAGAAAGCGCCAAACAATCTCGTTAGCATCAGCATTCCTATCATCACCCTCTGAACTCCTTTTTGGGTTTGATTTGGTTTCCTGCTATGGTCATGTGCAGCCCTTATCTGAACAAGGACACCCTCCTCTGGTCTCTGGGATCTGGCTGGTGGCTGGCAGCTTATCTGAAATGACAGAAGCTTCTATGACTCAGAGAGCTAAGTGCCTCTTTTCTTCTTTTAAACAAAAGCCTTTGGTAGCAGAAACACTAATTTCTCTCTTGTTTCCTGCAAAGCATGAAATATATGCACCTCCTCCAAATTCTGAGGGTTGCCGAAGCGTGATCCTCTGCTGTGACAATGACATGTCTACTGTGCCAGAAAACGTCTTGGTTGGACTAAATGAAAGTGTGTTGCACTTAAAATCTGATAAATAACTATCTGAATACACAGAATGAGATAATCATCTTGGGTACCAAATCTTTCTTTTCTCCTGGAAAGGATTTATCACAAAGCCTTTCACAGAGCAGGGTCCATTGTTCTTTTATGATAAGAAAGAGCCTATAGAGGTTCAGCTAGTGGGCCACCTGAGCTCAAGTCTGGCTTTGCTATTTGTATCCACTGGGATTTGGGGTGAGCTAAATAATCGCTTTGTGCCAAACTTCCTCATTTGTGCCATGAGCCTGCTGCACTGAGCTGCCCTGATGATTCCATGAGATAAAGCCTGGAAGAAAAAGAAAATCAGCCTAGTGCCTGGTACAGAGAAACACTCAGTAAATGTTAGCTATTATTATCAAGTTTAACAATTGTTTCTAAACAATTTTACAAACCGGTAAATGCAAAGATAGGCAATATAAACAGGGAGGGATCATTCTTAAACCCAATGAATTAAAAAAAAGAAATTAGGTGCCATAAAACACGTAATCTGAAAGAGGGCCCCTGTCTCTACTCCCAGGGTTGTCTCCTACCATGTGCCAAGAGAATGCAGAGAATTCATCGCTTTCATCATCTGCAGGGGAAATGATTTTACGTCCAGTATCTGCCCTAGAAATGCCCATGCCACCAGCAGCTCAGCATACACACCATGCATTTGCAGACCAATGAATCCTAAGCCTTGATTTATGTTGTGTCAAGTTGCAGACCCAGGCAACAGGCTTCTCCAAACACACCGAGGGGGGTGGACACAAGGCTGGCCCCAGCTGGTAGGAGTATAAACCCGGTATGAATGGGGCTGAGGGAGGGGAGAGGGCAGAGAACACTTGGGGTAGTACACAAGAAGAATCTTCTGCCCTCAATGTTTGGGTTTGCTTATAAAGTCACAGGGCCTAAATATAAGTCAGTGAAGAGTTGTTGTTGTTTAACGTTTTATTTATTTAAGTAATCTCTACACTCCACATGGGGTGCAAACTCATGACCCTGAGATCAAGAGTCACGTGCTCTTCCAACTGAGCCAGCCAGGTGCCCCAAGTCAGTGAAGAGTTTTGATAAGCACATTTAAAATCATATTTTAAAAATATACACACCATAAAATTTGTCATTTTAACCATTTTTAAGTGTGCACTCTTGTGGCACTATGTACTTTCACACTGCTGTCTCATCATCACCACCATTCACCTCCAGAAAGGCATGTTCTTACTGTGACTGTTGGGCACAGAGGATCAAGGATGAAATTTTGTTCAACAAAATGTCAGAAACCCGGAGCAGCTAGGGGGGCTCAGTTGGTTACATGTCTGACTCTTGATTTTAGCTCAGGTCACAACCTCAGGGTCATGAGATTAAGCCCCAAGTCAGGGGTGGAGGTGGGGGTGGAGGGGGGGGTCCATGCTCAGTGGGGAGCCTGTTTGAGAGTCTCCCCTTCTGCCCCTCCCCCTGCTCGCTCTCTTAAAATGAATAAATCTTTAGAAAAAAACTGTCATAAACCCATGTCATGTGTGTCCATACCATCAGGAGAAACTGAGGTTTAATAGGAATTCAAAGGAAGGGATGCCCTTGTGGGACACAGGCTGCTTAGCAAGAGTTCTGAGAAACAGTGAAACCAGGATTTCGGGCCTCTGGACCACACAGCCCTCACCAGGTTCCTGCGGACCCAATTCCCACTGTGGTTGCTCTGGGCAGAAGGGAGCAAAAGTCAGTTAGGCTTTGCTTCTGGCCCTTTGGCAAGGCCCTAGTCCCCTACTTCGTTCCCTCTTGCTCCTGACTCAAAGGACGTGTTTCCATTAAGCCTTTCGTTAAGTGTCATGCAGGGCCTTAATTCCTGCTTCAATTTGCAACCCAGGAATCTTTGGTACCCACGGATCTTCTCTCTCTCTCTCTCTCTCTCTCTCTCTCTCTCTCTCTCTCTTTTTAAAGATTTATTTACTTATTCATGAGAGACACAGAGAGAGACAGACACAGGCAAAGGGAGAAGCAGGCTCCCCACTCGGAGCTGACGTGGGACTCGATCTGGATCCTGGGATCACAACCTGAGCAGAAGGCAGGCACCCAACCGCTGAACCACCCAGGTGTCCCATGCAGCTCTTCTCATCCTCAGGTCACACTCCCAGCCTCCTCCATCCCATGGTCCTCACTCTTCCCTGAGGTGGCCCAGTGTGAGATCCTGAGTGTTGGAGCCAGACAGGCCAGTTCCAAGCCTTACCCTGTCACAGTCACGTGCCCTTAGCCACGTCCCAGCTGTCTCCTCATCTACAAAATGGGAATCAGATCCCTACCTCCCAGAGTCTGGGACAGCTGCATTGAAAGTCTTGCAGAGGGCCCTGGAGTCGGTGCTCAGAACAAGCCAGTTTCCCTCGCTGGACAATGCATGGCCCGTAGCAGAGTGCATTGCACTTCTGATCATTTTCTTTTCCTTTCTTTGTTCTATTCCAAAAATGTATTGCTATTCAATGTAGTGGGTCCACGTGATACACTTTTGGGGCTGTAACAACGAGAAAAGGCTACAGGTGAATGGAAAGAGCGCAACAAGGACACGAAGCGGAGCGCTAGGCACACAGTAGGTGTGCAGTCGCGGTTGTCAGACTCTGCACTGACCAGGAGGAGGTGAGAGGGCTCTGAGCTTCTCCAGAAGGAGCTCTTGCTCCCTTTGGTCAGAGATGGGACCATCAAATTCACACATTTTGTGCTTACAGATCTGTATACTAAGACCAAAGGCAAAAGAAATGCTGATTTCTCACATGATTTTTTTTTTTCCCCCGTTGATAGGTCACAATAGTCAGGAAGAATTTTGAGCACTTGGCAGTTTTGCACCTTAGTGCTGACCTAGAAGGAGAGAGGGTGTGGCATTTACAGATAAGTAACTGAAGGCTAAGGTCAAATGAATGGAGGACCTAATTAGTTTCCTAAACAGAGAAAGGTCTGGTGCCTGCCTGTCCCTGCTGCCTTCTGAGGGTGCTGCTAGCTCCAGCCCGACGAGCTCTGGTCTCTGGCTTCTGTTAATGTCCCCCTTAGTCTCAAAGGACATTGCTCTCTAACTAATACTAATATACAATTTTAATGTTTAGATAAATCAAGTGTGCCTTAAAAGGAAAACCGTGAATTTAAGCCTTGTAGTGAAATAGGCAGCTTAGTTTGCAGTGAAAAAACAAGACTGGAAATGGTGAGAAACCAGCAGAGTCAGCCAGGCTAGCCCTCGGTGGCTGTGTTCCTCCTCTCTCAGCCCATATGGTGACACTCCTATGGGCTCCCAGCCCAGAGGGTGGCAGTCAGGATACGCGGTTTCCAGAACATAATGGGGCTAAATGAAAGGTCTCTAACTCCAACTTTCAATTATAGCTTAGAAACGGTTTTAGTAATAGAATTGAAGCAGAGATCAGCTACGGGAAAGATGCGTAATCAGATTTTCCATGTCTGAAATTGCTCGGGGGGAGGGATCATTCATTTATTCAACAAATATTTGTCAAAGATTCACTATGGGGACGCCTGGATGTCTCAGTGGTTGAGCATCTGCCTTTGGCTCAGGAAGCGATCTCGGGGTCCTGGGATGGAGTCCCAAATCGGGCTCCCCACAGGACTCCTGCTTCTTCCTCTGCCTGTGTCTCTGCCTCTCTCTGTGTTTCTCAGAATAAATAAATAAAATATTTTTTAAAAAAGACACACTATGGTTCCTGGTACTGGGGTACAGTGGTGAATGCACACATGACTCTGTCCACATGGAGTTTATAGTCAAGCACAGAGGAGATGGGCAATAACCAAATGACTCTGCAATTCCACTGTGTATGGGCTATGAATTAAAGATCTAGCAGGGTGCCTTGGCAGCTCAGCTGCTTAAGCATCCAGCTTCAGCTCAGGTCATGATTCCAGGGTCCTGGGCTCCCTGATGAGTGGGGAGTCTGCTTCTCCCTCTCCCTCTGCCCCTCCTCCCACTCTGTGTGCTCTCTCTCTCAAATAAATAAACATCTTTAAATTTAAAAAATTACAAGCATCTTTAGACACTGTTAAGGAAGTCTTAGATAAATTTTGTGGATTAAATGTGTAGAGAAACTTCCAGTGTAAAACCATCTTAAGATCCTGAATAAAATATAAAGACCATAATCTTCTTTTTTGTCAGTTAAGGTACAATTTACATATAATGAAATTCACTGATGTTAATTGTACAGTTCAATGAAGAACGAATGAATGTATACAGGCACATAGCCACCAGCACCACCATGGTAGAGCACATTTCCATCACCACACAAAGTGCCCTGTGCCCTGTGAAGTCAATCCCTACCCCCATGCTCCGTCTGTATCTGGTATTTTCAGTATTCCCACCGGAAAGCACTCTTACCACAAGCACACCTAATTGGCATGAAAGCAAATCTGCCACAATAGATGACATCAAAAAATAAAAGGGAGACATTCATTAAAGAGGACATAATGGAACATGAAAATTAATAGCAAAATTATAAAGACTTGATTGCAAAATACAAAATATTTGAATATGTGAAAGATGTGCATAGATTCATGGCAAAACTATGCAAAAAACTGATTTAATTTTGTGGATTGTACCCAAGCATTTGTCTTCAAAATCTTTTGTTCATAGTATTATCCTTTGTTTTTTCTTTTTGATTCTGCCTCTTGTTCAGCACCACACTTTCTTTAAATTTATTTATTTATTTATTTATTTATTTATTTATTTATTTATTTATTTATGGGGAGGGGAGAGAGAAAGAGAGACAACCCATGAGTGGCTGGGGGGTGGGTGGTGAGGAGCAGAGGGAGAAGGACAAGCAGATTCCCTGATGAGAGTGGAGCCTAATATGGGGCTCTATCCCAAGAGTCTGAGATCATGACCTGAGCTGAAATCAAGAGTTGGACACTTAACTGATTGAGACAGCTGTGCGCCCCAGCATCACACTTTTTATTTTTTCACTAAAATTTTTTCCTACATTAAAAGAAGTATCAGTTTCCAAATACCAAGATGCATATGTATAAACAACCTTTCTATTGCATGGCGAGAGACTTCTGCTATTGTTGGTTCTTGATGCATTGTCACATGTCCATTGATAGATGTTCCAAAATCCTACAGGAAATGTGGGTTCAAAACGTTGCACCACTGTATAGACCATTATGAAGGTTAAGATTTAAGTAATATAAAAATGGGAGTACTGCATCAATGGATAGATGAAACTCAACCGTCATTTTGTTATCTTTTTTTAAAAATATTTATTTATTCATGAGAGACAGAGAGAGAGAGAGAGAGAGAGAGAGAGAGGCAGAGACACAGGCAGAGGGAGAAGCAGGCTCCATGCAGGGACCCCGATATGGGACTCGATCCCAGAACTCCAGGATCACGCCCTGAGCTGAAGGCAGAGGCTAAACCGCTGAGCCACCCAGGGATCCCCATTTTGTTATCTTTTATGGCAAAATTGCCCTCCAGTCAATGAGTTACGCAATGAAAATGTTTATGGCAAAAATATTTGCAGGAAGGATGCTTACGGCAAGACTACAGAAACCAACCTGATCCCTGGGAACCATTGATTCACTTCTTGTTACTATAGTTTTGCCTTTTCTAGAATTTCATATAAATGAAATTATACATTATGTAGGCTTCTGTGTTTGAATTCTTTCACTTAGCATCATGCTTTTGAGATGTCTTCATTTTGTCATGCATGTCAGGAGTCGGTCCCTTTCTGTTGATGAGTGGTATTCCCCTGGATGGATATACCACAGTTTATTAATTCGCCAGCTGATGGAAATTTGAATTGTTTCTGGTTTTGAGTTGTGAATAACGTGGATAGAAATATTCACCTATAAGTCTTTGGGTAGATATACATTTTCTTTTTTTAAAGATTTTATTTATTCATGAGAGACACGGAAAGAGAGAGGCAGAGACACAGGCAGGGGGAGAAGCAGGCTCCATGCAGGGAGCCCGATGCTGGACTCGATTCCGGGACTCCAGGATCATACCCTGGGCTGAAGGCGGCGCTAAACCGCTGAGCCACCCAGGCTGCCTTACATTTTCATTTCTTTTGGGTAAATACTTAGGAATGAAATGACTGTATCTTATGGTAAGCAGAATTCTGGGAATGATCCCCAAGGACCGTCACCCTTGTATGACCCTCTCTCCTTCGACTGTGGGTGGAACAGGTGAATATAATGAGATATAACTCTCTTGATTATGTTACCTTACAGGCAAAGGGAGATTCTCTGTGTGGGCCTAATTTAATCACATGCACCCTTCAAAAGTGGTAGACAAAAAAGGAAGTCAGAAAGATGCTAAGCGCAGGGTGGTTCAGTGAGTCCTTACTGGCTTGGATATGGTGAGGGCCCCTAAGAAGGAATGTAGACACCGTGCAGGAGGTGAGAGGAGTCTCCAGCTGATAGCTGGCAAGGAAATGGATACCTCAGATCTGCAGCCAGGAGGAACTGAATTCTGCTAACAACCTGAGTGAGCTTGGAAGCAGATTTCCTTCTGAAGCCTCCAGAAGAGGACTCAGCCCCACACCTGGACTGCAGTCTTGTGATCTTGTGATCCTGCCAGCAGACACTGTTTGCCAGTGTTTGCCAGTCCCAGCCGCAGTGTTTCAGATTTCTGACCTTCAGAACTATAGCTAATAAAGGAAGGTAAATTTTAAGCCACTAAACTTGTGGTAATTTGTTATAGCAGCAGAAAACTAATATATATGGCATATGTATGTTTACCTTCATAATAAAGTGTTAAATTGTTCCCAAACATGGCTATACCAGTTTTATACTCCCACCTACGATGTATGAGAATTCCAACTCTTCCACATTATTGACAATACTTGATATTGTCTTTTGCATTTTTTAAAAAAGACTTTATTATTTGTTTGTTTGTTTGACAGAGAAAGCGAGAGAGCACAAGCGGGAGGAGTGACAGAGGGAGAGTGAAAAGCAGACTCCACTGAGCAGGGAGCCTGATGTGGGGCTGGATCCCAGGACCGCCAGGATCATGACCTGAGCCAAAGGTAGATGCTTAACCCATTAAGCCACCCTGCTACCCCTGTCTTTTTCATTTTGTAGCCATTCTTGTGAGTGATATTTCATTGTGCTTTTAATTTGCATTTCCCTAGTGATGAACAATATTAAGCAGCCTTTCACGTTATTATTTGCTATCCATATATCTTCTTTAGTAAAATGTCTGTCCATAACTTTTACCCACTTTCTAAATCGTATTATCTTCTACTTTCAAAGCACTGCTGGGCTGGCGGCAAAGTAAAGGGAATAGAAAGCAAAACTATGAGAAAGCCTGATTGCGCAAGGGTAAGAAAGGGTGGAGCAGGCCTTTGCTGAGAGGGGTGGAGGAGAGGTGTTTGCCAGTCCCAGAGTCAGAGTTTAAATGAGTCACATGCAGAGGGCAGGAGATAAAAAGCATGTGGCTTAAGCAGGATGGGAGGCCAGAACCCCTGAAAGACCAAATAATGGTCATACAAGAAAACAACTTACCTGAATAAGATGTTACCTATCACAACTGTGATGCTGGTGAAATACAGGAAAATCTCCCTCAAGGAGTCCCAACTGCAGGCTTCCACTACTCACACGTGTTTGAGCCCAAAATTTATCCCTTCTAGAGAATGTAGTATAAATGGACCTGAAAACTTTAAATTGAAACTCTATTTTAGAGTGGCTCCATGTTAGAAGTGCCCCCACATCCCCAATTCATCTACCTGGTCATTGCACCATAATGCAGGACTCAAAGAGGAATCCACAGGTAAAGTTCTAAAGTACATGAATTCACAACAAATAAAAATCACTGAATAAACAAGGACTAGTGACATCATGAATGAAGATCATCTGAGACAATAATACTGGACCGCAAAGATTAATACCGGAATGACTGGATACAGAATATGAAATAAGTGTGTTTAATACTTTTGAAGAGATAACATAATAAAAGCATAACAAGGACAAAAACATTAAAGGTTGACATATTACCTAGAAAAGAAGTAAAAATTGCATGACAGCTGATTACTCAACGGGAACAACACGGAGCCAGGAGACAATGAGTACCTTCAAAGTGCCAATTGAAAATAACCATGAACCTAAAATTATATGTTATGAAACTATATTTCAATAAAGAAATCAAAATAAAGATATTATCAAACCAAAATGAGCAGATCTGAGTGACAAAAACCATCACTATAAATCTTAGGGATGTACTTCAAGGAAAAAGAGAATGATCTCAGAAGTTTCCGAGATGCTAAAAGGAATGGTGAGGAATATCAGCAAAAACTGGACAGATGTAAATAATATTGCATATAGAGCATGAAAATGTCTAATTGAAGGTTTAAAAAAAAATATCCAAGGGAGGGGCACTTGGGCCATGGACTCTTGGTTTCAGCTCTGGTCATGAGTCCTGAGAGCAAGCGCTCAGCAGGGAGTTGGCTTGAAGATTTTCTCCCTCTGCCCCTACCCCCACTCTATAGTGCACACACTATTTCTCTCTCTCTCTCTCTCTCAAATAAATAAATAAATCCTTCCAAGGAAGAATTTAAAACCTGTTAAAAAAAATAGCCCCCAAACTGGATTTTGATATAATGAATACGTTCTCTGTTCTTCACACCTTATACACTTAATTCTCCCAACCGCTTTATGAGGAAGGTGTTATTATTAGCCTATTTTTCAATTCCAAAGATACACATAACCTTGAAGTGTCACCAGAGACTTTCACCAAGTCTATCAGATGCTGAATCTATTCTCTTGAGCACTCTACCACTCTGCCCTCACTGGCAATAGCTGTTGTGGAAAATATAGGCAAGTATAAAGAAATATAGAAAAGTGCTGTAGGCAAGCATAAAGCCAAGAAGTCCCCTGACTCATGATTATCACATGTATAGTGTATGTATATGTAAGTACACAAAACATGTCATTTTGAAAAAGATTAGGATCATACCTATTTGTTGTTTTGTTCATTTCATATTACTGGTTAATATAATATTCTAACTATAATTATCTTGCTTTTAATTATTCTTTGGAAAGATATTTTTAAATGATTGCATTGCTTAGTATTTTTTAACCTCTTTACCCCTATTCGCATCTTCTGCAATGTTCACTCTTAATTTTTGTTAGAAGTGAAGATAATCTGTTTCAATACTTTTATTTTTTTCAAATTTGAAGCATATTAGGTGAGGGAGGTGGGTTTTCTATAGCTGGGTATACACTTTTTTTTTTTTTTTTAAGATTTTATTCATTCACAAGAGACACAGAGAGAGAGGCAAGCTCCACGCAGGGAGCCAGATGTGGGACTGGATCCCAGGACCTGGGGATCAGGGGATCACTACCTGAGCCAAAGGCAGATATTCAACCACTGAGCCACCCAGGTGCCCCGATATATACATTTTTGTTTTCAAGACCTTCATTTGCAAATAAACATCTGTGTCATATGATCACAAAATTATGTGCTGCAAAGGAGATTCAGGGTAGAAAATGTGGATTTTCAAAACATACAAATTAGATGGTTTTGACAAAAGTCTTTGCTTTATTACAAAATTTTCCTGTATGTATTCTTTTATATAAACTATAACTTTAAGGGATCCCTGGGTGGCGCAGCGGTTTGGCGCCTGCCTTTGGCCCAGGGCGCGATCCTGGAGACCCGGGATCGAATCCCACATCAGGCTCCCGGTCCATGGAGCCTGCTTCTCCCTCTGCCTGTGTCTCTGCCTCTCTCTCTCTCTCTCTCTCTGTGACTATCATAAATAAATAAAAATTAAAAAAAAATAAATAAAGTTTTTAAAAAAATAAAAATAAAAAATAAACTATAACTTTAAGATACAGAAATGTCATTTCTTTATGAAAATTGGAAAAAAAAGAAAATGGGATGCATATGGAACTTCACATAAATGCATTTATGAGTTTAAAAGAGATGCATTTGTTTTTTTTTTTTTTTAATTTTTATTTATTTATGATAGTCACAGAGAGAGAGAGAGAGAGAGAGAGAGAGAGGCAGAATGACTCAATGCATTTATGAGTTTAAAAGAGATGCATTTGTACTTGTGTGTATATATGTGCACATGTATTATATTTCAGTCTCAAGCCAGAGGTTATCATGTTATTATAATGTGAATAATAAAATCTCATTAACTCAAATATGCCACTAATTTTAAGCTTTTAATTACTCAGATATGAAATATACAATTTATAGTAAGGAGAAGCCAATACCAGTATGTGTGTGTATTCAATCCTGTTAGGCTTTGCACAAAGCACTAACTTGTTTCATTTTATTTTCTTAGTACTTGTTTGCTGTTTGATGAGCATAAAATGTCCATACCCAAAGTAACAAGACGTCATATGAACATTTAAATTTTTTTTCTCTAAGAGACACACAGAGAGAGGCAGAAACATAGGCAGAGTGAGAAGCAGGCTCCCTGCGGGGATCCGGATGCAGGACTGAATCCCAGGGCCCCCGGCTCATGAACTGAGCCAAACGGCAGACGCTCAACCACTGGGCCACCCAGGTGCTCTGAACACTTACATTTTCAACAAATAATACGGATAGTCTCATCCACCCTTCTGCAATCCCCCACCTAAAACTTCACCTGAAACAGAGCTGAGTTTTGTAACCCTGCGTTCATCACAGCCTGTAGCGCAGGGCTGTACTCCAAGCAATTCTTGAGTTTCTGTGCATGGGGTCATCCTCGGTCAAGTATTATTCCCACCCGCCTCCCTTCTCTCCATGCATCTTTGCGTGCCCCTCCCCGCTTCTACCGCGAGCTCGCTAGTACTCAGCCTGGGCCAAGCAACTTTTACACAGTGTCTCGGGCAGGAGAGAAAGGCAAACACGCTGAAGGGAACGGTGGGATTCCTTCGAGAGCTAAGTATAGGTTTGTTGACGCGGCGCGGGGTGGGGGGTGAGCCACGCGGTGCCCCGGTCACCGGGGGTCTGCGCCCTCCAGTGACCCGCACGCTCGGGCTCCCGTGCGCGGCGCCACTGAAGCGGAATCCGGTTCGGAGCAGGCATCCACTGACATCCTTCCCGGACCGCCCAAAGCCAGCGCGCAGTTGCCAGGGTAACGGCGAGTCTGCAGGGACCGGCTCTCCGCGTTTCCACGGACACGGCTCCCCAGGCAGGTGCGGCGGCGGCGGCGGGCGGGCGGGCGCGGCCCCGCGGGGTGGAGCCCCAGGGGCGGGGCGGGGCGGGGCTGGCAGGTGCCGCGCGCCCCGCATCGGCTCCACCGACGTCTACGATTCAAAGCGCTACTTTCCGAGAGACGCCGCGCTCGCAGCGCAGGACGACGACTTCCTTCCGGCCTGACTGGATCCAGCCGCTCTCGGGCGCTGTCGGCGCGCTGGAGATGGTCCAGGTCTCGGAGGCTGTGCAGAGGCGCTGCCCCAGACAGTAAGGCTCCGTTGGCGAGAGCGCTCTGGAGAGGTGGGGGCCCGAGTGGGAGCCTCCGGGGCAGGGGGACACGCTCCCACGCCCCCCGCGTGCGCCTCGCCTGGGCCCGGGGCCTCTCCAGGCCCAGGCGTCCAGTGGGACGAGGCGAGGCTGGCGGCGTTGGCGAAGCGCCCCCGACCGACCTCGGCCGCGGCGGGTTAGGGTCGCCGGGTAGGCGCCCGCCTCCTGTTCGGTTTCACGGATGCTGCTGGGGAGCGTGTGGGGAGAGGCCCAGGGCGAGCGGAGAGGACTGAGGGTGCTGGAGGACTCCTGGGTCGGGGCTGCTCGGCCCCCGCAGATCCGCCGCGGCAGGCGCGGCGCGGGATGTGGCTGCGCCCCCGGGCCCAGCCGGTCACCTCTGTGCCTCCGGGGGGCGGGGCTGCCTGGCCCGGCCTCAACCTGGCAGCCGCGCGGGCGGCCCCGGGAAGCGGGAGCGGGAGCGGGAGCGAGGCCGCGGGAGTCGGGGGCTTCCGGCGGGCGGCCTGAGCCGCGGCCCGCGTGCGCCCCCTCGTCCCCGGCGGTGCGCGCTGCCGGCGGGCGGCTCGGCGGGGCGGGGGCGGGGGCGCGCTGGGGACCCCGCTGCCAGCCCGCCCGCCCGCAGGACCCGGCGGCCGGGGAGGGGGCTGCGCGCGGCGGTCCGCGGGCCCCGCTAGCTCCAGGCCTCGTGCAGAAGGGAGGGGAGATGCTCTTTCCGGTTGGGTGGAAACCGTGAGACGGGCCGGTGCTTTCCCGCCGGGGAGGCCTCGGGGCCTCGGATCGGATCCCGTCCCCCCCCCCCCCCCCCGCCGCACACGTCGGGTCTTCCAGGGAGACGAGTCGGAGGACCCCAGTTCTCTCCTTTCTCCTCGCACGATGAGTGGGAAGGGCTGTGTGTGTGGATCCCCCCAATGTGGATCGCTAGAGGGAATCTTGCAGTTCAACTTGTTTCTTTTCTTAAGATTTTATTTACTTATTCCTGAGAATACACAGACAGGAGAGAGACAGGGAGAGGCAGGCTCCACGCAGGGAGCGCGACGCGGGACTCGATCCCGGGTCTCCAGGATCACGCCCCGGGCCGAAGGCGGCGCTAACCGCTGAGCCACCCGGGCTGCCCGGTCAACTTGTTTCTATTTTTTTCCCCCCCTCTGGGTAAGATTTCTGACTTTACGGAGCTGGCGTTGTGCCAGGGTCGTTCCGCGGGTTCTAGATTTCTTAAGGGAACGTTGGCTTTTCCCTGGGGGTCCCAAGGAGCATCCACCAGAGTCTGTTGCCTGCAGAATGTCAAGCTTAAGGTCTCTTATGCATTTTGATGACGATCTGGCCCAAATGTGTGGTAGTGAGAAGCAGCCTCTGCTCTTGCTGGATCTCCAGCGTCACTGCTGCCATCTATGAGGCTCGATTCCTTGATGGGGTGTCCGGTTCCTAGTATCAGAGGCTGATGACCACCGAAGGGCCCGTCTTCTCCGAGGGGCCAACCAGAGCCAGGAGCCATCGGATGTTGGGTGTGTGGCAGTCAACTGTGGGTGAGCTGCTTTCCAAGCCTCAGTTTCTTCATCTGTAAAACAGGTAAAACAAAAATGCTATCTCATGGAGATAGGCTAACATTTGTGCTGGTCTTCCAGCTACATGGTTGGAAGCATATCTGTTATAACTTGAGGATTGACTTAGAAATTAGCTTAGAGGGGCACCTGGCTGGCTGAGTCCGTAGAGTTGTAAGTTCAAGTCTTACCTTGGGTAGAGCAATTAAACAATAAATCAATAACAACGTGTGAGGGACAGCATGCCTGGGTGGTTCAGTTGGTTAAATGTGGGGCTCTTGATCTCAGCTCACCTCTTGGTTTCAGGGGTCCTGAGTTCAAGCTCCGTCCTCTGCTCCATGCTAGGCAGGGAGCCTACTTAAAAAAATGTTCGCTTAGAATTTGCCTAAAAACAGATTAACCTATTGATTGCCAATTGGTTTACAGGCAACGAACTAAAGAACTAAAACTATTATGGACATGCTTTTGTTCCCTTTAATTTTACATAGCAAGTTATGGCCCTAGGGAAGGGTTGATGTCTCTCTCATCTGAAGGCAAGACTTGATATTTGTGCTTTAATATGCCCCAAATCCTGTTTTTCCATCATGGAGTGTGATTTCTCAGGTTTTTGCTATTGAGTTCCTTGTTAACAAAAACCAGGTGATAAAGTGAAAAAAACACTGTAAAAGGAAATTAAGTGGAAAAAAAAATTGTGAAAGGAAATTCATGTGATTCTGAGATTTTAAGTATAAAATTCAACCAGAAAAAAATACCACTACTGAATTCTACTCTGGTAAAAGAATGGTTAGGGTATTGTTTCTAATTTTGTCCATTGGATTTTAAAAAGAATGTGTGTGTGTGGTGGGGGGGGGGGGGAGGGTTATGTGGCCAACTCCCTGTCAGAGGAGCATGCAACAATTGATCTTGGGGTTGTGAATTTGAGCCCCACGCTGGGTAAAAGGTTACTTAAAAATAAAACCTATTTTTAAAAATGCAGAGAAGCTGCAGGAGGGGTTGAGAATGGAATAACTAAAATAACAATGAAGGAAAAAGAAGAGAAACTAAAAAGACAAACAAAAACCAAGGGCTGTGTAAGCTGCTAGAAGAATGGAATAAGGGAAAACTAGATTTTGGTAGGATATAATGAAAACCTAAAAAATTGTAAAAATAGTGAAGCTACTGAGGCACTTCGAGAAGAGAATAATTTATCATCCGCCCTTCATGGTCTGGCCTGAGTCGTTTTTAAACCTGGCTGCATGTAAAAATCACCTGGGGACTTTAAAACTCTTCTGTGGCGTGGGTCCCTCTCCAGGCCCAGATTCTGACTTGTCTGACTCTAAGTGTGGGTTTTTTTTTTTTGTCAGAGCTCCCTCCGTGAAACACTAGGGAGAGAGAAACGCTGGTCATACCTAGGATGGCAAAGTCCAGCACTGCAGGGCCCAGCAGGTGGCATAAATGCCTGAGGAAGGCCAGGGGCTTGGCGGGGATTAAGTAGGGAGGGCAGGTGTGATCTGCGGGTGGATGTCAGCCAGCTTTGCCAAATCTTCTGTTTTATCAAGGGAATCTGGAAATCTAGTTTAACTTCTTAATATGAACTCTCCAGATCTTTAAAGGTTAGTAACTAATTAAGGGTAAAGCATTTAAAGGTATGTTGTGCTTGCCAAACAAAACACACCTGCTGAAGCTGGCCCACAGGCCAGATTAGGCAACCCCAACCACAGATATCTTCCGAGGGCAGAGTAGGGGCCGACTAGCTCCTCTCCCAGGATCTCTTCTAGCTTCAGTTCTGGTTTGTTTATTCTTTTTTTTTTTTTTTTTTTTTTTTTTTAGTTTGTTTTAGAGACACAGCGAGAGAGAGCTTGCATACGCATGCATGAGCCAGAGGAGAATCTCAAGCACACTCCACACAGCCGGGAGCCTGACTCAAGCCTCTATCTCATGACCTGAGCCGAAATCAAAAGACACTTAACTGACTGAGCCACCCAAGGGCCCCTGTTTATGGTTTCTTTTTAACTTAAACACTCCTTGGCCTCACTCTCTCTGAAAGCATGTGTCTTCCTGGCTAAGTATCTACTCCTTAATAGATCTCTCTAGATTATTTGAATGAAGAAAAATTCTCTCGTTTCCTAAATTTCCCCTGACTTCCCCTTACCCCTGGCTCCTGGAGACTGGGGTAGTGACCCTGGGCCCTAAGGTAGGAGATAACCACATTTACCTCTCCCTAACATTTCTTACTCAGAGCTCTCTGGCTCCTTCTGGTGGTCATGGAGGTGGGGTGAATAAAGATTGGGAGGCCTCATCATTTATTGGAAGACCTGGGAACTGCCTGGAAGCTGCCTTCTGGTATCTCTTTGGTTTAGGAAAAACAAACATGCATATAAGCAGCAGCAATGTTGAAGCATGAGCCATATAAATGGGACTTCAAAAGTTCCCAGTTCACACATCTCTTAAACGTTCCTCTACTTTTCCCTGAGCTACACAAGCAGTGGAAAATAGTATGTCTCCGTGAGCAAAGACGAGACGTTCAACACCACTTTCCAAAGATAAGAACTTACATACCAGAAGTAGAAAAAAATTCAGACCTAAAAATGTGATTCCACTGGATTCTGCCTGCCTCTTCCATTGGGTTAGGGCTGCTGTTATTTTGTGTAGATGTTGGAGGCAGGTGGTAAAGTAACAGTAAGGCAGGACACCTGTGTCTCTCTGGCTGTTCCCTCTCTGTAGGGCTAAGACCAGGGTGGTACCTCCCTCTCTTCCCAATGATGAGGCACTGAGAGCATTCCAGACTGACCAGAGACCCATGTGTGCAAGGTGGCAGGGACTCAGCGCAGAGGAGATGAGCGTTTACTCCAGTGCTGATGAGCAGAAGCCAGCTTTGTTCAAAGCAACTTTGTAAGCAAGGTGGCACTGTTCCTAAATGAAATCAGTATTCTTTAGCAGCTGCCTATTTCCCAGAGAAAAGGAAAGGAAATAGGTGTTTCCTTGGATTCTGGTCGCCCAAACCCAGAAATGTGTTTCTTGGAAGGCCAGAAGCCACATCAGCCCTGAGACTGGATTCCTAGATGAAGGCATTTCACCCCATCAGCCCCTGCCTCTAGCTGGGAACCAGTTTCTGAGGACCAGGATGTATGATGGGGTGCCATGAAGCCTGTCTGAGGATCTGATAGTGCTTCACTTCAAACCACCAGGCAGCCTCAGGACTAGGGTCCAGGAAAAGGCTGTACATAAGAGCCCTCTTACTCCATGCTCCTGCTAGTCAAGGGACCAGCCTTACTTGATGCCTGTCTTTCTTCCTCCTGTGGTCCAGGATGCTTGGTAAATACATCAGTTGCCTTGCCCCAGAACCTGCAACATGTTCTGACCCTTTCTGGCTAGATAATGATAGGTTGCCTATGGAAAGTCCTGGCCAATGGACTTGTCCACCAGGCTTCACACAAGCAGCTGGTATTTTTCCTTGAGATGGTTTATCTGGTTGCCTCTCCATTCTAGAACTTACCTGTTGGCTCCTCCTTTTTGGCAAGTTCACTGTGAATGGAAGATCCACTTAAGTGTGTCCAGGGACAAAGAGAAAAGGGGAAACACACTAGTCCAAGTTTTTGAACTTTGTGTTGGTTTTAGAAAAGCTGGTGAAGGGAGAATCTGATGCTGTTGGCAAAAATGCAACTGTATACCCATGACTATTGATCTCTTTCCTGCATGACCAAAGATTCTTATTATAGAAGATGATTAGAAGGTAGAGAAAAGTCATTAAAGTATCCTCCAGGCTGAGAAGGCACTTGAAGAATGAAAAATGGAGCAAGCCACTCCAAACATTTACACAGAGTTTTATGCAGGATAACTTACTGACAGGGGGATTAGGGAGGTGGGCAGATGATCCAGGCAGTAGGCAGCCATCCTCTCTGCTTCTTGTCTCCACCAAGTCCAGACCTTATTTCCCAGCTTTTACAGAGCAAGGGTCATGGTGGTGAGGTCACAGGATAATGATGCCGTCTGGCATCAGAGGATCTCGACTAGTTACCTAAAGTGATGCCTTGTGTGTGCCACTTTAGGGATGATCAGAACAAGCTTTCCCACATTCCAGTCAGGTCATACATTCACCTCCACAGGGCCTGGAACATGTAGCCCCAAGGGAGGTCTTGGTGTGACCATGAAGAAGATGGAGGGCCAAAGACGGAGTCAGTGTTGTTAGCACTCCTACAGAGATTGGTAAGAATATTAGTAAAGCTCAGTTATGTAATACTATGAACTATAATCAGGTTTAAAAAGTAATTCCATTGAAAGTTTTATTTTAGGAGCACCTGGGTGGTTCAGTCGGTTAAGCATCTGCCTTTGGCTCAGGTTATGATCCCAGGGTCCTAGGATCAAGTCCTGCATTGGGCTCCCTACTCCAGGGGGAGCCTGCTTCCCCTTCTCCCTCTGCCTGCCACTCCCTCTGCTTCTCTCTCTCTCTCTCTCTCTCTCTCTCTCTCTCTGTGTTGAATAAATAATAAATAAAATCTTCAAAAAAAAAAAAAAAAGGAAAAAAAGAGAAAGTTTTATTTTAAAGTAGATTCATCATTGTATAGTAGCAAACTAAAAAGTGAATTATCCTTTTAATGTACAGTTACATATGGTGGGCAAAAAAGTGCCCAAAGATTACAATGAAATTTTTAAATGAAACCTATTAAATAATTACTCTTTCCCACTGAGTATGAAAATGAAGAAGCATATGACAGTTTTTAAAATCAGCTCTTGCCCTCATGTTTGTTTTGTTTTGTTTTTCTTTTTGCCCTCATGTTTAGAGGAGAAGACTTATACACAAAAACCAGATCAAGAACGTAACCAGGCGTTAGGCAAAGTGGTAGCCTGACTCATCAGATAACGCAACAAGTGACACCGACATAGACAAGTTCTATGCCAAGGCTACAAAGGGGGGGACACTGATGTTTGCAGGTGCAGTCAGGGTACTCTGTGGTGGCTCCTGAGCTTTGGGAGAGGGGCTAGACCTGGAAAGGTAAGCAGAGGTGGAGGCCTTTGTCACTGAAGGCAAACAGCACAGTGGCTTGAAAGTCTGAATGACTGGGGACTTGGCTGTCACTTTGGATAGTTAATGGGGAGGAAGAGGAGCGGCCTTCTTTCTGGAGTCAGGTGACGGGGATTTGTATTCTAAAGGTGTGTGACCTTGAGCAGTTTGCTGTAACATGCCGTCTCTGTTTCCTCATCTGTAAATGGGGACAACCACTGCGTTATTTTAAAGAACAAGAACGGATGCCAGGGGTCCAGCATGGCTCATGGCACACAGATGATTAACCTGTGATGAGTATTGTTATCAAAGACCAAGACAGAAGATGGGACTTTACCTGACTTCAGTGTCAGGATCAAGACTTTAAACTTGCTCCCACGACAATGTGGAGCCACTGTGGAATCTTTAGGAAGTGAAAACTTCCTAGTACCACCTGTACAAAAACTTTGCATATTTACAAATTCCTGCATGACCATTTAAATCTCTGTTTGGATTTCATCTTCTCTCTTGCATCGATAATTCAAACTTTAATACTGTAATTTGTTCAAATTAATCATGATTTAAGTATACTCCCTTAAATCCGTAAGAGCACTATCTCCCAGGATGGTTTGTGCCAGGAAACCCTGTGATCCATGGTCAGCATCGCATCGACTTCCAGCCTTTCTGCACAACTGTCAGTAGCTCTGAGTGTAATAATGTAGGAAGCTGCGACAGCCAGTTACTACTAATGCAAATGAATTTTCTGGAGCTTCAGTGCTCAAAATTTTTATTGTATAAGATTACCTAATTTCCACTAGGATATTATTCTTCTCAGACATGTCCCCACAACTCATTATTTTGAGCTATTTTAAGTAAAAGTTACAACTTTACTGTGCTTTTGGCTTAACAATGAGTAATATGTTTCCACTGTTGTATCTCTATTTTACAATTTTCCAGAACTGTTCAGCACAATTTTTAGAATATGAGTCAGTTGCAGTCTTCACACTGTGGTTTTAAAACATCTTTTTATGACCCTGCCGACTGAGATATTTCTCTGAAATTGTTCTCTCCACTCTTCACCTCCCCCCTTTCCTTAATTCCGTTGAGCTGTCTTTGTTAAGCATAATCATTGAGGAGAATAAGCTATGTTACCTGACACCACCTCATCAAAGTTCTAGGAATAAGCATTTCTGAGATGGTCCACTGATCTCATGAGTTTCCCAAGAGGAAAACAAAGTAGTCTTGTGAGTGAATATTAGCATTTTTAGAAGATGATTGTTTTCCAGGCTTCATTTTTAAAAAGGAGTTGCAAGGGTTGGGGGCTAGCTCTCTGCCTTATAAACAAGAACATTTTCAATTTTCTGTTCTTTCATTTACATTGCTGTTTCCCCAGGAAAGAGAGGGAGGTTGAGGCTAGGTATGATCCTCTTGCCAATGTGAATTAACTTATCATTGGCCACACTTTTTGGACTTCCATTTACCATCCATTCTCTAGTATTCTGAGTAACAAAGATTTTGTTGTACTTTGAACTAAAATAGGTTCTTTTAGTTCAGTGCTCTGTATTAAAAAAGTCATCTCTGCTGCTGGGGTACCTGAGGGGCTCAGTTGCTTAAGCATCTGCCTTCGGCTTGGTCAAGATCCCAGGCTTCTGAGATGGAGCCCTACCTCCATGAGCAACCTGCTCAGCCAGGAATCTGCTTCCCCCCTCCATCTGCCTGGCACCCCCACCCCCACCCCTGTGTTCTCTCTCTTTCTCTCTCTCTCTCTCAAATAAATGAATAAAATCTTTAAAATTTTTTTAAAAATAACATCTGCTGATTGAACATATATACTATATGGCAGGCATCGTCCTTCTCCTGGTGCATGCACAATCCCATTCAGTCCTAACAGGAATCCTGTAGCAAATTGTTGTCCTCATTTTAGAGGTGAGAAAACTGAAGCCCAGACAGTTGGATAAATTCTCCAAGGTCACTGGCTACTAAGAAGCATGTTCAGGGGTTTAACTCAGACCCGTCTGACTTTGAAACCATTGCTCTTTCCAGTATGTTCTACATACCATATGATGCACAGCAGAATCCCTTGGAATATGCTATTCCCCGTTTTGAGTTTTATTTGAGTTCTCTACCTAGTGAATGATTCATGCTCAAAAAAGTCACAGAAGAGACCAGTACACTTACCAGTTTTCTTGGTATCATCTAGTTCTCACATGGGAGGTCTAACGAATTTCCCAGATGACTGAATATTGGGCAGTATTCCAAGGTGTAAACGATGTCTAAGGCCCACTCAAAAGCATAAGTAAAGGTTACTCCACGGACTACTGGCAAATAAATGCACTGTCCCCTTCTTTATGGTACTTCACTGGAAACGTTCATCCTCTAGAAAAAAATCGATAATGCAAGACTGGAAAAACCCAAGTGCTTAAGAAAACTTGGTCAGACTCTAATCATGAATAAGCCCAAAGAAGCCTAAAGCTCATAAGTAAAATCCATGTGCACGTTGTGTCTGTATGGGGCCAACTTTGCCAACTTACTCTTAGGAGCAACTATTTTTGTAGTTTAGTGATAACATAGATAATAGTCTACATTCCTACAATCCAAATTTCTAAATCTTCAAGGTAGGGAAATAGTTTTGATTTTTCATCCTGGCACTTAGCTTACTGCTTGGCATGTAGTACATGTTAAACAAATATTTGTTTGAATGAATATATCAGGGTTCTTCAGAGAAATGGAACCTATTGGATCTGTATTATTATTATTATTATTAGGAATTGGCTCACATAATAATGGAGGTTAGCAAGTCCAGTCTGTAGGGTGGGACATCAGGCTGGAGACCAAGGGAGAGCCAATTTTTCAGTTCAAAGCCATTAGGCAGGAAGAGCCCATGTTGTAGATCAAATCCAAGGGCAGTCTGTTGGTGAATTCTCTATAACTCAGGAAAGGGGCCATCTTTTCATTCTATTCAGTCATTCAACTGATTGGATGAAGTCCACTCACATTATGGAGGGCAATCTGCTTCATTCTACCAGTTAAATCATTAATCTCATACAGAAACAACTTTGCAGAAACACTCAGAATAATGTTTGACCAGATATCTGGGCACACTGTGGCCCTGTCAAGTTGACATATTAGCCATCACAACGAGTGGTTGAGTAAATGGGAAATAGTTTCTGAGCTGTGGCAGAGCAAGTGGTATGGCAGGCGTTGGTCTTTATCATTGTAGGTTCAGTTAAAATGGCATAGACTACAAAGATTGAAACCATGATGCCATTCCAGGCAGATCTTCCTTTGGTCAATTTTGCCCAAGTGATCCAAGTTAACACTGGATCAAGTGAATTAAAGAAAGGGGTGGAGACATGTCCCATATTCTCCAGAATCAAGGGATGACAGGGTATCTCTATAAGGGGTAAGATCTTTTTGGTGGTGGAATCCTAAAAACATGCAAGAACCTAGTTTTCCAAGAACTTATAGTAAAAAGAAACTTTATGCTACCAAACAATACGTAGCCATCTTTAAGACTAATTTGTTTAGTTGACTTAATGCGATTAGGTGGTTACTGTAAATTTCTAAAACTTGTAGATTATTGATCTCTAAAATTATAACTCCTGTTATATAGTCTAAGTTTTCTAGAATAGCACTTTCATGTGCTATGAAATAAAGAAGCCTATGAAACATGCCCCTGCTTTGTGATTTAAGTCATATTTCTTTTTGTTATTTACTTAATACTGTACATTTTTAGACAAAAGGTGGGGGGAAAAGTGTTATTAAGGACGTTAATGAACACTTTGCTCACTCAGGGTTGACATCTGCACAAAGTCTTTACTGAGGCAAATTTTCTTTCACCTAACTTCATTTACTTTTCCAATTAAATTAGCTTCTCCTTGAAAAGTGTTCTCGTATTCTAATGTTGCTTTAATCTCTTTTTTATATATAAATAAATACATAAACTTAACTTTAAAAATAAAATAGAAATTTTATTTTATTTTTAAAGATTTTTATTTATTTATTTGAGGAGAGCACCAGCATTGGGTGGGGGGAAGAGGCAGAGAGAGAGGGAGAAGCTGACTCCTCTCTGAGCAGCAGCCTGAAGGGGTCTTGATCCCAGATCCCAGGATCTTGACCTGAGCTGAAGGCAGATGCTTAACTGACTGAGCTACCCAGCGCCCCTAGAATAGAAACTTTAAGAGCTATACTTAAATATAGCTCTTACCTTTCTACTCCGCCATCTTCTTGTCCTCCTCCCTGAAGATGACCACTTTCAACATTCTTAGCCCTTAATTTGCTGTTTCCTGTTTCTAAAAATTAACCTCTTTCTGCTATTTCCTTTTGTTTTTTTTTTTTTAATTCAAAAAGGTAATATATTTACATAGCTCAAAATTTAAAAGAAAAAAAAGGATAAAAACAATGAAAAGTCTCCTTCTTACCTTGGTCCTCAGTCTCCCTCCTTCTATCTCTAGAGGCGACCAATAGACAGCCTCTCATTTATTCTTCCTGAGATTTCCTTGCATATACATTCACTACTATTTACTGATCAATTTCAGGTGATAGATATTGACTCTCAATCACAGTAGATGAAAACTTCTCTTTCTGGGATGCCTCAGTGGTTGAGCGTTTGCTTTTCATTCAGGTCATGACCCTGAGGTCCTGGGATCGAGTCCCACATCAGGCTCCCTGCAGGGAGCCTGCTTCTCCCTCCGCCTGTGTCTCTGCCTCTCTCTCATGAATAAATAAATAAAATATTAAAAAAAAAGAAAAGAAAAACTTTCTTTTTTTCCTACACTCTATTTTCTCTTTCCTTCCCCACAACTTGTAAGTCTTGATTAAATCACTACTTATATTATTATGACTATATAAATGTTGTCACTAGGGAGCCAAGTGGTTTACTATAATTATGTTTCCTTTAATACACTGCCTTTTGTTTTTCCCAAAGCTAATAATCACTTCATTTTTTCATCAGCTTTTCTACAGACCTATTGTCAATATTTTTTTCAAATGCTCCAGGAGATAAGTCACATGGTTATTAATCATTTCTTTCATTTAAAAAATTCCAAACATTTTATTGGTTCTACTTTCCTTCCCTCTGAGACTTTCCTGTCTTACTGTAATTTGGAAGTTTGTTTGTCTTTTTTTTCTCTGCTTCCAGTGTGCTATTGTTTTGGGACTTGTTTTTGTCATTCTCCTGTGTTTGATTCTTTTTTTCTTGAACCCTGATGTCTTTTTACTTCTTGATATAATTCTGTTTTTCTAAAACACAACCACTAGTAGTTTTTTTTTTTTTTTATAAAGGGCACATGCAAAGTAGTTTTTGAGTCCTCAAATATATGAAAATGTCTTTATCCTATCACATCCTTCAGAGTTTGGCTGGATATAGAATGCCCAGATTAACATTATTTTTCCTCAGGATTCTGAAAGCTCCTCCACTGCCTTCTGGTCCACATTATTGCTGCTGGGAAGTCCTTTACCATTCCCTTTCTGTTTCCTTCAGTATTTTTTATACCATTGTTTTTGATATCTCACAGTGATGTGCCATGAATTCAGTGTTTTTTCATTAATTATTTTGGTCACTAAGCTCTTCTTTTTAAACATATTTATATTTAAATTCAGTTTAGTTAACATGTAATGTATTACTAGTTTCAGGGGTAGAATTTAGTGATTTATCTATCAGTTGAGTGTAACACCCAGTGCTCATCACATCATGTGCCCTCCTTAGTGCCCATCACCCAGTTATCACATCCCCCACCCACTCTCCTCCAGCAACTCTGTTTGTTCCCTATAGTTAACAGTCTCTTGTGGCTTGTCTCCCTCTCTGATTATGTATTATTTTTCCTTCCCTTCCCCTATGTTCATCTGTTTTGTTTCTTAAGTTCCACATATGAGTGAAATCTTACCATGTAGGCCTTCTTAACATGGAAACCCATGTCTTTCATTTCTGGGAAAATGCACTCTTTTCACTTTGCTAATTTCTTCCCCTTTTCTGGAACTCTCGTTAGCTAAACATACCACTTGAATTGATCTTCTAATTTTCTCATCTTTTATGCTATTGAGATCTTCTTTTTTCAAATTTGTAATTTCTAAGGTGTTATTTCTGTTCTTTTATTTTTCTTAACTATCCTGGACTTTCATGGATGTTATATTTTTTGAGGGGGGGAGGGCTCTGAAGATATTAAATATAATGGATTTTTAAAAAAGATTTTATTTATTTATTCATGAGAGATACACATACACACACACACACACACAGACACATAGAGAGTGAGAGAGAGGGGGGCAGAGACACAGGTAGAGGGAGAAGCAGGCTTCATGCAGGGAGACCGACATGGGACTTGATCCCGGGTCTCCAGGATCACACCCTGGGTTGAAGGCGGCACTAAACCACTGAGCCACCTGGGCTGCCCAATATAGTGGATTTTTAAAGACATTTCTTCTAGTCTTTGTATTGTTTCAGTGGCCTCTGAGTTTCCTTTTTTTTGTTTGTTTGTTTCAGACTTTCTCTTCTCTTGAATGTCTGATGATCTTTGGCTGCCCACATACTTAAGAGTGAAGCTCTAAGATGTTGGATTGCAGTCTTTGTGTGATTGGTGGGTATGGCAGTTGGTGGACCTTCTTTGAAGAATGATCTAGTAAGCCAGGTTTTCTTTGGGAGACCCCAAAAGGCAGTATAGGGAGAATTTTTCTTTCATGGGAACATTTAGTTTCTTTTAAGACTAAGAAGTCTCCTAAGAATACTTCTGCTTTGGATAGATAAAATTGATCTCTGCCATTCTGTAAGCATGAAAGGAAAGAAAATCTGGAATGTCTACCATTCAGTATACAGACTTCACTTTATTCGCCAGCTTTCAGTTCAGTGTGCTTCTCCCTCCCAGGAGTCTGTCTTAGATTAAAATTGTGCTCTTCACCGAGTGTTATATGATTTGTTGGAAAATTGAATTTAAATACAATAAAATATATTAGAAGAAAAAAAAAGAAAATTCTGTTCTTGAGTAGAGGCTGTTAATTTTTAAATCTTTCTTGCCTACCTGTCGAGCTCTGTGTGTGTTGTGGAATCAGCCACATAGTAATACCGAGCATTTACACTCTGCAGTTAGAATGTTTGGGTTCAGATCTTGGTTCCACTAATTACCAGCTGTCTGACTTCTCTCAAGTTCTCTAAGCCCTGTAGTTAGTGACTTCATGCTAAAAGTGAATGGAACAATGCCCAGAAAGGGAAGGAGCCCATAATTTGGGTTTCATTTCTCTTTAATCTGGGCTATTTTGTCTTTTTAAAAAAGATTTAATTTTTGAATAATCTCTACAACCAATGTAGGGATCAAAACTAAAACCCCAAGATTAAGAGTCTCATGCTCCACTGACTGAGCCAACCAGGCATCCCTGGGCTATTTTGTATTTTAAAACTTTCTTCTATAACACACAAACTAATGAAAGCACAAAGGAATACAATTGCACACATGATCTTTCTGCAAAGATGGCATAGAGTTTTCCACTGAAGTAATTCATTGTTCACAGATTTTGGCAATAAGGAAAGGAAAAAGTCTCTAAACAAATAGCCCATTGAAAACCATACCATGACATGAGGATGATGCAATGGCAACATGAAAATAAATCCTGAATGAAAATTTTGTGTTACAAAAGGATCAAAAGCTGTCCAACAAAAATGGCAAAGAAACAATGTTTGTTTTGAAGTCTTACTCAGTTTTCATGTTTGACTTTACCTTTGGAGTTTTTAACAAGTTTGTGCTTCTTGTTCACCGCCATACTTAGAGTCAGCAGGGTGTATTTCTCAGCTCCTACATTCCCTGCACCTTTGGGATAAGTATAAGATTGTGGAGTGCAGAGAGCCCTACACCTCCCATAGTAAGAGGGGAAGAAGGGAAACAAGTAGCTGCTGGGAGGAACGTGCAGGAGGGAAAAGATGTAGACATACTTCAGTCAAACCTCCATAAATAACACCATATAGGGAGAAGGAGACAGGCCTCATTCAGGCTTTGTCCCCCAGTGAACCTAGGCTTGCCGGGGGTGTTCTGAGTGGTCCTAAATCCCTCCACACAGAATTTCTCTTCTGCAGATTTTTTGGTTTGGAAGGATAGAAAATGACAAAGTATGTAAGTGTTTGAATAACATGAAATATAAAAATATGTACTTTCCAAGGCTCATTTGCCAATTTCCTTGTCATTTACTTAGTTCTTGATTTATCTGTGGTGATTAAAAAAAAAACAGGGAAAATATAGCTAGTTACTTATATGTAAAGAAAACATTTTAAATAGGAAAAATGTACACAGGTGTATGTGCAATGATTTTTTTTTTTGCATTTGTAATATTAATTTACCTGCAGTAGGGGACTGGTTAAATAAGTTGTGCTACATTCATAAAAGAGCATACTTGCAAATACACACCAAGAAATGGGCTTATAGAACTAAACATTTCAATAAGGAGAGTTATCCACAATATGTTATTGGTAGTAAGATAAGGATATTATAAATTACTGTGAATTATTTTGTTTTAGCAAGCACTGTTTTTTTTTTTTTAAGATTTATTTATTTATTTTAGAGCAAGAGTGCAGGGGGAGGGGCAAAGGGAGAGGGAGAGAGAGAATCTCAATCCGACTCCCCACTGAGTGCGGAGCCCTATGCCAAACTAGATCTTACCACCCCAAGATCATGACCCGAGCTAAAATCAAGAGTCAGACATTCAACTGGCTGAGCCACCCAGGTACCCCTTGATAAGCACTGTTTTAATGATATATTAGTTAATTTTTTTTAAGATTGTTGTTTATTTATTTATTTGACAGAGAGAGAGCCAGAGAGTGTAAGTGGAGGGAATGGCAGGGGGAGAGGGAGAAGCAGGATTCCTGCCGAGCAGAGAGCCCAATGCAGGGCTTGATCCCAGGACCCTGAGATCATGGCCTGAGCTAAAGGCAGATGCTTAAACAACTGAGCCACCCAGGCACCCCAATAATATGTTTGTTTAGAAAATCATCTGGTATGATGCTAAACTGTTAAGGAATCAGTTCTATGTGGTAGGATAATGGATATAATTAAATTTTTGCAAAGAACATTTATTGCTTCTGAAACTAGAAAAAAATGTATATAGTGACCAAAGGCAGGCAGCAGGAAGCACAAAGTTAGAAGAAAATGACCTTACTATATATACGTTGGATAATCATGATTGATTGAGGTTAAAACTATAAACTTTCCTTGAAATAACTCAAAATGTTAATTTTTCATTTTATCAAATGAAACCAGTTTAATAGACTTAAATATATAACATACTGTACTGTCTTAATTTAGAATGTATGAGTGGTACATATACAGTGATTTAATTACACTGTTAAATGGTCTTTAATTTTTTGATTCTCTGTTTTAATTTTTAAATATTTTATTTAAATTCAATTTGCCAACATATAGTATAACACCCAGTGCTCATCCCATCAAGTGCCCTCCTCGGGGCCCGTCACCCAGTTACCCTGTCCCCCCACCCACTTCCCCTTCTGCAACCCTTTGTTTGTTTCCCAGGGTTAGGAGTCTCTTATGGTTTGTCTTCCTCTCTAATTTTCCCCACTCAATTTTCCCCCTTCCCTATGGTCCCTTTCACTATATCTTATATTCCCATATGAGTGAAGCCATATGATAATTATCTTTCTCCAACTGACTTATTTCACTCAGATAATACCTTCCAGTTCCATCCCTGTCGAAGCAAATGGTGGGTATTCATCCTTTCTGATGGCTGAGTAATATTCCATCGAATATATACACCACATCTTTATCCATTCATCTGTCAAAGAACATCATGGCTCCTTCCACAGTTTGGCTATTGTGGACATTGCTGCTATGAACACTGCAGTGCAGGTGTCTCATCATTTCACTCTCTTTGGGGTAAATCCCCAGTAGTGCAATTGCTGGGTCATAGGGTAGCTCTATTTTTAACTCTTTGAGGAACCTCCAGTTTATTTTTCAGAGTGGCTGTACCAGTTCATATTCCCACCAATAGTACAAGAGGGTTCCCCTTTCTCCACATCCTTGCCAACATTTGTTGTTTCCTGTTTTATTAATTTTAGCCATTCTCATTGGTGTAAAGTGGTATCTCATTGTGGTTTTGATTTGTAATTCCCTGATGGCCAGTGATGCGGAGCATTTTCTCACGTGCTTGTTGGCCATGTCTATGTCTTTCTTTGGCGTAATGTCTGTTCATGTCTTCTGCCCATTTCATGATTGGATTGTTTGTTTCTTGGGTGTTGACTTTGATAAATTCCTTATAGATCTTGGGTACTAGCTCTTTATCTGATACGTCATTTGCAAATATCTTCTCCCATTCTGTAAGTTGTCTTTTAGTTTTGTTGAGTGTTTCCTTCACTGTGCAGAAGCTTTTTATCTTGACGAAGTCCCAGTAGTTCATTATTGCTTTTGTTTCCCTTGCCTTCATAGATGTATCTTGCAAAAAGTTGCTGTGGCCAAGTTCAAAAAGGTTGTTGCCTATTCTACTCTTGGATTTTGACGGATTATTGTGTCACATTTAGATCTTTCAACCATTTTGAGTTTATCTTTGTGTATGGTATAAGAGATTGGTCCAGTTTCATTCTTCTGCACGTAGATGTCCAATTTTCCCAACATTATTTATTGAAGAGACTATCTTTTTTCCAGTGGATATTCTTTCCTGCTTTGTGGAAGGTTAGTTGACCATAGAGTTGAGGGCCCATTTCTGGGTTCTCTATTCTGCTCCATTGAACTCTGTGTCTGTTTTTGTGCCAGTACCATGCTCTCTTGATGATCACAGCTTTGTAATACAGCTTGAAGTCAGGCATTGTGATGCCCCCAGCTTTGGTTTTCTTTCTTTTTCAACATTCCTCTGGCTATTTGGGTCTTTTCTGGTTCCATACAAATCTTAAGATTATTTGTTCTAACTATGTGAAGAAAGTCCATTGTATTTTGATAGGGATTGCATTGAACGTGTAAATTGCTCTGGGTAGCATAGATATTTTCACAATATTTATTCTTCCAATTCATGAGCATGAAATACTTTTCCATCTCTTTGTGTCTGCCTTGATTTCTTTCCTAAGTGTTCTGTAGTTTTCAGAGTATAGATCCTTTACCTCTTTGGTTAGGTTTATTCCTAGGTATCTTATGGTTTTTGGTGCAATGTAAATGGGATTGATTCCTTAATTTCTCTTCCTTCAGTCTCATTGTTAATATATAGAAATGCACTGGATTTCTGTACACTGATTTTGTTTAGCAATCTTGAGGCAGAGTCTTTAGGGTTTTCTATGTACAGTATCATGTCATCTGTGAAGAGGGAGAGTTTGACTTCTTTGCCAATTTGCATGCCTTTTATTTCTTTTTGTTGACTGATTGCTGAGGCTAGGGCTTCTAGTACTATGTTGAAAAGATCTTTGAAATACATTCTCAAAGTGTTGGTTTTTTCCAGCTATAATCTAGCACTTATTTAAAATTCCTCAAAAGATTTTCATTTGATATAATTCTGTAGTTAGTGGAGGCAACTTGTTCTCTTCAAGAAATCAATCTATATTGAAGTGCTGAGGGACACTTGGGTGGCTCAGTGGTTGAGCATCTGCCTTTGGCTCAGGTCATGATCCCAGGGTCCTGGGATGGAGTCTCTCATCAGGCTCCTCACAGGGAGCCTGCTTCTCCCTCTGCCTGTGTCTCCGCCTCTCTCTGTGTCTTTCATGAATAAATAAATAAAATCTTATTTTTTTTAAAAGAAGAGCAGAGAAGTTGCTATTCATGACATAGTTGGGACCAAAATTTCAGGCAGATTCTTGAAAGCAATGTATTGTTGTGACTGGCATGCTTCAGCAAATGCAGACTCACACATCATGCTTTAATGTATAGATTGAACATATCTTGTTTGCTTTACTGAATTATCTATCCATACACTTGTTATCTGAGTGGCAACAGTCTTAGTTATCAGATTATACAAGGAAAATCTATGTCATATGCCCTGCTTTTTGCACTCTACCTTGCTATATGAATTTTGATTTAATTCTACTTGACTCTTTGAGGGAGTATTTTTTTTTTACCTGTCATTTCTCTGGTGTGATTCAAGTTTTATAAATGTACACAAATATATATGCATATGTATAGTATATAAATGAGTGTATATGTATTTATAGAATGTTTTACTCAAAAAGATTTTAAATGCTAAACTATAGCATTTATTTTATTTTATTTTAAATATTTATTTATTCATGAGAGACACAGAGAAAGGGGCAGAGACATAGGCAGAGGGAGAAGCAGACTTCCTGTGGGAAGCCCAGTGCGGGACTTGATCCCGGGACTCTAGGATCATGCCCTGAGTTGAAGGTAGACGCTCAACCACTGAGCCACCCATGTGCCCTTAAACTATAGCATTTATAAAGATTTTTATATTGATGAAGGTTCCTAACATCCTTCACCATAACATTGACAAAAGTGCCAACTTTGTGAAATGCTTCTTCAACTTTCCAGATAGTCTGTGATAGGAATATATTTGAATTTTTGACTTCTCAATGTCTATGCCTGCCATCTATCCATGGCTAAATATGGCACGTGTAGACCATGTACATTTCCCTCTGTAGCACAGTACTTAGCACGAGTGAGGGATGTGTCATTCTGTCATGGCATCCACATAGTGAGGCATATTCTAGCGTCATCTGCATCTGCAGAACAGATGTGTCCTTGTGTGACTGTCCATGAAGAGTTTGTGGCACCTGCAGCTGGGATGTTTGGATGGTACATTTCAACCCACTGCATAGCCAAGTACATGCTGAAGTGAATGGCCCAATTTTTGGGGCTGACAGTGTTACCCTTTTAATTAAAGGAGAAGAGAGAGGGAAAGAAGGCAGAGAATGAGGGGAGGAGGAGGAGCAACAGAATAACTCCAGAAAGGAGGCTTAGAAGAAGTGGCATGCCGTATCTCCTAGGTAGTATGGGGTGTAGCCAGCTTTCGAACAGCTGTCAGATGACACATCAGCATATCCACTATCCAAGAGGGGACAAGGTTTTTTCCCGTGCTCAAGTGGCCAAATATAAACCACTATAGATATTTACCCAGTATATATTTGATATTTGATTGTGTCTAATGCATTCTGTAACTCAGAGTTCCTGCCGAAGTGCTTTTAACATAGCAGAGTTTCAATAAATATGCATTTAATTAACTAATAGAAAAAAAAGGGTAATTCCTAGTTCAAGGTTTAGAGATTGTGGATTCAGTGACTTCTAAAATAGTTTTTCTTTTGGAAGGCTTCAAAAGTATACAAAAGTAGAAAGAAGAGTATAACAAGCTTCCATGAATTAAACCCATTGTCAACAATTATCAACCTTTTGCCAACCTCATTCCTCCTCCCCATAACTTTTTGCTGTTTTGTTTTTTGCTGATGTATTTTATTTATTTATTTTTAAAACAAATTTTAAAGATGTTTTTTAAAGATTTATTTATTTATTCATGAGACACACACACACAGAGAGGCAGAGACATAGGCAGAGGGAGAAGCAGGCTCCATGCAGGGAACCCAACATGGGACTCGATCCCAGGTCTCCAGGATCACACCCTGGGCTGAAGGCGGCGCCAAACTGCTGAGCCACCCAGGCTGTCCTTGCTGATGTATTTTAAAGCCAATTTCAGATATGCCATTTCACCTATAAATAGTTTGGTTAGGATAACTAACAGACAAGGACTTTTTAAAAAATCAAAAGCATAACCACCATACAATGATCATACCTAATGATATTAACAGTAACTCTTAAATCTCCTCTAATATCTCATCCATATTCAAATTGATTGTCTCAAAGCCATCTTTTGATGGTTCGTGGAATCAGAAGGGAAATTATGTGCACTTTACACTTGGTTTTTATGTCTCTTGTATTTTTTTTCCCATAGTCCCACCGGCCCCTGTTTTTTAAGTGACTTTTTCTTTTTCTTTTCCCTTTCCTTTTTTCCCCTCCCTCCCTCCTTTCTTTCTTCCTTTCCTTTCCTTTCCTTTCCTTTCCTTTCCTTTCCTTTCCTTTCCTTTCCTTTCCTTTCCTTTCCTTTCCTTTCCTTCCTTCTGTTCTTTCTCCCCCACATTTCTTCCTTCCTTTCCTTCTTTTCTTTTCTTTCTTTTAGAAACCAGGGCATTTATCCATTACAATGATTTTTTAACTGGCTCTAGGAATACTTCCAGGAGGGAGTTGATGATGATGCCCGATTTTCAGATTTTCATTCCCAGTATCCTCTGGAATGGTGTCTGTGCTGATGAGATTCTGGGTTCGATCTTGACTGTTCCTACAGCGCACAAATGTGTATTGAAAGCCCAGGGTGTGCTGCATTCTGTCCCACGCGGAGATGAGGGGAATCCCAGTGCTTGCTCTGCTGCAGTGATGAGTGGTGGTGAAACATGGTGAGAGCACAGAGAATCACCTGGCTCAGAAGGGGGAGACAGTGCCCTTGAGTTAGGATAGTTTGAGAAGCAATGCAGAGGTGCCATTTCAAGGCCTCAGGAGTAGAGGTCTGAAGTAGAGTGTCCCAGGAGGACAGGACCTTGGAAAGCAGGAGAGCAGCCCAAGGAGCGTTCTGGGTCAGAGTAGGGGAAGCAAGCACAATGAGTGAGTACCGGGAGGGCAGAGGGCTCCTTGGGGCTTCTCCCCAGGTGCTTGGGAGGAGAATGGATTTTTAAAAAGATTTTATTTATTTATTCATGAGAGACAGAGAGAGGCAGAGACACAGACAGAGGGAGAAGCAGGCTCCCTGGGGAGAGCCCCATGTGGGACTCGATCCCAGGACCCTGGGATCATGACTTGAGTAGAAGGCAGATACTCAGCCACTGAGCCACCCAGGCATCCTGAGAATGGATTTTAACCCGAACACAGTGACTCTTGACGTGTTGTGACCCTGGATTAAAGCAAGTGTAACAAAAATTCCCTCACTATGTGAAGGCATGGGGATGTAGCTGAAGTGGAGTGACAGTCTTCAGGTCTGGGTCTGGGGTCTGTTATCTCCCTCACCTTGACATATTCCCTCACAGTACCAAGATTTAGGGGAGATTTAGGGGAGGAGTACCAAGGAGAAAGAGCTGGAAGGTCATGCAAGACAGAGAAGTGATGTCACCATGTGCAGGTTCAAAGGCCCTACCAAAAAAATGCAGGTGACACATTCTCCTGGTGGCCAGAACCAGAGGAGGGACAGAAACAGCAGTGGTACCAGCTGCTGATACTGCTCAGCCTGGTGCTCCCACCTCCTCTTTGCACTCTCCCCCACCTTTCTCTCTACTTTCTGGTCTGCAGAAGCTTGCCTGGAAACCTCTTCCCACTGGAATCAGTCTGCCATTAATAATCACAGCCCAAGGGTGCCTAAGGTGCTGGCTGCAGAGTGTGTGATTTTCAAAGATGTGGTGATAAGAGTGGCTCTGTTTTCCATGGAAATGCTTGCATGGCCTGTGGTGGTTTTCTTTCTCTCTCTCCTTGCCCTTCTGGTGATTCTGAGCCAATGGGACTGTAGGTTAAAGATGTGGCAACCATGACAGAAGACAGTGGTCTTCCCTGAAAGTGCAGTCAACACATTTAATTCGACAGAAAAATTTCACCTTCCCACCTTGTCCCTTATTCATTCCAGCTGGCTGTGAGACCCTAGTCGAATGGAGAGTGGAGGGATATAAGTATCTTCCAGGACAGATGGGGTTATCCTTAGGTGTGAGGCTTCCCTAGCTCCTCATCAGACCCACCAAGGGTGTCCGAAGGAGCTCGTTCTTTCTAGCCCATGTGTCAGGGGACCACACCCCCAGCAGTGATGGCCAGCCCCCCAGCACTATGATTCCTTGGTAAATATTTCCTGAGAAGAGGGTGATTATTTTAGTCATATGGTCACCTATTCATTTTAACTTCATTAATAAAATAAATTGTTTCTTTTCACTATAAAATGCAGGTAACTGACTAGTGCCTAATGAATAAACTCAGGGAAGTTGTAGAGAGCTCTGCTTGTACATCAATAAATAGGCTATCAAGAAACCCGGTTCTTACCATAAAGACAGATAAAATGCAAATAAGCTCAAGGGCAAATAAATCGTATCTCCTAAATCACTTTTATCAAATGCATTGCAAGATAGTGGTTGCTACCGTATCTGAACAAAACTCAACTGTTTATTTTCTTATGTATATTTTTATTGGAGTTCGATTTGCCAACATACAGTATAACACCCAGTGCTCACCCCGTCAAGTGCCCCCTTCAGTACCCGTCACCCAGTCACCCCATCCCCCTGCCCCCCTCCCTTTCCATTACCCCTTGTTTGTTCCCCAGAGTTAGGAGTCTCTCATATTTTGTCACCCTCTCTGATTTTTCCCACTCATTTTCTCTCCTTTCCCCTATAACCCCTTTCACTATTTTTTATGTTCCCTGTATGAGTGAAACCATATGATGATTGTCCTTCTCCGATTGACTTACTTCACTAAGCATAATAGCCTCCAGTTCTATCCACGTCAAAGCAAATAAAACTCAACTGTTTACTGGCTAACTACATTCAGGGGGCCTAAAGGATCCATATTCCCTCCTCTTTGTTAAGGGCCTAGGCAATTTTTTCTGGTGTATTGATTCTATCAGGCAGTTATTGGGAATGATGTACACAGTGGGCTCTTCTCCACTCTTGAGATGCTCATAGGTGAAGGTTTCTAACACAGCAGTAACGATGACCTCCCTGTAACTGGAATGAGTGGAAGTCACAGAAGCGGGATTGGGGAATAATGGGAGCAGCATGTTGTCTGGTAAATCTAGGGAAACACATTGGGGCAACCTACTGCATTTGGGGGCCCAGAGTTGAGCTTGATAGCAGGAGAATGGCAGATTTGTGAATTTTAGAGAGAAAAGAGGTAGAAGTGGCAATAAGCTAGAAATGCGAACAATATTTCTTTTTAATTTGGATTTTTCCTTTTTCTTAAAAAAAAGAATACTCCCTTAAAATTTAATATCTGAGTCATGACAAATAAATGTACGATTCTGATTAGATCGTGGGCTGGAAAAGACATTATTGTGACAATTGGTAAAATTGGAATATGGACTAGAGATGAGGTAGTAGTATTGCATCAATGAAAACATTCCTGAATTTTGTAACTATGGTTGTGTGGGAGCTTTTGTCTTTGACTTGTTCACTTTGAAGTGCTTAAGAGTAAAAGGGCATGATGTATGGAGTTCCCTCTAAAATGGTTAAAAAAATTACATGATAAAATTAAGAACAATAAAGCAAATGTGGCAAAACACTAGTAATTGCTAAGCCTGCATAAAGGGTGTACCAGAGTTTTCACTACTATTCATGCAAATATTCTGTAAGTTTAAAATTACTTCCCAATGAGAAAATTTTTGTGTGCTGTTGGTTGCATTGGTTAAGACTTAATTCAGCTGTGACAGAAAACTCACAACAGCTTGATCAAGAGGGAAATTTATTTCTCTCTCAGGTAGAAAGAATCCAGAGGAGAATAGTCCAGTTCATAAAGTTGTCAGAGTCTAGGGCTCCATTGCTTTTGTTATTTGTGTACCCTGGTAACTGGCTTCCAACTCATGGTCAAAGAGGGCTGCTGGGGTACCAGCCATTTCCCACATTCCAGCCAGCGGGAAGGGGAAAGGTTTGAAGAAAAGTGGGAAGGGGAACCAAAGGGCTGTGTCACCTGTGACACCTTCCACAAGGTTTCCTGGAAGATGTCGCTAGTTTTTCCCTGTGCATCTCATTGGTCAAAACATAGTCTTATGGCCACAGTTAGCTGGAAGGGAACCTAAGAAATGAAGCCTTTGTTCTAGTGTTCCTGGGCCCACATACAGATCAAGGGTTCCAGCGGATGGAAGAAAGGGAGGATGATGGTGGACAATTAACAGTCGCTACCAAATGAAGTCACCGCCAAGACAGCTTCTACCCAGGCAGCCTCCGTAATCTTGTGACCCAAGAGCCCTGCTGGACTTTGGGCTGGTCCTACCGTGTGAATGCAATCCATTAGTGCAGCAGGCGATGTTTGTAGGCTGTAGTTTGTGTAGCTCACTACCGTTTCAAATAGCCAGACTCTGGATTTGTGGAAGATTTGCTAACAACCAACTGATGGACTCGTTAAAGATTAATTCCTCAGACGGCTTTGGTCTAAGAGAACAAACTTAAAAAAAAAAGCTGAAGAGGATATTGTGAGTCAGAATTAAGGCTGTAGTGCCTTTTGGCTGCTTCCCATGCTTACAGGGAAATAGGAGTAATATTTATTTTGCAGTTGATAGAGGATGAAGAGGCCTATTTTGTGGGAAAGTTTGCTATGCTAACAAGCAGTTTTTCTAGTTCCTGAGACGTTGGCTTTGAGGCAAGGGGTAATACAAAATGATTCTTGATCAAACAACTTGAGAGTCATGGAGACTATAATCTTCTCTTAGATACTCATAGTGCATGTTAATACATTAAGGGCTCTGAGAAGGTCCACAGCAAGGAAGTCTGTTTCATTCGGAATCATCCAGTCTTAACTACAATTTTGTATTTTCCCTGGTTTCGCTTATTTGCTTCTCTCCTGGGGAGACCACCTTGGGAAATGCTGTGTCAAGGCATCTTTTGAGTCATGAAGCCCACACTGATCTGCCTTTAGCTTTATTCTGAAACACTCATGCTGGACTCTGCTCATTCATATTTCACAGAAAAAGGGACTTATATTACCATTTAAGCATAATGACAAGGGTTTTTTTCTTTCAGATGGTTGAAATTGGAAGCAAATGGAAGCCCCAGTCCTGTGGCAGTAGATGGAAGAGCTTTTTAAGGGATCTTTAGAAAGTCAACACCTGCTTAATGCAGTATCACATAAGACTAGACTGAGTCACTGGGCACATGAGCCTCAGTGCATCAAGCACCCCGTGGTGCTCCCAGCAGGGACTTGAGTGCAGACAGGCAGCTGCCCTGTATTTAGGATGCTGGTTAGGAGGAGGACAATCTTTAACTATAATAGACTTTTGTTGCCAGATATCTGTGGTTAAGTGGACAATCACCACAGCCCTGGAATTCTCTTCCAAACCAGGCCAAATTCTCAGAACACAAAATTGAATTTTATTTAAGCTGGTGAGATGAGGACAGATATTTTCACTTGGCATTTGAAACCTGCAGTGAACAAAATGAACTTGCTTTGTCTTCAGAGGGCTAACTAGTAAACATAATTTTGCCTCTGTGAAGCTAACTAAACAAGAGGAATACTTTGCCCTCAACAAATTAACAGCTCCATTAGCTCAGTGCATTTTTTGGTACATTTTAAATAAATTTCCAAATTGTAACATAAGGTTTTTCTTTTGTGAAGTTCATGGCACATTTCACATGCCATCTCATTAATTTTTACCATACCCCTAGGAGGTGGGAATTATTATTCTTACCAGGACAATAGAGGCTCTAGACAGCCTTGCGTCATGCAGCTAATTGGAAGATGGCCAGAAGCAGAGGCAAGAGCTCCTTGGTCCCAAGTCTTAGCTGTCAGAGCACATGGCCTTTGAAAGTCAAGTTTTCAATGTTGCAATCTTGCCTGGAGAAAAAAAAAGTCATCCCTTGGGGAAAATGCTAACTAACCCCTGTTGCTTGTTCCCTTAGGCATCCATTCATTCATTCTACAAATACATATATCAAGTGCCCCCTTGTATGAGGCATTGTTGTACTAGAGATGCCCTTGCCCTCAAAAAGATATGCCTATATACTTGCCTCACATAGAGCCCTCTGGGAAGGACTAAGGAAGAGGATCTCAGGAGGATGAGCATGTGTAATTGTAATGATGATGATAAAGAGCTAACTCTTACATAATGAACCTTGCACTCTTCTAAGTACCAACTTATTGGCTGGCTCAGTTGGTAGAGTATACAACTCTTGATCTTGAGGTTGTGAGTTCAAGCCCCATGTTGTGTGTAGAGATTACTAAAGCAATAAATAAGCTTTTTTTAAAAAAAGTACTAACTTATGTATGCTCATAACAACTCTTTGAGGTGGCTAGCATTACTAATCCATATTACAGATGAAGGAATTGAGGCCTGTGGCAGTTCAGTTGCCCAGTTCACACAGAATAGGTGGGATGCCAGCCGGGCAGCTAGACTAACCCTTAGGCATAATGACTCTCTAGAAAACCTCTTAAAGACAGGAGAAGGAAGAGAGGTGGTTCTGGGGGTTCCTATGGGCTCTGGTCACAGGTGTCAGGCTAGGGGAGTGGCTCTAGCACACAAGTTCCAACTGTGTGATGGCCAGATTCTGAGTTAGGCTGGGACAGCCATTTGAGCAGAACAAGAGCTCACCGACTCCCCTGCCTCCAGTGGACACATTAGGAAAACTTATCCCTAGACTGTAAGAGGCTCATGGCCCCACACCCTGCCACCTCCCATTCTGAAGACAGCTGTGGCTTTCAACCTTCCATCATCCGCCAAGTACAAGGGGTATGAAGTTAGGGACAGGATGCAGAAGGTGGGGGAGTGGCAGCGATGAGTCCCTGGCACACTTCTCATTTGGACTCAATCCCAGCAACCCCACATACCAGGGCTGGAGGTGGCGGACGCAGTGTGTGCTGCTTTCTTGAGGCTGTGGGATGCCCATTGGACTCCTGCTCCTTTCATAGCCCAGCTCCTGTCTTCCCTTGTCTCCCCAGGTGACACTGGGCCCCCTGTGCCAGGGAGGATGCTGCACAGAAGTCAGAGGATGTGGGTTTCCACTCTCCAGAAAGTTGTTCTGGCATCTACTTCCTACCTTGAGGTCCTGGCAATGGAGAACCTTGCTTTTAGAAATGGACGTACTCTGGAAAATGGTGTCACCGAATCCCAGTTAACAGCTTTGCATCATCCTCACCTCTGACATTTTCTGCATCCTTGAAGGGAAAGCAAGGAAAGGGCTGAGTGGGGCTCCCTACCCACCTTGGTCCATTGAGGGCTCACAGCAGCCCATTTTACAGGTGGGGAAACTGAGGCCCTCAGGGAGAAACTGAGTTGCAGAAGGGGAAGAAGCTGTCCTTTGGTTCAGAACTGGAAGTGAAGTCAGACGGGGGAGAGCGCTAAGAAGGAGTGCCTCTTGAAGCCGCACCAGATGCCATTGGGTCTGCAGACTCCAGGTGGTTTGGGGGATCATAAAACCAGGAAAGGAGATGTGCTGTCTCGGCTGGGCGAAGCCCTGGGGCCTGAGTACATGGGTTCAGGCCCTAGTCTGGCGCTTGTCTGCTGTACGACCTCAGGTGGTATGTGTCTGAGACTTGGTTTTTTCATCTATACACAGTGTGTACCCCAGAGGACCGTTTTTAGGACTGAAAGAGCTGGAACATGAAAATAAAAGCAGTGAACACAGTGCCCACTGTGCCCCAGGTACCCGCTCAGGATTAGTGTTATGGAACTGAGTTCATTCTCAGTCCGTGGGGCGTGCACACTATGATATGGTACATGTTATGATTTTGTGGATTTCTCCCCAAACCCATAAGATGATTCAGAATAATTTAATCCTTTGTTAAATGATAAAAATTGCAATTGTCCTCCAGCCCCACTGGCTTCTTTTTGTTCCTCATTCTCAAGAAGTGATGCCCTACATCAAGGCTGTTCCTTCCCTCTGCTTCCCTCCCACCTCCTCTAGATGCCTTTCCTGTGGCCTGGTCCCTTCCATCAGATCACCTTGGTTATTCCTTTGGAGTTGTTGTCGCCCATGATCTTATTTATTATCTGATTTCCCCCAGGGAGCTTGTTCACTGCTGTATCTCTACCACTCAGCATAGTAGCTGGAACATAAGAAAGATGTGATGAAAGAAAGAAAGAGAGAGAGAGAGAGAGAGAGTAAATGATAAGGTTGGCTCTCTTAGTGTCTGGCCCCAAAGCCCCAACCTCACCGCCTGATGCCGTCACAGATTACACTTGCTCCAGAACCTTTCCTGCCCTCGCTGGCGCAGAGCCACCTTGCTCTCCCCTGACGCACAGCCTTTGTGGTCTGTGCCGCCACTGGGTGATGTTGCGTAGGCTGCCCTTCAGCCCTCCCGCTTGCATTTATGGTTTAACAATTGCATTATTTCACATTCCTGTGACAAGGCCCCACGGCCCCAGCCAGATGAAAAACGTTCCTGGAAGGTGTGTGTTGGATAAAGTAGAAAAAAAGAGACATCTGCTGAGGGTGTGTACGAGGGCTGGCGGAGGGCTGTAGCAAAGGTTGGAGCAGTGTCTGAGGCCCCAGCTCTGCACGTAGGTTCTGTGAGTGACACCCAGGGGGTGGGACAGGATTGTCCAGAAGGGTACAGGGGAATGCAGAAGGAGGCTGTGGGATCAGGCTCAGATCCAAGTTTATGACAGTGTTAGCAAACTCACTCAAAAGAGAGGCCCTGGATGAGAAAGAGCCAGAGGTACCCAATGAAGAAATAAAAGAAGCTCAGAGATTAGTGATAGCAAAAACATGCCAAGCAAAGAGTAGGATCCCTTGCAGGTGCATATCGGATGATCATGAGGAACTTTCAGATCTGTGTTCTAGTTCCAGCTCCGCCACTTAGATTAGTCTTATCTTGGGCATGTTTCTTGACTTTTCTGAGCTTCACCTTCCTCATGTGTAAAATGGGGATAACAGTTGCCAACCTCGTAGAGGTTAATTGGCAGAGTCAGGGTAAAGCACAGTACTACTCAATAATGTAATGTCTGTGACAAAGGACAGCCAAGGTGAATGGTGATGAATTTCCTGAACCTAATGAGTGAACCACGGGCCTTTTATCTTGGCCAGGGATTCTAGTTCATGGGGCAGAGAGAGTGTAATTTAATCTGCTTGGGGTGCCATAACAAAATACCATAGCCTGAGTGGTTTAAACCACAGAAATGTATTTTCTCACACCTCTTGAGGCTGGAAGTCTGAGATCAGGGTCCCAGCATGGTCCTGTTGGATCAGAGCCCCACCTTTATGACCTCATTTAGCCTCATTTACTTCCTTAGAGGTCCCATCTCCAAATATAGTCACACTGATATTAGAGTTTCAACTTATGAGTGGGGGGAGGCACAAATATCCAGTCCATAATGGGAGGATAAGGAATCGCGTGAGTGACAAGAAGTCCTCTGGGCACTTTGAGAAAAACTTGTTCTCCCCAGCTGTGGCCAACTAAGATGGGCTTTGGATGGCAGGAGTAAGGATGAATGAGTTCAGCCTTGCTCACCTGTGATTGGCCTGAGGTGACATTCCAGTGGCCCTTTGGGAATCAGGACACTACCATCCATATGCTGCTTTTTCCCTGTCATCAGGAAGTGGAGTGGGGTCTCTCAGGAGAAACCTCAGCACAGAATCGGCTGCCATCCTTCATGCCTGGTGACACATTGCCACGTGCACTAGTCATTTTTTCCATGGTAGGGAATGCCATTCCTTCTTTTTGGAGTGCAGTAGTAGTGTCCTATTCCATTCAAATACCATTTCTAGGACAAATTCCCTAGCCAGATATTCTTTTTCTTTTTTAATTAATTACTTTTTCTCCAGTCTTTAAAAAAAATTAAAAAAAAAATCTTATTCATTTATTCATGAGACACAGAAAAAGAGACAGAGACATAGGCAGAGGGAGGAGAAGCAGGCTCCATGCAAGGAGCCCAATATGGGACTCAATCCCGGGAATCCAGGATCATGCCCTGAGCCAAAGGCAGACACTCAACCGCTGAGCTACCCAGACATCCCAATTTTTCCCCAGTCTTTTTGAGAAATAATTGACATGTATCATCATATAAGTTGAAGTTATACAACGTGATGATTTGATTTACATACATTGTGCAATGATACCACGATAAGTTCAGCTAATATCTACCTTCTCATATAAATACAATAAAAAGAAAAAATGAAGGGAAAAAAATTTTCCTTGTGATGAGAACTCTTAGGATCTAATTCTCTTAACTTTCTGACGTAGCATGCAACTGTGCTAGTTGTCGTCATCATGATATACATGACATTCCTAGTACTTACTTACCTTAGAACTGGAAGTTTGTACCTTCCGACCACTCTCTTCCAATTCTTCCTCCCCCTACCCACTCACCTCCACCCCACCCCCACTTCTGGTAACCACAAATACGATTCCTTTTTCTATGCATTTGGTTGGTTCTTAGATTCCATATGTAAGTGAGATCATACAGCATTTGTCTTTCTCTTTTTGATCTATATGTATGTACCACAACTTCTTTAGCCATTTATCCATCGATAAACACTTACGTTGTTGCCATGCCTTGGCTACTGTAAACAATGCTGCTGTGAACATGGGGTGCAGATATCTTTCCGAACTCATGTTTTTCTTTTTTTATTATTTTTTTCTTTTTAAAATTTTTTTTAAATTTATTTATGATAGTCACAGAGAGAGAGAGAGAGAGAGAGGCAGAGACACAGGCAGAGGGAGAAGCAGGCTCCATGCACCCCAAGTCCCCCTTAGTCCCCCCACCCCATTTACCCCATCCCCCTCCCCCCCCTTTTCCCAACCCCCTTTTTTTTCCCCAAAGGGGGGAGTCTCTCATTTTTGTCCCCTCTCTTTTTTTTCCCCCAACTAAATTTCCCCCCTTTTCCCCCTTATGGCCCTTTCACTATTTTTTATGTTCCCTGTATGAGTGAAACCATAGGATGATTGTCCTTCTCCGATTGACTTACTTCACTAAGCATAATAGCCTCCAGTTCTATCCACGTCAAAGCAAATAAAACTCAACTGTTTACTGGCTAACTACATTCAGGGGGCCTAAAGGATCCATATTCCCTCCTCTTTGTTAAGGGCCTAGGCAATTTTTTCTGGTGTATTGATTCTATCAGGCAGTTATTGGGAATGATGTACACAGTGGGCTCTTCTCCACTCTTGAGATGCTCATAGGTGAAGGTTTCTAACACAGCAGTAACGATGACCTCCCTGTAACTGGAATGAGTGGAAGTCACAGAAGCGGGATTGGGGAATAATGGGAGCAGCATGTTGTCTGGTAAATCTAGGGAAACACATTGGGGCAACCTACTGCATTTGGGGGCCCAGAGTTGAGCTTGATAGCAGGAGAATGGCAGATTTGTGAATTTTAGAGAGAAAAGAGGTAGAAGTGGCAATAAGCTAGAAATGCGAACAATATTTCTTTTTAATTTGGATTTTTCCTTTTTCTTAAAAAAAAGAATACTCCCTTAAAATTTAATATCTGAGTCATGACAAATAAATGTACGATTCTGATTAGATCGTGGGCTGGAAAAGACATTATTGTGACAATTGGTAAAATTGGAATATGGACTAGAGATGAGGTAGTAGTATTGCATCAATGAAAACATTCCTGAATTTTGTAACTATGGTTGTGTGGGAGCTTTTGTCTTTGACTTGTTCACTTTGAAGTGCTTAAGAGTAAAAGGGCATGATGTATGGAGTTCCCTCTAAAATGGTTAAAAAAATTACATGATAAAATTAAGAACAATAAAGCAAATGTGGCAAAACACTAGTAATTGCTAAGCCTGCATAAAGGGTGTACCAGAGTTTTCACTACTATTCATGCAAATATTCTGTAAGTTTAAAATTACTTCCCAATGAGAAAATTTTTGTGTGCTGTTGGTTGCATTGGTTAAGACTTAATTCAGCTGTGACAGAAAACTCACAACAGCTTGATCAAGAGGGAAATTTATTTCTCTCTCAGGTAGAAAGAATCCAGAGGAGAATAGTCCAGTTCATAAAGTTGTCAGAGTCTAGGCTCCATTGCTTTTGTTATTTGTGTACCCTGGTAACTGGCTTCCAACTCATGGTCAAAGAGGGCTGCTGGGGTACCAGCCATTTCCCACATTCCAGCCAGCGGGAAGGGGAAAGGTTTGAAGAAAAGTGGGAAGGGGAACCAAAGGGCTGTGTCACCTGTGACACCTTCCACAAGGTTTCCTGGAAGATGTCGCTAGTTTTTCCCTGTGCATCTCATTGGTCAAAACATAGTCTTATGGCCACAGTTAGCTGGAAGGGAACCTAAGAAATGAAGCCTTTGTTCTAGTGTTCCTGGGCCCACATACAGATCAAGGGTTCCAGCGGATGGAAGAAAGGGAGGATGATGGTGGACAATTAACAGTCGCTACCAAATGAAGTCACCGCCAAGACAGCTTCTACCCAGGCAGCCTCCGTAATCTTGTGACCCAAGAGCCCTGCTGGACTTTGGGCTGGTCCTACCGTGTGAATGCAATCCATTAGTGCAGCAGGCGATGTTTGTAGGCTGTAGTTTTGTGTAGCTCACTACCGTTTCAAATAGCCAGACTCTGGATTTGTGGAAGATTTGCTAACAACCAACTGATGGACTCGTTAAAGATTAATTCCTCAGACGGCTTTGGTCTAAGAGAACAAACTTAAAAAAAAAAGCTGAAGAGGATATTGTGAGTCAGAATTAAGGCTGTAGTGCCTTTTGGCTGCTTCCCATGCTTACAGGGAAATAGGAGTAATATTTATTTTGCAGTTGATAGAGGATGAAGAGGCCTATTTTGTGGGAAAGTTTGCTATGCTAACAAGCAGTTTTTCTAGTTCCTGAGACGTTGGCTTTGAGGCAAGGGGTAATACAAAATGATTCTTGATCAAACAACTTGAGAGTCATGGAGACTATAATCTTCTCTTAGATACTCATAGTGCATGTTAATACATTAAGGGCTCTGAGAAGGTCCACAGCAAGGAAGTCTGTTTCATTCGGAATCATCCAGTCTTAACTACAATTTTGTATTTTCCCTGGTTTCGCTTATTTGCTTCTCTCCTGGGGAGACAACCTTGGGAAATGCTGTGTCAAGGCATCTTTTGAGTCATGAAGCCCATATTGATCTGCCTTTAGCTTTATTCTGAAACACTCATGCTGGACTCTGCTCATTCATATTTCACAGAAAAAGGGACTTATATTACCATTTAAGCATAATGACAAGGGTTTTTTTCTTTCAGATGGTTGAAATTGGAAGCAAATGGAAGCCCCAGTCCTGTGGCAGTAGATGGATCGGCACCTAAGAGCTTTTTAAGGGATCTTTAGAAAGTCAACACCTGCTTAATGCAGTATCACATAAGACTAGACTGAGTCACTGGGCACATGAGCCTCAGTGCGTCAAGCACCCCGTGGTGCTCCCAGCAGGGACTTGAGTGCAGACAGGCAGCTGCCCTGTGTTTAGGATGCTGGTTAGGAGGAGGACAATCTTTAACTATAATAGACTTTTGTTGCCAGATCTCTGTGGTTAAGTGGACAATCACCACAGCCCTGGAATTCTCTTCCAAACCAGGCCAAATTCTCAGAACACAAAATTGAATTTTATTTAAGCTGGTGAGATGAGGACAGATATTTTCACTTGGCATTTGAAACCTGCAGTGAACAAAATGAACTTGCTTTGTCTTCAGAGGGCTAACTAGTAAACATAATTTTGCCTCTGTGAAGCTAACTAAACAAGAGGAATACTTTGCCCTCAACAAATTAACAGCTCCATTAGCTCAGTGCATTTTTTGGTACATTTTAAATAAATTTCCAAATTGTAACATAAGGTTTTTCTTTTGTGAAGTTCATGGCACATTTCACATGCCATCTCATTAATTTTTACCATACCCCTAGGAGGTGGGAATTATTATTCTTACCAGGACAATAGAGGCTCTAGACAGCCTTGCGTCATGCAGCTAATTGGAAGATGGCCAGAAGCAGAGGCAAGAGCTCCTTGGTCCCAAGTCTTAGCTGTCAGAGCACATGGCCTTTGAAAGTCAAGTTTTCAATGTTGCAATCTTGCCTGGAGAAAAAAAAGTCATCCCTTGGGGAAAATGCTAACTAACCCCTGTTGCTTGTTCCCTTAGGCATCCATTCATTCATTCTACAAATACATATATCAAGTGCCCCCTTGTATGAGGCATTGTTGTACTAGAGATGCCCTTGCCCTCAAAAAGATATGCCTATATACTTGCCTCACATAGAGCCCTCTGGGAAGGACTAAGGAAGAGGATCTCAGGAGGATGAGCATGTGTAATTGTAATGATGATGATAAAGAGCTAACTCTTACATAATGAACCTTGCACTCTTCTAAGTACCAACTTATTGGCTGGCTCAGTTGGTAGAGTATACAACTCTTGATCTTGAGGTTGTGAGTTCAAGCCCCATGTTGTGTGTAGAGATTACTAAAGCAATAAATAAGCTTTTTAAAAAAAGTACTAACTTATGTATGCTCATAACAACTCTTTGAAGTGGCTAGCATTACTAATCCATATTACAGATGAAGGAATTGAGGCCTGTGGCAGTTCAGTTGCCCAGTTCGCACAGAATAGGTGGGATGCCAGCCGGGCAGCTAGACTAACCCTTAGGCATAATGCCTCTCTAGAAAACCTCTTAAAGACAGGAGAAGGAAGAGAGGTGGTTCTGGGGGTTCCTATGGGCTCTGGTCACAGGTGTCAGGCTAGGGGAGTGGCTCTAGCACACAAGTTCCAACTGTGTGATGGCCTGATTCTGAGTTAGGCTGGGACAGCCATATGAGCAGAACAAGAGCTCACCGACTCCCCTGCCTCCAGTGGACACATTAGGAAAACTTATCCCCAGACTGTAAGAGGCTCATGGCCCCACACCCTGCCACCTCCCATTCTGAAGACAGCTGTGGCTTTCAACCTTCCATCATCCGCCAAGTACAAGGGGTATGAAGTTAGGGACAGGATGCAGAAGGTGGGGGAGTGGCAGCGATGAGTCCCTGGCACACTTCTCATTTGGACTCAATCCCAGCAACCCCACATACCAGGGCTGGAGGTGGCGGACGCAGTGTGTGCTGCTTTCTTGAGGCTGTGGGATGCCCATTGGACTCCTGCTCCTTTCATAGCCCAGCTCCTGTCTTCCCTTGTCTCCCCAGGTGACACTGGGCCCCCTGTGCCAGGGAGGATGCTGCACAGAAGTCAGAGGATGTGGGTTTCCACTCTCCAGAAAGTTGTTCTGGCATCTACTTCCTACCTTGAGGTCCTGGCAATGGAGAACCTTGCTTTTAGAAATGGACGTACTCTGGAAAATGGTGTCACCGAATCCCAGTTAACAGCTTTGCATCATCCTCACCTCTGACATTTTCTGCATCCTTGAAGGGAAAGCAAGGAAAGGGCTGAGTGGGCTCCCTACCCACCTTGGTCCATTGAGGGCTCACAGCAGCCCATTTTACAGGTGGGGAAACTGAGGCCCTCAGGGAGAAACTGAGTTGCAGAAGGGGAAGAAGCTGTCCTTTGGTTCAGAACTGGAAGTGAAGTCAGACGGGGGAGAGCGCTAAGAAGGAGTGCCTCTTGAAGCCGCACCAGATGCCATTGGGTCTGCAGACTCCAGGTGGTTTGGGGGATCATAAAACCAGGAAAGGAGATGTGCTGTCTCGGCTGGGCGAAGCCCTGGGGCCTGAGTACATGGGTTCAGGCCCTAGTCTGGCGCTTGTCTGCTGTACGACCTCAGGGTGGTATGTGTCTGAGACTTGGTTTTTTCATCTATACACAGTGTGTACCCCAGAGGACCGTTATTAGGACTGAAAGAGCTGGAACATGAAAATAAAAGCAGCGAACACAGTGCCCACTGTGCCCCAGGTACCCGCTCAGGATTAGTGTTATGGAACTGAGTTCATTCTCAGTCCGTGGGGCGTGCACACTATGATATGGTACATGTTATGATTTTGTGGATTTCTCCCCAAACCCATAAGATGATTCAGAATAATTTAATCCTTTGTTAAATGATAAAAATTGCAATTGTCCTCCAGCCCCACTGGCTTCTTTTTGTTCCTCATTCTCAAGAAGTGATGCCCTACATCAAGGCTGTTCCTTCCCTCTGCTTCCCTCCCACCTCCTCTAGATGCCTTTCCTGTGGCCTGGTCCCTTCCATCAGATCACCTTGGTTATTCCTTTGGAGTTGTTGTCGCCCATGATCTTATTTATTATCTGATTTCCCCCAGGGAGCTTGTTCACTGCTGTATCTCTACCACTCAGCATAGTAGCTGGAACATAAGAAAGATGTGATGAAAGAAAGAAAGAGAGAGAGAGAGAGAGAGAGTAAATGATAAGGTTGGCTCTCTTAGTGTCTGGCCCCAAAGCCCCAACCTCACCGCCTGATGCCGTCACAGATTACACTTGCTCCAGAACCTTTCCTGCCCTCGCTGGCGCAGAGCCACCTTGCTCTCCCCTGACGCACAGCCTTTGTGGTCTGTGCCGCCACTGGGTGATGTTGCGTAGGCTGCCCTTCAGCCCTCCCGCTTGCATTTATGGTTTAACAATTGCATTATTTCACATTCCTGTGACAAGGCCCCACGGCCCCAGCCAGATGAAAAACGTTCCTGGAAGGTGTGTGTTGGATAAAGTAGAAAAAAAGAGACATCTGCTGAGGGTGTGTACGAGGGCTGGCGGAGGGCTGTAGCAAAGGTTGGAGCAGTGTCTGAGGCCCCAGCTCTGCACGTAGGTTCTGTGAGTGACACCCAGGGGGTGGGACAGGATTGTCCAGAAGGGTACAGGGGAATGCAGAAGGAGGCTGTGGGATCAGGCTCAGATCCAAGTTTATGACAGTGTTAGCAAACTCACTCAAAAGAGAGGCCCTGGATGAGAAAGAGCCAGAGGTACCCAATGAAGAAATAAAAGAAGCTCAGAGATTAGTGATAGCAAAAACATGCCAAGCAAAGAGTAGGATCCCTTGCAGGTGCATATCGGATGATCATGAGGAACTTTCAGATCTGTGTTCTAGTTCCAGCTCCGCCACTTAGATTAGTCTTATCTTGGGCATGTTTCTTGACTTTTCTGAGCTTCACCTTCCTCATGTGTAAAATGGGGATAACAGTTGCCAACCTCGTAGAGGTTAATTGGCAGAGTCAGGGTAAAGCACAGTACTACTCAATAATGTAATGTCTGTGACAAAGGACAGCCAAGGTGAATGGTGATGAATTTCCTGAACCTAATGAGTGAACCACGGGCCTTTTATCTTGGCCAGGGATTCTAGTTCATGGGGCAGAGAGAGTGTAATTTAATCTGCTTGGGGTGCCATAACAAAATACCATAGCCTGAGTGGTTTAAACCACAGAAATGTATTTTCTCACACCTCTTGAGGCTGGAAGTCTGAGATCAGGGTCCCAGCATGGTCCTGTTGGATCAGAGCCCCACCTTTATGACCTCATTTAGCCTCATTTACTTCCTTAGAGGTCCCATCTCCAAATATAGTCACACTGATATTAGAGTTTCAACTTATGAGTGGGGGGAGGCACAAATATCCAGTCCATAATGGGAGGATAAGGAATCGCGTGAGTGACAAGAAGTCCTCTGGGCACTTTGAGAAAAACTTGTTCTCCCCAGCTGTGGCCAACTAAGATGGGCTTTGGATGGCAGGAGTAAGGATGAATGAGTTCAGCCTTGCTCACCTGTGATTGGCCTGAGGTGACATTCCAGTGGCCCTTTGGGAATCAGGACACTACCATCCATATGCTGCTTTTTCCCTGTCATCAGGAAGTGGAGTGGGGTCTCTCAGGAGAAACCTCAGCACAGAATCGGCTGCCATCCTTCATGCCTGGTGACACATTGCCACGTGCACTAGTCATTTTTTCCATGGTAGGGAATGCCATTCCTTCTTTTTGGAGTGCAGTAGTAGTGTCCTATTCCATTCAAATACCATTTCTAGGACAAATTCCCTAGCCAGATATTCTTTTTCTTTTTTAATTAATTACTTTTTCTCCAGTCTTTAAAAAAATTAAAAAAAAAATCTTATTCATTTATTCATGAGACACAGAAAAAGAGACAGAGACATAGGCAGAGGGAGGAGAAGCAGGCTCCATGCAAGGAGCCCAATATGGGACTCAATCCCGGGAATCCAGGATCATGCCCTGAGCCAAAGGCAGACACTCAACCGCTGAGCTACCCAGGCATCCCAATTTTTCCCCAGTCTTTTTGAGAAATAATTGACATGTATCATCATATAAGTTGAAGTTATACAACGTGATGATTTGATTTACATACATTGTGCAATGATACCACGATAAGTTCAGCTAATATCTACCTTCTCATATAAATACAATAAAAAGAAAAAATGAAGGGAAAAAAATTTTCCTTGTGATGAGAACTCTTAGGATCTAATTCTCTTAACTTTCTGACGTAGCATGCAACTGTGCTAGTTGTCGTCATCATGATATACATGACATTCCTAGTACTTACTTACCTTAGAACTGGAAGTTTGTACCTTCCGACCACTCTCTTCCAATTCTTCCTCCCCCTACCCACTCACCTCCACCCCACCCCCACTTCTGGTAACCACAAATACGATTCCTTTTTCTATGCATTTGGTTGGTTCTTAGATTCCATATGTAAGTGAGATCATACAGCATTTGTCTTTCTCTTTTTGATCTATATGTATGTACCACAACTTCTTTAGCCATTTATCCATCGATAAACACTTACGTTGTTGCCATGCCTTGGCTACTGTAAACAATGCTGCTGTGAACATGGGGTGCAGATATCTTTCCGAACTCATGTTTTTCTTTTTTTATTATTTTTTTCTTTTTAAAATTTTTTTTTAAATTTATTTATGATAGTCACAGAGAGAGAGAGAGAGAGAGAGGCAGAGACACAGGCAGAGGGAGAAGCAGGCTCCATGCACCGGGAGCCCGACGTGGGACTCGACCCCGGGTCTCCAGGATCGTGCCCTGGGCCAAAGGCAGGCACCAAACCGCTGTGCCACCCAGGGATCCCTCATGTTTTTCTTAATCCTTGGATATATTCCTAGAAGGAGAATTGCTGGGTCAAATGGCAGTTCTATTTATGAGGACCCTTCATACTGTTTTCCATAGTGGCTATACCCTACTCAGGCATTATCTATTTATTTATTTATTTATCTGCCAGGCATTCTTAAAAATTTTTTTAAATTAATTTTTCATTTAAATTCAGTTTACCGACATATGGTATAATACCCAGTGCTCATCCCATTATGTGCCCTCCTTAGTGCCCTTCACCCAGTTACCCCATCCCCCTACTCAGCTCCCCCTTCTTCAACCCTTTTTTCCCAAAGTTGGGAGTCTCTCATGGCTTGTCTTCCTCTCTAGTTTTTCCCCACTCAGTTTCCCTCCTTTCCCTTATGGTCCCTTTCACTATTTCTTATATTCCACATATGAGTGAAACGATATGATAGCTGTCTTTCTCCGATTGACTTATTTCACTCAGAATAATACCCTCCAGTTCCATCCACATCAATGTGAATGGTAGGTATTCATGCTTTTTGATATCAGGCTGAGTAATAGTCCATTTATCGATATATATCTTCTTTAGTCATTCTTTCTTTTTTAAAAAAAAATTTTATTTATTTATTCACAAGAGACACAGAGAGAGAGAGAGAGAGAGGCAGAGACACAGGCAGAGAGAGAAGCAGGCTCCCCACAAGGAGTTGGATGTGGGACTCAATCCCGGACCCTGGGATCACGCCCAGAGCCAAAGGCAAACACTCAATCGCTAAGTCACCCAGGCGTCCCCATCTTTATCCATCATCTGTCAGAGGATATCTTGGCTCCTTCCACAGTTTGGCTATCGTGGACATTGCTGCTATGAACACTGAGGTGCAGGTGTCCCTTCGTTTCACTACATCTGTATCTTTGGGTAAATACCCAGTAGTACAACTGCTGCATCGTAGGGTAGCTCTAGTTTTAACTTCTTGAGGAACCTCTACACTGTTTCCCAGCGTGGCTGCACCAGTTTGCATTCCCACCAACAGTGTAAGAGGGTTCCCCTTTCTCCACCTCCTTCCTTGCCAACATTTGTTGTTTCCTGACTTGTTAATGTTAGCCATTCTGGCAGGTGTGAGGTGGTATCTCATTGTGGTTTTGACTTGTATCTCCCTAATTTTGCCAGGCATTTTTGACGTCCCCTCAGTAGCATTGTCCCACAGTGATTTGCCCTTTTATGTCCGTTTTTGATACCTACATTCTTCCTATGTATTTATCGAAGGGATTACAAAACAAATGAGCAAATGGGTGAATGAATGGGTGTCTTATTGAAATGTAGTTGGCATATAACATCATATTGTTTTCAGGAGTACAATATAGTGATTTGGTATTTGTATACACTGTGAAATGATCACCCCAGTACGTCGACTTACTATCTTGACTCTCTTTCATTTTGACTGTAGTTACCTGAGAGCAGAGTTTAGTTCTTTCTACAAAAAAAAGTCCTGGCCAAAAGAGCACCCACAGGGCTAGTTCCTTACATGACAGGCTCCTCATCCCAAACAGCTATTCAATGCTCAGGATATCAGTTTGGAAATTTCAGGAATATTTTTGCTTTCACTGCATTCGTCTTTTTATTCCAAGTTTACTCAGTGCCAACTTCACTTACATAAAGCAAAAAGGAACGTCAGTCTTAGAGGTTTTAACCTTCTCAGCTCGGTAGTACTCAGCCTTCTCAGGGTAACTCCGTGGATCTGGAACCATAGAGGGACCTGGTGGTCAGCCATTTGCTGGGGCATGGGGTGTGTTCCCTTCACATTTGCTCTGATGTGTACACATGTAAACATCTGAGCAGCTGTGCCTTTGTGTTTGAAAAAGACCCAGCCTCACTGAAGAGTGGTTTAGCCAATCACATTTATTATGCTTCTGCTTTGTCCTTGGCACCACATGCAGTGCGGACGATCTAAGATGAATTATGCCAATCAGGGAGGATATGCCTCCACTCTCAAGGAGCTCAGAGAGGGAGACAGGATATAGACACAGGAAATTACATAAGGAGAACTGCAGAAGCAGAAAAAGATTTCATGATTCCTGTGGGCCTGTTCACCATGACCAGGGCTAATCTCTCACTAAGGAGGCGTTTGATAAGAAAGATTGGGTTCAATTAGCAGCTGAGTGGGGGAAGCAAACCAAGCAAGATGCACGTGTACTACACACTGCCACTGTTATTCAAATTGACCATCTCCTAGCTCATTGTGGTAGGGAGCTGAGGAAACTGGTAGACAAATGGTTCTCAAGCAGGAGACTTTGTCCCTGTGGGACATTTGGCAATGTCTGGAGACATTTTTGGCTGTCACAATGAAGGAGGGTGAAGAGGTACTTCTGGCATCTAGCGGGTAGAGGTCAGGGATGCTGATAAACATCCTATGGTGTATAGGACAACCTCTCACAACAAAGAATTATCCAGCCCAAAATGTTAATGGTACTGAGCTTGAGAAACCCAGTGAGAGCCTGAGGGAAAGTCTGGAGTCTGGTCTGAGTGGTGGGAACTGGGTCACTTTGCTTCCTTGGATCATGGTTTACTTATCTATGACGTAAGAAGCTCTTAGGTTACATTGGGCTCTAACAATCCTTTGATTCAGTGAAGCTGACAAACTGGAGATTGAAGATGAGATGTGAATATCCTCAGAATTTTTTAAAGCAGAAGAAATATGGAGAGTTTTAAGAGATTTTCTAGGAAATAGTACTTAAGCCTCAGATGAATTTTGAAAAATTGGAACCAGTTTATCCTCATAAAATCTGTGAAAGAAACTGGAAGAGCCTTGTTCTCATGCTTTGTCGCTAAGGAAGGAATTCTTGTTGGGGCTCAAGGGACAGCACAGAGCAGAATCTTCTAGAATTACACAGAAACTAAGATGCCAGCCAGGCACATCTGAGGGCTGCTTTTCAAGTATTGTCTCAGCTGCCAAGTTCCTGAAAGGGGGAGCACAGCTCTCCCTAGTCTGGTCCATCTTCTACGTCCTCTGACTGAATTAGAGCCTCACCCTGTCTGCCACATGTCTTCTTCATATCAAAAGATACCTATTCTTCTAGACCTTAAGAATTTACAAGAAGTGAAAGAATGAGAAAACCACCTTTGCCTACTCAGGGAAGCTGGCCTAAAGATAGCTCGAATTGGGCAGCCCCGGTGGCGCAGTGGTTTGGTGCTGCCTGCAGCCCGGGGTGTGATCCTGATCTGGGATCGAGTCCCACGTCTGGCTCCCTGTGTGGAGCCTGCTTCTCCCTCTGCCTGTGTCTCTGCCATTCTCTCTCTCTCTCTCTCTCTCTCTCTCTGTCTCAATAAATAAAATCTTTAAAAAAAAAAAGATAGCTCGAATTGTTAGAGTTGTCTATAGATTGGTCATATTACATTTATTGGTACTTCCCAGAAAAAGCAATAGATTCCAGTAACATTTCCTTGCTACAAAATAGTAAAGGTTTTTTTTTTGTACTGTTAAAACTTTTTTCCAGTATTGAAAATCTCAATCATGCTTGTAAAACATGCTGTTTATAAAGAAAAAATTCTATATGAAGATAACTTTAATTAAAGACCTATTACTGGAAATACAAATCAAAATCACAAGGAGACACCACCTCCCACCAGTCAGAATGGCTAAAAACAGTTCAAGAAACAACAAATGTTGGTGAAGGTGTGGAGAAAGGGGAACTATTGGTGGGAATGCAAACTGGTTCAGCCACTCTGGAAAACAATACAGAGATTCTCCAAAAAGTTAAAAATATAGCAATTGCACTACTAGATATTTATCTAGAGACAAAAATAATGATTCAAAGGGACACATGCACAATATTTATGCAGCAGTGTCCACAATAGCCAAACTGTGGAAGGAGCCACGATGTCCTTTGATAGATGAATGGGTAAAGAAGATGTAAAGTCTAACTTATATACAATAACTTACATACAATGGAATATTACTCAGCCATCAAAAATGAAATCTTGCCATTTGCAACAAAGTGGATGGAACTGGAGGTTATTATGCTAAGTGAAATAGGTCAATTGGAGAAAGACAAATACCATATGATTTCACTGGTATGTGGACTTTAAGAAACAAAACAGATGAGCATAGGGGGAAAGAAGGAAAAAAATAAGATAAAAACAAGGAAAAAGAAAATAAGATAAAAACAGAGGGAGACAAACCACAAGAGACTCCTAACTATAGGAAATAAACTAAGGGTTGCTGGAGGAGAGAGGGGTGGGAGGATAAAGTAATTGGGTGATGCACATTAAGGAGAACATGTGATGCAATGAGCACCAGGGATCCCTGGGTGGCGCAGCGGTTTGGCGCCTGCTTTTGGCCCAGGGCGTGATCTGGGAGACCCTGGATCGAATCCCACGTCAGGCTCCCGGTGCATGGAGCCTGCTTCTCCCTCTGCCTGTGTCTCTGCCTCTCTCTCTCTCTCTCTGTAACTATCATAAAATAAAAAAAATTTAAAAAAAAGTTAAAAAAAAATGAGCACTGGGTGTTATATGCAACTAATGAATCACTAAACTCCACCCTGAAACTAATGATTACTATATGTTAACTGAATTGAATTAAAAAAATTTTACCACGTCATAACACGACAAATTTGAATTCCAGAATCTTTGAGCAACATTTTTATGAAAGTTTCAGAATTTATTTGTGTGGAGGAATGATTGGACCTTGACAAAGGGAGAGTGAGTCTGTGTGAGGTACATTCTTGCATGATAAGGCACAGGCACTCACTGTCAGCTGGAGAAATGTCAGCCATGTCTTGGGAATTTCAGCTGGGGTTCACAACAGAGCAATCTCCAAGATCATAAAAGCTTTCCAGAAGACCAAGTGTCAGGTTCAGACATCTGCCAAGTCTCAAGTGTACAAATGTCCTATTATATCTGTACCCAAAGATAGTGACCATCTTTCTGTAATTCTCCCTCCTTTGCCCAAATCTGGAAGGTCAGAAACAAAAACTAAAGGAGGAAGAAGTAGAATCTGGAAGAAAGAATAAAATCTTTTTTTTTAAGATGTTATTTATTCATTCATGAGAGAGAGAGAGAGAGAAAGAGAGAGAGAGAAAGGCAACAACACAGGTAGAGGGAGAAGCAGGCTCCATGTCAGGGAGCCCGAAGTGGGACTTGATCCCGGGTCTCTAGGGTCACACCTTGGGCTGAAGGCAGTGCTAAACCACTAAGCCATGGGGGCTGCCCTGGAAGAAAGAATAAAATCCAGCCTTCCCTCCTAGAGCCACTTTACATTTCCAGGGTGAAAGCATAAAAGAATTTGGGGAAGGAGAAGCTCTAAATAAAATAAGAGATTGGAGTTGTTATTACACTGGAAGGGATATTTTTAAAATTACTTTTTTTAAGAAGTCTAACTTACATACAATAAACCATCCATTTTAGGTGGACAGTTCAATGAGTTTTGACAAATGTGTGCCTGCATAACTACCATACAGCATTTCCACCATCTTCAAAAGTTCCTTGGGCTCCATCCTCCTCCAGCCTCAGGGACACTGATCTAACTTCTGCCTCTGTAGATTGACTTCATTTTTTTTTAAAGATTTTATTTATTTATTCATGAGAGACACAGAGAGAGAGGCAGGCAGAGACAGGCAGAGGGAGAAGCAGGCTCCATGCAGGGAGCCTGATGTGGGACTCAATCCCGGGACCATGGGATCGCGCCCTGAGCTGAAGGCAGATGCTCAACTGCTGAGCCACCCAGGCATCCCGATTAACTTTAATTTTATAGAAGAATGAAAAATATAGAATTTCATATAAATGGAATCATACAGCATGCGCTCTGGTATCTGACTTCTTACACTCAGTGCAAAATTTCTGAGATCTATTCATGTTGTGTGTATCAGCAGTTAGTTCCTTTCTATTCCTGAATAGTGTTCTATTGAATGGATATATATTTTTTAAAACAATTTTATTTATTTACTTGAGAGAGAGATCGAGAGAGCACAAGCAGGAGGAGAGGCAGAGGCCGAGGGAGAAAGAGAAGCAGATTTCCGTTGAGCAGGGAGCCTGATGTGGGGTTCAATCCCAGGACCCTGGGATCATGACCTGAGCCAAAGGCAGACACTTAACTGACTGAACCACCCAGGTGCTCCTGAATGGGTATATTATGGTTTATTTTCCATCCACCTATTGATGGACATCTGGGCTTCTTTTCTGGATTAATAAGCTATGAGTGTTCCTTTATAAGTCTCCATGAAGACATGTTTTCATTTCTTCTGGGTAATTACCTATAAGTAGAAATTGTTGGGCTATATGGTACATGGGTGTTTACTATTATAATAAATTGCCAAACGTTCATCCTTAGAGGTTATTCTCTTTCATGATATTGCCACAAACAATGTATGGGAATCACAGTTGTTCCACATCTTCCACAACTTTAGGTCATATCAAGCTTTTAAATTTTAGCTATTCTAGTCATTGTGTGGTGGTATTTCATTGCAGTTTAAATTTTCATTTTCCAGGGATCCCTGGGTGGCTCAGCGGTTTGGCGCCTGCCTTTGGCCCAGGGCGCGATCCTGGAGACCCGGGATCGAATCCCACATCGGGCTCCCGGTGCATGGAGCCTGCTTCTCCCTCTGCCAGTGTCTCTGCCTCTCTCTCTCTCTCTCTCTCTGTGTGACTATCATAAAAAAAAAAAAATCAAACAAACAAAAAAACAAATAAATTTTCATTTTCCAGATAACTAATGATGTTGAGCATCTTATTATGTGCTTATTGGCCACTTGCATATTTTCTTTTGTCAATGTCTCTTCAATATTTTATCCCATTTTTAAACATTGATTTACTAGTTTTCTAATTTCTATTGTGCTGCAGCTCAGTAATTAGAGTCTTCATATAGTCTGGGCACATAAGTTCTTTGTCAGATACAAGCTGCTAATATTTTCTTCCAGTCTGTGACTTGCCTTTTTGTTTTCTTAGTATTGCCTTTGGAAGAACAGATTTTTAAAATTTGGTAAAGTTCTATCAATTTTTTTCCTTTTATTGTTTATGGTTTTTTTTCAAGAGACATTCAAATTACTGAAATGAGATTGTTTCTGGTATTGAAAGTGCTCAGAGGCTTTTGATTACCTAGGAGTAACTGAAAAAGTTCCTGGGGATCTGTCTGAGATTCCACCCAAAGACAGAGAAAGAAAAGCTGCACCCCCTGCCCTGCCTCCAAGGGCCATTCCAGAAAAGGATTGAAAAATGTTAGTTCACCTTCCTATTTTCTGTAGTTTTTTTTTTTTTTTTTTAAACAACCGATTTGCTTCATGGTGATATAGTTTTAGGGAAAAGTCCAACTGACAAGAAGGTTAAAAATTACAGGTGGGGGATTTTTCCTTTATATTCTTCTTCCTTTCAATAAGTTCAGAGTCTGGGAGTCAAACAACCTACACTGGTTGACAAGCCTTCCTATAAGGAAGCTCTGAGTTTGGTTTTGTGTGTGTGTGTGTGTGTGTGTGTGTGTGTGTGTGTGTGTGTTTTACAAACATCTGTAAAGTCGTCATCCTGCAAGTTAGGCCTATTTTCTTCTAGTTTGTTCTCAGAGGAAAGGAACATATGAGCATCTCTTCTTCAAATTAAATAATTACATGCTCAGTTCCTAAAATATCTTGTCTGGATTTATTTTCTGATTCTTCTATTGTCTTGGTTGCTCTCTGTGAGGTCTCAGCATTCTCCCAATCCCCTTTTGGAGGCTACGCCCTGATCTGAGTGGCCAGTGTCCTAGTGAAGCCTCAGGGGCAACAAGGGTAATCCCTAGTGTCCACTCCTCCCCAAGTATCCCAGCATCGTGGTGACTGTCTAGACACAGAGTGACAAAGGTCAACCCATTTTATTTGGATTCCACCATAACCACCATTGTATCTGTATGCTAAAATGTGTTGAGGCTCTAAATTCACAGCCAAAGTATCCATCTCTGAACATTTTGGGGGAAAAACATACTTCAAGATCAAGAGATTCTAACTCAAAGTAGAATGAGTGAAATTAATGAAAATTCAACATAGTATGTCCATCTACAGTCAGCTAATCTACAACAGCTACTGAACAGCCAGGCGACAGGGACCTTTGGGCCTTTGCACTTGTTTCTAACACAAAGGATGTTCTTTCTCCAGATGGGCCTGTGGCATGTTCCCTGAGACCATTTGGGTCTGCTCTCAGAGGGTGCCTTGTCAGCGAGGGCTTTCCTGATCACCCTGACTGCAACTCTCTAATTCAGCTCAGCCTACTCAGACCCACTCCTGGAAATTCCCAATCCTGCTTTTAGGCTACTCTGTATGTCCCCAGGGCACTGAACAGACATGGTCTATACTTCTAGGTATCAATTTCCATACCATTTGTCTTCCCTAGTAGAATATAATTTGTGTATGTTATGTTCACTGCTTTATTCCTTCATTTTGGGAAGAGTTCCTTGATCAATAATCTTTGAATAAATCTATGTACGAGAGTAGAATTTTTTTTTGCGGTGAGGAAGAGTACTTGACTGTTAATTCGTATCTATTTTATGCAACACATATTAATGCTTACTAGATCTTATTTAATCTTCATGACAGTCATATGAGGGAGGACAGTTATCCTCAATTGTGGATGAGGAAATAGAGGCACAGTGCTGAGTCACAGCTGGTGTGTGGTAGCCTGCTCCAGGGTCTGCGCTCTCAAGCACTACCATGCTGCCTCCCTTAATTAATGGAATATATTTGGCAGAAACCCAGGACTGGGTAGATTTAGGCCAGGACCAACCATACAGTTCTTTCTAGGTAAGGTGAATGGAGCACAGACAATGGAGAAGAGGCAGTGAGTCCCATCCAAGTGTAGGAGAGTAGAAGGCAGAGATAGGGAAGAGGCAAAATAAGAATGAGATCAGAGATGTGGGGGGCCCGGGATACCTGAAGAGAGGTGCAGGCGCTGACAAGAGGCTGAAGGAACTGAGGCTTCACCTGGTGTCCCACAGAGATTCTTCACTCTAGCTTGGAATTCAGGAGCAAAGGGCCAATATTGGGCCAATAGTTTCAGCAAATGAAGGCTGGGGAAAGGAGAATGGGTATCGGGCTAAGAATATGAGAGGGCTTTGGAGATGAGGTGGGGAGACCATGAAGGAGGAGAAAAAGAAGAAAACCTAGATTCTGAAAAGTTATGATTCGTGTTCTCTTGCCTCTTCCTTAATCTTGGAATATCAAATCAATGTATTGATTAAAATTCCTTTAAGAAGTGAGTGGATAGGGGTGCCTGTGTGGCACAGCTGGCTGAATGTCTGACTCTTGGTTTTGGCTCCAGTCATGATCTAGGGGTCCTGGGATTGAGCCCCACATCAAGCTCCTCGCTCTATGCAGAGTTCTGCTTCAGATCCTCTCTCTCCCTCTGCTCACTTCCGTGTGTGCGCTTTCTCTCTCTAGAATGAATAAGTCTTTAAAAAAAGGAGTGGACAAATTGTGGTATGTTCATGTAATGGAATGCTGCTTAGCAATAAAAAAGAATGAACTTGGGGATCCCTGGGTGGCTCAGCGGTTTAGCACCTGCCTTCAGCCCAGGGCATGATTCTGGAATCGCAGGATCAAGTCCCATGTCAGGCTCCTTGCATGGAGCCTGCTTCTCCCTCTGCCTGTGTCTCCGCCTCTCTCTCTCTCTCTCTGTCTCTCATGAATAATTAAATACAATCTTTTTTTAAAAATAAAAAAAAAAAAGAATGAACTAGTGATACACCCCAAAACATTGGATGAATCTCAAAAAAATGTGGAATAAAAGAAGCTGCAATGGTCTGAATGTTTGTATACCAACCCCCCAAAGACATGGTCAGATCCTAATGCCCAAAGTGTTGGTACTAGGAAGGTGGGGCCTTTGGGAGGTGATTAGATTACGAGAGTGGAGCCCTCATGAGTGAGGTTAATGCCCTTATAAAAGAGGCCCAAGAGCGCTCTTTTGCCCCTTCCATGTGAGGACCCAGTGGGAAGTCTACAACCTGGAAGAGAGCTCTCACGGATGCTGGCACACTGATCTTGTACTTCCAGCCTCTAGAATTGTAGGAAATAAATTTCTGTTGTTTATATGCTACTCAGTCTGCGGTATTTTGCTATAACATCATGAACAGACTAAGACAGAAGCCAAACAAAAAGTATATTCTGTAGTATTGCACTTACATAAAATACTAAACAAGCAAATTAATCTATATAACAGAAAGCAGATCCATGGTTGCCTGGGGCTAGGGCTGTGGATGCAGGAAAGGGCAGGAGAGAGGGATTAGAAAGAGATGCTAGGAAGCTTTTGGAGGTTTTGGGTATATTCCTGTCTTGATTGTGGTAATGTTTCATAGGAGTATACTTATATCAAAGTTCATCGCAATATACACCAAAAAAATGAGAGTGATCAAATCTAGAAATCTGTTCTTGGGAGAGGTTTTTGCAAGGTCTTTAAGTCGAGAACTCTCATCTTTTCCTAAGATTGATAAATAATTTCTTTTTTTCCTTTTCCTTTTTTTTTTTTAAGTTGGGGATGAAGAATAGTATTTAAAAGTAGCTTTCTTTGCTCAGCATATCTTCCCTGTACAGAGTTGACTACACTTAACTCCTGTTTCCCTTTCCTGCATTAGGAAACCTGCCTGGCCCCAGATGTTTCTTAGGGCTTACAGTAGATTGAATTGTGGCCCCCAAAAGATAGGCCACCACCTAGAACCTCAAAACATGACCTTATTTGGAATAAGGGTCTTTGCGATATAATTAAGATGAGGGTCTTAAAATGAGATCATCCTAGATTAGGATCCACCTTAAATCCAATGATGAGTGTCCTTAGAAGACATGTAAAAGGAGAAAATACAGAGACATAGGAATGCCATGTGAAGACAGAGATTGGAATGATGCAGTGGTAAGTCAATAAATGCTAAGAATTATTAGCAGCCACCAGAAGATAGGAGAGACATGGAACAGATGCTTTCGCAAAACCTCCAGAAGGAACCAACCCTACCAAACACCTTGACTTTGCACTTCTGGCCTACAGAACTGTGAATAAAATGTCTGTTTTATGCTTGTAGTAATATGTTATGGCAGCCCTGGCAAATTAATCCAGCACCCCTAGGTGTTTTTACTCCTTAATTAATTCTACTCTCATATCTCATTTTTGCTGCTTGCTCCTCCATCTCTGAACTAATCCTGTTAAAATTTTCCTCTCTTGGTTTTGGCCACGTCTGCATAGATGGATGTTCACTAACTGCTCTAAACTTTACTTTACTCATTTGTAGAGTGGATGTACCCACTAACGCCTAGGGTTGTTTGGGAGGATTAAGTGGGTTAATATGCATACATGCTCTTAGAACAGTGCCTGGCATGTAGTGCTGTATGTATATTATCATTAAGTTTTGCCCCCAGTTCTGAAGGGGTGGCTTAGCTTGTAGCTTCATCATAATTTTAATTAACATTTTCTTCTATTTAAATTATTGCATTACACTTGCATCCAGAAGGGCCCTTTTATGGGTTCCTGGGACCAATTGTAAACTAGGTTTTCAGCAAATCCCTTCATGGTCTTCATCAACTAATTGAAAACTTCTGTGATGTTGAAGCTTGTCATGGTTTGGCTCAATGGACTGGGTGATGAGCAAATGAGCCCAAGGCCATTGCTTGGTCCACCATATAAATAAGTTTATTGCGCTTTTCCATGGCTACAGCCTGACTTTAGGCATCATTTTTGCAAATGTGGGCTATTGGTTATATAGGGACAGAGCAAAAGACTGTAAGATGTTTATAAAAATTCATTGGCATGGTTAGAAAAATAAAAGTACATTTATGTTGGTGTGTGGTTAGCAGAGTCCACTTCATAGCTCAAATTCATATGACATCTGACTTAAAGCCTTGCCTTTCTCAGAGAAGTACAAAGGAATCATATAGAATCATAAACATGGAGCATCCACATAGTTATAAATTTCCTCATCTACAAAGAATAAATGCATTTGAAGATAAAGAAAGTTGAACAGAATGACTTTGAACTTTTCATTTCATTTCAGGTTGTGGGCTGACCTGCGTAAGTGATTTTCACTCATAATTTACAATGCATTGAGGGACAGCTAAGCAGAACAAAACCAGAAACCTTGTCAAAGCCAAGAAAGTTTTGTAGCTTTCATTCCATCTACAAAATCCTTCAATGTCATTGACAATTAAACCTTCCGTTTCTCCTCTTTATTAAACCATGTGGATAGGCATCCCTTTCATATCCTTAAAAAGAAAGTAAAAGATTTTTAAAATATGTAATTTAGGTCTTGAAGTTAGTAATTTCTAGAACCATCTGGGAAGCCTCAAGGGATCTGACCATTCATCCATATATTATCCAAATGGCTTCTGTTGTGATTTTACCCAGTCCCATTAACCATACTATCATATGATCTCTTAACTTGAGAATCTAGTATTATGTGTTTATCACTTCTGAAAAAATATCAGCAGCCCATTAGATATGTTTCCTTCAGTACAGTGCTTTGTATGTTGGCAAATCAGGGGCTTGATGATGAGTTCACTGTGGGACGTTGAATTAAGTCAGTTAATTGGGGCTCCAGCTCTTTCGAAGGGTTGGGTGAAGCTCTGCTTATGGGTAATTGAAACTTCAGGTTGCCAAGAGGTAGGTGACTAAGAAGTAGCTGTTGCGGATCAAGGGAAACATTTTTTTTTTTTCCAAGGGAAACATCTTAATTGGATGATGGGCATTCTCAAAGGGCATATAGCAATTTTCTGAATTGCATAATCTAATAGTTTGAAATTTAGAATGTAGTGTGATGTCATGTCTCCAACTTTTAAAAGGACATGCATCTCCCTCTGTAATTATTTTGTGTTTTATTTTTCATAACAGCTTAGACTAATGCCAAGGGATATATGATGGTCAGGGATGTGTGGAACAGCTTTGCCAGAGTTTCAGTCCTATGTAGTGGCATCTTCTTGACAAAATTCCTGGCAAAGTCTTCTATGTTTCCAAATCCTCCTTGTTGTCCTTGTTCTCAGTTCATTTCCAACAAGTTTACCTGTGTTTAAATGAACTCAGTTCAAATAAAGTCCTGCCCAGATTATAACTTGTGAATCGCTCTCTCCCTTATTGAGTCTTAACAAAATATGTGATGAAAGAAATAGTAAACTCACCAAGAATGTCAAATGCATTCTGCAGGTCATTACACTCAGAGTTTATAGAGAATAAGAATTTTGTCTACTGATACTATGAAGAGGTAGAGAATTTGAGATCTACTCAGCAGATTGATCTGCGATCAGTTTCTAAATTTTTGTGTATGGCATAGTAGAAAGAACCCTGGACAAGGAGCTAAGACACCTGAATCCTGGCCCTGGTTCTGCAACTGTCTTGCCAGTAACTCTGGGCATATCATTTAATTTTGCAGGGTGTCATTGCATTTCCCATCTGAAAAATGAGGGTGTCTGGTTAGATTACCTAGAAAATCTCTAAAATTCCATGATTCTTTTCTTTTTTATTTTTAAAGATTTTATTTATTTATTCATGAGAGACACACAGAGAGAGAGACGCAGAGACACAGGCAGAGAGAGAAACAGGCTCCATGCAGGGAGCCTGATGTGGGACTCGATCCTGGGACTCCAGGACCACACTCTGGGCTGAAGGCAGGCACTAAACTGCTCAGCCATCTAGGGATCCCCCCATGATTCTTTTCTGAAAATGAAACTTTCTGAGTAAAAGTTTGAGGTTAGCTTTGTTTTTTCCCCTGGTTTGTGTCTTTATCCCACTAGAAAGGGAATCATGCTGCTCTTTTTTGACATCTAAAATGCTTCTTAATAAGTTTTAGTCATTCATTCATTTACGTTGGGAAACATCTTTTTCCCAACAGATTCCTTTCCTCACACTCTTCTGCTCAGGGAGCAGTGTGGTAGAAGAGAAAAGACTTGGCTTCATTGCTTACAGGTTGGACGACTTTAGGAAATTGATTAAACTCTCTGATTCTCAGTTTCTGTAACAATAAAATGGGAATAATAATTCCTACCAGCACTCCTCCAAGTGGTTTTGAACAGGAGATGGAATCAAGCATGAGATGAGCTCTCATGCAGCATTTACCATACATGAATTTGCTCACCCTGCTTGCCACCGTCCTTCCCCATCAGATGGTCCTGTTCTTTCTCACCTTTGATAGAGAGTGCAAAGGGGTCTCCTGGCACCAAGCTGCCCCACAGTGTCTGGTGCTTAAAAGATGCTGAACATGCAAAAACATTAAATGAATTAATGGATTGAATAAGTCTTAAAAAAAAATGCCTTAAGTAAACTTGTGGGATGCCCTTACAGGGAAGGATCCTGTTGAACCCAGAAGATACTGAGGCTTAAAAAACCCCCATGAAATTAACCATTTTATTTTATTTTATTTTATTTTATTTTATTTTTATTTTTTGAAATTAACCATTTTAAAGTGAACATTCAGCTGTACATAGTATATTCACAATGTTATACAAACACTACCTCTCTTTAGTTCCAAAATAAAGCCTGCACCCATGAAGCAGTTTCTCCCTATTCACTGCTGCTCAGTCCTGGGCGATCACCAATCTGCATTTTGTCTCTATGGATTTATCTATTCTGGATATTTCATATAAATGGAATTATATATTATGTGACCTTTTATGCCTGGCTCTTAACACTGAGCACGAAGTTCTTTTTTTTTAAAGATTTTATTTTTTCATGAGGGACACACAGAGAGAAGCAGAGACCTAGGCAGAAGGAGAAGCAGGCTCCGTGAAGGGAGCTTGACGCAGGACTCGATCCCGGGACCCCGGGATCACCACCTGAGCTGAAGGCAGACCCTCAACCACTGAGCCACCCAGGGCCCAAGCACAAAGTTCTTGGGGTTCATCTATGTTGTAGTATGTATTGGTAGTGTGTTCCTTTCTATGGCTGAATACTATTCCATTGCATGTATGTACCACAATTATTTATCCATTAATCTGTTGATGAACATTTAAGTGGTTTCCACCTTTTTATCATGAATAATGCTGCTCTGAATATGAGTATACAGGTAACTATTTGAATATTTTCAATCCTGCTCAGTCCTTTTTGCAATCCTGTTTTCAATCCTGGTATATACAGAGGAGTGGAATTGCTGGATCATTTGATAATTCTATGTTTGACCTTTTTTAAAAAAAAAAGATTTTATTTATTTATTCATGAGAGACACAGAGAGAAAGAGACACAGGTACCACAGGCAGAGGAAGGAACAGGCTCCATGGAGGGAGCCCGACGTGGGACTCGATCCCAGGTCTCCAGGATCACACCCTGGGCTGAAGGCGACCGCTAAACTGCTGAGCCACCTGGGCTGCCCTATGTTTGACCTTTTGAAGTGGTGTTTTCCACATAAGCTGAACCACCAGCAATGTATGAGAGTTCTAGTTTTGCCTCATCCTTTTTAACACTTTTTCTTTTTTTTTAAATAGCTATCCTAGTGGTTGTAGAGTGGTACCTTACTGTGTTTTGATTTGCATTTCCCTAATGACTAATGATATTGAGTATCTATCGTTTCATGGGCTTATTGGCCAATTGTATATCATTTTTAGAGAAATGCCTATTCAAGACTTCTGTCCATATTCAAAGTGGATTGTTTTTTTGTTGAGTCATAAGAGTTCTTTATATATTCTGGATATTAGACCCCTATTGGATATATGGTTTGCAAATATTTACTCCAACTCTGTAGGTTACCTTTTCACTTTCTTGATAATGTCCTTTGATGCACAAAAGGTCTTAATTTTGATGAAGTCCAATTTATCTATTTTTCCTCTTGTCATTCATGCTTTTGGTGTCCTGAAGCTTTTGTTTTGTTTTGTTTTTGAGATTTTATTTATTTATTCATGAGAGACACAGGCAGAGGGAGAAGCAGGCTCCATTCAGGGAGCCCGACGTGGGACTCGATCCCGGGTCTCCAGGATCACATTCTGGGCCGAAGGCGGCACTAAACGCTTGAGCACCCCCACCCCCACCCCATCCCTGGGCTGCCCTGAAGCTTTTTTTTTTTTTTAAATAAGAGAATCATGATGCTTTAGAGGAAAACTAGACCTTTTCTAGAAGGTCTGTTCTTTAAAGTCAAGAGCCATGGCAGTCCAGATACAACAGCTCTTTTGGAATCATTAGAAGAGGAGAATAAGAAGCCGCTTCATACGCTATTTGGAAGGGCCACCAGAGGAGTCTTCCTTTAATAGGAGTTAAATACCAGTGACAGAATCATAACATTTTAAAAACTGACATAGATTAGAAAGGACAGTACCTTTTGATTATGATTTTTATGATCAAAGTCAGAAGGGCTTCACAGAGCATTTGTGGAAAATAAGTATATGTCAACATTTTTCTGTTTCTTTGCTAGTTAATTTTGATAGTTACTCTGCTCCCCTATGTAAATAACGAGACTGCTCCAAACTGTAATGACTGTACTTTTCTCAAAGTTTGTATGACTATAATTCATGCAATGCCACAAATCAGCCAAATAACTCTTAACTTTATTTTTACTTCAGTGTATCATTTAGAAATCATATACAGAAAAAAAGCCACAGTTTATTTTCTTGTTCTTGGTTATTATCATAGGGTATTGAAAGGTTAAGCTGGCATAGTAGCTTTAAAAGCAGAATTTAGTTAAGATCAAGAGAGGAAAAAAAAGCCATGGCTATCCCGTCTTCTTCTTCCAAACATACTGAATTAACTTCTGCCTTGTGTGTATACGTATGATCAGATAAAGTGAGTATCTAAAAAATGAATGTGAACCATTTATATTTGGGGACAAAAATAAGTCTCTTTCTCTGGGTTCTGAAGACATACCAATCAAATCAAATGTTTTCTCTGTGGAGGCAGTGAATGCTTCTCATCAGACACTTTATTCTTTTTTTTTTCAGACACTTTATTCAACAAAATAAGCATGTCATAAAAGCAGCTTCCTTGGACTTTGTTCTTTGATTGAAAAACTGCTATCTACCTAAATAAATAGTACACTTATTGACCCCAGAAGAGTGAAGATGACTAGTGCAACACCAATGTTTGTGACTTTAAACATATGCATTATTATGTGTGAGGCATACAAACTTTTCCTTGAAATTGGTCTGCCGACAGTGATTAAACTTTTCAGCTTGGACTCCTTTCATGCTGCTGGGCTATAAAGATGAGAACTTGGCCCTTCCTATCTGGCTGTCTCCCTCGGGCTCTCGGTCTGGTCTCCCCGACTTCAGAATGAAACATAATATCTTAAGCTAACAGAGCCCAAAGAGGCTGATCATTGGCTCCCATTGTCCCCTGATACTGCAGCCCCGCCCCTTTGGCTTGTGCTGACAAGCTGTTTATATTTTTGTAAGGGCCACCCTTTAACTCAGCAGCCTGATGACTATAATGGGCCCAATTGTCTGTGGGCTGCAGAGAGCTGAGTCCCCACATCCGAGGAGGCTGGGGCCAGTCTCTGATGCACCAGAGTGGCCGTTATGGAACACGGGTAAGGACGATTCTGAGGACGTGGTGATGCTTTTTGCGGGCTAGCTGGTTAGTCCTGGGCACCAGTTAGGAGAAACAAGTTGTGATTGAATTGCTAGCTTTTTCTCGGTTTTAAATTGTGTTGCCTGCTAGCAACGGGAGGAGAGATCGCTTCTCTGGGATGTGCTGACAAAGCTCATAGTGATCCTGGCCAACCCAGGCAAGAGATGGGCAGGGAAGCAAAATCTAGGGGAGGCACGCAAGTGGGTTTGATGCCAAAGCAACATGGGAGAGGCAGAGCACACGGCTGCTTCAGGGATGTTGTGAGGCTCAGAGGCTGTTTTGTTTTCGGACTTAAGTGTTCACAGTCAGGAGTTTGGCTCTGCCTCTGTGGGGTTTCTGTAAGCCGCTGTTAACCGATGTAACCCTGTTTGAAGGGCTCTGGTATCTGCTGGTATTTCCAAAGGGCAAGCCATAGGAGTCTTGTATGTCATAAATAGTTCTATTCAGAAATGTGGGACCGGTTTGGAGCTGGACGGCTGTAAAGTTTTACTGCCCATAAAAGTGCTCAAAGGGTACTCTGGCCGGCTGCAGTGGGGCTCAGGAATGAAGGAAGGGCCCCAGGCGATGAGGGCATTTGTCCTTGACTAACCGAGGAGGAAGTCAGTGGAGCCAGAGGACACCATGTGATTGGGGGTGAAACCTGAAATGGGCTTGGCCTGCCCACCTGAGGTTCTTTCTGGTTTCTGCCTTGTAAGTAAGCGAGTGAGGGTGGAAGAGGGCTCGGGCACCAGTCCCCGCTGCCTGATTGCAGCGTCCCCGCTGCCCTATTTGGTGCTAAGACCCCCCTTCGTGGTGCAGAGGGGCGCTGCAGGCTAGGGCGGGGGCGCGCTGTGTTTGGGGCCATAAAGGGGGGGCGATGGCACAGCTAGAGCCCCAGGAATGAATTGCTTTGGGACTGACTGCCTCCAGCTAAACGGAAAAGCACCGCCGGCAGCTTTGATCAGAGACTTTTGTGCCCTCCTTCCTGATGCGCCACCGCTAGGTGTGAAGTCAGTGAACTCCCCGTCTGGGGTTCGGGTTCCAGGGAGGAGAACCCGAGAAAGAGAAGAGGTGGAGTTTAACTTTTACAGAAACTCAAAGTGACCCGTGAGACTTTAAGACATCTGATGCTTTATGTTTCTCGCCGCCTGTCCTAACCCCCAGAATTTGTATTTATTATCTGGATGTACCACGTTTAAAGCCAACCTATTTGGGGGCTCCTGGAGGAATTAAGTCAGATGCAGAAGTTGTTCTTAGTGAATTTGATCCAGAGCAACCTGAGTGTTTCGGCTCAGTGTACGAATATAGCAGGTGGTCTCTAAGTGAAGCTGTGGTCTCCTGCAGGGCCTGAGGTCCCGGGAGGGGGGCACAAGTGGCCACGGTCTTGTGCAGGGACAGAACTTCTGACTCTGCTGGTGTTGTGGCAGGTGGTGCGGAGGCTCAGCAGGGACAGGATGGGGTGCCCCAGCCAGCCTCCCACCTCAGGTCTCACACACCCTAACCCTGGCCTCCTTCGGATCTGTGTATCCTCCATTCCCACTGGACAAGCACCCCCAGATGGCAAGACGGCACAATGACAGAGGACAAAGAGGAGAGGGCTGGTGAGAGAGGAGATGGCGTGAATTCCAGGAGACCCCACAAGGCACAAAGACAGCGCTTGTCCAGCTTCTTCTTCTTCTTCTTCTTTTTTTTTTTTTTTTGTCTTTTTGTGGGGTTGGGGAAGTATGGTTTATGCTGCTTAAGTTAGAATCTTTTATTTTTAAATTTTTATATATTTATTCATGAGAGATGCACATAGAGACGCAGAGACACAGGCAGAGGGAGAAGCAGGCTCCTTGCAGAGAGCCCGACATGGGACTCGATCCCTGGTCTCCATGATCACGCCCTGAGCCAAAGGCAGATGCTCAACCAGTGAGCCACCCAGGTGTCCCAAGTTGGAATCTTTTTTTTTTTTAATTTATTTCATTTTATTTATTTATGATAGTCACAGAGAGAGAGAGAGAGAGAGAGAGAGAGAGAGAGAGAGGCAGAGACATAGGCAGAGGGAGAAACAGGCTCCATGCACCGGGAACCCGGCGTGGGATTCGATCCCGGGTCTCCAGGATCACGCCCTGAGCCAAAGACAGGCGCTAAACCGCTGCGCCACCGAGGGATCCCCTAAGTTGGAATCTTTTAATTTAAATTTTATTTATTTATTTGAAAGACAGAGAATGAGAGAGAAAGCATGAACGGGGGGAGGGAGAGGGAGAAACAGACTCCCCGCTGAGCAGGGTGACGTGGGGCTCGATCCCAGGACCCTGGGATCTTGACTGGAGCCAAAGGCAGACATTTAACCGACTGAGCCACCCAGGTACCTCTTGTCCAGCTGCTTTTATCAGAATGGTGGGCATGCCAGGTTCTTAGAATTTCAGATACAGAATTTATATGACCTAATGCTAACATAAGAGATTTACAATAACAAGGTTCTTCTAGAGCTTTAAAGTACCGAGGGCTGTTCTCATGGGCCCACGGAGTCAAACAAACAAGCATGTATGGCTGAAATACATGGTAAGTGTCAATGATAATAACAACAACAATTTATTGAGCACTTACTATGTGCCAGGACTTTATCTCACTGGGTCCTCACTAACTCCATAAAGTAAGGACAGTTATTGTCCTCACTTTACAGAGAGGGGACCTTGGGCAGAGAGGTTAAGTAACGTGCCCAAAGTCACACGGCCCGTAAGCGACCCACATGTACGGGAAGATGTATAGTACATAACCATGTGTTATGAACTGAGATTTCCTGTGGACTACAGCTGGCATTTATACTTACGGTTTTTCAAGAATGCACGTAGTCACTTCCACCAAAGTGTGGCCTCCTGCAGAAGCTAATTGGCAACTGGAAAGGAAAGCCAAGAACAACTTCCTTTAAATGGGTGAGAGTGCCGGAGCCTAACAGTGTCGCCCCACCAAGCTAAAGGCCAGGAAGGGCCAGCTTCAGGGAGGCGTTTGGGGGAGGGCAGGCCCTGCCACACAGGTGGGCCCATGCTACATGTGTGGCGCCCCAGGAGGGGCAACACACAGAAGTAGACACTCAGGAACACAGAGGTTGAAAGGAAAACCTCTGATTCAAACAAACCTGGTTCAAGCCTCACCTTTGCCGGATACTTGTATAATTTCGGGCCAGGTGCCTCTTCATCCTCAGACTCTGTTTCCACAGCTGGGTGGTGAGGGCAGCCATGTCTGTGTCCCTGGACCATGGGAGGGATGAACTGTAATGGGTAGATGTTCTCACAGTGCTCAGCATACGGCAGATAGTCGATATTCTGCCGGGCACCTGGGGGGCTCAGTTGTTGAGCGCCTGCCTTCAGCTCAGAGGGTGATCCCAGAGTCCTGGGATCGAGTCCCACATCAGGCCCCCACAGGGAGCCAGCTTCTCCCTCTGCCTGTGTCTCTGCCTCTCTCTGTGTGTCTCTCATGAATAAATAAAATCTTTAAAAAGTATATTAATTCTGCTTCCAGTACTCAAAGGCAGTCCCAAGTTTGTGGTTTGCCTCTTAGAAAAGGGGTGGTGAGAGGGCGCAGCGTGGCAGACAGAGCAGGAGGCCGGTGGTCTGGTCTCTGCTCCTCCACCAGCCATTGTGGGGGCTCCAGATAAGTACACCTGCTTTGCACCACGGTTTCCACATCTGTCCCTGAAGTGACGTTTCCAGGGTCCATTCTAGCTTCTGATCTAGGACTCACTATCTGATAGAAATCTCCCTCACAGGGACCTGTCAGCATGACTCAGTCACGGTCTGAAATCACCCCGGTGCTCATGTTGGTCATGCTTAACCATATGGAAGGATCATCTGAGAATTAAGAGAGGGGCTTGAAATACTCTCTTGGAATCTGCTAGTTTGAGTTTGAAACTCTAAGGTTTGAAAACTAAGCTTCTTTAATTAAAAAAAATTTTTTTTAAATTTATTTGAGAGAGAGAGAGAGAGAGAGAGAGAGGTGGAGGGAGAGGCAGACTCCTTGCTAAGCAGGGAGCCCAGCATGGGGCTCTGTCCCAGGACCCTGGGATCAGGACCTGAGCCAAAGGCAAATGTGTAACCAATGGAGCCACCCAGGTACCCCTGAAAAATATGCTGCTTCTTTTCTTGGGAGGTAACACATTCAAGTCTGTTATTTTATATAATAAGAAGGATCCTTTGGATGTTTGAAGATAATTAGAAAATGAGTTAAATAGACAGTTTCCTGGAGGCAAAAATTGGGGGAAGCTAGAAAAAAAAAAGCAGCTCTCAGTAGCTGGGGATCCACTGCTCTATGTGTGGTCATGGGTGCTAGGCTCATATGTTCTTATTTATTCCCTCTGCCCACCTTCTGGCTGTTTTAAGACCCATGCTCCAACTTTATAACAGCGACAGCTCCTGTTGTGCCAGACACGCACAGAAGAGGTGCTAGGGGCTCAGAGACCTGCAGGGTTGGGAACTCAGATGGTGTCATGTTCATGCCTTTCTCTCCTGCTGCTCTCTTCCTCTTCTTCCCTTCTTCACTGAAACATTTACTGATCACTAGCCACCATGTGGTAGTCTTTGGGGATTTAAAGCTACAAACCATGGTGCTGGCCCTAGAGGAATTCACAATCTGTTGAAGAATTCCACCAGGACAGTGTTATGACAGACATATGCACAAGGTGCTGTGGGAGGGAGCACCCTTACCAGACTGGGGACATCAGGGAAGGCCTTTGTGGAGGAACGGATGATACTAGAAGTGAGGGAGTATAGAAGGTTGAGGAGGAGTGGGTCAAATGGAGATGGAGGGAAGGGTGACTAACACTAGACGTTTCTGATTCAGTTGGCTAGTGATGGGTCTTGTGGACATCAGCGTACCAGGATTTGAAGCCACTGAGTCAAGGGGATCAGCCAATCCAAAGGTCCAGAGGCAGGAGGCAATATTCAGGAAATAACCAGTTGTTTGAAACAAACAGCATGTGAGTGAATGAGTGATCCCGGATGAGGTGGAACTGACAAAAAAGTGGAGCCAAAGAAAATTATCTTACAAAAACGAAGCAAATGGGGCAAGATCTCGACAGTTGTTTAATCTGAGTGCTGAATATTTAGGGATCCATTGTACTATTATGTCTACTTCGGTGTTTATTACAAATTTTCATAGTAAGTTTTGTGAAAAGTAGAATATCCCATAGACGCACCAAGATGGGAATATAGCTCAGAGCTGCACTTGAATCACAGGTCTACTGGTTTCTAGTGACTGCTGGGGACTCTGGGAAATTACTTAACCTGTCCCGTTCTCGTTTTCCTCACACAAACATGGGAATAATAATCATGTCTACCTTATTGGGCTTTTATGAAGATTGAAAGGATAGAGTACGGAGAAGGCCCTCCACAGTATTTGGCATGGAGTCATCCCTTTTCTATCACAGATAGATCATCTCATTCATTCTCATTGAGGTTTCTAGATGATGCTCTACAGGGTGCCACGCCGAGAACATTTAAATGTTCTGTAAATTACAGAAGCATGAACCTGCAAGGCAAGGTCTAGAGTTGGGCGCAGATCTGGGGCAGTGGTGGAGAGTGAAGGATATAACCACACCACAGACCTATGTGTATAAGTTTAGAAGGTTTAGCCCCCACAGACAATGGCTAAGGAACAGAGAGCCTGCTCACCTCCCTAAATGGAGCAATGGAACATCAATTTTATTCATAATCGTTTGCATCCCACATATTTTCTGTCTACCTAAATTTTCAAACAAGGCACACCGACACCATCACACACACTTCATAGGCAGGCTATTTTGTTACCCAGGATGTTAAAGGGACCCCTTAGAAAAGATGGAAGGCAAACCTGGGATCGTATGCTCTGGGGAACCCTCGGGAGCCATTTAGACACACCTTGAGTCACACCTACTGGAAACCCTATCACCCTCTTATCACACCTGCAGTCCTGATCAGCTTTTCAAAGAGAACGGTTCCTGGCATGTAGGTCTTTAACTGGCAGGTGTGTTTGCCCACTCTCAGCCTGCACTTTCTAGTACCATACCCGACAAGTTGACACTAAGGGGAAGATACGCTTCACATTTTGCACCTGTTGTGCAAATAGAACTTCAGTGAAGTTACTCAAGCAGTTGACTCTAGAAATCACAAGGAGCCAAAGGGCCAACCTCTGACTTTACAAACAGCAAATACGCGCCTTGACACCAGTCTCTGGAACTAACTTGGGAAATGCTGTGTATCTCTTAAAGGGTGTGTGGGAGGAAAACATTTAAATCTGTAGCCTTAGTGTCAACTCAGGGCCGGCAGTTTCCACGTGTGTTCTTTGAAGGGTTAAAGAGCTAAAGAAATAAATCCTGAGATCCCACCAAGGACCCTCCAAAGGTGGAGTCTCACTGCATGGGAACTTTCTGCTCTTCCCAGAAGGGTAAAGCACAGAGTTTAAACTGAACTTTGAAGCTGTCACCTGACTTCAGACCTGGATGCTATATAGAGCACCATGTATTTTCTGAGATAGCTTCAAATCATATAGTGTCCCAAGGTATGCCCAGCTGCAACACTGGAAGACTTAATTTAATTTTTAAAAGATTTTATTTATTTACTCATGAGAATACAGTCCCTACAGGGAGCCTGATGCGGGACTCGATCCCAGGATCCCAGGATCATGATTGAGCCAAAGGTAGATGCTCAACCACTGAGCCACCCAGGTTCCCCAATTTTTCTAAAGATTTTATTTTTAAGTAATCTCCGCATCCACCATGGAGCTCAAACCCATAACCCCAAGATCAAGAGTTGCATGCTCCGTGGGCTGAATCAGCCAGATACCCCTGGATGACTTAATTTTAAATACAAGAACTTTAAGCAAAATGTTGCTGAGGAGCTTGTGTCTGTTGCACAAGTCCTGGGAAATCTGCAAGGCTGGCTCCCTCCAGGGCCCTCAAGCACCTCAGGAGCAACTGGCAATAATTGCATTTCCAGGAACGCCCAAGAGAGCCAGATCTCCTTAATGTGTCACTGACGTACAGCTTCTTCCACTGGGACCACGCAACAAGAACCAGGGCCTCGGGATATGATTCTTCACCTGCACTCCTCACTGGATGACTCTATTTCCTTGAGAACATTTTAAAAAAAGATTTTATTTATTTGAGAGAGAGCACACCAGAGGGAGCGGCCGAGGGAGAGAGAATGAAGCAGACTCGGTGCTGAGCCTGGGGCCCAACGACGCAGGGGTCCACGCAGGGCTTGATCTCACACCTCTGATGTCAGGACCCGAGCTGAAACCAAGAGCTGGTTGCTCAGCTGACTGTGCCACCCAGGTGCCCCTCCTTGAGGGCATTTTTCACAACAACAGAAACATAGCACTGCTTGGTAATGTCTTAGAAACGTGGCCCCTTTATTATTATTATTTTTTAATATTTTATTTATTCATTCATGAGAGACACAGGAAGAGAGGCAGAGACACAGGCAGAGGGAGAAGGAGGCTCCCCACTGGGACCCTGATCCCGGGACCCCAGGATCATCACCCAAGCTGAAGGCAGACGCTCAACCCCTGAGCCACGCAGGCGTGGCAGATGTGGCCTCCTTCACCGTCTCCTCAGCAAGGATAACTGTTGTGTCTCCTGGTTACGGTCTGTGGTCTGGGCACACTGGGGGGCACAGCATGAATATTAGTAATGCTGGTCCATTCTGGAAAGAGCATGGAAGGACCCTGTAAGGTAGCAGTGACCCTACAGGCCCAGAAGCCTTGTTGGAACCGTGGCAAGCCGGGCCGGGGCCTGGACAGAGCAGCTCTTCCCACCCTCAGCGCAGGCAGTGGGCCAAGGGGCGCCGTTGTCTGGGCGGGCGCCGAGAGGCCGGGGGCCGGGCAGCCGCCAGCCTTCCCACTGCTCCCAGGGGCACGCAGGGACACTGGCGGCTGGCTGTCTGTCTGTCTGTCCGTCCCGTGCAAAGCTTGCTTTTCCTCATGGGCTGCGATCTCCACAACCGGGGCTCGGGGGAGGGAGCTGCTGACAGTGGGGAAGGGACACGAAGTCCGGGTGGAATAGGGCTTGGTGACAGCTGGCCTGTGTCCTGGCCAGAAACTGGGGTGACCGGGGCAGAGAAGTGCCTCGACACCACTCGATGCAAGGCCGCTCCTTTGGAATGAAAGCGCATCGGGCTCGCATCCACACCTTGGGCCCAGGTTGTGACCCCGGGGTCACAGGATCGAGTCCCACACTGGGCTCCCTGCATGGAGCCTGCTTCTCCCTCTGCCTGTGTCTCTGCCTCTCTCTCTGTGTCTCTCATGAATGAATAAATTTTTAAAAATTATTTTCAAAAGGGCCGGCGGGGGTTCCCTCAGCGCAGCCCCCAGTTCCTCCTGTGGAAGCTGTTCTATGTGTGCCCCCTCAGCCCCCCCCCCCAGGTTGGAAATCCCCAGTCCCTGGAAAGCCCAAAGTTAAAAGGGGAGGAGGGCCAGGGGCAGGGACAAGAAAAGAGGTGCTGAGGGCTGCTGGAGATGAAGGGAAACCCTTCCCGGTTTTTTCTCTCCCCAAGATTTGTTTGTTGCCCTGGTGGGAGTTCTTGTTTGGGGGACTTTTTTTTTTTTTTCTCCTTTTAGTCAAAGTAGTGTGATCTGGTGCTGCCATTGGAACAGCCCTTTCCAGTTCCTTCTTAGGGTAATTGGGCACGTAGCATCCAGGCCTAGGCTTGTAGCTGTAATTCCCTCTATTAATTCCGAAAGGGATTTAGGTTTTGTTCCGTTCGCCTTCTCCTCACAGAGCACGTACTTTCTCAGCCAGTGACTGGAAAGTTTTGTGCGTGTGATGTATCACCAGGCCATTAGGCTACAACTTTTCACTCTATAATAGAGAGGACTAACACTGCTTAAGCACTAACTGTATCAGGGACTGTTCTAAGTGCTTTATGTTTATGAGCTGGTGAACACTCCAAACACTCTTATTCTCTATTTTCTTTTTTTTTTTTTTTTTTTAAGATTTATTTATTCATGAGGACACACAGAGAGAGGCAAAGACATAGACAGAGGGAGAAGCAGACTCCATGCAGGCAGCCCAATGCGGGACTCGATCCTAGGATCCCAGGAACATGACTTGAGCTGAAGGCAGATGCTGAACCACTGAGCCACCCAGGTGCCTAAGATACATACTCTTATTCTCTATTTCCTTCTTCTTCTTTTAAGATTTAATTAATTAATTAATTAATTTGAGAGAGACAGAGCAAGCAGGGAGAGGGGCAGAGGGAGAAAGAAACTCAAGCAGAGTCTGAGCTGAGCACAGAGCCAGCCACGGAGCTTGATCTCATGACCCTGAAATCATGACCTGAGCCAAAACCAAGGGTCAGATGTTTAACCAACTTAGCCACCCAGGTACCCCTTGAGTCTTTATTTTCAAATGAGGAAACTGAGACTCAGAGAGTTAAGAAAGCTGTCCGAGGTCAGACAGCTGGTCAGGGACAGGCTGGCATTCTGCAGGCTCCAGAATCCATATTTTTAACCCCTATGCCATCCCCCCAGGGCTGCTTCGTATTCTTTTGTATGGATGCACAAGAATTTGTGCATTCATCCCCTATTTCTGATCATTTAACGTCTTTCAAAAATTCTTTCTGTTATAAATAATGTCATGATGAATGGTTTTGTAATAACTAGTAGTTCTCTCTTTTTTTTTTTAAGATTTTATTATTTATTCATGAGAGATAGAGAGAGAGGCAAAGACATAGGCAGAGAGAGAAGCAGGCTTCCCAGGGAGCCTGATGCAGGACTCAATCCCAGGACACTAGGAACATGCCCTGGGCTGAAGGTAGACATGCAACCACTGAGCCATCAGGCGCCCAATAACTAATAGTTCTTAACAAATGTTAAACCTCTATGTGACAGGTACTGTTTCAAGGGCAACTCTTTGTAACAAACTACTATTATTATCATTTAACAGATGAGGAAACTGAGGCACAGAGCAGTTGGTGAAATATTTTGTCCCAGATCCGCAGTTATGAAGTGGTAGAGCTATCCCAGAGCTACTGCCTGCATGATGCTGTCTGGACAAATATCCATGACCACTCTTCTGATATTGCTTTGAGAAAGAATTTTAAGGTGGAAGTACTAGAGCATAGTAAACACATAGTGTTAAGGATCTGGATTCATATCCTTAACCTACTTTCCAGTAACACTGGATGGTTAGGCTAATTTGTGTTCCCATGAGCACCGTGTAATTAATTAAAGAATCTAAGTTAGATACAGCCCTGGGAATTGGAGATGTCCCTCTAGCCCCTGGGCAGTGTATTCATAAACTATTTATTTATTTATTTATTTATTTATTTATTTATTTATTTATTTATTTAGATTTTACTTATTTACTCATGAGAGACACACAGAGACAGGCAGAGACATAGAGGGAGAAGTGGGCTCTCTGCGGGAGCCTGATGCAGGATTCAGTCCCAGGACCCTGGGATCACGACCTGAGCCAAAGGCAGATGCTCAAACAACAAGCCACCCAGGCATCCCTTCATAAACCTTTTTAGCTTTTGCGGACTTATCTGGGCACTTACTATCATTAATAATAGTTTTATGAAAAAAAATAGTTTTATGAAAAAACATATCTAGCTAAAAACTACATTTGGAAAGGGGAATCCGTGGTGCTGGTAATATTCTAGTTCTTGATCTGGCTGTGGTGGCTCCTTTGTGATAATTCATTGAGCTGTGGCCTTTAGACTTCTACACTTTCCTGTTTATAATTTCTACTTATTAGGAGTTTATTTTTTAAAAAGAATCTGTTATCAGATTTACATACTTTGGATGTTAGGCACAGAGCACATTGAAATCTATCGTAAAGAATAAGCAAATGACTCAGTTGTCACCATATTTTCTCCTCATGTTGCATAAAAGGGAATTCTGAAAGAAACATTCTCATGGTTTCTTTTTTTAATTGCTAATGCAAGAATTGAAAAGACGTTGAATTACAACAGTCCTAAGAAGAGCGGTTCTCAAAAAGCACTTGGCCTATTCTTATTGGTTTTGTTTTGTCCAAGTAAGATGTTTTGGTTTGAAACTTCAGAAGTGTGACACATATTTAACATATGCCGAGTTTATGATGAGTGAATTTTTGGCAAGGATCTGAGAACAATTATTAAGACGCCCAAAGAGAATTGTTCTCTTTCTGTCTTGGCTTTCTAATGTGTTCCTCCTTAATACTTGGTTTTGAAGTCGTGCATGGTTCTGTGATCTGGCCTGATGCCCCTATTGAGTAATGTCCCTGGAGACTCAGGAGTATCCTTCCATGGCTAATGCATCAGCTCAAGAAGATCAATATATCATCAAGAAATAGTACGAGAGAGTATGCTTTTACTCTCAGGGAAATCAGTGGCAATTTCCTTGTCAGATTCCCAATTGTTTTGAAATATTATTTTAGTGCTTATTTCCCTCCGCTGATCTTATATTTGATCTAAAATTAATTGTCTAGCCCCATTCACTTTCTTAGTCTCTGGACTCCACTTATAATTTTTATCCATTTTTATTCGTTTGCCACAGGGGATTTAAAAGGAAGCAGAATAAGAGAATATCTTGTGCCTTTTATGACAAGAGAAAATGAGGCATGTTTCCCAATTCTGCCCTTATTTACCACCCCCTACATGGTCTCCCCATGAGATTCTGTGAGTTTTTTGACCAGGTTACTGATATTCCTTTGTTTAGACTGACTTTCCATTTCTAACACCTTACCATTACCTCTGTCTTAGCTCAGGCTGCTATAACAAAATGCCACAGCCTGCGTGGTTTATTTTTTATTTTTATTTTTTAAAAATGTTTTATTCATTTATTCATGAGACACACAGAAACATCAGACGAGGGAGAAGCAGGCTTCCTGCAGGGAGTCCGATACAGGACTCAATCCCAGGACCCCGGGATCACAACCTGAGCCAAAGGCAGACACTCAACCACTGAGCCACTGCCTGGGTGATTTAAACAATAGAAATTTATTTTCTCTCCAGTTCTGAAGGCCGGATATCTAAGATCTAGCTACCTACATGATCAGGTTCTGATGAGGAATCTAGTCTGGGTTGGAAGATAGCAGTTGTGCCTTCACGTGGCCTTTTTTACTGTGCACACAAGTGGAGAGAGAAAGAACTCTGTATCCCTTCCTCTTCTTATAAAGATACTATGGATTAGGGTCCCATCCTTATGACTTCATTTAACCTTAATTATTTCCCCAAGGGTCCTATCTCCATATGTCCTAATGTGGGGGTTAGGGATTCAATGTACAAATTTGGCCAGGGTAGAGCAAAGGGAGGGTAGTGGTGGGGAAGGAGGGGAGACACAATTCAGTCTGTAATATTAGCACAGCCAATATAATTAAAATTAAGGTTTGTTTTCCCTTTCAAAGTAGCTCTCTGTCCCCTAGTGTTTCTGTTAAATGACATTTACTTTTTAAGTCTGTAAAACATTTTTGGATTTCTGCTAACTGTATTATGAGAATCCAGACATAAAGAAGACATAGACCCCTACTCAAGTAGACTCTTCATAGAATTTATAAAGTAGTGAAGTAGATGAATAGAATGCACAAATAATCAGAACATTTGAGATGTTGGAAATACGTCAGGAAATACAGCTGTGGGATTTGGAGGAAGAGATTACCCTCATCCAAGGGCCACTCTTTGAGCCTCATAATCCGCGACAGGCAGGGTTTGGTCTAGGGAAGATGTAGCTAAGGCCTCCCCAGGCTCAGTGGGAACAGATACCATGAAGGCAGGAAGGTATGGTTCAGTTGAAACTTAGGAAATCAACAGAGGAACACTGTGGAGTTCAATATTTTTTTTAATATTTATTTATTTATGATAGACCGAGAGAGAGAGAGAGAATGAGAGGGGCAGAGACACAGGAGGAAGGAGAAGCAGGCTCCATGCCAGGAGCCCGACGTGGGACTCGATCCCAGGACTCAATCGCGCCCTGGGCCAAAGGCAGGCGCCAAACCGCTGAGCCACCCAGGGATCCCCCTGTGGAGTTCAATATTATGTCATACAGGGAGGTTAGGTTCTAAAATTAGCACGTGAGGCTCAGTGACTAAATGGCTCTGGAAAACCTGGACATATTATCTCAAGAGCACAAGTTTCTCCTCAGTGTTAAAACAGACCACGGTTGCTTTGAGCACTGGATGAAGTAGCTGGCTATGTTTAAGGGCTGTCTTGGGTGTGGGTGGGGAGGAAGGAGAGTTGGGGGAGAGGGAGGGAGGGAGAGAGGAAAATGAATGAATGAGATCACACTTACTATGGCAGATGCTCATACAGTGGTAACCATGGGAAAGCCAAGAGTGCAGAGAATTGCATTCTCTCCAACTCCTCCCCCCCAAAATGGACAAAGTTTCCACTTCCCCAACATGAAGTGGAAACTTAAAGGAAATATTAATGGAAATGATCATATTTAAAATGTGCCACATCACTAGTGATCAAATAAATACAAATTTAAAAATGTTTATTTTGAGGGCTCCTGGGTGGCTCAGCCAGTTGAATGTCTGCCTTTGGCTCAGGTCATGATTTCAGGGTCCTGGGATAGAGCCCTGCATCAGGCTCCCTGCTTAGCGGGGAGTCTGCTTCTCCCTTTGACCTTCCCCTTGTGTTTTCTCTCTCTCTCAAATAAATAAGATCTAAAAAAAAAAGTTTATTTTTAATTGTAGTTTAGGTGACATATAATAGTATATTAACAAATGAATACAAAATTAAAATACAATAATTTACTATTTTCTCCTTGTCAGATTAGCAAATATATTAAAGTAACACTGTTAGTGAAGGTGCATATCTCAATTTCATACATTGCTAATGGGAATGTAAATTGGTATAACCTTTCAAGAAAGTAATTGTGCATTGTCCTACTCTCTTGAGAGCCCTAGAAATGTTAATACAGCTTGGCTTGATAATTTCACTTACAGGAGTCTAACTTAAAAATATAGAGATGTGGACAGAGATTTGTGTTCAGCTGTTTCGTTGAAGTTTTATTTATAGTAATTGGAAGTTTAGAAACAATCTAAATGTGAACACTATGGAAACTGGTTATATAAATGATATATATATCAATGGCATATTCATTATTTTAAAAAAGTGTTTTCTAATAATTCTACTGATATAAAATGAATATTTTAATGTTTTTTAAAGATTTTTTTATTTTAATTTTTAAAAAGATTTTATTTATTTATGAAAACACACAAAGAGAGAGAGAGAGAGAGAGAGAGGCAGAGACACAGGCAGAAGGAGAAGCAGGCTCCATGCAGGGAGCCCGATCTGAGACTCAATCCCAGGTCTCCAGGATCACATCCTGGGCTGAAGGTGGCACTAAACCGCTAAGCCACCCAGGGATCCCCAATTTTTTAATTTTTTAAAAGATTTTATTTTTCAGTAATCTCCACACCCAATGTGGGGCTCAAACCTACAATCCTAAAATCAAGAGTCACATGCTTGACCGACTTATCCAGCCAGGTGCCCTTATAGGATTTGTTTTTTAAAAACAGGTTCCAAATTATATATATAGTAAAAATATGCACAAGGGGGAAAAAAAAGACAATAAATGGTAATGTCATTTACTAATTCTGTTCATATGCATATGTAATTATATTCATATACAAATATGTACTAAGCATATTGTATGACTTACAATTTATTTATCTGTATGTAGTAGGTCTACAGATAGATTTCTATTTAATTCTCTTTTTTTAAGATTTTATTTATTTATTCATGAGAGACACACAGAGAGAGAAAGAGACACAGGCAAAGGGAGAAGCAGTCTTCCTGCAGAGCCTGATGTGGGACTCGATCCCAAGACCCCAGGACCACGCCCTGAGCCGAAGGCAGATGCTCAACCACTGAGCCACCCAGATGCCCCTCTGTTTTATTCTTTATACTTTTCTGAGTTTCCCGTATTTTCTAGAGCATCTAATTCCTTTTTATCTAAAACATACATTTTAATAAATCCATTTCATCTCTTAGGGCCCAAGACCACCCTTACATAAAGTTCTGGTTACTGTAGTAGAAAGTGCTCTCTCACTTTTTCTGTGACTTTCATATCTCTTTTATCACATATGGTCTTGAATTACAGCCATTTGTATACTTCCCAATTAGTGTGGGAGCTCCTGGGGAATAGGGAGCAAACTACCTAAGTTTGTAAGCAAAGCCTATCTCTCCCTCCCACCTCTTCCATAAAACCTATCCTGATGCTTAAAAAAGTGGGTGAGTTCTTCCTGTGAATCCTCAAAACACTTCTTTATGGCTCTTTAATTCTGCTTTGGATTATTGTGAATTGTATTTGTCTTGACCCCCCTATTCATCATCCAAGCCCTTATTACAGGAAACGAATCTTGTTCCTTTTTGTGCCCAGAGAGGTGCCTTGCATTAAAGTGTGTTCTCAGTAAACATCAGTTGGATTTATGACTGAATGAACCCAGGCGCTTTCCAGCTATTTCAAATAGGTGCTTTTCAGTTAGCACCTAATCTGAAGAGTTTAAGGTTGCTGAACTGGTTCAGGGGCAAGGGGATGGGATAAGAGACCCTACAAAAACTAAGTTGACTCAAAGCACTGAGCAGTGGCAGTTATAAAGCCTAATCCACCAGGAAAATCTGCCAGGAAATGTGTTTACTTTAGACTCATGATACCTCCAAGTAATAATCTTTGCTTCTCTCTGGGTCCTGAGAGCTTTCTGTGAAGCTTTACCATTTTTCACCATTTCACAAACTCCTAGAGATTAATTCCCAAAAAAATTCCATTCTTCCTGTCATAAATTGAACACCATAGATTCATCCTGCATCCAATTTTAGGCCTCAGTCCTCCAAACGTGGCCATTAAGAGAAGAGTTTAGAATCAAAGATTATATAGATGTTTTAGAATTTAAAAAATAAGGAAATAAATTACAAGATTCAGTTCAATTTAACACATTATGCTCTAGGTTTTTGCAAAACCTTGTCCTGGGCACCGTGGATGGTGTAAAGGTTAAATAGGACACTGATCTCATTCCTAAGAGCCCGCATGGTGATGGCAGTTTAACAGAGGGAAGGGAGGGGTGGAGTGGGAGGGGTCTGGAGAGAAAGGAGGACATTGCATTTGACTTCCAAGGTTCTGGGTCAGGACTGGATAGAGGTGGGAATAGTTGGGAGGGCTGCTGGCAGCTGTAATTGTGTTGGTGGTGGCCACTGATACGTTGGGACTGTGCCCCAAAATGTAAGATGTGGGTGAATGGAATTCAGATCAAATAAGAAAAGCTCTGGGCACCTGGATGGCAGAGTTGGTTGAGCATCTGACTCTTAGTTTCAGGTCAGGCCGTGATCTCAGGGTCATGAGAGGGCTCCCCACATCGTGCTCTGTCCTCAGCACAAGGTCTCCTTTAGATTCTCTCTCCTTCTCCCTCAGCCCGTCCCCCCTCAAATAAATAAATACATCTTTTTAAAAATGAGAAAAGCTCTAGAAAAAGAAACTCAAATTCTAAGGCAATATTGGATAGAAGATGTAAATGAGACGTATTGTTCTAGAAAATAAAATAGTAAAGGATTGTATTTAATAGAACTCAGTGCATCTGCCAGCATCCTTAGTTACTGATAATAGAAACTACTCTAGGTAGTTTGACCACAGAAGGAATTTATTTAAAAAAAAAAAAAAAAGAACAGGGCAGCCCGGGTGGCTAAGCAGTTTAGCGCCACCTTTGGCCCAGGGCATGATCCTGGAGACGTGGAATGGAGTCCCATGTCGGGCTCCCTGCAAGGAGCCTGCTTCTCTCTCTCTGCCTGTGTCTCTGCCTCTCTCTCTGTGTGTCTCTCATGAATAAATAAATAAAATCTTTAAAATATATATATATATATATGAACATCTTCAAGAAAGTGAAAGGGCAACCTACAGAATAAGAAAAAATATTTTCAAATCATATATCTGACAAGAGGCTTGTGTCCAGAATATAAAAGTTCAACTTTAAAGGACAATTAAAGGGGATCCCTGGGTGGCTCAGTGATTTAGCACCTGCCTTTAGCCCAGGGCGTGATTCTGGAGTCCCGGGATCGAGTCCCATGTCCGGCTCCCTGCACGGAGCCTGCTTCTCCCTCTGCTTGTGTCTCTGCCTCTCTCTTTCTCTCTATGTCTATCATGAATAAATAAATAAATAAATCTTAAAAAAATAAATAAAAAAATAAAGGACAATAAAAATGGAGAAACAAGGATGGTTGCACAACAATGTGAATTACTTAATGTCACCGAACTGCACACATAAAAATGGTTAAAAATGCAAATTCTATGTTATGTATATTTAACTACAATTTTAGAAAGTTCTTTTTAAAAATAAATGTGCAGAATATTTCTGGGGCACTTCAGTGGTTCGGTCAGTTGCGCATCCCACTCCTGATTTCAACGGAGATCATGATCTCAGGATCTTGGGATCAAGCTCCAAGTCAGGCTCCACACTCAGCAGGGAGTCTGCCTCTCTCTCTCTCTCTCTCTGTTCCTCCCCATTCATGCACACTCTCTCTCTCTAATAAATAAATCTTTAAAATAAAATAGAATGTGCAAAAGATTTCAGTGGACATTTCTTCAAAGAAGATATGCAAATGGCAGATAAGCACCTGAAAAGATACTCAACATTATTAATCATTAGGGAAATGCAAATCTAAACCACAGTGAATACCACTTCACACCCAGTATGAAATCAGAACCTTCATAAATTGCTAGTGGTAATGTAAAATGATGTAACTGATTCGGAAAATAGTCTGATAGTTCCTCAAAATTTTAAACAGAATTACCATATGATCCAGCAACTCAACTCCTTGGTATATCCAAGAGAATTGAAAATACATGTCCAAACAAAAAATTGTACTTACATGTTCGTAGCAGCCTTATTCATACCAGCCAAGGAGTGGAAACAACCGATATCCATCAACTGATGAATGGATAAACAAAATGTGGTGTATTCACACAATGGAATATTATTTGCCAATAAAAAGGAATGTAGTGCTAGTACATGCATGTTGCAATATGGAAAACCCTTGGAAAAAAATTGCTAAGTGAAAGAAGCCAAAAACAAAAGGCCACAAATTATATGATTCCATGTGTATAAAATATCCAGAATAAGCAAATCCTTAAAGATAGAAAGTGGATTAGTGGTCGCCAGGGGCTGAGATGAGGGGGGAATGGGGAGGGACCACTAGTGTGTATGAGATTTCTTTTGGGGTGATATAAATAATCTGGAATTAGATAGTGGTGACGGTTGCACAACTTTGTGAATATACTAAAAACCACTGAATTGTACACTTAAGTAGATGAATTTCATAGTGTGTGGATTTTATCTAAATAAAACTATTATATTAAGAAAAAAAACAATATTAAGTGGCTCAGAATCTCCAAGAAATCTAGAGAATCAGGTTCAGAGGCTACTCAGCTGAGAGTAATGCCTAAATTATACCACCAGAAAGTTCCAGAATGAGCCCTAGTTCTGCTCCTCTGAACATGGCCATCACAGACCCTCTGGTGGACCTTCACCCCTGTTGGTCCTTAGGGTCCGTATCTCTGTGCCAGGTTCTACAAGCAGGGCCTGTTGTCTCCTCCTGCCTTCATCCAGCTGAAGCCTAACGTCTATCCATCCGATTGCCAGAGTCCACATCACAGTTTCAAGCCTTACCTGCAAGGGAGGCTGAAAGGCAGGCTGTGGTGGGGGAGGCAAGATTCAAACAAATACCCACTTATATGCCTCTCAATGCCTTTGCCTGGGCAATGGCTTTAAAGTCATAAAATGTTGGAGTTAAGTGGACTCTTTGAAGCTCATCTATTTATTAGTCTGGTCCTATGTCTGCAACAACCCAAAGGCAATAGGCAATTTCCAGCTTTATCTTTCCTGGCTTTTAAAGCATTTGGCAGGGACACCTGGGTGGCTCAGCGGTTGAGCATCTGCCTTTGGCCCCGAGCGTGATCCCCAGATCCGGGATCGAGTCCCATGGCAGGCTCCTTGCAGGCAGCCTGCTTCTCCCTCAGCCTGTGTCTCTGCCTCTTTCTCTCTCTCATTGTGTCTTTCATAAAAAAAAAAAAAAAAAAAAAAAAAAAAAAAAGGGGCATTTGGCAATGTTAACCTCTCCTTTTTAAAACATGTTTCTTCCCTGTGTGGGTCACCCCTCTTGTACTTTCTAATCAGTTTTTTCTCAGTTTCTGTCCGGAGCTGCTCTCTTTGCCCACTTAAAGCTGATGTTTCTCCTTGCCAACATGTTTTGTCCTTCTCTGAAGAGCTCAGTCCAAATTGTGTGAATGCTATGGGTCAAATTGTGTCCCCCTGAAATTCGGACTTTGGAGTCATAATGGTCACTACTCACGTTACCTAAGGTAATTTCCAAATAGGAAATGAAAATAAGGACAGATGTAATTAGTTAAAATGAGATTACACTGGAGTAGGGTGTGCCCCTAATCCAATATGACTGGTGTCCTTATAAAGGGGGAATGTGGACACCCTCACCCAGGGAGAGTAGTGGTGAAGACTGGAGTTATGATGCCACAAGCCAAGGAACTACCAGAAGTGAGGAGAGAGTCCTGGAACAGATCCTTTCCTGGCACCGTCAGAGGGAGCATGGTCCGGTTGACGCACTGACCTTGGATATCTAGCCCGCAGAAGCCTGAGACAATACATTTTTGTTGTGGAAGCCACTCAGTTTGTGGCACTTTTTTTATGGCAGCCCTAGCAAAAGAAGTGAGTTGTTTTCTACTCCTATATTTAGTCTTTCTTTTCTTTCTTTTCTTTCTTTCTTTCTTTCTTTCTTTCTTTCTTTCTTTCTTTCTTTCTTTCTTCTTTCTTTTCTTTCTTCTTCTTTCTTTCTTTTCTTCTTTCTTTCCTTCCTTCCTTCCTTTCTTCCTTTCTGATTTTATTTATTTGAGAGAGGGAGCACGAGCAGGCGGAAAAGGAGAAGCAGGCTCCCCACTGAGCAGGAAGCCCAATGCTGGGCTCAATCCCAGGACCCTGAGATCATGACCTGAGCCAAAAGCAGACACTTAACCCACTGAGCCACCCAGGCGCCCCATTTGCCTTCTACTTCTAGGTGGACAACTGTCTAATTTGTATTGCTAGGCCATAACATCCCAAATACCTTACAGATCCATGTGGCTGTCTTGCCTGCTGGGATCTTTGCATTTGGATATCCTACAAAAGCCATAAACTCAACTTGTCTAAAGTCAAGTCATCATTTCTCTGGTCCCACTTGCTCCTCCTCCTTCATTTCTCTGCCTTGACAGATGGTGCTCTCGGTCCACCCTGGTACACGTGTGTGTCAGATCCTGGGTGATAGCCTACAGCTCTGCTCCCCTCCTTGTTCCCAGGCATGACATCCTAAAGGTTTCACCTCTCCCATCTTTGGAGTCTTTCCCATCCACCCCAGCCCACCTCCACCCCCTTCCTATGCCATCTTCCTTCCATATATATATGTCTGAAACACAAGGGTTCCCAGAGCTTCCAACTTCCAGAGCTCAGCAGATGAGACCTTTGTGGTGGGTCCTGCATAACTCCATCTCTCACCTCTGTTGCTCTCACCGGCTTCCTGCAGTGGTACAGGAGTTCAGATCTTCCCCCTGCCTCTGTGTCCTCATTCGGCCTGTTGCCTGCTCAGTCCCCAGAACTCAGATGCAGCCTCCTGTGGGAAGCCTTCCTTGATTTCCAGCATGATGGAAAATCTGCTTCTGTGTCCCCCTGACCCTCTGGGCATACCCTCCATCATAGCAATTTCTCCGTGCAATGACACTGTTGGTCTCCTCCGCTCAGCCCAGGCGGCCCCCCAATAGTAAGGCACTTTAGAGGAGAGACTGCAGGCTTTTCGCAGCTTTCCATTCTCAGCCCAGTGCCTGGCACATGGGAGGCACTCCTGTATGTTTCTAGAAGGAAGCAAGGAAGTCGGGGGTGGGGAGTTGGAGGGTTGGGGGGGGCAGACTTCCTACCCCAACCTATTTTGCAGAATAAACAATCAGTCCCCAAGAGGCAGTACTTTCTGGGCTGTGTCGCAGCTGACTCAGTGTCAACTTACTGAACTTACTAAAGCAGACGCAGAGGTGGCTCCCTGTGCCACACTCAGGACTCGCGATTGTCAGGCCAGAGCCGGTGCCCCAGGGGCAGAGCCTGCAGCCGGACGTACAGGCCGGGCCGGGAGGGCGCGTCTGCAGGAGGGACCCGCCCCCCCCCCCCCGCCCGGGCTGCCGCTGGCCCCGCCCCCAGGCCGGGCACGGAGCCTTCAGCCGTCGCCCTGCGAAAGCTCCCCGGGCCCGGCCGACCCGCGCGCCGTCTCGGCTCTCGGCGCGGATTAGCTGCGGGGCGGGCGCGGGGCCGCCAGGCCGGCGCCACGTCACCGGGATTAGCCGCCGCCTCGCGGCGAATGGGGCGCAGGTGTCCCTCCGCCCGGCGCCGCAGCGCAGGATGGACGTGAGCCGCCGGGGAGCCCCCGGGAGCCGCGCACGCCGCGCTCGGGGCCCGCGGGACCCAGCCCCCGGGCAGCTTGCCCCGCGCCCCGGCGGAGCCCCGGCGGCCCGGCCCGCGGAGCGCAGCGGCCGGTGAAGCAGCCCCAGGGCGCGCCCCCGGGTGGCGGAGCTGCCCGGCCCGCGGGGGAGCCGGAGCCGGAGCCGGAGCCGGAGCCGGCGGGAGCGGGAGCGGGAGGCGGAGCGCGGGCCGGAGCCGGAGCCGGAGCCGGAGCCGGCGGGAGCGGGAGCGGGAGGCGGAGCGCGGGCCGGAGCCGGAGCCGGAGCTGGAGCCGGCGGGAGGCGGAGCCCGCGGGCGGTGAGTGAGCGCGGCGGGGGCCGGCGGGGGCCGGGCGGGGGCCGGGCCGGCGCCCCCGGAGCCCTCCGCCCTCCGCCCTCCGCCCTGGGCCCGGTCCCGCGGGCTGCGGTGTGGCCGACCCGCTTCCGGATCCTGCGGCTGCGGGCGCTGTGGCCCGGGCTGTGCGGCCCCGGCCCTGGGGGGGATGCGGGGGGCCCTGCCGCGCCTGCATCTCTGCGCAGCTTCGCCGTAAAGCTGTTAACGTCATTTTGCACGGAGGAGAAGGTGGATATGCTGCAGTCTTAAAAGCAGGAACTTGAATCATTTTTTAAAAGATGTTATTCATTTATTCCTGATAGAGAGAGACACAGAGGCCGAGACCCAGGCAGAGGGAGAAGCAGGCTCCACGCGGGGAGCCCGACGCGGGACTCGACCCCGGGTCCCCAGGACCAGGCCCTGGGCCGGAGGCGGCGCTAAACCGCCGAGCCACCCGGGATCCCCGCATTTTTTTTTTTTTTTTTTTTAATGCGTTTCCTCTCTCCCTCTCTCTTAAGCTTTGGTCGTTTTGCAAAACTGACTGCTCGGATAGATTTCCTTCCTGTTAGCTTCCGTGCTGCTCCAGCTCACGCTGCGCTTCTAGTTTATGAGAGGAGGGAGCTGTGGATGCTTGAAGGTTTGCAGGGCTCTTTCTTGATGCATGTGTCCTGTATTTTGAAAATGCAGGCCCCGCGTTGGAAACTGCCGCCGCCGGGGAGTGGGGCGGGGAGAAAGGTTCCTCGCATGCAACGCCTGTCAGCTCCAGAGCATTCTAGGAGACCCGGATTTGTTCCCACCTGTAATCCAACCCCATCGAGCAACTGGTAGCATTTTTACCCCTCTGCTTCCCCGGGAAATCATCGGCCTTAAATTATGACACAGAAACAGCTTCAGATTCAAATGCTTTTTACGTAGTTTGTTTTAAAGTCCTGAGAGTTTCAGACACACAGAAACAGCTTCAGATTCAAATGCTTTTTACGTAGTTTGTTTTAAAGTCCTGAGAGTTTCAGACACCCAAAGATTAGGTGAGCCCTTAGGGAAATTGTTATTCCTGTGGACTATGTACACTAATGCTTTTTTTCACGGGACAATTTTTAGCCTATAAAAATGAAGATTGTTTTTTTTTCATCGATATTTTGTGAATGTGGTTATGGGATTGATGCATGACAACTTGTACTGCCAGGTTCCTTACCCAGGGATGGAAGGACGGTGCCCTGGGTCACTACCTCCCGGCCCTACTTAACCTCTAGTTTCAGATTTCCACTTGATTTCATCCTTGGCAGATGTAGTACCTGCCCTTCAGTTGAAAGAAAAAAAGAGCAGGAATGATTCAGAACACCTTTGACTTCACAACCTTAACCAATGATGCAAAGAATTTGTTTTTTTTTTTTAAGAGTTTATTTATTCCTGAGAGACGCAGAGAGAGAGAGAGAGGCAGAGACACAGGCAAAAGGAAAAGCAGGCTCCACGCAGCAAGCCCAACGTGGGACTCGATCCCGGGTCTCCAGGATCAGGAGGCAAAGAATTTGATTGAGTTCTTTATGACGCACATTATGTTTCCTTCCTGTGCAAAATGAGGGACATTTAACAATTAAGGACCAAATCAAGACAAAACAAAACAAAAAAAACCTTTGCCTTCCTCCTCCCTTAAGGTAAATATGGATTTGGTTGAGTTGGGCAAGGCCACATACATTAATGAAGTGTCTTCCCGGTGAGGTAATTCACTTATATTCTGGGCTAGGTACAGGGTTAACCCCACACCTCCTCACTCAGCTTCATAAATGCACATTCTTCTCGCTGCTCTTTTCTTTCTACCCTTTTCTACACCATTCCTTTTAGATAAATACTACGATTCTCTTTTGGATCATGGAATCTACAATATTATTACATTTCAGTGTCAAGATTTGTTTAGGTGACAGTGTTCCTTATCAGTACTCTCAGATTTCCCCAGATCCTGTCTTTACTTTCCTGGAAAATCCTAGGTCTATCAAATCCGCGGTTGGAAATTCGACCATATCTTTCAAAAGTAAACATGGCATCTACATCTGGAATTGTTTTTCTTGCATTATCATTTTAATGTTGTCTCGCGTGGTTTCCTGATTGTCTGGTCAGCTTGTTATTTCTGCTTCGTATTGGAACACAAGTGGATGGAACTTCTCATAGGACACTGAATATAAATGGGGTCAGGAGTCTTCCTGAGAAGTAACAGCATAGACTCTGACCTTTTCTTTGGTCTGCCCTTCCTTAGGTTGAATTCTGTTCTTTGAATTTTTGTCCACCGACTACTCTAGAAAGAGCTGGATATTTACCTTGGGGCTCAGGAGTGATCTGTTTGGCCTTTTCAGAGCAGCTATAATTTACTACTCCGAGTGCTGCTTGGTGAGAATTTGCCTGTTCAGTGGAGATAAGTCAATCCAGTAATACAGTAATGCCCGAGGAACCTTTGAAAATGCTATCCTGAAATCCTAGGGAGATAGCATTATCAGCACTTTTTCCTCTCACCACTCCACTAAAAATAACACTGCATGGTTCTTACCATCTAGGATTATAAATTCCCCAAAGACAACTTTTAGTTTGATTTGTTCAGGCTCTAAAGGTTTATGCTGGCAGGTACCGGCAAGATGTTTTTGATGCTGGTGCTAATGATGTGGGTAAGAACAATGAGTTTTTTTTATGGGTTTTGTGAGAAAATAGATTCCTGGATGTCTGAGAAACCTCTTTAAGACTGTTACCTTAAAAGCCTTGAGTTAAGGGGCAACTGGGTGGCTCGGTCAGTTAAACATTGGGGTCTTGGTTTAGGCTCAGGTCATGGTCTCTGGGTCATGAGATAGAGCCCCGTGATGGGCTCCGTACTCAGTGGGGAGTCTGCTTGAGATTCTCTCTCTCTCCCTTTGCCTCCACTCATGCTCTTTCTCTTTCTCAAAATAAATAAAACCTTAAAAAAAAAAAGGCCTTGAGTCAAGGCTGAGGTACTATTATACTATTACCAACATTATTTTTTGTGCCCTTTATATATTAGACCCTGAGACTGACCTGCTGGTTGGAAGGTCTAAATAAGCCCCTGCAAGTCTATGAGTTTAGTTCATTATTTTCCTTGGAAGAGAATAGTAGGTCTTTGATATGGATAGAATTTGGTCTTAGAAGAACTGACAAGTGCAACTTTTGAGATAAGCAAGTAGAGGGGAAATGAAGGAGAGGAAATCTAGTGACTGAGCCACTGTGTACTAGCCACTCAGCTTTTATGTGTTTTTTGAGAATTTAGTGGAAATTCGGCCTCAGAAACAGATTTCGTGGGCAAATGTTTTGTCATACAAATGTTAATTCTTTCCTGTGTACAACTATCGTTTTTGCATATCCTGCCTGTGAATCTCATTTTAATCCTTGAACAGAAATATCCCCTCCCTAGAATTTTCACTACATTCTTTTTCTTAACATACTGGATGTCTGGATGAAATTTATTTGGGCAGAAGGGCTGGCCTGGAAGATTAGGATGTGTCCTTGAGTCAAACAAAAACATTGTCAGCATTTTTATTAACTTAGGACACTTTAGAAGTGCTCAAACGGAAACTGTGGATACAGGTTTGCTTCTGCCTTAACTGCAGTAAAACATGAGGCAACCTAAGAAGTGCAGACTTTTGGAACCAGAGCAGTTTGCAGAAATGTGCTGGAGGTGGTTGGAATCCTGGAAGGTGATTAGCCTTTTAAATCACTATATCCTTATTGTAAATGATTTCTAAGATTTATTTTTAAAAAAGATTTTATTTATTCATGAGAGACACACAGAGACATAGGCAGAGAGAGCAGGCTTCCTGTAGGGAACAGGAGGCGGAACTCGATCCCAGGACCCTAGAATCATGATCTGAGCTGAAGACAGACGCTTAACCGCTGAGCCATCCAGTTGCCCCTGATTTCTAAGTTTTAGAAGGTCAGCTGTTTGAGGGATGTTTTGTTTAAAGATAATCACTGATTTAAACCAGCATATCAAGAGAGAATAAAGTCTTGCTGACCTGCTTATCTCCCAGTAGGGTAAGGACTAGCATTTTAGGACTCTCATTAGGCCTTCAAGGGTGATGACTTGGAGGACCAGGAAGTAAACAAAAGCGAAAGTCTTTCAATTATGACTCCCAAAAAGAGGTCTGACATAAGACCAAAAATGTGAAGGACTAGACTCATTTTTGTTTCAGATTATTCTGTCCAATTAGAAGAAAGGAAAGATGTTTTCAAGCCCAGGCTGTCTGCTAGCAGGATAATTAGGCAAATATTATGTTTCAAGACCCCCACTCTATGATCGGAAAAGTATAATCTAGTGAAAGGTGAGCATATGCCTTGGAAGAAATTTCCAGCCTTGGGGTAATGTTAGACATTAGTGTGCATCCTCCTTCCCACTGTTCATTGACTTTCCTCTTAGAAAGAGGTCTAAGGCTTGGGAGGACCCTCTTCTATAGTCCAGCTATAGCCACTTCCTGAGGGAATCACGATGGCCCCTGGACGTGAGATTTGCTTCTGTTGGCAGAGAAAGTTATGTTCTTGCCTTTTTCAACACAACCTGGGTGAAATGACACTTGCTGTGTATTCCAAGACTACTATTCGATGCAGGCCTCTCTGTCCCTATAATGTTTCTTCCCTAGCCACCAAACAGTTCACCAGGGAGCAGGCTAGCACTAAAATGAACCTCAATACGGGCATGCCTGGAGGGTAAATGATAGATATACTTGAACCTCGCCTAAGGACATGAGATCAGGTCTCTTTAATCATGAAAATAACCTCTCAGACTAAACAAAGACCGTCTCGTTTGCTAACCACATGTGATTTATTTAAATTAGTGTTACACATTCGACAGTGGTGTCAAAGCGAGATTATAAAACTGCATATAAGAATGAGTTTTCTGGGCCTTTGCATAGGAATAAAACAGGGCAATTCGCCACATGGAATGGGATTTGCATCTTGTTAGCCTGCCTGCCTGTCCTCCGGTACTGGTTGCGATGGGAGGGTGCATGTCTTTGTAAGCTGGCAGTCTAACTTACTTTTCATTCTGCTGGGAATTAAACTAGTGAACTAGAAGCATGAGGAGTTGGGTGGAGGAGGACAAAGAGGCAGGAACTTGCAGGATCTTCAAAAAGAGGGGAGCCTGGGGGTCAGTCTGATACCACCCCCCCCTTTTTTTTTTTTTTTTGCTGTACTTTTCATCTCTGTGACTTAATTATCTTATAACTGGAAGGTTTTTTTTGTAATTCAAAATCAGTGGTACAGTTGGCCTTCACAACAGCACAGGCTACCTCGGGGCATAGTAATCTCCTCAGTGTTGGCGAGTGAATTATCTCCCTGCAGCACTGGGCCAGCTGGCTCCCCTTTATCGGTCAGCATATGTTCAGAGTTTCCCTCGCTTACTCCACGCATTGGATCTGTTAGGAAAGGCAAAATAATTGCCATTTGAGTCAAAGGAGATTATAAAAGGGAACCTCTTAAGAAATGTTAGCATTTCTTGGATACCCTCTTATTTAGTGTGGCCGATCAGAGGCCACCCAAGGAAAGTGTATCAAAAGGTACTTGAATGAGCAGGATGTTTGTGTCTTGATTGCTGCAGAAAACAAATGGCAAAAATTAGGGGCCTTTTTCTTCTAAATCTCAGCCCGTAATGAAGCCACTGGCCCAAACCCAATTTAGTAGTTCTGGAATGTGGTCTCCAGATTCCTGGTACCATTAAAAAGAATTCTTTTCTTACAAAGCTCTTTCCATTTTAGAGAAGCAATACTTCATCAGTCTGATGGGCCACACATTCTACAACAAATGAGCTTTAAGTAGGAAATCTTTTGTTTTGCCCCAGGTCAGATGGAAGCTACACGGTCGTGTTGCATGATAAGGTGATGTGACAGGTGCCATTTGCCTAGAGGAAGGATGAGCAGAGGCTAACTGCACTGTTGATCCTGTGTCTCCCTATTGTGGACTATTAAGTAGCAATTACCCTTGGAGCGTCCTTCATCCCTTTCCTCTCTAAACGTCTCAATCCAGAAACCTTAAGTACAAAATAACTCCCCAAAGGCTAAAACCCATACAAAGCTGCCAAACCACATACCAAAACCACATGAAAAAATTTAGAAGACTGGGAAGGGAACAGGTGGGAATGAAGGGTGTGGGGGTCCTGTTCATATTCAGTGTGCCCCTTTTCTGGTGATGTTTACTCCAGTATTTCCACTTTAGCTACAGATCCCACAGAAGAACAAATGTTTTATTCATTTTAAACACAATTTCATTGAAAGAAAAAAACCAGATTTCTCAGAGATTTCCTTGACAAGGATTTTACTTGCAGTCCACATACATTGTTTTGCTTAAACAAAGGTTCTGAATTTTTAATAAGCTCCTGTTAGAGATCAAATTCATCCTACTTCCTAAAGAGCCTTTACATATCAAGAATGGGAAATCATTAAGAATTTGATTTGAATAGTTAAAGCAGTTTCTGTACTAGGAGGAAGGCAGATTTACTGGGTTATGAAATTCTTAATTCCATCTGCATGGGAGCTGGTTTTCATTTGTAATGCAGTACAAAATATTCTTGGCATGTTTGGGGCTTATTCCACACAGGATGCTCCATGCTAGAACTAAATCTAGATGGAACTGAATTTCTTTTCCTAGCCTTTTTTTTTTTTTCCTAAGCTGTTTTCTCTTCCCCAAGTCCCTTGGATAAAAGCACCCATCAAAGTGCTCCCAGAGCTACCTGTGACTGGGTTAGTCTTCAATCTTCATTATTCAGCCATTCCTCTAGTATCTGTTGATGGGTGGTCAGGGAAGGGATCAGGGGTTTACCAGCAGACCAGGTGGAGACACTCAGACCTCCAGCTTGTGTCCTAGATCTATTTTCCAGTCCCTAGAGATCCAGGACCCAGCTCTCTCTGGATTTTACACATCATCTCTGCTATAATACGCATGTTTTTAATATGCATGCTGTATTTGGCGTCTACAACTTAAGAGCGATCACTTGATTCACTTGAAATCCTTGGCCCATGTGTAAAATTTGTGAAACAAATACCAAACCTGAAGAAAAGAAAAAAGTTAATGGAACCCCTTTAAAATAGAAACATTTAAGTTAAAAAACAAGTCTAAATTCATATGGCTGATTTTGTAGGGAAGATTTGGTGGTTTTAGGATGTGAATACTAGCCAAACACATGGAGTCTGTATACTACTAAAGCTCATCTTCATAGGAAATTGGAGTGAAGGTTTGGCTCTTCCCTGTTTCAATATGCTCATGGGATGAACCATATTGGAATTCTAAATTGACAGATTGACTTGCTTTTTGTATTGCAGGCAGATGTAGCAATTCTTGATTAATTTTCAGCCTTAAAACTGGTAGAACACAATTACCAAACAAAACAAAACATTAAATAAACTCTTCAATTAGACATAATGTATTATTTTGTGGATTTATTGCACCAGAGCTGATTATGTCAGGGCCTGTTATTTTTTCCAAAAGCCTGGGATCCTGCATGCCTCAGGTAGACTGAGGTGACTGTATGCTGTCTCTCTTTTATTTATGAAGATAACCCTGCTGACCCACCAGGATGTGCTTTGCAGCTTTCTCCATCCCTCCTCTCACTCTGTATTAGATGTGAAAATTATTGGTCCCTGTGGCATGAATCTAGAAGACCCAGCTGGCTTGGCTCAAGTGCATGGTTTCATCAGCATATACTAGTTAACTAGCTGAGCTAAATTGGCACTGGGATGATAATAATGGTTTAATCCCATGTTTGAGCACATCTTTACCTTTTAAAAATCACCTTCAGGGATCCCTGGGTGGCGCAGCGGTTTAGCGCCTGCCTTTGGCCCAGGGCGCAATCCTGGAGACCCGGGATCGAATCCCACGTCTGGCTCCTGGTGCATGGAGCCTGCTTCTCTCTCTGTGACTATCATAAATAAATACAAATTAAAAAAAAAGATTTAAAAATAAAAATCACCTTCACATAAATTATTCCACCTTACCTTTACAACAACTCTGCAAGATAACATTTTAGAAATGAGGAAATTAAGACTCTAAGCAGTCCAGTGACTTTTCCAGTAAAGGAGGAAGTAGGACTCACACCTGTGACATCCTTCTCTCACTAAACCAAAATGCTCAGTAAAATTTGATTGGATGACATATGATAAAATAATACAAAAATTGTGGACAGCTCTAGATGAAAGGATGTTTTATCAAGGAAACAAATCTAAAAAGCAAAAAAACCAAAAAAAAGAAAAAAAAAGGAAACAAATCTAGGAAAGTGTTTGGAAAAGTGGTTTCCAATAGAGAATAGTCACCAAACATTTAACTGTAAACCTGAGAATACCACACAAAAAACCATCAGGGAGCTATATAAACAAGACATAATCAAGTGTGTGTCAGTTTATATGATATAGACGAGAAGTACAATGACGATTCAGAGAAAAGAGAGAAAAACATAAGCCAAGAAAGTAGGGACAGTAAACTGAGGAAGAGGGATGAAAGTTAGAGCTTAAAGACTGTCAAGATTTAGATGGAAGAGAAGTGGGTGCGGCGTGGTAGGCTGGGAACACCCCAAGCAAGGGTACAGAGCCACTGTCCAGGTGGGGGTTGGCAGGGAGACACATCTGATTGCAGGAGGGACTGACCAGAGGGTCTGGGTAGGGCCGTGTTGGAAAATAACGATGGGGCCACACCAAAGAGGATCTTTAGTGCCAGACAGAGAAGTGTGAACGGATATTTGGGTGCTGCAGTGTGTGAGCAGGGTCGGTTCTTTCTGAGGGCTGTGAGGGAGAGAGAATCTGTTACAGCTCTCTCCCAACTTCTGGTGGCCTCAGGCATGCCTTGGGGGTGTTCTCCTTGCGTCTTCACATCATCTTCCTTGTATGCATGTCTCGGTGTCCAGTCCCCCCTTTTTATAAGGACACCAGTCATACTGTATTAGGACCCACTCTAATGACCTCATTTTAAACATTTTTAAAATTTATTTGAGAGAGAAAGGGAGAGCACTGAAGGAGAGGGAGAAGGAGAAGCAGACTCCCCACTGAGCAGGGAGCCCAATGCAGGGCTTGACCTCATGACGCTGAGATCATAACCTGAGCTGAAGGCAGACGCTTACCCAACTGAACCACCCAGGCACCCCTAATGACCTCATTTTAATCGATTACCTCTATGAAGATCTATTTCCAAATAAGGGCACATTCTCAGATACTGGGATCTTCAGCATATCTTTTTCGGGGAGATAGATTCAGCCCACAACAGGAGCCTTTAAAGAGTATTGAGCTGCAGAGTAAGAGGGAGAAAGGTTGTTTCAGTAAAGATGCACTGACCACAGAATGCAAAACACACCGCAGGGAAGGGAGGGAGCGTGGGCTGGGAGTGGAGGATGGGAAAGAAATTAGGTAACATCTGCAGACATTTTAGAGGAAGAGCTGAGGGACACCTGGGTGGCTCAGTGGTTGAGCATCTGCCTTTGGCTCAGGGCATGATCCCAGGGTCCTGGGATCTAGTCCCACATCAGGCTCCCCACAGGGAGCCTGCTTCTCCCTCTGCCTGTGTCTCTTTCTGCCTCTGTCTTTCTCTCGTGAATAAATAAAATCTTTTAAAAAACTTTAAAAAATAAAGGAAGAGTTGAAAAGATTGAAATAGTCCCAGTGCTAATACATTATTAAGTCTAGAACGTGATGGTTCACAGAGCTCTCTGTCCCCTTCGGTCTTGATGACCCAGAAGACTGGGTGGTGTCTCCAGGGCTTCTGGCCTGGGAGAAGGACCAGTGATGAGGTCGTCTGCACCGTTGAGGGCAGCTGGCAAAGGTAGCACGTGAGGGGGGACAGAGCCCAGTGGAGACGTCCACGGGGGTCACTGGCCATCCGAACCATGTGTCCTCATCTCTCTAGACATGGACTTGGGGAGTCAGGTGCATTCAAGCAGTCCTTTGGACCTTGGGAGTGGGGAGATCTCTGAGGGAGAGGATTTAGAGAAATTGGTGGGCTTGGTATCTTGGCAGATTCCCAGATTTAGAGGATTAGGTGAGTCAAAGCAGCATTTAAGGAGGCAGAGGAGAAACTGTCAAGCTCTCTGCCTCCAAAGCTGAAGAGAAAGAGAGTTCTGTGTGGAAGTGTCAGTGCCGGGAGCCACAGGAAGGTGGGAGGAGAACACCAAGGAACTGGCTCAGGACCCACGCGGGGAAGACTTTGGGTTTAGCTCATAGGAGCCCGTGTCAGGGAGAGGAAGGGAGGGAGAGGATGGCCTTCGTGGGGTGGCAGGATCAAGGAAAGGGTCGGGGGCTTTGATTTTGCAGTTGTGTTTTTGAGATACGGTTTGTGTATGGTGGCGTCACCCCGTCTGGTGTTCAATTCTGGGAGCTTCGATAATCCCCAGTACGTGTAACCAGCACCACCACCAAGACAGAGAACAGTTATGTCACCCTCATTATTCCTTCGTGTTGGGGGCCTTATCAGAGGAAACGCATGTGTGTTTGGAGCCAGAGGGGAGGGGAGCTGTGCTCAAGGAGAAAGTGATGGTGCTCAAGAGGAAAGGAAGGGTTCACCGAGGGAGTGAGGCCCTGGAGGTGGTGAGGAGGCGGATGGGCCCCAAAAGGGGTTAATTCCAGTGAGAAGGAATATTTCCCCTCTTCCTCTGAAGTGGAAGGAAGGAGGAATGTGTGCCTTCAAAGTCTATGATACATTGGGGGGCAAATTCCTTGAGTCCTGCCAACAAAACCATCTCCTGCTGAGCAAGATGGTAAATGTCATATTCCATAACTTCTGCCTTGGCGGTATTATTTCCTATTGCAATTACTATCTGCAGGAATTACATCAAAGTGGAGGGCAGACGCATGGCTGCTTTTCTTTGGGCTGAGTGCCCAAATCCTACTAATACTGTAGCAATTTTAGAACCGATACTTCCAGATTCTCCAAAGTTAAGGGCATCTGCATCCTTTCCTATTCCATACAGTGGAAAAACTTGGCAGCAGAAATGGCTTTGGTCCCTGTAAGTGCCTCACTGCTGAAGAGCCAGCTTCCACAGACGTGTCCTCCAGGCATGATTTGGTGGGAGGGATTCGCTTCTCATCTTGTTGTGCTTTTAACTTAAAATCGCCCTGAAGTAAATTTCCCTCCTAGCATCTGTGATGTCACTTCCATCGCCTCTTGTTGGCTGTCCCACTGCCATCACCCGAGCGGGGTGGGAGTCAGGAGAGTGTTGCACAGCAGTCCTCAAAGCGTGGGTTTGAAGAGTGCATTGGGAATCAAACTGTGGGCTACAACCAGCCTACTTAAAAAGTGAAATAGAGTAAGACACAGCAGAGGGCTAAGTGTGACCTCACGCAACTTATGTTTCAGTGAAGTGTATGTATCTGTACTGAACTGCAACATAAAGTAGGTCTCTACTGTGGATCACAGGCACAAACATTTGAGAAATTCAGGTGTGGAAGTGTATGGGTCCTCTACCAATAGTGTGGCCTTAGGCAGGATCCTGAATGTCCTGCTGGCTTAGTTAGATACATAGTCTGTAAAGTGGGGGTAAAAACAGTATCATTTCATATGGTTGTTGAAAGAGTAAGAGAAAATGCAAAAAGTGTTATGGACTGCCCCTGGTTAGTGGTCAGTGCTTAGTGTTATGATCTCTTTTCCTGCCTTAATCTCCAGTTCAAATATTTGTTTCCTACCTAGACCTTTCTTCTGAGCCTGGAACTGTGAACCTAGCAGCCCGTTTGACATCTCCACGTGGTGGTCCCCCAGTCCTTTCCAACTCAACATATCCAAACTTGAACTCAGCTCCTCCCCACCTTCTTTCTCCAGTCCTCACCACCCCCCTCTCCGCCCTGCCTCCAAGCATGCAGATCCCCCAGCTGCTCCTCCTGAATTCACTTGTCTCTGGAGGGTGTTGCCATTCACCCACCACCTAGGTTGTCTGAGCATCATCTTACTAATGCTTCTAGTAAAAGAATTCTAAGCCTGGGTCATCATCCTTGAACACTCGATGTAGTGAAATTCTGCTCCCAGTCTTGCCCTGTTCACCACACCTCAGCTGAAGTGTGTCCTTCCTTTCCAGTCTTTCATGTTTCTAAGTCTTCAGTGGCTCTCATAGCTTTCAGGTTAAAGTTCACACTTTCAGTTTACAAAGGAAGGCCCACCATGGCCTGGCCTCTGCCTGCCTCTCCTCTTGCCCCCAGCCTAGTACTGCACACTCTCCTCTTGGTCTTCCTCTGCTGATACATACACTTGCAACGCTTGCTCCACCTTTCATTGTGTGGCTGACTCTTACTTGGGCTTCTTAGCTCAAGATTGATGTTCAGGTCAGAGAAACTTAAGTTTGAATCCCCTAATCAATAGTTAATAGCCATGTGATTCCGAGAAGTGACTTTCTGAAGCAGTTGAAAGATCTGTAAAATGGGAATAACAATGCCTTTTAAATGAATGACCATGTGTAAAGAACAGTGTCTGGCACATAATAAATAAATGGTTGTGACTGTTGTTTTATTTATAATACTTATTTTTAATTTTAATAAAGGCTCAGCTTACTTCCTCTGGATCTGAATGTGTCAGGTTGTCAAAGAGCTGAGTTGTTTCTCCTGACTGTTCTTCCCTCTCTTCTTCCCTTGACCAACCTCTACCTGTCCCTTAAGGTTTAATCCAAGGGTCACCTCCTTGGGGACTCTTCACAACCCCCTGGGCTCCCAGGGTAGTCTTAACCTCTGTCAGAGTACCTGGCTGCCTGAACAGTGATACGTTCTTTCCCCCTGGATTCTAAGTCTCCTGAGGGGACTCCTGAGTCTCCTGGTATACCTTGTTCATACCAAGCTCCCTCTGTGCATGCAGGTGCCTGACATACAGTACATGATGAATAATAAATGTTTCATTAATGAATGGATGGATGAGCAAACTCTTGTAATTACTTTCTTACTGGTGTCCCTGTTTTCTCTCTTTCAAGAAACTCATCCTGTTAATTGCAACCAAATTAGTTCTCTTAAAGTAGAGTTGTGTCACTCACCTGTGCTTCTCAAATTTTGCTGTCAGTGCACTCTACTAACACTGGCAGTTAGGGCCATTTACAAGATGGCTTCTTTTTTTTTTTTTTTTTAAAGATTGATTGATTGATTTATGATAGACACAGCAGAGAGAGAGAGAGAGAGAGAGGCAGAGACACAGGCAGAGGGAGAAGCAGTCTCCATGCCGGGAGCCTGATGCGGGACTCGATCCCAGGACTCCAGGATTGTGCCCTGGGCCAAAGGCAGGCGCCAAACCGCTGAGCCACCCAGGGATCCTACAAGATGGCTTCTATGTAGTGTTCCAGTCATTCCTTCTATTTTCCCCATATCTTGTATCTTAAGCAAAACTAGGCTGTTTTCACTCCTTTGTACCTACCCATGCTGGCTCTTTCTGCTTGGAAACACCTAACATCTTAACTGCCTACTGTTCCCCCTTTGATCTTCACCTGTCACAGTCTCACAACCTTGGAAACCCTCTCAAATGCTACCACACAACAATTCCAGAACACTTGTTGATCCATGTTTTCTTTCTCTTTTTAAAAAAAATTTTTTTTTAATTTTTAAGAGAGAGGCAGAGACCTAGGCAGAGGGGGAGAAGCAGGCTCCCTATGGGGAGCCTGATGTGGGACTTGATCCCAGGACCTCAGGATTACGACCTGAGCCAAAGGCAGACGTTCAACCAATGAGCCATCCAGGTGCCCCTATTTTCTCTTTTTTTAAGAAAGATTTTATTTCTAAGTAATCTCTACACCCAGCATGGGACTCAAACTAACAACTCAGATCAAGAGTTGCATGCTCTACTGACTGAGCTAGCCTGCCCTTGATCCATTTCCTAAACAAAAGTAGGTTTGCACAATCCTCCTTTGTACCCTATACCACCTGCCATGGACTTTTCTCCTGGAGAAAGACTGCTCTTTATCTACCAAGTTATTTACATACTTCTTACTGATGGCAAGTTCTTTGACTCCGAGGATTGTGTCTTAAATGCCTTTGTAAACCTAACGGCATCTAGAATATTATGTTGCTTATTGCTTCTCATAAGTGTTTAAGGAAAGGAGCAGAACTGAAAATCAATTAAATCTAGTTCTCCTTTCTGCTTGCCGATTTAACTTTTAGGGGCTGAGGTAGGAGGAATTAGGATTTAACTCTTGCTTTTTGACTCTTAAATATATCAGTAACTTTACGTTGGTGTCATTGTACAACTGCATTGTACTAAGTATTCAATAAGCATGTTTAACAAATTGAAGATTAATTAATAGGTTTTTTTTTAAGGTTTTATCTTTTTATTTGAGAGAGAGTATGAGAGAGAACATGAGGGGAGTGGGGAGCAGCAGAGGCAGAGGAAGAAGCAGCCTTCCTGCTGAGTAGGAGCCTGACTCAGGGCTCGATCCCAGGACCCTGAGATCATGACCTGAGCCTAAGATAGATCTCAACCAACTGAGCCACCCAGACGCCCCAGTAGAGTTTGTTTCCCTTTAGAACTAATATGCCTTCAAGTCTGATGTTGATGATTCTTACTTAGTGTGCTGTGCATACTACTAAAACAAAATGAATTAAGAGTCAAAGTATAGGAAACATGAAGATGTAAATATACAAGCACATCACTGGTTGGAAGTTTTATATGTGTGCTCACACACACACACACACACACACACACACACTTTCTTCACTATCAAGTAAAAAGCCTAGAGGATGAGGACAGTCTATGTTTGGTCTCACAAATATTGAAACCTAATTTTATCTCTTTTTCAAAGGATAGAAGATCCATTGGTATTTGGCTCTTCAACTCTGTCTTCTTGTGACCTATGAGCTCCCCAGCTTGGGTGTGTGCCACAGTGGCAAATGGCAATGGAGTGACCTCAAGAGCTGGTCCTGCCTCCAGGTGGACCAAAGCTCAGTTTCTCTCATCCACTTGAAGTTGATCCTCCTTCCTGCAAGCCTAAGGGCAGGAGTCCTTCTCATTTGTCCTTCCACCCTTCTCCCCATGTAACCCTGAGTAACAGTGAGCCTTTGGGTGGTGGCGGTCATAGCTTTTATGTATCTGAGTCCACTCTCCAAGCAGGTCTTGGAAGCAAGTCAACAAACCAAATTAATACAACTTTTTAAGGAAAGTTTGCCAATTTTCAGTTGTTTACAAGTCTTGATGGGGACTAACTTCCAAAATTAATAAGGCATGACACATGGCATGACACATTGCACAATTTGTACCCAAACAGATTTCATGGAGGTAAAGGTAATGAATTGACTGTGGTGAAATATCACATCTACCCTTACTGGAGCCAAGAATTATATGTGGAGTATATTGATAACCAAAAATTAATTTCCATGTCTTTTTGATGTTGATCCTGAAAGACCACAAAGTCAGAATAATAAAAGACCATTTATCTGGGCATTTAAACACCAGAAACATCCAGGGGTGCCTGGGTGGCTCAGTCAGTTAAGCATCCAACTCAATTTCAGCTCAAGTCATGATTTCAGCGTCATGGGAGAGAGCCCTGCATAGGGCTCCCCACTCAGCAGGGAGTCTCCTTGTCTTCCTCTCTCTCTGGCCCCCCCAAAATAAATAAATAAATCTTTAAAATAAAAAACGTTAGAAGCATCCAAACAATGAAATTGTTTTTAAATGATTTTTTCACCTAGTTTTTAAAAAATCATGCCAGTGTAATAATTGAAGAACATTTACTCCAAGGAGCAGTAGTAAGTGGTAATACTGTGATCTGCCGGCTGCAAGTGACTGGTTGCAACAGCACAATCCACTGAATACAGGGTAAACTGGATCTCAGTGGACTGCGCCACTAATATCATGGCAGTCTTACTGTTCATGCCAAGTTGGGTTGTTCTTGGTCGTTCACGTGTTTTGGTAGGTACAAGCTATGCTAAGACATTGAGTTTCAATTATACTTGTAACACATTACTTGCTAAAACACCATTTTCAATCACTGTGTTGTTTTAGAGTTAAGATAACTAAGTTCCAGAAACGTTTTTATTTTTTTTAAAGATTTTATTTATTCATTCATGAGAGACACAGAGAGACAGAGGCAGAGACACAGGCAGAGAGAGAAGCAGACTCCATGCAGGGAGCCTGACGTGGGACTTGATCCCAGGACTCCGGGACCACGCCCTGAGCCGAAGGCAGATGCTCAACCACTGAGCCACCTAGGTGTCCCATGTTCCAGAAATGTTATTGATCCAAAATAGATTTTGGATAAATACTCTTCTCTTATTTCTATAAGGTTGTTCTTCAATCTCTGTTTTATTCAAACCAGTAACTCCTATGTTGCAAAATTGTCTTGAGAACAAACTGGGATATTTAACACAGACCTGGTATACAATAGGTACTAAGTAAATGTGAGTTCCCTTCCTCTTCATATGCCTTGAACCAAAATGCATATAGGGGAAAAGTAATATTCGTAGAATAAATAGCTGATAATTACTGAGCACTAACTTATATGTAGACTCTGCTGTATCCAGAGATTAGAAGATAGGTAAGGTGTAGTTCCAGAGCTCACTCTCTCATAGGAGAAGTGGATGTTCAAACCAGTAATTACTTCAGGGAGTGATAAGTACAACAGAAGTGTATATATAAACATTGATGGTAACTCAAAGGAGGGATGAATACCTTGCCTGAGTAAAAGAACTATCAGGAGAATTTTCAAAATAGAGGTGATGCATCAATTGAATCTCTAGCAAGAGAGAAAAGAATCGGATTCCAGGCAGAGGGAGGGCATGTATAAAGGCACAAAAGTTTAAGTTTAAACAGAGGAAGGAGAATAACTTAGACTCTTCAGAGGCCTAGAATGAGTGCATTTTAAATTCTTTAAGGAAGACTTGCTGAAAGAAAAGCCTGGAGCCAACAATGGTAGGAATTCCAGCTCCAATTGTTTGCGTTGGAGTTGCTGGGCTTAAGTATGCCACAGTTGGTCATGGAGTCTCTGTGTATCCAGGGATCTAAGTTGGTTTGGATGCTCTAGTCATGGCATCCCAAAGATGGACCCACAGAGGCAGATGAGGGCCAGATCCTCTTGTACAAAACCCAGAAGGCTCCTTGTAATGGACTGAATGTTCGATTTCCTTCCCAAATTCATATGTTGAAACTCTGCACTTAATGTGGTGGTATTTGGAGGTGAGGCTTTGGGGAGATAATTAGGGTTTGATGAAGTCATGAAGGATGGGGCCCTCGTGATGGGATTCGTGCTCAGTCTAACTTGTTAGAAAGTAACTTTGGCTTTGATAGAATTCTGTTGGAGATTCTCTTGTAAAGATAGCTCTCTTTTTCTTTTTGCCTTTCTGTTTTTCTCTTCCTGTTCCTTTCTGATCAAGAGAAAAAGTTATCCCCTTATTTGTAGTTACCAGAGAATGCAATCACCACACCTGCTTCGAATTCCCTTGAGTGCAAAACCACTGTGGGTGAAGTTAGCATTCACATTATTGTTGTATGTAAGTGGAAGGAACGACTGTCATAAAGAAGTGGCCTGCACCTCATCTTTTCTCTTGTTCTCTCTTTACCTTTTCTCTTCAAAAAACATGACTTTTATCAGGGAATATCTTCTGTGTTCATCTTGGGCTTAATTAAGCAAAATTTTAGAGCAGCATAAAATGTCTATGCATATAAGAATTTTCCTTTAATAATATTGCAAATACTTTACGCCAAACAATAAAAATAACAAGACACAACATCTTATTTCATAGTGTTTTTTTCCAGTATGTTTTTAGACTCCCCATTTGAAGGAAGAGGTTTTATATTATAGTTTGAACTACTCTTAAAACTACGTATTTAGGTAAGCAGTATTTTTCTCTTACTTGAAAAAAAATCAAATAACTTTTAATAATTAGATTACCTTTACCCACTGTGAAAGGACTTAGTTAAGGAGTAAGTAGTGTCCTTTCTTGTGTGGCTTCTGTCATCAGTGGGAGACTCTCACCCGTGCCTCGAGGACTCTACATATTGTTAAGAGCTCACTGATTCAGAAATCATGAAAAAACAAGAGTGAAATACAGAATATCTAAACAGCTGTGTATTTTTCTCACTCCCAGTGTTTGTGCCAACCCAATAACCATGTGAACATGTTATAAAGCACACCTTAATGACTGGATTAAAACATGGTCAGTAAGTAGTGTTGAAAATCTTTTCCTGCAGAGTACATCTGACTTTTAGGCAGGTTATGCTCTCCTGATAATCTTGCTTACCTGGCAGTCTAAATAAAGAGGTAAACAAAGGCAAGCTCGAATTACCAGAAATTGAATTAATTGGGGAATAACAGAGGAATTACAATTCGGGAAACACAGGCTGTAGCAAGCTACAGGCCAGGCTGTTGAGGGTCTGGGGCAGGCTGGATTTCTGGGCCAGGAGTGCAAAGATGAGGAAGTCCAGCCAGCGTCCATGCAGTAAATTCACTTGGCGGATGTTCATTGGTTGGGAGATAGGACTAGGTCTTCTATAATACAGGCCTTAATAGGAAATCCATCACTTGGTTCTTAAATTCTGTTCTTCTGAGGGTGTGTGAGATTCTCTATCTCATATCCTCCAGTTCCATTTTATTTTATTTTATTGTTTTATTTTATTTTTAAAGATTTTATTTATTTATTCATGAGAGACACAGAGAGGCAGAGACATAGGCAGAGGGAGAAACAGGCCCTCTTGGGGAGCCTGATGTGGACCTCGATCCTAGGACCCTGGGATCACACCCTGAGCTAAAGGCACACGCTCAACCACTGAGCCACCCAGGCATCCCCCTCCAGTTCCATTTTAGCTTGAAATCCTTTCACACGCCATTTTCCTAGATTTGTTTTACAAATATAGCTCATAGGTATCTTTAGCTGAGGCTCAGTCATAACAAGCAGTATGGAAGTGTGTCACATGAGGACCTGGCCAGCAAGACTGTGTCCTCCAGTGCAGTATTGGTCGCATGGTCCAGGGTGATGTCCTGGCAGGCTTGACACCAGTCATTCTCCAGCAGACACTATTGGAAGCCATGTGCCAGGGCGGTCTATGTGCTGCGTTGCGTCATCACTGGGGTGTGACCCTGCCCCTGTGGGGTTTACAGGTTGGTGGGGAAGCAGCTCTAACCAAGCAAGCAAACAGATATGCATGTCATTACAAACGGTGACAGTTGTCATGAAGGATTCAACTACGGTGGAGTGCTAGGTAACAAAGGGGGGGCACCCACTTAGGATCGGAGGGACAAGGAAGGCCTCAGAGAGGAGGCAGCATTTGGGCAGAGAGCTAAGGAAACAGGGGCAGCCTTGTGGTAGGAGGTCGGGGGTGGGGGAGCAGGCCAAGTACCCAGAAAGCTGGCACCTTTCTCATGAAGACTCAGTGATGTTGCCATTTACTAACAAGAGGCCACCTCTATCGGGATGTAAGATCTCAGAATTTGCACTTACTGGGCCAGCTGAGTCTTGAAAGGCCAGGAACAGTGGAGAGAGAATGATGGAGGGAAGAGCAGGATCCAGAGGCCACAGGAAGGCTGGATAAAGGTCCCCGAATGCTGCTAGGAAAGCCCTATTTGATCAAATAGAAAAACAGAAATAAAACCTGGTTTTATAATAAATAAGCTTTGTGGGCAAGTCTAAATTAAGGCCGGATTCTTTCACTTCCATTTCTGGGGACAAACAAACATGTGTTAATAGCTTTTTAAAAATAGAATGGAAATTCTCCTGAGGCCCGTCAGGGAACAGGAAGGAGAAGGGCCTGAAGGCGCTGGCCATCCGATGCCAACAACATCACGCAGGTCTTTTCAGTAACTCCTTGTACTTCTCTCACTCTACCCTCCTCTCAGATTTGACCAGGGTGAAAGGCTTCGTAGCAATCTGTACAACTGCTTAATGACTTCCAGTCTTCTGTGTTTATTTTGGTGTCGGATTTTTATTGTCAAGGTCATTCGAAAGATTTGCAGCTTCCAAACTAGGCAAAGTTGGTCATTTATGTCCTGTATCTTTTTTTTTTTCCCTCTCCATTCCCTGGAGTCCGCCTTCTCTGTGAATCCCCCTCTAACAGGATGTCGTGGTTTATTTTTTCCCTGCCCTTTGCCATGTGGATGGCCAGAGTCTTAACCTTTTAGTCCTCTCATGCTTTGTGGTGGATTCCTGTTACTCTATCTTGGGAACTCCTGCATTGGATGTGGTATTTTCGTATCCATATGCTCTAAACCATTAGCTCTTCAGGCAGACCAGCTGAGGGCCCTTTGTTATTCCTCAGTATGGTTTTCTTTTCTCATCTTAGCAAGACCTGTGCTTGTATTTCCAGTCATTTCTTTTGAACCGTCCTACAGAACTAATGCAGTCATAATGAACTCCACACAGCCAGCAAAGACCACCAGCTCCCCAGGCCCACCTGGGAAGAAGGGCAGTGGGACAGATGGAGAGAGGTACACAGTCAGGCCTGAGTCTGTGTCAGTCTTTGCTACCTGCTAGTTATATGACACTGGGGGGTCTCGTCACCTCCCCAGACTTGTTTGTCTGTAAGATGGTGGTCAGACGGGATATGGCCACAGAGGTCCAGGTGTTCTGAAGAGATGCATGAGGGGTGGGTGGAGGTGGGGAAGACAGCAAAATGAGAGGTGAGCATGTTGGCAGGGCCCCCAGGACCAAGGCCAATGTTTTGGAGAATGTATCTTGTGGCTTTCAAACCAGGAGACTATATCATCTCTATGGTTCTTTGGAACTTTAAATACCTCAGGCGGTATGAAGGGATGGGAATCTTGTGCCTTCCCGCTTCCAGTCACTGCTTCCCTGTCAGGGCAAGAAGGGAAGGGGTTAGGAGCCAGCCTGGGAGCTGGGGTTGTGAACTGAGCCTCATGGGATTAAAAAGTGATGGAGCTTATGCTCTTGATTCTGGTTGTTGGTCTGAGACTGAAGATCCATATGACAGTGGGGTGGCTCATATCCCTTTAGAGAGTACCAGCGTCTTTGAACTTAGGCTTGTGGTCTTTCTTTCTTTTTTTTTAATTTTTTTTAATGTTTATTTATTTATGATAGTCACACACAGAGAGAGAGAGAGAGGCAGAGACACAGGCAGAGGGAGAAGCAGGCTCCATGCACTGGGAGCCTGACATGGGATTCGATCCCGGGTCTCCAGGATCGCGCCTTGGGCCAAAGACAGGCGCTAAACCGCTGCGCCACCCAGGGATCCCGCTTGTGGTCTTTCTTGATGGGGCGGGAAAGAACATTGGGTTCTTTCCGGTTGGGTATATCCTGGCCAAGGTCCCTTGCCAGATCCCAGCTTCTCACTTTCTCCTTTCTCAAAAAGTCCTGCCTTCTTTCTACATCAGAGAGTAGTTAAAACAAAGAGGCAATTCTGTAGGGAGCCAGCAGATTATCTATGACTCACACTATATTATTCATCTGTGCCTGGGCTATGTTCTTTCCAGAGGAGAATCCCCACTGAGTTAGAGGACGTGATTAGGACATCTGACCTTGTGGACTGCTCAACACTTCAGACAGGTTGGGTTAGCAGACTCGTTACCTGGTAGTGAGATCAAGACGCGGATAACACATAGTTTTTTTTAAGATGTACAAGAGGAGATTTGATTCTTGGAATAGCTTTATAAGAAAGCCTTTACATCTCCTTTGAGTCAAGGGAAAGAAGTTTAATTATTAATTGCAATGTGTCTGGAATATGGCCTTTTTATGGCATTAGAGAAAGAATTCCTGACCTGTGAGGAATTTGATATGAATTAGAGAGTAAAAATTTTCCTGACCTGTAGTGGGAAGTAAAGCAAAATGTCCTGTTTGCATTCACAGATAGCTAGAAGGTAGGAGACAAGGAAAGAAGGAATTAGGAATTACATGGCATTATCCGCCATGTATTTGACTATCTTACAGCTCAATTATTTGCAATTTCCACAGTGGTGGGACTTGTTTTCTGGCAGTTTCCTCCAACCCTCCTAAAATTTCCCCTATCCTTCACTCACGGTATATTGTGTCTTCTTTCATCCTCTGTGTGTAAAACTTAGGGATGTTGTGACCTTCCATGATGTTTCTTACGCCTGGATTTCTCTGTGAATAGCACTGAGAAGTGAGGTACAGTTTTTCCATCTGCGGGGAACAGCTTGCCTCTGTCTACAGAACACAGGGTGATCCTGCATCTAAGGAAATGGTTGTTTTTACCATTTCTTGTGTACAAATAAATTGTAGATATTGTAGGTAATGATTACTTAATTATATTTGTGTACAAATAAATTATAGTTACTGTTTTTCTTTTATGAGATTTTTGTTGTTGTCCTTGGATTAGTTTATAAACTTGTTAAAGTTCATCTGGCTGTGTCATAATATTCAGACTCTGAATTAGGGTATAGTGGACCCATTCCTCTTAAAGCAAAATCCATAAAAGCAAGTGCCAGCCACCTCATTAGGTTTGATCAGGGTGGGCAGACCATGGCCTGAGTCTCAAATCTGCCCCACTGCCTGTTTTTCTTACAGCCTGTTAGTTAAGAACAGTTTCTACATTTTTAAAAATATTTATGTATGTATGTATGTATTTATAAGTAACAGGGCTTGAACTCATGACTCTGAGATCAAGACCTGAGCTTAGGGATCCCTGGGTGGCGCAGCGGTTTGGCGCCTGCCTTTGGCCCAGGGCGCGATCCTGGAGACCTGGGATCGAATCCCACATCAGGCTCCCGGTGCATGGAGCCTGCTTCTCCCTCTGCCTGTGTCTCTGCCTCTCTCTCTTTCTCTCTGTATGACTATCATAAATAAAATAAAAAAAAAAAAACTTAAAAAAAAAAAAAAACACCTGAGCTTAGATCAACAGACACTTAACTGTCTGAGTCACCCAGGTGTCCCAGTTTCTACGTTTTTAAATGCTGGTGGTGGTGGTGGTGGTGGGGGTATTAAAAGAAAAATAATATTCTATGACGTGAAATTTCTATAAAACTTATGTTTTTATACATTTTTATTGGAACACAGCAACATTCCTTTGTATGTTGTCTATGACTGCCTTCACACAACAATATTGTTGAGCAGTTGCGACATGCTGTATGGCTTGCAGAATCTAAAATGTTCAGCAATGGGCCATTTGGAGCTAAAGTTTGCCAACCACTAGGCTTGCTAATTAGCAATTAGCAATTAGACTCTTCTGAGCTAGGCACTGTGCTAAACCACTTCTGGGCATTGTCTTATTTAATCCTCATGACAACCCTACAAATATCACCCACCATAGAACACCTTCCCAGTTGGAAGCAACACCTATGAGCATCTTTGGCAGGCCTCAGGTGGAGGCCACAGATAAAAATTGCTTACTTGAGATCAAATCTATTTTTTAATCTAATTTATTATTTGAGATTTATGTCTATGTCTCTCTCATGAGTATGCATAAGTTCCGTAAAGATAGTGACCTAATGCCAGTGCAGTACCCAGCTCATAGTAGAAGCTAAATTAAAAGCTTGTTGAACAAAGTAAGTGGGTAGGGAGTAGAGAGAGAAAGGGAGAAATGGGGAAGAAGAGAGATGGGAAGAGGAAAAACATTATTAAGGAAGAATTGGGGTGCACTCATCATTGGCCCCCTGGCCATGGATGGTACACTTGGCACCAAGGTGGCTTACTGCATGCCAGGGCTTACAGGTGTCGGTAGGACACCCTGGGCCCAAAAGGCCCAAGCAGACCCATGTACATATCCCCTCCTATAATTTTAGCTCCTATAATTTTGCCCCTGCTCCCTTTGCCTCTGGTCTTCCTGTGACATCCTGGTGTCCAGCCCAGACACACTGCCAACCCTTGAGGTAGAGAGCTAGGCAAGGCAGTATTTGCATTAACACATATCCATTCAGAGGAGGACATGAGAGCAAGGCCTCCCATTCTTGTGTCAAGAGATGATGACTGTCCTCATAGGATAAAATTTTAACTCTGGAAAGGTACCACAAGGAACCATTTTTTGTCTTATCTTTCCAAGAAGGCTGCTGACTCTCAAGGCAAGAAGCTGGCCAGTGAGGACTCACTTCCACTGGCAGATGAACAGTACAAAGTAGCAGACCTTGTTTCTCATAAGAACAAGGGGCAGGTCCCCGGGCTGGTTTAGGATTAGGAGTTAGTGTGAAGACTCACCAGGAGCAACAAAGTAGCGCTCCAGCCTCTTAGTCAACTGTGTCAAGCCAGCTAAGTGGGTGAGAAGGCCAGGGGAGGCTGTGTCCAGCTGAGGGTGATAACAGCGTATAGATTTATCTTTTCTGATTTTGCACGACTCGGCCCACTCTCATTTATTGATTTACTTCACTTGGCAGAAGAAAATAACTAAGGGGGAAGAGCATATCATCTAGTCTATTTGTTCATCCTCCAAAATAAATGCTTATTGAGTCCCTATGTGAGCCAGGTTCTAGGAATACAAAAGTAAATCATTAGTCATTCCTAAAAGAACTCAGAAACCTAGTAGTGCCAATACTACTAGTGCTAGTACTGTAGTAATACAGGTATTGACTGCCTCCTATATCTCTTCATAGATGAAACCATTTAATTATCACAATTATGCTGTGAAGTAGGTTATTGTCCTCCTTACATGGATGTGGAAATTGAGGCACAGAGAGGTTAAGTTACTCAAAAGTCCTAAGTGGCAGAGCCAGGGTTCAAATCCATCCTGACGCTTGGGCCCAAACTCTACCCTGCACCACACAGCTTCAGATGCTAGTACTGAGACTGTGTTAAGCACCGTGCTAAGACACGTGGATACTATACCGTTTAACCATCAGCACAGCCTTACAATATTTTACAAATGGGCTTACAGGGGCAACGAGCAACCTGAATACAGAGCAAATACAGACGTGTCTCCAGAGCCTCTGCCTTAGTTATCGCATCATGGTGGTTAGATTCTAACCCTGGGAGGTGTGCCCAGGGTGGGCCCGTGCCACATATCCTGCTTAGGAAAATACTTCCAGGGACGCCTGGGTGGCTCCGGGTTGAGCGCCTGCCTTCGGCCCAGGGCGTGATGCTGGGGCCCCGGGATCGAGTCCCATCCACATCGGGCTCCCCGCAGGGAGCCTGCTTCTCCCTCTGCCTGTGTCTCTGCCTCTCTCTGTGCGTCTCCCATGGATAAATAAATAAAATCTTAAAAAAAAAAAAAAAGGAAAATACTCTCGCCGGATTACATGTATGGGGGAGGCCTTCAGCGGGGACGCCAAGTTCCGTCCTCGTCCTGCCTCTGTGCGCCCAAGTGCCCGGACTCCTACTTGAGCATCTCCCCGGCTGCAGCACTGAGCTCTAGGCCGGTGAACGCGGGCGTGCAGGCGTGTGGGCGAGAGGGCCCCTCCTCGGGTTCGCGCTCCAGGGTCACGTCGGCGCAGGAGGCCGGATGCTGCAGAGCCGCAGTCCCGGGAAATGAGAGAGGGCCCCAGCCGGGGCCCCCACACTGTTGGGGGGTGCAGCCAGGGCGGTCCCCGGCCCCCGTCCCCACGGCTCGCAGCCCTTATTGCTGCCACCGCAAGCTCGAGCCCCCTCGCCCCCTGGGCTCTCCCATCGCCAGCACTTGCATCAGTTACTTTACCGAGCTGTCCTGTCGCCCGGTGAGAAATAAGGTCAGAAAAAGGAAACCTACAGAGCAGGGGGTTAAAGATCCAGGATAGAAGCAGAGGGGCGGACACCGGGTGGGGAAGGCCCGCGGCGGGTCTTCCGCGGGGGCGGGGCTCGGCGCTAGGGGGCGGGGCTCGGCGCCAGGGGCGGGGCCTGTTGCCGTAGAAACCGCCGGCGGCGGCGACCCGCCGGGTGAAGGCTCTCCCCGCGCGGTGGGGCCTGGGAAGCCCGGGCCGCCTCCCCCTGGAGTAGAGTCCTAGCCGCGGCGTCATCTGGTCGGCAGAGAGGAACATTTCTCGGGGTCCCGTGCACTACCTGCTGGTTTGCACACAACCCGCTGCACGGGGTAGAGAGGAGGCAGTGGGCAGAGGGGAGGCGGCGCCCAGCAAGGCGTGAGTCGCTGTGCACCCGCGGCCTCAGCGGGCTCCCCGGGCGCCCCTCGGGGCCCTGCCCCCCAGGCTCTGGTCCGAGCCCGGCCTCAGCCCGCCCGGCACCGACTCCAACTCCATCCCAGCCTGCTAGTGCCAGCCCCCCCCCCCCCCGCACTGATTAATTAAACATGGTAAGCCACGAAGCACGCAGGACCTTGGCACCGCCTATCATTCAGTTGTCAGGATGAAAAGTGCGATCGTGAAGCTCCGCAGAAGGGAAGAACATCAGCGTGGACATTAATGTAATTCGGAACCCAGGGAAGTCGGGGAGGTTCTCTTCCTGGCCAACTCAGGACAGAGTCAGCTCTGAATTATCCAGGCCAGACGATGGCACAACAAGAGTGGTTTCTGTTTCGGGGCTTTTGCTTTTTATGTTTTCTATTGTCAGAGCAAGACAAAGAATAAGAAGGGGTAGGGGTGGCGCTGGGAAGTTTGGTAGTTCGATGGATGGCAGACCCTTGTGATTTGCTTCAGGCTTCTCTGTAAAGGACATGTTCAGGCTGAGAAGGGGCTTGGGAAGATCACTGGGAAGGAGCTCAGACTGGGTAGACGAGCAGCACAGCTGTGGGTGTGGGTTCTAGCTGCCAATCAGACGCAAAGGGCACAGTTTTATTTTATTTTTATTTATTTTTTAAAAGATTATTTATTTATTTATTTGAGACAGAGAGAGAGAGAGAGAGTCAGGTAGAGGGAGAAGCAGCCTCCATGCAGGGAGCCTAATGTGGGACTTGATCCAGGGTCTCCAGGATCACACCCTGGGTGGAAGGTGGTGCTAAGCCGCTAAGCCACCAGGGCTGCCCAAAAGGCACAGTTTTAATCTAATTTTGTGGTTAGGAAACATTGGCATAGAATACAGGCCAAGAGATATGGCATCTTTATGCCATTGGAGACCTAGAAACTTCATTTTCCCCATTACCAACTTACGGTATGTACCAGGGATGAGAGCCAAGGTGTGTGGGGGTCATACCCCTTTCCCCCTCCAATCTTTCATGTCATCCTGCTTATGTAGCCACCTCACGGTCTAACTGGTGTACACCACAAATGAAGCACACATCACATTCCCCATTTATCTTAACCCTACTGTCTTCAAGGAAACACTGTTGTGGGCAAACCAGGTCATTCTCAGGCAGGTCTGCATCAGCCCAGGCCTCAGGTTAACCTTTTACCCATGGTAGGTGTTGTGGGTTGAATGATGTACCTCAGAAAGAGAGGCTGAAGTCCCAAACACTGTACCTGTGAATGTGCCCTTACTTGGAAATAGGGTCTTTGCAGATGTAATCAGGTTATGATGAGGTCATACTTCATGTGAGAGGGCCCTAATCTGATAAGACAGGGATCCTTTAAGAGGAAAAAGGAAGACAGGGAGGGAAGTGCCATGTGAAGACACAGAGACAAACATGGAGAAGACAAACCTGTGAGAATGGTTAGAGACTGGAGTGATGCCCCTACAAGCCAAGGTAGCCTGAGACTACTGGAAACTGGAAGAGACAAGGATCTTCTGCTAGAGTCTTTGGAGGGAGCTTGACCCTAGGAGCTCCAGTTCACCTTTACTACACAATTGCCACTCTACTGGCCACATAACCTTTCTTTCTTTTCTTTTCCTTTCCTTTTCTTTCTTCCTTCCTTTTCTTTCTTTCTTTCTTTCTTTCTTTCTTTCTTTCTTCTTTCTTTCTTTCTCTTCTTTCTTTCTTTCTCTTCTTTCTTTCTTTCTTTCTTTCTTTCTTTCTTTCTTTCTTTCTTTCTTTCTTTCTTTCTTTCTTTCTTTCTTTCTTTCCTTTTTCTGAGAGAGGAAGGGAGAGAGTGCTGTGTGTGGGGTGGGAGGGGCAGAGGGAGAGAATCTTCAGCAGGCTCCACACCCAGCACAGAGCCCCATCTCATGACTCTGAAATCATGACCCGAGCCAAATCAGGAGTGGCTTACTTAACTGACTAAGCCACCAGGTGCCCCATGTATCCTTTCTGAATCTCAGTTTCCACAATGATAATAATAATGCCTCCTCTGTTTCCAGATCAGCATTGCAGATCAAACAGAAAATGTATTATAAAGGTGTTTTCTAAATTATAAACCACCAATCAGGGTGCCTGGTGGCTCAGTCAGTTGAGCACCTGACTCTTGATTTCAACTCAAGTCATGGTCTCAGGGTCCTGGGATCAGGCCCCACGTCAGGCTCCACTACACCTACTGGGGAGTCTGCTTGGGAATTCTTTCTTCCTCTCCCTCTGCCTCTGCCCTTCCCCTGCTCATGCTGTCTCTCTCTAAAATAAAAAATCTTTAAAAAATTTATTAAAAACACCAATCAGATATGAAGAATTCCCTCTCCCTAATGCTCCAACTATTTTCCAATTCTGAGGTGAACATTTACCTTTATATCATGTTATGTCACTCATTCACTTCTAGAAGGACTTTTGTCATTCTGTATCTACTTATTGGGCACCTACTATGTGATGGGCACTGCACTAGGAGCTGGGGAGTTAGAGGTAAAAATTTGGAGCCATCAATAATTTTCAGCAAAGAATGCTGTGGAGCACATAGGACTGACACTCAATCCAGACTGGGGATGGGAGGGGTTGGGATTGGAGAAGGAGTCAGAATTTTTTTTTAACTTTTTTTTTTTTAAGATTTATTTATTCATTCAGAGAGAGAGAGGCAGAGACACAGGCAGGAAGTCAGGGCTCCATGCAGGAAGCCCGATGCGGGACTGGTTCCGGGGTCTCCAGGATCACGCCCTGGGCTGCAGGCGGCGCTAAACCACTGTGCCACCGGGGCTGCCCCAGGAATTTTTTTTTTTTAAGTGAATGGTGTCTTTGCTGAGTTCTGAAGAATTCAATGAAGTTAAACAGGGGAAGGAGTCAGGAAAGGATAAGAGCATTCCTGGGAAAACAAATGGAATGTGAGCTTAGAGATTCCTGTTTCCTAAAAGGAGTGCTATTAGTAATTTGAGGGGACAAATGTACTCATATGAGACTCTCCCATGTATTGGAAGGTGTTTGGCATCTCTGTCCCCAAATGTTGGTAGTACCTGCCTGCTCCCCCAGCACACAATCAACATAACAGCCAAAAATGCCCCTTCACATTTCCAAATGCGTACGTACCCCACCACTTCATGGAGAGGTTGGGGAAGGTATCATTTCCTGGTTGACAGCCACTGCTAAAAAATGCATGGTGGCATGTCTTGGAACTAGAATATGACTGGGGAAGACAGAGGTGGAGAAAAATGAGGAAGGCAGAGGCCAGATCATAAATGACCTTGTATGTCATCCTAAGGAGTTTACTTTCTAGAAAAAAATTTCCTTGATCAGGGATAGGTAGGCTGTATCTAAAGGGCTTTGGATTGAGCCTGGCACATAATACATGGTCAGTACATTTTGGATCTCTGTCTCGGAGGATTGTATCAAATCCAAATAAGTTAGCACAAGTTCTGTTCGTTTCATATTCACTATCTGTATACTTCCTGAGTACATCACGGTCAAAGTGACTGATGACAGGTAACTCGCTAATGTATGTTCAACTGGAGGGAAATGGTGGGGAGGGGCAAGACAGCTCCAGGAAGTCAGTGACAGCAGCCTCTTTCCTGTGCAGCAGACTCCATCCCAAGAACTTAGGGTGCTTCTCTGCTCTCACAGCCTTACAGTCTGACTGTGTGAGGCCTCAGTACAAGCAAACTCCAACTCGGAAGGAACCTGTGCCTTGGTATACCAACAGCCACTACCACCACCATCCACCTGTAGCCAGGGAGTGCCAAGGAGAAGATGCTGTGGCCTCCTAACACATCCCATGGCAACCCAAGGCCCAGCTTATAAATAGTTGTATTTATTTGCCAACATATGCACTAAAAATGAGGCTGCGTTTTCCTATAATAAACAATGTTATGTTTGTTAGATTGCAGACCGAGCCCTCCAAACCCATTTACCCATACAGTATTTAAGCCATAGCGATGAAGGTGTTTGGAACCCAACTGTCCTATGTAACGCTGTTTCCAGGAAAGAGATATTCCCAATTCTGGGTGAAAGATCAGAAATACATATGACCCCCATTTATTCTATCCTATGACCCCCATTTATTGTCTTCACCCAAGGCTCTAGCCACACTGAACTATGCTCTCAATTCCTGTGAGCCATCTCTTGCCTCCAAGCCTATGCATGTGCTGTGCTCTATTCCTGTAATGTACCCCACGCTTCCCTGCCCCACTGTGTCCTTCCTCTGAGCTCCTAGAGACTCCACTTCTTCTTCCTGTCAAAGTACTTACCACTCAGTGTAGCAACTGTCTGATCTTAACCTTCCTGAGGGCTGAGATCCTCAATGCCTACTCAGTGCCTGACCCACTGGACATGCAATAAATATTCATTGGAATGAATGATTGAATAAGCGAACCTTCTGTGAGTACGAGCCCAGCAATAAGATCAAGGATCTCCTTCTTTTCTACCATCTTCTGAGAACACAGGCTTGCTCCAGTTGTATGCCCCCAGTTTGGGTTGAGTGGAGGAAGAGGAGAGAGGCCAGGAGATGTGCTGGGGGAGAGGTCAGCATTCAGTGAATTTGGCCTCAGAAAGGGCCAGCAACAGCATGAGTGAGAAGAGGGATTCCCACCATACATACAGGTCAGGCTCCTTTGTGATGGACTCTTGGGAAAAGGACATGGTAAAATGGAGTGAGGGTAGCCTGCTTGTCGTTTTAGGAGTCAGTTCTAATTAAATTGTTAACTTTTTTTTAAAGATTTTATTTATTTATTAGAGACAGACAGAGAGAGGGAGGCAGAGACACAGGCAGAGGGAGAAGCAGGCTTCATGCAGGGAGCCTGACATGGGACTCGATCCTGGGGCCCCAGGATCATGCCCTGGGCTGAAGGCAGCGCTAAACCGTGGAGCCACCCGGGCTGCCCCTAAATTGTAAACTTTTAAAACAGAACATATGTCCATCCAACACCTGTACAGAGATGTTTTTAGCAGCATTATCCATAATAGCCAAAAAGTGGAAACAACCCAAGTGACAATCAGCTGGTAGATGGATAATCAAAATGCACTATCTCCATACAATCTACCATAAAAAGGTTGAAAAAGGAACAGAATACTGATACATGCTACCATATGGATGAACATTGAAAACATGCTAGGTGAAAAAAGCCAGATACCTAAGACCACATATTATATGAGTCTATTCATGTCTGGGATCTATAGAGGGAACCATAGAAACAGAGGGTAGATTAATGGTTGCTTAAGACTCTGGGCAGTGGGTCAGGAGTCCCTGGGTGGCTCAGCCGTTTAGCACCTGCCTTCCACCGAGGGCATGATCCTGGGGTCCCGGGATTGAGTCCCACATCGCATTCCCTGCATGGAGCCTGTTTCTCCCTCAGTCTCTCTCTCTCCCTCTCTGTGTCTCTTATGAATAAATAAATAAAATATTTTTTTAAAAAAAAGACTGTGGGTGGTGGGAATGTAGGGGTGATAGCTAAGGCACAAGAGTTCCTTTCTGAGATGATGAAAATGTTCTAAAATTGGCTGTGATGATGGTTGCCCGCATCTGTGAATATACTAAAAGCCATTGACTTATACAGTTTAAATGAGTGAATTGTATGGTATGTGAATTATATCTAAGTAAAGTTGTTAAAAAAAAAACACAAAACTTTTTTTAAGATTTATTTATTAATTTTAAAGAGAGAGGGAGTACGTGAGCAAAGGAGGGGCAAAGGGACAGGATTTCAAGCAGACTCACTGCTGAGCAGGGAGCACCAACGTGGGGCTCCATCCCACTACCCTGAGATCATGACCTGAGCTGAAATCAGGAGTCAGACTCAAAACTGAATGAGCCACCCAGGCAGCCCACAAAACAAAACTTCTAAAAGCAGGGTCTTAACCTGGGCTTTTGAGAACTGGGTACCACCTAAAATAACATGGCAACATTGGCGTGTCCTGCCTCTGTCAGCTTCACTGGGCGCTCTATGACCCACTCCCCCAAAGGTAATCCTAACTGGTCCGTAGAGCTGAGTGCCCCGTTACAGGGCTCAATGCAATGCCTGACTGCATGCAAAGAATGTGATGAATATTAATGTAATCAATATGAGAATTAACAATTTTATTATTAAATAAAATGTTTAGTGTCCACTTTAAAACTAATAACTAACCAAAATATAGAATGCAGTATGGTGGGACTCCTGGGTGGCATAGTGGTTGAGTGTCTGCTGTAGGTTCAGGACCTGATCCTGGAGACCCGGGATCGAGTCCCACGTTGGGCTCCCTGCATGGAGCCTGCTTCTCCTTCTGCCTGTGTCTCTGCGCCCACCCTCCCCCGTGTCTCTCATGAATAAATAAATAAAATCTATAAATAAATTAATTAAAATCTTTTTAAAAATGCAGTATGGTTCTCTGCCCCTAGTGCTGTAGAAAAGGGAAAGATTGTAAATCCCATTCCCATATCTAGGTTTTTTTAATTCTTTTTTTTTTTTTTAAGATTTTATTTATTTATTCATGAGAGACACATGGCAGAGGGAGAAGCAGGCTCCATGCAGGGAGCCCGATGTGGGACTTGATCCCAGGACCCCAGGATCATGCCCTGGGCTGAAGGCAGGAGCTTAACCACTAAGCCACCCAGGGATCGCCCTAAGTTTCTTAAATTCTAAGGTATTATTTGTAAGATGAGGATCTGATTGTTTTTATATGGCCATTTGATCATTTTCATGTTATTAAAGCCTTTTAAAAATAAGTTGAGTCACCTAATAGGGAATCAAGCTATGTATGTATGTAAGGTGTGTCAAGTTCCTCAGCCCTTAACTGCGCAAGTTCCCAACGTCAGAAAAACAACAGGTTCTGTTCACCCCCTGAAGCAAATAAATGTACCCTAGGATTTTTGTCCGAACGACCAGAACCACAGAAAGCAGAGGAATGTCGCTTGCATTATGGAAACAGGTGCTCGGGCCTCCCTAACTTAGGGAAGTCAGCGTGCCTCGCACACGCAGTCTGCACACACCTGTGATTTTGAGCTGGGGTT